>NC_058080.1:76273565-77723810 GCF_014858855.1 Bufo gargarizans
ATTGCGTCATGTCATTGATCAAGCCATCGAGGAGCAGGAGCTGGAAGATCAGAAAGTTGCAATGCTGAATGAATTCCCAGGGGGAGCTACTCCATCTGAGACAAGTCAGCAGGAGTCTGAAGAGGAGTCAGAGGAGGATGGTGGCTGGGGGAAGGAGGAGCAAGAAGAGCAGGCTTTTAGGGGGACTTCAAACTTTTTGGGGATCCCCTATGTTGTCAGTGGCTGGTGGGAGGAGACCAAGGATGACATTCTCCTGGGAGATGAGGAGGAGCCATGGCACTCCACCGCTTTCAATTTAGTGTAAATAGAGGCATTCATGCTGTTTGAAGAGGGACCCCCGTATAAAAAGCATAAAGGGCAAGGACCAGTACTTGGTGGCAACATACTTAGACCCCTGGTACAAACACAAAATGGTGGACATGTTACCAGCATCACAGAGGGCTATCAGAATGCAGCATTTCCAGGACTTGCTGCAAGAGATGCTGCATTCTGCTGTTGCTGGCGCTGGCAGAGGAATTTCCACCCACAGCGAAACAGGTGCGGGTACCAATCCTACCGCGCTTGCAATAAGCGGGCGGTTTGAAGATGTGTTGGTCACTTCAGATATGAGATCATTCTTGCAGCCAACCCATCGACAGCTGCCCTCCGGATCAAGCCTCAGTGAACGCCTAGACCAACAGGTGTCCGACTACATTGGGTTAACGGCCTATGTGGACACTCAGAGATGCGAGGAACCCGGCCCTGGACTACTGGGTGTGCAGGCTTGACGTCTGGCCAGAGCTGGCACAATTTGCCATGGAACTCTTGGCTTGCCCCTCGTCGAGTGTCCTGTCCGAAAGGACGTTTAGCGCAGCAAGGGGGATCGTGACCGATAAGTGCACTCGACTAGCTCACGACAGTGTGGGCTACCTCACATTTCTAAAAATGAATGAGGCATGGATCTCAGAGGAATTCAACACCTGTGAGGACCACGTGTAATTGAATTTCCTCATGCCAGCCCACACACATCCACCACCACCCAGAACAAAGAATGGTCCTTGTCTTATGTATATACAGCTGCATAAAAGGCCTAATCTATCAGGTAAATGCCTATTTTTTGGGGCCTCTACTCCAGTTGCCTACAGTAAAATTTGTGTCCAGTGACCGCCTAATGTACATCCAGCCACATAATCACAGGTTCTTTTCTGGCAGGTGAATGACAAATTTTTGGGGCCTGTACTCCAGTGGCCTCCATTAAAATTTTTATCCGGTGACCGCCTAAGGGTACTTTCACACTAGCGGCAGGACGGATCTGACAGGCTGTTCACCCTGTCGGATCCGTCGTGCCACTATTTTGCCGTGCTGCCGGACTGCAGCTCCGTCCCCATTGACTATAATGCAGACGGGGGGGAACACCGGCGCAGTACGGCAGTGCGCGGTGAGAGGCGGCCCAACTAAGAAGTCGGACATGCAGTACTTTTAGTCCTGCCGTGCTGTGTTGGAGCTCCGCCCCCATCCCCATAATAGTCCATGGGGACAGAGCAGCAGTCCAGCGGCATGGCGAAATAACGGCAGGATGGATCCGACAGGGTGAACAGCCTGTCGGATCCGTCCTGCCGCTAGTGTGAAAGTAGCCTAATGTACCTCCAGCCACATCGTCACAAGTTCTTTTCTGTCAGGTGAATGCCTTTTTTGGGGGGCCTGTACTGGCTTACAGTAACATTTTTAGCTAGTGACCGCCTAATGTGCCTCCTGCCACATCATCACAAGTTCTTTTCTGTCAGGTGAATGCCTAATTTTTGGGGCCTGTACTGGCCTACAGTAAAATTTTTAGCCAGTGATGGCATAATGTACCTCCAGCCACATCATCACAAGTTCTTTTCTGTCAGGTTAATGCCAAATTTTTGGGGCATGTACTTGCCTACACTAAAATTTGTATCCAGTGACCACCTAATATACCTCCAGCCACATGGCCACATCATCACAAGTTCTTTTCTGTTAGATGAATGCCTAATTTTTGGTGCCTGTACTGGCCTACACTAAAATTTTTAGCCAGTGACCACCTAATGTACCTCCAGCCACATAATCACTAATTATTTTCTGTCAGGTGAATGCCTAATTTTTGGGGCCTGTACTGCCATGGCCTAAAATAAAATTTCTATAGGCTCCAGCATTGCACATTTTTTAAGAGTTTCCCTTTAAGTCGCATAAAAATGGCCCCTGATTAAAATACATACAAGTCAATGGGGTCAGCGGCGAACGCGTGGTTCGCGAACATTTGATCGCGAACGCGCGTTCAAATTTGCGAATCGTCCCGGCCGATGGTTGTCCATCACTACAAGGAAGCTATACATGACTAATCGTGTGCATTCACTCACTGTTGTCTATGAGGAGGCTATCTCATATGCTGTATAGTCCCAGTCTAAAAAGATAGCCTTACAATAAAAAGATCACAAGTCATCATCATTGGTTGCTTATCTGCTTATAATAGTACCAAAAATAAGTATTTGAATGTCCCAAGGATTTCTTCATACCTTGGGAGGAGTGTGTTGGTTTTGTAAGGCAATATCTACAGTTTTGTTGATTGGTGGGTTCATTTGCTTAGATGGTAGTCATCTGCTATTTCGAGCCATTAAGGCAGAGAAAGACCTTTACTCCTTTGAGGTAGGATTGTCTTACTACTTATGGATGGTTGCCATAAATGAATTGTGCATTTGGCTGCTCTGACTTAATACACACTACACATAAGAGGCTATAGGTTTACAAATTAACAGGGAGCATTAAGTATTCCTTGATGTGCCTGACTCGCATCCACACAATACAAATCTCAAATCTTACTTGCGTTAAGTACAATGAAATGCAGAAAGTATTGCCATAGAGATATAGTGCAGTTTGTATAGGAGTGATTGTTCTCAAATCTCAATGTATTAACTATAAAAAAAAAGGTCCCCGTCTACAGGAATTGTTTCCTATAGACCGAGTCCAGTTTCAGGTCCCTAATTTCACTCACTGTTAATACAGATTTTATTATTGATTTGTATTGTTCATTTATAAATATTATTAGTATATTTATCATGACCAGTTGATCAAAAATCTAGCCAGCAACATAAGGCAAGAATATTAATTAGAGATGAGCGATTCGAAGCTGATGAAAATTCGATTTGTGCGCAAAGCCAAATTTCCTTGTGATTCGTGGTAATCGCATGTTTTCCTAAAATGGTTGCTGCACGTGTGAGGACATGGAGAAAGGAACTCTGGGAAGGTGGAATCACATATAATGTCATGCATGCAGCCAATCAGCATCCAGCCAGCCCTACAATGTCGCAGCCCTATAAATAGTGGCAGCCATCTTAGATTCTTCCATTTACCAGTGTACTTAGTGAAGGGAGAGACAACTGCAGGCGCTAGGGACAGTGATAGAAAAAACATCATTGTGTTAAAAAAACGATTTACAAGTGCAGGGAAAGATTATTCAAGGTGTAGGGAAAGGATAGGGAGGAATTATTCCACAGCATTTCTGTTGAAAAGGGTTCAGTAGGGGAGGTTACAGCCTGGGTAATAGGAACATTCCTATTACACCTTGCAGCACTGACTGGGGATCCAAATTGCCATTATACAGCTCTGTAATTCCAGCAAACCGTTCTTATTAGGGCGCAAGTTCTGTTTGATACAGGCATTAACAAAGTTTATTACAAGGAAATATTTAAACGTCTTATTTGCCCCTGTGTGGTGCAGTTATATGTTCTAAAGCATTTTTTGCCTTGTATTAGTGGGAAAAAAGGGCTTATTAGCCGTCGTGTGGTGAAGTGCGAAAATTACAGCCCTTTTTGTTGTGTATTAGTGTCAAAAGTAAAATATATTTGCCGTTCAGCGGTGCATTTATCTGTTTTAAAGCCCTTTTTGCCGTGTATTAGTGGAAAAAGAAAAAATATATTTGCCACTGAGAGGTGCAGTTATCGGTTTTAAAACCATTTTTTGCGTGTATTATTGGAAAAAGGAAAAGAAAAAATTTGCCTAATTGCCCTTGTGCAGTGCAGTGCTATACTCTAAAGCCCAGTTTGCCGTGTATTAGTGGCAAAATAAAAATATATTCGCCATCCAGCATTGCACTTATTTGTTAAAAAGCCTGTTGTGTTCTGTAAAAGTTTTAAAAAGCTAGGTCCTAATTGTCATTCTGCGGTGCAGTGCTATACTCTAAAGCCCAGTTTGCCGTGTATTAGTGGTGAAAGAAAAATATATTCGCCGTTCAGCGTTGCACTTATCTGTTGAAAAGCCTTTTGTGTTGTGTAAAAATAGAAAAATAAATAGAGCCTAATTGCCCTTGTGGGGTGCAGTGATATATTCTACAGCCCTGTTTGCTGTTTTTTAGTGGCAAAATAAAAATATATTCGCCGTCCAGCATTTTTGGGGAAAATTGATGAGTGATTGTAGACTACCATGTTCTGTCTAAACCGAAATTATATGTTGAAAAGCCTTTAGTGTAGCCTTTAGTGTGACTCCGTTTACCCAGCCAAAAAACAGGTGCAGAACAGCCTGAGAGTGATGAGAGGGGTCGCACATGGCTTGCATACACTACATGCCTCTAACATAATTCTTGGATCTCTACATGAAAATAATGAATTTGCTGTAAATCGCGAAAGAGGCATAGTTCGAGACATTGACTTCACAAGAGATATAGAGCAGTTGAGTTCAGCCACCTCTATTTGCTTCCCTCTGTTTACTGCTCCTGAATTAAAATTGGGGCAACCAGCTTTCCTCTGATGTGTATGCCTACAGAGTTCTTTTGTTATGGCTTTGCATAGGGAGCAAGACTGTTACACACAATTCTGATGGAACTCCTGATCTTAAGAAACTGGACTTGGACTCCAAAGCAGAGGCTCTCCTGTCATGTCTTGTGTGAATATTTTCAACTTACTAAAGCTGCTTGATTTAACCCCTTAAGGACCAGCGCCATACATGTACGGTGGGCTGATCGGGCGGGTGCAGGAGCTGCGCCCGCCCGATCAGCACAGGGGTCCGGCAGTCACTGATAACATGAATATTTTCAACTTACTGAAGCTGCTTGATTTAATTGTGAATAGATGTTAAAGGCAAAGTCTGCTGGTGTAGTGTCATCAGCATCTTCATTATGTTTGCTGCTGGACCCACAACGACGTAATTCGGTCCATACAGCAAAAGAAGGTCTACAATCACCAATCAATTTTCTAGAAAAAAACCTGTTTCATATAAAAAGTTTCAACAATGGAAGGATAATGGAATTCGCTTCACTCGGTTATAGTTCTGCCCGATCAGAGGAAGGGCAAAATAATCAGTGACCTCAATACAAACTTACTGCTGACACCCTATCCACTCTGTCGGGGGGGCTCTACTTGTATAAGCGTTTAATAGAACAGGTTCTGTATACATCTATGTGGAATCAGCTGATGACGGTGTAAAAGGAGTGCACTTCTTCTTGACGCTAACATCCACCTGTAAATCTGAGTTCATACTTGAATTTGGTGAGTTTTGGCCCCGTGACTGCCCAAATAAGTGAAGTGTGCAGTGATTGTAAGAGCGACGCCTGTCATCTGCATGTCATACTGACTCACAGTATTATTTCACTACCAAAGCAGACTCCCTATGCGTGTTACTGCAAGGTGCAGTGTTTTACACCACTATAAAGGCTCTCTGCAGCCAGGAAATAGCAGGGTTTTTTTAACGTAATTTATTCGGATTGAACTGGATTTTTCCCAAAAAATTCTGTGAACCGGCGGATTGAATTTTTGAAAAAATCACTCCTCTCTAATATTAATATGATTATTTATTTTCTTATCTATTCAGGGGCATAACTATAGGGGGCAACTGGGGCAGCTAGGAGTACCAAGAAGCCACTTTGTTTGAACCAGGGTATTTAGATAGGATCAAGTGAAGATCATGACCCCTGGATTATTTTTTTTATTTCACAATAAATAAATAAAAACTGTTAATATTTTATTGATATGAAATAATGAATGGTGTACAAAGCTTTTGTTTGTTTCATTAAGAAATTTAGTGAAATAAATAATCCAGAGGGACATAATCTCTGCTTAATCTTTTATAAACAAGTTGAGGGCACTGAAATAACTACTGCTCAATATCTGTTCATATAGCTCCAATATGGTAGGAGCCCAGGCTTGACTGCTATCTCTGCACCACAAATGCTAGGTCCCTAGTTTCTCACTTCCCCATATTCAGAAACTTCTATTGCCAGTTTCAATGTTTCGATTTATTTTTAATATAGTGCAGGGACAGGGATATTGAGCGTTTTTTGTAACACATTATATTAGGGAAATGTGTATGTACTCTATCTCTGCCATGTCCCTTCCTAACTGACTTGCTGCCAGTGCTAATGACTGACAACTCTGTACGTGTTCTCTCTTATTTACTGAGTGCAGAGATGAGAGTGGAGACTGAGCGTGACTGCCAGTGCTTAGAGCTGACAGTAAGTATAGAGTAACTTAGCACATAGATTGTCAGCACTGAACACTGCAGTCCTAGTTCTCTCTCTATCTTGCCAGTGTGCAGGGCCGGCGCTATAATAAGGCAGACCGAGCAGCTGGGCGCAGAGACGGGGGGCGGAAAAATGAAACTTGAAAAAAATAAATAAATAAAAAAAAGACCCCGTATTTTTCGACCCCTGGGTCTTATGGGGAAAATACTAATGAAGCGCTTCATTAGTCCTGGAGGACCAGGAAGCGGTGAAGGATCTGTACTCACCACTACCTGGTCCTCCGGGGTGGCTGATGGATGGGCGCTGATGGCTGACATGGGGGTCTGATCTGAGGCATTGGGAGTCTGATCTGAGGTCTAATTAACATTGGGGGTCTGATTGCTGGTCTGACCTGAGGTGCAATGGAAAATATTTTTTTCTTATTATCCTCCTCTAAAACCTAGGTGCATCTTATGGGCCAGTGCGTCTTAGAGGGCGAAAAATACGGTCCTCAAACCAGCGATTGTCTGAAGCACAGAGAAGATAATAGGACTACACAGAGGACAAGACAGCTGATGCAGAGAGGACCAGGGTCAGGTGAGCTGCGAGGGGTTGGGGGGTTGCCAAAATGCAGCTTCGCTTGTCTTGGCAAAAATCCTTGCACCAGCCCTGCTAGTGTGTCTCTTAGGGCTGGGGAGATAGGGAGAGGAGCCAGGCTGTGCTATGTTATTTTACATTTACTGTCAGCTCTGAATGCTGTAGCCCTGCTTAACTAAGAGAGGACATGTACATGTCTCATAGGCAGGAAAACAGCAGTGATAGGGCACATAGTGAGGTATGGGTCTGGGTAGTGAGCTAGTAGGCATGCAGAGAAGCCTTCCTCTTTATCTACATATAGTCTTTAGTTGTTAGTAGAACACTGAAGAAGGACTCTCTTCAGCAGTGCTCAGCAAGAGGGCTACTAAGAAGTCTCTTTACACCTTTTTTTTCTGGTAAAAAGGTTATTCCTCACCAAACATGGATCCACACAGTAGGTTATAAGTGTATGATTGCCAGCGACTCCACTTCAGTAGTAAATGTGTATCATTGGATAGCCCCATTGACTAAAATGATGATTTTGGCAGACTCAACTCACAATCTAATAATCTACTGAGTATGAGTAAAGGTATTACTTTCCTGACAGCAGACAAGGATTTGATCTGTTGTTCCCACAAGAGATATACTATGCTTAGTCCTTTAAAGTGAATGTATTCATATGTGCCTGCATTGCTGGGAAAAATGAAAATGTAATATATGCAAATTAGCCTCTAGGAGCAACGGGTGTTCCTGTTACTCCTAGGGACTGAGGCCTCTCTGCAACTGCTGCACCCCCTGCACTTTGATTGACAGGGTCAGGCAGTGTAAACATTATCACACCTGGCCCTGTCAATCAAAATGCAGAGGGTGCAGCAGTGGCAAAGAGAGCTGGGCCATCTAGGAGTGATGATAATGCCCCCGTTGCTCCTGGGGGCCCATTTGCATATATTTAAACATAATTTAAAGACGGGACCAACACAGATGCCTTCAGCTTCCAAGTGCTCATGTAACAGGTCAGCCAGTTACATAGATACAAATCTTCTGACGGATGCCCTTTAAACTGACATAAAGCAGGGAAGACTCATACTGAAAATTAATTTTTGATGAGAGATGAATTTATCCATTGTCCTGGCATTCACCGACCAATGAGAAGAGCAGAATTTGATGGTTTAGAGAGAGTAAACATCTCATTTAATGATCTATTCTTGAAAGATTGAGACCACATATAGAGATTTTCTATAGAACACTATTGTATTGGATGCTCCACGCATGCTCTAGTCTGAGTATGAGCAGGTATGGGCTGGGTATGTCTTAGATGCTGTTATCACTGGCAAGACATCTTCCTAGGTATGGTTGCCCTTAGAATTAACAGTAATGCGATGTTGTCATCTCGAGCTGATGTAAACTATATGCTCGAATTGAGATTTTGGAAGCACAGAAAATATTCTCAGAGAGAATACACTGACGCGTAAAGTGATATACTGCTCAGCTCGTGCATTATACTTAAATCACCTAGAGTTATTATCATATAGTGTGCCCCGCTATTATAGAGGAAAGCAGACTACCGAATAATTTTATAGCACTACTGAAGGCTACACAGAGAGCATCACTTAGTCCCCTGCTGCTGAAATAGATCCATAGAGCTGAATAAAACTGTAGGCCATAAATAAATCAGCCTGTAAATAATTCACCTCACTTCATTTCAATAACCAGCTGAAGATTTCATATGCATATTATTGTCCCTGATATACATCCCTGAATATTTCACCCAAATAGTAACTTGAAAACCAGCCAACGATTTTGATATTTTTTTTTTATATAATTGCTGTGCAATTTGCTTACGTAGGTTCCATATTCTATGGGGGAATCTTTCTGACCATTACTAACTAGTGTGGAAAGAGGAATCTGTTATTCCAAAGGACCTGCAATCTGTATCATTTCATAAAGACAGAGTTGTCTTTCTTTCTCATATGTATATTTCTAATTATGCTTTCATTTCATATTACGTTGCATTATAGAATGAGCAGAGGTATGGCTGAAAGGGGTGTAGAGGTAGCAGCCTCGTGCCTGATGATTCAAAGGCTGCTCTGACATAAAAGAAGACAGCACAATTAGAACTGGAACATGGTAAGTAGGGACCATGTTATAGATTTGGGATAGGGGCTGAACAGTTTCAAATTATGTCTCTAAGCCAATGCAATAATTGACTTTAATTACTTTATTCGGTGCACTCCCAGTACAGATATGGTTGAATCCATTGGAAATATTTCACAGAGTTAAATGGGCTGTCTGGTTTTTGAAAATACATTTTAAAATACCCTATAAGGACATTTTGAGTTGATACAAGAAGGATCTAGAACAGAAAACAGCTATAAAAAGTCCATGTATCACTATCTTTCTCTCTGGAGGAGCCAACACCTCCAGAGATTTAAGACTGCCCATTGATTTCAATGAGCAAGATGTAATCCTTCATTTTTCCTGTGGTGGTGCTGCAGGTGAATTGAACACTTGCTGCTGGGTTTCTCTATTGTTAAGGGCAGTGTGACAACCCTTGATCAGATTTAGCGATGGGCGAAGTTAGGAAACATTTGATTAAGGCTGCTTTGGCGAATGTCACATAGAAATTTGATTTGCGATGAATTACTTAATCACAAAGCGCATTCCTTTGCATGTAGAGGGCGCAATGATGGGGAACGGTGCTTCCCCCGTTATTGAACCCCTCAGATGCCTGCGCTCATTGCTGATCGCTGCATCTGATTCTACAAATGTGGGTTTTCACGGGTTCATCCAGTAAAAAAAACAAAAAAAACATACTTATCTTATCCATTTGCTGGTGAAGAGGCTGCTGCAGCCATATTGGTTGAAATCACTGCACAGTGACATGATGACACCATCACAGTGGCCGGGCCATCATCACTGATGACGTCACCACACCCAGCAAGCACACGGGAGTGGTGACATCACATGTCACCCCACACAAGATTTCACTCGGTATCTTCAATCAAGATGGCCGCGGCAGCCTCTCTGTGAGCAAATAGGTGAGGTAAGTATGTACTTGGACAAGGAAATTCGGATTCGCAGCAAGTCACATTTTTCCTGAAATGCAGATCGAAGTCAATTCATTTGACTTCGATTCACTTACCACTAATTAAATAATTGGACTGAACATTAATGATTAATGAGATTAAACATGTATGACCAGCACTAGTGTTGGTCGAGCACTAAAGTGCTTGTGTGCTCAAGTAGAACACTTCCCAATGCTTGGGTGCTCTACAGAACACCCAAGCACAATGGAAGTCAATGGGAGAACCCGAGCATTAAACCAGGCACCTCCTGCTCTCAAGAGGGGAGGGTGTCAGGACTCTAGTTTTGCTTAGGAGTCCTCTGCTCTGACTCCATATATAGCTATGTCTATATATGGAGTCAGTGCTTGGGGACACCCCAGTGTATTTAAATCTAATTTAGCCTCTGTTTCTGAAAAGTTTCTTTTTTGAACTCACAACCTTCTACATTACAGCCACGAAGCTTAACCACTACACTATAGAGCTGAATGGAAGAAAGAATGGAAGAAAGAATGAGAATGAGAATGAAATAAATAAATAAATATTAGACTTCTGCTGTATAGGAATACTTTTTTTTTTCAAGTAAATGGCCATGCAGGTCTATAGTGTAGTGGTTATTCTTCTGGGCTGTAATGTCGAAGGTTGTGAGTTTAAATCCCGTCAGAAACTTTTCAGAAATAGATGCTAAATTAGATTTAAACACATATATAAGTTTTTAGCCATAATATATTTATATATATATATATATATATATATATATATATGTAAATATATTGTGGATAAAACATCAGTAGTAGTTTCTCACATATTATGCATTCATATATATCAGAAGTACAATTTTATCTATATATATATTTTTATTATTATTGTTATTTTTTAGTAATTATACATTTTCTACAATTACAAAAAAAATATAAAATATATGAATCTATTTCTGAAAAGTTTCTGACAGGATTCAAGCTCACAATCTTCTACATTACAGCCCAGAATGTTAACCACTACACTATAGAGCTGCATGGCCAGTTACTTAAAAAAAAAAAAAAAAAGACTTCTGCTGTATAGGAATACTTACTAGTAGTTATATATATATATATATATATATATATATTTTTTTTTTTTTTAAGTAACTGGCTATGCAGTCTATAGTGCAGTGGTTAACATTCTTTGCTGTAATGTAGAAGGTTGTGAGTCTGAATCCCGCCAGAAATATTTCAGAAATAGAGGCTAAATCATGATTTAAATACACTGACTCGAACACACGCGATATTCGGACGAACACTGCGATGTGCCGAGCATAGCGATGCTTGAGCCGAACTGGTGTGAAGGAAGAGAATGGCAGAGAAGGAAGGGGGCGCAAACAGTGCTTGCCAGTCAGCTGGGTGAAGGAGTTACATACACTGTGCAACAGCAAAATGGTAGTATTTTTTTATTAAGTCAGAAAGTTGCTTAATTTAGCATTTATGAAGCAAATTAATATAAAAAGTATTCAATGCACAGATGTCCATAGCCTTTAAAGTCCAAGCGCATTGCAGGTACCTAGGCAACAGATAATTTCCCTTGGGATTTGATCTTTACAGGTCTTCTGCAGGAAAGCTCTACATTGAGTTGAGATCAGAGATGCATTGAAATATAAAAATCTTTTACAAAGAACTTTCATTTCATCTTTGGTTGCTAACCCTTTAACATCAACAAAAGTCATGGAATACAAACTGCATGTATTTGATAAAGTAAGAGATAGATATGACATTTACTGTATCATCTGCTTCATTTTCAAACGTTCTCTGCATCCAAGTCAAATATATACAATTCGTGAAAGCCATGGATCATTTTTGTTTATATACAGTATAAGAGTCAATTTCAAGGCCAAATACACATAGAGGCAGACAATGCATCTACTATATGACTCTTGGAAAGAAGGATCCTAACCCTGGTTATTCCCATCCACTAGAGGCATAACTTGAATTTCCTAGGCCCAATTGTAAAATCTGTTACCAGGTCCCTCAACTACAATGCATCAGCTATAATTCATATTGAAGCGTAGAGCATTGGGAGAACAAAAAGATGTTTAAAAAAACGCATAAGTGAGCATATATATAATATAAGGAAGAAATCAGAGGGACACCCATTATCCAGACATTTCAAGGAAAAACATAATGGAAGAATAGAGGGATCATCATTTGTAGGGCTGGAAATAGTAAAAAAAAGAAGTAAGAGGAGGAGATTATATCAAAAATGTATCCAGAAAAGAAACACATTGGATATTTAATATGGACACCTTAATGCCCAGAGGCTTAAATGCCGAAGTTGAGCTGTTTGGCTTTGAATGAGAAATAATTAGCAGCACTGGATGGGTTAATACAGGGGTGCAATGTCTATTTTAGAGGAGCTACAGCAGTATCCCACTGATTCCCTGACGAAGAGCGACGTAATTCACTCGAAACGCGTTGGTGATATTGTGGGACTAGCGGCAATCCGTAGCTCTAAAGTGGTGACGTCGCCCGCTCAGTTGTGAGTACGAGCAAATAATTTTTGGGGGAATTCTGCCACTGGCCGGGGCAGACTCCAGGACTAATAGCTCACCTGAGACATTGATCCCCTGCACAGAAGGCACTCCATGCATCAGCGCCTACAACCGCGTGTATAACACGCCGGACCACCGAAACTTCCAGTGCAGCGATCTCAGTGCCCAGATTAAGGTAGGCTTGAGTGACACAGGATAAATTGCGGTGTTTCGTAGTTGTGGTTAGTAGTAAAGGGGTTTGGTGTGAGGTGAGTTGAGCGCAGTGTCTTTGGTATTATAACTCATATTGGTGTCTTCTTATGGGGCAGATGGACATCTGAACCTTCTCAGGCACCACAGAATGAGTGCAATGGCTATTTTTCACCTGGTATAGTTACACCCGTGTCATTGGTCTTACTGCTGGTTGGTGAGAACCTGTAAAGGCACTATCCTCAGCATTGCAAGCAAACACCAGGTCCTTCTGTCCCAGGTGGCAATACCCAACACCATAATAGGGGACTCTTTTTGAACTTTGCTATAAGGCACTCTCTCCGATGGCCAACAGGGGAGTAATGATCAGAGTCACAGGGTGTGCAATTGTGACAGGGCCTGGATGGTGTAGGGGGCCTGCACAACTGTGCAGCACATCTCTAACAAGCTATGAGTGGCAATAAGACTAGCTTCTACAGAGCTGTACATGAAAACAAGGAGGCTTTTAAGCTGGTGATAATGGGTGTCCAGTATGCTTGCTAATTGTTAACTGTGAACTCCATTAAGTAGATGCCTGGATGTCTCTTTTACTGACTGTCTGTAAAAGCCCCACCCATCACTTCCTGTAGAGATGACTGGGTACTGGGTGATCTGCCTGTATACATATACTGTATATGTTCCAGTACTGTGACTTCTGCCCCTCCCCTTTTTCCAATCTTCTTTCCTCTGCCCCCTCCACATATTCCCTTTCATTTTTTCTACCTCCTCTCTTTACTAATGCTCCCGTCCACTGTTGTTCTAGGTTGAGGAGGGTGGTGGTGGGGGTCACTGTCCAGACATCCAGATATCTGCACAAAACATAAGCCTATGTGTAATGCGTTTGCAATGCACGTATGTGTGTTTATAATGTTAATGCATATGTTATGTGTGTGTGTGTAATATCTATATGTACACTGCCTGTCCCAAAAAAAAAGTTGCCACCTGGATTTAACTAAGCAACTAGTTATGAGCCTCCTATTTGATAATAAGGCATTAATTTTTCAGTTGGCAATAAGTTATTTAACCCCAACTGGTGCAATGAGTTGCTTCTCATTTCTTAAACAACCATGTCGAAAGACACATCTCGTGGTCATGGAAAAGATGTTAGTCTGTTTGAGAAGGGTCAAATCATTGGCATGCATCAAGCAGAGAAAACATCTAAGGAGATTGCAGAAACTACTAAAATTGGGTTAAGAACTGTCCAACGCATTATTAAAAACTGGAGGGATAGTGGGGACGAAATGTGGTGGGAAAAAAATCCTGAATGATCGTGATCGGCGATCACTTAAACGTTTGGAGAAATCAAATAGAAGAAAAACAACAGTAGAACTCAGGGCTATGTTTAATAGTGAAAGTAAGAGCATTTCCACACGCACACACGCACAATGTGAAGGGAACTCAAGGGATTGAGACTGAACAGCTGTGTAGCCATAAGACAACCACTAATCAGTGAGGCAAACCAGAAAAAAAGGCTTCAATTTGCTAGGGAGCATAAAGATTTGACTCTGGAGCAATGGAAGACGGTCATGTGGTCTGATGAGTACAGATTTACCCTGTTCCAGAGTGATGGGCGCATCAGGGTAAGAAGAGAGGCAGATGAAGTGATGCACCCATCATGCCTAGTGCCTACTGTACTAGCCTGTGGGGGCAGTGCTATGATCTGGGGTTGCTGCAGTTGGTCAGGTCTATGTTCAGCATTAGTATGTGCTCCAAGAATGCGGTCAGCTGACTACCTGAACATACTGAATGACCAGGTTATTCCATCAATGGATTTGTTCTTCCCTGATGGCACTGGCATATTCCAAGATGACAATGACAGGATTCATCGGGCTCAAACTGTGAAAGAGTGGTTCAGGGAGCATGTGACATCATTGTCACACATGGATTGGCCACCACAGAGTTCCAGACCTTAACCCCATTGAGAATCTTTGGGATGTGCTGGAGAAGGCTTTGCGCAGGAGTCAGACTCTACCATCATCAATGCAAGATCTTGGTGAAAAATGTATGCAACACTGGATGGAAATAAATCTTGTGACATTGCAGAAGCTTATCGAAACAATGCCACAGCAAATGCGTGCCGGAATCAAAGCTAAAGGCTTTTTTTTGTGGCGCTTTTTTGTTTGGACAGGACAGTGTATGTATAATTTGAATGCATGTGTGTGTAATACATATATACTGTAGGTGCATCTCAATAAATTAGAATATCATTGAAAACATAATGTATTTCAGAAATTCAATTGAAAAAGTGAAAATCATACATTATATAGATTCATTACATACAGAGTGATCTATTTCAAGTGATCTGATCAAAGGACTTTGAACAATCCAGTCCCTTTTCTCCTTTGCCCATGTAAGATGCTTCTGACATTGTCTCTGGTAGTGATGGCCAGTTTTCAGTGTTCGTCGACGAACACATGCGATCTGCCATCTTTATTCCCAAGCCCAGCGATGCAGACGTAAGTCCTTAACTCTGCCTGCGCCGCGAGCCGCTCTGACACACATGCGGTCACTGGGAGCAGGCAGTTCCGAGAACAGCCTGATGAAGGCTGTTCTCGGAACTGCCTGCTCCTGGTAACTGCATGTGTTTCAGAGCGGCTCGCGGCGCAGGTAAGGACTTACGTCTGCATCGCTGGGCTTGGGAATAAAGATGGCAGATCGCATGTGTTCGTCAGCGAACACTGCGAACTGGCCATCACAGGTCTCTTGGTCATGAGTGGCTTGACTCAAAAAATGCAAAAATTGTAGCCTATGTCCTGGATATGTCTGTGTGTGGTTACTCTTGAAGCAATGACTACAAAGTACAATGGTTGCATAATGAAAGCGAGAGAGATTTTCAGGGATATTTCGATTTGGGCATGGATCAGATGACTGATTTGGCCGAACTGGACCCAAATCAAATTTCCCAAAAATTTACTTATCACTATTAAATTATCCATCAGAAATGTGTATGTTGCATCTCTTTTTTGCAGTTTTATTTCTACAAAAAATGGAAATGTCTGTCATAATGTAACACTGTACTGTGGCTTCCAAATAAGTTTTTCAGAGACAGCACACCAATGTAGCTTTATATTCAACCTTTATTTACCAGTGGTATATTCTCAATATATTCTTATGACATTTATTGCTATGTGCAACGTTACGGGCCCATTTGGTGCCCTTTGTCAAGTTCTGGATAGCCGGTCTGCGTGTTTCCACGGCGTGACCGGCTATCCAGAGCTTGACAAAGGGCACCGAATGGGCCCGAAACGTTGCACATAGTAATAAATGTCATAAGAATATATTGAGAATATACCACTGGTAAATAAAGGTTGAATATAAAGCTACATTGGTGTGCTGTCTCTGAAAAACTTATTTGAAAGCTACTATTTCACTCCGCGGGTGGAAGGAGGCTATCAGGAGACGAGCACCCACAAAAGCCATTTAATTAGATGTGTGCTGAGGTCTCACTACGATTAGTAACACTGTACTGTGAACCTAGCCTTCTGTTAAACCAGCAGCACTACTACCAGAATCCAACAGATACATGCGAAGTACCTTATTATAAGTCAATAAGGTCTATTGACATGAGTAACTACCTGTTGGAAAACAGATCTGTCACTTCTGTCATGGTTTGATAATGGAAGTCATGAGGCTAGTGTGAACAGAGCTACTGAATTTTAATATTTTTTCCAGAAATTAGTTCTATCCTATAAATTTTTGATGTACTGTATATGTTTAATCTAAACTATAAAATGAATAAAATTTTTGTAACATGAATCTGCATCATATGCAGAAAATCCTGAAATCTGGACCAAAACTGCATAAAAGCAAAAGCACTATTTTTGTATTTAGTAATTTGCCTTTGATGCTTCTTTTATGTGCTTTTTAGTGCAGATTTTCTGTTTATGTTAACAACCCCATTGAAGTCTGTGAGGAAAACCACTCTACATAAGGGCTCATTCACATGACAGTATGAACGAGTCCGCATCTGTTCTGCAATTTGGGGTGAAAGTGTCCAGACCCATTCACTTTAATGGGGCCGCAAAAGATGCGGACAGCACACCATGTGCTGTCTGCATCCGCAAAAAATATAGAGCATTTTCTATTCTTGTCCACAATCATGAACAAGAATAGGCATTTCTATGATAATAGCAGAACACACATGGGCCGGTGCACGTACGTCAAGTACAGTCGTGTGAATGCGCCCTAAGGTGCACAAACAACTGACATGTTGCAGATTTCAAAATCCACACAGCAGGTCAATTTCCGAATGGAAGGAAAAAGCATAGTGTACTTGAGATTTGTCAAATCTCATTCACTTTGCAGGTACTGTATTAGACCTCTTTCACACGATCGTGTGCCCCCCGTGGCCTTATTGCGGGCCGCATACGGCGGGTTCGCAATACACGAGCCACGGCTGTGTGCATTCCACGTCACAAATGCGGACCCATTCACTTGAATGAGTCCGCAAATCCGGGGATGCCGTGCAGAACGGAGTGGAATCACGGAATGGAAGCACTACAGAGTGCTTTTGTGGGGTTCCGTTCCCTTCTTCTGTTCCGCAAAAAGATAGAATCAAGTGAATGGGGTCGCGATCCGCATGCGGCTGGCCCACGGACAGTGCCCGTGCATTGCGGACCGCAATTTGTGGTCCACAGCACGAGCACGGGCAGCACACATTCGTGTGCAAGAGGCCTAAGGCTGTAGTATTTCTGCATGAAAATTCATGCAGAAAAATGTGCGCCATCCACAACGTGAGCAGGTACCCTAATAGTCCCCAATAGAACTATTACTATTGGGTGCCAGATTAATAAACATTCCCTCTCTTGTACTACATTTACTAGTTAACATTGTTGTTTTACATTTTTTTAGATTTTGAGGGGGAAGGAAAACCTTTCTGTCTTCTAGTTTAGCTGATATACATACAATAATAACTGAAAAGACAGTGACAGCATGTTGCAGAATATTATTTTGCTAAAAAGCTTTTTTGTATATAAGAAAGAGGAAATTCGCTTTCTCAAATCTGGTGGAATCTGCTCTAATTACTCTCCTGAGCACTATAGATGGGGCTTCGCTACTGTTTGTAGATGAAATGGAAAAATAATTAGCAAGTTCTTAGGAGAATGGTGGCTTATATTCTACATTATCTGTGTGAATAGGAAAATGTTGTTGCTAATCGATCCCGTGAAAACTCAAGCAGATTTTCATAATTAATTGAACAGCTACGGCCATGATTTTTTTTCACTGTGGTCCCTCAAATGCAAGTTTGCACAGGTAATAACATTAATGGATATGTGTGCTACTGTGGCTGTGCGAGACTGCAACAAAAACTAATTTCACCTCGCCGGAGCCTAGACGAATCTCCGTACAGCATTCAAATAAAGTTTTCAATAACCCAACTCTGTATTTTGGATCCGAAGCTCGATTCTCTCAACACTAATAGCAATGACAACATTACCTCATCCTGCAAAAAAGAGCCATTACACAAGATTATAGCCCAAAAATGTTTAAAAAAAATATGGCTGTCAGAAAAACTAGATTTTTTCCCCCCAAAAAAGTGGTAAAACATTAAAAAGCATCCATAAATTAGTCCAAAAGCCAAAAGGGATTATTTCCTTTCTGAACCAGCGTGACCAAACAGCAGTTAACGTCTACATTTATGGCATTTCAACCCACGGAACAATTTTAAAGGTGTGGTATTTCTTAGATGTCACAAGCTGGGCACAACATATTGGACACTGAAATGCCATACTGTATCTGTGGGATTTTCATTTTGCACAGGTCCCTGATGATCCATTTCTGTAAAACAAATGTGGCATCAACGTGCTTATTCCATCTTTGATGGAATCACTTATTGGAGGTTTCCACTGTATGGGTACCTCAGGGTCTCTTCAAAAAAATGATGTAGTGCCCAAAAGCTATTACAGTTAAATCCGTGTTTCAAAAAGCCAAATGGGGCTCCTTCCCTTCTGAGCCCTACCGTGTGCCCATACAGCAGCTTACATCCTAATTTATGGCATTTCTTCACCCAGTAGAACCCACCTATCAATTCAATAATAAGAAGGCCTACTTTTAATACTGGTACATGCTAGGCGCAACATATTAGGGCACTGAGATGAAATATTTGTATAAAAATTGCAATTTTTACTTTGCACCATCTGCTGTGAATTAGTTTTTGTAAAATGATTATGGGGTCAAAATGTTCACTTCACTCTCTGCTAAATTCTGTGAGGGATGTGGTTTCTAAAATAGGCTCACTTCTTGCGGTTTTATTTTTTATTTACTAGATCTCATATGCGCATGGTGCTCTTTCTCTTCTGAACCCCGCAATTTTACCCTTACAACACCTTTTGACCACATATGGATTGTTTCCGTAGTTAGAAATAATCGTTAATAAATAGTTTTTTTCACCCCTGGTGAAAATGAAAAATCTGGGACTAAAGCAACATTTTACTAGAAAAGAAATATAATTTTTCATTATCACAGCCGAGTGTTTTTAAGTTATATGAAATACCTGTGGGATCAACGCACTAACTACATGCCTCAATAAAGTCTTTGAGGGGTGTAGTTTCCAAAATGGTCACTTTTTGGGGGTTTCCACTGGTCTCTTAAAATGTGACATGGAGCCTAAAAAACATTCCATCAAAATCTGGCCTCCAAAAACCATATGGCACTCCTCCTTTTCCTTCTGAGTCCCTATGGTGTGCTCATGCAGCAGTTTACGACCACATATGGAATGTTTCTTTAAACTGTTTATTGTGATAATAAACATTGAGGTTTGTTTTGCTGTTAATCCTTGCAGTGTTACAGGAAAAATGAATTAAAATGAAAAATGTGCAAAAAATTAAAATTTTGAAATGTCACCATCATTTTCCTCTAATTCTTGTTGTGCCCCTAAAAGGTTAAACTTTTTTTATATTTTGATGACCTATTCTCAGGATAGGTCATCAGTATCTGATTGGTCGGGGGTCTGACACTCAGGACCCCCATGGATCATCTATTTTGAGAATGAAGTAGTGCTCCCATACCAAGCACAGCGCCATACATTGTATAGTGACTGTGCTTGGTATCACAGCTCAGCCCCATTCACAGTGAATGAGGTTGAGCTGCTCCTAGGCCACGTAACCGTTGAATGGGTCATCACTCAACTTAAGAAAAGCAGAGAGACGGCCTCAAACAGCTGATCGGCGGGGGTTCCGGGTGTCAGGTCCCCACCTGATCATATACTGAGGATAGGTCATCATTAAAAAAAACTCAGAATACTCCTTTGACAAAGTTTATAAAGTCAGTTTTGAATAATTTAAGGGGTGTAGTTTTTATATATGTCACTTATGGATGCTTTTCATTATATAATCCACTCAAAGTGACTTCATAACTGAATTGGTCCTTAAAAAAGTGGGTTATGGAAATGTTCTTGAAAATTAAAAAAATAGTTTCTGAAATTGTAAGCCTTCTAATATCATAAACTGACATTTACAAAATGACGCAATGATAAAGTAGACATATGGTGAATGTTAAAGAGGTTGTGTCACTTCAGCAAGTGGCATATATCATGATGAGAAAGTTAATACAAGCCACTTGTGTTGTGATTGTCCATATTGCTTTCCTTGCTGGCTGGATTCATTTTTCCATCACATTGTATACAGCTCGTTTCCATGGTTATGACCACCCTGCAATCCATCAGCGGTGGACCTGTTTGCACACTATATTAAAAAGTGTCAGCCATTCTGATGGCCGAGACCATAGAAGCTCACATAGGCTGGTGCTTTTTTCTATAGTGTGCAGGCACTGCCACTGATGCTGGATTGCAGTAATAACTATTTTATGAAGTACCACTTTCTGTCTTAACAGCAGAGAAATTCACTTTTAAAAAGAAGCAAATATTCCACATTGAAAAAAAAAATAATGTTTTTAAAGATAAAACATATCGATCCAAATTTACCACTAGCATGAAGTACAGTTACAGAATCGGTTGAATAAATAAAAGCAGTTCAAAGTTATTGCCACCAAATTTGCATGATTAGGCTCCTTCAGCAAGGTGAAAATGACTATGTCTTGAGAGGGTTAAACATATATTTCAATTGAATAGATTAATGGTGGTGTGAACATTTTGACTATTGGCTTACAAGAGTCCATATGCCTTTTGGAGATTTTTTTATTATACACAACATGCATTTTTAATGGGGTAAAATCTAGATTATCTTCAGTATTACAAATTACAATGCATAACACAAAGAAACAGCAATTGAACTCTACTCACCTCTGTTAAAAGAAATGTAATAAAGCAGCAACATTTTCTTTTAATGAGGAACAAATTGAAGACATTTTTTGCGTAATACTCCTATGACAATGTAAAGTGCTGTCCTTTGGTATTCTTTTCAAAGTAAGGCAGTACAGTAAATTATGAGTCATCACAAGTGTTTCTACTTGCAAAATTAGTACAATCCCTTGGGTTAGCCCAGGTCTGTGCAAGACAAAGAAGAATAAATGTTTTGTCATAGTGTAATAAGTAGACCACAGATCCCATGGCTCTTCTTGGCTTTCTTAGGCATGCTTCGAATGTCTTGCCTGACTCTCTTGATGGTCGCCTATTGTTTTAATTTTGGAATAACTTCTATACATGGGGATAACTATGACAGTGTTCTCAAAAGAGTTGAAAACTGCTGTGGTGTAAATTTTTACTTTAGAAAACAAATAACTGTTCATCCAGCCCAACAAATAGAAAATGTAGCTGCAAGCTGTCTGTTAGCTTTATAAAACTATGAAGAGATTTACAGTCACAAGATATACTATAAATGTCTGATAGGTGGAGGCCCCACACAGGGGTAGCACCACCAATGAGGCCAAGTGAGGTGACTGCCTCAGGCGGCAAGACCTAGAGACAAGTGGGGGCAGTGGCAGGGTCGTAGGAATATATCTCTATATTCAACTTTATCACAGTATGCCTTAAAGTCAGTTTTGAATAATTTAAGGGGTGTAGTTTTTGATATATGTCACTTATGGGTGCTTTTCATTATATAATCCACTTAAAGTGACTTCATAACTGATTTGGGACCTTAAAAAAGTGGGTTATGGAAATGTTCTTGAAAATTTCAAAAATTGTTTCTGAAATTCTAAGCCTTCTAATATCATAAAGTGACATTTACAAAATGATGCCAAGATAAAGTAGACTATATGGTGAATGTTAAAGAGGTTGTCACTTCAGCAAGTGGCATACATCATGAAGAGAAAGTTAATACAAGCCACTTACTAATGTGTTGTGATTATCCATATTGCTGGGATTTATTTGGACTGGGGAGGATCCCACTATCAAACCTACCTTCCCAGTCCAAATAAAATCCAGCCCTTGAACTTTAACAAAAAATAACTCCAGCAACTACGTTTGCTGAAGCCAGCATCATCTTCCTGGATTTTATTTACCTCACCCAGTTAAGGAACCTAGGTGGGATATACACCCCTTTCAGGACTTTACCATACACTTTACCACAATACATTTAACCATTTAAAGGAATTTTCCCCCATTCCAGGGCATGTTTTCCCTTAGCCTGAGGGATCCTCAGGTGTTGTCCAGCTGGGATCGTTAGGGGGAAATAAAAACACATCCCAGTCTGTCAGTCAGAGAAGGAGTTATGCCTGGACAAAGCCTAGGAAGCTGGCTGCCTTGATGACCACGGAAGCCTGATTCTCCGAGTGTGACCTGCGCTTAATAGGTGAGCTAGAAACAAATTTGTATTAGCTAGAGCCCAAACGGGCAGGAGTTTATTTTGTTTGAATTATGCTTTGGTGATGCTGGAACCTCATCTTACCCTGCGAGTTATAACTGGGTTCACCTGAAATTGCCGAAGTGCCATAAAATAAAGCATTGTTTGGACTCTAATCCTGTGAAGGAATCTGTCATCGCCGTCCTGCTTAAGAGAGCAATCCCTTACAGTATATTAGATTAGAGCAGCAGGCTCATTTTAGGCTTCCTTTGGCTGGCTAATTATATACATAGGATAGCTATATGCTGAACATTCCTTCTCCCAACAACTATCTCCACCGACCTCCATGTACACATGCCTGCTCGAAATGGGTAGGCGTGCAATGCCCTGAAAGTGGAGAGAGGGGAAAGCTGCTACCAGGCATCTCTGGCCATGGCTTAATTCCACAAAAACAAAAGGATTAGATAGTTGAAATCTGACTATCCATTCCTTATCTCCCCGAAAGGTTCCCATTATACATTAGATGGCCAGCCAGACCAGTTCAAATCAGCAGGTTTAGCCAACATGTATCTGATATGTATGACCAGCTTTAATTTCCACACCTATTTTTGGAGGGGAGGCATCAGCTGTGACTCAATGAGGTCACATGTGGTCTTGTAATGGGTCATGCTATATACATCTGTGACTTAGGATACACCAATGTGGATAAACTATGAAGGTAAGTAAAAATTCAGCAATACCAGCGTTTCTATACTAGTGAATATGATGCTTTAAAAAATAAATAGGATTGAAAAAAAAAACTGAGGATCATTCTGTCCTGCAAAAAATGGTTGCACCGTGTATTGAATTATTTATTAAGCAGTACTAGCCATTTATATAATGTGCTGAAATGAAGGCACCGTTCCTGAAACTCTCTGTTCCCTTCTGGACGGAACAACCTAATCACTGCAATAAAATTACAGATTCACTAAATTTTAAGTTGGTATACAACTGAGACCCAAATGCATGGTGAAGAAGTTCCACAGTGTTACATTGCAATGTATTTGGTAAGGAAATGCATTCCTTCCTAAAATGATCATTTCAAATTCATAATTGTCACAGTTATATTCTGTGTGCAATGACAGCATGTTCATCCAGGTATTTACACACAAACATTCACAATGTTAGAGTATATCTGGTGGAAAATTTGGCTTCAGTACTTCCAGTTCCTTAACAATATTTATGATTTATCTCTTTCACATATTTATGCCTTGGTTCAAGAACAGGTTTTACGTTATTGGTCTAAATATTTAACTTTTTAAAGGAAATCAGATAAGGACATATTTACAGGGTCATTCCCATAACACAAAGTCATGGCATTTTGCTAGCTTATACCATTACGTTGTGCTTGGTAAGGAACCAAACTCTGGGACCCACACTGATACTAAAAATGTATCTTACCACTGCATTTCTTTCAAACTTTTTCCTGTACAGAGGGCACCCCCATCCACCCACAGCACAACTCCATTCAATAATGTGCAATGGAGAAGGAAATACAGTGCTACACCTGCTCGGTGGTCTCTCTGCTTCTGAGAACTGGTGGGGCTTCTGGCAGTCAGACCCCAATCAATCAAAAGGTGGTGCCATATCCTAACAATATGCTATAATTTCTGTTACTGTGTCAACAGAGCAGATTTGACTTGGGGCTACTCCTAGTGGTGTTATCCTGGTGATCCCTTGGTTTACCTTTTAATACCTGTAAAGGGATCCGGACTTTGCTGCAGGGAAACTTCCACGCCTTTACCTTCTGAATTAGTCTCTGTTTTGTTAACAACTGACCTACGGTGGTCAAGAGACAGTGGTGCAGGGCACTGAAGGATCAGGCAAATCTATAAAAAAGGCTGAAGTTGGTACATGGGCAGGACACTAAAAAACTAATATAAAGTTTTCAGTCTGTATGTAAACATTTCGGCCAAGGTACTCTAGCTATACCGATTAATTAGTCACAATACAATGTTTTATCATGTTTTGTACTTCTATATCTTTTGTATGTGCTGTGCACTAGAGTTGAAGGGCCTTTCTATTAACATATTAGAAGGTTTTGGTAAACTGCAGGCTAGGTTATGACTTTGATCATTTGACCAAAGATATTAACACCGGAAGTCTTGCTATGCTACTACCAGAACATCCTCTGATTAGAAGGTCATGGTGCCCCTTGCCATTCTCATGATGACATACATTTTTCACTTCTCATTTGCTAATATGGTAGTGAGACTAGAGTTCTCATGAGCTGTCTTTATGGTACATATGCTCTTGATTCCACTTTTGTTGTCTCTAGGCTGCCATATACGGTACATATAGATAACCTACAGGTTATATACAATGCTATCCCTTTTAATAGGCAACTTTAGTTGCATAATGAGATGTGCAGGCGAGCCACCAGACCGCTACTTCTTTGAATAGTCTTAATGTGGTTGGCTGCTGAGCCACAGGGATTAGAAACATTGGTTTGTTGCACCTGGGAATCAGGCAATACACATAGACAATACAGGCTGTCAGTCGGCACAGGATCAATTCAGTTAACAGAAACAGGTCAGAACAAGCAGCAGACAGCAAGGATCCAGGAATCATGCACTGATAGATAAACAGATTAAAGATCTTTGCAAATTCTAGCAGGTTAGAGGGACCTGAGACTAAGTTCTCTAGCGGTCAACAGAGATCAAATGCAAGGAAGTGAGGTTAGCAGCACAGCTTTATAGGAGCAGCTGATTACCAATTGGACACAGCCATGCAGCAGCTCAAAGAGCAATAGAAGCTTAACCCTATCAGTGCTGAATACAGCATTAAAATGAATAAAAGACCCAAAGCAGGCTCCAATGTGCACAGCATAAATAACCTACAAAAAACGCTCTCTATGCATTAATGATAACCCATAGGCAAGATAATTATACTTAACCCAAAAAAAAAAAAGACACTATGGAATAATAATATATCTAAGTATATAAAAATAATCTTTATTAAATTAATTACAAGTATACATGATAAGACAATTTGGCAGAGATAGGCATGATGTAAAACTAGATACAGACAAAATATGACTGAGACGCCCCTTAGCAAGGTAAGTCACCTCCAGAATCAATGTTGGAGTATATCCTACAAAACCCCCCAATACTGCTACTAATTTGGGTCTCGTACCGCTATACCCTAAAGCAGGGGTGCCCAACAGGGGGGCCACATGCGGTCTTTGATAACATTCTCTGCGGCCCGGAACCATGTGGTAACAGACATGTATGTCTTGTGGCTGCTCACATGTATCTGTCAAGTATTCTCCCATGAGATGGGAGTCCTGGAACTGTAACCAGACATTTGTAATATATACTCTATGTACAATATGCCATAAATACAGTATTTCAGTTGTTAATACCACTTAAATTTTATTATTGGCCCTTGTCATTGGTTCGGTCTGACAATGGAAGCTTTCCAAGGAATTACAATGATGGCCATCAATGTGTTATCATGGTGTGTCTCACCCCTGGGACACCACCAATTATCAGATACAGTGAGCGTCACTTCCGCGCTTCATTGTGTATCCAACAATACCTCGTCCTTATGTACGGCTATGTCTGGAACTGCAGCTCAACCATGTTCAGTGGCTCTTTTGTTTTTCTAGTCTATGAACTCCCCAGGCATGGGCCACAAATTCATGACCTATCTTAAGAATATCTCATCAATGTCTTTTATTAAATGTCCCTGGGTATATTTCCATTATTTTACATTTCAACTTCCCATTTCTTGACTGAGATAAGAAGTTGTATTTAGTAAGCAGTGTAATAGGCGTGCACACACACACAAAAAAAAACTGATCTGATATTTTATTTGCTGGAAAGAAGTAGCAGGAAAATAGACGTCTATTGTTACTGCTTGATATTTGAGCCATTACAAAAATAAAATAAAAAATAAATCGACCTGCCAATCTATGCAGAGGCACATTCCCTCCAACAACCTTGGGTTAATGATAATCTGAAAAATAAGGTCAAACTTACTTTACTTTGCTAACTCTTATACTAAAGGGACATTTGTCAGTCCCCTCCAGGCACATTTTTGTCAGCTGTAAACTTAACTGAGTATGCAGAAAGAGCTCTTCGATTGGATTTTTGTGACCATTTGTGCAGGTCCAGACTGCAAAACAAACAGTGGCCTTTAATGCCAATATGTTCACGGAGAAACCGCAGTACTGCATTTTAAGGGCATTTAATAGCCTGAAATATCACATAGAAAGAAAAATAACAGATGTTAACAGCAAAGTTTAAAAACAGCCACAGCATGTGAGTCATTTTTCCACCCTGCTGTACAAACACAAATTTGAGGAATTTTGCAAGGTATCACCATGTATAAATGCCCTTTAGGTAGATGGATGTTTGCTATATCCATTTTGGGTGAAAGTGGCTGTGTGGGATCCTAAAATTTTTAATTAAATTGTGCAAACCTTTTCTAGTTTCCTACAAAGCATAATAGTGCACTTGTCAACTTTTCCCGAGTCTTGACCTCAGTCTCCACGCTCCCGCTGAGCTCCATTGTTTACAAGTCGAGCTTCCAGGTTGTGGGTGTAGATGAGCAGGATCCACAACACTTCCCATAGCTGCTGGGCGCTACAGGATCAGCCAGACATGTAGCCGCCTACTTACACCCTTCCATGGGTGGAAACTCTGTCCACTACACCCTCCATCATACCTGCCTCTTCTTCCTAATGTTTCCTCCCACAAAGCCTCAATATGACAAGCAGTGGACTCCACCTAGCCCGCTTGTGGATTGAGATCGTCGATCAGCCCATTCCAATCTCACATAGATCTGACATCTCAACCATTCGGGTAGAGATTCTGACAGAGGGGATCATAGAAAATGGCAGTGATGTCAGAGGAAATACAGTCTCCACAGAGGGCACAGTCACGTGACCATGGAAATTATGACATCAATTCTCCCTGACAACCATTCTCTTTATCACCAGAAAGACTGAAAGGTTGTCACAAGTCTGTCTTTCAAATTACTTAATCAGATTTCTTAAGTATAGCGTATCAACAGGATTTTTTTTTATAAATTTAAACCAGATATGGAAAAAATATATATTTTTTTAATTATACATTCTGGGCAGCTGTATAGCATGACCTGCTTTGAGATATGCTTTACAGCAGCCACATGGACCATATGAACCTGTAGATGACTCATGAATTCTATGGGAGAGTGCTGTGGGCATGCTCTTAGAGGTCATTGTGCAGGCAGGGGGTGAAGGCGAGTTGTGAGCATCATCTATTCTGAATGGGGGATCCCGTGTAACTATAGGTGTTACCTGTCAATGCTGTCCATCCTGCCTGTGATAGTAATCTTGATCTTTACAGAACTTGGAGAGCGAGTGCCCAGTAAAACTGTCAGGGTGTCAGGATTTTCTTTAACATAGTGACATGGAAAATAACAGAAGAAAGAAAATGGAGATTTCACAGAAGAAAAGTAATATTTAGCAATTTTGCATCAGACGCTTGCTGGTTGAAGAGAAGCCAGTGTTCTAACCTTTTGTTGGCAGTGCCTGTTTTTTATTGCCTGTTTGGTTGGTTGGCACATTGCTGTCGTTGAGGTTGAGCCTCGGCTGCTTCTCTTCCATCTGAGGTTATGGGCAAATTTCTGGCTTTAATGGGTAAATGCACAGAATTTCTTGGTGTACTAACTGATTGTACCAGGCATATGCCTATATTTTTGGGCTCGGGACATGACTTCATCATATCCACCCTTAGGCCTCATATACATGACCATATATATTTAGTGGTCCTCAAAACGTGCATCCGCAATATATGGATGACATCTATGAGATGTCCATGTTGCATTTTCTGACTTCATTGGGTCCATGGTCCACAATTTGCAGCCAAGTATAGGACATCTTTTTGTGGAATGCAAAACATAGAACATGTCCTATTGGCCGCAAAAAGTCAGACTGCAAAAAAAAAAAAAGATGCACCTATTTTGTGTTATTTGCATTTTAACATATCTTTAAAGCAGTTAGAACCACATTTTGTAATAGAATCTACATCCCCTGCATAGATTGAGGTACTTTGAAAGATTTTCTGGTTTTATCTAAATTATGCTTAATAAGTATACAATCCTACATTCTTCTAATATACTTTATGTTTGAATTCCTCACCATTTTCAAGATATTAGTTTGCTGTGAGAGCACTGTTGTTTACATTTAGAGGCAACAAACCTGTGCTAGTCCTGGTGTCAGCTGCTAAGTGCACCTTGTTGTATCCAGTCTAGGCAATGCTCTGTAAGGGTGCTGCCACATATCACAGTGGTGCTGCATTGCGGCAAATATCTGTATGCTTTTTAATCCATATTTTTTGCCGCATCCAAAATGCAGCACCGCTGAGACATGTGACAGCACCCTTGAGCTAAACCATACCTCCCAACATACCTCCCAACTAAATGAACAAAGAGGAACACATGCGGCGCAGCAAATTTTTTCCGCACTAGGCCACGCCTCTAACTCCGTCCAAAACATAACTATGCACCTAATCCCACTCAGTCCTCTTAATGCCCACACATAGTAATTATCCGCCCTTCATACCACCAAACAGTATTTATGCCCACATTTTTCCCCCTCACAGAATTAAGCCCAGCTGTTCCCACAGTAATTGCCACGGTCCCTCCAGTGACTGAGGTTAGAAGATCTGAGAGACTGGCTGCACGTTAGGTCATCTGACATCTGTTTTCACTAGTTGCAGTGTTGTTGTTGGTAATGACCACACCTCTTGCCTCAGGTGTAGCTTGTGGTCATTACTGCTCCTCTATTTAATCTGGACTCACACTTCATACCATGCAGTTGATATTCTCTGCCTGGAGTTGGAAGAGCTGGTGTGGGGTCCTCATATAAGTCCCTGCTCATCCATTTTCTATTGAAGATAAGTATACTTCTTATGGTAATTTGTTGCTCCCATTTGCTCGTT
Organism: Bufo gargarizans; assembly: GCF_014858855.1. NCBI lineage: Eukaryota > Metazoa > Chordata > Amphibia > Anura > Bufonidae > Bufo > Bufo gargarizans. The sequence continues at coordinate 76,303,028 of NC_058080.1, forward strand.
GTTTACTAGGCCTTAGAGAGACTCTGGTTCGTTCATCTGGGAAGGAACCAGTAGTCTCAGACCCTGTCACTATTCCCAGGGCCTAGGTTTCCGGTGCATGACTATTCCCACCCTAGGGTCTATTCATACTGATAGGAGTCTGGGCTAGGTTTAGGGTTTCCTTAGGTGGTGACCATTTCCCTTTCCCTAGCCTTGAGGCCTAGTTCCTGGTCATTTTCCTTCTATTGTCATTCTGGTGTTCCTCCCCTCCCCCTACACTGTGACATTATCAACAGCCGAAAAACCGCCATTTTGTTTGTGTCAGTGCAGCGATGGATACGATTTCTGCACTGGTTGGACAACTGCAGGGGCTGTCTTTGGAGGTACAAAACGCAATATATGCCCCAACCAGGGATTTTTGTACTACTCAAAGAGTAAATGCCAACATAAGCCTATGGTAAACACCATAACATACCATAAAACCTACAAATAACTACCAGACCGCTTATAAATTAATGTCATTTTATTGCATGATTAAAAATCATTTACAAACATGATTAAAAAAACATAAGTGTAGGGAAAAAGGCGACATCAACTGGAGGACAGACACAGGGGATACTACGTCCACAGAACAGTCCATCTATGTACACATAATTGACAAAGTGCAAGTTCAAATGCCATATTCATACACAATCAAAAGGAAATTGAACGTTTACCCAAACTGTGCTTCCTGAAGGAAGCACAGTATGGGTAAACGTTCAATGTCCTTTTGATTGTGTATGAATATGGCGTTTGCACTTGCACGCGGTTCGAGAACATTTGATCAAGAACACGCTTTTGCAAAACTTCCCAGCCGATGTTCGTTTATTACTAATTACAACACAAGGTGTTCGAGGAACATCATTGTACAGTTCTTACAGGACACCCTAGGAGCAGATCCACGGTCAATCTCATTTCTCATAGATTCTGGTGGCCGGGGTTGCCCAGGATCTTTACTTCTGTTGTCCATCCCGTCCCAACCTTGGACTCAGATTTGCAGAATTCCTCAGAAAAAACTGTGATTCTGGTGGTTGCTGATCACTTTAGCAAGATGTCGCACTTTATTTCATTATCAGGTCTACCTAATGCTAAAACTCTTGCACAAGTGTTTGTCGATAACATCGTGAAGCTACATGGTATTCCCTCTGATGTGATGTCTGATAGGGGGACTCAGTTTGTTTTCAGATTCTCAAAGGTGTTCTGTACTCGCCTGGGGGTACAATTGTCGTTCTCTTCGGCCTTTCATCATCAGTCGAACGGACAGACTGAACGCACTAAGCAGAATCTGGAGACTTATTTAAGATGCTTTGTCTCAGAGAATCAGGAGGAGTGGTCTTCATTTTTGTCCTTGGCCGAGTTTGCCATAAATAACCATAGGCAGGAGTCCACTGATAAGTCGCCTTTTTTGGGGGCGTATGGGTTCCATCCGCAGTTTTGCACATATTCTGGTACTGAGACTTCTGGAATACCTGAAGAAAGATTTTCCTCTACTTTGTCATCTATTTGGTGGAAAATTCTATATAATTTTAACAAAATGGGCAACAAGTATAAACAGATGGCTGACAAGAGAAGTATGAGTGGTCACTATTCCTAGGGCCTAGGTTTCTGGTGTATGAATATTCCCACATTCAGGGTCTATTCATACTGACAGGAGTCTGGGCTAGGTTAAGGGTTTCCTTAGGTGGTGAGTCATGACCATTTTTCTTTCCCTAGCCTTGTGGCCTAGTTCCTGGTCATTTTACTTCTATTGTCATTCTGGTGTTCCTCCCCTCCCCCTATGTGACACTGTGACAGTAGTATGTCCTGTTATGTGCCTCCATTAATATGCCCAGATGTGCCTGCAGTAATATGCCTTGTTATGTGCCCCCAGTGATATGCCCAGCTGTGTCTCAGTAATATGCCAAGCTGTGCCCCTAGTAATATGCCCAGCTGTGCCCCAAGTAGTATGTCCAGATGTGCCCCCAGTAATATGCCCAGCTGTGCTCCTAGTAGTATGCCCAGCTATGCCCCCAGTAATATGCCCACATTGCCCCCCCCCCCAGTAATAAGCCCACAATGTGCCCCTCACAGAAAGTAAAAATAATAAACACCATGTACTTACTTTGTTCCTAGCAGCAGCAGGACATCGGCTGCTCTGGTCTGTGGAGGAGGTGGAACCGAGGCTGACTGCCTGCCAGCCCTGCCCCCCGATGCCAGCTCTCTGCTACATCATAATACAGGCAACTGTCTCTGCTTCCTATGGACGCAGAGACAGCTGCCAGAAAGTGGGAGATAGCTGCCCTGTACCAGGACAGTGGGACAGCCACTGAAATCCAGGACTGTCCCGCCGGATCTGGGATGGTTGGGAGGTATGGCTAAACAGAGTAGCAACAGTTAAACAAATCTCTAATAATTTGCTACAATAAATCAGTCTGCAGCCACATTGTTTAGACCATTTGTCAGCAACCTCCGACAATTCAGCTGTGGTGAAACTACAACTCTCTATTCACTTGTACTGGAATCCTGAGAGCAGCCAAGGAAGTGTGCATGCTTGGAACTGTAGTTTCACCACAGCTGGAGTGCCGGAGGTTGCTGACCCCTGGTCTAGACAAATATATCCATTTCTCAGCAGAGAGCAGGACTAGCTACCGTATGTGCAATACCCACAAATGTTGTCATTCACTCACTGCTCCTTGTATACGTATAGATACTCAAGGATGTAAGTGGAACAAATATGATAATGCGTTCCATTATACTGTGTTTGTTTATTGATGTTTTACATGTTAACCTGACTGTCAGAAAAACTTAAAGTGAACCTGTCACCACAAAGTGCAGTGCAATGTCATAGAGCAGGAGGAGCTGAGCAGATTAATATATCGTTTTGTGGGAAAAGATTCAGGAAAACTTATGATTTATACATTTATATCTCTTCATTTTCTGAACTTAAAGGGGCTCAGCCATGATTGATGTAAAAAATGAAAATCAGACATAATATAGTACATGACATTCTCTTTCTAACAAATCTAGAACAAGCCCTGTACCTCACATGGGTCCAGAGATCTCCACAATCCCTGCTCTGCTAGATTGGCCCCTTTCAGATGAGTGAGTTCCACGCATCGGACTTGCAGCGTGAATATGTGGCAGCTCCAGTGGAGCACAGGCCCCAAACTTTAGGCCTTCATCGGACAGAAAAGAACAAGTGATAATGTGGCTGGAGGTATAACAATAGATAACAGTGGATAACAATTTTACTGCAGCGCAGGCCAGTGGAGTACTGGACCCAAACATTAGGCATTCACCGGACAAAAAAAACAACAAGTGATTATGTGGCTGGAGGTATATTAGGCGGTCAGTGGATAACAATTTTACAGCAGGCTAGTGGAGTATAGGCCCCAAACATTAGGCATTCACCGGACAGAAAAGAACAAGTGATTACGTGGCTGGGGTACATTAGGCGTTCACTGAATAACAATTTTACTGTAGGCCAGTGGAGTACAGGCCCCAAAAATTAGGCATTCATCTGACAGAAAAGAACTAGTGATTATGTGTCTGGAGGTACATTAGGCGGTCACTGGATACAAATTTTACTGTAGGTCAGTGGAGTACAGGCCCCAAAAATGAGGCATTCACCTGACAGAAAAGGCCTTTTATGCCGCTGTATATGCATAAGACAAGGATCATTCTTTGGTCTGGGTCGTGGCGGATATGAGTGGGCTGGCATGAGGAAATTCAATTATAATTGGTCGTCACATGTGTTGAATTCCTCCGAGATCCATGCCTCATTCATTTTTAGAAAAGTGAATTAGTCCACACTGTCGTGAGCTAGTCGAGTGCGCTTATCGGTCACGATCCCCCCTGCTGCGTTGAAAGTCTTTTCGGACAGGACACTCGATGAGGGGCAAGCCAAGAGTTCCATGGCAAATTGTGTCAGCTCTGGCCACAGGTCAAGCCTGCACACTCAGTAGTCCAGGGGTTCCTTTTCTGAGCGTCCACATCGGCCGTTAACCCGATGTAGTCGGACACCTGTCAGTCTATGCATTCCCTGAGGTTGGATCCGGAAGGCGGCTCTTGATGGGTTGGCTGCAAGAATAATCTCATATCCGAAGTAACCAACACATCTTCAAACCACCCTCTTCTTGCAGCCACGGTAAGATTGCTACCCGCACCCGTTTCGCTGTGGGTGGAAATTCCTCTGCCAGCAGAATGCAGCATCTCTCACAGCAAGGCCTAGAAATTCTGCATTGTGACAGCCCTCTGAGATGCTGGTAACATGTCCACCATTTTGTGTTTGTACCGGGGGTCTAAGTACCTTGACACCCAGTACTGCTCCTTGCCCTTTATGCTTTTTATACGGGGATGCCTCTTTAAACACTGGAGCATTAAGGCCCCCATTTGCACTAAATTGGAAGCAGTGGAGCGCCCTGGCACCTGTTCATCGCCCAGAAGAATGTCATCCTTGATCTCCTCCCCCAGCCACGGACAACACCAGGGATCCCCGAAAAGTTTAAAGTCCCCCTCAAAGCCTGCTTCTCCTCCTACTACTCCTCCCCCCAGCCACCATCCTCCTCTGACTCCTCTTTAGACTCCTGCTGACTTGTCTCAGATGGAGTAGCCCCTACTGGGAATTCATTCTGCATTGCGACTTTCTCATCTTCCAGCTCCTGCTCCTCGACGGTTTGATCAATGACACAACGCAATGCACGCTCCAGAAAGAAGGTGTAAGGTATGATGTCACTGATGGTGCCCTGGCTGCGACTGACCAGTTTGGTGATCTCATCAAATGGCTGCAGAATTCTGCATGTGTCACGCATGAGCAGCCACTGGCGCGGTGAAAAGAAACCAAGCTCCCAGAACCTGTCCTGCTGCAGAGTTCGTAAAGGTAGTCGTTAACGGCACATTGCTGCTGGAGCAGCCTATCAAGCATATACAAGGTGGAGTTCTAGCGCATCGGGCTGTCACAAATCAGACATCTGACGGACAGGTGAACTCTAAAATGGCCAGAGATTATTCTGGTCTGCCGCAAGACGTCCTGGACCACAGGGTATTTGGCAACGAATCGCTGCACAACTAAGTTCAGGACATGTGTTATGCACAGCATTTTGTCCTGTTTCAGCGCGTTCAGCAGATTGGCACCGTTGTCACACATCACTTTACCAACTGTCAAATTGAGTGGGGTTAGCCACTGATCGGCCTGTGACCAAAGAGCTGAAAGCAGTGCAGGACCTTTGTGGCTCTTGGCTTCCAAAAACCGAAGCCACAGCACAGCATGGCAACGTCTCACCTGGCACATCGAATAGGTTCTGGGAAGCTTGGGGGGTGCAGTGGAAGAGACGGTAGCAGTGGAAAAGGAGGAGTCAGTCAAAGAGGAGATGGAGGATGGTGTAGGAGTAGGAGAAGAAGAGGCATGCCTGCATCCAATCCATGGCGGTATCACCAAATCCACATGGGTGCCACGGGTCACATGCTTAAGGGTTGTCACAAGGTTCACTAAGTGGGCAGTAAAAGTTATGTACCTTCCCTGCCCGTGTTTGCTAGACCACGTGTCTGTGGTCAGATGTATCTTGGCAATGACACTGTGTGACAGAGATATATTCAATTGCCGCTGAACATGGCCATATAGCTCTAGGAGGTCCTTCTGGGAGAAATATTTCCTTCCGGGGACCTTCCATTTCGGTGAGCCAATGGCCACAAATTTTATAAAGGCCTCCGAGTCCACCAGTTCATATGGCAGTAGTTAGAAGGCTAGCAGTTCCGACAAGCCAGCGGTCAGCCGTTGGGCAATAGGGTTATCAGGCGTCATCATCCTCTTCCTCTCTTGTGGGCACCCACGTGATGTCCATCGACATGTCATCATCGTCACCTTCACCACCACTGACATTAGAGATCTCGGAGTAGGCAGCAACAGCGGGGACCTCCCTCCTTGGGCTGATCTGCGTACTGTCGTCAGACAGCTGGGTGGCAGCTGTTTCTAACTCCTCTTCCTCAAACGATGCAAAAAATGGCTGCGCAGCGGTAAGGTCTGGGATTAGATGGGAAAATAATTCCTATAACTCGAGTGGAGGAGCTATGGTGGTGGTGGTGGTGTTTTTGGGGGTGCACACAGCAGAGAGTAAGGAGGGTGCAGATACAGAGGATGCGGAGGGTGCAGAAGCGGAAGGCTGAGTGAGCCACTCAACCAACTTTGACGTAATCACACACACCTTCTCCAAGTTCCCACTTAGGCTCCGGCCTGGTGCACCTGCCTGACCCCTACAACCCCTGCGGAATGGCCTGCTTCTTCCTCTGCCTGTCATTTTCAAAATGACTCTGTGCCATAGTCCCTAGAGAAGATCAGTATTTGTGGAAGCAGGTATATCGCATCCCTCAATCAGTATTTTGTGGAAGCAGGCATATAGAACCCTTTAATCAGTATTTTGTAGAAGCAGGTATATCTCACCCCTCAATCAGTATTTTGTGGAAGCAGGTATATAGAACACCTGATTCAATATTTGGTGGAAGCAGTTATATCGCACCCCTCAATCTGTATTTTGTGTAAGCAGGTATATCAAACCCCTTAATCAGTATTTTGTAGAAGCAGTTATATTGCACCCCTAAATCAGCATTTTTTGGAAACACGTATATAGAACACCTGAATCAATATTTGGTGGAAGCAGGTATATTGCACCCCTCAATATGTAATTTGTGGAAGCAGGAGTATCAAACATCTTAATCAGTATTTTGTGGAAGCAGGTATATTGCACCTCTCAATCAGTATTTTGTGGAAGCAGGTATATAAAACCCCTTAATCAGTATTTTGTAGAAGCAGGTATATATCACACCTCTCAATCAGTATTTTGTGGAGACAGGTATATAGAACCTCTGAATCAATATTTGGTGGAAGCAGGTATATTGCACCCCTCAATCAGTATTTTGTGGAAGCCGGTGTATCGGAGGCCTCAATCAATATTTGGTGGAAGCAGGTATATTGCACTCCTCAGTCAGTATTTTGTGGAAGCAGGTACATAGAACCCCTTAATCAATATTTTGTAGAAGCAGGTATATCACACCCCTCAATCTATATTTTGTGGAAGCAGATATATCAAACCCCTTATAGGGTTTCTGTCACTAGAATTTTCAGTATTAAACTGGCTGACATTAGCGATGTGCTAATGTCAGCTGCACCTAACTCTGCTATTCTAATGATTTTCCGTGCCCCATGTTACTGTAGTATTCTGACTTTTATAATATGTAAATTAGCCTCTACGAGCAGAGGGGTGTTGCTCCTGCACCTACAGTCTCCCATCTCCCACCTCAAGTCACGCTTTCCAAGTGTTGATTGACAGGGCCAAGCATCGTTCGCATCTTTCTGCCTGCCCTGTGCCCTGGGGAAATCTCGCACCGTTCGGTATTCTGCACAGGCGCAGTGAGGGAAGGATGCTCGCAGGCTGCCAGCTTCCTCACCTTGTCTGTGCAGAATACCGAACGGCGCGAGATTTCCCCTGGGAAAAGGGCAGGCAGAAGGATGCGAACGATGCCTGCCCTTTCAATCAACATTCGGAAGGTGTGACTTGAGATAGGAGACCGGAGCCTTTAGGTGCAGGAACAACACCCCCCCCCCCCCCGATACTAGAGGCGCATTTACATATTATAAAAGTAAGAATTCTACATTAACGGGGGCACGGATAATCCTTAGAATAGCAAAGTTAGATGCGGCTGACATTAGCATATTGCATAGAAACCCTTTAATCAGTATTTTGTGGAAGCAGGGATATCGCACCCCTTAATCAGTATTTTGTGGAAGCAGGCATATAGAACCCCATAATCAATTTTTGGTGGAAGCAGGTATATCTCACCCCTCAATCAGCGTTTTGTGGAAGCAGGTATATCGCAGGCCTCAATCTATATTTGGTGGAAGCAGGTATATTGCACCCTTCAATTAGTATATCACACCCATTGATAGCACACCTATACCAGTCCTTAAAAGTACTTTTGTGGCCCTATTAGCTAGCGTTTGGTGTCCCTAACAGTCTGTCCCTGCTCCACAAAGCAACCTCTCCCTACACTGGCTAAACACTGGTAAAATGGCTGCCAGATCGGGTTCTGTTATAGGGTAGGGGGTATCTCCATGTGTTAAAATGTCTCAATTGACTGTCCTGTCCCACCTGATGGATGTGTCATGGGTCAAAGTTCGGCGCAATGCAAAAGAATATGGCACATGCAAACATCGCCATATGTTCGGCGAATGGCGAACGCTCAAAGTTCGCCGCAAAACGACTGACAGGCAAACCGCAAGGACATCTCTATTGGATTACACTGACATAATGCTTTACAAGTTTTACAGTATCTTCTCCCAAAATCTTCCCAGCTTCTCCTGCTCTATAACATGCTGCCTGCAGATTGTACTGAATTTCATGATGACAGGTCCCCTTTAAGCCTCAACTAGATTCAACCCTGATATCATCTTCTAAATGACAAAGAAGTAATGGGTGCTATGCTATAAGTTCAGAAGGACGAGTGCTATCCTATAAGGTCAGATGGAGGAGTGCTATGCTATAACTTCAGAAGGACGAGTGCTGTGCTATAAGGTCAGAAGGATGAGTGCTATCATATAAGGACAGAAGGACAGGCAAGTAATCCTGATGAGCCAACTCTGACTATATGTCCCCAGAGCAATGCCTTAAATATAGGACTCTCTACTGAGCTACAATTTGACTTTGACTTTATCACGTTTCCGGGAGTACACAATATGCTAACATTATATAACAGTAGAGGGTGATATATTAACCTGCTGAGTACTTTATTCTGCTGATTAATAAAGATGATTATTCAAGACAATGCTACTACGATGTCTATAGACAATGGCTGCTAGGTTCTCAGGCTATGAACCCTCACTATCGACAACAATAAATGGGTGAACCTCTCCTAGTTTGTCTGAAGGGCCATGGGATCATCCAAAAGAGGAACGCCACAAGAATTATCCTCTATAACCTTCTGCTCAGCTTTGTGTGGAGAGACAACACTAGTCACTTTAGAGCAGGCATGCTCAACCTGCGGCCCTCCAGCTGTTGTAAAACTACAACTCCCACGATGCCCTGCTGTAGGCTGATAGCTGTAGGCTGTTCAGGCATGCTGGGAGTTGTAGTTTTGCAACAGCTGGAGGCCCACAGGTTGAGCATGCCTGCTTTAGAGTTGCAAAAACACTAGATATAAAATATTAAGCTCTCTCTGTTCTAGACCTCTCTAGATGCTACTAATAACTCCTTCACTACCCAAAACCACCAGTGATGTTGTTAAACCCTTTTACTGCCTAGACTACCAAGGACGTAGGCATTATGCCTGGCAGTTCTCTAAACACCAATTATGTTACAATGAACCCCTTTACTACACTGGTACAGCAGGGTAGCTGGTATTATCTACTTTCATACTTTGACACTATGTGTATATTTGGCCGCTATGAATAATTTCTATACAGGGTGGTATTCAGCAATAATTATGTGATACTGGCTTACATTGACATTTTCACCCTCAAAAGCAGAGACTCACTTCTATAAAAGGTCTCTCACCCCCCCCCCCCCCCCCCTCCCCCTGCTAGATAGTTGTTTGGTGAGCCTATCTATCTGAGTGGAGAGCTGTTCACATATAAATGTGCGTCTCTGTCTTCTGAAAGGTCCTCTTACATGAGCAAGTATTTTACCTGATGAGGAGTGCAGAGTAATGATAACAGCATGTCCATCAGCGCTCGTTACCTAAATTTGCATGCAACAAACTTTATATTGCATGGGGAAAAACAATTGTGTTAACCATAGAGTTCACTTATTTCGAGCAGCATATCCCCTGTTTACATAGATGTGCTGCCAATACCAATCATTTTTTTGCTGCATTAACCATCCGACCACTGGACAAATGTGCAATTGCTTGTTAGTTGGGTGATCTGCAGCATCCAGCAATAGTTGGATATGAGCACTGTAACAAAGGGTCCTAAGGGAGAAGCTAGCATGGCTATCTCTGTCTCATCCCAAGTCTACTATATGTGGCTGAGATACAGGTATATATGTGGTTCAGGTCCCAGATATAAGATGGGACCTCTATCAACATTAATTTGGCCAATTATTACTGTATTGTAATGCTAGTTGAACAAAGTATTCCTTAAAGGGGCAATGATTTAAAATGGCCACCAACAACCTGTCCTAGACTGTGAGCAGGACTGGTAGCCTTCACTTGCAAAGCTGCCTAGGGGGTGAGCAGCAGGACCTCACTATACACTACATTGCTCTACAATAGAATGGTAATAATGTGATCTTGAACCCTTGAATACGATATGCCACCAAGGCTGAGCAGCCTGACAGGAACACTCACCAATATGTAGTATATGCAAGTGCCAGAGCATAGTGTGACAGCCTGCCCTCTCACCCCCCACCTAGGCAGCTCTTCAAGTAGTGGCAACCAGCCCTGCACACATTCTAGGACAGGTTGTTGGTGCCCATTTTAAATAATTCCCGGGGAACACTTGTAAAGGAAAGTAGTCATATTGAACGTGCTGTTGGATCTTACAGCATCATATTATAGTGCAGCAGGAGCTGAGCAGATTTTTAGGTAAAGATTCAATAGAACTTGTGAGCTATTGAGCGAAATCCTTGCTTTTACTCTGCTTGGGAGTCCAATGGGTGGTCCTAATCAGCAATTGATGGCTATCTCTATATGCACAGTCATACAGGGAAGGCTGTTGAGTAGGACCACCCATTGGACTCCTAATTAGGAATGAGTGAATCGACTTTGGATAAACATCTGAAGTCAATTGGCATAAAACTTAGTTCCAATACTGTACGGAGCGAGCGCTCCGTATAGTATTACAATTTATTGGCTCCGATGAGCCGAAGTACCTTGGAACCGAACCCGAGTTTGGGAAATGTTTTGTTTTTACAGTACAAATTAATTTATGAAGTTATTACACAAAGTCTCGCAAGACTTTGCGAAGTAATAGCTTCGGCTAATCAGAGCCAATACATTCTAATACTATACGGAGCCCCGGCTCCGTACAGTATTGGAATGAAGTTTTATGTGAATCGACTTCAGATGTTTCATCCAAAGTCGATTCACTCATTCCTAATTAGGAGTCCAATGGGTGGTCCTACTCAACAGCCTTCCCTGTATGACTGTGCATATAGAGATAGCCATCAATTTCTGATTAGGACCACCCATTGGACTCCCAAGCAGAGTAAAGGCAAGGATTTCACTCAATAACTCACAAGTTCTATTGAATCTTTACCTAGTCGAGTCAATTCGCTCATCCCCACTCCTAATCATAGAAAGAACATGGTTTTCAATCAATAAATATAGTTTTTCTGAAACTTTCTCCAGGGAATTATACATGAATCTGTTTAGATCCTCCTGCTCTTTAACACATTTGCTGGTAGATGGGAGAGGATTTTTCATGTTGACGGGTTCCCTTTAAAATTATGGTTTACTTTCAAGCAAATACAATTGACCTGTGCTTCTAAAGAAGTAAAATACTGTAATACCCAATTTCATCATTTGTATCCCATCTCACAAAGAAATGTGTTTTGTACAGCAGCTTCCTGCCCAGCATAAATGTACAGAGATTGCCACATGTTTTTGAATAGTAGTCTTTTGTTTTTGTCACCTTTGTGAATGGCACAATTGTAGACTGCTCCACCTTTACTGAATATGGAAAATGCCAAGGAAGGAAGTGGCAAAAGTGACTTTAAGTTAGAACACTACCGCAAACCTTAAAGAAAACAACCTGCAGCTGGAATACAATACACACTTTCATTTTTAGGCTACAGTAGTGATTGCGAGAAGAAGAAGCGTTTGTTAGACGTCTATTGTTTGGAGTCTGGTAGGGTAATTGGGACCTATATCTCGAATATTGAAGGGTTTCGGACCACTTTACTTAGTATGTAATAAGAAAACTGGTTATGGACTGAACAATTTGTCCCAATCAGAGCAGCATTCAGAAGATTGTTACTATGTTGTCAGTCATTAAAGGGACGTTACACTGTATCTAAGTTGTGTCAGTGATTTGCAATAGATAAATGCTTTGCTATTGTTGCAAATATCACTCAAGTGTACTGCTGCATGTTTAAATAGTATAAATTTAAAGGGATATTCTGGCAGCATAATTTTAACTAAAAACATGGTTAGAGTGGGGGGTAAAATAATAAACAGGAAGTACTCAATTTATCGATCCCCGCTGCTGCTGTCCGACCACTTCTCATTCCCCATATTTCTCTACTTCCTTTACTCAGGCTCAACCCTTGGGAAGCCCACTTAACCAATCACAGCCCACTTAGCCAATGACTGGCTACAGCGGTGACTTAGGTATTCGCTGAGTTACTAGTCTAATCCCCTTTCAGTGTTTTGAGCTTGAGACTGGAGCGGGGATCGTAACAGTGGTGGGTGGTCAGTAAGGTGAGAACCAACCGTTTATTATTGTTAGGGTGGGTTCACATCACGGTTTTACCATCCGTTTAAAAGGATACTTTGTAAAAAACAAACCAAAAAAATTTAAGGAAGTGTAGCACACCACGCTTTTGTATCCTGCAGAGTCCAGTTAACAATGGAACTCTATGGTGAACGGATTCCATTGTATGGCATCAGTCTGAGGCATCCATTAATGTATTCGTTTTTTGTATACATTAAATGGATGGGAAAAACTTGATGTGAACCCAGCCTTACCTCCTCTGACCCAATTTTTTATTAAAATTATGCCATGAATCTTTGAACAAGAAGTATATCTGCTTATTTTTTTTTTCATTGATCAGAAACATAGTTACATAGTTAATAGTTAATACGGTTGAAAAAAGACATAAGTCCATCAAGTTCAACCATGATTTTAGTAACACGCAGATGGCAGCACAATTATTAGGTCCAGCTTCTAAAATCCATGGTGATCAGATGTCATCACCAGGACAGATGAGACCAGCATATATTTTCCCTGTATGAAGGGCCAACTATATAGTACATGGCCAGCCCAGGTCTATCAGAGCAGGAACTGATTTGATAAAGGAGCTCATAGAAGCATATAGGGAGGGGGTTGTTACACATATTGTCACCTTCAATGCATGTCATATGCTATTAAACTGCAATTGCTGAAGGTCTAAACAATAGAGGTATACAGAAACCTTTTCAGTAGAAAATGGAGCCAGATACACTGTATGCAGATGCTCTTCATCAAAGTGAATCGAGAAAAAGGAAATAGCTCAGTGAGCTAATGTTGATGCTTCCACTTCTCCAATACACAAGGGGTTGTCCCACCATAAGAACCTATAATTTATCCACAGGATAAGTGATAAGTATCTGATTATTGGGGGTCTAATTACAAGGGCCCTGATCGATTATGAGATACTTTGCAGAGGTTCGACAAGAAATATCACCAATCGATATAAATCAGGAATACCCAGGCCAATCTGCTTAAAAGTTCAGTGGAGGACCATATCAAATTCAACCATTTTTCACATCACATGCATGAAAACAGAGTTCCCCGGCCAAGGTAATATAGCAGAAATTTTACATAAGGATATTTGGTTCCTCCATGGAAATAGATACAGTACATTGAATTGCAATGGGACTTCCCCATGAGAATTTGCATTGGCACAAGTTGCACATCTACTGCAGAAATATGTGGGTCAGTCATGGATTTCTGAGACAGGAAATACAGATCAGATTTAGATTTTACATGCTGTGAACATTTTCTAATAAATAGAAACCAGACATCAGGGGCATTGCTAGGTTAAAACATTTGGGGACTAGGCCCCGGATGTTTTGTCCCAGGTCTCGAATGTATTGTCTAAAAGATAGATACAATTGTATTTCCTCAGGATGGCAATACAAAATCTAATGCACTGGAAATGCTGAAGGACCTGTGATGACATCACAGTCCATTTGAACAGTGCAAAAGGCAGTGGTTGAGAAGGACCTGCTATGATGTCATCATCATGTGACCAGTGCAGGAGAGGATGGCAACGCTCAGCAGTGAAGAGGAGAAGTCCTGGGGAAGAAGCTGTGATGAGGTCTGCTACATGAGGAGAGGTAAGTGAAGGGGTAGATTCTCAGTATGAGAGATAGAGTAATGCTGGGAGTTGTGGTTATTTAACTGGGACTGTATGTTAGGGCTTAAGGGTGGGATATTATTTATATGGAACTATATGTTGAGGGGGTGATGTTATTTACATTGGAGCTGCATGTTGGAGGTGGCTGGAGCAGGGTGATGTTATTTATATGGGACTGTGTGTTGGAGGTGGCTGGGGAGGGTATGATGCTATTTACATGGGACTGTATGTTGAAGGTGGATGTGGAAGGGGGTGATGTTATTTACATGGGACTGTATATTGTTGGCGGCTGTGGGAGGAAGTGATGCTATTTACATAGGACTGTGTGTTGGAGGTGGCTGAGGAGGGTATGATGCTATTTACATGGGAGTGTATGTTGAAAGTGGCTGTGGGAGGGAGTGATGTTATTTGCATGGGACTATATGTTGATGGCAGCTGTGAGAGGGAGTGATGTTATTTACATGGGACTGAATGTTGAGGGAGCGATTTTATTTACATGGGACTCCATGATGAAGGTGACTTGGGGAGGGACTGATATTTACATTTGACTGTATGTTGATGGCAGCTATCGGAGAAAGTCATGTTATTTACATGGGACTTAATGTTGAAGGGGTGATGTTATTTACATGAGACTCCGTGTTATAGGGGGCGGCTGGGGAAGGAGTGATGTTATTTATATGGGACTGTATGTTGATGACGGCTGTGGGAGGGAGTGATGTTATTTACATGGGGCTCCATGTTGAAGGTGGCTTGGAAAGGGAGTGATATAATTTACATGGGACTGTATGTTGATGGTAGTTGTGAGAGGAAGTGATGTTTTTACTTGGGACTGAATGTTGAGGGGTGATATTTACATGGGATTCCCCGTTGGAGGCGATTGGGGGAAGGAGTGATGTTATGTACACAAGACTGAATGTTGAGGGGGTGATGCTGTTTACTTGGGATTGTATGTTGGAGGCATGCTGGGGAGGGGGTGATATTATTTACATGGGACTGTATGTTGAAGTCGGCTGGGGAGGGGGTGACTGTATATTGGAGGGGCTAAAGGGAGGGAAGTGATGTTATTTACATGGGACTGTATTTTGGAGGAGCTGTAGATAGACAGGGATGTTATTTACATGGCACTGTACATTGGAGTGGACTGTAGAGACGGTGTGATGCTATTTATATGGGGAGGGAGGGAAATAGTGTTATTTACATGGGACTGTATGGTGGAGGGGCTGGGGAATTATAATTTCTGAGGACACTAAAGGGAGGAATACAATTACAGGGGGCACTGCAGGGGGCATTATAACTACTGGGGCACTTCATGGCAAGAATTATAACAGTAGGGGGCAATATAAATACTGGGGGCATTGTAGTGGCATTTGAAATCCAGGGGACATTAGACATTCTTATTATTACTGGGGGGCTCTATAGGAGTGACTTATAGATCTGTCTTATTTCTACTAAGAACAAGATAAAACTTTAGAAAGGGATATACACAGAGTGCATATATAGTGTGGGGGCGACAAAGAAATGCCAATCCTAGGTGTGTCAGTTAGTGAAGAATTACAAAGTAAAAAATAAAAAGCTTGACAGATGTAATGGATTCCTTATCCCAGAGTGGTAAAACAGGGACCTCACAGGATATAGCATCAAAAGGTTGCTTTATTCCAATATTTTTTTAAATCTTTTTTAATCTGTCAAACGATCTCGGTGAGGGAGGTGAGGGTACGAGTGTATTGAGTTTATCTCGTACTCCTCTCTCTGTTAAAGTAAGTGGTTAATATACCGTTTCAAAAACAGTGGCCCAGATTCAGGTAGATTTGCCCATTACTTACACCTGAGCCGCTCAGCTGAATTTCTCTGCGCTGGAGCAATTTTGCCAAATTGCCACCTGATTCAGGAATCGTTTGTTCATTTAATTTGCTCCTGTTTAAGGCAAAGCTGAGGGCGCAAGGCCGTGCAAGTCAAAGTGGGTGTGCCCCTATGTAAATGAGGAATTTTCGGCTCAGCAGAGGTTTGCTAGCATAATTTCAGGGCAAATCCTGCTCAGCTGCTTGCACTGAGCAAATAAATAGGAGCAGACTTGCGCAGGTTCTTTGCTGAATTTCATCCTGCTTTTTCCTACCCCCCCCCCCTGAGCAAGGAAATTCAGCCCTTTTGCAAGACATGGCACCTCCCAAAGGGACCAAAATAAGGAAGGCCAACTTTGTGGCTGCAGAGATGGACATCCTGATTGCTGCACTCCAGCAGCATAAGGAAGTCCTATATGGTGCCCAGCGGGCAAACACCACCATTGCCCAAAGGAGGGCTATATATGAAGCCATTGCCCTGGACATCAATGCCCTGGGTAATGAAGTGCGTACCTGGGATGACATCCAGAAGAAATTAAATGATATGAGGCGCAGGGTCCGTGAAAAACTGGCTCTTATCAGGAAGCATACCGGTGGCACGGGAGGTGGTCCGCGATGTATGATCCGGCTCAATCAGGAGGAGCAGCTTATTGCACAAACGTTCGTGCAGGAGCAGGTGGAGGGACTTGAAGGGTACGACTCCACTGTTGGGAACTTGGGGACTGGTAAGTTATTTTTCTTTCATATCTGCTGTGCATCATGGGAGGGGGTACAAGTGAACATATGAGAAGTGTGTTGCACCAGCAAAATATGTCGTTTTGGTGTCATCCACAGGTGGTGATGAGGAAGAAGAAGCTGGGCCGTCTTCGGCTGCGGCTCGACCCAGCCCATCCAGACCAGAGCCAGGGGTCCAGTCAGGCCCCATGGACATTCTGGCTATGCTGGTCCAGGAGGAGATCATACCGGGGCCAAGTATGGAGGAGCAAGTGGTATTGGAGGAGGATTCCTTTTTCCTCATCCAGGAGGACTCTGGCTCCCTCCAGGAGGATACCACCATCCCTGTGCAACCCACCACCCCCCCGCCCAGCACGTCATCCCCCTCCAGGGCAAGCCCCTCCCTTGTGGACCCCTCCCCTTCTCCCTCTGTCCGTGGCCGAGCCTCTCCTCCCAGGAAGGCTCTGTCCAAAACGAGGCATATATCCTCCAGCCTCCGTGACGGTCTGCTGGAGGAGCAGGCCCTGCAGACCCGCCATATAGGGGCCATGGTGGGAGAGGTGCGTCGTCTGGCGGACAGCATGGCATCCACCTCCACCTCTATGCAGCATGCCCTCACCCTGCATGAGGACCGGGACAAACATGTGGCACAGAGCCTGGGGGAAATTAGTGGCAACTCTAAGGCCATAGTCACCTGCTTGGTGGCTCTGGAGACCACACCAGCTTTGTTAAGCAGGATGACAGCTGCGGTGGAGGCCAATACCGCTGCTGTGCAGGCCAACACCGCTGCAGTGCAGGAGGAGGCGAGAGTTACCCGCCGGCATCAGCGGGATACCACCACCCGCCAAATGCGGATGTTGGCCCAGACCAACACCATCCTTGCCCGCCTGGCCAACGCCATGGAGGGCATGCAGCCACCACCTGCAAGGAGTGTGGAAGTAGGGGTTGATGCTCCTCCCCCCCCTCCTCCCCCCACCCCTCCATCCCCACCCCATGCCTCCTCCGCACCACGGAGATTGAGGAGCCAGAGCCGGGGCACCCTTGGCCCAAAGAAAAAAACAAAAAAATAATTTTATGTCTACATTTTTTTGCTCAACACAATATGATTTTTTTTATTATTTTTCGATATGCTCAGGGTATGAGATTATTTTTTTTTATATGCTCAGGATATGAGTTTTTAGATTTATTTGTAGTCCCTACACACGGTGAGGAGTGTATACTACAGTGTGACTGGTGTGTGAATGGGGGGGGGGGGGGTGGCACTCCTGCTGGAAAAGGGGTGTCACCCTCTGCCATGTGAAAGGTGTATGAATGGACAGCAACATAATTGGAGCCTTGACGCGGCGTTGCTGCTCCCTAATACCATGGGGTATTGTTGGGTCTAATCCAATTGGGGGTGCATGTGTCGGGTGTGTGCTAGGGACTACAGTGGTGTACATACATGCATTATACTTGTGACAAGATCAGGGTGTGTTTAATGTGCAAAGAGACGTTCCACAAGACCATTCCGGATTGCTCTTCCCTCAGAAGATCCGGTAGTGTTTCTTGGGGGGGGGGGGGGGTTGCGTGGTTCGGGGGTAAGGTCATTGCGTAGCTCAATGTGCATGCCCCTTCTTTGAGCTAAATTGTGGAGAATACTACATGCCCCTACGATTTGGCATACAAAGTTGGGTGAATACAATAGGGTCCCCCCTGATTTATCCAGACATCTGAATCGAGATTTAAGGATGCCAAATGTGCGCTCCACCACCGCACGGGTACGTGCATGGGCTTCGTTATATCTTTCCTCTCCTGGTGTTTGAGGGTTACGAAATGGGGTCATCATGTGAGGTCCCAGGGCATAGGCAGAGTCACCTGGAAGGGAAAAGACAGGAGGATGTTAGTCGTGCATGTGCCCCTTGTGATGTGTGCATCATGGGGGGGGGGGGCAGTCATACCTGACACCCATGTCACTCACCAATCAGCCAGCTGTCTCCATACATGTTCTGGTCAAACTCGGTTGGGATGGGGCTGTGTCGGTAAATAAAACTGTCATGGCTTGACCCTGGGTGTTTGGCACGGACATGCCATATGAGGCCATGTGCATCCACAATCATCTGCACATTTATCGAATGCCAATGTTTCCTGTTGCAGTAGATATGCTCGAGGTGCCGGGGGGGGGGGGGCGTAGTGCCACATGGGTACAATCTATTGCACCCACAGTGCGTGGAAATCTGGCTAATAAATAAAAATCACTGATTGCCTTCTGCCGCACGTCAGCCGTGGTTGGTTTGATAAATTGTGTGCCCATTCGTCTGAGTATTGCAGGGATCACTTGGTGCACACACCTGCTCATGCTGGATTGGGACATCCCCGCCACCACTCCACCTGTGCGCTGAAATGAGCCAGTTGCCAAAAAATGAAGGGTTGCCACTACCTTCACCAGTGGCTGCACTGCCTGTCCCCGATGGGTCGGGCTGCTGATGTCATCCTGCAGGATTGTTACCAACTCAAGGATGACTTCAGGGCTAAAGCGAAACATGCGATACACCTCAGTATCAGTCATCTGAAAAAGGTTGTAGCGCCCTCTGTAAATCCTCTCCCGTGCCCTCCTACGAGTCGGCTCAGTCAATAGAATATCAAGAACCATAGCTGCCCCTGGCATGTTGGTGCACAGATGTGAGGTCCCGAAAATGTGGGTGCTCTGCTTGTTCAGATCGTCTGTCTAGGTGCTGCTGAAGTTGCGCGCTCCTTCAGATGACATTTGGCCATCTTTTGCTAACTTGCCCCTGCTTTTAACAGGAGCAAGTTTGCCCAGGGAAAAAAGCTTGCACGCTTCCAGCGCAAGATGCGCATCACACGCGCATGTTTCTGAATCATCGGCAGTACCTAATTTGCATATTCGCTGAGGGAATTCCATGAAGGCGCAACTTACACCCCGCGCAAAATTGCACGAAAATTGCGCAGGAACAGCTAGGCTGCGTGCGCGGGAAAATGGCCGCATTTCAGGCTTAACTGGTTTACA
Source organism: Bufo gargarizans (assembly GCF_014858855.1). NCBI lineage: Eukaryota > Metazoa > Chordata > Amphibia > Anura > Bufonidae > Bufo > Bufo gargarizans. The sequence continues at coordinate 76,322,629 of NC_058080.1, forward strand.
GAATCAGCCGCAAATTTGCATAGGAGCAAATCAGTACTTGCGCGGCGCAAATCACACTTGTTCCCGCCAAGTGCTTCTTGAATCTGGGCCAGTATCTACCTCACTCAGAAGTATGTCGTTTTTTATCTTTTACTTTGTAATTCTTCACTAACACACCTAGGAATGGCCTTTCTTTGGCGCCCCAACACTTCATATGCACTCAGTGTATATTCTTTTTTTAAGGCCGAATGCAAACGGCCGTGTTCCACTGCAGTGAGCGGTCCGTGGTATACCGGCCTGGATTCCTGCTGACACAGCTATGGCGCTGTGCACTTCATGCCGCCGTTGCACTACAGTAATACACTCGTATAGATCATATGAGTGTATTACTGTAGTGCAGCGACGGCATGAAGCGCACGGCGTGATAGCAACCAATGACGCCGTGCACTCCTGTTGTCAGCAGGAATCCAGGCCGGGATACCACGGACCGCTCACGGCAGTGGAACACGGCCGTGTGCATTCGGCCTAAGTTTTATCTTGCTCTATATTAACAGTTCACCCGTTTGGGTTGAATTAAATACGTAGGAGGCAGCCTTAGTGTCCAATTCCACACCACTCCATCGCTTACAGTATTCCCCCCTCTATCCCTCTTATCCCTTTTTCCTACACGAATTCTGGTTACATTTTACAACTCCTTTATTTTGATTAATCAACTTATTTTTACTAAGAGCACTATGGGGGCCTTATTACTACTGAGGGGTTTGTAGAGAGCTTTATTACCACTGGGGGGGACAATAGGTTGCCTTATTTCTACTGGGGGATCTGTGAGGGCATTATTAATACTGGAGGGCTATTCTACTAATGGAGGCACTCTTGGGGAGCATTATCACTGTTGGGGGCAGAATTACTAATAAGGGCATTCCGGAATGGAATTACTGTTGGTGGGACTTTGAGGAGCACTATTATGGGGGGACTATCTGTATGGCAGTAATTTTTCTTCAGGGTAGTATTTGGGGGTTTTGGGGAGCATAGCGAGCAGCAGGATAACACTGTTGGGACTCGAGGTTGGGGGATGATGATAGAATAGTGAGGAAGCTAAGATGTCTGTGTGTTACACTCTGCAGAGACGACATTTATGTCATATGTAGAGACTCTGGAGATTCGGAATTATCAATCTGTAGTATAGCACTTGGCATTTTATGTAATGATTCCATGATATTTTGTGTGGTGACCCCACATCTCTATTTATGTTTGCTATCTCCTGTGTGGCAATTTATTTGCCCCATGTGTAGTCGCACCACCAACGTAATTTTAATTGTGTTTTATGTAATATGTATGAATAAAGATATTTATTGTTTCCTATCCGGACTGGCCGTTTTTGAGGGAGGTGTTGCTGTATAGCAAGTACAGTAAAATGCGGTGTCCGAAGGGGGTGAGAATTGGGCCATATTCATTGGTGCTTGGGCCCAAGATCCTTTAAGACACTAGCAATGCCCCTGCTATTACACAATGCCGATGGTGGATGATGAGGTCACTGAGCCAACCTGGGAAGATGGAAAGCCAAGCGAGGACAGCAGTACAGAGGGGGAGAGATCTACAGCACCGCAACCGACTGGAAGAGGCAGTGGGGTGGCAAAAGGAAGAAGGCGGGCCACACCACACAGGCCCGCAACTGTTCCACGGAGCAACCCCTTGCGGAAATCCCCCTAGCCAAGGGGTAGATGTACCGCAGTATGCCGCTTTTTTGAGGAAAGTTTGGACGACAAAAGAATAGTAGTTTGCAACCTGTGCCACACCAAAATGAGCCACGGCGTGAACACTAGCAACCTCACCACCACCAGCATGGTACGCCACACGGCAACCAAGCACCTTAATAAGTGGGACGAACGCCTGGGTCCAGAATCTGTGTCTGCGGGTAACACCACTGCCTCCTCTTTCCCTGTGTTATGTGCTGGCTAATCCCCTGTCAAAGGCACAGGCCCGGATGCATCCCGCCCTGCACCTGGACCTTCGCAAGCACCACCAGAGAACACATCCACTTCCGTGTGCCAGCATAGCGTACAAATGTCCTTACCCCAGGCATTTGAACGCAAGCACGAATACCCAGCCACCCACCCACAGGCATTAGCACTAAATGCGCAACTTTCCAAATTACTGGCCCTGTAAATGTTGCCATTTAGGCTTGTGGACACTGAGGCCTTCTGCAGCCTGATGTCGGCGGCCATCCCTCGTCACGCAGTCCCCAGCCAAGATTATTTTTTAAGGTGTGCCATGCCCACCTTACACCAGCATGTATCCAGTAACATCACCCGTGCCCTGACCAACGCAGTTACTGGGAAGGTCCACTTAACCACTGACACATGGACAAGTGCTTTTGGCCAGGGACGCTACATTTCCCTGACAGCACACCGGGTGAACGCTGTAGAGGCCGGGAGCGAGTCGCACAGATGTTAATAACGTCAAGGATTGCGGGCCCTAATTCCATCAGAGTTTCCGCCACCACCTACGTTAGTGGCTCCATCCCCCACTTCTCCTCCTCCACCTCCTCCACTTCCACGTCAGAATTATCATCTTGCAGCAGCAGTCAGCAATCAGTCGTTAGCTGGAAGCAGTGTAGCGCTGCAGTGGGGAAGCGTCAACAGGCCGTGCTTAAGCTGATCTGCTTATGTGACAAACAGCACACCGCCGCAGAGACCAGACTGAGCTCTCGCCACTCAACCTAGAACTAGGCATGGTTGTGTCTGATAATGGACATCCTATGCCTAGCCCACGTGTTCAACCTTCTGGTTCAGCGGTTTCTCAAAACCTACCCCAATTTGCCTGAGCTACTGGTGAAGGTGCGCTGCGTGTGTGCACATTTCCGCAAGTCACCAATAGCTTCAGCCGACGCATTTTAGACAACACGGATTGCTGGTTGTTCACCCTTCTCGACCGCCACTACAAAGAGAACTTCTCATTTCTCATTCCTCTGGTGGAGAGGACGAGCAAAACCAGACCAAACCAGAAGATCCTTGTTGAAAAATTGCTCCAAAAGTTTCCATCTGACAATGCTGGTGGCAGAGTCCGTAGTTCCTTGGCCAACCGAGGAGGGGAAACAAGGGGAACACACAGCAGTTCCAACAGAGGCAGGGCAACACTCTCCAAAGCCTGGGACAGTTTCATGAAACCCCACCCTGATGTGTGGTCTAGTGTCACAAGGAGGGAAACATTTTGGAAGATGGTGAAGGAGTACATAGCAGACCGTGTCAGCATCCTCAATGATCCCTCAACTCTCAGCTCGGTCGAGCACCCAAACATCCCGATGTGTTCGGCCCGAGCCCCCAAGCACTATGGGGTTCGATCAACACTAGTAACTATATAAAATCAGATTACCTAAAAACCTGATGAAGGGGACATTTGGAGCCCCGAAACGCGTTGTTCTTTGTACATATCTATGGTATTTATGCAATAAAGAAGATTTATCTACATAAGACCAACTCTACCAGTGATTTGCGCCTGACCAGAATCTCCTATCCTATATAAAATCAAAGGCACTAAAATATATTATATGGATCCTCAGCAGGCTATAGCACTGTATTAAGGATCTATACAAAACAGACCTGTAATATGACTGTGTGCACTCAGACCTTATTCTCAAATAAATTTTCTAACACTAAAGCCTAGTGATAATCATGACCCAAGCTCAGGATAGGTCATCAATATCAGATGGGTACAGTACCCGGTACCCCTCCCATCAGCTGTTTTTGGCAGTCACCAGTACCATACACTATACAGTAGATGGAGTTGGAAGCAGATGATTCTGTCTAAGGGCTCATTCACATGACCGTATGAATGAGTCTGCATCCATTCCGCAATTTTGTGGACCCATTCATTTCAATGGGGCCGCAAAACACCATGTGCTGTCCACATCTGTTGTTCTCTTCCCCAGCCCTGCAAAAAATAAAGAGCATGTCCTATTTTTGTCCGGAAGAATAGGCATTGGTATAATGGGCCGTCCATTCCGTTCCGCAAATTGCAGAATGAACACAAGTGACATGCGTCTTTTAAGGATCTGCAATTTGCGGTCCGCAAAACACAACAAGGTCGTGTGAATGTGCTCTAACTGTGTGGTGTCTGTGCATGGCCATTACATTACATTACAGTGGATGGAGCCTTCTGCTTCTGACTCAATCCATTGATTCCTTTCTAATGCCGGCAGCTGCTTAAAATAGTTCATAGAGGGTGTCTGGTTGTTGGACCTCCACCAATCTGATATTTAGGATAGGTCATCATTATCGCCAGGCTGGAAAACCCCTTTACCATATTTTTGAATTGAGACCCACCTCTATTCTAATCATACAAAAATAAAAACTCAGAGAAAACATTTATTAAAACCTACTTTCTGCTTGTCATGGAGACTTATAACTATGCGTCCAGAACATAAAATGACAAAGACTTGTTAATATTCATTCCTATCATTTACAAACGTAACACAAGCATAACAGAATCAGGTCAATATTCTCTCAATAACAAAATTGCATTCCAAGAAATTTCTGAGGCCGGGCCTCTGTGTTTCCTGGGCAGCAATATTCCACATATCAATACACTTTGATTTCATATGGGAAAACATTTTCTAGAAAGTCATTCATCATTAGATGTGTCATATTGATGCCGTCCAGAACATTGTTCATTTGTTTTCTTTAATGTCAGGCAGTTGTGGGGATTTCATGAACAGCGGTATATAATAAAAAGTTGAAAATGCACATAATGCTTTATATGAGAGATACATGAGAAGGAGTTTAACCTGCATTAGAGATCATGTATGCCGGGTACTGTACCTTAGAGGTAGCACTGTTAGGCATCAGTCAATTAGATGTAGATTAGGCAAACCGGATAGCAAGTGTGTAACAGGTGAAAATTTTCCAATTTCTTTTGTTGTTTGTGTGTGGGGTTAAAAGATATACAGTCAGGTCCATAAATATTGGGACATTGACACAATTATAACATTGTTGGCTTTATACACCACCACAATGGATTTGAAATGAAACGGACAAGATGTGAGTTAACTGCAGACTGTCAGCTTTAATTTGAGGGTATTTACATCCAAATCAGGTGAATGGTGCAGGAATTACAACAGTTTGCATTTGTGCCTCCCACTTGTTAAGGGACCAAAAGTAATGGGACAATTGGCTTCTCGGCTGTTCCATGGCCAGGTGTGTGTTATTCCCTCATTATCCCAATTACAATGAGCAGATAAAAGTTCCAGAGTTCATTTTAAGTGTGCTATTTGCATTTGAAATCTGTTGCTGTCAACTCTCAAGATGAGATCCAAAGAGCTGTCACTATCAGTGAAGCAAGCCATCATTAGGCTGAAAAAACAAAACAAACCCATCAGAGAGATAGCAAAAACATTAGGCGTTGCCAAAACAACTGTTTGGAACCTTCTTAAAAAGAAGGAACGCACCAGTGAGCTCAGCAACACCAAAAGACCCGGAAGACCACGGAAAACAACTGTGGTGGATGACCAAAGAATTATTTCCCTGGTGAAGAAAACACCCTTCACAACAGTTGGCCAGATCAAGAACACTCTCCACAAGGTATGTGTATGTGTGTCAAAGTCAACAATCAAGAGAAGACTTCACCAGAGTGAATACAGAGGGTTCACCACAAGATGTAAACTATTTGTGAGCCTCAAAAACAGGAAGGTCAGATTAGAGTTTGCCAAAAACTAAAAAGCCTTCCTAGTTTTGGAACAACATCCTATGGACAGATGAGACCAAGATCAACTTGTACCAGAGTGATGGAAAGAGAAGAGTATGGAGAAGGAAAAGAACTGCTTATGATCCTAAGCATACCACCTCATCAGTGAAGCATGGTGGTGGTAGTGTCATGGCGTGGGCATGTATGGCTGCCAGTGGAACTGGTTCTCTTGTATTTATTAATGATGTGGCTGCTGACAAAAGCAGCAGGATGAATTCAAGTGTTTCGGGCAATATTATCTGCTCATATTCAGCCAAATGCTTCAGAACTCATTGGACGGCGCTTCACAGTGCAGATGGACAATGACGACCCAAAGCATACTGCAAAAGAAACCAAAAAGTTTTTTAAGGGAAAGAAGTGGAATGTTATGCAATGGTCAAGTCAATCACCTGAGCTGAATCCGATTGAGCACGTATTTCACTTGCTGAAGACAAAACTGAAGGGAAAATGCCCCAAGAACAAGCAGGAACTGAAGACAGTTGCAGTAAAGGGCCTGACAGAGCATCACCAGGGATGAAACCCAGCATCTGGTGATGTCTATGCGTTCCAGTTTTCAGGCTGTAATTGACTGTAAAGGATTTGCAACCAAGTATTAAAAAGTGAAAGTTTGATTTATGATTATTATTCTGTCCCATTACTTTTGGTCCCTTATGCAAACTGTTGTAATTCCTACCCGTTCACCTGATTTGGATGTAAATACCCTCAAATTAAAGCTGGCAGTCTGCAGTTAAAGCACATCTCGTTAGTTTCATTTCAAATCCATTGTGGTGTATGAGGCCCACAAATGTTAGAATTGTGTTGATGTCCCAATATTTATGGACATGACTGTATATAGTGCCCCTCATAACAGTGACATCTACAGCGCCACCATAACAGTGACATCGACAGTGCTCCCATAACAGTGACATCCACATTTCCCCCATTACAGTGTCATTTACACTGCTCCCATACCAGTGTCATCCACAGTGCTCCCATAACAGTTATATCTACAGTGGCCCCCATAACCGTGTCCTCCACAATGCTTCCCTAAAAGTGAGAACCACAGTACTCCCATAACTGTGAAATCCACAGTGCCCTCATAACAGTGACATCTACAGTGTGGTGTCCCACTAGGTAGGGATGGGCACTACACAAGGGTCAATTGGGTCACGTGTTACTCCTACTCCTAAGGGACAGTGGCATTATGTTTATCTATGCATTTTAATGTATTTTCTATGTGCTTTTACATTTGTTGTTTTCCAATGTGACATGCATAGCAGACCTATTGGGGTGTAGTTAGGCATCCTAGACACTAGAGGGAGATAGGGAGCCCCTAGTATAAATGTTCAGGCCCAGACAGGAAGGAGTTAGTTCATAGTCAGGAGTCTGTAAGGACAGAAGTGAGAGGGCACCAGCCAGAGATATGCTGAGGGCCTCCTCCTGACATGCAGCTAGATAGTCCAGGCTTCTAGCTGCCACCAGGAGGCTAGTGGAGAAGTACAGCCTGCCTGGAGATCCTGAATCAAGCTAGCACAGAAGAAGTAACCCCAGTAGTAGGGATGGTCCTCCTGGGAGCAACCTGCAGTTACCCTCCAGCCAAGCAGTGCCAGTGCAACCAGCTCAGATAAGTAAGCTGATGGGCAGAGGTACTATAAAGTGAGAGCAAGGGTCAATACGAGAGGAAGATTAAGTACCAAGGATTAAAGCAAGCATTTAGGCATCCGGGCCTTGGGATACAGCCAGCCAGAATAGCTGTGGAGATAGTGCTGTGAAGCATTAACTGTTTACCCTCCAAGTATCTTGCAAGATTATTACCTGCCATTGTTGAGAAATAAGCCTGCTTGTGAAATATATGACAAAAGGGACTGCATTACCATCTTGTATGTACAAAGTTGGACTGTTGAAAGTAAAGCAACATTTGGTTCACCATACTATCTGTGTACCTCACTTATTGCTACTGGAAACCCGTGTGCCACCGTTACAGGCACTGGCGTCACGATCCTTAAAGGGACCTTGCCCCAGGCACTCAAAATACCTGCAACACCCAGGGCACCTCATCCACCATCAGGCCTGGTCTCTACATACAGAGTGTGCCCCAGAGGAACTTTATGTCAGCCTCTCCTTCACTGCTGCATGCCTGCCCAGGGTTCTCCTCCAAACAGTGAGTAACCCTCGATTGCCCATAACCGTGACCTCACTTCGCAATACCCTGCAGGTCTGGCGTGCTGCAACAGTGCCTCCTGTAACATTGTTATCCACAGTGCTCCCATTACAGTGTCATCCACAGTGCTTCCCATAACATTGTCATCCACAGTGCTCCCATAACAGTGTCATTAACAGTGACATCTATAGTGCCCCCATAACATTGTCATCCATAGTGCTCCCATAACATTGTTATCCACAGTGACATCTATAGTGCCCACCATAACAGTGTCATCCACAATGCTCCGATAACAATGTGATCCAGTGTTCCCAAAACAGTGTGATTTACAGTGCTCCCATAACAGTGTTATCCACAGTGATCCGAGTTCTTCTTAGGGTAACTATGGCCCCGCTGCACTAAACACCCACTCTGATGCCACACTACTGGCCGGGCAGGACAGTTTTTCCAGGGCAAACTCTGCCAGTTGCGGCCACAAATCCAATTTGGCTACCCAGTAGTCCAGCGGATCTTCAATATGGAGTAGCAGGGTGCTGTCCAAGTATGCCAAGTATGCCACCACCTAGTTCAGGTCCTGCTCCAGGTCTAGCTGCTGCTGCTGCTGGTGAGTAGTTTCTTCACTAGGCGGGTGAAGAAAGCTGCTTATCAGCGACTCTAGACTCAACTTGCTGTTGATGGAGCTGTAACTGCTCCTACCCCCCACCTTGCCACAGCAGCCATGGCAGAGGAACATGAGCGCAGAAGGCCCCCCCTGTCAGACCTGCGTGAGGATGGACGATGGCACAGATAGGCATCAGCCAACTAACTACATAGGATGTCTCCATAGTAGTTCAGTTTGTCCTCCCTCTCAGCAGGTATAAGAAAGGCCCCCATTTTGGACCGGTTGCAAGGGTATAACAAGGTGGAGAGCCAGAAATCATCCCTCTGCCGAATGGTGACAATTCGGCTGTCACTACGCAAGTGAGCATGCATTAGGCCATTTGTGCAAGTGACTCAGAGGGACTCCTTCTGCCTCCATCTCCACTGCATACTGCCACGATTTGTCTGGGTCCTCTGCCTCATCTTCCTCCTCGTCCTGTAGCTCCTCTGGCTGCTCCTGCTCCTCCTCTCCTGTCACTTGTGAAGAAAAACCACCCATTTCGCTATACATTGCTTGTGCTCCAAAGTCCTCCTCCTCCTCCAGCACAGCCCCCACAGGGCTCATGTGGCTGTGAGAGCTAGGCGCCACATCTCCAGTACCCTGACCAGCCAGATTTACCAGCATCTGTTCCAGGACATGAAGCAGTGAATGACGTTCATCCCGTAGTCCTGGCAACTGACAAATAATGTGGCCTCCTCAAAGGGCCTGAGCAAATGGCAGGTGACACGTATGAGCTGTCACTGGCTGACATCGTAGGTACGCAGGGGCAAATATTTGTCTGCTTGGATCATCAAGAAATCATTTGTGGCCTTTCTCTGTTCATATAGTCGGTCCAACATATGGAGGGTGGAATTTCAACAGATGGAAACATTGCATATCAGCCTATGTTGGGGAATGCCGTTCTTCCGCTGCAGCTCAAGGAGGGTGTGCTTTGCGGTATATGAGTGGCTGAAGTGCATGCAAAGTTTCCTGCTATTTTTAGGATGTTTTGCATATGGGTGGGAGACTTCAGGAACCGCTTGACAACAAGATTAAACACATGTGCCATGCAGGGCGCATGGCACAGCCCTCCTTGACGCATGGCCAATACAATGTTCTTCCCATTGTCGGTCACCATGGTTCCGATTTTGAGTTGTCGCAGAGAAAGCCAGGATTCGATTTCTTGATGAAGGACACAGAGTAGTTCCTCCCCTGTGTGACTCTGTTAGTCCAGGCAAACGAAGTGCAAAACAGCGTGACACCAGGCACTGTGAATTGTCCCTGCAGTGGTGTCACCACCAGACATCTGAGAAGCTCTGACAGACGTTCTTCAGAACCTCCTCCTTGAGGTTCCTTTTGTTTAGCTTTCGTTTTCTCATCATTTCTCATCTGCCTCTCTCAGCTGTCATGTAGTTGCACTGATTGCATCCCTTTAAATCCCTTCCCATACTGCATCACTTTGCGGTTTATACAACTTCCCGGAGTGTGTGCATGCTGGATGCTACTACTGAGTCTTCTACAGATAAGTTTTGTTCATTCATTTGTGTTTTCCTGTTTGCTCGATCCCAGGTGACCCTGACTCCCTCTGTATCCAGTGAAGGGAGCCTGTGGTCGTGTCCCCTCACTATTATAGGGTGTTCAGGTGTTATACAGTCGAGGAACGAGGATATGTGATCATCTACCATTGAGATTTTTGCATAGGCTAAGCAGTTAGGGAGAGAGCCAGGTCTGTTGCAGGGCTCTCCCTTTGGTTCCTTAGTTTTGGATCCAGTCAGTCGGATCTTCATTTTGTGTCTTCTAGTTTTCTGTACACCTTCCGTGACAAGTGGAGGCTGAGGACAAGGTGAAGGATGAGGAGGCATAGGAGGACATTGTCGCAGGACCAACAGCATGAGAACCAGGGGGCAGAAGTGGCATCACCTGGCCAAGTTGCTGGTGAGGCTTCGCAGGAACTACATTCACCCAGTGGGCCGTAAAGGACATGTATTGTCCCTGACCGTAGTTATAGCTCCACACGTCGGCACTGCCATGCACTTTGACAGACACCGACAGAGTTAAGAACTGGCCCACCTTCTGTTCTACACATGTGTGCAGGGCTGGTACTGCGTTTTTGGCAAAGAAATGATGGCTTGGGACTCTCCACCTCGGCTCGGCACAAGCCATCAGTTCTCTGAAAGGTGCAGAGTCCACCTCTTGGAAAGGGAGTGACTGCAGCAACTTGGCCAGGAGAACATTTAGCTTCTGCACCGCTGGATAAATGCACGCATACTGTTGTCTCTTGGCAATCGCTTCGGTGATCGATTGCTGATGGAATGAATGGAACACCTAACCGCGCTTATCAATAACACTATAGACAAATTTCATAAAGTATGGCAGCCTTGGGACACATTCACAGAGATCATTGTATACCATTCCTTTTTTCCCCCCTCTACCCTCTTGTGTCTTGTCTTGTCTTTTGACCATTGTAACTCAATTGTTATGTATTACATGTACATATTCGAGGACTGTTCTTGTCCAGTTATATTACTATTGGATTCAACCTCTTTGGTTGTAGACTAGCCTGCTCAAATCTACCTTTCTATTGATTGTGGTTTATACCAATATGTGTTGACAGAAAAGGAACTGCTTGGTATGCATTTATGAAAATGATTTGCAATGTCAAAACTTTCATGTATGCGGGTCACTTGGATGTTAACAGATTTCACAAAGAAATGTTTGTTTCTTATATACTTATACTTCCTTCAATAAAAAGACAATTATAAAAAATAAAAAAAATGGGCTTAAGAACATATAAATGCACCGCTAAACAGCAAATAGGCCCTTATTTTTTTTCACTTATACACGCCACAAAAGGCTTTAGAACATATAACTGCACCGCTGAATGGCAAATAATATATATTTTTTTGCCACTAATACACTCCAAATAGGGCTGTAATTTTCTCACTTCACCACACAACGGCTAATAAGCCCTTTTTTCCCCACAAATACAAGCCAAAAATGCTTTAGAACATATAACTGCACCACACAAGGGCAAATAAGATGTAGACATATTTCCTTGTAATAAACCCCTTTAATGCCTGTATCAAACAGCACTTGCACCCTAATAACAAGAACGGTTTGCTGGAATTACAGAACTATATAATGGCAATTTGGATCCCCAGTCAGGGCAGCAAGGTGTAATAGGATTGTTCCTATTAGCTAGGCTGTAAACTCCCCTACTAAAACTTTGGAATGATTCCTCCTTATCCTTTCCCTGAACTTCTATAAAGCAAAATAAAAGTTAGAAAGTCTTTTCTACCACTGTCCCTAGTGCCTGCTGACGTCTCTCCCTGCACTAAGTACACTGGAAAATGGCTGAATCCAAGATGGCTGAAGCTATTATTCGGGCTGTGACATCACAGGGCTGGCTGGATGCTGATTGGCTGCATGCATAGCATTGTGGATGATCCCTCGTTCCCACAGTTCATTGCTCCATGTCCTAACATGTGCAGCAGCCATTTTAGGAAAAAATTCGGATTCAATGCAAATCGATTTTTTTCTGAAATTCGGATTGAACGCCACTTCATCAGCTTTGATTTGCTCATTTCTACCTATCATATTACATTTTTTTTATTGTTTATTTTTATTATGGGAAAAGGGAGTGAGTTGAAAAAAACTAATATATATATATTTTACACTTTTTAAAACTTCCCTTAGGACATGTGATCATCATATTGCTTCTCTCATAGACTCCATTGAATTAGTGCTAAAGTCTGTGACAAATTCTCTATGTTACTATGGAGCCTTGTCACTAGTGATGGACGAACATCTGCCGGGATGGTTCGCGAATGCGATTGCGCAAACGCAATCAAATGTTCGCGAACCGCAAGTTCACGGTGAGTCCCATTCATTTTAATGGCAGGCGAACCTGAAAAACCTTCAGCTCATATTTGCAGCCAAGAAATAATTACTAGAAGTGCACAAATAGTCCCACAACATGGACAGTGACATACCAGATGTATTATTCGAATTTGCGATCTCCATTTATTTATTTTTTCAATGCGAAATATGGGCAATATAATTTTCGCGTACGCGCATGCGCAAATGCACTATACAGTACCCAAATGCACTATAAAGAAAGTATATTGGTATATAACACCCCGCTTCAATCTGTTTTTTGGGGGGGGGGCGACTGGTATATCACACCAGTAGAAATTATTTGTTCCAATAACGTTTGTCCCTCTATATAGCTGCAGTATCGCAGCAGAACCGCACACAACTGCCGCACAATACTAATGCACTATAATATACTTTCTAACATAGAAAGTATATTATAACATTGTACAAGGAAGGCAATCCATTAGAATATACATAAAGATAAAACGTAACCTTTAATAATGTTACTATGAGGGTCCATTCACATGTCCGTAAGTGTTCTGCGGATCCGCAAAACACAGAAGCGGCAATGTGCATTCCGTAATTTGTGGACCGCACATCACCGGCACTATAATAGAAAATGCCTAATCTTGCCTGCAATTGCGGACAAGAATAGGACATGTTCTATTTTTTTGCAGAAACGGAAGCACAGATGCGGAAGTGCGGATCCGCAAATGAGAATGCGGATCCGCAAATGCGGATGCGGACAGCACATTCCGGCCCCATTGAACACGGACCCATTTTGCAGACGTGTGCAGGGAAAAGATATCCCTCAAAATGAAAATAAATTAAATTATTAAAGTTAAAGGGGTTCTGCACTTTGTTTTAACTGATGATCTATCCTTTCAAACAGCTGATCGGCGGGGGTCCCGGGTGTCGGACCCCCGCCGATCAGATGCTGATGATCTATCCAGAGGATAGATCATCAGTTAAAACAAAGTGCAGAACCCCTTTAAGCAAAAAGCATAGATGTGGTCGGCAATAACAAGTGCTCGGCGGCAGTAAATCAGGTGCTCGGCGGCACCAAATCAGAAACCATATGTCCTACCACAATCCGGGGGGTTCCAGTGCACATCCATGAATCCCGGAGGGAAAGCAAAAACCATCTATCCCTGGGCTAGATGATGATGTGGTATTGAAGGACAGGGTGGGCAAAGAACTGTCCCTGATATTGCCCTACAGGGGGGTGCTATTCTGGCCCTGATAGCCTAACCACAGACCACCCGCCCTGATAAGAGCGACCCTGTCCGGAACCTTACCCTATATAAAATGGCCCTAGTAAGCCCATAGGCCCTAGGCCCCTGACTTCCAGGTGATCACTATATAGATCTATGTGATTTTGACTCATTATAAAAGTATATTATAAGTATATCGGACCCCTCTGTGTATCACACCTATCGATAGCACACCTATACCAGTCCTTAAAAAGACTTTTGTGGCCCTATTAGCTAGCGTTTGGTGTCCCTAACAGCCTGTCCCTGCTCCACACAGCAACCTCTCCCTACAGTGGCAAAACACTGAATGTAATATGGCGGCCAGGTCAGGTTTATTTATAAGGTAGGGGGTATGTCCATGTGCTGAAATGTCTCAATTGGCTGTACTGTACCACCTGATGGATGTTTAATAGGTCAAAGTTCTTCATAATGTAAAAGAATATGGCCGGCGCGAATTTCTCCATATGTTCGCATGTTCGGCAAATCGCAAACACGCAAAGTTTGCCGCAAAACGACCGACGGGGCGATCCGCAAGGCCATCTCTACTTGTCACAGGCATGTTTTTCGTAGGAATATATAGTAGCTGTAACAGCTGTTGCAAAACTACAACTCCCGGCATGCCCGAACAACCTACAACTATCATCCCACAGCAGGGCATTGTGGGAGTTGAAGTTTTGCAACAGCTGGGCCACAGGTTGGGCATCCCTGCTTTAGAGGGACCAGGTCTGCCAAAGAAAATGAAGAGCGTTCCTGATTGCCACTAAAGGGAGTTGATCCAACCCCCGAGAGTGCAGCACTCCCGGGTTTTCAGCACTCAGATGCATGGTCACGTTTGACAATTGCAGCTGCTGTGAGCAGAACAATTCTGTAAAATGTTTCAAATGAAGAAGTGAGAGATATAATTTAGAAGAGTAATTAAAGAAAAAAAACTAACTTTACAGCTAACACTTACTAACAAAAAATATTCTCCAATTGTCGAATTTTAAAATCTTGCAGTTTTGGCATCTCCTGCAGTTTTAAAGCTTGTAAATAGCACATTACCTCTCCAAACTTACAGCAACCAAGACTATAGCAATTATGCTATAGTTGTCAGTTTACTGTTGTGTTTTTATATACTTTTCTTACCTTCCTGAGGTTTATGCATGATTTTATAGCACAGTTCTAATGCAGGAACACTTAAGATGCTCAGAGATCCGTGAAATCCCAGAGTCTTGCCATTATTACATTACAGTGCAAACCCACTAGTTGCCAGTGGGGGGTGCTATTATTTATTGATTACATAGAACATTTTAGATGGGTTGTATGTAAGCCCCTTCCGACCTCACCTCAGGAATGGTATCACTCTATGGGTTCTGTTTTAAGCTCGGCTCTATTAACTGGAATAAGGCCAGTCTGTACCCAAGGGTGGTGCAATTTCAAAAAAAAAAAATAGACTTTTTCCTTATTTCATACAAGTATTTGTTATATTTCTTTAGCAGATTTTCAGAATATTTTTGCCGTATTAAAATTGTATAGAATCATTCAATAATTTCTTGTGTTATCTGCTAACACATATGATGAAAACACATAATAACCACCAGTAAAAACCATAGTATATGGAGTATGTTTGTTAAATATAATTGTTAGTCCCATTTCAATGACACATGTTGTATTTTAATAATAAAAAAACAAATTAATTCTTCTTCTTGTGTTCAACACCTAAACGAAATAGACGAGGCGGCAAATCATAATGAGTTCATTATTATTGGGAACTTCAACTACCCAGATATAGACTGGGAAACTGAAACCTGTATATCTCATAATGGAAACAGGTTCTTGGCAATAACCAAAGACAATTACCTTTCCTAACTGGTTCAGGACCCAACTAGAGGGACGGCCATACTGGACTTAGTATTAACAAATAGACCTGACAGAACAACAGATGTGCAGGTTGGGGGGCACCTGGAAAATAGTGACCATAAAGTAATAACCTTCCAATAATCATTTAAAAGAAATACCAAACTTCAACTAATTTAAATTTAGCCAACTAAGAGAGGCCATAGGCCTAACTAACTAGGACAAAGTCCTCAAAAATAAAAATACAGCTACAAAATTGGATATTTTTAAAAGCATCCTAAAATCTAATTATTAGAGGTACATACCTTATAGGAATAAAATGTTTAGGAACGAGAAAAAAATGATGTGGATAAATAGAAATGTAAAGAAAGCAATAAATGACAAAAAGAAAGCATTTAAATCGCTAAAACAGGAGGGTAGCGAGGAAGCATTGAAAAACTATAAGAAAAAATTTGAATATGTAAAAGACAAATAAAAGCTGCCAAACTAGAGACCAAGAGATTAATTGCCAAAGAGAGTAAAACTAACCCTAAAATGTTATTCAATTATAAAAAATGGTAAAAAGTATAAATCCAAAGTTTTCGGCCCTTTACAGAGTACTGAGGGGGGAGTCGCAGAGAGCAATGCGGAGAAAGCAAAGCTATTAAAAAAAAAATCTCCACTGTTGTATTCACTGAAGAAAATATACTTTTAGATGAAATGCACAATGTAAAATTTAATTCCCCAATTAAAGTGCCCTATTTGACCCAGGAATAAGTACAGCAGCGTTTTAAAAAGATTAAAATAGACAAATCGCCAGGACCAGATGGCATACACCCCCGTATCCTAAGATAATTAAGTAATGTCATAGTCAGACCCTTATTTCTGATATTTTAGGACTCTATACTGACAGGGAGTGTTCCACATGATTGGCGCATAGCAAATGTGGTGCCAATATTCAAAAAGGGTCCAAAACAGAGCCCAGAAATTATAGGCCGGTAAGTTTAACATCTGTTGTGGGTAAACTGTTTGAAGGTTTTCTAAGAGATATTATCTTGGAGGACCTTAATGAAAATAAGCAAATAACACCATATCAGCATGGCTTCATGAGAGATCGGTCATGTCAAACTAATTTATTCAGTTTCTATGAGGAGGTAAGTTCTAGACTTGACAGCGGCGAATCAATGGATGTTGTATATCTGGACTTTTCCAAAGCATTTGACACTGTACCGCATAAAAGGTTAGTATATAAAATGAGAATGCTCGGACTGGGAGAAAACGTCTGTATGTGGGTAAGTAACTGGCTCAGTGATAGAAAACAGAGGGTGGTTATTAACGGTACACACTCAGATTGGGTCACTGTCACTAGTGGAGTACCTCAGGGGTCAGTATTGGGCCCTATCCTCTTCAATTTATTTATTAATGATCTTGTAAAAGGTTTGCACAGTAAAATATCATTTTTTGCAGATGACACTAAACTGTGTAAAGTAATTTACACTGAATAGGACAGTATACTACTACAGAGGGATCTGGATAGACTGGAGGCTTGGGCAGATAAGTGGCAGATGAGGTTTAACACTGACAAATGTAAAGTTATGCACGTGGGAAGGAATAATGCAAGTCACTCGTACATACTAAATGGTAAAACACTGGGTAACACTGACATGGAAAAGGACCTAGGAATTTTAGTGAACAGAAAACTAAGCTGTAGAAACCAGTGTCAGGCAGCTGCTGCCAAGGCCAATAAGATAATGGGTTGCATCAAAAGGGGCATAGATGCCCGTGATAAGAACATAGTTCTACCACTTTACAAATCACTAGTCAGACCACACATGGAGTACTGTGTACAGTTCTGGGCTCCTGTGGACAAGACAGACATAGCAGAGCTGGAGAGGGTCCAGAGGAGGGCAACTAAAGTAATAACTGGAATGGGGCAACTACAGTACCCTGAAATATTATCAAAATTAGGGTTATTCACTTTAGAAAAAAGACGACTGAGGGGAGATCTAATTAATATGTATAAATATATCGGGGGTCAGTGCAGAGATCTATCCCATCATCTATTTATCCCCAGGACTGTGAGGGCTCATGCACACTACAGTATGTAATTTGCGGTCCTCAAAAAACAGATCCGCCACATTCAGCCTTATAAACTATGTTACTATGATGTACATACACAAATCATGGTTACACTGCTCAATTATATAGCAAAATTCCTTTAAATGAGTTATCCCATGATTAATGTAACAAATGAAAACTAGACATCATATAGTGCATGAAAAGCTCAGGGAACATATCCTTTCTGCTGCAGTTCTCTCCCTATCATAGCTCAGGAAACATGTCCTTTCTCCTGCAGCTCTTTCATAGCTCAGGGGGCATGTCTTTTCTTATGCAGCTGTGTCCCTTTCATAGTGCAGGGGCATGTCCTTTCTGCCGTAGCTCTTTTCTTCTCACAGCTCAGGAGGTGCGTTGTTTCTGCAGCACCTCTCTTCCTATCACCATGCAAGAGGCATGTCCTTTCCGCTGAAGATCTCTACCTATGAAAGCTCAGGGTGTATGTCCTTTCTGCTGCAGCTCTCTTCTTATCATAGCTCATGTGGGCATTTCCCTTCTGCTGCAGCTCTCTGCCTCTCACAGCTCAAGGGGTGTGTTGATTCTGCAGCAGCTCTCTTTCTATCACAGTGCAAGAGGCATGTCCTTTCTGCTGAAGCTCTCTCCCAATGAAAGATCAGTGGGTGTGTCCTTTCTGCTGTAGATCTCTTCCTGTAACTGTCACAGCTACAAACAGTAGATATAGCTGGCAACAGTTGAAGGATGGTAATGAGCATGAGCGTCCCCCTCAGTGATGTTACTGAGGTGGACAGAGAAATAAGGAAAAGAACAAACAACGGGAGCACACTATACAGATGCATTTTTTTATTGAATAGCTCAGGGGCTATATTACATGTTTAATTACATGCAATTTCAAAAGTATTCACATTCAGGTGCTGGTTTGAAAAATACAGAATATTTTTCATTGGACACCTAATTAAATCCATATAATCTATCATCTGCAAAGAAAAGGGGTGCACGCTGCCATGGCTGAAAACTGAGAAGAAGAAAAAACTCCTAGCGAGTCGTGCACTCCTGATCAGGTCTTCCCCATAGGTTGATTTTAATTAGTTTCAGTATAAAGCTGTAGCCTGCTCTCACTACATTCATTGGATGTCGTCTGGCACAAGGAAAGGTATGGAGTGGGCTCAGCATGCATGTTGGTACCTGCATCCCTTGTAAGTAATAAAGGCCATTATGGCACCAAAAATGGTAAAAGGCAGAGTGGACCCAGCATGCATGTGGATCCAACACTTCCTGAACTTTATGGTGGCCATTATGGCGCATAACAGGTAAAATTTAGCATTAGGACCTGTCTTACAGAGATCGCCTTGACGTCCGGCAGACGGGCTCAGATGATTTTGTACAAAATGTATTTGCCAAGCATCTCACTTTATAAATAAGCGTAGCATTAGCACTATAATATTTTTTGTAACTATGGCATTATTGTACTTTATCTGGTTTGCAGGGTGCTATCTATCATCATCACCATAGCCATTTTAAACCAGGATACTACAGTAAGGCCTCTTTCACACAGGCGTTGCGGGTGACGTGCAGGAAAAGATGCGGGTGACGTGCGGGAAAATGCACGATTTTTCCCCGCGAGTGCAAAGCGTTTTAATGAGTTTTGCACAGGCTAAGAAGAATCGGCATGTTTGGTACCCAGACCCGAACTTCTTCACAGAAGTTTGGGTTTGGTGTGCTGTAGATTTTATTATTTTCCCTTATAACATTGTTATAAGGAAAAATAATAGCATTCTTTATACAGTATGCTTAGTAAATTAGAGATGGAAGGGTTAAAAAATAATAATTAAACTCACCTCATCCACTTGTTCACTCAGCCCAGCTTCTCTTCTTTCTTCTTTTTTGATGACCTGGGAGGAAAAGGAACTTTGGTGACGTCACTGCGCTCATCAAATGGTCCGTCACATGGTCCATCACCATGGTGATAGACCTTGTAATGATCGAAGTGACGTCACCAAAGGTCCTTTTCATCCCAGGTCATCAAAGAAGAAGACAGAAGAAAAGCCGTGATGCTCGAACAAGTGGATGAGGTGAGTTTAATTATTTTCATTTATTTTTTAACCCCTCCATCCCTAATTTACTAAGCATTCTGTATTAGGAATGCTAATATTTTCCCTTATGACCATGTTATAAGGGAAAATAATAAAGATTGGGTCCCCATCCCGATCGTCACCTAGCAACCATGCGTGAAAATCGCACCGCATCCGCACTTACTTGCAAATGCTTGCGATTTTCACGCAGCCCCATTCACTTCTATGAGGCCTGCGTTGCGTGAAAAACGCACAATATAGAACATGCTGCGATTTTCACGCAACGCACAAGTGATGTGTGAAAATCACTGCTCGTGCACTGCCCCATAGAAATGAATGGGTCTGGATTCAGTGCGGGTGCAATGCGTTCACCTCACGCATTGCACCCGCGCGGAAAACTCTCCCGTGTGAAAGAGGCCTAAGGGTGAAAAGTAATAATTAGTGATGAGCGAATTTCTTGAAAATTCGATTGGGCTGATTCCCCAAAGTCCACAATTTAATTTTTTTGTAAGTAGCGGCGATAGCGCCGCCCCTGTCAATGTACCCTTTAGATGCCGCGTTCATACATGAACGCGGCATCTGAGTGTAAAATTAACAATACAATTTTTTTTAAATCAAACTTACTGCCTCTATTTGCTCGTGATGAGCCGGCCGCCATTTTGCTTGAAGATCTCGGCCAAAATCCTGTGCGGCTCAAGATTACGTCATCACGCCTACTGGTGTGGTGACGTATGACATCATCACACTTGCCGGCGTGACGATGTAATCTTGCGCCGAGCGGGATTTCGACCAAGATCTTCAAGCAAAATGGCGGCCGGCCCGTCGCGAGCAAATAGAGGCAGTAAGTTTGATTTAAAAAAAATGTTATTGTTAATTTAACACTCAGATGCCGCGTTCATGTATGAACGCAGCATCTAAAGGGTACAATGACAGGGGCGGCGCTATCGCAGCTCCCTGTCATTACACCCGCTACTTAAGGCTGGTTTCACACGGGCGTTGCGGGAAAATGTGCGGGTGCGTTGCGGGAAAATGTGCGGGTGCGTTGCGGGAACACGCGTGATTTTTCCGCGCAAGTGAAAAACATTGTAATGCGTTTTGCACTCGCGTGAGAAAAATTGCGCATGTTTGGTACCCAAACCCGAACTTCTTCACAGAAGTTCGGGCTTGGGATCGGTGTTCTGTAGATTGTATAATTTCCCCCTATAACATGGTTATAAGGGAAAATAATAGCATTCTGAATACAGAATGCATAGTAAAATAGCGCTGGAGGGGTTAAAAAAAAAACAAAACATTTTTTAACTTACCTTAATCCACTTGATCGCTCAGCCGGCATCTCTTCTGTCTTCATCTTAGCTGTGTGCAGTAACAGACTTGATGCATCACATGAACTTTTACCATGGTGATGGATCATGTGATAGACCATGTGATGACCGGAGTGACGTCGCCACAGGTCCTGTTCCTCCACACAGCTAAGATGAAGACAGAAGGAGATGCAGGCTGCGCGATCAAGTGGGTTAAGGTGAGTTAAATTATTTTTTATTTTTTTAACCCCTCCAGCACTATTGTACTATGCATTCTGTATTCAGAATGCTATTATTTTCCCTTATAACCATGTTATAAGGGAAAATAATAATGATCGGGTCTCCATCCCGATCGTCTCCTAGCAACCGTGCGTGAAAATCGCACCGCATCCGCACTTGCTTGCGGATGCTTGCGATTTTCACGTAACCCCATTCATTTCCATGGGGCCTGCGTTACGTGAAAAACGCAGAATATAGAGCATGCTGCGATTTTCACGCAACGCACAAGTGATGCGTGAAAATCACCGCTCATGTGCACAGCCCCATAGAAATGAATGGGCCGGGATTCAGTGCCGGTGCAATGCGTTCAACTTACGCATCGCATCCGCGCGGAATACTCGCCCGTGTGAAAGGGGCCTAAGTTTTAATTTTTTAGTTTTTTATACTATTTCAGGTTAAATTCATTCGCTGACACGAAACACGAGGAAATTCAGCTTCTAGGCGAATCAAATTTATCCTAAAATTCGGATCGAATTCCACTTTGTGGGATTCGATTCACTCATATCTAGGTAATAATCTGAAACCTCTATCATTCCCTCCAATGCCAGGAATAATAATCTGGCTCTATTAGGCCTCTTTCACACGAATGATACGGATTGGCTCAGGATGCGTTCAGGGTGCGTTCAGTGAAACTTGCACCATTTTGCAAACAAGTTCAGTCTGATTTGTCTGCGATTGCGTTCAGTGTTTTTTCCACGCAGGTGCAATCCATTTTGGTGTGTTTTTGACACACGTGAATAAAAAATGAAGGTTTTAAACAACATCTCTTAGGCTAGTTTCACACTAGCATTCGTCGGTCCGCTCGTGAGCTCCGTTTGAAGGAGCTCACGAGCGGACCCGAACGCCTCCGTCCAGCACTGATGCAGTCTGAATGGATGCGGATCCGCTCAGACTGCATCAGTCTGGCGGCGTTCAGCCTCCGCTCCGCTCGCCTCCGCATGGACAGGCGGACAGCTGAACGCTGCTTGCAGCGTTCAGCTGTCCGCCTGGCCGTGCGGAGGCGAGCGGATCCGTTCAGACTTACAATGTAAGTCAATGGGAACGGATCCGCTTGAAGAGGTCACCATATGGCTCAATCTTCAAGCGGATCCGTCCCCCATTGACTTTACATTGAAAGTCTGAACGGATCCGCTCAGGCATCTTGCGCACTTAGAAAATTTTCTAAGTTATTTATGCAGACGGATCCGTACTGAACGGAGCCTCCGTCTGCATTAATATGATCGGATCCGTTCAGAACGGATCCGATCAAGCGCTAGTGTGAAATTAGCCTTAGCAGCCATCAGTGAAAAACGCATTGCAGCCACAGTTGCTTCCGGATGCGATGCGTTTTTCACTGAAGCCCCGATCACTTCTAAGGGGCCAGGGCTGCATGAAAAACACAGATATAGAATATGCAGCGATTCTCACACAACGCAGAAATAATGTGTGGAAAAAAAAAACTGTGCTCATGTACACAGACCCAATAATAGGAATGGGTCAGGATTCAGTGCGGGTGCTATGCATTCACTTTATGAATCGCACCCGCACGGAAAACTTGCTCGTGTGAAAGGGGCCTTAAACCAGTTTGCTGCCTGAACTAATCTAAAGTATCAGGCAACCTCCTAATATATAAGGATTCATCGGTATCACTAAAAATAGATCTGGTTGCCTAACTAGGAATTGCAAGCATCAGAGAGGAACAGCGTGGTGTGACAAGAATCTGCCACCAGGACAGGCTTCATATAGATTAGGATTTATAACAAAATATACACTAAAATACAGTATTTAAAAAAGAAATCAAAATGTGTATAAAACCAAATGCCAGCCAAAAGGCTGAAATAACCTCTGTGTGACCAGGACAGAGACAGTCTCAGAGAAGTATGCCCCCCGAGCCCTAGTGGGCCATTTTAAAGGGATCTATGGCAGGCTGTTGCCTAGGATAGCAGGGGCAGAACATAAATCCCATGTATCCTGTTATCCATTTGAGAATATCCGAAAATAAGAGGAGAAACAATCGATATTGAAATACTATATCACAATAGAGAAGAAAGCTGTGCTGTCACAAGCAGTCCCGCAAACTTTGAATGGAGGGGAGGTGTACATGGTAGACCAGTGCTCCATTCAAATACAGGACACGGGTCCCCTGTTCTCGTGATTGTTTGGATCAGAGCCAGTCCTTAAAGGGGTTTTCTCAATCAGCAAATAGCACTTATAATGTAGAGGAAGTTATTACAAGGCACTTACTAATGTATTGTAATTGTCCGTATTTAGAGTTGAGCGGACACCTGGATGTTCGGGTTCAAAGGGTTCGGCCGAACTTCAAAAGAAAAGTTTGAGTTCGGGACCCGAACTTGACCGCGAACCCGAACCCCATTGAATTTAACAGGGACCCAAACTTTGGAGCACTAAAATGGCTCAAAAAAAGTTATGGGAAGGGCTAGAGGGCTGCAAATGCCAGCAAAATGTGGTTAAGAGCATGACAAGTGCTCTGCAAACAAATGTGGATAGGGAAATGACTTCAAATAACATAAAATACGTAAAAAAATAATAATAATCTTGATCTAGGAGGAGGTCCATATGGAGTAGGAGGTGGAGGAGGCGGTGGATGTGGCGGTGTAGGTGGAAACGGCGGTGGAGGAGGAGGAGGAGGTAGCCAACACTGGTTTTTGGTTTTGTTTTTTGTTTCATTTATTTATTTTTATTTCAAATTTGGGTAGACCCCATAACATTTGGAAATATAAAAAATAAAACAAAGAGAAAGTGCTCTAGAGTACAACAATGGCTGGGTGAGGCCGGTATACATGTCTATTCTGTACAAGGTACGGACAAGTCCTGTGGGATCCATGCCTGGTTAATTTTAATGAATGTGAGCTTGTCCACATTGGTCGCTCAGGCAATGTGCCTAATTTGGAGACCCAGAAGTTGAAGGGGGCAGACCAATCAGTCAGTATGTGTAGACATGTGCACACATACTGCTAAACCATGTCGCACGTCCACGTGACGGCCTTGATCCAATTTCCCTATCAACTTTCGATGTTTTTTTATGCGCCTACCATGGTGATCACGGGTAACGGGGAATCAGGGTTCCATGCCGGAGAGGGAGTCTGAGAAAGGGATAAAACTTCCAAGTGAGGTCAATGGATGAAATGAAATGTGATCGAGCGGAAATGTGGGACAAATTATTGAAGCCGAAGCTTCCAAGTAAAGGAGGGGGCGCGGGGCAATTACCCACTCCCAACGGGGAGGTAGGGACGATAAATAACAATACAGGACTCTTTAGATGCCCTGTTATTGGAATGATTAATACAAAATTACAAGTGCGCTGGAGTATAACAATGGCTGGGTAAGGCCGGTATACATGTCTCTTCTGCACAAGGTACGGACAAGTCCTGTGGGATCCATGCCTGGTTTATTTTAATGAACGTGGACAGGCGGCTGCGCTTGTCTGTGATGACGCCCCCTGCGGTGCAAAACACACATTCAGACAATACACTGGCTGCAGGGCAGGCCAGCACCTCCAAGGTGTAAAGGGCAATCTCAGGCTATGCGCCCAATTTGGAGACCCAGAATTTGAAGGGGGCAGACCCGTCATTCAGTATGTGTAGGCGTGTGCACACATACTGCTCCACCATGTTGGTGAAATGCTGCCTCCTGCTAAGACGTTCCATATCAGCTGGTGGTGCTGGTTGTTGTGGCGTGCTGACAAAGCTTTTCCACATTTCGGCCATGCTAACCCTGCCTTCTGAGGTGCTGGCGGTGCCCCAGCTGCGTTGGCGACCTCTTCCTTCTCCTCTTCCTTCGCCTTGTGCTTCCATTGTGCCCCCGCTGTCAGCTGGGAATGCCATCAGCAGCGCGTCTACCAGCGTGCTCTTGTACTCGCGCATCTCACGATCACGCTCCAGTGACGGAATTAAGGATGGGATGTTGTCCTTGTAACGGGGATCAAGCAGCGTGGCCACCTAGTAATCAGCACAAGTTATAATGTAGCCAACTCGGCGGTCGTTGTGGAGACACTGCAGCATGTAATCGCTCATGTGTGCCAGGCTGCCCAGAGGCAACGAAAAGCTGTCCTCTGTGGGAGGTGTATCGACTGTGTCCTCTGTATCCCCCCAGCCATGCACCAGTGATGGCCATGAGCTGGCTTGGGTGCCACCCTGCTGTGAACACGGTTCATCCTCCTCCATCTCTTCCTCCTCATCCTCCTCCTCAACTGTGCCCTGACTGGCACAATTGTGTACCTGGTGTATGTTAGTGCTGGAACCCACCCTCAGAGCCACTTGTGAATGAATGGCCTGAAACAATTGCAAATGATCCCTCTTCCTCCTCCTCCTCCTGTGCCACATCCTCTTCCATCATCGCCAGAAGCGTTTTTTCAAGGAGGCATACAAGTGGGATAGTAACGCTGAGAATGGCGTCATCGGCACTGGCCATGTTGGTGGAGTACTCGAAACAGTGCAACAAGGCAAACAGGTCTCGCATGGAGGCCCAGTCATTGGTGGTGAAGTGGTGCTGTTCTGCAGAGCGAGTCACCCGTGCGTGCTGCAGCTGAAACTCCACTATAGCATGCTGCTGCTCGCACAGTCTGGCCAGCATGTGCAAGGTGGAGTTCCATCTTGTGGGCATGTCGCATATGAGGTGGGGATTGGGAAGGCCGAAGTTACACTGCAGCGCTGTCAGGCGAGCAGCAGCAGGGTGAGAACGCCGAAAGCGCGCACAGACGGACCGCATTTTATGCAGCAGTTCTGACATATTGAGGTAATTTTTAAGGAATTTCTGCACCACCAAATTCAGCACATGCGCCAGGCAAGGGATGTGCGTCAAACGGGCTAGTCCCAGAGCTGCTACGAGATTTCGCCCATTATCGCACACCACCAGGCCGGGCTTGAGGCTCACTGGCACCACAGCTCCTGCACGGTGTGGGGTTTGTCCCCCAAACAGATAAGTTTTAAAACTGCCTGCTGTCGTTTACCCCTGGCTGTACTGAAGTTGGTGGTGAAGGTGTTACGCTGACCGGATGAGGAGCTGGTAGAGGATGAGGAAGCAGAGTAGGAGGAGGAAGCAACAGGAGGCAAACTGAAGCGCCCTGCAATCCTCGGTGGTGGAAGGACATCCGCCAAACTGCTATCCGCCTCAGGCCCAGCTGCCACTGCATTTACCCAGTGTGCTGTTATGGAGATATAACGTCCCTGACCGTGCTTCCTGGTCCACGTATCCGTAGTTAGGTGGACCTTGCCACAGATGGCCTTGCGCAGTGCACACCTGATTTTGTCCCCCACTTGGTTGTGCAGGGAAGGGATGGCTCGCCTGGAAAAGTAGTGGTGGCTGGGCATGATGTACTGTGGGACAGCCACCCCCATAAAGCTTTTAAAACTCTCCGTCTCCACCAGACCCAATGACAGCATTTCAAAGGCCAGTCATTTTGAAATGCTGGTATTCAGGGCCAGGGATCGTGGGTGGGTAGGGGGGTACTTCCTCTTTCACTCCAGTATTTAGGAGATAGACAGCTGAACGCTTCCATGGGACATTGTGAAGATGTTTGGTGACCCAGGTGGTGGCATTGCTAGCACATCCTCTGTTTGTGGGGTGGCAGGTGCCACTGTCACTCAAGAGGTGGAGGAAGAGGCCGAGACTGCAGCAGAAGAGAAAGCAGGTGGAGCCAGAGACCTTTCTTGGTTTTTGAGGTGTCTACTCCACTGCAGCTCGTGCTTTGCTTAGATGCCTGGTCATGCAGGTTGTGCTCAGGTTGAGAACGTTTATGCCTCGCTTCAGGCTCTGATTGCACAGCTGGAAAACCACTTGTGTCTTGTTGTCAGCGCATTGTCTGAAGTACTGCCACGCCAGGGAACTCCTTGGAGCTGGCATTGGTGTACTCAGACCCTTGGTGCGGTGGTCAGTAGCAGGTGTACTGTCTAGAGGACGGACGCTCCGCTTTTGCACCCTGCTCCCTCTTCTGCTGTGCTTGTGGCTCTGTGCGACCACCGCCTCTTCCTCCGAACTAGACAGGTCACTCGCATGACCTTGATTCCATGTGGGGTCGAGGACCTCATCATCCTCCACATCATCTTCCACCCAGTCTTCACCCCTGCCCTCCTTGTCGGTCTGCACACTGCAGAAAGCCACAGCAGTTGTCACCTGTGATTCGTCATCATCCGAGATGTGCTGCGGTGGTCCTCCCATGTACTCATCCTAAAACATAAGTGGTTGGGCATCGGTGCGCTCAATCTCTTCCAGTTCTGGGGCAGGGCTAGGTGGATGGCCCTGGGAAATCCTGCTAGCAGAGTCATTAAAAAGCAGAAGAGACTGCTGCATGACTTGGGGCTCAGACTGCTTGGCTGATTTTCAAGGGTGTGAGATAAAAGACTGATGGCCAGGGGCTGCAGGTGCCAACTCTGATCTTTCAGCAGGAGACTGGGTGGGAGACAATGTGAAGGAACTGGAGGCACTGTCAGCCACCCTATCTACCATCGCCTGTACTTATTCTGGCCTCACCATTCGTAGAGCCGCATTAGGCCAAACCAAATAACGCTGAATGTTCTGTCGCCTACTCGCACCTGAGGAAGGTGTTTCACTTGTGCATGTAGCTGGCACAGATCGACCACGTCCTCTCCCTGCAACAGGAGCTCCACCAACACCAGCAGCACCATGACCGGGGCCACGTCTCTTTTTGACGCTCTCCTCATTCTTTGCGTTCACCAACCAAACTAACAGATGCTTTATGTCAGGCGACTATGTAATTGCCAATAGTCAACAATTAAGTTTACTGACAGTAAGGCAGTGACGGTGTCATAAAGAGGAAAAATTTCTTGAGGTCACACCGCAGATGTAGTGTCTTGCACAAAATGGGTGTTTTTTTAAACCCAGAATATAACTGCAGTATTTAAAGGTTGCATTTGACTGTCACAAATGCAATAAAGGCCCAAAATGTAGGGTCTTGCACAAAATGATATTTTTTTTTTAACCCAGAATATGACTGCAGTATTTAAAGCTTGTATTTGACGGTCACAAATGCAGCAAAAGCCCCAAATGTAGGGTCTTGCACAAAATGGTTGTTTTTTTTTAAACCAGAATATAACAGCAGTATCTAACGCTTGTATTGTACTGTCACAAATGCAGTGCAGGGCGCAAATGAACTTTTTAGCAAAAAATATATAATTTGTCCCCTCAGAATCTAACAGATAGATTTACTTAGATTGTAGTTTACAGAAAAAAATGTTTATATGTCACCCCCTGGGTCCCTGAACCCACAGAACGATTCCCTATATTATTTTGCCTTCCCCAGGCACATATGCAGTGCAGGTGCCCTCTCAAAAAATGGGTATATGTTGCCCACTGAACTAAAAGGGTTACAACTAACAGGGTTAAATTATTGTTCCTGGCACATATGCAGTGCTGGTGCACTGAACTTGCACAAAATGGCCGCCGCCGCCCACCTAACTAACAGATGGATAAAAGTTATGTTTCTGTGTCACTGGGCTCAGGGCAGGGTACAAAAATGTTGCACTGCACCCACAAAACACAATCGCTGTAGATGGCAGAGTTAACAAGTTCTGATAGATTCTGTCCTATTCTCTCCCTCACAGCAGCAGCATCCTATCCCTACACTAATCAGAGCAGAGTGACGTGTGGCGCTACGTGACTCCAGCTTATATAGAGGCTGGGTCACATGCTGTACTGGCCAATCACAGCCATGCCATTAGTAGGCATGGCTGTGATGGTTTCTAATGGCACAGAGTTAAACACTTGTTGATTGGCTGCTCTGCAGCCTTTCAAAAAGCGCCAATAAATCCCGAACACTGAACTCGAACCCAAACTTTTACTGAAAAGTTCGGGTTCGGGTCCAGGATCCAAAAATCCTAAATTTTGATACGAACCCGAACTTTACAGTTCGGGTTCGCTCAACCCTATCCAAATTGCCTCCTTTGCTGGCTGGATCTATTTATCCATCATATTACACACTGCTTGTTTCCATGGTTACAACCACTCTGCAATCCAACAGCGGTGGTCATGCTTGCACACTATAGGAGAAAGCACCCGCGGTCTCAGCCAACAGACAGACCAGTACTTTTTCCTATAGTGTTCAAGCACGGCCACCACTGATGGATTGCAGGGTGGTTGTAACCATGGAAACAAGCAGTGTATAATGCGATGGAAAAATGAATCAAAAGAGGCAATATGGACAATCACAATACATTAGTAAGGGCCTTGTATAAACTTTCTCTACATGATAAATGCCATTTGCTGAAGTCAGACAACACCTTTAAGTTATCCCCTATCTAGTGGATTTATTATTTAATAATATATGACATAAAGTATTTTATTGAGATTTTATTTCTACTTTCTGAAAATATGCAATGTTCTAAACTTCTGATCAACAGACTCGTCTGGACTATGCACATTTTCTTGTGTATGAGAAAAGTTCACGTCATTGAACTGTTTGCACAGTATGTGAAGGCGCTTCTGTGGGCTGTATCATGTAAGACATACACAGGGCAGGACAATTTAAAGTATGCTGGAATATTTTTGGTGGGTTTTTGTGGGGTTTTTAATTATATAATAATATTTGTTGGGTATTATTATATAATGGTTTCATATAAAATTTCTATTACCCCAAAATGCATTTAAAATCCCCCAGAAAATAAAATAAACTTAGAGGGGCATTCAAATGATCATATCTGTTTTATCATCCATCCGCGAAACACGAACACTGGCCATGTGCATTTTACATCTTCCGCATGTACTGTAAAATGGACAAGAATAGGACATGTTCTATTTTTTCTTTTTGTGGGGCCGCGGAATGGACATACAGATTCGGACAGCAAACGATGTGGTGTCTTTTTCGGTCGCACTGAAGTGCAAAGGTCCGCTTCCAATCTGCAAAAAATACTGAATAAGGGCCTTATGCACACGACCGTGTGTCAGCTGAGCCCATATTGGGGCCCGCAAACTTTACTTGAATGGATCCGCAGTCTGAAAGGTATGGAACGGATGCACTGAACCCCACGGAAGCACTATGGAGGACTTTTTTTTTGCGAAGGCACCGCAAAAAAGTACTGCATGCACAACTTTTTTGCGGTGCGGACCGTCGGATGCGGATCCCATTCATGTGAATTGGGTCTGTGTCCGCATGTGGCGGCCCTACAGTTGGTGCCCGTGCACGGGCCCGGCCAGCACACCTTTGTGTGCATGAGCTCCAAAGCTAGGGTAATGTGAATATCCCTTTATACGTATGTCAGAACCAAGAGCGCAGTGCCTGTACGATAACACAAAATCAGTACCATCCTATGATGCCACTGATGGCACTTTATTTTACAAGAGTGAAAGCTCTTAATATAGAAATAAACTGGACTCTAGAGGGATTACTACAGAAGAAGGAGTCACTTTACTTCTGTTGTTTGCTTCTTAGCACTTGATGTCTTCAGATGGTGGACATCTCTTTTTACATTACGCCCAAGTACTTCAAAGAAAGACACTACTAATAATGAACATACATTTCATCAGCCTTTCAGCGTATATGTAAAGAAATGTTACACATGTTCGGTTTGACAAGTCCGCAGTTGTCTACATTTCAGCAAACCTGGCCTAACCCTCCTAGTAGCCACCACCTGCTGTCAACACTATAGCGGAACATATACTTACAATGGACATTAATGGCATAATGTAAGTGAAATTGTGGACAGATGTCTATTGACAAGGTCATCCGTCTGTTAAAATGTAGCAGCTGTTGCATATGAAAGTGCTGCCTGCCCGTATTCCTCCACCAAATATATGTCAGGGGGATACTTGTTACCATTATTATTTATAGAAGACCGTTCAGCTACCATGTAGAGAAGACGTCTGATCAGAAGTTTCCTTAAAAGTAAATTCTTGGATGCAATTACTGATTTGCTTTTAGATTTGTTCTTGAAGCTAGTTGACGGTTATCATGCTTCTTCTGGAAACCATCTTTTGGTCTGAACGTAGTTATTTGGTAGAGGACTTAACTGAAAAAAATACATAAAAGTGGCCCCATGTTGTATTTAGATCCAAATTGACAGAAGGTAGGACCACAGAAGTAAACTGATCCAGCAATACTGTAGCGCAGAACAAAATACCACCCCAGCAGAACCAAATACCACAGTGCGGCACATGAAGCCGCTGGCCAGGTACATAAGTGCCTGATTCTCCTTCATTAATTAATGCTGAGCGTATCAGATCATTATGCACCTGAATGGAGGCCAAAAAGAAGGCTTGGGCAGCCCTCTGAGCATCTGCTCTCTGGGAAATTTCCCTGTAGGATCTATGGCCAGTCCGCCCATGGGTCAATTACATAAAAAAGGGATGTCCTGAAGCTCATGGATCACCATATAAAATCTGAAACAAGGCCACTAACTACTTTAGGATACACCAACCAATATCCTCAAATTGGAAAGAGGGACACTTGAGTCACCTCAAACTCGTGGTCTTGAGTTCAACCATAACCTCAGCACAACCTATAATTATGCCACTGATAACATGTAGAGAACTTCAGCATCGCCTAAAGCACGGTTGACCAAACTGAGATTCTCCAGCTGCTGTAAAACTACAACTCCCACCATGCCCTGCTGTAGGCTGATAGCTGTAGGCAATGTGGGCATCCTGGAATTTGTAGTTTTGCAACAGCTGGAGAGCCTCAGGTTGGCCATCCCTGGACTATAGTTAGACCACTGATCTCATGTAGAGAACTTTAGCACCGCCTATAGTTACACCACTGATCATATTTCTGTTGCGATACACTTAGTATAGTTTTTCTTGCATTTTAATGCTGGGGGGAAAAAAAATTAGATTTCTTTTTTTCTTCTCATCGTCATATTCTGACCACCATAACTTTTTTTATAGTTATGTCTACATGGATGTGTGAGGGCTCATTTTTTGTAGGATGATCTGCAGTTTTTGTTAATACCATGGGGTGTGTATGACTTTTTGATCACTTTTTATTAAATTTTTTGGGGGAAGTAAAGTGATGAAAAAATGCTGAATTGGCAATTTTTTTTTTTCCAGTACACCCTTTACCATATGAGATTATATATATATATATATTTTAACAGTGCGGGTGTTTTCACACACATATATTTAGATTTTGGGGAAAGGGGGGATTTAAATATACTGTATATATAAAAAAAATATATATATTTTTTTAATGTCCCCAACTGGACTCCAACTTGCAATCATTAGATTGCAATTTGTATAAAATAATGGAATTATAGAAGTAATATACAAGTAATGAGCATGGAAGCCTAGTACAGGCTCATTACGTGTATAAAACACTTACCCTGATTGCCGGGGGTAAGCGTTCCTGCCCTGGATGCGTGCACTTCTTGGTTTTAGTCCTCTCAGACACTGTAGTCACATTTGATCATGGTTCACTGTACCGGCCAGCATTACAGACATTAGTCAGGGCTGTCTGCTGTATTAAACAGCAGACACCTGTTGGCTCTGGTGCTCGCTCCGTTCCGTAGCACGTGCCATCTTCAAATACCCGACATCTGCTGTACATGTATGGTGTATAGTGTAATAAATGTGCCCCTAAGTTTTCACAGTAAACATATAGGGGGACATTTATCAAACCAGATACATCAGGGCTTTGGTGTAAAAATGTTGCATGGCATTTAAAATTGCGACTTTTTCACAACATTTAGGAAACATACCATTTTTCAATGTGGTCTATGTTCAAGGCAGAAAAGTGAGATTAGACCTGGATTATGGCACTTTTATTATCTGCGATACTTGAAATGTCTCAGAAAAGTCGCACCGCACGTCAGGCAGCCCCTGGTGTATTTTTAAGACTTAAGACATACAGACGTGGACAAAATTGTTGGTACCCTTTGGTCAATGAAAGAAAAAGTCACAATGGTCACAGAAATAACTTTAATCTGACAAAAGTAATAATAAATTAAAATTCTATAAATGTTAACCAATGAAAGTCAGACATTGTTTTTCAACCATGCTTCAACAGAATTATGTAAAAAAATAAACTCATGAAACAGGCATGGACAAAAATGA
The DNA here is from genome assembly GCF_014858855.1 of Bufo gargarizans. Classification (NCBI taxonomy): domain Eukaryota; kingdom Metazoa; phylum Chordata; class Amphibia; order Anura; family Bufonidae; genus Bufo; species Bufo gargarizans. The sequence continues at coordinate 76,355,772 of NC_058080.1, forward strand.
TGGTACCCCTAACTTAATATTTTGTTGCGCAACCTTTTGAGGCAATCACTGCAATCAAACGCTTCCTGTAACTGTCAATGAGACATCTGCACCTCTCAGCAGGTATTTTGGCCCACTCCTCATGAGCAAACTGCTCCAGTTGTGTCCGGTTTGAAGGGTGACTTTTCCAGACTGCATGTTTCAGCTCCTTCCAAAGATGCTCAATAGGATTGAGGTCAGGGCTCATAGAAGGCCACTTTAGAATAGTCCAATTTTTTCCTCTTAGCCATTCTTGGGTGTTTTTAGCGGTGTGTTTTGGGTCATTGTCCTGTTGCAAGACCCATGACCTGCGACTGAGACCAAGCTTTCTGACACTGGCTAGTACATTTCTCTCTAGAATTCCTTGATAGTCTTGAGATTTCATTGTACCCTGCACAGATTCAAGACACCCTGTGCCAGACGCAGCAAAGCAGCCCCAGAACATAACAGAGCCTCCTCCATGTTTCACAGTAGGGACAGTGTTCTTTTCTTGATATGCTTCATTTTTTCGTCTGTGAACATACAGCTGATGTGCCTTGGCAAAAACTTCGATTTTTGTCTCATCTGTCCACAGGACATTCTCCCAGAAGCTTTGTGGCTTGTCAACATGTAGTTTGGCATATTCCAGTCTTGCTTTTTTATGATTCGTTTTCAACAATGGTGTCCTCCTTGGTCGTCTCCCATGTAGTCCACTTTGGCTCAAACAACGACGGATGGTGCGATCTGACACTGATGTTCCTTGAGCATGAAGTTCACCTTGAATCTCTTTAGAAGTCTTTCTAGGCTCTTTTGTTACCATTCGGATTATCCGTCTCTTAGATTTGTCATCAATTTTCCTCCTGCGGCCACGTCCAGGGAGGTTGGCTACAGTCCCATGGATCTTAAACTTATGAATAATATGTGCAACTGTACTCACAGGAACATCTAGTTGCTTGGAGATGGTCTTATAGCCTTTACCTTTAACATGCTTGTCTATAATTTTCTTTCTGATCTCTTGAGACAGCTCTTTCCTTTGCTTCCTCTGGTCCATGTCGAGTGTGGTACACACCATATCACCAAACAACACAGTGATTACCTGGAGCCATATATATAGGCCCAATGGCTGATTACAAGGTTGTAGACACCTGTGATGCTAATTAGTGGACACACCTTGAATTAACATGTCCCTTTGGTCACATTATGTTCTGTGTTTTCTAGGGGTACCATCATTTTTGTCCATGCCTGTTTCATGAGTTTATTTTTTTACATAATTCTGTTGAAGCATGGTTGAAAAACAATGTCTGACTTTCATTGGTTAACATTTATAGAATTTTAATTTATTATTACTTTTGTCAGATTAAAGTTATTTCTGTGACCATTGTGACTTTTTCTTTCATTGACCAAAGGGTACCAACAATTTTGTCCACGTCTGTATAACACTATGTCGTTGCACTAAATACATGAAAGTTGTGCACCATTTCATAAATTTGCTGCAACCACACAAACCAGACATAAAAGTAACATGAAAATAAACTCAAATGATAAATGTCCTCCATATTTTTTTAGAATCTTTTGGTGATTTGTATTTGTATAAAAAAAAAATCCTTGGATCCTGCAGTTTCTACACTACCCACCAAGCCTCATAATATGCAGACACTTCCTGCTCATCTCAAGTTAACACCTTTGTATAAATAACACTGGACCCACTATCCACAATAGCTGATGGTCACAGCTTATCACTCCCCCTCCCTGCACAGTGACCACTGCCCTGATCAGAAAGTATGCCCCCCTCATTCTCCCAATGACAAAGTCTATTGTTCCTATGGTCCATGTGGCTGCTATAAAGCATATTTCTGCAGTTAACAGCATCTCTTGCTCAGAAAATTAGGTGTATTTCATTCACAGACGTTGGCACAATGGTTAGGTGAGCCGCTATCTGTGACTTCTCCCCGCTCATGCCAGGTCTAAAATTGTGGGTGTGGCAGTGAAGGGGACAGGTCAGCGGGCCTATCTCATTTACCATTTTCTATGTTTAGGTCTCATACACACGGCCGTTGTTTAGGTCCGCATCCGAGCCGCTGTTGCGGATCCATTCACTTCAATCGGGCTGCAAAAGATGCGGACAGCATTTCGTGGCCCCGCAAAACAATAAATAAATAGAACATGTCCTATTCTTGTCCGATTTGGATCCGACTGACTTGATCCAAAACTAAGGAACAGGAGGGTGAGCCCTGTAAGAGCCCTAGCTCTCTCCCTTACTGCTCAGCCTATGCAAAAATCTCAAAGGTAGAAAATTGCATATCCTCGTTCCTCGACTGTATGCACCTGAACACCCTATAATAGTGAGGGGACACGACCACCGGCTCCCTACACTTAATACGGAGGGAGTCAGGGTCACCTAGGATCAAGCCCACAGGCAAACAGAAATAAAGAAAACAGACTTATCTTGTGGATGCAGTAGTAACAGCTTCTAGCATCAGCACATTCCAGGAAGTTGTATAAACCGCAAAGTGATGCAGTATGGGAAGGGATTTAAAGGGATGTAATCAGTGCAACTACATGACAGCTGAGAGGGGCTAACGAGATGAGAAAATGAAAGCAAAATAAAAGGAACCTCAAGCAGGAGGTTCTGAAGCACATCTGTCAGAGCTTCTCAGATGTCTGGTGGTGACAGTACCCCTCCTTCTACGAGTGGACTCCGGACACTCAGAGCCCACCTTCTCAGGATGGGACCCATGGAAAGCCCTGATGAGACGAGTGGCCTTAACGTCCGTCACTGGGACCCACATCCTCTCCTCAGGACCATAACCCTCCCAATGAACGAGGTACTGGAGAGAACCGCGGACAACACGAGAATCCACAATCCTAGAGACCTGAAATTCAAGATTACCATCAACCACAATCGGAGGAGGAGGCAAAGACGAGGGTACAATGGGTTGGACATAAAGTTTTAATAAGGACTTATGAAAAACATTATGGATCTTCCAAGTCTGAGGAAGATCAAGACGGTAGGCAACAGAAATAAAGAAAACAGACTTATCTTGTGGATGCAGTAGTAACAGCTTCTAGCATCAGCACACTCCAGGAAGTTGTATAAACCGCAAAGTGATGCAGTATGGGAAGGGATTTAAAGGGATGCAATCAGTGCAACTACATGAAAGCTGAGAGAGGCTAACGAGATGAGAAAACGAAAGCAAAACAAAAGGAACCTCAAGGAGGAGGTTCTAAAGAACGTCTGTCAGAGCTTCTCAGATGTCTGGTGGTGACAAATAGGCATTTCTACAATAGGCCGTCCGTTCCGCAAATTGCATCAGCGGTTCGCAAAAAATGGAACAGTCGTGTGCATGAGGCCTTAGGCATAGAAAATGGTCTAAATGTAAGACAGCTCGGAAGCTGTCTTACATTTAAAACTGGCGCTGGATGCGCCGAAGTTATGAAGAGGCCAGCGCCTTGTCATAACTTCGGCGGATCCTCCGCCAGCGATGGGGCTTTATTAAGACCGGCGTCTAAAACATCAATCTTAAAAAATATGCCCCATTATGAAAAAAAATACATGCATCACTATCTGGTTTTAATTGGTATATTTTTGTTCATATCTTTATAATTAGCATTTTTTCAAAAATTTGCATTAACCCATGATATTTTATATATTGTAGGTATATTCGGAAAAAAGTGGATCACCTGATATGCTGCAAAACCACGTACATTGTCCATCAGTAATTTTCATCTTCAGGTTTGCATCAAGAACAGAAATTAGGCTACTTTCACACCTGCGTTTAGGTGCGGATCCGTCTGGTTTCTGCACAGACGGATCCGCACCTATAATGCAAACGCTTGTATCCGTTCAGAACTGATCCTTTTGCATTACCATGAACAACGTTTTGTTCATGATAATGTAAACGGATCCGTTTTGACTTACATTGAAAGTCAAAGGGAGGCGGATCCGTTTTCAACTGCACCATATTGTGTCAGTAAAAACTGATCCGTCCCCATTGACTTACATTGTAAGTCAGGACGGATCCGTTTGGCTCAGTTTCGTCAGACGGACATCAAAACGCTGCAAGCAGAATGGAGGCTGAACGGAGGCAAATTGATGCATTCTGAACGGATCCTTATCCATTCAGAATGCATTGGGGCTCAACTGATCCGTTTTGGGCCGCTTGTGAGAGCCTTGAAACAGATCTCACAAGCGGAACCAGAAACGCCAGTGTGAAAGTAGCCTTAGTTGACATTCCCATAGCTGAATCAGAAGAAGGCCTGCTGACTCACAGAACAATGAGTGGGACCCATACACGGCTTCTTCCATTTTTTGCGGTCCACAAATTGCAGATCCGCAAAACACAGAAGCCGCCCATGTGCCTTCCGTAATTTGCGGAACGGAACAGACGGCCCTTTGTAGAAATGCCTATTCTTGTCTGCAAAACGGACAAGAATAGGACATGTTATATTTTTTTGGCGGGGCCACTGAACAGAGCAACGGATGCATCTTTTGCGGCCCCATTAAAAAGTGAAAGGGTCCGCACCCGAGCCGCAAAAACTGTGGCTCAGATACAGACCAGAACAACGGTCGTGTGCATGAGGCCTTTGTTGTCCTACTGACTAAATAAAAATCATTACCCTTTCCCCGTACCTATTTCTCCTAGATGGTAGGAAAAAACAAAAAAAAAGAAAGAAAACAAAAAGGAGAAATATAAAAGAGGTATTACGGTTTTAATGATTTTACATTTATTTATACAGAGAATAGATTGTGGAACAAATTTCAAATTTGCATCTATTTAAAATTTAGGTTGCAGCCCTTTTATTATATCCGTGCCCTAGCCTATCCCTAAAGAAAACAAATGGTACAGTCCATTTTAGTCCTGTAAAATGCATCCATAGGAGAGCTAGCTAAGACTAAACATGGCGTCATGGCGTCATGTGAGCCGTCATCTGACCCTAAAAAGTATCATGTGATCCGGCTTTCAATTAACTTCCCAGGCATCTAACAGGTGAGCAGTAGTGTACTGAGAAGCAGAACATGTTGAGTACAGTCATGTGAAAAAATTAGGACACCCTTTGAAAGCATGTGGTTTTTTGTAACATTTTTAATAAAAGGTTATTTCATCTCCGTTTCAACAATACAGAGAGATTAAAGTAATCCGACTAAACAAAGAAAACTGAAGAAAAGTATTTTCAAGATCTTCTGTAAAAGTCATTCTACAAAAATGCCTATTCTAACTGAGGAAAAAGATAGGACACCCTTGCCCCTAATAGCGAGTGTTACCTCCTTTGGCTGAAATAACTGCAGTGAGACGGTTCTTGTAGCCATCTACCAGTCTTCGACATCGGTCTGAGGAAATTTTACCCCACTCCTCAATGCAGAACTTTTTCAGCTGTGAGATGTTTGAGGGGTTTCTTGCACGTACAGCCCTTTTCAATTCACCCCACAGCATCTCAATGGGATTCAAATCTGGACTTTGACTTGGCCATTCCAGGACTCTCCATTTCTTCTTTTTCAGCCAATCTTTGGTTGATTTACTAGTATGTTTTGGGTCATTGTCATGTTGCATGGTCCAGTTCCGCTTCAGCTTTAATTTTCTAACTGATGGTCTCACATGTTCTTCAAGCACCTTCTGATACACAGTAGAATTCATCGTGGATTCTATGATGGTGAGCTGACCAGGTCCTGCTGCAGCAAAGCAGCCCCAAACCATGACACTTCCACCTCCATGCTTCACAGTTGGTATGAGGTTCTTTTCTTGGAATGCTGTGTTTGGTTTACGCCAAACATGTCCTCTGCTGTTGTGTCCAAATAATTCAATTTTGGACTCATCTGTCCAAAGAACATTATTCCAGAAGTCCTGGTCTTTGTCAACTTTATCTCTGGCAAATGTCAGTCTGGCCTCGATGTTTCTCTTGGAAAGCAAAGGTTTCCTCCTTGCACACCTCCCATGCAAGTTAAACTTGTACAGTCTCTTTCTGATTGTAGAGGCATGTACTTCTACATCAACAGTAGCCAGAGCCTGCTGTAGTTCTCGAGATGACACTTTAGGGTTTTTGGAGACCTTTTAGCATCTTGCGGTCTGCTCTTGGGGTGAACTTGCTGGGGCGACCAGTCCTGGGCATGTTGGCAGTTGTTTTGAAAGCCCTCCACTTGTAGACTATCTTCCGGACAGTGGAATGGCTGATTTCAAAATCTTTTGAGATCTTTTTAAATCCCTTCCCAGACTCATAGGCTGCTACAATCTTTTTTCTGAAGTCCTCTGACAGCTCTTTTGCTCTCACCATGGTGCTCACTCTCACTTCAACAGTCAGGAGCACACCAAACTAAATGTCTGAGGTTTAAATAGGGCAAGCCTCATTCAACATGCAGAGTAACGATCTACTAATTATGTGCACCTGGTGTGATATACCTGTGTGAGATCTGAGCCAATTTAAGAGGGAATACATGTGAGGGTGTCCTATCTTTTTCCTCAGTTAGAATAGGCATTTTTGTAGAATGACATTTACAGAAGATCTTGAAAAGACTTTTCTTCAGTTTTCTTTGTTTAGTTGGATTACTTTAATCTCTCTGTATTGTTGAAACGGAGATGAAATAACCTTTTATTAAAAATGTTACAAAAAACCACATGCTTTCAAAGGGTGTCCTAATTTTTTCACATGACTGTATATACAATATTACCAATGCAGCTCTTATCACGTCTGCCAGTGTCTGTAGAGACAGATCTCTGTGTTTGTGCAGTTTTTTTTTTACACTAAACTTTATTAACAATATGGCAACATCACTTAGCAACAGCCAGCCATTTTACAAATTGCTACAGGCACATAATGATGTAGTTACTGTAATAACCACAATAAAGACCGTGGGGGAGATTTATCAAAACTGGCGTAAAATAGAACTGGCTTAGTTGCCCATAGCAACCAATCAGATCCCACCTTTCATTTCCCAAAGGAGCTGTGAAAAATAAAAGGTGGAATCTGATTGGTTGCTATAGGCAACTAAACCAGTTTATTCTTTACACCAGTTTTAATAAATCTTCCCCCCATGATTCCACCACTAGTCTTGTGGTATGTATGTAATGTAACACTGCTGATTACTGAATGTCAGGGGGTGAAGAGCATCACATGACTGGTGCCATGTTTCAGTTAGGCCATAGATGCATTACATAGGACTGATACATGGGCTATACCATTCTTCTGCATATAGGGGTGACATGCCTGATAAAAAAAAAAGGGTGTGTAGGCAGAACTACTGTATAAATACATGTCATGTTAGAAAACTGTATAAATAAAAAAACGTAATACCCTTTAGTTCTTCTTTTCTACGTTATTTAGTTCACTTGAGAATACCAAATCATGTCATTTCTATAAAGCCGTTTATTCCATTTCTCATCAAACTTTTGGATATTAACCCATCAGTTAAAGTATGTCAGTTTGGTTGTTTAGGTTATCCACACTTGTTTTGAGTTTTCAATTGGGGTAACAAAAATTTGGCAAAAAATATTCTTGCTACAAGCAAGGTTTTAAGACCCCCCTTCCACTGCCCCCTCCCTTTCCCTCAGTGTACCAGAATATCCTCCAGTAGTCCTATGCTCTAATACCATTGTGGGCCCCAAAGGTCAAAGAGAAAAAAATGATCTGGAGCTGCCTTTGGAGCCAATCACTTATGACTAGGGTCTTTTTTCTTACTTTATTGATGATACAGGATTGAGCCTGAGGAATGATTTTCTCTGGTGGCCCAAGGAACCTTAGTCTGACACAGTAAGCAAGTATATTTATATCATTGGGTATGCCCAAAATTAGTGTTGAGTTAATCAAAGTCCAAGAAGGGAAAATGTTATTCTCCGCTAAGCCGAATTTCCTCATGCTTCGTGATAACGAATCGATTTTCCCTGAAATGGTGTAAAAAGCATTAAAAAAAATAAAAAATACTCACCTCATCCATTTGCTCGCGACAGGCCGGTCGCCGCCATCTTGATCGAAGATCTTGCAAAAATCCAGTGCACAGTGACGTATGATGTCACCACACCGACTGACATAATGACATCATCACAGGCTGCGTGAGAGTTCACGTCAAATCTTTAATCAAAATATCGGCGGCCGGCCTTTCGCGAGCAAATGGATTAGGTAAGTATAATGTAATCATTTTATTTATTATTTTACACTGTATTATTAAATTTAGATGCGGCATTCAGCTATGAACGTGGCATCTGAGGGGTACAATGACAGGGGGTGGTGCAATTGCCGCTCCCTGTCATTGCACCCACTACTCACAAAGCACTTCATGACAAAGTAATTAGTCACAAAGCGAATATTTTTTTAAACTTTGGCATAGCAGCAAAATGGAATTTTTTTTTAATTCGCTGATCTCTACCCAAAATATATAAATGTAATTGATGCTTTCTAATTTGGACAACACTGTCCCAGTAGTGGTAAAGCTTTGGACATTTCAAAGGTTATCAATTTGCTCTAGAGACTTGGCATTCAGGGCATTTAGATGTTCTCCTGTCTACTATATATACAGTATATATATCTAATCTAAAATATTTAATATAAAAGATTCCCTCCTGGTCGTGGCTTCCAAAACTGCATCAGGAAACCTGAACGTGTGGCCGTACCCTCACTTTATGGGACAACAAACATGCTATAGATGATGGAGTGACAGAGATCATTGTGCACACAAATACAGCCCTGTTCTCTTCCTGATCTTGCAGGTTCATCTGAGATCAGGTGGGTGGTTTCCTGAATAAAGATGAACCCTTAAAAGTCATCCCTGTTGCCTGTAAATATTATGCAGGAGACTGGTGTTGTCGTTGGCCTGAGGTAATTTCTTCTAGTAAGTGAATGTTGTGGTTCTCTTTATCACTTGCTGATGGTACAAGTTGTACACTTTATGTGAAGAGCATGCCATATATGAAATGGACTGAGATGACACCGCATTCTCCTGCATTTCTAAAGAGAGCAATTAGATTGTTCTCATCAAATACAGCCAGTCATGAGGATCTCATGTCTTTGGGGCCTGGAGGATCTTCTAGTCACATCTGTTAAGGGTTAAAACCTGACAAGTTGATATATATATATTTTTTTCCCCCCTTTCAGATCCTTTGTTTACCCCGGAGATAAGCAGTGCTTGGCAGCTGCTTATACTAAACAACTGTTTAGCTGCAATCTCGTGCCTGTAGCCAGCTGAAATTTAATTTCCATCTTTTATATTCATAGTGTTCAAAATTCTGCAATGATTAATGTAATATATCTATCTAGCTGTTTTGGACCTAGATCTTCATATCCCTTGCATTGGTATAAATTAAAAGGTATATATTCTGCAAGTAAAGGGAGCATGGCCATATATACTGTCAGCCATGTGCTCTGACTTCTGCAAGATCAGCCAACCATGAACAGTACGGTGGATCAGCGCTTAGCACTGGGGTCCTAGGTTCCAATCTGACCATGGGCAACGTCTACATGGAGTTTGTTCTCCCCATGCTTGCTTGGGTTTCCTCCAGGTATTCCGGTTTCCTCCCACACTCCAAAGACATACTGATAGGTAACAGATTGTGAGCTCTACTGGAGACAACAAGTGATGATGATGTCTGTAAAGTGCTGTAGAATATGTCAGTGCTACATAAGTGAGTATAATAAATAAACCATCTAATGCAACGGTCAGGAGGATAGGTCATCAATATTTAAAATCCTGGACAACCCCTTTAAAATCGTTCTAATCCCGTCTGTGATAATAATGAGAGGACTTCTGAAAAGTGATCTGTACTGACCAAGAAGCAGCGCCTATTAATAGGCTTAATGGTGAGTGGAAAAAAAAACCTGCAGGAATTTAAAGAGGACCTTTCACCTTGAAAAACATTGTGAACGAAGTATGCTGCCATGGAGAGCGGCACCCGGGGTTCTCACTGCACTTACTATTATCCCCGGGCGCCGCTCTGTTCTCCCGTTATGCCCTCAGGTACCTTTGCTCTGTAAGTTATAATAGGCGGTGTCTGCCCTTGTCCTGTGGGCGTCTCCTCCTCCTAGGCTGTAGCGCTGGCCAATCGCAGCTCACAGCCTGGGAGGTTTTTTTCTCCCAGGCTGTGAGCTGTGCGCTGCGATTGGCCAGCGTTGCAGCCTAGGAAAAGGAGACGCCCACAGGACAAGGGCAGACACCGCCTACTATAACTTAGAGAGTGAACATACCGGAGGGCATAACGGGAGAACGGAGCTTATCACGACTGGCCTAAAATGTTAACACAGCAAAATCACATTACAGTTAGTGTTCAGCAAATCGAAGTGGAATTTGATTTGAAGTTTAGGAAAACAAATTATTTGCAGCGAAGCAGAATTTCCATGTGCTTCATGGTAACGAATCCAATTTTTTTTCTAAAATGGCTGCTGCACGTGTTACATAGTAAAAATAAGAAGCCCGGGAACGTGATATGACCCATAATGCCATGAAGCTATCCAATCAGCAGATAGCCACCTGTGATGTCACAGCCCTATAAAAAGCCTCATCCTAGTCGGTCTCCGCCATTTTACTGTGAGCTGAGCATATGGAGAGACATGACAATAGCTTTTGCGCTAAGGACAGTGTTGCAGAAAGCTTTTAATTGAATACTGGATAGGGAGATTTACTAGAATATTGGATATGGATAGTGCAGGGACAGTATTGTATTCAGAGCATATAGTACGGGGCCCATTTTTGTTTTTGCAGTTTCCTTTTCTCCTCCCAACGTTCCAACCGCCATAACTTTTTATGCTCAATGCAGCAGCCCGCTCCATACATTCCCTCAGTCACCATGACGTACCTGATTTATAGTGATTCGTAACAAATTAATTCATAAAGAATCAAATTTCTTGTCGAAGTTCAGCAAAATTGACCAAATCACATTTTTTTAAACTTCACTCATCATTAGTGACTATCTCTGCCACCTCCCCCACTCTGTCACAGGGGCCACTACTGCTGCTGCCAACATCCCCACACTGTCATGAGGCCACTACAGTCACTGCCACCTTCCACACTCTGTCATGGGGCCACTACTGCTACTGCTGCTTCCCCACTCTGTCATGGGGCTACTACTTGAATCTTGGGGCACTGCACGGTTAAGTCGGCGGCGACAAATTAGACCAGACGCTAACATTGACCTGAAATACTGTTGCCTATTGATCCGACTGCTAACAGAAGGGATTAAAAAGCATGTGTTTGAACTGCCACAACATGCATTAAAAGAACATTTTTTTCTCCACTACTTTATTGGTGCAGCCTCCATTTCTTTATTTTGCTCCATTAAGGAGCCATTTGGACACCGGAAGCCCGCAGGTTTTTTTTTTTGCTTTGCTGAAGGGTGCTGTATGCTTTTCTTTTTGTTTAACAGAAAGGATTAGCTATGAATCGTGGTGCACACGGTTACTGCCACTGCTGATGATGACTTGAATCGTGGGGCACTGCACAGTTAAGTCCACGGCAATCATTTAGACCTGACGCTTTTACTGACCTGTAATACTGACACACAGTAATTTGACAGCTAACAGAAGGGATTAGCTATGAATCTCGGTGTCCTGCACAGTGATGTGGATGGCGATAAATTACAACTGCGTGTCAAACTGACGGCACAGTACCTACAGAACGGATTAATTATAAACGTGGGTGCACTAAAACGTAATGCACACAGAGATACACTCCCTCTGCACTCTCCCTGCAGTATAAATTCCAAGCCTTCACACAGGGATTGGCCCACCAAGTGAGATGAATAGGATTAGGCAGAGGGGCCTGAGTACACCAGATTTATCGTGATTCGTGACAAATTGATTTTCTTGACGAAGTTCGACAAATCATCCGAATGAAATTTTTCAAAACTTTGCTCTTTTCTAATTACAGTAATACAACAAAGCCCATTAAAGTAACTATCCTGGTGCCTCTATAGTCCAGATTACACAGGCCACATCTGAACTCCAGCTCAAGTTATACTGAGCAATGAGCAATTCCAAGCTAGAATTGGGACAGGTCCTGGATTACACTTAATTTTGCTAACTACTCCAGACAAGCATGGTGATTGGTATGACCAGCAAAAGGCAAAACTACTGAGTGGTCAGCATACTTCCATTCATGTACAGAACAATGCTGGCCATGAATGAATACACATTGGTAGAGACAATGCTGACATACATTTTGCCATGAAGTGGTTGAGCAGTGGGTTTCAGGAGACATGCTCCATACCATTATCCCATCACATCCAGACTGCATCAACAATCAGGCAGCTACAGGGAAGCCACAGCCTTAGTTGATTCCAGACGTTAAAGCATAAGCAATAGATTAATAGGATTTTCCTCTAGGTCTAGCCATATGTAACAGTTCCCTGGTGCTCATTGATAGGACATGGGTTAAAGAAACATGTGTTAGGTTTTCCTCTGTTTCAGTAGAATTTGCTCTAAACCTATTATACATATACTTAAAAAAAAAACATTAGTATAATATCCTCTTACACAAAAAGTCTAGATTTACATTTTTACTGAGAATAAACTAATAGTCCGTATCCATCTACATGTAGAATATGAGAAGCATGAAGGATATGGGACAATAAGGCGAAGGCGAGCAATTGACCAATACAGATATCAATAGATGCGAGTTACAGGGATATTTCCATTTCAGCAAATAACGTTTCCTCATTATTTATTCACCTTTTAATACATTTGTGTATGAATTCCTCACAGATTTCAAGTTCTCTTTCTATGGTCAATGAATGGTAACCTCCATGGTGTCCTCTCTTCGGATGGAAATCTCTTCTTGTCAAGTCATCATTAAAAAGGTGCATATCTTATTACAAGACAAAGCACTGCTAAGTGTACAGTAAATGTGATGGGTGATATAGCTGTGCATGCATCCATGATCAGGACATGTTTTCAGTCTCTGGATGCCGGTGTGTGTCTATAGGGGGTACAGAAGGTAGCAGCCACCCCCCACCCGTGGTCAGTGGTTAAAGGAAACTGTCACCAGAGAATTCACTGTTAAACCAGACACAATGCCTTGTAGGGACTAGCTTAGCCAAATGATACCTTCACTTAGTGATCCATCACTTCATTCTGGAGGAAAAGTAATTTTACTTCATATGCAAATGAGCAGTTAAGTGCACTGAGGGAGGGCCCAAACCAATCTGTGCACCCTTGCTCCTCCTGCTTCCTCTGCCATTCCCTAGGCCAGTGGCACCATGTTCATCAGTCATCTGACCGGTGCAGCTTAGTCCCACTCAAGTAAATGGGGCTGAGCTGCAGTACCAAGCATAGCCACTCTCCAGTGGTCAGCCCTGTGCTTAGTATGCTGTTAGGCTGAGTTCACACGGGCGAGATTTCTGCGTGGGTGCAATGTGGGAGGTGAACGCATTGCACCCGCACTGAATCTGGACCCATTCATTTCTATGGGGCTGTGCACATGAGCGGTGATTTTCACGCATCACTTATGCTTTGCGTGAAAATCGCAGCATGCTCTATATTGTGCATTTATCACACAACGCAGGCCCCATAGAAGTAAATGGGGCTGAGTGAAAATCGCAAGCATCCGCAATCAAGAGCTGATGCGGTGCGATTTTCACGCATGGTTGCTAAGATGACAGTCTAGTCACTGTATTATTTTCCCTTATAATATGGTTATAAGGGAAAATAATAGCATTCTTTAATACAGAATGCTTAGTAGGTGGTCAATTGAGGGTTAAAAAATAAAAAAATAATTAACTCACCTTCTCCTCTTGATCGCGTAGCTGCCGGTCTCTTCTTACTTCTTTAATCTTGAGCTGCCGGCTAAAGGACCTGTGGTGACGTCAGATCAGACCCTCAATCGACCACCTACTATGCATTCTGTATTAAAGAATGGTATTATTTTCCCTTAGAACCATGTTATAAGGGAAAATAATAACATCTACACAACACCGAACCCGAACCTGAACTTCTGTGAAGAAGTTCGGGTCTGGGTACCAGAGTCAGTTTTTTATCACGCGCTTGCAAAACGCATTGCACCCGCGCGATAAAAACTGAACAACGGAACGCAATCGCAGTCAAAACTGACTGCAATTGGGCACCTACTCGCGCGGGTTTGCCGCAACGCATCCGGACCTTATCCGGACACGCTCGTGTGAACTCAGCCTTATAGAGTGCCATCACCGTCCCTAGTGCTAATCCAATATAGTGCCACATCAAAATCATAATTATTTTTAATATTATTGTTTATTTATTTTAATAAATTGGTAAATATTTGAGCAGATATGATGGTTGTTGTTAATAATAATAATAATAATAATAATAATAATAATAATATGTTAGACTGTTATTAGTTTATATAGTGAAATCATCAGATTTAATTATAACCCAGTATTGGCTTGGAAATCTTGGTATTACTTTTATCTTTATATTTTACAGTTAAATATTAGAAAGTTTTTCTGAAACCCTCTCTTCCGGTCCCTGATCCAGAAGTGTCTCCTTCCTTTATAACAAATTCATGGTTGTGATTTACTTAGCATGTGAGAGGCAGCTGAGATGCTTATGAATCGCTGACAGCATCAATAACTGCTTGGTGCCACTTAACTGGTTCTCGTTTTCCCACTGGATATTTGAAAAAACCTCGCGGCTCCCTAGGTAGTAGAGTGGTGCCTGCGCCTCTCAGGATGCTATTATTAGCCCTGCGTTATCAAGATTTTTTATCTACGCATAGTAGTTTACTAGACAACGAAGTTCAGCTGAGTGCAACCAGAACACAGCGTCTGAAATGCAGCCCTTTCTGGTCTGTCACTGTATGTGTTATTCAGCGGATCCCTGCAGGGCGAGCTGGCAAATAAATGGAATGGACGCAGCATTTGATGGTAAGCAAGCGTTCTATTTGTCTGAAAACAAATTCAGAAACACTAGATAACTACATTAATAATGAAGTATCTGCAACACCATTAACATACACTATTAAAACTTTATGGGCTGGTGTTTTGATTTACCGTACTGTCCAAAGGTTTTTGGCAGGTATTGAAAAAATCCTGTAAAGAAAGATTGCTTTCAGAAATAGAAATGTTAATAGTGTTGAGTGAATCGAAGTATCTGAAGCGGATTTCAATCTGAATTTCAGGGAAAAGTTGATTTATCGCGAAGCCGAATTTCCTCATGCTTCGTGGTAACAAATCAATTTTCACTCATTGATTTGAGCGCGAAGAGGCCTCTTGATTGAAGATCCCACGCTAAATCGCATCCGTGGTGACAGATGACGTTATCACGCCAGCCAGCGTGATAATGTCATCAGGCACAGTGCGAGATTTTGCCCCTGAATCCTTTCAAATTTATATAAATGAAGGGGGTCATTTACTAACATATACTGTACGCCACTTTTTGGCGTATATCTGTTGCAGATTGTGGCACAAAGGTTATTTGCATTGCAATCGGCGACTTTTCCCTGCTCACGCCAGGTTTAAAAAAAGGGGCGTGACAGGTCAAATCCAGTTACAAATTAAAGTCGGAATCACAAATAAATATATAAAAAACTATATATTTTTTTTCATTAAAGTCATTATTGAACTAAGTTTCCAGTTCACGCACAAATTCATACCTGTTCAACTAATGCGATATCCTTGAAGACAATTCCCAATTAATTATTGTTATAGAGGTCATTTCACATAAGGAAAAAGTTGGCATATTGCTCGATTTTTACGCCTTCACTGATTATTGGAGTCTAAACACTGGGACCCTCATTGATCAGTTAGAATGAAATTTTCCCAACATGACTAAACCTCTCACAACTCAATCTAATTCACTTGGAAGAGGTAGAGTTGAAGTTCTCGCCACAGTGTCTGATTGGGCCCCCATTGAGTAAAGGCTACCTCCATTGTGTAGGGCAGGCATCCTCAAACTGCGGCCCTCCAGCTTTTTGTAAAACTACAACTCCCAGAATGCCCTGCTGTAGGCTGATACCTGTAGGCTGTACGGGCATGCTGGGAGTTGTAGTTTTGCAACAGCTGGAGGGCTGCCGTTTGAGGATGCCTGGTGTAGGGCATGGAGCTGGTTACTGCTGCTCTGCTCCCATTCACTGAAAATACAAATGTTTGCATTCTGGGTTTAGTTTAGCTGGGGCAGCATGGTAGCTCAGTGGTTAGCACTGGTGCCTTGCAGTACTGGGGTCCTTGGCTGGAATCCAACCAAGGCAACATCTGCATGGAGTTTGCGTGGGTTTCCCCCGGGTAGTCCGGTTTCCTCCCACACTCCAAAGATGTACTGATAGGGAACTTAGATTGTGAGCTAATGTGTGTAAAGCACTACAGAATATAATCTATATATTTATAGAAGGACGTAAGTATGTTCCACAATCGCTCAAAAATACAACCATTGATTTCGACAAAACTTGCTATACACATCTCTTTTTTACCTGGAAAGAGATCTTGTGGGGTCTCAGCTCTCTAGGATGTATCGTTCCTGAGATATTCCCAAAAAATGACCTGTATTAGCCAATAGAAGCCTGCAAGTCTTTCTCTTCATATCCCAACTGCCATACACATGGTCACATGTCCCTTATCAGCCAATAGAAGCTCGCAGGCCCTTAGTCTCCACATACATACAGTTTTACTCCATGTTTCCATAACAACCCAGACATTTTTCTTCACTACTGTAAATCAGCTTTAGGTTAGGGCTACACAATGATATGTGTGACGTGACAATAATAGGGCACAAAGTTGCACGACACATGGGGCACAACTACACTGCTACATGTGTCGCGCGACATTTTTTATAATGATAGTCTATGATGTTGCAGTGTGACATGTGACATGCTGCGACTGCGCCGCGACAGTCGCAGAAAAATCCATCTTGGATGGATTATTTGCAACTGTCGAGTCGCAGCCGCAGCATGTCACATGTCGCAGCCGCAACACCATAGCCTTTCATTATAAAAATTGTTGAGACAAAATGTTGCGCTACACATGTCATCATGTAGCCCTAGCATTAAAGGGGCAGGGCGGTGTGGAGATCACTGTCAAAGGGGCGGGCCCCTGTGGAGGTCACTGTTAAAGGGGCAGACACTGTGGAGGTCACCATTAAGGGAGCGGGGGCCACTATTAAAGGGGCAACTGCTGTGGAGGTCACTGTTAAGGCAGCAGAGTACTGTGAGGTCATTGTTAAGGAAGCAGGGTACTGTGGAGGTAACTGTTAAGGGGGCGGACCCCTGAGGAGGTCACTGTCAAAGTAGTGGTGTGCTGTGAAACTCACTGTTAATGGGGTGGGCTGCCGTGAAGATCAAAGTTAAGGGGATGGGCTGCTGTGGAGGTCCCATTTTCAAATGGTGGGGCACTGTGGGGGGGTCAGTGTTAAACGGTGGGGGACTGTGAAGGTCACTGTTAAAGGGGCGGGGTGCTGTAGAGGTCACTGTCATGGGGGATACTGTCGGTATCTTTTAACGACACACACAAACATTAAATGAAATATACCCGTGCAAAGCCGAGTCCTTCTGCTAGTAGTGCATAAAATAAATAGTCGTGCTGCTACTTGCAGTGGACAAACCTTTTACGATAATCATTGAAAATTTTGGATACAGCTCAATCAATTGAAGATTTTTTTTCCTGTTTTATAGGCATTCAGACATAAACACACTGGTGTGCGAATTATGCGAATTGATTAATAACATACTTTGATTTATTGATTCATAGCTCATGAGTAAGAGTTGCTAAGACTCGAAACGCGTAAGCTAATGCTGGTTTGAATAGGAATCTATAAAACAAAAATATGATTTCAATCCTTTAGCTGGACCCTCTCCTCTCCCACACACATACACTGATTAATACATGATAGCATGTCTGAGCAATATGCCATAATTGCTACAATGGACTCAAGGGGAGGTCCATGATAATAAAAACTTCCGAGATGCCACTGACCGTCATCAAATAAATAACCGTCCTATACTCACCTGTTTTTCCCCTGCCATTTCTATTGCCAAAGCTCCAATCTTCCTTTGAGTATTTGTGTACAAGTCTGCAGCGGTGACATAGAGGTATATGAATATAACCCCTGCAGCCAGTCACTGGCTTCAGCAGCATACGGTGCAAGAAAGATGTGACCAGTGATTGGCTTCAGCAGTCATGTGCCAGAGCCTCTGTGTCACTGCTGCAACCTGGTGTCCAAAAATCAAGAAGAGGATTGGAGCTTCTGCACTGGAAATGACATCGGAGAAACAGGTGAGCACAGGATTATTTATGAGCTTCACTGGTACCTCGAAATGTTTTAATTAATGTCCCCCTATAAACATCTTTTCTTAGTGTACTGATTAAATTCCTCTAAATTTATAGCTAAACAAATATTTAATTACATTTAATAACTTATCCTTTACTAATCTCAAGTAACAGCCTGGATTAAAATTTAGAGCTGCATTCAGAAATCTGCAGTCTTCAGAGCTGAAATCTTTCAATAGTCCTGAAGGTCTACACAGAGCCTGCTCAGATAATTTGTATTCTGAGAATAAATGATGAATCAGATTTTAAATTGGTCAGAAACATTTGACACCATCGACAAAGCTTATTGACACGGACCCATGTATTTACAAACAATATAATTGATTAAGATGGACCTCAATTTCTATTAAGAAGTGAAGTCTTTTTTTATTTGTATTATTTTGATAAAATAATATTCAACCATTTTCTGTTTATTAAAGCTATAAGAGACATCTTTTGTTTAGATGTATTGTTTGTATAGTGGAAAACTACAGGAATGAAGAAAGGGGAATATGAGAAAATGCCTGAGAGTAGCAGAAAACATCACGCAAGTCCAATAAATCATAAGCTTAATTGGGATGTACCGGTACTTATTTCCAAACACCTGTATGTGATGTGACTTCACCCATCTAGTATAAAACCTGTATACCGTCCATTGTTATAATTCCTTGCTTACGAAACCTTTGGAAAACAATGTGGTGTATTGTACTAAACGTAAAGATTATTGCAACTCTACGGCACACAATGGATTAAATGTAACTCTACAGCAAGCAGAGCAAGAATGAAGCAAATGCCAAATATTTCCAGACAAACCCAAGACAATGTAAGAGGCAGAACAAATATTTAATAAAATCATTACTTATATTTGCAGTTCAAAAAATTGGAAAGGAAGAGATCTACAGAGATTAATTGTGTGCTTTCCAGTCTTATCATGTATGAATCCATATGCACACATATAGTAGTGCTGAACTTGTCATTTACCGGCTTGTGCTGTGTACCATAATAACTCATTAAAATAACCACTTTTCATATGGTATCAGCTCACCACAACCACAAGTAACTATCGCCCAAGGAAAAGATTAAGGGCCAGATTTATCATTAGCTCAAGTCAAAATAATGGAGGGAAAGAGTTGCAAATTTTTGCGCAATCGCTAAAACAATGCAAAAATGTGCTACTTTTATTAGCTCTGCGCTATGCTCGCCAGTTTTATTAAAATGGGCGTGTTTTATTATGTAAATGAATCTCTAGACAGATTTACTATTGTGAAAATGTAAAAAGCCTAAAAAAATTGTGCAATTTCACTCCAGTGAGGACCATGCTTATCTTATGCGACTTTTTAATAGAACATGCAACTTTTTCGTAAAGACGCACAACTTTTGTAAAGCCACTTACTGAAGGATAAACTATTGTCAAACCACATTTATCACAGTATTAAAGGACCATAAAAAAATCTGACTTAGCCAAAAGTGACTTTGGACATGTGTAAAAGTGGAGTAAAATGTAAGTGTAATGATAAATCTGGCCCTCAGGCCTATTTCACACTGGCGAGATTTCCGCGAGGGTGCGATGCGTGAGTTGAACGCATTGCACCCGCACTGAATCCAGACCCATTCATTTCTATGGGGCTGTGCACATGAGCGATGATTTTCACGCATCACTTGTGCGTTGTGTGAAAATCACCGGAAAGCTCTATTTTGTGCGTTTTTCATGCAATGCAGGCCCCATAGAAGTGAATGGGGCTGCGTGAAAATCGCAAGCATCCACAAGCAAGTGCAGGGTTGCTAGGAGACGATCGGGATGGGGACCCGATCATTATTATTTTCCCTTATAACATGGTTATAAGGGAAAATAATAGCATTCTGAATACAGAATTCTTAGTACAATAGGGCTGGAGGGGTTAAAAAAAAAAAAAAAAATTTTTAACTCACCTTAATCCACTTGTTCGCGCAGCCGGCATCTCTTCTGTCTTCATCTGTGAGGAATAGGACCTTTGATGATGTCACTACGCTCATCACATGGTCCATCACACAATCCATCACCATGGTGATGGCCGGGGGTTTTTATTCACAGGTGTCATGTGCTTATCCTGATAACTACCCCCATGTGAAGTGAGTGTGACTTGTGTGAATTTGGCCTGAGGGGCATTTTTATTTATCATAGATTTTTTTATACCATTTATATTAGTGTAAATTAATGCCACTTGTGTGACGTTGTCCTGAGGGGCATTTCACAATTTTTATCAGAAATTTTTATTATTAATTTTCATAATTAATTATACTATTCCTTTAGATTTGTATCCCTCCTTTATTGCTGTGTTCATTCACAATTTATAGTACCACATAGTATCCGTATATCATGTCATAGTGCCATCCAGTCATACTCCTTATTTCCCATTCCTGTCCTTCCATTTCTCCACGACTTTGTGTCTTAACGAGGATTGGCGCTTGTTTTCCCCTTTTTTCCTTCTCCCTTCTTTCATTTCTGGGGTCTATACTGTAAGTGACTGACTCTGTTCAACACTGTAGATATATCACCCTACACACGTATTCACGAATTTGTGAGGTGTTTGTAGTCACGAACACTTTGTTTGAGCTGCCTTCCCCTTTTCCTCTTCCTCTTTCTTTTACACGATTTGAACCACCCCTGTCGGCGCCCACATTTTTTCATTCCTTTTGGATATGGTGTGATCCCCAAGTGTCTGAATTAACTTCCGCTTTTTTTCTGTTCTATTTTCTGTATGGACATACAACCATCGAGATCTTCCTCCATACAAACAGCTTACGCGTTTTGATCTAATGCAAACTTACTCTCAGAGCGAAACGTGTAAGAAGTTTTTGTAGAGGAAGATGTTGATGGTTGTTGTCCACGATAAATATTTTAATTTTAATGGATTCACATTTGGAGTGCCAGACGTTATTCATTATTATTATTATTAATTCACACCTTATAGTTTGTTTTTGGTATGCTTCTATCAATACTGAGTGTAGAGGCAATCTGTTTAGATTGGTGTTTTCTTGCATCTCTCTTTAATGATTAGGCCTAATTCTCCTTCCAGCTCTTGTTCACACCTGGTATCATTCATTAGCATTCGTTATTGGTATAAATTGAAAATATGTGGTCATTTGTGCCCTTGGTCATTTGAGTGCAACATCCATGACACATTTAAGTTTATCGCAAGAATTATACCAGAAATTGAACCAGAAGTGAACAGAAGGTAATACAAATTCACTTCAAAATCTTGTCAATTTAATTCTCTATATCACCAGGGCATGTTTTATTTTGTGTTCACAATTATTACCTCCATATCCCTCAAACTATTTCATTATCCCACTATTCCTAAACCAGCCAAAGAGCTATTAATCTCACCTTTCTTTCTATCCTCTCACGTGGGCACATATGCTGAGCTCCTTCTAAACGCTCAAAACCTTTTGCCTTATCCTAGTCTCACTTATTATCCTTCTCTCTACTTCTCTTTACTGCTGGAGACATGTCTCCTAATCTTGGACTCCTTTGTCTAATCCCCACTATTTTATCTCCATCACAAAGCCCCTGCCACTAACAGCTCTCACTCCTCTAACCTCATACCCATTCCCCTGGCTCCTGCTCCCACACTCTCATTATCTGAAGCATTATGGAATTCTCGTTGCATTTGCAACAAACTTTCCTACATCCACAACCTATTCATTTCCCAGAAATATTCCTTGGCCTCACAGAAACATGGCTGACGACCAATGACACAGCCATCCCTGCCGCTCTATCCTCAGTTTAGCCACACTCCCCGCCCAGACAGACAGGGTGGTGGTGTTGGCCTCCTCCTATCAGGTAACTGTTCCTTCAACCCATCTCCACCCTTTCACAACCTCCACTCTTTTGAAGTCTATTCCGTCCACATCTTCTCTCCTCCAACCTCCAAATAGCTGTCATCTCCGTCCACCAGGCCCTATTACTGCCTTTTTCGACTATTAGCTGGCTTCTACCTTTCCTTCAACATGCCTATTGACTCACACAACTCAATTGCCTCACAATGGTTCTCTATAGCCACCAACAGAGATGCACACATGCTAGACCTTGCCTTCACCCTCCTCTGCCCCCTATCTAATTTCTCTATATTACCTCTTCCCCTCTCATACCACAATCTTCTTACATTCTAAACCACTCTTTCCTCAACTGCACCTCCAGTCCATAAACCAGCACACCATTGTAGAAACCTCAAACACCTCTCTATTCATACACTCTCTGACAGCTATCCACCATATCTTCCCTTCATGATGCTGACACGCCGCTGTTTTCTACAACACCACAATTACTTAAGCCCTTGACTCAGTCGAGCTCAAACCAGTCGACAATCCTGGCTAAACACTAGCCAGGATTGTCGACTGGTTTGAGTTCGATTGAGTCAAGGGCTTAAGTAATTGTGGTGCTGTTGAAAACAGCGCTGTGTCAGCATCATGAAGGGAAGATATGGCGGATAGCGGTGAGAGAGAGTATTCACGAATATTCTAATCGTGAATTTTTTTGCGAATATTGGCACTTTGAGAATTCACAAAAATCTAGAATATAGTGCTATATATTCGTATTCGAGAATATTCTAGTTTTTTTTTTTCATCAGTAATCTCTCTTCTTGCTTGTGGGCCAATGAGAAGGCTGCAATATATTTTTCAGAGCTAAGCAACATCCCTAGCAACCAATAGGAAAGTTGCCTACCCTTTATTATATAAGAAACTCCCCAGCAGCCATTTTCTGCAGTTTTTTTTTAGCTGATAGGTTCCAGTGCAGGGTGTTAGGTAGTGTGATAGGAATTACTGTTTCTCTGCTGTCCATACAAACATGCTACAGACATAGTGCTGTGATGTCAGAACAATACTCAGTGCTCCAATCAGTAATATATACTCAGACCTGATAAAATGTAAAGTTGCATGTGTTGCTCAAAAAATATGCGCATCATTAGTGCTGATTTTCACAATCGCAAAAATAATGACTGGAGATCACAAATTCTAGAATTTGCAAATTTATTGCTAATATTATGCAAAAAGTTTGCGAAATATCACGAAAAAAGAATATTGCCTATGCCGCTCATCACTAATCCTGGCACACTCACCAGACCAAAAAATGGAGACAAGCAGTGGAAGAAAACTAATGCTACAGAAAACTTAATCTTATAGAAACAAGCTGTTCTCAAATTCAAGTCTGCACTCACCTCTTCTAAATAGGACTACTTCAGTACCCTCATATAATCTCTTTCCCGCAACCCCAAACAACTGTTTAACACCTATAACTCATTATTCCATCCCCCGATGCCTCTTCCAACACCCCTCATCTCAGCTGAAGACGTTACCTCATATTTCAAAGATAAAATCGACAAAATCCATGAAAGCTTCAAACTACCCTAACTTCTCCCCACAAAGCTGCCCAGTGCACTTCCTACAAAACCCAGTTTACCACTGGACCCATTCTTTTTATCCAGCTATCTCCCCATCTCTCTAATCCTATTCGCATCAGAACTCCTAGAACAACATGCCCATCTCAAACTGTCCTTCCACTTCTCATCCCTCTCACTTTTTGATCAGCTGCAGTCTGGCTTCAGACCCAATCATTCAACTGAAACAACCCTAACCAAAATCACCAACACTCTGCTAACTTCCAAAGCTAAATGTCACTACTCCATGCTCCTCCTCCTTGACTTATTCTCTGCCTTTGATACTGTTCACCACTCTCTCCTGTTACAAACCATCGGCATCAAAGACCTGGCCCTCACCTGAGTCAATAAAACGCTAGTGCATGCCCTCTACATCTCCCACTTTGACTACTGCAACATTCTCCACTGTGGCCTCCAATCTAGCACTCTTGCTTTCCTCCAATCTATTCTCAACTCTGCTGCCTGGTTAATTAATCTCTCCCCTAGTTGCTCCTCTGCCTCCCCCTGCTGCCAATCTCTTCATTGGCTCCCCATTGCCCAGCGAATTCAGTTTAAAATACTAACTACATATAAGGCCATCCAAAACGAGCCCCCTCCTTACATCTCTGACCTGCTTTCCAGATACATCCCCACACGTAATCTTTGATCCTCACAGGACCTACTTCTCTGTTCTCATCTCATCTATTCTTCACACAATCGACAACAAGAGTTCTCACGTGCATGTCCCATACTCTGGAACTCACTACCCCAACACATCATACTCTCCCCCAGCATTTAAACATTCAGAAGTAACCGGAAATCCCACCTCTTCAGGAAATCCTACCACCTGCAATAATCATAATGCCACCACACAGCCAAATGAGCAGAATTTACCCCCGCTTACTGTGTTCTTCCCACTTCCCTTGTATATTGTAAGCTATTGCAGGCAGGGTCTTGTCCATCTCTGTACCAGTCTGTTAATAGTTCCTTGTTTGTTGTATTTTATATTATGTATCTGTAACCGCCTCTTGATGTACATTAATGGGACTAGCATTTTTTGTGCATTTTTGCCCCACCTATTACACAGGTGACCTTCATTAGGTGGTAGATATAGCTATGCGTGCTCTTCCTCTCATTGGATGCTTGATTGCACACAGAGGTGACAAGTAGCAGCACACTATATGTGCATGGTCTGCTCTCCTGAATGTAGATGCCCACGCAGTGGCGTAGCTACAGGGGTCGCAGCGGTCGCAATTGCGACCGGGCCCCTGAGCCAGGGGGGCCCACGGCCCCCCCCCCACCGCCTCCTATTCAAAATCCAGGCCAGGGCCCGCCCCGGGGGCAGTGCGCATGGCACAGCGCAGGCTGTTGGCGGCTCACATGTCTGTCATGTCAGAGGGGGCGGGCGGGTGGCCGCAACATTGAGTGAGGTCTGACTGAGTGAGGAGGAGCCGGAGGCGTGGTTTCCGCGCATCTCCGGCTCCCAGTCAGATCAGACACTCAGAAGCAGGCGGCAGTGGCAGTGCGGACGTGCGGTGGCTGCGGCGGCGAGGTGAGTTTTGAGACTGTCTAACTGGTGACAGACAGTGTCTCTACTCTGACTGAGTGGCAGGCGGCGGCAGCGCAGAGCCCAGGGACCAGCTTAATGATGATGGGATATGGAATGGGATTGGGTCTTGGGATCATGGAGTGAGTGGTGGGAGTCTGGGACTGGGACTCTGAATTCTGTGGGAGTGGGAATCTGTCTCTGTGGTTGAAGTGGTTACTGGGCACACTACTTACTGTGTGTGTGCGCCAGGCCCAAGGGTCAGACTCAGGCCACAGGCAGGCAGTGTGTGGGCCTGCGCCAGGCACGGGCACTGCCCCTGGGGTAGGCAGTGAGGAAGTCTGATGGGACTGACTTGTAAAAGTTAGATGAGAGAAAAAAGTATGAGTGCACTCAGACTTTTCTCTCTCATCTAACTGAAGACGCATGGTAAGGCCCCATTCACACATCCGTAAGTGTTTTGCAAATCCACGGGCCCGTGGATCCGCAAAACACTGACATCGGTATCGTGCGATCCGTAATTTGCGGACCGCACATTGCCGACACTGCATAGAATATGCCTACTTTTGTCTGCAGATGCGGACAAGAGTAGGACATGTTCTATTTTTTTTCGGGAACGGAATTGCGGACCCGGAAGTGCGGGTCCGCAACTCCGTGTCCAGGCTGCACATCGTGCTGTCCCATAGAAATCAATGGGTCCGCAATTCCGTTCCGCAAAATGCAGAACAGAATTGCGGACGTGTGAATGGGGCCTTATTGGTAGGTGCCAGACCAGATGTGACAACTCCAGACCCTCAGACTTTTCTATGCTCATGGCGGTGGGAGATCTAGGATGGGTGTTTGGGTGGGAGCTGTGGAAGGGGTAGTGGGAGGCCCGATAGATATGTGGGGGCTGGGGGGGCCCATACATTTTTTTTGCTATGGGGCCCATGCATTTCTAGCTACGCCCCTGTGCCCACGGCATGGCAGGTTAGGACCTGCCTGACTGAGACCACCTTGGTGCTGGTAGGCAGGCACAGATGTGTTTTGATCAAAATATATTGGCTGAGATGCTCAGATTTTATCATATCAGAGTGAGGGCTTACTCTATATATTATTTGCATCACTTCCCAGTGATTTTGCTTTTAAATTAATAATAATAATTTTAATAATAATAATAACTGAAACCAGGATACATACTTGAATTCACCATAAAAGGGATACTGTAGGACACTCTGTATGTTGGAGTTCATGAGGAGACATCTTAAGTTCAGAGAGGACAGAAGGATGGGGATGTGGATAATGAGCAGCAGAACTTTTATGCAGTCGGCTACATAATCACAGCCCCACATTACCATAGTCTGTCCTGTCCATCCTCTCTGTACTTTATGTCTCCTCATGATCTCCATTCCTACAGAGATTCAGCTGAAGATCTTATCATCCATATTCAGGATTGTAATCACTGACAAGCAGAGCAAAGAGGAGGATGAGGTTGCTTTTTAGCTCAGTGCTCTCAAGTACTTTGTCCTGCTGTGTGATTAGGACAGGTTTAGTGTGTATAAATAGTACGGCGGCCATTTTATTTCCCCTGTTGAGACTTCCCTAGACAAAACAAGCCATTATAATTAATGAAATGTATTTTGGAATATATCTATGAAAAAAGTAATATTTAAGTATTTTCAGTAATGTCAGTTTATTAATTCCCAGAAAAGCCTTTTAAAGACAAAATATAGGAACAAAATATTACAAAAATAAAATTTTTTTGAGGATCTGGATGTCACTAAATAGTAATATGTCATAATAGCCATTCAGATAAAGTATTCCCAGAAATTTACATACTGGTGAATTTTGATGAAAATGTTTTGTAAAGGAACTGAAACTTTGAAAGTAAAATATAATTTTTGCTTTTTGCACATAAAATGTAATACATTTGGGCTAATGATACCTTCATGTATTCAAACAGTTTCATGTGTGTTAGGTTTGTCCAGCCTCAGGCAGTAGTATGAATAATGTGCGTCAGGTTTGGCCAAATAAAATAAAAAAATAAAAAATCTACATTTAGGCCAGTTACAAACACGATCGGAAATTTTAGAATTTTTGTAATTATGTAAAGTTATATAGTCCAAAATAAATTAGACATATAGAATAATGTCTAAGAGAGTAATGTCCAGTCATCTAAATACAGTATATAAAATCTAAATTACCAGGATCAAATATTAAAATCTTCTTTCAACTAATCATCTGGGATATGTTTTCAACTAATCATTCACAGTGTTTGCTTAAGGCCTGAATGCACATTTGCCAAGCCATCTGTTCCTATTTTATAATTTTGTGGACCATCTGAGACGTTAAGTAGTTAGATACAATGGATAATTTACTTAGCTTGTTATATTTTTAGAAATAAAACATTAGTCCGAGGCTTCTCAAAGGCAACATCAAGTTGACATGGTCTTTTTTTTCTCATTACTACTAGAGCTGTAAACATCTTGGTATCTCACTTGTTGTGTTAGATCTGGTCCATGAGCCCGAAAAGTATACATTAACAAGGCTTCCCAGGAGCCACATTTCACCAGTAGTTGTCCTAGTTTTACACTCTTTGATTACAATTAGTGTTGAGCTAGTCAAAGTTAAAAGAATTGACTTTAATCTGAATTTCAGGAGAAATTTGACTAGCCACAAATCTCAATTACCTGGTGCTTCGTGGTAACAAATTAATTTTTCTTGAAATGGCAGTAAATGGCGCAAAATCCCTCTTGCGCTTACGTGTGACATCACCATGCCATCACGCTGGCCGGGCATGATAATGTCATCAGTGATGTCACGAGTCTGCCCAGCGCAATGATGTCATCATGTCAGCGTGCAAAATTTAGTGTGTTTTCTTCCATCAAGATGGCCGCGATGGCCTCAATGTGACTGTCAGATGCCGCTATCAGCATTGAACGTGGCATCTGAGAGGTTCAATGACCCGGGGGGAGGGGGGGCAGTGCGATTGCTGTTCCTTGTCATTGTGCCTGCTACATACAATGGAATGCGATTAAGTAATTTGTAACAAATGTAATTTTTTTGTGAACTTCAGCAAAGCAGCCAAATGAAATTTTTGATAACTTTGCTCATCTCTAATTACAATCATTTTAATTTTAACATGTTGAGTTGAAGTGCTTCCTGCCCTTCCAGATGTACCAGAGTTCTCCAGCTTTAGGTGTAAGTGTTTATACACAAGGTGGTAATACAGAACTCTAATACAGCATACATATGGGCCATGCTATGGACCTGTATTGAATGTCTACATACCTCCAAATTCATACTTTCAGAACATACTATGAATACATGTTTATATGAGAAAAACAATGAAACACATGGCCCACTGAAGTTATTCTACCCAAGAAGCATTGCTGTTACGCTAGAATACTGTGCATCACAGATAAATATGGCACTACACTAATTATGAAGAACTACAGGTAGTATGTGTGCCTCCATGGTCTAGGCTTATGGATTTGCACTGTTTTGCCCACTTTCTCCATGGATAAGTGACATCTTGCCATAAAACATATTAGGCTAGTGAAAGATTACAAGAATGGGGATCTGTCAGCATTATATAGCTCCATCACATGCCAATGAGTCCTGTTAGTCTTGAGCTCCTGTCTTTCCACACCCACTTGCTCTGATTGACAGGTTTATCATTCAGTAATCAGTGTTGTGAAATAAGGAGTTCCTGAATATTAAGGACCCCCCAGTAATTTCTACAGCTGTTCAATATAACATTTTAGCAATACAACCGGTCAATTCAAGAAAGTGACCCAGTGTTTTTTTTCCAATGGGAACCTGTCACTAGTTTATGCTTGTCATGGTCTTACCTCCTTGCTGTTCTCCTTCGTTTGACATGTGCTGGCGGCCATCTTGGTTTCTGGGTTTCTTGTAGCCTCCCACCCTGCGGCTCCTCCTTCCCACTGGGAGGAGCTGGATGCCTAGCTCATATATATAGGAGGTCTGTGGCTTCAGTTCCTTGCTTGGTCCTCTTGTGTGATTACATGCTTCTAAGACTGCTGCTGCTTCTGGTTCCTGATCCTGGCTTCGTCTGACTACCCTGCTGATTCCTGTTCCTGGCTTCATCTGACTACCCTTCTGGTTCCTTATCTCTGGTTTCGCAAGACCCTGCTTCGGTTTAGCCATCCGTTTGGACTTTTGCCTTACAGCTTTATTTTCAATAAAGCCTTCTTATTTCCACTCATCACTTGTTGTACGTCTGGTTCATGGTTCCATGACAATGCTGCTGTTAGGACAGAGTAAAACTGGTGACATATTCCCTTTAATAATCTTTTTGGGATACCACTTTAACATGTTTTAATTATAAAATTGCATAATTTGCATATATCAGTTTCCCATTAGATAAACCATATGATTATGAAGACATAAATATATATACTGGTATGTGGGAATCTGGTGAAAACTAAAACTGCAACCAATGAAAAAAAAAAATATGTAAACTGGTAAAAATGTACATGAAGAAATTCTAAAGTGACACACTCAAACGCTGCACCTTCCCTTCATTTCCCATGCATCCATGAAAGCATTAGCGTGCCTGTCATTTTAGGTGACTTAATCTGTCAAGGCTGTCTACATGTGGACTAACACTATATCCGTCCATTATATGATTTGTATGCTAATGTTATCAGCAGTTTCACCTCTTTTATTGCCTATCCCTAACTTTCAGGTTTCCCTAATGTCCACTCAGGGAGGATATCCTACTTTACTACCTCTTTGTAGCACTAGCACAGCATATTGTACACCAGTACCGAGCAGTGAGAATCCATACTTGGGAGAACACAACCTTTACTGGAATCAGTAGCAGTGTCTCTCTACATCTATGCATCCATCTTCATAAGCATATTTTGGGAGAAGCTATAACCTGATCTCTCAGTTACCAACAGGCGGGAGGCAATAAGAGTCTGATAAGAGAAGAAAGTGGCTTTTTTTTTGTAATAAGATGTTTTAGAACATTTTTTTAGCCTTTGCTTGTTCTATCAATTAATAGGGTAGACATTTTAAGTATTTCAGTGTAGTGTGAAAAGATAGATGGTTCCAACATACTTACAGTACAGTAACCATCATTGTCTACTTTCAGTGGGTACAAATCTGTCCTGGCCATGTCATGGACGTACAGATCCTTGGCTTGTTGCATTTATAGTATGGAGCTGTGTCATGAAACAAGCCATGCAAGACAAGAAATTCACAGCAGTTCCATGTAGGTTCCAGTTAACTGAAGTTTTGCAGTTAACTTAAGTTCTTATTATTCAAGGTTCAGAGTGAGGGTTTGACAAGGCAATAATCAAAGCTTAGGTCAGAAGAAACCAGACATTTGGGTCATATAGATCTTTCCTCAGTACTATGTCATTGGTACGGATCAGGGAGTGGGGATCAACTGTGCCAACTAATCGATTTGGTGCAAGGCTAACCCTAAATGCATTATTCTGGTGCTCCCCTGGTACTTATCCTTTAAACTATGTACCGTAATCTGGTCTTCACTGCAGGTAAGTAACCAGACAATAACTGTGTAGGAGCACACAGGCAGGGCATGTACAGGGACTGGAGCACTAGCAGGAACAAACAGGATAAAAGCAGGCAAAATTGCAGGAGCACTAGACCAACATCTTTGCTGTTCACCTGCATGGAGAGGGCACCTTAAATACAAAAAGACCTCTAGCCATCGGCTGAGGAAGAATGTTGAAGTGTGTGCACTGGCCCTTTAAGAGGCCAAAGGTTCGCTCACAAGCGACTCCATGCGAAGAATAGAGCAGGGCAATGGTGGCGATGGGTAGCTGTCCTAACATTCATGCAGCCTCTATAGGAGTATACAGAGCATGTGAATGGTTCAGGGGGCTTGGTCTACAAGGTAGTGCTATGAATTTGATTGCTCTTGATTTGCTAATGAAGACCGAAATACTGTATGTCCTTCTGAACTCTTTTTAATGATGAAACAAGCCACATACCTGTGTGACCACCACAAGACCAGGACAGAATTGAATCCATCTAAAGTAGACAATAGAGGTTACTTTTGATTAATTGCAAGCAGAAATTTGGAAAACTATGAGTAATTGATACACAATGTAAATTGGGAAATTTGTATTACTTTCCAATGTACTGTTCAATGAGTTATCTTTTTACTGCTGAAACTGGAATACCTCTTTAATACAATGTATGAATTATAAAAAAGCATAAAAACGCGATAGTTCATAATTCAAACCCAAAATTATAGTGATAGACCAACCGTGTTATTTCTACATCTTCTACTTATGGAAAGCGATAAAACCAAGTATCACAGCAATTTTATTGCCCCGTTCTGACCAGTTCACACAGCGGTGTTCGTTTTGTACAGAAGGGCTGGATATCCTGCACGTCTCTTTATAAAATGGTATACTGTAAATGGCTCATTAAAGGCTTAAATGCCTCTTTAGAGTTGCTTCCGACCAGTCTTGACTGGGGTAACGTCATAAGCCTGGCTGGAGGTGGTGAAATTAAGGGCTCGAGATGGAAGTTTATTTTACGATCCGCACATTACAAAACAACACAATGACAAGCCGGCTGAATTATTTTCTCTAGTAAAAATGCACACTAAGTAGATGCTTTATGGACTCGTCTATTTTCTTCATCGGAGCAGTATTTTTGAATTACAGGATGCAGAAGGTTATCTTCCCCTTATTTCTATTTTCAACAAGTTCAAAAAGCTATTTATATAGCAGCCTTAAAAATAACCTTCCACAGAAGATTAGTAGACAGTCCTATCTCCTGGATATAGTAAAAGGACAAGAGAAAAAACATGTTGTTAAAGGAAAAACAAGAGTCAAACATAGTGTAGTACTGAGGTAAAGAGGGTGTACGAGAAAACACATGCTTTTTTCTAAGAACAGCTACTGTCCACAGGTATTGTGGTATTACAGATCAGTTCTATTAAAGTGAACAAACTGTGGGAAAGTAATGTGCTGTTTTTTTTAAATTTGTTTTGTTTTTTAGAATAAAATTACTTTTGTAACTTTTTGACTTGCATTCTGTATTGTAAACAGTGCTTAAAGAGGACCTTTCATCTTTCATCTTAATAGCTTCATGCATTCCCCGTCTAATAACAATTCTGGAACACCTATTCTTATGGCTCTATGTTGTGCTATTCCTTTATTATTCCTGATAGAAGTTATTAATGTATTGCTAACAGTCTGCAGTAAGGGTACAGAGGTAATTCTTGAAGGAAAAATCTAAAGCGCTGATAATGCAAAATAAGATCTTGTAAGATCTTATCCATGGTTTAAAGGGGTCTCTGGGACTGGGAACCTGTTTTCACATGGCCAGGCATGATGCAGGGGTTAAAAATAAAAGACTCATCTGTCATTTGCAAGCCTTTTTCAGTGCAGAGCTTCCGTCTCCTCTTCTACCTGTACCACTTGACCGGACTTGTGATGTGCAGTCTACACGCAAGTCACTGCTGTTTTCCAATCAATGATCTCAACTGTGGCCATTGATTAGCCAGCAGTGGGCAGTGTGTAGACTGCTCAGCACACTTCTGGTCCACTGGAGACTAGAAATGGACGAGAAGGGAGATTAGTGATGCACCCGAAGCATAGTTAAAAGTGAATCTTTTTTTTAATCATTGCCCTCTTTATGACCATATAAAAATGGGTTCCCTATCTCGAAGAGCCCTTTTAACGCTTTAGGATCTTGGGTATACAGAAGAAAGAACTAAAGGGCTTCAATGATGGTCACCATCAGGGGAGGTAAACTGATTCCTCTCTACCTTGTACTTGTAATGAAGATATACTGTCCTGATGAATCACTGCAAAATGCAAGGAAACTGCTGAAACATTTTTAATTTCTATATTTGTAACTTCTGAAGTTGGCTTCTCAGTCGTACTTTCAAACAGTTAGTGATACAACCCACATATTGTAGTTTACATATTGTGCATGTTGTTAAATAGACTACAAATGAAGGATTGCATTTTCTACTTTGCTTGACATCATTTATTAATGGTTAATGGTTTCATGCCACAAAAGAGGTATATTTGTGGCTGTTTACACTTCTCAATAGTGAATGAATAGATGATGAATCAGTTTCATCCTGCTTTGGACTAACCTAATAAGTTTAGATCGATAACTGAGTTCCCGATCACCGTACTATGCCATACATGTATTATATTGTATGGGCTCATTGAGACTACATTAATATCTCCACCATTGCCACAGAGTTTATCATGTATAAATGTACTTAATAATGAATTTGAACCCGAATTTATCACTTGCGTCACAATCAATAATGAATCTGGGTTAAAATTTGTTAGGAAATCAAAGCAGGACAAATCTGATCTGCTCATCACTGAATCCAGAGGAAAACAAAAGCAGGCTGGTTTGAGATCTGCATTCATACAAGCAGGCAAATAACGCAAGTTTGTGAGCATTCGCGTGTTTGATTCTTAAGTGTGTGTTTGTATTAAATGTCTGACTTTAGATTATGTGACTTGAGATTCAGGGACTTTAGGAGGGGACTACAGTAAGTTAGATACTTATCACTGCACTACATTGTATTTTTCTCTTTTCTTGCATAATCCCCATTTAGTATGAGTTCCATTATTGACAGCGCAGTCCAGTGCACATCTTGTCTAATGTATGCAGTCCTGGAACAGCTGTTTTAGGGTGCATATCTTTGTTCAAAATTTGAGCAAATTGCCCATTTGGAATCGCACATCGAGTATCTAACTGGGCGAATTTCAACACTGAGAAGCACTGCTGCAGTTAGACACTTCCTCTGCCAGTCAGGGGAACGTCAGCTCCAGTAAGCAGGGGACCAGGAGAGCAGGACAGGCCAAACAGGTGCTGGTAGTGGGAGATTCAGTTATTAGGGGTACAGATAGGGCAATCTGTCACAAAGACCGGGATCGTCGAACGGTGTATTGTCTTCCTGGTGCTCGAGTTTGACACATCGCGGATCAGGTTGACAGATTACTGGGAGGGGCTGGAAAAAATCCAGCGGTGATGGTCCATATTGGAACCAATGACAAAATAAGAGGCAGGTGGAGTGTCCTTAAAATTATTTTAAGGATTTAGGTCAAAAGCTTAGGGCAAGGACCCCAAAGGTAGTATTTTTCCAAATACTACCAGTACCACGAGCCACACCAGTAAGGCAGCGGGAGATTAGGGAGGTTAACAAGTGGCTCAAGAACTGGTGTAGGAAGGAGGGGTTTGGTTCCTGGAGAACTGGGCCGACTTCTCTCTTGGCTATAGGCTCTATCATAGGGATGGCTGCATCTCAATGGGGAAGGGGAAGCTGTGTTGGGGGAGAAGATGGCTAGAAGGCTGGAGGAGTGTTTAAACTAGGGACTGGAGGGAGGGTAATTATGTTATAGGATGGGAATATATTGCAGATAGAGACTGGGGGCAAGGTAATGGTACGGGGGGAGGAATGGATGGAGGGACTAGAACAATTAAAAAGGAAAGGTGTAGGGTAAAACATATACATAAACCTCTTAAATGTATGTATGTTAATGCCAGAAGCCTGACTAATAAAACCGGGGAACTGGAATTAGTGATGTGTGAGGAGGACTATGACATAGTGGGAATAACTTAGAAAAGGCTGGACGATAGCTATGACTGGGCATTAATGTACAGGGTTACAATCTATTTAGAAAAGTATGCCAAAACCGGAGAGGGGGAGGGGGTCTGCCTTTATGTAAAGTCCTGTCTAAAGCCCACAGTCCGAGAAGATATAACTGAGGGACATGAACATGTGGAGTCACTGTGGGTATATATTATAAACCCCCTAATATACCAGAGTCCACAGAAAATCTAATACTAAATGAGATAGACGAGGCGGCAAATCATAATGAGGTGGTTATTATGGGGGACTTCAACTACCCAGATATAGACTGGGAAACTGAAACTTGTATATCTCATAAAGGAAAGGTTCTTGGCAATAACCAAAGACAATTACCTTTCCCAACTGGTTCAGGACCCAACTAAAGGGAGAGCCATACTGGACTTAGTATTACCTAATAGACCTGACAGAACAACAGATGTGCAGGTTGGGGGACACCTGGGAAATAGTGACCATAAAGTAATAAACTTCCAATTATCATTTAATAGACCAAAATACCAAACTTCAAAAAAGCTAACTTTAGCCAACTAAGAGAGGCCATAGGCCTACCTAACTGGGACAAAGTCCTCAAAAATAAAAATACACCCACAAAATTGCATATTTTTTGAAGCATCCTAAAATCTAATTGTGAGAGGTACATACTTTATGGGAATACAAGGTTAAGGAGCAAGAAGAAACCAATGTGGATAAATAGAAATGTAAAGAAAGCAATAAATGACAAAAAAAATGCATTTAAATCACTAAAACAGGAGGGTAGCGAGGAAGCATTGAAAAACTATAAGGAAAAAAAATTTTTAAAAAACAAATAAAAGCAGCCAAACTAGAGACCAAGAGATTAGTTGCCAAAGAGAGCAAAACTAACCCTAAAATGTTCTTCAATTATATAAATGGTAAAAAGTATAAATCTGAAGGTGTCGGCCCTTTTCCGAGTAGTGAGGGGGGAGTTGCAGAGAGCGATAAGGAGAAAGCAAAGCTATTAAATATTTTTCTTTCCACGGTATTCACTGAGGAAAATAAACTGTCAGATGAAATGCAGAATGTAAAAGTTAATTTCCCATTACAAGTGTCCTGTCTGACCCAGGAAGAAGTACAGCAGCATCTTAAAAATATTAAAATAGACAAATCACCCGGACTGCATGGCATATACTCCCGTAACCTAAGAGATTTAAGTAATATCATAGCCAGACCCTTATTTCTGATATTTAAGGACTCTATACTGACAGGGAGTGTTCCACAGGATTGGCGCATAGCAAATGTAGTGCCAATATTCAAAAAGGGTCCAAAAACAGAGCCTGGAAACTATAGGTCGGTAAGTTTAACATCTGTCGTGGGTAAACTGTTTGAAGGTTTTCTAAGAGATGCTATCTTGGAGTACCTCAATAAAAGTAAGCATATAACGTCATATCAGCATGGCTTCACGAGGGATCGGTCATGTCGAACTAATTTAATTAGTTTCTATGAGGAGGCAAGTTCTAGACTTGACAGCTGCGAATAAATGGATGTTGTATATCTGGACTTCTCCAAAGCATTTGACACTGTACCACATAAAAGGTTAGCATATAAAATGAGAATGCTTGGACTGGGAGAAAATGTCTGTAATGTGGGTAAGTAACTGGCTCAGTGATAGAAAACAACGGGTGGTTATTAATGGTACACACACAGATTGGGTCACTGTCACTAGTAGAGTACCTCAAGGGTCAGTATTGGGCTCTATTCTCTTCAATATATTTATTAATGATCTTGTAGAAGGCTTGCACAGTAAAATATAAATTTTTGCAGATAACACTAAACAGTGTAAAGTAATTAAAACGGAAGAGGACAGTATACTGCTACAGATGGATCTGGGTAGATTAGAGGCTTGGGCAGATAAGTAGTAGATGAGGTTTAACACTCACAAATGTAAGGTTATGCACATGGGAAGAAATAATGCAAGTCACCCGTACATACTAAATGGTAAAACACTGGGTAACAAGGACATGGAAAAGGACCTAAGAATTTTTGTGAACAGCAAACTGAGCTGTAGAAACCAGTGTCAGGTAGCTGCTGCCAAGGCCAATAAGATAATGGGTTGCATCAAAAGGGGCATAGATGCCTGTGATGGGAACATAGTCCTACCACTTTACAAATCACTAGTTAGACCACACATGGAGTACTGTGTACAGTTCTGGGCTCCTGTGAACAAGGCAGACATAGCAGAGCTGGAGAGGGTTTAGAGGAGGGCAACTAAAGTAATAACTAGAATGGGTGGACTATAGTACCCTGAAAGATTATCAACATTAGGATTACTCACTTTAGAAAAAAAAAAAAACGACTGAGGGGAGATCTAATAACTATGTATAAATATATCAGGGGTCAGTACAGAGATCCCCCCATCATCTATTTATCCCCAGGACTGTGACTGTGACGAGGGGACATCCTCTGCGTCTGGAGGAAAGAAGGTTTGTACATAAACATAGAAGAGGATTCTTTACGGTAAGAGCAGTGAGACTATGGAACTCTCTGCCTGAGGAGGTGGTGATGGTGAGTACAATAAAGGAATTCAAGAGGGGCCTGGATGTATTTCTGGAGTGTAATAATATTACAGGATATAGCTGCTAGAGTTGGGTCGTTAATCTAGGGAGTTTGATTGCCTGATTGGAGTCGGGAAGGAGTTTTTTTTTTTTTGCCTGGATTAACTTGCAGGATGACAGGCCGAACTGGATGGACAAATGTATTTTTTCGGCCTTATATACTATGTGACTATGTTACTATGTATGTAGTACTTTGCAGTCTATGGAAGATGTCCATAAAATACAAGCTGACTTGAACACTCTGAGTGATTAGGCATCAACTTGGCAAATGAGGCTCAATGTAGATAAATGTAAAGTTATGCATCTTGGTAGTAATAATCTCTGTGCTTCACAGGGGCGTCGCTACGCACTTAGATCTGAACCTCTGGCCAGTACTTTCTCCATTGCTCTGCACTGAGCCACCAGTGTGGAGCTGCTGGGCAGGTCAGGATGAGTTTAGCCAGAGACACACTAAACATATAATTAGCAGCTCCATGTAATGCCATTCTAAAGTGTAGGGAAATAAGCCAGCACCCCCGCACTGGTGGCTTAGTATGAATCTATGAAGAATATCCTGTAGTTATCAAAGGCCCTTAAGCAGGCCTAGCAGTTGAGTACCGCATTCCAGAAAGGACAAGCAGATTACAGAGCTTCTGTGTCCTGTACTTCTCACCAGTGCTGGTACATGCCTCCCAAGTGTCCCTCTTTTGGAGGGATAGTCCCTCATTTCGACCCAGGTATCTCTGTCCCTCTTTGATTCTTAAATGTCCATCTTTTTGACCTGGGGAATTAATGCATAAATGTGCATTACTAGATTAACTAAACTGCTCCTTACTAAAGTGTCTGTATGGTTTCTACCTGTATATAAGACCATAACCTCATTCATTATTTTGTTCAATTTATACCTTAAAATATCTATAATTTGATAATTTATGTAATAATAATTAAATGGATATTGAAGCTCAAGAAAAAAAGTGTCCCAGGGGCTCCACATGCTGTAAAAAAATAAAGGAACTTCTACCGATCCCCAGCTGCTGCAGTTGTGACAGGGGTCAGTTATTATGCTTTGGGCGGAGTTAGAAGCGTGGCCTAGTATGAAAAAAATTGCTGCGATGCGTGCCGGCATATATTGTCCCTCTTTGTGATTTTCAAAAGTTGGGAGGTATGCTGGTACCAGTAAAAGGGATGTGTGAATTGCATCTTCCAGCCCAGCAGCAACCAGTGCCAGTGTGTCGGAGCACAGAGAAGTGCAAGCAATGCAAGGAAGCTACATGTAAGTCCACTTTCATCCATGTATTTTGGGCCCATCAGTGTGTTACACTGTAAACTGCTTCTAGGAGCTGTGCACATACACTGTATACTGTGGGTGGAGGAGCTGTGCACATATACTGTATACTGTGGGTGGAGGAGCTGTGCATATATACTGTATACTGTGGGTGGAGGAGCTGTGCACATATACTGTATACTGTGGGTGGAGGAGCTGTGCATATATACTGTATACTGTGGGTGGAGGAGCTGTGCATATATACTGTATACTGTGGGTGGAGGAGCTGTGCATATATACTGTATACTGTGGGTGGAGGAGCTGTGCATATACTGTATACTGTGGGTGGAGGAGCTGGGCATATATACTGTATACTTTGGGTGGAGGAGCTGTGCATATATACTGTATACTGTGGGTGGAGGAGCTGGGCATATATACTGTATACTTTGGGTGGAGGAGCTGTGCATATATACTGTATACTGTGGGTGGAGGAGCTGTGCATATATACTGTATACTGTGGGTGGAGGAGCTGTGCATATATACTGTATACTGTGGGTGGAGGAGCTGTGCATATACACTGTATACTGTGGGTGGAGGAGCTGTGCACATATACTGTATACTGTGGGTGGAGGAGCTGTGCATATATACTGTATACTGTGGGTGGAGGAGCTGTGCATATATACTGTATACTGTGGGTGGAGGAGCTGTGCATATATACTGTATACTGTGGGTGGAGGAGCTGTGCATATATACTGTATACTGTGGGTGGAGGAGCTGTGCATATATACTGGTATACTGTGGGTGGAGGAGCTGTGCATATATACTGTATACTGTGGGTGGAGGAGCTGGGCATATATACTGTATACTGTGGGTGGAGGAGCTGGGCATATATACTGTAATACTTTGGGTGGAGGAGCTGTGCATATACTGTATACTGTGGGTGGAGGAGCTGGGCATATATACTGTATACTTTGGGTGGAGGAGCTGTGCATATATACTGTATACTGTGGGTGGAGGAGCTGTGCATATATACTGTATACTGTGGGTGGAGGAGCTGTGCATATATACTGTATACTGTGGGTGGAGGAGCTGTGCATATACACTGTATACTGTGGGTGGAGGAGCTGTGCACATATACTGTATACTGTGGGTGGAGGAGCTGTGCATATATACTGTATACTGTGGGTGGAGGAGCTGTGCATATATACTGTATACTGTGGGTGGAGGAGCTGTGCATATATACTGTATACTGTGGGTGGAGGAGCTGTGCATATATACTGTATACTGTGGGTTGGAGGAGCTGTGCACATATACTGTATACTGTGGGTGGAGGAGCTGTGCATATACCTGTGGGTGGAGGAGCTGGCATATATACTGTATACTTTGGGTGGAGGAGCTGTGCATATATACTGTGGGTGGAGGAGCTGGGCATATATACTGTATACTTTGGGTGGAGGAGCTGTGCATATATACTGTTATACTGTGGGTGGAGGAGCTGTGGCTATATACTGTATACTGTGGGTGGAGGAGCTGTGCATATATACTGTATACTGTGGGTGGAGGAGCTGTGCATATATACTGTATACTGTGGGTGGAGGAGCTGTGCATATATACTGTATACTGTGGGTGGAGGAGCTGGGCATATATACTGTATACTGTGGGTGGAGGAGCTGTGCATATATACTGTATACTGTGGGTGGAGGAGCTGTGCATATATACTGTATACTGTGGGTGGAGGAGCTGTGCACTATTACTGTATACTGTGGGTGGAGGAGCTGTGCATATACTGTATACTGTGGGTGGAGGAGCTGGGCATATATACTGTATACTTTGGGTGGAGGAGCTGTGCATATATACTGTGGGTAGAGGAGCTGGGCATATATACTGTATACTTTGGGTGGAGGAGCTGTGCATATATACTGTGGGTGGAGGAGCTGTGCACATATACTGTATACTGTGGGTGGAGGAGCTGTGCATATATACTGTATACTGTGGGTGGAGGAGCTGTGCATATATACTGTATACTGTGGGTGGAGGAGCTGTGCACATATACTGTATACTGTGGGTGGAGGAGCTGTGCATATATACTGTATACTGTGAGTGGAGGAGCTGTGCATATATACTGTATACTGTGGGTGGAGGAGCTGGGCACATATACTCTATACTGTGGGTGGAGGAGCTGGGCACATATACTGTATACTGTGGGTGGAGGAGCTGTGCACATATACTGTATACTGTGGGTGGAGGAGCTGGGCACATATACTGTATACTGTAGGTGGAGGAGCTGTGCACATATACTCTTATACTGTGGGTGGAGGAGCTGTGCACATATACTGTATACTGTGGGTGGAGGAGCTGTGCATATATACTGTATACTGTGGGTGGAGGAGCTGTGCATATATACTGTATACTGTGGGTGGAGGAGCTGGGCATATATACTGTATACTGTGGGTGGAGGAGCTGTGCATATATACTGTATACTGTGGGTGGAGGAGCTGTGCATATATACTGTATACTGTGGGTGGAGGAGCTGTGCATATATACTGTATACTGTGGGTGGAGGAGCTGTGCACATATACTGTATACTGTGGGTGGAGGAGCTGTGCACATATACTGTATACTGTGGGTGGAGGAGCTGTGCATATTGTGACACAGTGAGGGGTTGTGTCTGTCAAGGCAGGTATTTTCCTCCCATAATGTGCGGCTGTCTCTGTTTTGGGGATCTGAGGCTTTGTGCCGTGCTGGAGGGCTGAGAGCTGAGAGAAACGCTGGAGAAACAGGCCCCCTAAAGCCTGCTGTGGACTACTGGAGGCAGAACTGCCAGCAAGGTGACTGGTGTTATATGAACTTTCAATTGTGTGTGAATTAACACCAAGACTGCAAAGTTACTGCTGTTCTGTGCAATTGCCTCAAGTGTGAATAAACACTGACGTTTTGAATTAAGAATTTGTATTTTGCCTCTGTACTGCGCCTGTTTACCCTATCTACCAGAGCGAAACCCCACAATATATACTGTATTCTGTGGGTGGAGGAGCTGTGAACATATACTGTGGGTGGAGGAGCTCTTCACATATACTTTATACTTTGGGCGGAGGAGCGGTGCATATATACTGTATTCTATGGGTGGAGGAGCTGTGTACATATAATGTGGGTGGAGGAGCTGTGCATATATACTGTATACTTTGGGTGGAGGAGCGGTGCACATATACTGTATACTTTGGGTGGAGGAGTTGTGTACATATACTGTGGGTGGAGGAGCTGTGCATATATACTGTATACTGTGGGTGGAGGAGCTGTGCATATATACTGTATACTGTGGGTGGAGGAGCTGTGCATATATACTGTATACTGTGGGTGAAGGAGCTGTGTGTATATATACTGTGGGTGGAAGAGCTGTGCATATATACTGTGGGTGGAGGAGCAGTGCATATACAGGTCCTTCTCAAAAAATTAGCATATTGTGATAAAGTTCATTATTTTCTGTAATGTACTGATAAACATTAGACTTTCATATATTTTAGATTCATTACACCAACTGAAGTAGTTCAAGCCTTTTATTGTTTTAATATTGATGATTTTGGCATACAGCTCATGAAAACCCAAATTTCCTATCAAAAAAAATTAGCATATTTCATCCGACCAATAAAAGAAAAGTGTTTTTAATACAAAAAAAGTCAACCTTCAAATAATTATGTTCAGTTATGCACTCAATACTTGGTCGGGAATCCTTTTGCAGAAATGACTGCTTCAATGCGGCGTGGCATGGAGGCAATCAGCCTGTGGCACTGCTGAGGTGTTATGGAGGCCCAGGATGCTTCGATAGCGGCCTTAAGCTCATCCAGAGTGTTGGGTCTTGCGTCTCTCAACTTTCTCTTCCCAATATCCCACAGATTCTCTATGGGGTTCAGGTCAGGAGAGTTGGCAGGCCAATTGAGCACAGTAATACCATGGTCAGTAAACCATTTACCAGTGGTTTTGGCACTGTGAGCAGGTGCCAGGTCGTGCTGAAAAATGAAATCTTCATCTCCATAAAGCTTTTCATCAGATGGAAGCATGAAGTGCTCCAAAATCTCCTGATAGCTAGCTGCATTGACCCTGCCCTTGATAAAACACAGTGGACCAACACCAGCAGCTGACATGGCACCCCAGACCATCACTGACTGTGGGTACTTGACACTGGACTTCAGGCATTTTGGCATTTCCCTCTCCCCAGTCTTCCTCCAGACTCTGGCACCTTGATTTCCGAATGACATGCAACAGTCCAGTGCTGCTTCTCTGTAGCCCAGGTCAGGCGCTTCTGCCACTGTTTCTGGTTCAAAAGTGGCTTGACCTGGGGAATGCGGCACCTGTAGCTTATTTCCTGCACACGCCTGTACACGGTGGCTCTGGATGTTTCTACTCCAGACTCAGTCCACTGCTTCCGCAGGTCCCCCAAGGTCTGGAATCGGTCCTTCTCCACAATCTTCCTCAGGGTCCGGTCACCTCTTCTCGTTGTGCAGCGTTTTCTGCCACACTTTTTCCTTCCCACAGACTTCCCACTGAGGTGCCTTGATACAGCACTCTGGGAACAGCCTATTCGTTCAGAAATTTCTTTCTGTGTCTTACCCTCTTGCTTGAGGGTGTCAATGATGGCCTTCTGGACAGCAGTCAGGTCGGCAGTCTTACCCATGATTGCAGTTTTGAGTAATGAACCAGGCTGGGAGTTTTTAAAAGCCTCAGGAATCTTTTGCAGGTGTTTAGAGTTAATTAGTTGATTCAGATGATTAGGTTAATAGCTCGTTTAGAGAACCTTTTCATGATATGCTAATTTTTTGAGATAGGAATTTTGGGTTTTCATGAGCTGTATGCCAAAATCATCAATATTAAAACAATAAAAGGCTTGAACTACTTCAGTTGGTGTCTAATGAATCTAAAATATATGAAAGTCTAATGTTTATCAGTACATTACAGAAAATAATGAACTTTATCACAATATGCTAATTTTTTTAGAAGGACCTGTATACTGTAAGTGGAGGATCTCGGTTTTAAGGGGAGGGGGGTTGTGGGAGACATATGCCTTGGGCTCATGCCCCTGATGTTTGAGGACCCTAGCAACACCCCTGGTGCTTCATATGTCCTAGAGAATATAACACTGGGAGAGTCACTTATAGAGAAGGATTTGGGTGTCCTTGTAGATCATAGATTGAATAACAGCATACAATGTCAATCAGCTGCTTCTAAGGCCACCAGGCCAGGGATGTAATACTACCACTTTACAAAGCGTTGGTGCGGCCTCATCTGGAATATGCCGTTCAGTTCTGGGCACCAGTCCATAGAAAGGACGCACTGCAGCTGGAAAAAGTACAGAGGAGAGTGACTAAACTGATAAGGGGCATGGAGGGTCTTAGTTATGAAGAAAGATTAAAATAATTGAATTTATTTAGTCTTCAGAAGAGACGTCTCAGGGGGGACATGACTAACCTTTTCCAAATATATAAATGGGCCATACAAAAAATATGGTGAAAACTGTTCCATGTAAAATGCCCTCAAAAGACAAGGGGACACTGCCTCCGACTGGAGAAGACAAAGTTCAGTCTCCAGAAGCGTCAAAGATTCTTTACTGTAAAAACTGTAAATCTGTGGAATAGACTTCCTCAGGACGTGGTCAGAGCAGGAACAGTGGACAGTTATAAAAAGAGTTTACATGAATTCTTAAAAGTAAACAACATTAATGCTTATGGAAACATATAGAAATCTGAGTCTCATTTCCTTCTGGGATTCACGTCCCCACCTATCACTTGGTTGAACTTGATAGACTTATGTCTTTTTCAACTGTATTAACTATCTAGTAACTATGTAACTATGTAACTCTCATCCATTGGTAGGGGAAGAATTTTCAGATACGTACA
Source organism: Bufo gargarizans (assembly GCF_014858855.1). Taxonomy (NCBI): domain Eukaryota; kingdom Metazoa; phylum Chordata; class Amphibia; order Anura; family Bufonidae; genus Bufo; species Bufo gargarizans. The sequence goes on from NC_058080.1 coordinate 76,400,204, forward strand.
CTGGCCCTTTAAGAGGTCACAGGTGTGCGCAAACAGAGACTAGTAACAGCGATGTAACAGTGGGCACTTTTTTTTTTAGCAATGTTTAATCCCAGTTTTCAAACCTTTAAAAAGTGGACCCTTAACCCCTTCACGACTGCCATACGGCTATATACGCGCTATCTGCACATCGTGCAGATAGCACATATATAAATGTTATGGCAGCTCTTTAATGCAAGCGCTGCAAAGCACTAGGATTAAAGCTTCTGCCCCTGCACTGCCACTGTCAGGGACAGTGTACAGTCCAGTAATGCAGGCAAGGGACCAATTAGAGTGGTCCCTTGCCGGCAATCACTCCGATTGGTTAGTATATGCAGATTGCTGCATTGTAAAAATGGCGGTTTCAGGCTCTGATCTGCACTCTGCAGATTGGAGCCTGAAATCAGGCACTTGCTGCACCATGCCCCGCTTTGTGGCCCCTGATGTTGCCTGTCTGACCCTTGATGTCCTGCCTGCTACTCCCTGGTGTCTGTGTGCCCCCATCTGTACTGGCCATGCTCCGTACATTCTGGGCGTGTTTACTCCATGCCGGCCCTGCTCCATCTGTGCTGGCCCTGCCCCCATTTTGATTCCCCCTCGCCCCCAGTGTATCCCCCTGGGCGTCCCCCTCCCATTTGTGATTGCGGTGGCTCAGGAACGCTGAGACTGCTTTAACCCCTTAGATGACGCAGTCAGCGGCATCCATGGGGTTAATAGAGGAAGGGGGTTTCTTATCTCAACCATCTGGCTTCCGCGCTGCAATGACAATGACTCAATGATTGCCATGGCAACCGGACACTTTGCAAAGGCGTCCAGTGTTGCCATCTATCAGTCTAAAACTGGTAGTATTATACTTTGCAATGCAAGAGCATTGCAAAGTATAATAAAGCCATCAGCCCCACTGGATCTTCAAGATACAAGTGGGACTTGATAAAAAAAAGTGTGAAAATATATATATTTTTAAATTAATATAAAAATAAATAAATAAAAATGTAATTTAAAAATTAAATTAATTGCCTTTTCCTATATCCACTCATTTATAAGAGATTAAAAATGTATAAAAAATAAATAAACTATGCATAATTGGTATCACCGTGTCTGAAATGACCTGTTCTATAAAATGATCATTGTATTAATCTTGCGTGGTGAATGCTGTACTAAATAAAAATAAAAAAAACTGGTGAAATTGCTGTTTTTTTGCCTCACCTCTCAAAAAGTAATAAAAAGCTATCAAAAAGTCATATGCAACCCAAAAACTATACCAATACAAACTACAGCCCATCCCACAAAAATAAGCCCACATACAACTATTTTGATGAAAAAATAAATAAGTTATGGTCTTAGATTTTGGTGATGCAAAAAAAAAAGTTTAACAAAAAGTGATTTTATTATATAAAAGTGGTAGAACATGAAAAGAAACTATTAAAATTTTGTGTTGCCATAACCGTTTAACCCACAAAATTGAATTATCATATCAAATATACCACATGGAGAACCCCATAAAAAATAAAAATAAAAAATACTGACAGAAATGCAATTTTTTGCCCACTTCACCTCTTATAGATAAATAGAATACAAACTGCTCAAAAAGTCATATAGACCCCAAAATTGTACCAGTAAAAATTACAGCCCATCCTGCAAAAAAAAAACTAAAACTCTCACACAGCTACATTGACAGAAAAATCAAAAAATTAGGGGTCTTTGATTCGGTGATGCAAAAAAAAAAAGTTTAATAAAAAGTGATTTTATGATATAAAAGTGGTATGCCATGAATAAAACAATATGAATTTGGTATCATCATAACCGTATAAACACACAAAATAAAAGTATCTTATGGAATATCCCACGTGGAGAACCCCATAAAAAATAAAAATACAGAAAGCATTGGCAGAATTGCAATATTAGCCCACTACATCGCTTTTTAATAAAATGCGATAAAAAAATGTAATATGTACCCAAAAATGGTACTATTAGAAACTGTAGCCCCTCCCGCAAAAAATGAGCCCCGCACAGCTCAGTCAACACAAAAATAAAAATGCTATGGCCCTTAAAATCTATTTAAGCAAATTCCATGTTGGAAAATGCAGATGATCCTTTCCTTTTGAATTCTGCCATCTGCTCATACAGCAGTTTACAACCACATTTTTGTGTTGCCGTATTCAGGAGAAAATGGGTAACAAATTATGGGGTGCATCATTGAAAAATGTGGCCTTAAGTGAAAAGTGGAAAATTTGGCCTAAAGGGACTTTTTCTTGTAAAAAGTATAATTTTCATTTTCACAGCCAAGTGTTTCTAAATATTATGAAACACCTGTGAGGTCAAAGTGGTCAGTAAACCCCTCAATTAGTTATTTGAGGGGTGTAGTTTCCAAAAAGGGTAACTTTTTGGGGGTTTCTACTGTAGGGGTGCCCTAGCGTGCCTTCAAATATGACACGACACCCAAAAGCCATTCAAGAAACTGCCCTCCAAAAACCATATGACGCTCCTTTCCTTCGGAACCCTGCCATGTGCCCATACAGCTGTTTACAAACATAAATGGGGTGTTTTTGTAAACTGAAGAATCAGGGTAATAATATTGAAGTTCGTTTTGCTGTTAGCCTTTGCAGTGTTATAGGAAAAATTGGATTAAAATAAAAATTTGCACAAAAACTGAAAATTGCTTTCTAACATCCTAAAAAAATAAAATCTAATTTTCAAAATGATGCCAACACAAAGTAGACATATAGAGAATCTTAAGTAAAAACTATCTAATGAGGTATTACTATCTGCCTTTAAGACGTAGAAATAAAAATTTTGAAAATCTTCATTTTTCCGAATTTTCTTTAAATTTGGAATTGTTTATAATAGAAAGGTAAATTATATCGACCAAAATTTTCCCCTAACATCAAGTACGAGATGTTACGAGAAAACAATCTCAGAATGATTTGGATAAATAAAAGCATTCCAAAGTTAATAGTACATAAAGTGACACATGTCAGATTTGCAAAGTTAGACCTGGTCACGAAGGTGAAAATGGCTTGGTCTTGAAAGGGTTAAAAAATGTGGTATAGGATTCAAATAATTGATAGTTGAAATTTCCCCAAATGCAACATTAGGACTAATTGAACAATTAATTATATTGCTTTTTAACAATACGCTGCTATTCATTTGAATAGGATTGTCCCTAGCTATATCCCTGAATCTTTTTTACATCCCAGGTGGATAACCCCATCTAAAATAATAGCTAGAAATATATGGGGTCATTTCATACCTTTGGCAGATTAAGTCCTTATTAAGACCGGCATCTAAAACGTAGGTCTTTGCCCCATAATTTCACCATATTTCACCAATATTTATATGACATGATGTGACAAGAACTATTTAATAGGACCTGAGAATACTTTCTTTTTTGTCCCTGGTCTTGTATGGTCGCTAGATTGACGACCTTATTATTATTTAGGAGAGCAACGTGATGACAATACCAGACCTCCTGATTTTATCAATAGCAACTCGATCAGTTCTCTGTCTTCAATGATGTCCATGAGATTGCATTTCTTGACCTACGCTTGTAGGAGACATGGAAAATGATATGCTGAATATTAAGTTAAGTCGTAAAGGCGTGGTCAGCAATACAATGTGTCATCATATCACCTCATGTTCTTACTAATATTCTAGTTGGTGAAAATATATGAGCAAGAAGAAATTGTTCTTTTATCAACATCTTTGTTAAGAAAACTGATCCTATTTCTGACCGTCTCTTCAGAAGGTGTTATCCAACCTGGAAGCTGAAAAGTGCTAGGATTCCATCTATTAGCAATGATCAGGACAATCCTCTGCAAAAAATAATAACCCTGAAAGGATTAAAGACCATAAAGTGAATTGTACAATTCATTTCTTCAGTTTACAGAGTCTTGAATTTGGGGAAACGTCAACTATCATTTATTGCAATTTCCTCATTTTTAAGGTTGTAAAATTCAGGATGACTTTTTTTTTAAGTAGTCACTGTGGGACAAATTGAGTCACCTAGTTTTTTCACAAGTTCATTGTCCCTGGAAGCTACCTGTCTATGGCATAAATGATCTTTTATGTGATAAGGTATCGATCAAGTCAGTTTACCTCCCCCTGGTGTTGAACATCATTGAAAATTCTTATAATGGGAAATCCTTGTGGATCTTCTTACTAGATATCCATATTCCAAAAGATTTGAAGCGGTTTTCCAGTACTTAGAAATTAATGACCTATCCTAAGGATTGATGGAGATCAGACACCCAGAACCTTAACTGCTCACTTGCTTTTGGCAGCTGCCAGCACTGGAAACTATACAGTAGATGAAAGGCTCTATCCACTGTGCAGTTTCTGGCACTAATGTACTGTACAACAGCTCGACTCCCATTCACTTGAACACGAGCTGAGCTGCAAGGCTCCCACATAGCCACTACACAGTCTGTGTAGCTCCCGGACCAGCACTTCAGCTCCCTTCTGTGCCAATAACAATATCTGTCAATGGGGGGACACATGACCGCTGCAGCCATTCACGTGTTGCAGTGATGACCTGCTCCCCTTGCGTCACTTGCCCTTTGTTGACGGATGTTGATATCAGTGCACAGGGGAGTGGAAGTGCTGGTTCAGGAGCCAGACAGATCGAATGCTGCAGCGGGGACCAGGCGAGTATCATCGCCACTGCTGGTCGGCCTCGTCTGGAGGTCTGATTTAACAAACTGGTATAAAGAGGGAGAGGACCCTGCTGGTGAGAGCTTATTAGTTTTTTAACAGTATATAAAAAGGCATGCTGACACATTTCAGCAAGACGTAGGCTGAAATTACAGATGCTGCGATCAGCTATGAGGGGTTCATGATGGGTGGAGGCGCAATCAACGCTCCCTGTCATTGCACCCACTACTTACAAAGAAATGTGCTCCGTCATGAAGTAATTCGCCTCAAAGCAAATTTTTTTGTAAAATTTGACGAAGCAGCCAATTCGAATTTTTGAATACTTTGCTCATCTCTTGATCAAGATAACTGAGAAACAGCTGAATAGAATGATATAAGACTTTACATGAGACACCAACTCAGGGACAGTTAAATCAAGAAGTCCAACTATTCATTTATAATAAGTTTAACATAGTGCCAGACACCCTCCGACATCTCCGCTAACCTTATTAATTGCATTTTTATTATTTATGTATTAGGTTCCATTAATAACTTTTCAAATATATGTCTAGCCGAATACTTAATTGCACGGGAGCAGATATTATGAAACGCACAGCAGTAGCCCTAGCTTTCATTATAAATTTGTTAGAATGTCCAATTAAGTAAAAAGAAGCCGGAGAATTCTCGGATATAAATGATCGGTTATTTATTGCTTCTTATATTAGTTACAGACTTTACTCCTTGCTCTGATTAAGAAGCCCCTAGACGACTATCTTTGAATTGCACCAAGTGCTAAGAAAATAGAAAAGCATTAAAAGATCTAGCAATGAAATTACAGGATTAAAAAAACTATGTAGCAATACTTCAGTATACATTTAGGATAGTGTCTTGTGAATGTCCATGGGTCCGTAAAGGTGTCTTCTCACATGTAGGCTCATGTGATGAAACATCTATCCACTCTTGTTCCTGCAAGTCTTTATGAACATAGTCTGAACCGATAGCAACGTCAGAAGATTGATTGTGACACGCTGTAAAAACTATCGATAGGCATAGGAGTCTGAGAATCCCAATCTTTGAAAAAGCCGCTAAATATGTTGTGTGAACAATATACCAGAGATACACCATGGATCAGAGCTCTCTAACTATACTAACTATAGCTGGTATTAGGATGTCTATAGTAGAGATGACTGCCAATGAAAGTGATTTATTCTTTATAATCATTCTCATTACTTATGCTGTGCCATATGTCACTGGACTCCGATGGTATCGTAGCTCAGCCTAATTTAAGTGACTGGTCATGACCTGAAATACCAAACATTTCCTAAGAGTGGCGCTGCTCTGGAAAAAAAAAATCCTTTTTTTCTTAATTTCATCCATTTCTTTAGACCAGGCATGTCCAAACTGCGGCCCTCCAGCTGTTTCAAAACTACAACTCCCAGCATGCCTAGATAGCTTACAGCTATTAGGGCATGCTGGGAGTTGTAGTTTTGCAACAGCTGGAGGGCCGCAGTTTGGACATGCCTGCTTTAGACAGTGTAGTATGGTGTGTGTGTGTTTTTCGCAGTTATGATATAAGGGAGTAAACTGAGAGAGAAATTTCCTGTAGTATCACAGTCCCCAGGAAGTGATGGATTTCGGTGCCTCCTCATATAACTGGGGCTATGTATTTAATGTAAAGCACTGCTTCCCAGGTTTTTACCCACATCTGCATATCAGAAGGTCCTTTTGCGACTATGTAATCATTCCCCAATAATATTTCCATCATTGCAGCAAATTGCCATTGAGTTTCATCTTAGGCTACTTTCACATTAGCGTTTTCAATTCCACTATTGAGATCTGACATAGGATCTTAATAGCGTAAGCAACGCTTCAGTTTTGTCTCCATTCATTGTCAATAGGAACATAACTGAACTGAACGAAATGGAATGCACCAAAATGCATTCCATTCTGTTTGGTTGCGCTCCCATCGCGATGAGGTGCGGAGCAAAACTGATCCGTCCTGACACACAATGTAAGTTAATGGGGACGGATCTGTTTTCTCTGACACTATAGAAAACTGATCCGTCCCCCATTGGCTTTCAATGGTGTTCATTCTGTTAGCGCTATAAAAGACATAATACAACTGGATCCATTCATGACGGATGCATGCGGCTGTATTATGGTAACGAAGGCGTTTTTGTAGATCCATGACGGATCTGCAAAAGAAACGCTAATGTGAAAGTAGCCTTAATAGGAACATTTTGGGAAATGTTCAAATATATTTTTAGTATACATGGCAATCTTCAATTCAGTTTAAGTGTCTCTGCTGTGACTGTGTAATAATGAATTTTGTACCTATTCATTGTCATGGGGGACAAAACTGAATTGAACTAAACGGAATGCACAGGAATGCATTCCGTTCCATTTGGTTGCGTCCCCATCGTGGACAGATTAACACTGCAAGCAACTTTTTTCTATTCATGATTTGGTGCGGAGCAAGACGGATCCGTCATGACATACAATGTAAGTCAATGGGGACGGATCTGTTTTCTCAAACACAAAAGAAAACGGATCCGTCACCCAATGACTTACAGTGGTTTTAGAGACGGTTCTGTCTTGGCTATTTCAGAGATAATACAACCAGATTTTAATGTTTCAGAGCCAATTTCAAAATTCAGTACTGGGAGGATATATACCCTCAAACACTCCCTTAATAGGACTAATATTTGTTCAGGTCACATATAGATACTAGAGCTAATGGTTGAGCACAGATTTGCTATAGATACACACACGACTTCCGAAGAGGTGTGGACTTTACAACAAACCAAAGCAAGCAATCATTTCAGGCCCCAGAGATCTGCCGTACATACTGCAGATGGACATACTTTCTTCTGCTGCACAGGGTCCTGGGGTTTCTATCACAGGTGTAAAGCAGTAACAGAAGTGCCCAGGCTGCAGTACTAAGCTGAGAATGGGGCTTGGTGGGCCAACCAGGTAGGAGCTAAGTAATTTTTACCAAAAGCGTGTATATATATATGAGAGAAAAAAAATGGGTAATCACTCATATAACTCCCTTGGGAATAGTCAAGAAATAATAATAAAGGGTGTGTTTGAACTAAAACATAACTTTGAATATATTGCCTCTAAAAATAGGGTCAGCCTACAAACATCTATGTAGAAAGAACAGTCTTACCAGTATGGTGAAGATGTCATTGTTGTTCCACCTAACTGGGTAGTTATGATAGCATTGATCAGCGTCTTGTTAGCAACACAATCAGACGATTCGGGAGAAGGTGGAAGGAGTGCCGAGGGAGGTAAGATACTTAGATGTGTATACTGTCCCTAAAATTTTTTCCTTTTTCCACTAATACACGCAAAAAAGGCTTTAAAACAGATAACTGCACCGCTGAGCGGCAAATATATTTTTTCCCTTTTCCACTAATACACACAGAAAGGGGCAAATATATTTTTAGTTTTTCCTCTAATATATCGAAAAAAGGGCTTTAGAACAGATAACTGCACCGCTGATCGGCAAATATATTTTACTTTTGACACTAATACACAACAAAAATGGCTGTAACTTTAGCACTTCACCACACAATGGCTAATAAGTCCTTTTTTCCCACTAATAAAAGCCAAAAAATGCTTTAAGAACATATAACTGCACCGGACAAGGGCAAATAAAATGTACTGTAGAAATATTTTCTTGTAATAACCTCTGTTAATGCCTGTATCAAACAGCACTTGCACCCTAATAAGAACGGTTTGCTGGAATTACAGAGCTGTATAATGGCAATTTGGATCCCCAGTCAGTGCAGCAAGGTCTAATAGGAATGTTCCTATTACCCAGGCTGTAACCTCCCAGATGAACCGTATTTAACATAAATTCTGTGAAATAATTCTCCCTATCCTTTCCCTACACCTTGAATAATCTTTCCCTGCACTTGTAAATCGTTTTTTTTTAGCACAATGACGTTTTTTCTATCACTGTCCCTAGAGCCTGCAGATGTCTCTCCCTGCACTAAGTACACTGGTAAATGGCAGAAACTAAGATAGCTGCCGCTATTTATAGGGTTGTGACATCACAGAGCTGGCTGGCTGCTGATTGGCTGCATGCATGTCATTATGGGTGATTTTCCCAGAGTTCCCTTTCTCCATGTCCTCACATGTGCAGCAGCCATTTTAGGAAAAAATGTGATTCGTTACCACTAAGCGTGAGGAAATTTGCATTCAGTGCAAATCAAATTTTCCTGAAATTTGGAATGAATTCCACTTCGTCAGCTTCGATTCACTCATCTCTAGTCACTATACAGTTGATGAAACACACACAGCTAAGCAGAATTGTTAAGGGTACTTTCACACTAGCATTATTCTTTTCCTGTATTGAAATCCTGTAAAGGGCCTCAATACCGTAAAAAAATGCATCAGTTTTGTCCCAATGCATTCTGAATGGAAAGCAATCCTTTCAGTATGCATCAGGATGTCTTCCATTCCGTCCCGTGTATGGTATTCGACCGGCCATAATACCGCAGCTTGCTGGGGTATTTTTTCCGGCCAAAATCCCGGAACACTACCGCACTTGTCGGACCTGGCATTAATTTCCATAGAGATGTATTAATGCCAGATCTGGTACCGGATCCGGCAGGCAGTTCCGTTGCCGGAACTGCCTGCCAGATCTGAACAACGCTAGTGTGAAAGTACCCTAATACAGTTCTATGACTTTTTTTTTTTTTTTTGGTAGACTGCTTCACTTTTAGGAAATTCCCCAAATTTCTGTCTGCTCAGAAGATATAGTATTCTAATTGTAGTATTGACTGATTTCACCGATTCACGTCTCCATCTAAGTGCTTATTTGAGGCGTTTACAAACTTGAAGTCTCTGTATTATAGTAAATTTTTAAAGAGGGAAGTCCTTCGGGTCTTGCCTAGGTCTAAACTTGACTATCTATTGATTTAGGAAAATAATACATATGATGGGAATCCAGACGCTGTGTAATAATGTAGGGAAATTATCAATGAATGGCGTGACCTGTACGCTTGATAAAATTTGTGTCTAATGAATGGTTTCTCCTAGGATCAATATCCTGTCTACATTTTTTTACTTCGGCTTTAGAAGAAGTCTGTGAATAGGATATTTTTTATATATTGTCTCAGACAGTAAGCCACTGGTCTGTCCATTGTATACTATAAGTTAAAAACAAAATAATATCAGTGAGTGTATATATTATGTCATATATTGTATTTTTGGACTATAAGACACAGCCCAGGTTTGACAATAGAAAATTAGAAAAAAATGATTTTCTTCTTATTAAGCCTTCTCTGGTGGCTTAATGAACTGAAGGAGTCAAGGTCACTAAGTTTGGGGTATAGCGTAGATGGAGTTAATAGTTTCAGCTAGCTCCTGTTAACTGTAATGTGTCATCTGGAGAGTTCAGTGGACACCTGGATGTTCGGGTTTGTCGGGTTCGGACGAACTTTGCAAAAAAAGTTTGAGTTCGGGACCCGAACTCTACTAGAACTTGACCCCGAACCCGAACCCCATTGAAATCAAAGGGGACCCAAACTTTGGAGCACTAAAATGGCTCTAAAAAAGTCATGGGAGGGGCTAGAGGGCTGCAAACGGCAGCAAAATGTGGTTAAGAGCATGGCAAGTGCTCTGCAAACAAATGTGAATAGGAAAATTACTTAAAATAACATAAAATACATACAAATAAAAAATTATAATCTTGATCGAGGAGGTCCATGTGGAGTAGGAGGTTGAGGAGGCGGTGGATGCAGCGGTGTAGGTTGGAAGCAGCGGTGGAGGAGGAGGAGCTAGCCTACACTGTTTTTTTATTTTATTTTACTTTTTTTGTTCAAATTTGGGTAGACCCAAAAACATTGGGAAATATAAAAAATGAAACAAAGAGAAAGTGCGCTGGAGTACAACAATGGCTGGTTGAGGCCGGTATACATGTCTATTCTGCACAAGGTACGGACAAGTCCTGTGGGATCCATGCCTGGTTCATTTTAATGAACGTGAGCTTGTCCACATTGGCTGTGGACAGGCGGCTGCTCTTGTCTGTGATAACCCCCTTCTGCCGTGTTAAATAAACGTTCGGACAATACACTGGCTGCAGGGCAGGCCAGCACCTCCAAGGCATAAAGTGCAAGCTCAGGCCATGTGCCAATTTGGAGACCCAGAAGTTGAAGGGGGCAGACCCATCAGTCAGTACGTGTAGGCATGTGCACACATACTGCTCCATCATGTTGCTGAAATGCTGCCTCCTGCTAAGACATTCCATATCAGCTGGTGGTGCTGGTTGTTATGGCGTGCTGACAAAGCTTTTTCAACGTTCCGTCATGGAGCCCCAGCTGCGTTGGCGACCTCTTCCTCCTCCGCCTTCGCCTTGTGCTTCCACTGAGCCCCCTCTGTCAGGTGGGAATGCCATCAGCAGTGCGTCGACCAGCGTGCGCTTGTACTCGCGCATCTTATGATCAATAACAGACATTTTTACTAAATTTAGTTCCCTGTCAGCAATGCAGAGCAGGTGTTTTTCACCTGCAAAAATGGGTTAATGTCCACCATCAATGTAACAGACGAATTTTAGAAATTTAAGTCCCTGTCACCTATGCAGAGCAGGGGTTTGTATACGGCAAAAATGATAAAATGTCACCTGAGAATGTAACAGAAGATTTTTTGAAATTTAGGTCCCTGTCACCTATGCAGAGCAGGGATTTATTCATGGCAAAAAAATGTAAAACGTCACCCAAGAATGTAACAGACCCTTTTGCACCCTGCTCCTTCTTTTGCTGTGCTGGTTCCTCTATGCGACCACTTCCTCCAAACTGCACAGGTCACTCGCATGACCTTGATTCCATGTGGGGTCTAGTACCTCATCATCCTCCACATCACCTTCCACCCAGGCTTCACCTCTGCCCTCCTTTTAGGTCTGCAGACTGCAGAAAGACACAGCAGTTGGCACCTGTCATCATCAGAGACGTGCTGCGGTGGTCTTCCCATGTCCTCATCCTGAAAACATAAGTGGTTGGGCATCAGTGCACTCAATCTCTTCCACTTCTGCGGCAGGGCTAGGTGGATGGCCCTGGGAAACCCTGCTAGCAGAGTCATCAAAAAGCAGAAGAGACTGCTCCATGACTTGGGGCTCAGACTGCTTGGCTGATTTGCAAGGGTGTGAGTTGAAAGACAGATGGCCATGGGCTGTAGGTGCCAACTCTGTGCTTTCAGCAGGGGACTGGGTGGGAGACAATGTGAAGGAACTGGAGCCACTGTCAGCAACCAAATCTACTATCGCCTGTACTTGTTCAGGCCTCACCATTCGTAGAGCCGCATTAGGCCCAACCAAATAACGCTGCAGGTTCTGTTGCCTACTCGTACCTGAGAAAGGTTTTTCACTTGTGCGTGTAGCTGGCACAGATCGACCACATCCTCTCCCTGCAACAGGAGCTCCACCAACACCAGCAGCACCACGACCAGGGCCACGTCCCTTATTTTACGCTCTCCTCATTCTTTGCGTTCACCAACCAAACTAACAGATGCTTTATGTCAGGCGACTATGTAACCGCCAATTGTCAACAATTAAGTTCACTATCAGTAAGGCCGTGCTGGTGTCATAAAGAGAAAAAATTTCTGGAGGTGACACAACAGTGTGACAGGTGAATTTAATACAATTACTTCACGGTCACAAAAAATGTGACTTTGTCAACCAACAATGTAACTGCAGTATTGACTGGTTTTATTGGACTGTCAGAAATGCAGCGCAGGCCGCAAATGTTCAATCTAGCACAAAAAGGGTGATTTTTTTTCAAACAACAATATAACAGCAGTATTTAACAGTTTTATTGGACTGTCAGAAATGCAGTGGAGGCCGCAAAGGTACTTTATGGAAAAAAATATATGATTTTTTTCACCCACAGTGAAACAGATGGATTTAACTGATTATATTTCACTAACAGATTTGCAGTGCAGGGCGCAAATGTATTTTTTAGCAAACATTTTTTTATTTGTTCCCCCAGAATCTAACAGATGGATTTACGGAATTGATTACACTCACATATGCAGCACAGGAGTACTCTACAGGAAAAAAAAATCAATATGTCACCCCCTGGGTCCCTGAACTCACAGACGGATTCCCTATATTATTTTCCCTTCCCCTGGCACATATGCAGTGCAGGTGCACTTAAAAAATGGGTATATGTTGCCCACTGAACTAAAAGAACAGGATTAAATTATTGCCCTGCAGCCTTTCAAAAAGCGCCATTAAATCGCTGAACACCGAACTCAAACCCAAACTTTTACGAAAATGTTCGGGTTCGGGTCCGGATACAAAAAACCCTAAAGTTTGGTACGAACCCTAAAGTTCGGCTCAACCCTAGTCATCTACTGACTATGGCGACAAATAACAATGGCACATGTCGTTGCCTCATTATAACTATCTACGTACATGTGTGTCCTGTCTTTGCTTCAGTGTCCTGCCATGCTTGTTCTTCTAGATTGATTATTTTTTTTTATTTTTACTCTTTATGATCATGATATAATACAAATTTATTACACACAGCTCTACAGTACGTATGTTATACACACACAAACACAGCAGTGCAGTACACACATTATACACACAGCACTGCAGTACACACATTTTATAAACACACAACACTGCTGCATACATACACACGGCCCTGCTACATACACACACAGCTCTACAGTATGCATATTATACGTATGAGAATTCTGCTCAATCAGTTAAGGGAGCAGTCAGGTGGTCTAGCGCTAACTGTGGACTATAAGACGCGAGTACTTTTTAGCAATATTTATTGTCTTTCTAAAGTGTGTCTTATAGTGAAAATGTTGAATATGTGAATATGATAACTACAGTACTTCTGTGTGGAGGTCAAAGTCTAAAAAAGACAAACAATTTTAGGAGGAGGCAGGTGACCAATTAGTAAAAATAAGCAAGACAAGAGTGCTCTAGATCAGCGTCATCATGAGTATTGTTCATACTGCCTGCTGCTTGGAATCTACTATAAAAAGAAGTGCCCAGGATTCTGAAGATCTTAAAATTGGGGCTTTATTCATACACTATACAAGTAGCCAACGGACAATCTAAACAACACATGTTTCGGATACACAGCCTGTTTTTATCCCACCTTGGCAAAAGGTGTGTCTGTTCTTCTCTTTTGGCCCCTAGTGCTATCAGCAGTTTGCATGATGAAAAGCACTGACAGACCCCATCATATTTTGCCCGTGCTGCACCTATTTTCTGGAACGGTCCTTTGCAGTTCATCAAACTAGCCTCCAACATATTTAATCTCCTAATATTGTGGAAGCATAAAGGTGCTTTCACACACTACGGATATTGTTGAAGAAAATTCGGCACCTCAAAATCAATTCATTCATTTGAACGGAGCTGAAAGCACATGGATCTCTGCAAGCCCCATTCAGGTGAAGGGAACAAATTTTCAGGCGCAGAATTTTCTGCAACAAAATCTGCAGCGTGTGAAGCGTACTCATTAACCCCTTCCCCTATATGAATTTGGGGCCTTAGTGACCATTAACTTTTATTAACTCTTTCTGGAGGAATGGGAAAAAAGAAGCAACACTGCAACTGAGTGGCACATTTATTAAGACCAGCGTTTTAGACGCGGTTCTTAATAAGCTCAATGTGCTGTCCGCATCCGTTGCTCCGTTCTGTGGCCCCACAAAAATTAAGAGTCATGTCCTATTCTTGTCCATATTGCGGACATAAATAAGCATTTCTATAAAGGGCCGTCCATTCCGCAAATTGCAGAAGGCACTCGCGTCATCCGTGTTTTGCGGATCCACAATTTGCAGACCGCAAAACACAGCATGGTCGTGTGAACTAGCCCTAACTTGTAGTTTTCATTAGTATTATTTTGAGGCATGTAACATTTTTGATAACTTTTTATTGAAGTTATTTTAGAGGTAATAAGCAAAAAATGATAAAAACAGCAATTCTATGGTATATTTTTTATGGTGTTCACCTGTGGGATAAGATACCTGAAATATCAATTATAAATATATAACTTATTTAGTGTGGGTTGTTACAAACAAGGCAATACCAAATATGTGGATGGGATTTTACTTTTGCAAATTTTTCCATTGAAACATTTTTTTTTCCATTGGAAGAAGTTGTATTTTTAAGTGAGATTTTTTATTTAATAAAACTTCATTTAACCTTTTTAACCATTTACTAGTCCCAGAAGGAGACTTTAATGGGCGATCTTTTGATCACTTTTATGATACACTCTTCTGCTTAGGCAGTACATTTTATTATATAGAGATGAGTGAAGTTTTGGATGAAATTCAATTTGGTACGAATTAATTCATCACAAATTGCTATAAATCAGGTATACTCTGCCTTAGGGTATGGCCATACAGAGTGGCTTTGCTGCGGGTGGGTTGTGGCCATGCTGCAGTGAAGAACCGCATGGCCAATTAATAATAATGTACTGTACTGTATAGTCAGTCTTCTTTGTTAATGGCCGCATAACACCTTTAATGTACCTGTAAACAGGGGCTGTACCCACTTCTCCATCCCCAGCACTTTCATGCTATACAGGTGGTAGCCCTTCTTCTGCCATTTGCTTTTCCTCCTTTTCCACATCATCTAATGTCCATCAGAATATGTTGTCAGGAACAGCCGTCTCCTCCTCTCTTTGCATCTTGCTGACGTTTCTAGGATATGGATGATTTGGAAGAAGTAAAACCAGCAAAACATGAGGATGGTCATCATTAAGACCTGGTTCCCCTAAGGGGAGAAGACTGGATGGTAATGGTTGAGACGCTGGCAGTGGAATAATAAAGACTTCCATCTTATTGGTATTGAATTACATATCTTAGTTTATGGCTGATAAAGGAATAAGTAAATTTAGGAATAAAAAAATAAAACTGGTGCAGAATAAGTCTCCTTACGATCTCCCTGCACTCTCCCTGTAGTCTCCCTGCACGCTACCTGCACTCTCCCTCTCCAATTTTCTTCTTTTAATCGTTTTCAGCAAAACGCTCCCTAGCGCATGAGCGCTTGCCACGTCTCTCCCTATTCACAGCTCACAGGAGAATGTCAGAGACCACGCGGGATGAGGGTTTTATAGGGCTGTAACATCACAGGGGATGGCCATCTGTGGATTGGCTGGCTGCAGGGCATTATGGGTGATCCTGTGTTCCCAGGCATGTATCCTCTACACTTAGTATTGCTTTGTAACACATGCAGCTGCCATTTTAGGGGCACCTGATTCGTTACCATGATGTTTTCCTAAACTTCGGACCAAATTCCTCCTCAAAGTATTTGCTTCGCGCAGCACTAGTATTATACTGTTAGTGCTATACTGACAGGCATCATCAGCATTATCGGGTTCGGGATCAGAGGCGCATATTAATAGGCATATACTGCAAGCAGGCCTGTGGCTATCATAAAGCCCCTGGCTGCCATTCAAAGACATTGGCACCCCCACAATCTTGTTCTTGAGGTGCTGATGGGAGAAAGAAGGAGCCCCCTCCCTCTAAATCACTTAGATACAGCTGTCACTATTGACTGTGGCATCTAAGGGGTTAAATGGCCCAGTTCGATCATCCTGTCAATCTGGACCCTTAGAGTAAGAGACTTGCCCTCATATAAGAGCTGAGCCCCCACTGTCTGCTGCAGGGAAGACCCATACAGTCCTTATTCTATGCTGCTGTACAAACACAGCGGCCTAGAATAAAGTCAAGTAATGACCACCGTATAAACCTGTATAGACAGTTATTATGGGGCTAAAATAATTAATATTTAACTACCAAACCCAATGAGAACATCTCTTTTGACCCTCTGTACACTGTAAGCCCTAGCAAGCCCTCTCTTGTTTGGTCTCAGTTTGAGAGGAAAGTCACAAATTGTATTTGAAATAGATTTTCTGGGATTTTCATATTGATGGACTATCCTCAGTATAGGTCATCAATATGAGATTGGCTGGGGTGCTATGATCGGCTGTTTAGGGAAGCTGCAGCTGGAGTTCTGGTTAGTGCGGCAGTATCCTGGAAGCTTAGCAAACACAACGCTGTCCATTAAAAAGCAGCTGTGTTTGGTGTTGTAGCTCAGTCCCTCTGTTTGAATGGGACTGAGCTGTGCCTAGGCCTTGTGACCAATGAACGTGACATCACATGGCCTATGAAGATGTCTAAGCGCCCTTCATACAGATGATTGGAGGTTGTGTCGGGAGTCGGACCTCCACTGATCAGATATTGCTGACCTATCCTGAGGATAGGCCATCAATATCAAAATCCAGGTAAAACCCCTTTAACTGTGTTGTTTCTTTCTCTTTAAGTAAGTAAGTAAGAGGACAGTTACCTATTTTCAAATGTTGGAGAGTACGATAATTCCATGTGGCAGATAAAAGGGAACATCTGTGCACTGGGCTAATGTGCAAAAATGGCCAAGGTCTGTTTTGACTCTATTGATCATGAAAATTAGTTTCTGGATACTATCAGTGGAAGAAAAATGACGACAAATTTGTGACACATCCCAGCGTGCACTGGCGTACATACAGGGGTCGCAGGGGTCTCAGTTGCGACCGGGCCGGGCACTCCATGGGGCCCAGCCGCCTGTGGACCCCTCAGGCCGCTGGCAGGGGTCCCGCTGTACTCACATATAATAGAGCGCTCTGATGGGGCCCGGTATGAAGTACAGTGGCAATTTCGTGCCCCATTAGAGCGCTCCATGCCTCCATTACATGAATAATATGGGGGCTGAGGGTCAAGGAAGAGGGGAGGGGGGGAGCGTGCACTCACTCACAGGACCAGGCAGTTCCATTTCCACAGTGAAGCAGGGAAAACTCTCTGCTCCCTGCTTCACTGATCTTCAGAGCTCAGGAGCTCCCCCTGCTGACCCCACATCGTCCTGCTGGCTTTGGGAGGAGAGCTGAAAACCCTGGAATCTGCCTCCTGTCATCAGGGAAGAAGGTAAGTATGTTTTTTTTCCCCCAACGCTGCAGACTGGGGGTGGGGGGGGGGGGTTAATGGGCACAACTAGAGTGAGGGGGCACAAAAGTTTGCATCTCTACTGAGGGGCACCTAATCTGCCATAACTAATTTGAGGGGGCACCTAATCTGGCATAACTACTGTGAGGGGGCACGTAATCTGGCATAACCACTGTGAGGGGCACATATGTGGGCATATTTAATGTGAGGGGCACATAATCTGGCATAACCACTCTGAGGGGGCACATATCTGGGCATATTTACTTTAAGAGGGCACATAACCAGGCATAAATACTGTGAAGTGGCGCAAAATCTGGCATTACTACTGTGAGGGGACACATAATCTGGCATAACCACTCTGAGGGGGCACATATCTGGGCATAATTACTTTGAGGGGGCACATAACCAGGCATAAATACTGTGAAGGGGCACATAAGCTGCCATAACTACTGTGAGCGGCACATAATCTGCCATTACTAGGTGAGGGGCACATAATCTGGCATTACTACTGTGAGGGGGCACATAATCTTGCATTACTACTGTGAGGGGACACATAATCTGGCATTACTACTATGAGGGGACACATAATCTGGCATTACTACTATGAGGGGACACATAATCTGACATAACTACTATGAGGGGGCACATATCTGGGCATAACTACTGTGACAGGAACAAAGGTGGGCATAACTACTGTGAGGGGCCACAAGGTGGGCATTTGTACTGTGTGGTTGCACTTAGGGGAAATGTCCTAGATTACCCTGCTGTACATTGGCATGGCTCAGTCTTACAGGCCAGCACAGTGCCCCCTGCTGGTGTTTTCACAGGGGCAGTCACCATCCCTTCCTTATGTGATTATTCTTTTTTTCTCACCACAGGGACCTTGTTCTGTATCCAGCAGACATCACACAAACGCCAGCGACACCCTGGATGAGGTAGAACCACATTTTATTAGGACTGGGTGATTGTAGCTATGCATTGGGCTTAGGGCTCTTTAACATCGAGCGGATCCCGTGCTTGGAATCTGCTGCGTGAAAGAGAGCCAAGCCCCGTTCCGGACAGCAGAGACACGGAGCATTAACATGATTGATAATGCTCCGTGCTGCTCTGTGATCTTTTTACTACAAAATTACAGTGAGATAAAGTTGTCACCATGATTTTGTAGTAAAAAGATCACAGTCAATCGTGTTACTGCTCCGTGTCTCTGCTGTCCAGATTGGGGCTTAGCACTCATGGAAAGAGCCCTTAGTAAAAAAATCTGCCGCTTCTTTGTAAAAATGTTTGCACTGTGGCCCATAACACTATAGTTACACCACTCTTAGGGGAGGTAGTGGGGGGGGGGCAGGGAGGGGGCCCCATAGATCAGTTTCGCACCGGGGCCCCATGGATTGTGTGTACGCCACTCACTCAGCCATTTCTGTATTTCCCATTTGCTGTAATGAAAAACAATGGGGGAATACCATCAAATTTTTATGCTATATCTATTTCACATGCTATGACAGTATATGGTGGGAAATACCCAGGGGATATAGAAACCATGAGAACACCAGGCTAGAAATAACTCTATAAGGGCTCATGCACATGAACATATTTAATTTCCTAGTCCGTTCCTTTTTTTTGTATGAGGAACAATTCATTTCAATGGGTCTGAAAAAAAAGAAACCGAAGTTACTCCATCTGCATTCTGTTTCCTTATGTCCGCATGCCCGTTCCGCAATAAAATAGATCATGTCCTATTGTTGTCCACATAGCGGACAAGAATAGGACTATTTTATTAATGGCCAGCTGTTCCATTCCACAAAATGCGGAATGCACCAGGACGTCATCTGTATTTTTTGGAAATCCGTGTTTTGCAGACTGCAAAATACATACGGTTGTGTGTATGAACTCTTTATGTTCACTTTAAAAGGAATGTCTCATCAGAAAATAATCTATTGTTTAAATCCAATTTTTATGCTGAACATACAGTGATTAGTGTTGATCGCAAATATTCTAATCACAATTTTTTAGCGCAAGTATTAATGTGACCTATAAACTGTACCACTCAATTGAAACACAAACTGAAATCTTTTAGGTAGAGGGAAGAAAAAATATAAAAATAAAATAACTGGGAATGTAGCTGTGTTCAGAATTATGCAATCACATTCAAAATCATGTTAAATAGGAGTCAGCATACACCTGCCATCATTTAAAGTGCCTCTGATTAACCCCAAAGAAATAGGTTAGCTGCTCTAGTTGGTCTTTCCTGAGATTTTGTTAGTCGCATCCCACAGCAAAAGCCATGGTCCACAGAGAGCTTCCAAAGCATCAGAGGGATCTCATTGTTAAATCAGTCAGGAGAAGGGTACAAAAGAATTTCCAAGGCATTAGATATACCATGGAACACAGTGAAGACGTTCATCAACAAGTAGAGAAAATATGGCAAAGAACTGGACGTCCCTCCAAAATTGATGAAAAGACGCAAAGAAAACTGGTCTGGGAGGCTACCAAGAGGCCTACAGCAACATTAAAGGAGCTGCAAGACTATCTGGCAAGTACTGGCTGTGTGGTACATGTGACAACAATCTCCCGTATTCTTCATTTGTCTGGGCTATGGGGTAGAGTGGAAAGACGAAAGCCTTTTCTTATGAAGAAAAACATCCAAGTCAGGCTACATTTTGCAAAAACACATCTGAAGTCTCCCAAAAGCATGTGGGAAAAGGTGTTATGGTCTGATGAAACCAAGGTTGAACTTTTTGGCCATAATTCTAAAAGATATGTTTGGCGCAAAAAACAACACTGCACATCACCAAAAGAACACCATACCCACAGTGAAGCATGGCGATGGCAGCATCATGCCAAGGGGCTGTATTTCTTCAGCTGGAACTGGGGCCTTAGTTAAGCTAGAGGGAATTATGAACAGTTCCAAATACCAGTCAATATTGGCACAAAACCTTCAGGCTTCTGCTAGAAAGCTGAACATGAAGAGGAACTTCATCTTTCCGCATGACAACGACCCAAAGCATACATCCAAATCAACAAAGGAATGGCTTCACCAGAAGAAGATTAAAGTTTTGGAATGGCCCAGCCAGAGCCCAGACCTTGAATCCGATTGAAAATCTGTTGGGTGATCTGAAGAGGGCTGTGCACAGGAGATGCCCTCGCAATCTGACAGATTTGGAGTGTGTTTGCAAAGAAGAGTGGGCAAATCTTGCCAAGTCAAAATGTGCCATGCTGATAGACTCATACCCAGAGAGACTGAGTGCTGTAATAAAATCAAAAGGTGCTTCAACAAAGTATTAGTTTAAGGGTGTGCACACTTATGCAACCATATTATTTTATTTTTATATTTTTTCTTCCCTCTACCTAAAAGATTTCAGTTTGTTTTTCAATTGAGTTGTACAGTTTATAGGTCACATTAAAGATGGAAAAAGTTCTGAAATGATTTTAATGTCTCATTTTTTTACATCACAGAAACCTGACATTTTAACAGAGGTGTGTAGACGTTTTATATCCACTGTATATTTAAGCAAAAAACATAAATGCTTCAGTTTTCTCACAGGCCACTAAGCCTAATAATAGGCACCACTACTTGGTCTGAAGAGATCACTTTAACAGAGTTTTCTGCTTATCTGTCATTCTAATCCTACCTGTAATGATATCAACGATAAAACAAGATCCTCCATTTACAATTCACAATAGAGCTTGCCCAAAAGGTTCTCCCATAGAGGTCAATGAGGTCCCCTTCAGTCCATTGTGTCTATGGACCATGGGGCTGCCGTAAAGAAATGTTCTTAATGCTTTCTAAATGCTGTTAAGAATAGCTCAGACAAGATGGCCGCCCCCATAATCATGTTCAGTAAATTGAATAAATAAATCTATAATCAGAAAATAAAATCAGATTAGAAAAAAAAAGGAGATTATCTGGTTTTAACTGGCAGATAACATTTTTGGTGACATACTGAAATATGTTACAGAGAAACTTGAATATCTGTCTATACAGTTTTTTTTGCTGGGATAGCAGCTATTCTTTCAGCATATTTTAAGCATTCAGCAAATAAAGCCCTTATACTGCTCAAAGATGCACAATATGCAGTTATATTCTGTATTAAAGGCAATGGCCCCCAACAGCATTAATTATTTTTTCACCTAGCAGAAAACAAAGCGTCTGAAAAATTGGTCATTAATTTGACTGTAAGCTCTGTGGGGGAAAACATATTCTCTAAAGCGATGTGATAGAGTTGTGTATTACGACCTTGTTATTGTTTCTGTCTATGGCTCCATACACAGGCATGCTATAAATAAAAGATGAATAGGAATGGGAGCAATAATACTGTCCCTGTCACATGATCGGGAAATCAAAAGAAAAGCTCAAACTTTGATGCTAATTCTGCACATACTTGTCTTCATCTTGCGGTAGATCTGAGACGATTCCGTGGGTGAAGGAAAGGAAACATTTTGGCTCCAAAAATACCAATAATGGAGAAAATGAAGATATTATATTTTTTTTTTCTACATTTTTAACCTCTTTCAAGGATTGCTATGGTTTTTTCAAGGATTGCTATGGTTTTTTAAGGATTGCTATGGTTTTTCACAGATACGCTCATGTAGTTGCTTACCTCATGTACATCTTCCACATGCTTTTTTTGTTTTCAGTTTGGATTTTCCTGACCCATTTTCACCATGTAAACCAATCCCTCTGTTGTGTTTCCGTCCTGTATGCAGCACTTCCTGTTACTGTATCCAACTAAACCCATGATTCACTTCTCCTTTGTAACAATACAGCCTGGACGGCAGCGGCTCCCTGTGACGATACGCTGGCTTGCGCTCCAGCGTGGAACGCACCGGCCGTCTGCGATGATACGCTGGCTTGCGTTCCAGCGTGGAACGCAGCGACCGCCTGTGTTGTTACACTGGCTTGTGCTCCAGCGTGGAACGCAGTGGCCGCCGGGCCTTCTGTGACTCCGCCCACTTACCATTCAGCCCTTAAATTGAAGACAGGTGCTAAGTAGGGTGTTCCACTAATGGAGTGCGCACCCTGCTAGCTCCATGGTATCTGAAGACTCTGTCCACATATCCAAACCTGGATGCCTAACTACATTGTGAAGGACTGTCTACCTTCTTGCCACTGGCTTTCTAGCCAGGACCAACTAACCGCAAGTATATGCCTGTTACCTGCTCTGATTAATGTCCTGGAACTCAGAGTGAACCTACTGCATAGTGTATACTAAACTGTGGACATGCTATACTAACTCTGAACCTACTGCATAGTATATATCAAACTGTGGACATGCTATACTAACTCTGAACCTACTGCATAGTGTATATCAAACTGTGGACATGCTATACTAACTCTGAACCTACTGCATAGTATATACCAAACTGTGGACATGCTATACTAACTCTGAACCTACTGCATAGTATATATCAAACTGTGGACATGCTATACTAACTCTGAACCTACTGCATAGTGTATATCAAACTGTGGACATGCTATACTAACTCTGAACCTACTGCATAGTATATACCAAACTATGGACATGCTATACTAACTCTGAACCTATGGCATACTATATACTAAACTGAGGACATGCTATATACTAACTCTGAAGCTATTGCATACTAGATGCTAACTCTGAACATTGCACAAGCTTATACTAACTCGTGACTCCTGTAATTCTGAGAGTCCCTCTTTACCATCAGTAAAACTAATTAGATGGATAGCGGTAAATGATTTTGTTACCCCAAACTCTCCGCCTAAGACTGAGAGTGACGCCTGGGGTACATACTGAGTAACCGCGAATCCCACAGCCAAACACAAGGGTGGTGGGATAATAGTGGATGTCCATTGCTTCCGCAGTTGAGATCCTAACTGATCAACTAGGTGCGTTACATATTAGTGGAACCAGATGGATCCAGCGGAGGTTGCAGGTCACCTCGTCACCCTCACTAAGAGGGTGGAGACCCTCAATGTGACTGTACAACATCTCCAGCTAGAAAACCAGGCACTACGGCAACTTGTCACTCAGGGGCCAGGACACCACCGTGATGGACCTGAACCCAAAGTAAGCCCACCTGAGTTATTCTCGGGTGACCGAAGACAGTTCAGGGATTTCCTGAACGCATGCAAATTAATGTTTGAGATGCAGCCCCGGACATACCCAACTGACAGATCAAAAGTACTTACCATGATCTCATACCTCAGGGGGGAGCCCAGAGCATGGGCCAATACTTATTTAGAAAAAGAAGACACAGTCCTGGAATCCTTTCCTCTGTTCCTTGAAAAAAATGGCCCTTCTCTACGAGGACCATAGTAAACAGCTGACCGCTGAGACCGCTATACGCAGCCTTAAACAAGGGAAACGACCTGTAGAAGACTTTATTGCGGAATACACTCGCTGGGCCCGGGAGACTGAATGGAATGATATCACTCTCAGGAATCAGTTCCGCCTAGGTCTTTCTGAGGCCCTGAAGGACGAATTAGCCCGAGGAGAATTACCACTTACACTTAATGCCTTGATGCAGAAGGCCACCACCATTGACAGACGGCTGAGGGAACGCAGAGCCGAGAGAGTCTCAGGCTTCACACCAAACCCAAGACCGTTCTGCCAGGGTCCTGCTGTAGAGATGATGGAGATTGGGGCGATCCGAGGACCTCTGACCGAGAGAGAGAAAGCCCGGAGACGTAACCTCAAGCTCTGTCTATACTGTGCGTCTGCTGACCATACCGTTGACGGATGTCCCGCGATACGTAAGAAGTGCGAAGGTAAGAGCGGCACGTCTTGTACCATAGGCAGTACAAAAAATAGTACTGGTGGTTACATTTACACGTCTCTCACCTTACAGTGGGACCAAAACCGGATTACCGTTGAAGCCATGGTGGACACGGGAGCTTCGGGGAATTTTATCGACACGCATCTGGTCGAGCGAAATAAAATTCCCCACATGAGAAAAAACGTTCCGATATCCGTGAGTTTCATTGACGGTACCACTTCTAGTTCTATCCACAGTCAGACTCAGCCCCTCATGGTGACTTGTGAAAATAACCACACAGAATTCTTATCCCTTGATATCATACACTCTCCATTGTTTCCCGTGATTCTTGGGTTGCCATGGTTGCAAATACACCAGCCAACCCTCCTATGGAAACAGGGGAGAGTACAGTTCACGTCACCTTATTGTATGGAGACCTGTTTTCCCCTTAAATCTCTCATGCACGTGGGAGTGAACCAGGTCCCCAGCCAATACGCAGACTTTGCTGAGGTGTTCAGCGCAAAGAAGGCGGAATCTCTTCCGCCCCATAGATCTTACGATTGCCCCATAGACTTGCTGCCGGGTAGTGAGATACCCACGGGTAGAATTTATCCATTGGCACAACCAGAACTTGTTCACCTCAAACAGTACCTAGAAGAGAACTTATGAAAAGGTTTTATTCAGCCTTCAACCTCCCCGGCAGCAGCAGGGATGTTCTTCGTGAGAAACAAAGATTCAAGCTTAAGGCCCATTATAGATTACAGAGCCTTGAACAAAGTAACAATCAAAAATCACTACCCCTTGCCGCCAATATCCGAACTCATAGAAAGATTACAAACAGCAACAATCTACACCAAGCTGGATTTGAGAGGCGCATACAACTTAATTAGGATCAGAAAAGGGGATGAATGGAAGACAGCTTTCCGCACTCGGTATGGACTCTTCGAGTATACAGTGATGCCCTTCGGGTTGTGCAATGCCCCTGCCACATTCCAAAATTTTATTAACGACATCTTTAGGGATCTACTGGACGTATGTGTAATCATCTATCTTGATGATATACTAGTGTATTCTGATAACTTACACGATCACAGGAAACATGTCCGTTGGGTTCTCGCACGGTTAAGTGTTCATCGTTTATACATCAAACAGGAAAAATGTGTATTCGAGACTACCTCTCTTCCCTTTCTCGGATACATAATTTCACCCAAAGGTATCCAGATGGATCCCTCAAAAATCACTTGCATCCAAAATTGGCCGATTCCGGATTCCAGGAAAGCTCTTCAACGGTTCCTGGGGTTCTCAAACTTCTATAGGAAATTTATTAAGGATTTCTCCGCTACCACTAAGCCACTAACCCGTTTAACTAGTGTCAACACGAAGTTCGTTTGGTCCAAGGACGCCCAATCAGCGTTTGAGTTATTAAAGAACAGGTTCACTACGGCACCGATACTGACTCTCCCAAATCCGAACCATCACTACGTGCTGGAAGTAGACGCATTCCAGGCAGCCATAGGAGCTGTTCTGTCCCAGCGAAGCTCTTTTTCAACTCCGTTACATCCTATCGGCTTCTACTCCCGGACGCTAAATACCGCCGAATTCAATTACCCCATAGGCGAAAAGGAACTCCTCGCCATAAAATGCTCCCTGGAAAATTGGAGGCATTTACTAGAAGGATCAATACACCCCATCACAATTTATACGGATCACCGTAATCTACAATACCTGAAAACCAATAAAACATTATCAGGCCGTCAAGTACGGTGGAGTTTTTTTTTTTACAGGTTTAACTTCCAAATTACATACCGACCAGGCTCAAAAAATGGGAAGGCCGACGCCTTGTCACGACTGGCTGAAATTTGCACCTCAGACACGGCCCCCACATGGATCATTCCACCGAAGAAAATCGTCCTTGCCACCATAACGTTGGAAACCCAGCTCAAGGATGCTCTAATTAATGACCATGCTAATACCCCCCCTGGTCTTTCGCAGAATCAACAGGGTCTCCTTTACAAGGACAGCCAACTGTATATTCCACCCTCCCTCACCAATCAGGTGATCAAACTTTGCCATGATTTACCCCTCGCGGGACATCCCGGCATTGCTAAAACTACAACCCTGATACGCAGGAACTTCTGGTGGCCAAAGATGACCAAACAAATTGAGGAATACGTTTCCACGTGCGAGACCTGTGCCTCATGTAAAACTGACAGGAACCGACCTTATGGTCTCCTAATGAGTCTTCCCATCGCCAACAGACCCTGGGAATGGGTCTCGATGGATTTCATAGTTGAACTTCCCCTTTCCAGAGGAAACAAGACCATCATGGTGGTAGTGGATTTGCTGACTAAAATGGCACACTTCGTGCCCCTCAAGAAGTTACCCTCCTCCAAGGACACGGCCGTGGTATTCCTGTCTAATATTATTAAGTTACATGGAATTCCTAGCCAGGTCATATCAGACAGGGGTTCGCAATTCGTATCCAAATTCTGGAGAGCACTTTGTTCCAGACTTCAAATCGACCACAGAATGTCTACCGCCTATCACCCCCAAACTAATGGGCAGACTGAAAGGGTGAATCAGTGTCTGGAACAGTTTCTCAGATGTCACTGCTCATTTCTCCAGGATGACTGGGAGGGCCTACTTCCTCTCGCTGAATTCGCCTATAATAATTCTACGAATTCCTCCACATTACATACTCCATTCTTTGCTAATTACGGATTTCACCCTAGGTCTCTTCCTCAAACCAGCCTTCCCACAAACGTTCCAGCCACAGACGATTATCTGACCACTTTGCAAACTACCCTTAAGACGCTAAAAGACAACCTTCAACAGGCAAAAGAAAGACAGAAGCGTTACTACGACCGTCATAGGAGAGAAAGTCCTCCCTACCAGGTCGGGGACTCGGTTTGGTTATCAACAAAAAACCTTCGGTTGGGGGTACCTTCCAAGAAATTGGGAAGACAATTCCTGGGTCCTTTTCCGATAGAAAGGATTATTAACCCCAACACGGTGAGACTCACCCTTCCTCCTCGATTACAGGTACATCCCACATTTCACGTGTCACTACTGAAGCCGTTTAGACCTAGACCGTTCCCATCAAATGACCCTCGACCCTTGCCTCCGATAGAGGTCCAAGGAGAAGAAGAGTTTGAAGTTGAGCAGCTCATTGATTCCAGAAGAAGAACGGGGGAAGATCCAGTATCTCGTTAGATGGAAGGGGTATGGTCCCCAGGATGACTCTTGGGAAGATGTGCAAAACGTTCATGCTCCCAGACTCCAAAGACTGTTCCATAGAAGATTTCCCAACCGACCCTCTCCTAGCGGGGTACCCCGGAGGGGTCCCTTAAAGGGGGGGGTACTGTAACAATACAGCCTGGACGGCAGCGGCTCCCTGTGACGATACGCTGGCTTGCGCTCCAGCGTGGAACGCACCGGCCGTCTGCGATGATACGCTGGCTTGCGTTCCAGCGTGGAACGCAGCGACCGCCTGTGTTGTTACAGTGGCTTGTGCTCCAGCGTGGAACGCAGTGGCCGCCGGGCCTTCTGTGACTCCGCCCACTTACCATTCAGCCCTTAAATTGAAGACAGGTGCTAAGCAGGGTGTTCCACTAATGGAGTGCGCACCCTGCTAGCTCCATGGTATCTGAAGACTCTGTCCACATATCCAAACCTGGATGCCTAACTACATTGTGAAGGACTGTCTACCTTCTTGCCACTGGCTTTCTAGCCAGGACCAACTAACCGCAAGTATATGCCTGTTACCTGCTCTGATTAATGTCCTGGAACTCAGAGTGAACCTACTGCATAGTGTATACTAAACTGTGGACATGCTATACTAACTCTGAACCTACTGCATAGTATACAGACGTGGACAAAATTGTTGGTACCCTTTGGTCAATGAAAGAAAAAGTCACAATGGTCACAGAAATAACTTTAATCTGACAAAAGTAATAATAAATTAAAATTCTATAAATGTTAACCAATGAAAGTCAGACATTGTTTTTCAACCATGCTTCAACAGAATTATGTAAAAAAATAAACTCATGAAACAGGCATGGACAAAAATGATGGTACCCCTAGAAAACACAGAACATAATGTGACCAAAGGGACATGTTAATTCAAGGTGTGTCCACTAATTAGCATCACAGGTGTCTACAACCTTGTAATCAGCCATTGGGCCTATATATATGGCTCCAGGTAATCACTGTGTTGTTTGGTGATATGGTGTGTACCACACTCGACATGGACCAGAGGAAGCAAAGGAAAGAGCTGTCTCAAGAGATCAGAAAGAAAATTATAGACAAGCATGTTAAAGGTAAAGGCTATAAGACCATCTCCAAGCAACTAGATGTTCCTGTGAGTACAGTTGCACATATTATTCATAAGTTTAAGATCCATGGGACTGTAGCCAACCTCCCTGGACGTGGCCGCAGGAGGAAAATTGATGACAAATCTAAGAGACGGATAATCCGAATGGTAACAAAAGAGCCTAGAAAGACTTCTAAAGAGATTCAAGGTGAACTTCATGCTCAAGGAACATCAGTGTCAGATCGCACCATCCGTCGTTGTTTGAGCCAAAGTGGACTACATGGGAGACGACCAAGGAGGACACCATTGTTGAAAACGAATCATAAAAAAGCAAGACTGGAATATGCCAAACTACATGTTGACAAGCCACAAAGCTTCTGGGAGAATGTCCTGTGGACAGATGAGACAAAAATCGAAGTTTTTGCCAAGGCACATCAGCTGTATGTTCACAGACGAAAAAATGAAGCATATCAAGAAAAGAACACTGTCCCTACTGTGAAACATGGAGGAGGCTCTGTTATGTTCTGGGGCTGCTTTGCTGCGTCTGGCACAGGGTGTCTTGAATCTGTGCAGGGTACAATGAAATCTCAAGACTATCAAGGAATTCTAGAGAGAAATGTACTAGCCAGTGTCAGAAAGCTTGGTCTCAGTCGCAGGTCATGGGTCTTGCAACAGGACAATGACCCAAAACACACCGCTAAAAACACCCAAGAATGGCTAAGAGGAAAAAATTGGACTATTCTAAAGTGGCCTTCTATGAGCCCTGACCTCAATCCTATTGAGCATCTTTGGAAGGAGCTGAAACATGCAGTCTGGAA
Organism: Bufo gargarizans; assembly: GCF_014858855.1. NCBI lineage: Eukaryota > Metazoa > Chordata > Amphibia > Anura > Bufonidae > Bufo > Bufo gargarizans. The sequence goes on from NC_058080.1 coordinate 76,429,664, forward strand.
AAGGCACCCTTCAAACCGGACACAACTGGAGCAGTTTGCTCATGAGGAGTGGGCCAAAATACCTGCTGAGAGGTGCAGATGTCTCATTGACAGTTACAGGAAGCGTTTGATTGCAGTGATTGCCTCAAAAGGTTGCGCAACAAAATATTAAGTTAGGGGTACCATCATTTTTGTCCATGCCTGTTTCATGAGTTTATTTTTTTACATAATTCTGTTGAAGCATGGTTGAAAAACAATGTCTGACTTTCATTGGTTAACATTTATAGAATTTTAATTTATTATTACTTTTGTCAGATTAAAGTTATTTCTGTGACCATTGTGACTTTTTCTTTCATTGACCAAAGGGTACCAACAATTTTGTCCACGTCTGTATATCAAACTGTGGACATGCTATACTAACTCTGAACCTACTGCATAGTGTATATCAAACTGTGGACATGCTATACTAACTCTGAACCTACTGCATAGTATATACCAAACTGTGGACATGCTATACTAACTCTGAACCTACTGCATAGTATATATCAAACTGTGGACATGCTATACTAACTCTGAACCTACTGCATAGTGTATATCAAACTGTGGACATGCTATACTAACTCTGAACCTACTGCATAGTATATACCAAACTATGGACATGCTATACTAACTCTGAACCTATGGCATACTATATACTAAACTGAGGACATGCTATATACTAACTCTGAAGCTATTGCATACTAGATGCTAACTCTGAACATTGCACAAGCTTATACTAACTCGTGACTCCTGTAATTCTGAGAGTCCCTCTTTACCATCAGTAAAACTAATTAGATGGATAGCGGTAAATGATTTTGTTACCCCAAACTCTCCGCCTAAGACTGAGAGTGACGCCTGGGGTACATACTGAGTAACCGCGAATCCCACAGCCAAACACAAGGGTGGTGGGATAATAGTGGATGTCCATTGCTTCCGCAGTTGAGATCCTAACTGATCAACTAGGTGCGTTACATCCTTTCTCTCCCACAGCTTCAACACCAAGCTAGTTTATAGCTCCTCCCACCCAGCTACTTACATAGACACTCCCCTATCACTGCCCCTAACAATGCCCAGCTAGTTTATAGCTCCTCCCACCCAGCTAGTTACATAGACACTCCCCTATCACTGCCCCTAACAACACCCATCTGGTTTATAGCTCCTCCCACCCAGCTAGTTACATAGACACTCCCCTTTCACTGCCCCTAACAACACCCAGCTAGTTTATAGCTCCTCCCACCCAGCTACTTACATAGACACTCCCCTATCACTGCCCCTAACAATGCCCAGCTAGTTTATAGCTCCTCCCACCCAGCTAGTTACATAGACACTCCCCTATCACTGCCCCTAACAACACCCATCTGGTTTATAGCTCCTCCCACCCAGCTAGTTACATAGACACTCCCCTTTCACTGCCCCTAACAACACCCAGCTAGTTTATAGCTCCTCCCACCCAGCTACTTACATAGACACTCCCCTATCACTGCCCCTAACAATGCCCAGCTAGTTTATAGCTCCTCCCACCCAGCTAGTTACATAGACACTCCCCTATCACTGCCCCTAACAACAACCATCTGGTTTATAGCTCCTCCCACCCAGCTAGTTACATAGACACTCCCCTTTCACTGCCCCTAACAACACCCAGCTAGTTTATAGCTCCTCCCACCCAGCTACTTATATAGACACTCCCCTATCACTGCCCCTAACAATGCCCAGCTAGTTTATAGCTCCTCCCACCCAGCTAGTTATATAGACACTCCCCTATCACTGCCCCTAACAACACCCAGTTAGTTTATAGCTCCTTCCACCCAGCTAGTTACATTGGCACATCCCTATCATTGCCCTGACCATGGACATAACTTCACAGGAAATAAGAAAGCTGCATGGTCAGGCAACCACAGCCCACAATGGAAAATAGGAGCAGAAAAGATAATAAAAATACATAAAAGTATTTTAGCTACTTTCATAAATGATTATTTTAAAGGATGTTGATGCAAGGAAGAAAACTTCTTTAAGGGCTGAGATGTTTTTGGTCTTACGGACTGAGAGTTTATGTTTTTTTTTTATTCATTTATGCCTGCTTGCATGCTGTCAGACATTGTATTTTTCATTTTTAATTAAATCTACCTATACTATGTAAAGCTTTTTTTAGACATCATTTCAAGGCAAATTTAGAGCAGAATTTAATGAATATGCTTTTTTTTGTTATGAAGACATTTTGAAGAAACAGTTTTAAAACCAGCATCTAGATCTGAATACTTTTGTAATTGCAGGTAATTAAACATTTTTATTCAATAAAATGTATGTATATAGCACCACCTGCTGTTTATTAATTTCTTATTTCTTTGTCCTGCTCACTGAGAAGGCCGCACATGCTCAGTTTCATCCTTCAACTGCCTCCTGAGCTGTGATAGGTAGAGCATGGACACGCCTCCTTAACTGCAGCAGAAAAGACACTCCCCTTGAGCTGCCATCTTGATATTAATCTAGCATGGTGAAATCTCTGGACCCCTGTGAGGTACAGGGCTGTTTCTAGCTTTGTTAGAAATTGACATGTACTATATGATGTCTGATTTTAATTTTTTGTATTAATCGTGGGATAACCCCTTTAAATTTGAGAACCAGGATCCCCAGAAAACAGCTTATTTTGGTGGGAGAAGATTCTGTCAGCTATACATTTCTCCTGCAGCCTCACACAGAGCAGAAACAGAGTTGGTGGATCTAGCATAGGTTAAAAACTACACCATGATGGAAAATGTGGCAGAAAATGTTTATAGATGGGTCATTCTTGGTGAAACTCTGCTGACCATATTTTCCAACACATTCGTATGGAGCTCAGCTTGATCTCACCAGATGCAACCACTTACCTATGGGAGATGAACTGACCATCCATCATATGAAGGATACATACAGCTCTCCCCTCACTCATATTAAACATTGATGTCTAGTAAAGAGATAAAAAAAAAAAAAATACGTTTGCCATCATGAATCTCAATATGTCAATAAAGTGGTATTAATAATGTAGAGGAAGGATCTCCGCCTGTTTCACAGGATACTAAGCTACTTTTTTAAGCTCCTGTCATTTTCATTACAATTTACAATTCGCAGAATAAGAGGAGCAATTCAAGAGCTTCGAGAGAATAAAAGAGGAAAGATGTGAAGATAATCACCAGTCTATGTAGAAAGCACAACCTGGACTAAGTCAGCGGGGAAATAAGCCATGCTATAACATGGCCTGAAATGAAAGACTATACCTTAGTCATTGACTTCAAAGCAATAAGCGAAATCACGGTTTGTGTGCGGCCAGCAATAAGCCGGTGAATGTATAAATATCTGATTTGTTTAAGGATGAGGCACCTTACGGCACATGTAATATTCATGCTCTTGCTCACTTGTGGAGAACACTTATGAAATTAACACTGAGAGGAAAGGTATACCTCAACGTATTTCTTTCTTTTTTCCCTTTTTTTTCAACAGGACAAAAAAATCCAGTTATATATTTTTTGTAGAATTCTCATTTTTGATGTATTGGTTGTTTAAATTTTTTTCTTTATATAGCGCAAACATATTCCACAGAGCTGGAATATTAGAGACTTCTGTACTGTCTCAGTCCCCGTCCTAATAGTCAAAATCTCAGACAAATTTCACAGGGCGCCTGCATATTTACAGTATATGGATTGTAAAAAAGTAGATAAGGGGATCTACGCAAGCGTGGACTGAAGAAATTCATGCACGTATACATGGTAAGGCTGAAAGAAGACATACGCTAGGTCCATCCAGTTCAGTCTATTAGTCTGTTATCCTGCAAAGGAGGTTAAAAACCTGCATAAGGCAAACATTTGTATTCCTCGTCTTAGAGAAAAATTAAAGAAAAAATATCCTTCCCGACTCCAATCAGGCAATCAGAATAACTCCCTGGATCAACGACCCCTCTCTAGTAGCTATATCCTGTAATATTATTACGCTCCAGAAATACATCCAGGCCCCTCTTGAATTCCTTTATTGTACTCCCCATCACCACCTCCTCAGGCAGAGAGTTCCATAGTCTCACTGCTCTTACCGTAAAGAATCCTCTTCTATGTTTGTGTACAAACCTTCTTTCCTCCAGACGCAGAGGATGTCCCCTCGTCACAGTCCTGGGGATAAATGGATCATGGCAGAAATCTATGTTTTGACCCTTGATACATACATAATTGTTAGGTCACCTATGTTTTTTCTAAACCTATTAACCCTAACTTTGATAATAGCTCTGGGCTTTTAAGTCACTCAAGCTCTACTAGGCCTTTATTGTGTACTAATGGTGAAAACTGTATGCAGTGTGTGATCTAACTAGTAATCTTTGAAGTGGTAGTGTGTTTATCTTCATGCCACGTGCATCTATAACTCTTTTGATGCACCCCATAATTTTATTAGCCTTGGCACTCGCCAACTATAATTTCTAAGTCCTTTTCCATGTCAGTGTTAGGCCTCTGGCTTTTTCAGTATTTTGCAGTCCGCAAAAAATGGATCCACAAAAAATACGGATGACGTCCGTGTGCATTACGTTTTTTGCAGAACGGAATAGCTGGCCCCTGATAGAACAGTAGTATCCTTGTCTGTTATGCGGACAATAATAGGACATGTTCTATCTTTGAACAGAACGGCAAAACGAAAATATGGAAACGAAAGGCATACGGAGTACCTTCCGTTTTTTTGCGGATCCATTAAAATGAATGGTTCCGTATATGGTCCGTATACGGAACGCAAAAAGCGGAACGGAAACAGAAGAAAAAAAATCTTGTGTGCAAGAGGCCTTAGGCCCACAAACCTAAGGGCTCCATGCCCGTATTGCAGACTGCCAACGGTGGGTGCCAAATATACCGGCACTGGCTATGTGTAAATTTGTATTTATTATTTAATTATCTTATGCACCTTTATAGCTCTACAGTATTCCGCAGCGTTTTACAGATATTAGCATGTGCATAACCTTACATGGGCACATTGGCGGATCCAGGGGGGCAACAGGTCAATTGCCCAAAGCCCCCCCCGGGCACAGCGGCGGTGGCAGCGGCAGGGAAAGATGAGTGCTTCCATTGTGGAAGCGTTCATCTCTATATTCATCTGTATCACCGTCCTCAGGACAGCGATACAGATGAATGGTGCGGAGGAGCAGGGGAGAGGCATCTCCCTTGCCCGTTCCTCTGATAGGCTACAGGCATTAGGCCTGCAGCCTATCAGAGGCCGGTGCAGGCAGCGCAATGACGTCATCGCGCCGCCTGAGCCGTACAGAGCGGGACACAGGCCGGAAGAGGCCTGCATCGCATCGCAGTGTCATGGAGGTAAGTATAAGTGTTTATTGTTTTAATTATTTATAGTACAGTATGGCAAGAAGGGGGGTGGGGCCCTATATACTGGCACATTCTGGGGTGGAGCACTATGGAGAGAGGGGGGAAGAAGCACTATGGGGGTATCTAATGGGGGCTCTATATACTGGCACATTATGGGGGGAAGCACTATGGAGAGGGGGGAAGAAGCACTATGGGGGCATATAATGGGGGCCCTATATACTGGCACATTATGGGGGGAGCACTATGGAGAGAGGGGGGAAAAGAGCACTATGGGGGCATTATCTAGGGGCATTTCATACTAGCACCCATTTTTGTGCCACTATGGGGAAGGGGGGAGAGAAGCATTATAGGGGCATGTATGTAGGGCAGTCTATAGGGGCATTTTATACTGCCACATAATGAATGAGCACTATGGGGATGGGGGAGGAGCACTATGGGGGCATCTTCTTGGGGCACTATACAGGAGTATTTTATACTGGCACAAATTATAGGGGCACTATGGGCACCTTAGCTCAACTGGGGTTTTAGCTCAACTAAGTGTTTTTTGTAGTGGCACACAGTACGGGTCATTAGATCACATGAGGGCACTCTGAGGACATTGACAGGGGGCACTAAAAGGAGTTTTTATTTTTAACTGCCACACAACGGAGCATTTTTTTGTACTGGCGCACATTATAAGGGGGCTTTATTATAATTGGGGGACTATGGGAGCATTATTACTTCTGGGACACAATTACTGTTGGGGGCACTGTAGGAGCACTATTACTACTAAGTGCACTCTGGCACAGAATTATTACTAATTGTGTTTGTTTTTGGTTTGCAAAGCTATTTTGGGTTAGGCCTCATGCACAAGGCCGTTGTTTTGGTCCGCATCTGAGCCGCTTTGCGGACAAGAATAGGCAGTTATGTTAAAGGCTGTCCGTGCCGTTCCACAAATTTCAGAATGCGCACGGACGCCATACTTGTTTTGCGGATCCGCGATTTGTGGACCGCAAAAAACACCACAGTCGTGTGCATGTAGCCTTAAGGGGATTTTGAAAATTTCCGACTATATACTATTTGATTTAGTTTTGACTTTCTTCATTTCCATTCAAAATTTGATATGCTGTATTAGAAGATAAATGCTTAGTCGTAACGTGTCAAATTTTTAACTAATACTTCTGAATTTTGTTTTGGGAATTTGTGCTGCCCACTTTCACACTAGTCATCATGAGAATTCCTAACTTAGGTGTCATACCTCTATACAGTACCTTGTAGTACTTGGTGTGCAGTACTTATCCATTAAGGGCACAGTTAATATATGGAAAGATACTTGCAGGAAGATTAAATAGATCTCATGGGTAAGACAGCGCATCTCATTGTACTGTGTTATGTAAAAATTCATTCAGCTACACTTAATCAGATTGTCAGCTCTCTTGGTTATCATAGCCAATTTGTGTGCAATAAAATGCAAAGTAAACAGAGTGATGTGAAGCGTGATAACAGTGTGCTTTGACCTTTTTTTGGCTGATAGGAAATAATACTAGCTTGTCTCTGTGATTGCAATCTTAATTCCTTTGAAGTGGGCTACTAGTATCTTGATGGCGTCTTATCTTCCTAAATCAACCGATTTTTTATGTCATTGGCCTATATCTCTACCTAGTCTCATTGGGTCCGGGAAAACTTGTGGAGGACTTGTAAATAATTTTTTGAATCTTGAGATGCATGGGAGAATTCTTTCCTTTCTAAAATGATTAATTTGGAAATTAAAGCATAAGGTGCTCATATTGATTTACTCTCTATCTACGTACATTTTTTGTCTTAGTTTGCCAAGGTAAAATAGAATAAAATAATCCCCATAAATTCAATACGTATTGAACATATCATGCATTAATACAATCAAGAATATACCAAGAAATGCAATAACTAGTGATGGCCTTGCGGTTAGCCCGGAGGTCGGTTCGAGGCAAACTTTGTGCGTTTGCGATCCGCCGAACATGCAAACATATGGCGATGTCCGTGCGGGCCATATTTTTTTGCATTGCAACGAACTTTGACCCATGACACATCCATCAGGTGGCACAGGACAGCCAATTGAGACGTTTCAGCACATGGACACACCCCCAACCCTATAACAGAACCCGTTCTGGCAGCCATGTTACATTATGTGTTTTGCTAGTGTAGGGAGAGGTTGCATTTTGGAGCAGGGACAGGATGTTAGGAACTTAGGGACACCAAACGCTATCTAATTGGGCCACAAAAGTCCTTTTAAGGACTGGTAACGTTGTGCTATCGATAGGTGTTATACACAGAGGGTGTGATATACTTATAATATACTTTCTAACATAGAAAGTATATTATAGTGTATTTGTATGCTTCCAGAAAATACTGATTGAGGGCTGCAGACTATCAGCTTCCACAAAATAGTGATTGAGGTTTTCCATATACCCGTGTCCACAAAATTACTGCTTGAGCGTGATATACCAGCTTCAACTAACAACTGATTGAGGCCTACCATATATCAGCTTCCAAAAAACAGTGATAGAGTTTTTCCATATACCTGCATCCACAAAATTACTGCTTGAGGGTGATATGCCAGCCTCAACTAACAACTGATTGAGGCCTTCCATATATCAGCTTCCACAAAATAGTGATAGAGGTTTTCCATATACCTGCATCCACAAAATACAGATTGCAGATTTTAATATACCTGGTTCAACTAACAACTGATTGAGGCCTTCCATATATCAGTTTCCACAAAATAGTGATAGAGGTTTTCCATATACCTGTATCCACAAAATACAGATTGCAGGTTTTGATATACCTGCTTCAACTAACAACTGATTGATGCCATTCCATATATCAGCTTCCACAAAATAGTGATAGAGGTTTTCCATAAACCTGTATCCACAAAATACAGATTGCAGGTTTTGATATACAGTACCTTCTTCAACTAACAACCGATTGAGGCCTGCCATATATCAGCTTCCACAAAATAGTGATAGAGGTTTTCCATATACCTGCATCCACAAAATGCAGATTGCGGGTTTTGATATACCAGCTTCAACTAACAACTGATTGAGGACTTCCATATATCAGCTTCCACAAAATAGTGATAGAGGATTTACATATACCTGTGTCTACAAAATTACTGCTTGGGGATTATATACTAGCTTCAACTAACAACTGATTGAGGCCTTCCATATATCAGCTTCCACAAAATAGCGATAGAGGTTTTTCATTTACCTGCGTCCACTAACAACTGATTGAGGCCTTCCATATATCCACTTCCACAAAAGATTGATAGAGGTTTTCCATAAACCTGCGTCCACAAAATACAGATTGCGGGTTTTGATATACCAGCTTCAATTAACAACTGATTGAGGCTTTCCATATATCAGACAACCAATGAATACCTTTGCCATCTATGTATATACGATCCAATATAAGAACAATTGGAAGCAATAATAGAAGATATATGGATCAAAATTGAAACAAACAGCAATTCCACCACTCAATATATATTCAAATAATCAAAATTTTTATTTTGATTATCAAAATCTGGCTTCACATAATTAAGAACATTTAAAATCTCATAGGCTGGAGGTATATGGTGATATTAGTTCATTAATGTAAAGTGCAAGTGCAAAACATATCCATAAGGTAGTATGGACAATACATGTATATAGTATTATTGCTGACCACAGTATGTAAATATCAACAGATATCAATGTTGCTTCTACTAGACTTTCGAATACTCTATAAGGTGCTTCAATAAAATTGTTGAAGAGGCATCACAAGAACATGTGTTACATTGATGTCCAATACCAGTATTCTGCAACAGATAATACTGCAAGATCAGAACATTATACTAAGTTATACCAAAATACAATATATGGTTAACATAATGCAGTACATACTAACCCAGGTTATACACCACATCACCGCCAGACCATACTCATTTCCATATATCAGCTTCCACAAAATAGTGATAGAGGTTTTCCATATACCTGTGTCCACAAAATACAGATTGCGGGTTTTGATATACCTGCTTCAAATAACAATCGATTCTGGCCTGCCATATATAAGCTTCCACAAAATAGTTATAGAGGTTTTCCATATACCTGCAGCCACAAAATTTCTGCTTGAGGGTGATATACCTGCTTTAACTATCAACTGATTGAGGTCTGCCATTTATCAGCTTCCACAAAATGCTGATTGAGGGGTTTGATATACCTCAGCCTTCGGCTTCTGCACCCTTCTCATCCTCTGTATCTGTACCGTCCTCACGGAAATATTTTCCCATCCATTCCCAGACCTTAATGATGTGCAGCCATTCTTGGCATCGGATTAGGAAGAGGAGGTAGGAACAGCTGCGGTCTGACGACAGTACCCAGATCAGCCAAAGGAGGGTGGTCCCCGCTGTTGCTGCCTACTCCGAGATCTCTAATGTCAGTGGTGGTGAAGGTGACGATGATGACGTGTCAATGGACATCATGTGGGTGCCCACAAGAGAGTAAGAGGAGGGGAGTTCAGAGGTAGAGATGGAGCAGCAGATAGGGAGGAGAAGGAGCAGAAGCAGGCAGAGGTCTCAGTGCACAGGAGGCAAAAAACAGACTGCAAATGTATCTGGAGGGAGCCATCCACCATGCACAGTCATATGTTGGACTCCAAGGACGCCTGCACATGGCTCCGCAGTGTGGGCTTTTTTTTTACGTGTTAGCTGCTGACAATAGTGTTGCCATCTGCAGCCTGTGCTGTCAACGCATACGTCACGATAAGCCCAAAAATCACCGCCTTAAGAAGGCACCTGCCCTCCCATCATCGAGCCCAGTGGGAGCAACGCTATCAGAACCCACAAAGCCACACTCCCGGCGCTCCACGTCCTGCCTCTCCTCCTTCTACTTCTCCTCTCTCCTCCCATTTGTCCTCCACTTTCCACCGTGCCGTCGTCGCTTTCATCAGGCACAATGCAGGCTTCTGTGGCCCAAATGTTCAAGCGTGAAAAAAAATTACGACGTCAAATAATCCTTTTGCCCAACGGCTGACCGCTGGCTTGTCGGAACAGCTAGCCCGCCACTACGGCCATATAAATTGGTGGACTCTGAGGCCTTTCGAAAATTTTCGGCCATTGGCACACCGCAATGGAAGGTCCCCGGAAGGAAATATTTCTCCAAGAAAGGCATCCCTGAACTATATGGCCACGTTCAGCCATATATATCTTTGGCACACAGTGTAGGTGCCAAGATACATCTGACCACAGACACGTGGTCTAGCAAACATGGGCAGAAAAGGTAAATAACTTTTACTGCCCACTGGGTGGACCTTCTGACGGCCGTCAAGCATGTAACCCGTGGCGCCCGTGTGGATTTGGTGTTACCGCCACGGATTGCATGCAGGTCTGCCTCTTCTTCTCCTCCTCCTACTCCATTCTCCGTCTCCTCCTCGGCTGACTCCTCCTTTTCCACTGCTACCGCCTCATCTGCTGCACCCCCCCAAGCTCCCCAGAACCTATTCTATGTGCCAGGTGAGACGTTTTCATGCTGTGCTGCGACTGTTGTGCCTAGAAGCCAAGAGACACACTGGTCCTGCACTGCTTTCAGCCACACAGAACAAAGAATGGTCTTTGCCATATGTATATACAGTGGCATAAAAGGCCTTTTATGTCAGATGAATGCCTAATTTTTGGGGCCTGTACTGGCCGACAGTTACATTTTTATCCTGTGACTGCCTAATGCGCCTCCAGCCACAGAATCCAAAGTTCTTTGCGGTCAGGTGAATGCCTATCGCCTAATTTTTGGGGCTTGTACTGGCCGACAATTACATAATTGTCCTGTGACCGCCTAATGTACCTCCTAGCCTACAGAATCTAAAGTTTTTTGCTGTCAGGTGAACGCCTATTGCTTAATTTTTGGGGCTTGTACTGGCCGACAGTTACATATTTATCCTGTGACCGCCCAATGTACCCCCAGCCACAGAATTCAAAGTTCTTTGCTGTCAGGTGAATGCCTATTTGCTAATTTTTGGTGCCTGTACTGGCCGACAGTTACATTTTTTTTTATCTCTAGCCACATAATCACACCCTTGTCTCACTCCTTTGCCTCTCATTATGGTGGCGTATGAACCGCATTCACCATAAGAACCTTCTAATGTCACAGGGTCATGTGACTGTGCCCCTCCCCCCGTACTGTGCCCCTTATACCCTGAATTGTGCCCTCTTACCACACCCTGTGCAGTGCCCCTAGCCATTCCCTGTACTGTACCCTCTTATGCACTTTTATCCGTTCACAGTATGGAGGCGTTATCCGGTCACTGCACAGAGTTGTTATCTGGTCAATGTATGGCGGTGGTATCATTTTTTAGACCTGGCATGAGCGGGAAAAATATGCAGATTGCGGTGCTAAGGACCTTTGCGCCACAATCTGTGTCAGAAATTCACCTAACTTAGACGTATTTCTATATAATAAATGACCACCTATTTGTATTATTATTTGGAGGTAGGGCGGAGGTAGGGCTAATATCTTAATTTATATAGACTCTAGTGTATTATACTGTGCCCTGTATTTCCCAGTAGAAAATGATCCTTGGGAAACACAGTCCTCATCCCTGACCACGAGGACCAGGTAGCGCTCTGTCAGTACATGGTGGCCTCCCCTCTCCGCCACGCTGCTCTGGGTTTACATCCTATTTTTGCCATCTATTTAATGCATACCAAAAATGTATGAGTTAACAGATGCCTCAGTCTGATGCCGTACAGTGGCGTCCCTTCACCATACAGTTCTAGTGTTGAGCGCAAATATTCGAATTGTGAAATTTTAATCGCGAATATCGCCGCTTTGAGAATTTGCGAATATTTAGAATATAGTGCTATATATTTGTATTTGCGAATAGTGTTGAATATTCTAATCCCAAATTTATCACAAATTTATCGGGAATATATTATATTGCCGATTTTTGCAATCAAGTAAACAATGTCTGGAAATCACAAATTCTCGAATTTGCAAATTTATGGCAAATATTTATCCCAAAATTTGTGAAATATCGCAAATTTGAATATTGCCTATGACGCTCATCACTATATAGCTTCATGGTAGAAAGAAAAAATACGTTAATGTATGCATTTTTTTTATGGACTCTGCAGGATACAAAAATGTGGAGTGCTGCACATTTGTATACATCAAACCGATAGGAAATAAAAAATGTCTAGGCTCCAGCAGGGCGCATTTTTGAGCGTTTCCCTTTAAGATGCATAAAAATGGCCCCTGATTAAAATACATGTTTTTTGTGGGAATTTTTGCCATTGATCCCCCTCTGGTATGTCACTGTCCATGTCGTGGAACTATTTGTGCACTTCTAGTAAGTATTTGGTGGCTGCAAATATGACCTGAAGGTTTTTCAGGTTTTACTGCCTTTAAAGTGAATAGGGCCTGCCGCGAACGCGCGGTTTGCAAAATGTCCCGGCCGATGTTCGTCCATCACTAGTAATAACCAGTAGTAAAGTCGAATCAGCTAAGGCTACTTTCACATTAGCGGTCGGGTCTCCGCTTGTGAGTTCAGTTTGAAGGCTCTCACAAGTGGCCCCGAATGCATCCGTACTGCCCTAATGCATTCTGAGTGGATGCGGATCCGCTCAGAATACATCAGTCTGGCACCGTTTGGCCTCCGCTCTGCTCAGCAGGCGGACACCTGAATGCTGCTTGCAGCGTTCGGGTGTCCGCCTGGCCATGCGGAGGCAAACGGATCCGTCCAGAGTTACAATGGAAGTCAATGGGGGCGGATCCGTTCGAAGGTGACACAATATGGTGCATTTTTTAAACGGATCCGTCCCCCATTGACTTTCAATGTAAAGTCTGGACGGATCCGTCTGAATACAAATTGTACTTAGACTTTTTAAGTGAAATATAATGCAAACGGTTCCGTTCTGAACGGATACCATCGTTTGCATTATAGGAGCGGATCCGTCTGTACAACTACCAGACGGATCCGCTCCGAACGCAGGTGTGAAAGTAGCTTAATACACACATATTATAGGGGTCCTATTTCCTTACAGTCTGGTAAACTAAAGGAGGGGGTTCATGTTCTTCATGGAGTTCAATTCCCATTTTTGAATGGTTCTCATTGAGGAGATCTAGTGGGTTATCGAGCAGAGATGAGTGCATTGATTCTTATAAATCACATTCTTTATGAATATCACAAAACTTTGACTGTCAAATGAATCAGATTTTTTTTTATTTGTTTCGGATGAATTGCATAAAAACGTCGCCCAGTGCCATTTTACTATAGAAATTGGCAGGGAAAATAGAAGGGCGAAAGAATACGAAGAAACATAAAAAATTGGGGGCTTACTCTGATTGGCACAGAGTCTGACAGACAGCCTGATCAGCCAATCAGGGGTCTGTATGCAGGAAATTCCTTTTGCTGAGAAGGAAAAAAATGCCATTATGTTCCCAGATAGGCTTGTGAAAGGATGCCTTGTGGCAGTGTCTGCCAAAAAACTATTGCAAACACAAGGCAGTTTACTAGGGACATTATAGGGAGAGAATTGAAAATATAATTGCTTACAGTTTAGTGAGGGACTGGTCACTGTCCTGGTTACTTTTATACAGCTCTCTGGCAAGTTATTCATTAGAGAACCCAGCAAACAATGCATAGTTTTCTATATAAACAATCATCTAGCTCTTTTTTTTTTTTCTACAGTTCATAGGCTTATTGCCAGCCCATCACCCCAATAGCATACATTTTTCTTCAACACCCTTGTTATGGAACATCTTGTATATTACTGCAAAATACCACTCACTGTTACAGCAAAGACATTTACTGCAATGACCCTATTATTATATCTGTATATATATCGTTTAGTGTTATAGAAATTTTACTGCAATAATGCCATTATTATTCTCATGTTATTGAACATGTTATATTTTACTAGGTTCTATTCAGTGTTATTGCTAAAGCATTTTACTGCAATAATGTAATTATTACACCCGTGTTATTGAACGTGTTGTATATTACTGCCAAATACCGTTTAAGGTATACAAAACACATTTTACTGCAATAATGCCATTATTATTCTCATGTTATTGAATGTGTTTTATTAACTATTTTACTGCAATAATGCAGTTATTGCACCCGTGTTATTGAACGTGTTGTACTGTATATTACTGCCTAATACTGTTCAAGGTTAGGGATGAAACATCCAAAGTCGATTTGCATAAAACTTTGTTCTTATACTGTACAGAGCAAGAGCAATAACTTCATAAATTATTTGTACTGTAAAAAAACATTTCCTGAACTCGGGTTCGGTTCCAAGTGGTACCTTGGAACCGAACCCTAGTTGGGGAAATGGTTTTTTACAGTACAAATTAATTTATGAAGTCATTGCGCGAAGTCTTGCGAGACTTTGTGAAGCAATAACTTCGGCTCATCGGAGCCAATACATTCTAATACTTTACGGAGCTCGTGCTCCATACAGTATTAGATTTAAGTATTATGCGAATCGACTTCGGATGTTTCCGAAGTCGATTCGCTCATCCCTATTCAAGGTATAGAAAACACATTTTACTGCAGTAACACAATTATTATATCAGTGTTGTTGAATGGGGTGTATATTACTGCAAGATACCATTCAGACTGTATAGAAAAAAACATTTTTACTGCTATAATGCAATTATAACCATTATTGAATGCATTGCATATTACTAAACAATAGCAATCGGTGATACTGCAAAAACATTTTTTATGTGTTTATTAATGGCCTGTGCAATCCCATAGAGGTAATGCTGACTATTCTGAATTTAAGGACGCCACAATCGATTTTAATTTTCTAATTTCTGCATTCTAAAAGCCATAAGATTTTTATTTTTCCATCGAGGGCTAGATTTTTTTTACAGCATGAATATTTTTAAATAGCACCATTTTGGGGTACATTTAATTTATAGTGTAACTTTTATTCATTTTGGGGGGGGGGAGGGTGATTGCATGAAAAGCCCAATTGCCACCCAATATCTTTTGTGATTAAAAAATCTGTAATTAGAAAAAAAAAAAAAATTAGAAAAAATGGATATTAAGTGCCAGCAAAAAATTATAGGTGACAGATTCCTTTTAAGTTCAACTTGCAGTATTCAGTGATTGCTTTGTAGGTTTGTAAAGCATGACCGAATTGTATTTGCTCTTGTAGCAGCTCCCTGACATGAGTTGGGGGAAATGTATCATTCCTCCCATGCCACTTTTCTCGTGTAAAAAAGCTACAAATCCCTGCATTTCTGACATTCTAAATGTCACTTGCGTTTGTATGCTGCCCTCGACAATTTCCTGAAAAGGGAGCGTGGTGATGGTGCGGAGGGGTGTGTCAAGGGCGGGAGGGGCTAAGCTGGACCGTCACATTTATCTTCTTTTATGCCACTTTTCTGGTGTAAAAGAAGAATTCAAATATTCGGCAGCTAGGAGATTTCAGTCTAGGCAGGTGGACTACCAGAGGGTGCACCTAATTTATGTTGAAGCATGTACCTAGTCATGAATTAGGCGCATTCTCCGGTACTGAAGTGGTATAAAAAGCTGGTCTATGATATATTTCCCCCCTAGTTTATCTGTATACGCAATCTTTTCAATGCTTGCGTCTACACTTATATTCTCAGAATATGGATGGAATTCCAAAAGTAAAAGTCAAGATTCTCAGTGAGTATTTTAATATATCAAGTGCGTAAAACTTATGTAATTTATGTAAACCCAAGTTTAGAAAATTATCATAATTAGAGATGAGCGAATCGAAGCTGATGAAGTATAATTTAATCAGAATTTAGGGAAAAATTTGATTCGCACTGAATCTGAATTTTCTTACGCTTCATGGTAACAAATCAAATTTTTTCCTAAAATGGCTGCTGCACGTGTTTGGACATGGAGCAAAGAACTCTGGGAACGAGGAATCACCCACGATGCCATGCATGCAGCCAATCAGCAGCCAGGCCTGTGAGGTCACAGCCCTATAAATACCCTTAGATTCCGCCATTTTCCAGTGTACGTACTTAGTGCAGGGAGACAGATGTCAGCAGGCACTAGGGACAGTGGTAGAAATGATTTTAAAACTTTTATTTTGCTATATAGTAGTTCAGGGAAAGGATAGGGAGGAATCATTCCACAGTATTGAAGCAGAACAGGGTTCAGTAGGAGAGTTTACAGCCTAGGGTAATAGATACAATCCTATTAGACCTTGCTGCACTGACTACAGATCCAAATTGCCATTATACAGCTCTGTAATTCCAGCAAACCGTTCTTGCTATTGAGGTGCAAGTGCTGTTTGATACAGCCATTAACAGGGTTTATTGCAAGGAAATATTTATACGTCTTATTTTCCCTTGTGTGGTGCAGTTATATGTTCTAAAGCATTTTATTGGTTTTTATTAGTGGGAAAAAAGTGCTTAGTAGCCGTTGTGTGGTGAAGTGAGAAAATAACAGGCCTTTTTGGTGTGTATTGGTACAAAAAAATACATATTATTTGCCGTTCAGCGGTGCAGTTATATGTTCTAAAGCCCAAAAGGCGTGTATTTGTGGCAAAGAAAAATATATTATTTGCCGTTCAGCGGTGCAGTTATATGTTCTAAAGCTTTTTGTAGAGTGTATAAGTGGCAAAAAAATAAGGGCCTATTTGCTGTTCAGCGGTGCAGTTATATGTTCTAAAGCCCTTTTTGGCATGTATTAGTGGCAAAAAAATATATAGTATTTTCTGTTCAGTGGTGTAGTTTTATATTCTAAAGCCTTTTGTTGCGTGTATTAGTGGCAAAAAAATATATATTTGCCATTCAGCGGTGCAGTTATATGTTCTAAAGTCTTTTGTGGATTGTATAAGTGGAAAAAAGTAAGGGCCTATTTGCTGTTCAGCGGTGCAGTTATATGTTCTAAAGCCTTTTGTGGAGTGTATAAGTGGAAAAAAATAAGGGCCTATTTGCCGTTCAGCGGTGCAGTTATATGTTCTAAAGCCCTCTTTGGCGTGTATTAGTGGCAAAAAATTATATATTTGCCATTCAGCGGTTCAGTTATATGTTCATCGACAGCAGAAGAGGGGGAAACTTGCCCATGAGGCAGCGGCGGAGCCAGCAAGTCGGTAGCGTAGCCGTGAGTCAGCAGGGTGGCAGCAGTGGGAGATCGGGAGCCAAACGTACCCAAGGGAGATCACCCGCTTCGCAGGAGCCTACTTGCCTGGAAAGTAGTGGTGCAGGGGTTTACAGAGTCAGTGGCAGTATCAGTCAGTCAGTGCGGAGTGTTGGGGGTAAAATCACCTACTCGGCGGTGTGGCAACTTTTTGTGAAGCCGTCGGAGGGGGTGAACATGGCCATTTGTAGAATCTGTGGGAAGAAGGTGAAGCGTGTACAGGATGCCAATGTTGGCAACACGGCACTGCATCAACATATGCAGCGTCACCATAAAGTGGCCTGGGAGAACTGTGGCTCCGATGTGGTGGTACAGCCTGCCGCAGTAATCTCTGCATCACCCAGTGGCACAGCACCCAATTTCAGGCAGTCAAGGCTCCACCACCTCAGCCGAAGGAAGCTGTCTGTCCTTCCCATCCTCTGCTGGTCCTGATGCTCCTCTCCTCCTCCTACTCCTCGTCAGTAATTCCATCAGCAATCAATCACCGAAGCGATTGCCAAGAGACAACAGTATGCGTGCACTCATCCAACGGTGCAGAAGCTGAATGTGCTCCTGGCCAAGTTGCTGGTGCTGCAGTCCCTCCCTTTCCAAGTGGTGCACTCTGCACCTTTCAGAGAACTGATGGCTTGTGCCGAGCCGAGGTGGAGAGTCCAAAGCCGTTAATTCTTTGCCAAAAAGGCAGTAACAGCCCTGCATGCATATGTAGAACAGAAGGTGGGCCAGTCCTTGAGCCTGTCAGTATCTGCCAAAGTGCCCGGCAGTTCAGACGTGTGGAGCTATAACTACGGTCAAGGACAATACATGTCCTTTACTGCCCACTGAGTAATTGTGGTTCTTGCCCAGCCACACCAGCAACTTGACCAGATGATGACGCTTCTACCTCCAAGTTCTCACTCCGTTGGTCCTGCAACAATGTCCGCCTCTGCCTCCTCATACACCACCGTGTCCTCAGCCTCCACTGCAATGGACAATTCACAATGATTCTCCAGCATAGCACATGTGCAGGGCATGGCGGTGTCATGCTGTTCTACACCTCGTTTGCCTAGGCGAATGGAGTCACAAAGGGGAGGAACTGCTCCGTGTCCTTCATCAACAAATCGAATCCTGAGTTTCTCTGCGACAGCTCAAAATTGGAACCATGGTGACCGACAATGGGAAGAACATGGTGTCGATGCTGCGCCAAGGAGGGCTGAGTCCATGCACGCTACATGGCGCACAAGTTCAATCTGGTTGTGAAGCAGTTTCTGAAGTCTTCCACCCTTTGCAAGACATACTAAAAATGTCCAGGAAACTTTGTATGCATTTAAGCCACTTGTACACCACAAAGCGCATCCTCCTTGAGCTGCAGCGGTGCAACGGCGTCCCCAAATAGGCTGATATTCAAAGTTTCCACCCGTTGGAATTCCACCCTGCATATATTGGACCGACTATGTGAACAGAGAAAGGCCATAAACGATTTTTTGATTATCCAAGTGGACAGGAATACTCCCCTGTGTAACTTCAATGTCAGCCAGTGGCAGCTCATGCGTGACACCTGCCGTTTGCTCAGTTCCTTTTGAGGAGGCCACGTTATTGGTCAGTCGTCAGGACTACTGATGAACAAAGTCATTCCACTGCTTTATGTCCTGGAACAGATGCTGGTAAATCTGGCTGGTCAGGGGACTGGAGATTTGGTGCCTAGATCTCACAGCCACATGAGCCCTGTGGGGACTGAACTAGAGGAGGAGGAGGATATTGGAACACAAGCAATGTGTAGCAAAATGGGTGCTTTTTCTACACAGGTGACAGGAGAGGAGGAGCAGGAGCAGCCAGAGGAGCAACAGGGCAAGGAGGAAGACGAGGCAGAGGACCCATACACACCGTAGCAGTATGCAGTGGAGATGGATGCAGGGAGTCCCTCCGAGTCACTTGCAAATATGGCTCGATGCATGCTCACTTGATGCGTAGTGACAGCCGAATTGTCACCATTTGGCAGAAGGATGACTTCTGGCTCTCCACCTTGTTTGACCCTTGCTACCGGTCCAAAATGGGGGCCTTTTTACACCCGCTGAGAGGGAAGAGAAACTGAACTACTATAGAGACATCCTATGTAGTCAGTTGGCCGCTGCCTATCTGCACCATCATCCATCCTCTCGCAGGTCTGACTGGGGGGCCCTCTGTGCTCACGTTCCTCTGCCATAGCTGCTGTGGCAGTGTGGGGGGGGGGGGGGTAGGAGCAATTTCAACTCCATCAGCAGCAACTTAATGTCACGGATGGTGTAGCAGAAAACAAGAAGTTACAAATAAGGATCCGACTGGCTTAATCCAAAACTAAGGAACAAAAGGGTGAGCCCTATTAAAGCCCTGAAGCTCTCCCTGTCTTCTCAGCCCATGCAAAGATCTCAGTGATAGAAAGTTGCATGTCCACGTACCTAGACTGAGTGACACCTGCAAACCCTAGAATAGTGAGGGGACACGACCACCGGCTCCCTGCACTTAATACAGAGGGAGTCAGGGTCACCTAGAATCAAGCCAACAGGAAAACAACAAATACAGAAATAGACTTATCTGAAGAACCAGCTGTAGCAACTTCAAGCAGAGAACACAATCCAGGAAGTAATATAAACCGCAAAGTGAGGCAGTATGGGAGGAGATATATAGGGAGGCAATCACTGCTAATAGATGACAGCTGGGAGAGGGAGGAGAGATGTCAAAGCGAAAGCAAAACAAAAGAAGATCATGCAGGAGGTACTGAAGAACGTCTATCAGAACTTCTCAGAGATCTGGCGGTGACACTTAAGCCTAGAGTCGCTGATGAGCATCTTTCTTCAACCGTCCTAGTGAAAAAACTACTCACCAGCAGCAGCAACAGCTAGACCTGGAGCAGGACCTGAACCAGCAGTTGTTGACATACTTGGACAGCACCCTGCCACCCCGTATTGAAGATCCACTGGACTACTGGGCAGCCAAACTGGATTTGTGGCCGCAACTGGCAGAGTTTACCCTGGAAAAGCTATCCTGCCTAACCAGTAGTGTGAGATCAGAGTGGTTGTTTAGTGTGGCAGGGGGCCTTAGTTACCCCAAGAAGAACTCGCCTGGCCACAAAAATGTGGAGAGACTTACCTTTGTCAAGATGAATCAGGCGTGGATCAGACAGGAATTTCCACCAACCAATGCCTAATGCATCAGACTAGATCATCCATGGTGCCACATCAACACTTTAACAAAAGAGACCGTTTTTTTTTTCTGGCTACTTGCCTCAGCTACTATTCTGATGCTGCCACCCGGCTGATGCCACACATCTTATTCCAAGTGCTTCTTCTTTCACCCACCATTTTCAGCTGGTACTGGCATTGCCACCCACCCCCCACTCTGTCACCGGGTGACTCTGTGGTCTCCTGATGCTGCTGCCACCTCCACACTATGTCACCTTGACACTCTGTGGCCTCCTGATGCTGATGCTACCTCCACAATATGTCACCTTGCCACTCTGTGGTCTCCTCATGCTGCTGCTACCTCAACACTATGTCACATTGCAACCCTGTGGCCTCCTCCTGATTCTCCTGCCGCCACATCCACACTATGTAATTGTGCCACTCTGTGGTCTCCTATTGCTGCTGCTGCCACCTCCACACTCTATCATTTTGCCACTCTGTGTTCTCCTCATGATACTGCTGCTGCCACCTCCACACTCTGTCATTGTGCTACTGTGTGGTCTCCTCAAGCTGCTGCTGCCACCTCCACTCTCTGTCATTGTGCCACCCTGTGGCCTCCTCCTGATGTTGCTGCCGCCATCTTCACATTTTGTCATTGTGCCACTCTGTCGCCTCCTGATGATGCTGCTGCCACCTCCACACTCTGTCATTGTGTCACTCTGTGCCCTCCTGATGCTGCCGCCACCTCCACTCTGTCATTGTGCCACTCTGTGGCCTCATCCTGATGTTGCTTCTGCTGTCACCTCCACACTCTGTCATTTTGCCACTCTGTGGCCTCCTGATGCTGATGCTGCCACCTTTACGCTGTCATTGTTCCACTCTGTGGCCTCCTCCTGATGCTGCTGCCACCTCAACGCTATGTTATAGAGCCACTCTGTGGAATTCTCATGCTGTTCCCACCCTCCCCACTTCAGGACTGGGCCACTATTTTGCCTTTTGGCCTAGCTGACATCATTATTTTTTTGACCCTTCTTCTGATCTGTCAGAAGGGAGGAAAATGAGACGCACACATCGGATCATATCTATGTAACAGCTGTAAGGCCTGCCCAAATTTTTTTTTGGGCTTTAGCAATACTGATGGATTACTGATCAAATGCTGACCGAGTAAAGGAGGATGCTCAACAGACAGGATTCGTTTTTTGGGGGGTTATTGTTCTGATAAAGGGCAAAATAATCAGTGATGTCAACACAAACTTACTGCTGACACCCTCTCCAGTCTGTCAGGGGGCTCTACTTGTATAAGAGTTTAATAGAACAGGTTCTGTAGACATCTATGTGGAATCAGCTGTCGACAGTGTTAAAGGAGTGCGCTTCTTCTTGACGCTAATATTGACCTGTAAGGCTGAGTTCACACTTAACTGCCCCTGTAACTGCCCAATAAGTGAAGTGTGCAGTGATTCTAACAGTGACTCCTGTCATCTGCATGTCATACTGACTCACAGTAATATTTCACTACCACAGCAGACTCCCTATGCGTGTTACTGCAAGGCACAGTGTTCTACACCACTTTAAAGGCTATCTGCAGCCAGGAAATATAAGTTTTTTTCACCACAAATAAATTCAGATCGAACCAAATTTTTTAAAAACTTGGCGAATCGGCCAAATCGCATTTTTGAGAAATTCGCTCATCTCTAATCATAATGTACACCTAATAGGATAGAAAAAAAAAATCCTAGATCTGTACAGCACTGAGGTGCGTAATACTACTGTGCTTTTTAGCAGTGCTGGATGGTCAGGATACAGATTGCTACTATATTTTGTACAATGGATTAGCTCCCTGTGTATCTGCAAATACCAAGCTCCAACGTGAAAAATTACCAGCGAAACATAATGCATCATTCGATTTCTTTCTCTCAGTAACTTCTCCATGTAATGCCGTCATTTTCTGCACTTCTGGAATAATGGCTGTTTATTGTTGATAACTACAGTCGAATCCAAGATTTCCAGTGTACCTTGGATGGATGAATCTATTTTTCAAGCAGCATAGTTCTAACAATTGAAAGCCATTACAATTTGAAAATCACATTTATTATGCTTTCTTTATCAAGTCCATCCAGAAGTTCCTGCGTTTAATATGTTTTCTTTTCTTTTCCTCTCTTTTTTTCATGTCAGCATCGAAAGAATATTTTTTTATATTTTTTTTGGGGTAAATTCTAATGCAGAAAATCCCACACTGAACTCCATTAACAAAGAGAATGCAACATAATAATAATCAGCCAGGTACATTTTAGAAGCCAAAAAAACTGAAAGCGAGCATAGATAAATATGGAATGTTCTGGGAAGATAAAAAGAGATAAGCAAGGTTTGTGTTCATCCCCGTCCAAAATCTATTTATCCACAGCTGGCTGCCGGCATTGTTTGATGATCTGATGCTGTAACACAGAATCTCTGCTTCCAAAATGGTGATTCCCAATTTATCGGAGACACTTTGGGCGCTGTATAGAATTGAACGCCGCAGATACAATTTTAAATCTGTGCGTTTTTCTGACTCATCATAATGGGTTCGCTAAACTGTCTGGCAACAGGGGATCCAGTAAGTCATGTCAGGTGCCACATGGGAAAAACAAATCCCCTATTGGATAATGGCTCTTGTTCAACCTTCAGTGATTTGTATCTGTCACAAGAGTTAATTTTATCACAAGGCAGATGTTCTGTCTGTATCCATCACATACGTTTCTGAATTCCTTTATTTTTATAATGCAATTTGCCTGCCTCATTCACTTACATCTGAGCTTGGCTGGTGGCCTGATGACATGGTTTGCATTCAGGCTCGCTATCACTCATACACAAATGTAGGGCACCTCAAAAACAGCAATTTCATGTGTATATATTTATGCAGCTGGAATTTTATTTTACCCAGGAAACTTACAGATGCAGTAGCACTGAATGTGACTGAGATATCACCGCACAAAATCCATTAAAAGAGTAAATTAAAAGTTTCTTTGCATTGTTTATTTGTGCATTTCTCTCAACTATAGACGTACACGGCTGTATATGTATACAGTTATTTCTGGTTAGAGATGAGTGAATTATTGGAAAATTCGATTCAGCTGCTTCAATTAATTTTACTAAAAAACATTAGCTTCTTAAACAATTACTTTGTCACGAAGCGTATTTCTTTGTAAATAGTGGGTTCAATTACAGGAAACGGATATAAATAACAGAGTGCTAAATTTAAAAAAAATCATACTTACCTGATCCATTTCTCGACAGGGCCGGTGTGGTGACGTCATACGTCACCGCTAAAGATGACCTAATTTCTCAAACATTAGATTCAGCTGGTTAGCCAAATTTTTGAAAAGATTTGATTCAACCCAAATTCAGCTGTGGCAAATTAGTTTCCTGGCTGCAGAGAGCCTGAATAGTGGTGCACAAAACTGTGCCTTGCAGTAACACACATAGGGAGTCTGCTGTGGTATTGAAATAATACTGGTCAGTATGATATGCACATGACAGGCGTCGCTCTTAGAATCACTGTACACTTCACTTATTTGGCAGTTATGTTTCCAAAACTGACCAAATAACTAAAGTGTGCCTTACAGGTCGATGTTAGTGTCAAGAAGAAGTGCACTCCTTTCACACCGTCGGCAGCTGATTCCACATAGATGTCTACAGAACCTGTTCTATTAAATGCTTATACAAGTAGAGCCCCTAACAGAGTGGAGAGGGTATCAGCAGTCAGTTTGTGCTGACATCACTGATTATTTTGCCCATCATCTGATCCGTCAGAACAATAACCCCAAAAAAACTGATTCTGTCTGTTGAGCATCCGCCTTTACTCGGTCAGCATTTTCTCAGTAATCCATTAGTATTGCTAAAGCCCCCCAAAAAAACAGGAGTGGATCCAAAACAGATGACACGTGAATAGAATATTTGCATGTCTTCTGTGTTTTCTACCTACCCCTGCTTTTGGCTACCAAATCATAAGCCAATTTTGATTGGACCATACAGGCCCTACAGCTGCTACATACATAGGATCCATTGTGCATCTAATTTTTCCTTTCTTCTGACAGATCAGAAGAAGTGTCAAATAAATGATGTCAGCCAGGCCAAAAGCCAAAATAGTAGACCAGTCATGAAGTGGGGAAGGGTGGGAACAGCATGTGAAGTCCACAGAGTGGACCTATGACATAGTGGTGAGGAGGAAGCAGCATGAGGAAACCACAGAGTGGCCCAATGACAGGTTCTGGGGGTGGAAGCAGTATGAGGAGGCCACCAAGTGGCACAATGACAGAGTCTGCAGGTGGCAGCAGCATGAGGAAGCCACAAATTGGCACAATGACAGAGTGTCGATCGATCAAAATACTTCTGGGGGAACCTGCCTGGCATGAACAGGCCTCTAGTAGCTACAGACAATGACAAGACAAAGCGTCAAGATAGCTTTGAGCCTGGAAGAGTCGCGAAGTTCCTCAAGATACGTCACTAAAAGTAGTTTTTCCACCGAAATACATCACAAAAGATTTTACCGCATACTACTACAGCGCTGAACGCTGAATAAGATTTGTTTTTCCACCGATATGCGCCACTAAGATTTTACCGCATATAACGGAGCACGGAGATGGAGAGGGTGTTCAGATTCCCCCCGCACTATACGGACGTCTTTCAGAAATGAACCACTGCTCCTGACAGCAGCTCCTGGGAAGGTCATGGAGCGTCCTGGTCATGCAGTGTAACGGATCTCCTGGCACCCCAACCGGGTACCTCCGTCGATAGATGCTCCTAGTGCTTCCCGAGGACTCCAAGCACTCCACTTGACACTGTAAGCAATGCAGACTCCACGAATCGCCGAAGCTTGGTTGAGGTCTCACCGTCTCCTACCCACCCTGGACCTACGAAAAGGCTCCAGTGGGTGAACCAATCCTAAATCCTGAGAGCAGGAACAGCTCTTACAAGAGCTAATAGTATAGCCAGGGGAGTATAGCAAATCTTCAGCATATAGCAATCCCCAGTGTCGATCAGTTACCCAAACACCAGCCTCAACATGATGAAGGGTAAAAATAGGAACTTTCATTGATCACACAGCATTGACTTATATACACATGACATACTGAGGACATGACATAGCAGCCAATCCTGTACAGTTTAAACACAAAACTAACCCTATTCAACAAACACAATGGCATTGTCTGTGACGCAATTAACAAACTCACTGGCATTGTCTGTGACAGCAATTAACAAACACACTGGCATTGTCTTTGACGCAATCAACAAAATACAATTACCAATATAATGAGCTAACTTAATCACTCACAGACAGAAACCACACATTTTTCCCAAAACACAGAAAACACCTCAGAACCCCACATTTTCCCATAATGTATACATCCGTGGATAGCTCTGATCTGGTTTCAGTCACATCCCGCATCTATTTGCTCCACTGAAGGATGATTTTGAAAGTGTGTAGAAGCTACACGGGGCGCCCACACTTATCATGGAGACATCATGGAGATTTTACCGCATATTTTACCGAAATACGTCACAAAAGATTTTACCGCATATAACTGCAGCAGTGAACGCTGATTAAAATTAGTTTTTCCACCGAAATACATCACAAAAGATTTTACCGCATATTACTACAGCGCTGAACGCTGAATAAGATCTGTTTTTCCACCGAAATAAGTCCTAAATTTTTTACTGCATGTAAGTACAGCGCTGAACACTGAATACAATTGGTTTTCTGCCAAAATACATTACTAAAGATTTCACCGCATATAACTGCGACCTAAATACGTCAATAAAGATTTTACCACATATAACGGAGCACGGAGATGGAGAGGGGTTCGGATTCCTCGTGCACTATACGGACGTCTCAGAAATGAGCCGCTGCTTCCGACAGCAGCTCCTGGGAAGGTCATGGAGTGTCACGGTCATCCGGCATCTATTCGCTCCGCTGAAGGATGATTTTGAGATACTAAGATATAAGCCAGTAAATGCTTTTCAACATAGCACTTGCAGCCCAATAACAAATAGCTGGAATTACAGAGCTGTCTAATGGCAATATGGATCCCCAAATAATATTTCCCAGCACTTGTAAATCACTTTCCTATCAATGTCCCTAGCGCCTTCTGATGTCTCTCCCTGCACTAAGATGCTGTGAAATGATTCCTCCCTATCCTTTCCCTGCATTTATAAATTATAAATTTTCTGTCTTTTTTTCCCCAAAATGAGGTTTTTCCAATTGCTGTCCCTAGCACCTTCACACAGTCTGTCCCTCTGCACTCTGAATGCTGGAAAATGGCATAATCTAAAATGGCTGCCGTATTTATAGGGCTGTGACATCACTGGGCTGGCTGGCTGCTGATTGGCTGCATGCAGGCATGTCAATCTGGGTGATTCCGCCTTCCCAGAGTTCCTTGCCCCATGTCCTCAGTTCTAACACGTGTAGCCGTCATTTTAGTAAAAATGTGATTTGTTACCACGAAGCTCGAGGAAATTCGCATTCGTTGCGAATCAAATTTTTCCTGAAATTCGGATCGAATTCCACTTTGTCAGCTTCGATTCTCTCATCTCTAGTCATTAATCCAGGGAGTTATTCTAAGGCCTCATGCACACGGCCGTTGTTTGGGTTCACATCCGAGACTACGTTTTGGCGGCTCGGATGCAGACCCATTCACTTCAATGGGGCCACAAAAGATGCGGACAGCACTACGTGTGCTGTCCGCATCCGTTGCTCCATTGCGTGGCCCCGCAAAAAAAATAGAACATGTCCTATTCTTGTCTGTTTTGCGGACAAGAATTGGCATTTCTACAATGGGCCGCCCGTTCCATTCCGCAAATTTCGGAAGGCACACGAGCGGTTTCCGTTTTTTGCAGATCGCAAAAAAATGGAACGGTCGTGTGCATGAGGCCTAAATGGCAGATTTGGAATTGAGAAGGAATTACTCCCCCCCACCACCTATGATGAAAAAATTGACTTCTCCCTCATGAGGATCCTGAGTTTTTTTTTGTCTTTCTCAGGATGAACACTGCAGGATAATAGGCTGAACTACGTTACTTTCAATGTAATCCAGGCTAATTTTGCCGCCGATTTTGCCAGCTGATTTTTTAGCTGCAAATGACAACCCTCGTGGACATACCTTTAGGTTCTACTGTGTGTCAGGAGGCTGTATGAAGTCCCCCGCTGCTCTGTACTACAAAGAGCCTTAAGGACTCCGTGTGCTGCCACACGGTGCTGCATGCCTCCGTAAGAAGCATCAGTACTAATTGGCAATCAGTATAGATATGCAAACCTTGTGTGTGTTTCCATGTGTTTTTTTGTGGAGGTTCTATATAAGTTCGGAAATATTTACTGTCCTCTGTCTCAGTATAAGTGAGGTTGGAAAGGTTCTTGTACAATATCAGATTTTTTTTTACACAGGTCCAAGTACTCGAATGTGAATTTTCAGTTCAAAGGTAAACATTTGTATTCTTGTCATGATATCCTTCATATGGTGAAACAAATAATGTGTTCAGAATCATCTCCGTACAGATATATGTGGTCGCACAGAGGTACATGAATCTCCATAGGATAATATCACCGCAGTATTATTTTATTATGTACTACTCAGAACTGGTATAAAGTAATTCCGTTGTTCACATGAGGCCTTTCACATTTCACGAGAAAAATGTAACTCAATAAAATATTGAGTCATGATGACAGCCCCTTTCCAGATGCCCTTTTAGAGCATCCAGAATTCATTCCTCCTATAAGCTAGGGGATCTGGCCCATTCCTGCAGAACATTGTCATGCACTCATTTGTATTGATATTATGCTATTAACATTAAAAATCCCTAAATTAGCACATTTAAAGGGTTTTCCGAGACAAATACTAATGACCTATCCTGAATTGCTGCTTGCCTTCATAGTTTATTCAGATTGATGTATCCTAAGTGATGGGTATATACAGCAGGACCCATAGCAAGACAACATCTGACCTCATTGAGTCCAAGCTACTGCCTTCTCCAAGCAGAAAGGTGTGGAAACTAAAGCTGGTCATACACATTAGATAAATGTTGGCTAAATCTGCTGATTTTGGTCTCTCTGGATTGCCATCTAACTGACCTATCCTTATCTCCCTAACATTTGCCATGGAGAGGCCATGGCAAATGTCGGGGAAATAAGGATTGGACAGTTAGATTTCAGCTACCTAATCCTTTTGTTCTGGGGGAGTTAAAGTGGTTTTCCCGTGAAAAATATTCTATGGTTTTCAAACCAGCACCTAGATCTGAATTTCTTTGTAATTGCATGTAATTAAAAATTTTAAATAGCCCCTGAGTTATTCAATGAAATCTATTTGTATAGCGCCACCTGCTGTTTGTCTTTTTCTTATTTCTTTGTCCTGCTCACTGAGATGGCCGCACATGCTCAGTGTCATCCTTCAACCGCCTCCTGAGCTGTGATAGGGAGAGCATGGACACGCCTCCTGAGCTGTGATAATGAGAGCTGAGACACACCTCCTTAGCTCCAGCATAAAAGACACGCCTCCTGAGCTGTGATAATGAGAGCTGAGACACGCCTCCTTAGCTCCAGCAGAACAGACACTCCTCTTGAGCTGTCAGCTTGATATAAATCTATCAGAGCAATGAATGAGGAGATCTCTGGATCCATGTGAGGTACAGGGCTGGTTCTAGCTTTGGTAGAAAGATACCAAGCATAGCCGCTATACATTGTACGACACTGTGCTTGTTGAGCGTGCCAGTGCCTTCTCAAACAGCTGATTGGGGGGGGTTCCCTGAGAATAGATCATCAGTATTAAAGTCTCAAAAAAAATCCTTTTAAGCTCTATCCAAGGAAATGCCCCCAAAACATCAAATTTGGGGAAAAATTTGCCCCTGTGGTTTGAGGAGGTGTCTAGTCAAAATCATGACTCTCAGCGTGCTCTATGTGTGGCTTTCCCCATTATAACAATTGAGTGGCAGACCATTGTCTTCCTGTGATAAACCTTTTATATTATAGTCAGATATTTGTAAAAAAAAAAAAAAAAATATTAATTTTTCAGTTTGTAGAAAGACTTTCTGCAAAATAATATTTACCATTGTAATCTGTATATAAAATAAGATCCCATTTTATCTTTGGCGTTCTAGCACGATTACATTACAATGATATTGCACATTAGATGTAAAGCAGTGTCTTTCCATCATGGCGTTACCCGTCATAGCTCCACTGTTGCCTATGAAAAGATATGACTTTCCATTAAATGTTCTCCCAGCGATGAGGGTTCCCTTTACTAATGGAAATGGAAAAAGATCAGTTATCCTAAATTATTACATTAAAAGGTAAAGTAGGTTAAATTTTATGGAAAAACATAAAGATAACATATTCGTTGAGCAATACATGTGCAGTTATTATCATTTTCCATCCCCACTTTGATTCACAGCTTGTAAAATTTGCATTTCGGTTGTGTCACTGCGAGCATCCTTATAGACAAGAGAGGGAGCCGAGTTAATGACAAATCTCTGCCCAGCTGTTATACTATTCAGCTTCACTACTTCAGTTAATTAATCAGCACCTTGCCGAAAACTCTCAGGGAGATGCTTGTTAGAGTTTGGTAGCCAGAACAAAAAAGCTTTTATTGAAATGACGAGAAATACAGTTTACACCCAAAAAAAAGTCTTCACAGGTTCTAGAGGACAAAAAGACTCTGACATATGAACGCATCTAGGAACAATCATTAATTTTTCCATGTGCTAATGACTGACGTTCCCGTGGGCCCGGTGGAAGTTAAATGGCTTTGTTTACTGCTAATTTTGTTTGCTTCCCAAGGAAAACAGTCATTTTGACCTGTCTAAACTCACCATGGTTGGAGTATTACCCTCCACCCAGAGAGGCCTCAATAAACTCCACTAATTAACACTTGATTAGCGCTATACACGCCAGCAGTGGTAATTCCAATTTTACAGGATATATTTTTTCTATTAGTAAGACCTTGTATACATGTGTTTTCTTTCTTCCCTTCTTCAGCTGTCATCCATGCCTATTTTTTTAAGAAAATGGGCAGAGGTAACAATAAAGGGAAGTCGATAAAAGCAGCTTATTTTTTACATTTTTACTTAAATGGCTTTAAAGGGTTTATCCCATGATTAATTAATTAATGAAAAAAATGGATACATCATTCATACTGTGATGTATGATAAATCAGCCATCACAGTACATGACGATCTTGTTCTAATAAAGCTAGAACCAGCCCGGTACCTCTCATGGATCCAGAGATCTCCTCATTTAGTGCTCTGCTAGGTTTATATCAAGCTGACAGCTCAGGGGACGTGCCCTTTCTCGGGGTGTTTGTGTCCTGTCTGCTTTGGTGGCAGTTTCCTTCAGCCGGTGCCAGTTGAAGGATGGAACTGAGCATGTGCATCCACCTCAGTGAGGTGGACAGAGAAATTAGAGAAAGAGCAAACAGAAGGTGGCGCTATACAGATTTCATTGAATAACTGTAGATGTACTAATTATTTACATGTAGTTAGAAAGGTTTTCAGATTCAGGTGCTGTTTTGAAAACTGTGGAAGATGAAGAAAAACACAAAAGTCTTTATCTGGTTCTAGAGATAAGATATTAGTTGGGAGACCCAGCTGGCTGCACAAAGCTCATACAAGCCACAGTGACAGTATTTCTCCTGACTTCCCCCTTATGTTGAAATCCTGGCTAAGCTGAATGGACATTTGTATCCAGAGGAGTGGGTGACACCCAGGTGCCACCCATTACTGGTGTAACTACCGCCAGAGACCTCATAGTGTGTGTCAGGGAAGCCTGTCTTTAGTGTACTGCCAGCAGACGCCAGACCCAAATTAAAATAAAAAATGGTCCTACAAAATTGAAAAGGCACAGCTTTCTCTTGCCGCAGTCAAATGTTGCTACTGGGCCCAGATTTTTCTAGTTATGTACTTGATGACTTCCAATCTCCCAGCAAAATAAAAAGATCAAACATTAAATCCAGAATACTGATCCTCATTACTCACAACATCAACTTTTTATGCAGAAGCAGGAGGCTCCGTATAATCATCATACCCAGTGACCTTTAACTAAGGCCTCTTTCACACTTGCGTTGTCCGGATCCGGCGTGTACTCCACTTGCAGGAATTACACGCCGGATCCGGAAAAACGCAAGTGAACTGAAAGCATTTGAAGACGGATCCGTCTTCAAAATGCTTTCAGTGTTACTATGGCAGCCAGGACGCTATTAAAGTCCTGGTTGCCATAATAGTAGGAGCGGGGAGCGGGGGAGCGGTATACTTACCGTCCGTGCGGCTCCCGGGGCACTTCAGAGTGACTTCAGAGCGCCCCATGCGCATGGATGACGTGCCATCCGATCACGTCATCCATGCCTGTGGGGCGCCCTAACGTCACTCTGAAGCGCCCCGGGAGCCGCACGGACTGTAAGTATACTGCTCCCCCGCTCCCCACTGCACTTTACCATGGCAAACAGGACTTTAGCGTCCCGGCAGCCATGGTAACCATTCAGAAAAAGCTAAACGTCGGATCCGGCAATGCGCCGAAATGACGTTTAGCTTAAGGCCGGATCGGGATCAATTCCTTTCAATGGGCATTCATTCCGGATCCGGCCTTGCGGCAAGTGTTCAGGATTTTTGGCCGGAGCAACTGAAGACATCCTGATGCATCCTGAACGGATTTCTCTCCATTCAGAATGCATTAGGATAAAACTGATCAGGATTCTTCCGGCATAGAGCCCCGACGACGGAACTCTATGCCGGAAGAAAAGAACGCAGGTGTGAAAGAGCCCTAATGCATATGGAGGGTTATCAGACCTATGTAATGACCCGGAGTGCCATTACCACGCCCAAACCCCGCTACTGTCTACTATGGTTAATCTAATGTCATTCTGTGTATTTATTTCCAGGTCCTGTACAATGTGCATTTTTATTTCTTGTAATTGTTTTGTTATCATGTAATGTGCCTAGTTCACCAGAGGTGGCAGCAAACATGGCAGTGCTAATTTTGCAGAGGATGGAACTAGAGTTCAGCGAACACGAACTGTAAACTGTTTGGGTTCGTACCGAACTTTAGGTTTTTCGGCACCCGAACCCGAACATTTACGTAGAAGTTCAGGTTCGGTGTTCAGCGATTTCTATGGCTCTTTTTGAAAGGCTGCGCAGCAGCCAATCAACAAGCGTCATACTACTTGCCCCAAGAGGCCATCACAGCCATGCCTACTATTGGCATGGCTGAGATTGGCCAACTGCAGCATGTGACCCAGCCTCTATTTAAGCTGGAGTCACATAGCGGCGCCCGTCACTCTGCTCGTATTAGTGTAGGGATAGGCTGCAGCTGCTGTGAGGGAGAGACCAGGGAGGAATCTTATGAAGAACTGCTTCTTTACTCAGCGATCTACAGCAAATGTGTTTTGTGGGTGCAGTGCACAATTGTTTTAAGCCTGCCCTGAGCCAACTACTGCTGAAAACAAACTTTTTTTTCCTTCAGTTAGTCAATATCAATACATAAATAGCAGCCATTTTATGCAACGATAGTGCACCAGGACAGGATATCTGCAAGTCCAGAAATACTGCTTTGAGACACTGGGGTTAAAAAAAACCTCTGTTTTATATTGTGCACATCTGTGATTATAGGTGCATAAGTGAGTGTTACATTTAGTTCACACGGGCGAGATTTCCGCGCGGGTGCAATGCGGGAGGTGAACGCATTGCACCCGCACTGAATCTGGAGCCATTCATTTCTATGGGGCTGTGCACATGAGCTGTGATTTTCACGCATCACTTATGCGTTGCGTGAAAATCGCAGCATGCTCTATATTGTGCGTTTATCACGCATTGCAGGCCCCATAGAAGTTAATGGGGCTGAGTGAAAATCGCAAGCATCCGCAAGCAAGTGCGGATGCGGTGCGATTTTCACACATGGTTGCTAGGTGACAGTCGATTCACTGTATTATTTTCCCTTATAACATGGTTACAAGGGAAAATAATAGCATTCTGAATACAGAATGCTTAGTAGGTGGTCAATTGAGGGTTAAAAAAAATTAAAAATAATTAACTCACCTTCTCCTCTTGATCGCATAGCTGCCGGTCTCTTCTTACTTCTTTAATGATGAGCTGCCGGATAAATGACCTGTGGTGACGTCAGATCACATGCTCCAATCACATGATCCATCACCGTGGTGATGGACCATGTTATTGGAGCATGTGATCTGACATGCTCCATGCTCAGAGGGAGGTTTTTTGCAACAGCAGAGGCCAGGTACAAATTTGGCCAGCCAGGGCCCACTACTGGAGGACGAGGAGGAGGAGGTTGAGGAGGAGGATGGGGATGAAGCATGTTCACAGCAGGGTGACACCCAACGCAGCTCGGGCCCATTACTGGTGCGTGGCTGGGGAGATACAGAGGACGCAGACGATACGCCTCCCACAGAGGACAGCTTGTCCTTACCTCTGGGCAGCCTGGCACACATGAGCGACTACATGCTGCAATGCCTGCGCAACAACAGCAGAGTTGCCCACATTTTAACGTGTGCTGACTACTGGGTGGCCACCCTGCAGGATCCCCATTACAAAGACAATGTGCCATCCTTAATTCCCTCACTGGAGCGTGATCGGAAGATACGCAACTACAGGCGCACGCTAGTAGACGCGCTCCTGAGAGCATTCCCGACTGACGCCGGGGGACAAGTGGAAGCACAAGGCGAAGGCAGGGGAGGAGGAAGAGGTCGCCAACGCAGCTGTGTTAGCGCCAGCATCTCAGAAGGCAGGGTTAGCATGGCCGACATGTGGAAAAGCTTTGTCACCTCGCCGCAACAACCGGCCCCAACTGATGATATGGAGCGTGTTAGCAGGAGGCAGCATTTGAACAACATGGTGGAACAGTACCTGTGCACACGCCTACACGTACTGACTGATGGTTCTGCCCCATTCAACTTCTGGGTCTCCAAATTGTCCACATGGCCAGAGCTTGCCCTGTATGCCTTGGAGGTGCTGGCCTGCCCTGCAGCCAGTGTATTATCTGAACGTGTATTTAGCACGGCAGGAGGCGTCATTACAGACAGACGCAGCCACCTGTCCACAGCCAATGTGGACAAGCTCACGTTCATTAAAATGAACCAGGATTGGATCCCTCAGGACTTGTCTGTACCTTGTGCAGAATAGACAGTTCTTACAGCCTCAACCATCCATCCTTGTACTCAAGTGCACTTATTCCTTTTATTTTTTTTTATATGTCCTAATATTTTGGGGGATACCCCTATGTAAAAATTCAAGATAACACACATCTGTGTTGGCTACCTATTCCTCCTTCGCCGCCGCTTCCACCTAGACCGCCACGTGAGCCTATACCGCCACATCCACCCATTCACCGCCTACTCAACCTCTTCCTCCTACATCATTCCTAATTTTTATTTTTTTTAAGGTCTTTTATGTTTTTTTAATTCATTTCCTTATCCACATTTGTTTGCAGAGCATTTGCCATGCTCTTAAGAACATTTTGCTGCCTTTTGCAGCCCTCTAGCTCTTTCCAGGGCTATTTTAGAGCCATTTTAGTGGCCAAAAGTTTGGGTCCCCATTGACTTCAATGGGGTTCAGGTTTGGGTTTAAGTTCGGGTCCCGAACCCAAACTTTTTTTTCAAGTTCGGCCCAACCTGCCGAACCCGAACATCCAGGTGTCTGCTCAACTATAGATGGAACCCTTCTTTCCATTCTAAACTCCCGCTCTAAGGAGAGGAGGAGACTAGTTAGTTGGAGTGAGTTGAAAGTCACCCCCTGCCAAAGGAGGCAGCAGGAGCACGTCCCTGTTGGACGAGCCCTGTCTGGACCAGCCAGAGCACCTTCAGCTCTGCTGGACACAGAGGCCACAGCTTGGAGCCTCATCAGCCAGGAGGAAAAGTTCCCTGGATTAATCTAGAGTCAGACTACAGAGAGAGAAGTTGCAGCCTAAAGCAGAAAGCAAAGATTCCATTTGAGCCTGTCAGCACAGCAGAGCTAGAGAGCAACAGATGTAGCAAAGTTGAGTTTGTTTGCCTGCCAGAGTTAATGCTAACACCTGCTGGAGCCAAGATACATTCTCTAAACCATTTGGAGAGACATTCATCCCAAATAAAGCTGCTATTGAACTTCACACAAGGTCTGGACTCAGTTTATTACTTTTCTTTTGCACCTAACGGTGCTGGCATCACAAACACCAGGGTTGCCATTAAAGGGATTGTTTGACTATCTATATTGATGACCTATTCGTAATTAGCTGTTTATTGAGGGTACAACTGCAAAGACCCCCAACAATTTAAAGAATGGGGTCCCATTTCTTTCTTTGAATGGAGCAGCATGTTGGCCATGTGTGCTGGTGCTCCGATCAGTCTCTGGTTCTGAAGATAGCTCCGTACAACACTCGGCAATCTCTGCCAGTCTCATAGAGAACGAATGGAGTGGTAGCATGTATGTTCAACCTACCTCTCCATTCAGACCAGGGGATGGAACCCCTATTCTCTGGATTGGTGGAGGTTTCAGTGATTGGACCCCTACCAACCAGTTAGTTATCTCCTATCAAGTGGATGGGTTTTTAACCAGTCACAACACTTTTACTGAAAGTCCTGTTGGTTCTTAGTAATACACTGGTTCTCAATGAGTGTCCACAGTCAGCTTTTCTGTATGCTTCATATTACTTCTAAGGATACTGTGAATGAAGCAAGGCACTTAGGGGGAGATTTATCAAACTGGTGTAAAGGTGAACAGGCTTAGTTGCCCATAACAACCAGTCAGATTCTACCTTTCATTGTTCAGAGCTTCTTTGGAAAATGAAAGGCAGAATCTGATTGGTAGCTATAGGCAACTAAACCAGTTTTCCTTTACACCAGTTTGATAAATCTCCCTCTTAGACTTTTGTAGCAGAGGGCACCTACCCAAGTGCATCTACATATGTTGGTAAAAAAAATACTATGTGCTTGACATCTCTCATCACACTGTACGTACTGTACCACTATACAGACAGATGCTATGAGGATAGATAAGGTAAAGCTCACCTCTCAGCCATTGTTTCAAATACCCTCAAAGGGGTTTCCCGTCTTGCATCATACTTTAAAATAATCATTTATGTAGGTAGCTGTGATTTTGTGTTATATTTCTTTTTCCTTTATTGCTTCTTTCTCCCGTTCTGTGCTGTGATCACATGACTATGTCCATGCCGCTCTCTCTTATTTCTTATGATGTTATGTCCATGGGCAGGGCAGTGATAGGGGAGTGTCTATGTAACCTACTGGTTGGAGGAGCAGCTGGACATTGTTAGGGGCAGTGCTGGGGCTGTTGCAGAGAAAGGAGAAGTGCGTTACATAGTGGGTATACACCCACTATGTTATTTGAAAAGAATTGGTTTGGGGCTATTCCTAAGGGCGTTATCTGGTCTTTACCTTTTGATGCTTGCACAGGAATCTGTACTCTGGAATAGGGGAACCACCAGGGTGCAACTTCTTTAAGTAGTATCTGTTCAAGTGATGGTTGACCCACAGAGGTAAAGAGACATTGGTGTGGAGCAAGTCATAAGTCATCAATATCAGATCGGCAGAGGTCCAACACCCAGTACCCCCGATCAACAGTTTGAAGAGATAACGGCACTCGTGCAAGAGCTGCTTTCACTTCAAAATCCCCTGCTGGTAGTCTCACTTCTAGAGGCGGCGCAGTGTAATTACAACTGCTCATCTCTTCAAACAGCTGATCGGCCAGGATCCGGGCAGTCGGACCCCCTCTGATATTGATGACCTATCCTGACTTGAGCTAAACAACCAAGACTTATAAAATTCTTATTGCAAGTATACAGAAATGCCAGGAATTTTTATTAAACGCAATTAAAAATGAATGCAGACGGTAATCCTATAAGCAGCATGAGTGTACATCTGCAGAGGTAGGGAATTCTTCCCGTAATTGCAACTACAGTGAGAAAAACATTCACCATAATAGACACAAATAAGAAGAAACCTGATTATTTCATGGTCAATTCCAGCTCGTTTTGACAGGATCATGTTTGAATGTATGAGATACATAACCGCATACAACATTTATGGTATGTTTTGCGCGGCCTCCGATCCACAATATTGTGAACGTTCCTTAACATTCCGATTCTCTGGAGCAGGAAAATACTTTCATCTGTCACATACATATGCATAAATACAGAGAAAAAAAAACATCCCCGCTGTATATATTCCGTTCTCTGTTATTATTTTCACGAGCCTTGGCGCCCTTTTTTTCAGTAAACATACTTTAATAACTCAGATTATCAAAAATTGATGAAGCGTGTTATGTTCTAAGGAAGCTGCGATTGTGAATGAGTGACATTTTATAGCCGGAATAAAGCACGTCTGACAGCGTTCAAGTTTGGTTGGCCTTTTCCAAATCCTTAAGATCTGACTTTTTCTGTGTTTTTGTATAATGGGTTTCCTAGGAATACATAGATTGACTGACAACTGACAGGATCTTATCATTGAGGAGACAGTCAACTAAAGATACACAATGCTAAAAGTTCCTCCAGCCAGTGCTCGCCCGGGCACATCATTGAGATCTGTTTTGCCAAGCCATTATGTACTAATTGATGGTTTTTAATGGTTTTTTATTGTGTTGCGGGTTCGGCAACATAGTCTTGTGATCTCATTACGAAAATTGTTTTCAGCCGTAAACAACGCGACATCAGTGTTCTTAATATAGCCTTTGATATTCAGAGAACTAATAATCTTATTTGTCAGACAACGGCTTTTAGCAGATATTCCGATAGCTCAGTTAACATAATGGCATTGGGTCTCATGTTAGATGCATGGTGCAAACTATTTATAAACCACTAATTAATTTAGTGCACAGAGTGCCAGTAATAGTTTTTTATAGTACAAAGCAATATCCAGAAGAAAACCATTCCCTTCTATTTTCAGCCATTAGTGCACTGAGCAGAATTGACAACACAAGCTCGATAATTGTCTCCCCAAAAGACACAGAGGCGTAAGACGGAAGAAAGCGCGGATATGAGGCAGCCCAGCCCCCTCCTCTTCTTCTAGGCTTCACACCCCGTGATACTTTCTCACACTGTTCAACATTATAGCAATTTTTGTTGCTGCAATTACTTTAGGGGAAGGGGTATTATATTCCAGCGTTTTACACCGGTCTATCATATCTCCTGCGTTGCCGGAGGATGCTCCTAATGTATGGTGATGTGCACACCTCCTCATAAATTAAAGGCATCCTCCGGCAGCTTATGCGCCCAAAGTGAAATCTATGCCAGCATAGATTTCAGTCTTCTTTTATGCCAGAGGAATGGCATGAAAGAAGATAAATGTGCCCTGGCCCTGCCACCTTCCGCCTTTGGGGAGAGCAGTGTAAAAACGCCACATGCGACTACGTTTAGGCACAATGGTGTCTAAAAAGTCACAAATAGTGATGAGCAGCAGGGGCAATATTCTAATTTGTGATATTTTGCTAATATTTGGGCAAATATTCGCCATATATTCGCAAATTCGAGAGCTCCTTATCTCGTCATTATTTTCTTGATTGCGGAAACCGGCGATTAAAAAATTTGCATTAAAAATTTGCATTGCGAAAATTTGCAATCAACACTACTCCTAAAGTCAAGGATATTGCAGCCTTCTCATTGGCCCACAAGCTGGAAGCAGGGAGGGATCATGGGTACTGATTAGAAAAAATCTTGAATATTCGAAATTACGAATATAAATCACTATATTCTAAATATTTGCGATAGAAATTTGCAAATCGGATATTCGTGCTCAACACAAGGTTTGCAATTTTTTCATGACAGAAAACTGACATGAGGGAATGATAAATTCCCCCCTTTATTGGTGTTTTCTGGCTTCTGAAAGGCAAGTTTGTTTGCTATGCAAATGAGCCAGTAAGGCGCTCAGAGGGGGGGCTATTTTTGCACGAAGGAGCCCAGGCATGCGTCCATCTAGTGCGCAAGCCTTTCCTGATGCAAAGCCCAAGCTCGGTTTCCCTCCACCTCACTCGCTTTCTCCGACTACTGTTTTGGAAAGAATGGAGCAGGTACTCAATAAATATGGCACTCATTCTGACCGCCATATTTCTCAATGTATTCACACTAGGCAATTGACAAAATACATTGATAAATCTCCTGCTTCCCTTCCATTATAAAGCTGGCAGCCTGTGGCCACCACTAGGGGGAACACAGTGCATAGATATTTATTTATCATTTACTGGAAGCTAAAATAATCTATTTGTACTGAGCTCCCCCTAGTGGCGACTGCATGAAAATGCAAAGCTTTTACATCGTGAAGAGAAACAAGGACATCAGCATGGGCCCTCCCTCCCCGAGGGCCCCATAGCAGTTGCGTGGTCTAACATAACACAAGTGTTGCCTGTCTACTGAAGTTAAGCTCCGAACCACATTTTATGGATGCAGCAGTGGTATAAGACTCGAAGCTTCAAAGCAGATTAATAGGCCTTGTAATTTTCATGCATTAGGCTCCATTCACACGTCCGCATGTGTTTTGCGAATCCACGGATCCGCAAAACATGGACACTTGCAATTGTGTGGGGATATGAGAAACAGAGCGATAGGCGGCACTGCCAGACGTCACATGTATAGTGGTACCCCGGTCCCCAGCACCTGTCCCTTTAACACTGTCGGTGGTGCAAAACCTCAATAGTATAAGTACACACTTGCAATGTGTGTTCGCCGGCAACTGTGGACATGAATAGGACATGTTCTATTTTTTTTGGGAATGGAATTGCAGACCCGGAAGTGCGGAGCAGCATTTCCGGATCCGGGCAGCACATCGTGCGGCTCTATAGAAATGAATGGGGCTGCAATTCCGTTCCGCAAAATGCGGAACAGAATTGTGGTTGTATGAATGTGGAGCCCAATTGACAGCACTGGTCTTCTGAGCAGAGAGACATTTTGAGCCCCCTTAGGCTCAGGAATTAAATTCACATTAAAGGGATTGTCCCATCTGGGACAATGATGACATTGGGCCCCCAAAGTAAAGGAGAGCACACTGAGCTTGTGCGGCTTGCTCTTTCCATTCATTGATATGGGAGCTCAGCGATTGCGCTTGGATGTTTTTGAAAGTCCATTACAGTGAATGGAGAGCAAGCCATGCAAGCTCGGCCATCTATCCATTCACCACCTAGGGCCTATTGGAAACCAACAAGCCATCGTTTGGCTATTTTCCGAGCTCCCACAACAGTAAATAGAGGGTGGCCTTGTATGCAGGGCTTCTCTTCCTGCATTTTTGGGTCGCTGTTCTTCAGATAGGATTGTTTCCAGAGTAAGGACCACACCTATCTGACATCTATGGCATATCCTAGCAATATTTCCTAGATAAGAATACCCCTTCAATGTTAGCCCAATCAAAGAGAAACTTTGGTAGTTTATGCCAGTGCTGTAAGATATCAATACAGTGACCCATGTTGCCATGTCATCTCTCAGCGGGAAATTATGTATGCTTTTTTTTTTGTGAATCTCTTTTTATTGTTTCATAGCTTATAAGCATAAGTACAAAAAATTTCGTCATTTTTTATACATAATCAGTTACAATTTTGTACATTGTTGGAAATAACACAATCCACATATATGGTTACTTATAAGCATTTTTCCAAATATGCATTTTTACAAATAGTTAGCAACAACTAGCAAAGGAAAGTAAGAAAGGGGGAAAAAAGGGGAGGGAGTAGAATGAACCAAAAGAAGAAGAAGGAGGGGTAAAAATAATAAAGGGGAAAAAATATCAACAGTAAGGCTTCTCAATGACCCAAAATTTAAATAACTTCTAAAAGTTGAGTGCAATAGTTTTATAGAAAATGCAGGCATGACATAAACCACGTGGTATGGCTCAATTCCCGATTTTAGTCGAATCAACATAAAAGATATATTCGCATAAAGCAATTTAGAAGACCTTTATGAAGGATATTATGGTGTTCCCATCCATCTCCCATCACATCAGTTACAAACTTATATGTATATAGAAGAAAGTGAAAGAGACTCTCTCTCCGGAACTGCTTTTAGATCATATCAGACAACCGCAGAGTCAAGGGCTTCAGAATCCTTTACAGCTTGAGACTTTTTCCAGGGAAGCCAAGTCTCCAAATATTTTAATCTGCTACCATGGATCCATCCCACCATCTCCTCCAGTCTATGAAGCTGATGCATTTTGCTGAACCACATTTTTAAATCTGGTGGAGAGGTATCCCTCCATTTTGTCTGTATCAGTAGTTTAGCTGTCGCAATCATATGAGTGGGAAGATTTGCCTTAGAAGGTTTGAAGTTAGTAGTAGGGATCCACAACAACACCAGTTCAGGAGAAAGAGTCAGGTTCAATGAGCAAACATCATTAATGGTACCTTCCACATCCCTCCAAAACTGTTTAATTAAGGGACAGGACCACCAAATATGGACCATAGATCCCACCTCTAGTTGACATCTCCAACATCGATCAGAGGGAGAAACTCCTATAGAACTCAAGTACTCGGGGGTTTTGTACCATCTAGTAATAGTTTTATAGGAATTTTCCTGATATCGAACACAAGAGGAGAAACCTTGTGCATGGGAGAGGACATACGCAGATTCCACCTCAGAGAGTACCCTCCCTAGATCCTTCTCCCAGGAAATTATGTATGCTTTTAATCAACTGGGGCAACCCTACCAAGCCGGCGTGGTGACTTCATCTTGGGCTGCGCAAGATTTCGCTCCAGACCTTCAGCCAAGATGGTGGTGACCGGCCCGTCGAGAGCAAATGGATCAGGTAAGTATTATTATTATTTTTTTTATTTACACTCTGTTCTGAATATCAGATGCCGCGATCAAGTATTAAGGCGGCATCTGAGGGGTACAATGACGGGGAGCGGTGCAAATCAAATTTTTAAATACGTCCCTTATCTCTAATATTTATCATAAATATGGTAAAACATAAGAGATGCACAAAATTTGATAAGACGCATGCATTTTTCTTAAGTGTACTTTGTGTTAAGATCGGCATACTAAACTCCCCTATTGTATTTGACAACGGGAACCACTAGGGGGAGCTTATGCCACAAAGAGTTTTGCAGCTTTTATGTAGCAGTTCTAGCTTTACAAATCAGTATACAGTTAGCTCCCTCTAGTGATGTCTTCTTGCAATCAGAATTTTATTTAAACTCTGAAGGCACCATATAAAATTATGGTGAACATTAACTTAAAAAAATTATATATTTGGAGAAGTTGAAAGTCAAAGTAATTTATTTTAAAGAGAGTCTATTACCTCTAAAATCTTTTTCAAATTAAGCATACTGCCATGTAGGGTAAGTGCCCTGAAACATTACCATACCTTTTTTGTGAAAAATAAACCCTCCCATACAGTATATTATTCAGGGAGCTTTTCCCCTCATGATGTTTACTGGTAATTTTGACAGGATAATGTTATGTGTAAAGATTTGCTTATGATGACCAAAGCTCTTATTATGCCTGTCTGCATTATCATCATACTTTCTGCTATTTCATAGACTAGGTTGTATTGTTTTACTGGTTTGTAAAAATAAGATTTTAAAAATTCAAATAAAATATTTATTTTAAAAAAATTGGCCCTCTCATTCTGAGAAATGCTTCTTTTTATTTTTGTGCAAATAAGGTTTTCAGTCACCGTGGCACCACCAATAATGACCCAGACCTCCCCTTTTGTCACCAGTGCCATCTCTAGCTGTTTGCATAGATACATAGCTGTGGTTCACTTGGTTAAAAGGCTATTTTTCATTTGGTAATCCAAGGTTCTGAGTTATGATACTTTTCCTAAATATGCAGATCAAGCCTTTAGTACAATGATGGCATGACCATTTCTCTTGTTGCACCCAAGCTCCGCTCCTTTCTGCGACCAGCCCCTCTCTAAGTGCTTTGTTACTGCCTGGCTCTGGCAATCAAGGCAACCAGGGAAGGGCTGGCCATAGAAATGGGTGGAGCTTGGGTGCAACAAGAACAACGATGACACCCTCATTGCACCAAAGGCCTAATCTGCATATTAAAGGAAACGTATCAAAACTCAAGATCGGAGCCTTGGATTAACAAAAGAAAATAACAATCAAGGGGTCCTCAGCTATGTGTCTATGCAAACAGTTGGATAGGGAGGTCACCCTACCAGTTGGATAGGGAGGTTACCCTAACAGTTGGATAGGAAGGTCATCCTAACAGTTGGATAGGGAGGTCACCCTAACAGTTGGATAGGGAGGTCACCCTAACAGTTGGATAGGGAGGTCACCCTAACAGTTGGATAGGGAGGTCACCCTAACAGTTGGATAGGGAGGTCACCCTAACAGTTGGATAGGGAGGTCACCCTAACAGTTGGATAGGGAGGTCACCCTAACAGTTGGATAGGGAGGTCACCCTAACAGTTGGATAGGGAGGTCACTGGTGACAGATTTTCTTTAAGTAACAGTCCCTGAGATTTCAATGCCAGTAGTGATGACGAAGGGGAAGCCAGGTGCACTGAACGTAGTGACCCTGCTCTATGGAGCACAGAAAAACATATTTGAATACAAATAAAAAGAAGGATTAAAGGACCAGATTGTCACAAGAAATGGCCATGCTTCAGAGCACCTACCCTACATGGCCATATACTGGGATGGGAGGGGACAGATTATCTTTATCTTCCAATTTTTATTTTTATTTTAGGAAGAAAATAGAGGGGAAAAAATATGTATAAAACCTAAACCAGTGGAAGTCTACTAAGATGCTGCATAGTTCATGGTCTTATGACAAAGAATCAGAGCACGTTATGTTGCCATGTCTATCCAAAGCTTGGCAAAAAAAAACATTCACTCAATGATACTTTACCCTAGAAGTTTACTGTCTGGGGCGTTTATAATAGCCACATATTTGACGCCTTCAGCCATTGACTTTTACATAGCTAATTAATACTTTACTATCGGACTGACCCGAGCTGCCAACTGGAGTTTTTTTTTTTTCTGAGCAAGTTGTCCAAAAATCACAGACAGACAACACTGGAA
The DNA here is from genome assembly GCF_014858855.1 of Bufo gargarizans. NCBI lineage: Eukaryota > Metazoa > Chordata > Amphibia > Anura > Bufonidae > Bufo > Bufo gargarizans. The sequence continues at coordinate 76,474,230 of NC_058080.1, forward strand.
ATCCATAATAAATAATAAAGATTATAAGTAGTATAAGGCCCCTTTCACACGAGCGTGACGGATTGGCTCAGGATGCGTTCAGGATGCGTTCAGTGAAACTCGCACTATTTTGCAAGCAAGTTCAGTCAGTTTTGTCTGTGTTCAATGCGTTTTGATGTGTTTTTCACGTGCGTGATAAAAAAACTGAAGGTTTACAAACAACATCTCTTAGCAACCATCAGTGAAAAACGCATCGCACCCGCACTTGCTTCCGGATGCGATGCGTTTTTCACTGAAGCTCCATTCACTTCTATGAGGCCAGGGCTGCGTGAAAAACGCAGAATACAGAACATGCTGCGATTTTCACGCAACGCAGAACTGTTAAAAAAACACATGTATTGAAATGAATGGGTCAGGATTCAGTGCGGGTGCTATGCATTCACATCAGGCATTGCACCTGCGCGGAAAACTTGCTAGGGGCCTAAGTCTAACTTTTTAGATCAATTTACTGATAAGAAATAATTACCTACATTAACTGGAAACTGTGAAATAATAATTACTATAAAAATAACCTGCACAAGTACTACATAAAAAAAATCACAGACACATCTATTATTTTTCGCAGACACAAGAAAAAAAATGCCTATTTTTACAGACTGTCCAGGAATTTCTGGATGGTTGGCAACCCTGGTACTGACTCATCTCGATGGCTTAAGAAAATCAATTCAATACCGCACGGTACTGTCTGTGCTTAATTATATCTTATAACAAGGCACAGTAACCTCTCCATAACCAATTCTACTTAGAGGGGTTGTCCCAAGAAAAAAATACTCTTTTTCAGCCCAGCATCTGAATCAGAATTATTTTGTAAAGGCTTGTTATTAAAGGGAACCTGTCACCGGGATTTTGTGTATAGAGCTGAGGACATGGGTTGGTAGATGGCCGCTAGCACATCCGCAATACCCATTTCCTATAGCTCTGTGTGCTTTTATTGTGTAAAAATACAGATTTGATACATATGCAAATTAACCTGAGATGAGTCCTGTATGTGAGATGAGTCAGGGACAGGACTCATGTCAGGTTCTTTTGCATATGTATAAAATCGTTGTTTTTTTACACAACAAAAGCACACAGAGCTATGAGGACTGGGTATTGCGGATGTGCTAGCGGCCATCTAGCAGCCCATGTCCTCAGCTCTATACACAAAATCCCAGTGACAGGTTCCCTTTAAAAATGTATTATAACCACTGAGTTAGGGCTCGTTCACACAAACGTACTTTTTTTTGTGTTTACATTCAGTTTTTTGCATTCCGTATACGGAACCATTTATTTCAATGGATCCGCAAAAAACTGAAGGTACTCCGTATGCCTTTCATTTCCGTATTTCCATTTTTCCGTTCAAAGATAGAATATGTCCTATTATTGTAGGCATAACGGACAAGGATAGTACTGTTCTATCAGGGGCCAGGTGATCCGTTCCACAAAAAACGGAATGCACACGGGACGCCATCCATATTTTTTGCAGGTCTTTTTTTTTTGGGCGTATCGCAAAATACTGAACAAGCCATACGGTCGTGTGCAAGAGGCCTTATTCAGTGAAAGCTATATGTACAGCACCACTTGCTGTTTGTTCTTATTTTTTCTAAATTCTCTGTCCTGCTCACTGAAATTGACACACATGCTCAGTTCTATCCTTCAACTGCCACCAGCTGCAGCAGAAAGGACACACCCCCTGAGAAAGTGCATGCCTCCTGAGCTGTCAGCTTGAAATAAATCTAGCATCACTGAATGAGGAGATCTCTGGATCCATTTGAGATACAGGGCTGGTTCTAAATCTATTAGGCCTCTTTCACACGGGCGTCATGTTTTTGGCCCGGATACAATGCGGGTGCGCCTCGGGAAAATGTGCAATTTTTCCTCGCGAGTGCAAAACATTTTAATGCGTTTTGCAAGCGCGTAAGAAAAATCTACATGTTTGGTACCCAAACCCTAACTTCTTCACAGAAGTTCGGTTTTGGGTTAGGTGCTGTGTAGATTGTATTATTTTCCCTTATAACATGGTTATAAGGGAAAATAATAGCATTCTGAATACAAAATTTTGTATTTCTCTTCTGTCTTCATCTTTGTTGTGCAGTAGGAAAAACACCTGTGGTGACGTCACTGCGCTCATCACATGGTCCGTCACACGATCCAGTGATGGATCATGTGACGGACCATGTGATGAGCACAGTGACGTCACCACAGGTCCTCTTCCTGTGCACAGCAAAGATGAAGACAGAAGAGAAGCCGGGCTGGGCGAACAAGTGGATTAAGGTGAGTTAAATAAATTTTTCCTTTTTTTTAACCCCTCCAGCCCTATTGTTCCGTGCATTTTGTATTAAGAATGCTATTATTTTCTCTTATAACCATGTTATAAGGGAAAACAATAATGATCGGGTCTCCATCACGATCATCTCCTAGCAACTGCACGTGAAAATCGCACCGCGTCCGCACTTGCTTGCGGATGCTTGCGATTTTCACGCGGCCCCATTCACTTCTTCATAGCGCATGCTGCGATTTTCACGCAAAGCACAAGTGATGGGTGAAAATCATGGCTCATGTGCACAGCCCCATAGAAATGAATGGGTCCGGATTCAGTGCGGGTGCAATGCGTTCACCTCACACATTGCACCCGAGCGGAAAACTCGCCCGTGTGAAAGGGGCCTTAGAAAGAGATTGTCACATACTATATGCTATCTGATTTTACTTTTTTTACATCAATCATGGCATAATTCCTTTAATACGTCTATTCCAGTTCTGCCTGTCTGTGCATCCCCTTCCTGAAAGCTTCTCTCAAGGCTGCAGGCTTTTTTCTGTAACTATTTTTTTACTAAATCTGTCAAATGTTTTGGAGATTTTGAGAAATGGTCAGGAAAGGCAGAAAACCCTATCAATCACATTACTCCATTCCTATCTACATTAAGAGCAGTAAGAGAACAAGCTGACCTTTGCCATTACATCTAAATATAGCGAATCTAGCTTCAAAACCATATCGACGTTCCATAGTAAAATTCTGTATTATGGCCTGTAGTGGGAGCTGGGCCTTATGTGGTGGGCAGATCTCCAAGCTGGTGTCTACTTCACTGTAGATAACAAGACAAACAATATATCTTCCCATTTTGCTTTTGAGGTAATGAGGTTCCTTGCTGTATATAAAATACAGTGCTGTATATCTTACCGGGAGATTTCCTCCGCAGTTCAGTTTTTATCTCATTGAACGCATAGATACCTTTGTATGAAATACCTACGTTCTAGTTCCACAACAAACACAAATCTGTAATTGAATTGCCTATATTATTAAAATGTATAATGATTTAATGGAATGTCTCTCCAGCGCTGCTCAATTCAAATGCATCAGAGGATACCCAGCTATGACACACAGCAGCATATTATAAGCCTTAGCTACAGCTACTGAGCTATGAATTACAAAAAAATTACATTAACGTGCCAGGACTAAGCGAAGGATAAAGCTAAAATAAAATATCTTCCCCTGTTCTGGCAGCTGAACTGATATTTCTATTTCTTTGCGGAACATCTGTTTATTGTAGATAGATAGATAAGAGATAGATAGATAGATAGATAAGAGATAGATAGATAGATAGATAGATAGATAGATAGATAGATAAGAGATAGATAGATAGATAGATAGATAGATAGATAGATAGATAGATAGATAGATAGAGTATGAACACACACAGGGCAGCCGTCTTGGAAGGTGAATTGTGGATCTTTTATTACACCAATTGCAAGGTTTCCGCTCACCCAATGGAGCCTTTGTCAAGCAGTGATAACAGTGTTTCAAACAAGTATACACTCACCTAAAGAATTATTAGGAACACCATACTAATAGTGTTGGACCCTCTTTTGCCTTCAGAACTGCCTTAATTCTACGTGGCATTGATTCAACAAGGTGCTGATAGCATTCTTTAGAAATGTTGGCCCATATTGATAGGATATCATCTTGCAGTTGATGGAGATTTGAGGGATGCACATCCAGGGCACGAAGCTCCAGTTCCACCACATCCCAAAGATGCTCTATTGGGTTGAGATCTGGTGACTGTGGGGGCCATTTTAGTACAGTGAACTCATTGTCATGTTCAAGAAACCAATTTGAAATGATTCGAGCTTTGTGACATGGTGCATTATCCTGCTGGAAGTAGCCATCAGAGGATGGGTACATGGTGGTCATGAAGGGATGGACATGGTCAGAAGCAATGCTCAGGTAGCCCATGGCATTTAAACGATGGTCAATTGGCACTAAGGGGCCTAAAGTGTGCCCAGAAAACATCCCCCACACCATTACACCACCACCACCAGCCTGCACAGTGGTAACAAGGCATGATGGATACATGTTCTCATTCTGTTTACGCCAAATTCGGACTCTACCATTTGAATGTCTCAACAGAAATCGAGACTCATCAGACCAGGCAACATTTTTCCAGTCTTCAACAGTCCAATTTTGGTGAGCTCGTGCAAATTGTAGCCTCTTTTTCCTATTTGTAGTGGAGATGAGTGGTACCCGGTGGGGTCTTCTGCTGTTGTAGCCCACCTTTCTTTCCCATTCTGACATTCAGTTTGGAGTTCAGGAGATTGTCTTGACCAGGACCACAACCCTACATGCATTGAAGCAACTGCCACGTGATTGGTTGACTAGATAATCGCATTAATGAGAAATAGAACAGGTGTATATAGGGAAGGTTACAAAAGTGTAAATAATTATCAAAGAGGACAATCAAATTATTAACATGATTAAAGCAGTGTACTAAATTATTTCAATTAATACATTTCATGATTAGATGTGACAATTCATATAGTGCATAAACATGTATTTATACAGTGTATATATAATTAAAACTTTAGTTAATTGTGAGTTCATAATGACATCCCATCAAGTTATTCATTGTGCACATGTGTTACATAGTGCTGTTAATTAATAAATCTAAACATGTGAGACGCTCACCCTACATTACGGAGTCCGCGTGGTTGTAGTAATAGTAAATGCGCCTGCGCCGGCTCTGTCTCACTCTCGCGAGAACATTTCCCAAGCGCACGCGCATATGAAACATAGGATCTAATCCAGGAACAAAGATGGAGTCCCCAGTATGTAAGTAACCATCTGCGCAAGTAAGTACATACGGTCCAGTCACCAATGTACTTGCGCAGTTGGTTACTTGCATACTGGCGACTTCATCTTTGTTCCTGAATTAGATCCTATGTTTTATGTGCGCGTGCACTTGGGCAATGTTCTCACGAGAGTGAGACAAAGGCGGCGCTGGCGCAGTTACTACAACCACACACAGAACTTTTAACCACACGGAATCCGTAATGTAGGGTGAGCGTCTCACATATCAGATTTATTAATTAATAGCACTATATAACACATGTGCACAATGAATAATTTGATGGGATGTCATTATGAACTCACAATTAACTAAAGTTTTAATTATATATACACTGTATAAATACATGTTTATGCACTATATGAATTGTCACATCTAATCATGGAATTTATTAATTGAAATAATTTTGTGCACGGCTGTAATCATGTTAATAATTTGATTGTCCTCTTTGATTGATAACAACGCACAACAATGATTTTGCTACTGAGAGAATAATATGTGATTTATAATAAAATGGGTGCGCTGATTCCAAATATGAACTCAGAATTTGCCTGACACGTCTAGATTTTAACCCCTTAAGGACCCCGCGATTTTCAATTTTCCCGCCTTCCCATAGTCCTAACTTTTTTTTTTTCCATTCACATAGCCTTAAGAGGGCAATTTTGATAAAGGTTTTTATTCAATTTTTTTACACTGTACACTATGCAGTAAAATTGACCTGTTATCTTTATTCCTCTAGGTCAGTACGGCTACAACGAAACCACACTTGTATAATTTTTCTTGCGTTTTAATACTGGGGAAAAAAAAAGAAAACCTTGGAGGAAAATTTTTTTTTTATAACCATATTCTGACCCCTATAACTTTTTTGTAGTTCGGGGCTGTGTGAAGGCTCATTTTTTTTCGGGACGGTCTGTTCTTTTCAGTGATACCAATTTGTAGTGTTTGCAACTTTTTGATCACTTTTTATAAAAAAAAATATTGCGTAGTTGAAGTGCCCAAAAATGGCAAATTTGCATATTTTTCCCGTTTGCTGTATGCCATTAATATTGTTGTTTTTTATTAGTAAGGGCATTTTTGCACGCGGCGATGTCCATGATGTTTATTTTTAGTTAAAGTATTTTTATTTTTATTTTTTTTAAGGAAAGGGAGGTGATTTGAACTTTTATTGTTATAATTTTTTTTATATTTGCCCCAAAAAATGTTTTCTTTTTTTTTTCACTTTTTTTAAGTCACCTTGGGTGACAATAACTGGCAATCATTAGATTGCCTATTGTGTTAATTGATGTCTATATAGACACCATTGAACACCTAATTTGCACTATACCAATACAATGCTGCCACCTAGCGGCCTGTATTGGTATAGTAATCTAATAGGCACTGAAGCCTGCTTAAGGCTTCAGCCTATGACATCAATGTAACAGGTTCCCTGATCTCAGCCGGGGACCGCTGTTACCGGAGTGGAAGTGTGCGACTTCCGCTTCCGGACTGCGCAGATGCCATGGTCACATTTGACCACGGCATCTTAAAGGGAAAATGTATGTGCCTTATGGCTGATCGCATACATGTGCCGCGGGTCTCTGCCATTTTAAAATAGCAGAAACCCGGCAGCAGACGAGCTGCAAACTTTGCTGAAGTAGTAGACAACATGCTTACAGCATATGAACAACTTGGCTGCGAATGTAATTGAAAGTGCATTTCTTACATTACATCTTGACTTTTTCCCACCCAATTTGGGACACGTAAGTGACGAGCATGGAGAGCGGTTCCATAAAGATATTTCTACAATGGAGAACAGGTATCAAGGCTGCTGGAATCCCAACATGATGGGGGACTACTGCTGGTTTTTGCAACGGGAAAATATGACCGTTCACAAACGCAAAAGCAGATGCCTGAAGCACTTTTAACAGTACTGGGCCTTGCTCAAGTAAGACTTTAAAACTGAAAAACGAGACTTTTTGAATTTTTGTTATTCCATTACATTTTCATACACTGTTTACCTACGCAAACTTTGATGTAGATCAGGTCAGGGGCGTAGCTATAGGGGGTGCAGAGGTAGCAGTCGCTACCGGGCCCAGGAGCCTGAGGGGCCCAAATACCGTTGTGCCACATAAGACACTGGCATTATAGAACGTGCATACTGGTCAATTTACACCTCTGTCCTGGAGGGAAGGGGTTAGGTTAAGAATTTGGCATGAGGGGGTGCCCTTTCAATGTTTGCCCCAGGCAGCAGGAAGGCTATCTGCTCCCCTGCCCCTTGCCAACAAGAACTGAGGGACGGGGGCCCAAGCTGAACTTGCACCAGGGCCCATGAGCTTTTAGCTACGCCCCTGGATCAGGTAATTTTTGGAGTAAAACTCGTTCTGTTCAAAATTATTCAATGCTTTCCAAGTGCTTAATTCATTTAGGCATACTTATGCATAGCAAAATTTTGTGACGTTTTACAAAAAGTCTGACTTTGGATTTGTAACCCGCACACTCGATTTAGTATAGGACAAATGGTTTTTGTCCCAGTAGGAGAGTAATAGTTTTTTTTTTGTTGCTTGGTGAATTATGTACAGTTTTGTAACCTTCCCTATATATACTTGTTTGAAACACTGTTATCACTGCTTGACAAAGGCTCCATTGGGTGAGCTGAAACGTTGCATTTGGTGTAATAAAATATCCACTATTCACCTTCCAAGACCGGAGGGCTGCCTTGTGTTTGTTCATACTGCATCTGGTGGATCCATTCATCCGGGACCCTATACAAGGACTTTGCACCTGGCGTCTTAAAAGTGCTGCTATCTTTATTTGTCTTCTAGATAGATATTAGATAGATAGATATTTAGATAGATATTAGTTAGATAGATAGGAGATAGATAGATAGATAGATAGATAATAGAAACATAAATAGATAATAGATAGATAGCATACAGGGGCATAGCTAAGGGCTCATGGGCTCAGTTAGCTCATGGGAGTTCAGCTTGGTCCCCCCTTCCCTCTGTGCCTTGTGGCCAGAGGCAGGGGTGCAGTTAGCATTTCTGCTGCCTGAGGCAAAAATTGAAATGGCATCCCCCCACCCTAAATTCTCAACCTAAGGGCTCATGCACACCGTATGGCTTTTTCAGTATTTTGCGGTCCGCAAAAAACAGATCCACAATAAATACAGATGACATCTGTGTGCATTCCGTTTTTTGCGGAACTGGACATTTGGCTCCTAAAAGAACAGTACTATCCTTGTCCGTTATGCAGACTATAATAGGACATGTTCTATCTGTGAACGGAACTGAAATACGTAAATGGAAGGCATACGGAATACCTTCAGTTTTTTTTTGCAGATCCATTGAAATGAATGGTTCCGTATACGTTCGTGTGCATGAGCCCTAACCCCTTCCCTCCAACCCTACTGTTGAAGACATTATCTGTATTCAGGATCATAATCCCTGAAAAGCCGAGCAGAGAGGCGGATGAGGCAGCTATTTAGCTCAGTGTTGTTAAGCAACTTGTCCTCCTGTTTGATCAGGACAGGATATATGTGTACCAATAGGATGGTGGCCATCTTACTTCTCCTAATGATTGCCCCCTATATAAAATGAGCCATTATAACTAATGAAAGGTATTTGAGAATATATTTATAATAAAGTAATATTTGCATATTTTAATTTTCTAAATTCCCGGAGAACCCCTTTAGGCATTTCAGTCTTCATTGTCTTACACAGGGAAAATGGCTCTGCTGCAGTAAATGTGGCTATTGTTGAAATACCCAAAATTTGCTAATTAGATGTTTCTTGGTGGATTCCGACAATTTTGGTAGAATTCATTGGAAAACTAATATATAAAGGGTGTTTACACTGCCTGATGGTCAGGCACATTATCCCTAACGAGCTTTCGTACCTGATAGTGTAAAGCTGCCAGAGCCAGGTATGAAAAATGATGAATGAGATGTGCCTGCCGTCTTCTCCACTTCCCTGTCCAAGCCACGCACCCTTTTTTAGACCTGGCGGATTGCAGTGCAACTAACCGTTGTGCCGCAATCTGCCCCCGAAATATGCCTAGTTAATAAATGACCCCCTTTGTTTCTAACTGAGAGGCATCTTGCTGCATCAGAAACCTACTGACAAAGTTCAAGAGATGAAGCAAGCTAATGCCAAGTTTTTGGATAAAGTGCAGTAAAGTTATAAGATGAAGCCTGTCTTCAGCATTTCCACCCTGCATTTGCTCATTTTCTCATTGTTGTGCACAAACCCAAAGCATAATGTTGTAATGTAACATCTTACATGGACTCCGTACTTTCATACAACTTTACATAAATCAATAGTACAGGTAGATATATGAAACTTTGTAATATAACATCAGAAAAAAATGCCTAGTTCTATCAGCTGCCCCTCCACTGTTCTAAACTATCTTTGCTACTTAAATTTGTGAGAAATAAGTCTTGAGAGATCAAGACGAGCTGCCTGCTTACTGAAAGATTACATCATCCCGTAGAAGTCTATGGAGACAAAAGGGATGAAGCCCAGAGAGAAACAAGCAGAAATGATTCAACAACTAACCCTAAGACCCCTTTCACACGAGTGAGTATTCTGCGCGGGTGCAATGCGTGATGCGAACGCATTGCGCCCGCACGGAATCTGGACCCATTCATTTCAATGGGGCTGTGTACATGAACATTGGTTTTCACGCATCACTTGTGCGTTGCTTTTTTCACGCAACGCTGGCCTCATAGAACGCATTAAATCGCATTGCACCCGCGCAATAAAAACTGAACAACGGAACGCGATCGCATACAAAACTAAATGCACTTGCTTGCAAAATTGCGCATTTTTCACTGAATGCATTGGCAACGCATCCGGACCTAATCCGCACACGCTCGTCTACAAGGGGTCCAAGGGGGAGATTTATCATCTTCTTATCATCATCAGAAAAGTGTAGCTAAGACTGGGTTCACATCATGTTTTTCCCATCATTTTGATGTATACAAAAACTTATTCGTTAAATGGATACCTCAGACTAATTCCATACAGTGACATTTATTTACCATACAGTTCCATTGTAAAAAAAAAAAAACATGTGTTTTTTTCACCATACTGTGCAGGATATAAGAACATAGTGTGCTGCATTTTTGTATCCTTTTTTTTGCAACATACAGTATTGTCAAACGGAGGCATAAAACGTGATGTGAACCCACCTAAAAAGTTGCATCTGCGTTTTTTTATCTGCAACTTTTATTTAGAAATGGACTGAAAAGGGGCATGCAAGGGCAGGGAAGGGGGCGTGACAAGCAGTGTTGCTACAGGCAACTAAGCCAGTTTTGTTTTATACCAGTTTTAATAAATCTCCCCCAATCACTTTCAAGATGCAGGTTTTGGAGCCTTCGATACATTCAAAAAGTGAGCAAATCTTCACTACTCATGAGCCTTTGGTACAACCAGTGACTTTTTCTTTATTTTTGTCTTTCTATCAAATTATCAAATAATTATTTTAGGAGCCAACAGAGAAAACGCTTTTTCACACCTCCTCATCCCACACGATGTTTTCAGGGGCCGATGCCCCCTTACTGAGGAAGCTACAATTGGTGGCGATACACATGGTGTCTCATAGACCCAGCCACTAGCACTGATACATTATGTTGGGTGATACTGTTTCTCACGCTTTTGCATCCTTGATACACTTTTGCACATTAATGCTATATTTTGTCAGGTGCACGGTTTTGTATATGAATTCATTTACGTATAGTACTGGTCCATTGGGAAGCATTCTTATACCCTCGCCAGGCAGAAGACACGGCTAGAACAGTGAAGGTGGAATGTCTCTTAACCAAAAGCATTGACTTCTAGTTCTCAGTTTATTATAGACTCTGCTATGAAATAAAAGGTTATTGCGGAATATGTTGAACACTTGCGGCCTTCTGATGGATTAGCCATTCTATGCAACCTGAAGAAATCTTGAAAATACATAGCAAAATAGCTGCTAATATTTCTAATGCTCCACAGTATGTCAAGCTTGATAAACAGACCTTTAGATATCCAAAAACCTTACAATGTATATTAAAAAAATACAAAAGAAATGCAAAACCTCAGTAGTGTAATAATGAGGAAATGGGAAGATGGGGAATTTCTTGGACCAGTTTTTATGCATTAATATAATCTTTCTGAATGACGACCTCAGATATGGAAACAATCAGTCTTCAATGGTGCATGCATTTTGTAGATGAGCATTTCACTGTAATCCATCCATTTTGTCTTTAGCTAGAAGCAAAGGATATGCCTAGATAAGTTAGCAGCTATTTCACTCTTTTCCATAACCTAAGGATCCAAGAATATATGGAAAATACCAGTAGTATAGGCAACTACACAAGGCATGACACTGAAGACCTGCCGGTTTGTATACTGTGTGGTAGGTTGCCCCTGTACATGCTGACATGTGGTACTCTTCTCGAGCAAGTGAGCAGCAATAATCCACTGGCAGCAATATACCGCTACTGGTGTTACATGTTTTGCTGACCACATCTGCAGCTCGTTGAAGGCTCCATGAAGGATCATCATTAAGTTTACCTTACACCACCGGTCAATTTTTAATCTGGCCATACACATTGGATAAAGATTTACTGAACCAATAGATGTGGAGGTGTTCTCACTGTACATTTCAACAGGCCTAGTCATTTGAAGGAGAACTGAACCATTGATAGAGGAATAGGGTTAAGGCTTATTCGTCTAAACCTACTAAGAAGACAACTGTGTATGGGAAGTTCGGGCATATAGCTGTCGATCCGGCAGCAATCAGAAGTGCATGGCCAGCCTTAGAGGTCCTTGGCACAGGCAGATGTTTGGTAATAAGCACCAGCCGATAATAGCGGCATGTCAACTGGCACTCATTATTTGCAGTGGGAAAGCACAGTGGCTCAGTGGTGCCTTGCAGTGATGGGGTACATAGTTCAAATCTGACCAAGGACAAAGGACAACATCTGCATAGAGCTTATATGTTCTCCTACTGTATGCATGGGTTTCCTTCAGGTACTATACGCATTTTCTAATACTCCAAAGTCTAATACTCCAAAGTCATACCGATAGGGAACTTAGATTGTGAGCTCCACTAGGAACAGCAAGTGATAATAATGTCTGTAAAGTGCTACAGAATATTTCAGCACTATATAAGTGAGAAAAGTAAATACATTTATTATCATTAATACAATTGCACTAGTGTTGATCGAGCACCATAGTGCTCGGGGGCTCAGGCCAAACACATCGGGATGCTCGGGTGCTCTACCAAGCACCCGAGCAAAATGGAAGTCAATAGGAGAACCCGAGAATTAAACCAGGCACCACCTGGTCTGAAGAGGGGAGAGTGCCTGGTTCATAGGAAAAGGTCATAAATTGATGGAAACCCCACCGAAATGGTTCAGGAACAGCATGGGAAGGATGTCTGGATGCATCTTGGACTCCCAGGTCGCTGCTGGGAACTATATTGTCCGAGTAGTACGACAATTTTACAGACTGACAATGATACGCACAAAACCAAAGATAAAATCAATTTTAGAGGAAAAATTGTTAGGAAACATTCTTTCCTGTATATTTACTTGTATATAAAGTGCAAGTGCTATCAAAAATTACAAGGAAGAGGCACTCCGATACAACCTGTATATAACATAAAGGAGGGCCTTATTCACATTGCGGTACAATTGTTCAGGTAGTGGGACTCCTACACTCATAAAGCCTATGCACTAAGTGAAAGGGCTGCCACAAATTACAAGGAACCAGCACTACAATACACCCTTTGTTACACATAAAGGAGGGCATCATACACCGCCTTGAAAAATTATGATTGATAGCCTGCTGGTGACCCTCAAAAACATTTGGAGCAAGTGCCTGCTGATCTGACCATCTAAAACATTATGGGCAAGGGCCTGCTGCCGCTATGGTGACTCTAGATAACCTGGGCTCCGTGACAGCTATGATCCTTTCGGATGTGTGCCTTATCAACTTTCAATGTTATTTTCAGCGCGAACCACGGTGACCATGAATAACAGGGAATCAGGGTTTGATTCCAGAGAGGGAACCTGAGAAACAGTTATGGCTACCACTTCCAAGCAAGGCAGCATGCGCACAAACTACCTATTAGGTATAATTAGTGAGGGCCTGCAGGTGAGCTGACCCTGCAAAAGATTGTAGGTGAGGGCCTGCAGGTGAGCTGACCCTCTGAAACTTTTTATGCCAGAGTCTGCAGGTGATCTGACCCTCTAAAACATTATTGTTGAGGGCCTGCTGCTTAGCTGACCATTGAAAAAATCTACAGTGTTCAAAGCAGGCTGGGTAACCTGAATACTTCAGCTAGGAATAATGGAATAGGACTCCGGTTCTATTTTCTTGGTTTTCAGAACTGGTGCCATGATTAGGATGGACGGCCGGGGGCATCCGTATTGCGCTGCTAGAGGTGACATTCTTGTACTGGCGCAAGACAAACCAAAGTGAAAGCATTTGCCAATAATGTTTTCATTAATCAAAAACGAAAGTTGAAGATTCGAAGACGATCAGATACTGTCGTAGTTCCGACCATAAACGATGATGACCGGCGATACGGCTGCGTTATTCTCATGACCCGCCGAGCAGCTACCGGGAAACCAAAGTCTTTGTGTTCTGGGGGAGTATGGTTGCAAAGCTGAAACTTAAAGTAATTGACGGAAGGGCACCACCCGGAGTGCAGCATGCGGCTTAATTTGACCTAACATGGGAAACACTCACTCGGCCTGGACACGGAAAGGATTGACAGATTGATAGCTCTTTCTCGATTCTGTGGGTGGTGGTGCATGGATGTCCTTAGTTGGTGGAGCGATTTGTCTGGTCAATTCCGATAAAGAACGAGACTCCTCCGTGATAACTAGTCACGTGAGGATTGTGTTGAAAAGACTCTTGGATAGTGAGGCTCTACTTGTAAGTGAGGGCCTGCTGGTGAGCTGACCCTCTAAAAAAAATATGCGAGGGCGTGCAGGTGAGCTGACCCTGTAAAACATTATATGCGTGGGCCTGCAGGTGAGATGACCCTGTAAAACATTGTAGGTGAAGGCCTGATGGTGAACTGGCCCTTTAAAAAATTATATGCAAGGGCCTTCAGGTGAGCTGACCCTGTAAAAGATTGTAGGTGAAGGCCTGCTGGTGAGCTGACCCTTTAAGAAATTATATGTGAGGGCTTGCTGGTGATCTGACCCTGTAAATCATTATATGCGAGAGCCTGCTGGTGATCTGACCCTCTAAAAAATTATATGCAAGGGCCTTCAGGTGAGCTGACCCTGTAAAATATTGTAGGTGAGGGACTTCTGGTGACCTGACCTTCTAAAAAAATATACACAAGGGCCTTCAGGTGAGCTGACCCTGTAAAACATTATAGATGAGTGCCTGCCAGTGAGCTGACCCTGTAAAACATTATATATGAGGGCCTGCTGGTGAGCTGACCCTCTATAAAATTATATGCGAGGGCCTGCTGGTGAGCTGACCCTGTAAAGCATTATATGCAAAGGACAGATATGCGAGGGCATTATATGTGACAAATAAGTTTGTTGATTTGATGGAAGAGGAGAAGGAGGATGAGAAAAGGAAGATTCAATCATATACCCTTGTTTATGGTGGAAGGGGTGCATGGGAAAACAGTGTATTCAGTCCCTTATAAACAACACATTTAAAGTGCCTTTATGTTCATCAGCTTTCCTCTGGTGGAGTCAAGAAGTCATGGTCAATCCAGGCCTTGTTAATTTTCATAAGAGTCAATCTGTTATAATGCCACCAGCAGCACTAAATTCCCGCTCAGAAAAAAAGCTGGCGGCAGGGCAGGACAGCAACTCCAAGGCGTAGAGTGCCAGTTCGTGGGCAGGACAGCAACTCCAAGGCGTAGAGTGCCAGTTCGTGCCACATGTCCAGCTTGGACACCCAGTAGTTGTAAGGCACTGGGGAATCATTGAGGACGCTGACACGGTCTGCTATGTACTCCTTAACCATCTTCCAAAATGTTTCCCTCCTTGTGACACTAGGCCGTGCATCAGGGTGAGGGTGCTGGCATGGTGTCATGAAACTGTCCCAGGCTTTAAAGAGTGTTGCCTTACCTCTGTTGGAACAGCTGTGTGTTCCCCTTGTCTCTGCTGCCAGCATTTTCAGATGGAAATTTTTGGAACAATTTTTTAACAAAGATCTTCTGGTATTGCATCTTCTGGTATTGCACCAACAACCAGTAATTTGCGTTTTCTAAAATGCGTATAAAGTGCGGGTCGCGGGAAAGGCAGCCTAATATGAAATCAGCCATGTGTGTACCTACAGGCAAGACTTTGCTGTCGTCATCAGGAGGATCTCCTTATCCTCTTCCTCCTCTTCTGCCCACACACGCTGAACAGATGGAATTAAACTTCCATGGGTACTACCCTCTGTAGCGGAGGCAACTGTCTCCTGCTCATCTTCCTCCTCCTCCTCTTCATCATCCAAATCGCCCTGAGAAGACGAACTGAGGGTGGTCTGGTTATCACCCTGTGTAATGTGTTCCCCATTTCCACCTCTTCCACATGCAAAGCATCGTCCTTAATTCCGCAAGGGGGGTGCTCCGGGGCACAGTTGCGGGCCTGTTTGGTGTGGCCCGCCTTCTCCCTTTTGCCACACCACTGCCTCTCCCAGCCTGTTGCGGTGCAGCAGATCCCTCCCCCTCTGTATTGCTGTCCTTGCTCGACTTTCCAACTTCCCAGGTTGGGTCAGTGACTTCATTGTCCACCACCTCCTCTATCACTTCCTTATTCTGCTAATCCTTCTGACTTGTTTACCTCACCATTACCTTAGTTATTGACAACTGTGTCTCATCCTCTTCCTCATCCTCTTGAGACAGTAATTGCCGTTGAGTTATTGGCAACTGTGTCTTATCATCATCATCCACCTCTTTAAACAGTAATTGCCGTTCCCCACCGTCATCTTCTTGTGATTGTGGACGCTCAAGAGTTTGGGAATCGGGGCACAAGATCTGTCCCTCTTCAAGCTTCTTTAGCGAGAGGGCCAAATCAAGGAATGGCACTGAAAAGAGCTCCTCGGAATATCCGAGTGTGGGATCACTTGTTTGCTCAGACTCTCCATGGTGGGAGGAAAGAGGATCAGGGTTAGGATTGGGTTGAGCAGACTCTTGGCTACTGAGACTGGACTTGGTGGAAGACATGTTGGTGCTTAACCAACTGGAAGCATTATCTGCTGCAATCCAACCGACCACCTGGTCGCACTGGTCTGACTTCAAAAGTGGTGTCCTGCGCCGCCCTGCAAACTGGGACATGAAGCTAGGTATCGTGCATGATTGTTTTTCTTGTGCTCTGGTAGCAGTCACAGTTTCACCGTGTCCAGGGCCCCGGCTTTTGCATGCACCATCAGCATCACGGCCACTGCCCCGTCCCTTACTGCTCGCCTTCTTCACATTAAATGTTATATATGATTGAAAGTATGTCACACGTACAGTAGCGTAGGATTTGGAAGTGTATGCGCAAACAAATGTAAAAAGGTATTTGGGATGTGGAAATGTCACACAGGAGATATCCCCCAGATAATGTCAATGCTGTCACCAGCGACCAGCGGCTAATGAAAAATCACAGGGAATGTCACATGTATTTGGGATGAGGAAACGTTATACAGGAGAGGTACGCAGCATCTACGCAAAAAAGTACACTGTATGTCAAAGATAAATTTTTGAAGCACACACGTTACACTGGAAATGTGGCACTGGTAATGCCACTGTCCGAAGTGGACACCATCTATTGGCAAAGTACACTGTATGTCACAGATACATTTTGCTAATCTACGGAAAAAATACACTGGATGTCAGATATTTTTGGGATGCGCACACTTTATACAGGAGATGGCGCAGCTAATGTCCCTGTCCGCAGCGGACACCGTCTATGGAAAAAGTACACTGTATGTCACAGATATTTTTGGGATGCGCACACTTTATACAGGAGATGGCGCAGCTAATGTCACTGTCCGCAGCGGACACCGTTTATGGAAAAAGTACACCGGATTTCAGATATTTTTGGGATGTGCACACTTTACACTGGAGATGTGGCGCAGCTAATTTCAATGTCCGCAGCGGACACCGTCTACGGAAAAAGTACACTGCATGTCATAGATATTTTTTCGATGAGCACACTTTACACTAGAGATGTGGCGCAGCTAATGTCGCTGTCTGCAGCGGCCTAACTATTGTACGCTATTTAGCGCAGGATGCACAATAAATAGATATTGCTGCCACACACATAATAGTCCTTAGAAGTCATTAGAACGACTTTTGGGTCTGTAAAGTATTAGCTATTTAGCGCAGGTTGCGCTAAAAATATATAATGCTGCTGCCATACACAATAGTCCTTAAAATGACTTTTGGGTCTCTGAAAATTATATTCTTAAATCACTCCCTAAATTGTCTGTCCTTTCCTCAGCACACCTCTCCCTGACTAAGAATGAGCCAAACATGCGTCATCGGGTGCTACATAGCACCCGATGACGCGTTCCGGCTGGCCAATCACTGTAATGCCGTCAGCCAACATGGCTACGGCATTACAGTGAGGGCAGCACTCACCCGCACGTTTATTGGCTGCATAGCAGCCAAGAAATGTGCGGGGAGGAGACTTGAGCATTGCGCTCGAGCACATGCAGTATTTGTCCGAATACCGCCATGTGCCGAGCATCACTAAGTTGTACATCTCCCATATTAGTTGCAGCATGTCACTGTTTATTCATGGTGATGTACTGCCGACAAAAGAGAATTTTTATGATTGCATAAAACAATCTGAAAACTGGATGTGTGTTGCCACGGAGCAGAGAATCGGAGTGGTAATGTCTCTGGCTGCAAAAGTTAGGGTTGTATTGCACCAACAGATTATCTGACCAATATCTGTCCAATCAGAACAATAGTTGATGTGTATAACAAAAGCTCTGTGTGTGTAATAGGCCATCTGACCAATGATTGGTCAGAAAATCTTTTGGATAATCTATTGGTGTAATACATCTTAAACCTCATAAATCCCAGTAACAATCCTCACACTTTTGCTCTCCTAGGGCCAGGTCGGTGGTAGGAGGGAACACTCTTTCTTCCCTCTGGGCACACCTTGATGTTGGGGCTCCTGCCTGATGGTAGTTTATTATTGCCCTTGGTGTTATATTGGTGAAAGGCAGGAGATGTAGGTGCTGTGGCTAACTGGGCTAGAATGGGAGTTGTAGTACATCCAACAGTATCAAAATACTGTTCCAAACAATTGACAGTGCAAATCGGTTCTGATAGCAATTTATGGAGATAAGAAATGATGGAGGCTGTGGTACTCTTTCCCACTATCTTTCTGTCTCTCTGTAGATTCTAAGGCTGGGAATAAATTTCTTGCAAAACTTGTCTGTAATTCCCAGGCTGAGGGGTACAGAATTTAAGATACTGCTGACTAGGATCATGAAACAGCAAATACCTTACTGACTAACTCCAGTGCTCGGCCTTGCAGATTCTGGACCTTCTTGTTCTTCCTTTTCTCTTTCTGGAGTACTGTGAAGTAGAGATGGATTTCTTGGTGCAAATATCTCAGAGATAGTGATTCTCCAGGACTCAGGACTAGTCTTCTGGTAGCTATTCTCTCTTCCTGTAGCTATTCTCTCTTCCTGTAGCTATTCTCTCTTCCTGGTAGCTATTCTCTCTTCCTCAGCTAACACTAGAATGAACTATTGGTGGACCTAGGTCCATCTCCCAGATTCCTACAAGGACAGACTCGGGATTGTTAACCCTGACTTATCCATGCAAAATTATGCAGGCATTATCTAATACATGATTATATAACACAAAACTTCTTTGATAAATGATAGATAGATTGATCAAAACCTTTAGGTATATTATAGGTGCCTGTGTAACACCACGCCAATTTTTTATTTGTTTGTATATAGAGAGGCTTGGAGGTGTATAAACTCCAATTTAAATGAGCCTGTTTTCCATCCACAGGCTACATTTAGGTGCACCTGCGAGGCCTGGGCCATATCAGCCAGTCTTGAGTGGGACTCGCAGACTCCTCCTATTGCTAGCACGGTTACATGCTGGAGGTAACTGGTGAGTTGTCTGTGAGTCGGACCTCACGCTCCTCTAATTCGCCCACTAGCCCCTGGTATTGCCCATACGGCACAGGTAGGTGAGTGTTAGGACCCGAGCTACTTGAGAAACCTTGGCGCAGTGCTCAGACACAGACATGTCCTCCACAGTAGGATATGTTGGCTAATCCCTCAATTTTAACATCAGTTTTTAGGTTTTAGGAACACCACAGAGTGCACCTGTCTTTGCTAATATTATTATTTTGCTATGTTATAGGTGTAAATAAGGTTCAGGAGGGAAATGTTTTTAATAAAAAACTAAACACAAGAAGAAGACATATCCTAGGGCTAGTTTCACACTTGTGGTGTGAATTCTGACAGGCTGTTCTGGCAGAGAATTCACTGGATCAAGTACTAACAAGGAAAAAACTAAAGTTTTGCACAGGTCATCCTAAATATACATAATCCAGACACTCCCGTAATGTGAAGGAAAAGGCTGCACGGATTAATCCCCCAGATCTGGGGTCATGAGAGACTTCAGTAACAAATTATCAATGGATCCAGAACTGCCTGACCAACAGAATGCCTGGTGCCCCCCTTAAAGGGAACCTGTCATGTGGATGTTTGATTATAATCTAACTAATTATATACAATCATTAACTAGTAAAAAGTGCCTTAGATGTATTCACTTACTGGTGTGACAGATGGTTACCTCATAATATACACACAAAGATGCCGCATGCCGCATGCTAATGAGCTGATTTGAGTCCAGCGTGATGTCATTGAGTCCAGCGTTTATTTAATTCAGAGCTATACCCACTCCCCTGCCCACCTGCTGCTGATTCATATGGAAAAAAAAACTGTCATTCAGCAGCAGGTGGGCGGGGAGAGTCAGAAGCTCATGAATATTCATGACTCATCATTATCAGCTGGAGCTTTTCAATACAATATGTTGGCAGATTGACTGGGTCAATTAAATAAAGTGACCCAGCATTTTGCTAAGCGAATCAGTCACTTATTTATGTTGCCCTTAATTAGGACACCATAAAACTGGTGACAGGTTCCCTTTAAGTATGATGTGGTCGGGCGGAGATATGACTGAATTCCGTGAGACAATGCGGAGGATCGGCCGGACACAGATCGCTCCATGCTGGGGTTTGTGTCCGAACGATTCCCGGCATTGTATGATTAGATAGATACATACTGTAGATAGATAAATAGGAGACAGAAAGATAGATTAGATAGATATGAGACAGATAGATAGATTATAGATAGATACGAGATAGATACGATAGATAGATAGATAGATAGATAGATAGATAGATAGATAGATATACACCACATCCTACATATCAGAATTCCCTATAATAGACCCGTTATTTCCCGACCGGTTTCCTTAGCTTTCTCTCTGTTTATATAGGAGGTAAACAGTCCATACTTCATCATTTTACATTGTCAGTGGCAGCAATAATACAGTGAAAGTAATCTTGACAGCCCCTCTGTATACTTCTGAAGGCTACAATGGAATGAGTCCAGAGCTTGCAGGCAGGGCGTAGACGCGATCTGTTTTAATTTAAACACACTTACATTTCTCATTTGTAGCGGAAGAAAGACATTGCCCATTACTGTGTACAGCTTGACGTGGAGGCATGGCAGCCAACCCTCCGTTTGTGGCAGATATCACAATTTTCCAAATGTCATCTTTGAAAGAGTTCTCATAAAAGAACATTGATGAGATGTCTGCAGGGTTCAAATGCTATATGAACTCATTTTATAACACCTCTGATCTTTTCACTCAATGTTTTCTTTTTTGTTGTTGCTAAAGCAACATAATCCAAATGTGCTTGTGCTCTCCGTGCGCTCCAGCCTGGTATTCCAAATGCTTTTTTCTTATATATTTATCTTAGAAACCTCCAGAAAATATGTTTCTAGTTAATTGTCATATAGATCACTAACAGTGGAAACATCAATTTAGGAACTGCCATTAACACAACTGCGCCATTCAATGACAGCAGCTATGTAGGCCTCATTCACATTGACGTAAAGGATATGTGCATCATCGTAGCCGTTTTTATTGCTTCCATACATCTAAAAAAAGTAAAAAAGAATCTACAGTTTTGTAATGCCTGATCCTGCGGGTATTTGTTCCATCTGTGGTGTCTTCTACTGCCTGAAGGTGAGCAAAAAGAGGAAGCAAATGAAAGCAACAGTAACGTGTCACATCCTGCAATGACTGTAGGATCAGGCTACACAAGGTTTAGTCTGCAACCATGGAAACAATTTGGAATGGATATTTTGGATATTATCAATTAGGGATGAGCGATTCACATAAAACTTTGTTCTAATACCGTACGGAGCAGGAGCTCCGTACTGTATTAGAATGCATTGGTTTCGATGAGCCAAAGTTATTGCTTCGCGAAGTCTCACGAGACTTCGTGCAATAAATTTATAAATAAATTTCTACTGTAAAAAAACATTTCCCGAATTCGGGTTCAGTTCCAAGTGGCTCATTGGAGTCAATACATTCTAATACTGTACGGAGCTCCTGCTCCGTACGGTATTAGAACAAAGTTTTATGCAAATCGACTTCAGATGTTTCATCCAGAGTCGACTCGCTCATCCCTATTATTAATCAAGGTATTTGCATAGTTGTGGTTTTCAATTCAATGGATCCAATGGAACAATAAAAAATGATGCAAAAATTACAGATCTATATACAGTCTATATACAGATGTAAAGGTGGATATATATTACTAAGATTATTAGTTTTATTGTATTCTTCATTGGTTCTGTTTTTCTCTTGTAGCTGTTGTCAGATAATACTTGGACCTCCATCAATTGTAACCCCTTCCTGACATGGCGATTTTTTTCTAATTTGTGTTTTTGTTTTTTTAATCCCTGCCTTCCCAGAGCCATAATTTTTTTTAATTTTCCATTCACAAAGCCATATGAGGGCTATTTTTTGCAGGACAAGTTTCAATCTCTATTGGCACCAATTAAGATTGCAATGATGTATTGGGGAGCTGGAAAAAAAATCTAAACGTGATGGAATTGGAAAAAAAATGCAATTCCGCAATAGTTTTGTGGGTTTTATTTTTATGGCATTCACTATGTGGTAAAACTGATGAGTTCCCTTCATTCTCTGGGTCAGTACAATTAAATTACAGCAATACCACATCAATACAGCTTTTCTTGTGTTTTAATACTGAAATAAAAAATAAACACTGGAAAAAATTCTGACCCCATAATTTTTTTTGAATTTACTTCTATGGAGCTGTATGAAGGCTCATTTTTTGCAGGGCAATCAATCTGTAGTTTTTATTGATATCATTTAAGGTTGTGCATGAGTTTTTGATAATTTTTTAATTAAATATTTTGATACCGTATGGGATAAATATTTTTATATTTTAATAGTACAGGTGTTTTCGGATGCAGTGATGCCTACGATATTTTTATTTATTGTTTATTTGATTTATTAAAATTTTGGGAAATTAGGTAATTTGAATGTTAATTTTTTTATATTTTATTGTATTTTTTTACTTTTTTAGAGTCTCCTAAGTGGACATCATTAGATTACAATTTCTATAAAACAATGGAATTTTACGCATTGCAATATCCAAAGATCGGTATATTAAATTCAGTGCTGCCATCTGCAGGCCCGAATTGTAACACAACAATCATAAGTCTAAAAGCCTAGTACAGGCTCTGGCTTATGACTGCAATGGAGCACCTTCCCCGATCTCAACCAGGGGTAGGCTTTCCTGCATGGGAAATGTGTGCTTCCTGGTTTTTCACCTTTCAGATGTTCTGGTCACATTTGACCATGGCATCTGAGGAGTTCAATGTCCGCGATCGGCATTGTCACCGATTGTAGACATTAGCCCCAGGTGTCTGCTGTATGAAATAGCAGGCACCAAGTAGCGCTCACTTCACTCTGGAGCGTGCGCCACCTTTAAAGACTGGACATCTGCCATACATGTATGGTGGATATCGGGAATGGGGTAAAATTTAGATCATCACAGAACAGTTTTTTTTGTTTCAGTTTGAATGGCTTTCTTGACATAAGCGTCTTGAAAATGACATACATGTATGCATGATTATATAGACCAGAGATTAGTAGTGTATAGTGTGTAATATCCATGCAAAAAGATAACATATAGAGGCAGTCCATATTGCTGCTATGGAGCCCTTAAAAGAGAGAGATACCAGTGCCTGGCCGTAATAGACCCCATCTCCTTTGCTAATGAAAGGGAGCTGAGCTCCAGTATGCTGGCACTGGAAACTACACAGTGTATGGAACAGGTGAGGGTGTCAGGTACCAGAGCCTCACCAATCTGATTTTGGTGACCTATCTGGACAACCTGTTTAAGCAGTATGCACTGCTCCAGAGCCATTGTCTTACTAACAACAACAGGGTGGAAAATTGTCATAAGGGTCATAAAAAAGGAGGGCAAACAAACACTTCTATCTTAGGTGGCAAAACATGGCATCCTAGTGAACCCCTTCTCTTTGTGTGCCCCATTGCATCTATGTAATAACCAGAATTCCTGGAAATATGTTAGCTTGGGTGTACTGACTAATAAGGCCAAATCCAAGTAAATCTTATACTAAAACATACATGGTGTAAAAGAGAACCGGAATGGTTTTCCCATACCAACCAATCCCACAACTGGCAACTAAGCCAAATTTTTGATAAATCATCCCCACTAAGGGTCCATTTATATGACCGTTTCTATTTTGCGGACTGTGTGCTCCTGGATCCATGCGGCCATGCCGCCAAAGAAAAGGCATGTCCTAATTCTTTAGTACATTGTGAATTGCTGGAACTACTGAAGTCAATGGGCTTGCACCGTGATGTGGCGTGCCACAGCTGGCATCTGTGTTTTGCAGATATGCAGTTTGCGGTTGTGTGAATGGACCCTAAGTTACAGTTTTATTATAACATTAGTTATTAATAGAGGATCTTTTTTTTCACATATCAAATCATTTTATGCAATCATACGGATATGATTAATTCAACACACATAACATGGGTGTAACATCAAGCAAATTTTATAACATGCCCTCATATCGACCATGTGCCTTTAGGTCTCTTTAGACCTCAGGGCCCAAGTATGAATGTTACCTCTGCCCCCTATAACTATATGCCCTTTTAGGGTTCTTGCACACAGCCATAGCTGTATTTTTGCCGTCCCGCTAATTGCAGATCTGCAAAACACGGATACCAGGCGTGTGCATTCCACATTTTGCGGAACTGGAACGTCCGGCCTTTAATAGAACAGTCCTATCCTTGTCTGTATTGCAGACAAGAATAAGACGTTCTATATTTTTACTAGTGCCAAGAAACAGTACATATGGATGCAGACTTTAAAGTGAACGAGTCTGCATCCGATCCACAAAAAATGCGGATCGGATGCTTGAGCCCTTATACACATTTCTATAGCCAATCATTTTTCTCTGATCTCGTATGCCGTTCCGAGCAAGGAGCTAGTCAAGTTATTTCTTATTTCTTGCCGGCAATGCCCTGCAGCGGTAGAAGCCAGAGGTAAACAAGACGCCGTTTATCTTTGCAACAATCGCCAGAAACATTGCTATAAAATAAACAAAGACATGAGTTTGCATTTCCACAATAATAGTTGCTCAGATATTGTTCCTTGACAAACAGCCTCTCCAAGGATCATAAATTGTGCTAAACATTTGTTCTGCTCCACCAATATACGAGTACTGGAGGAGAGCAGCCGGGGAACAACACAGACTAATTGAAAAATCATTCAGCTGAGGTACAGTAAGGATCCCTCTCACTCTCCAGAAGAAAACTGTACAGAAACTTGACACAAGTGGCTTCCGACAGGAGCCGAGCAATTGACTAATCAGCAAAATCTCGAGGAAAATAATCACATTCCCTTTCCTTGCAAGTGTAATTTTCATTTAATAAAGCATTGATGAAGGAGGAAAAATTCTGCCCGAGGAGCTTCAGGCAACGTATGAATCGCGTCGCCTTCCTTTTTTTTTTCTTTTAGACGGCACATTCCTTTTTCAAAGAGGATGGCTGTATTGACTGATAAAGCTGCTACACAAGGCCCAGTAGCTGATGTTTCTAAAACCTATTATTCAAAGATCGTTATCGCAGTTTTCCATTAGCAGAAGTAAGTAAATGCTTTTTCTATATAGTCCTGTCGGGAGATTGTTTTGTTTTTAGAAAAAGACTCAATACCGAGCTGCCAATGGAATTGTATGGATCTTGAAATGTAACCTTTTTTGGGATGATACAACATTGATGCGCTCATATGAAAAGCCTGGCGGCCAGGAACACATTTCTATTCCCCTTTGTTGTGTCTGAAGGAAGTACCACGACACATTTACCATCACACGCAATCTGTATCCCTGCTGTAAGCTTCACGCTAAGATATCATTTGTTTTTTTAAAGGTGTCACATGCAGTGATCTTCACCGGAGAATAACGGGCAAGAAAAAAGCTTTCTAAGTTCTTACCATTATATTTTATCAGCCAACATTCCCGGCTTTCCCTGTTATTATTCCCCATAGGGTTTTCGGAGGGGTAGCAGCATTTACCTTCCTCTTTTTATGCCTGTCTTGTGCTGCAGAAGAAGAATTTCTCACTGTCATCCTGTATAACACTACTAACCTCCTTCTATCTGAGCAAAAGATACTCTGGGGTGTAGTAGAAATATCCCCTACTTTGCACACTTGAATTTTGCCATGAATAATTGTATTCGATGAGATACATCATCTTGTCAGCTGAGGAACCCTTAGAAAAATATCACAAGGCGGTTCGACACAGAGATTAGCATGTTAGCCTGGCAGCGCTGCATGTTAACTGAGTGAAAATGACTGAGGGTTGCTGCAATGTACAACACATAAAATGTGTATGATTACTGGAACACTAGGGGAAAATCCCAGATTGGGCTTTCAGCCGCCATGGGACATCCTGGCCAATGAAATCATCACGGAAGGTTTGGATTAGAATTAAAAGGGGTTCTCCTCGAGTAAAATATTGATGACCTGTCTTCCTGTGACTAGATATATGCCTAAATGAGTGACCTAGATGGTTATATGTAAAGGGGTTGGCTTCATTAGACAACCCAGGTATATATGTAATCAATTGAGTTTGTTTTCTCTTTAAAATGACTAAAAAATAAAACTTAACTAAGTTTCTAATGTAGTTTGCATATAACGATCTTGGCTTTTTCCAGATCTCTTCTGAATGCCAACAGAGACTTAAAGGCTATGGCGATCGTTTCATTGATAATTTTATTTTTGTTCATTCACAAAATTGAGCAATTTTCTAAATTCTTTCTCTGCTCCTCATCCTCCCTCTGAGTGTTATAGATAGCAGCAAGGAGGGGGAGGAGGCTGTACATAGCAGATCAGACAGCTAGGAAAGTATGCAAGTTGAAGTACCAGGAAAGCAGATCATACAGACTGCAAGTATGAAGAAAAGCATGCACAGGGCAGTTTGTAGGAGGAGAAGTGTGAATTACAAAGGCTATGTACAAATGTAGAGAGAAAACAAGCACCCACAACAGGGGAAGGTGGGTGGTGTAGCCATTCACTCTTTAGAATCAGTGGCTGTTTGGATCACTGATGGTCTGCAGAAGGGGAAGTGTAAATCCAAGAATGAAGCTGTGCTGATCAGTGATGGCCAGTTCGCATTGTTCGCCCGCGAACATATGCGGGCTGTCATCTTTTTTCACAAGTCCGGTGAGGCACAGGTAAGCCCTTACCTGTGCCTGTGCGCGAGCCGGTCTGAAAACAAGTGCGGTCAGTGGGAGCAGGCAGTTCCGAGAACAGCCACAGGACTTGTGAAAAAAGATGGCAGCCCACATATGTTCGCGGGCGAACAATGCGAACTGGCCATCACTGGTGCTGATACATGAGAGCTAGTGAAGACAGCAGCAACTTGGACACACAGATCTCACATCCAGCATGTATTAAAGGCATAAACATTGCCATATAAGTATAGTCTTAAACTAGGAACAGGTTGAAAACTGCATATAATGGGGTTTGAAAAGGAATAACGATTGCAGACTGAAACTTAGTGTAACTGTTTTAAGTCAAAGTAATTACTAAGATTTCTATATCAAGGTATCAATATACTGTAAAACCTATATGAGACCTTATTCACACATTCATGTTTGTTTTTCGTCCTTGAAAATTGGTCTTTTTTCAATCTGTGCATTGCTTGGCTGGAAAGGGGATTTGAAGAGCATTGCATGGGAACGTTCTGTGAAAAACCAACTACATGGATGGCACCCATATGCTGTCCTGTAGTTTTATAGACCCGTAGACTTTAATGGGCATGTTTGGCCCAGAAAACGGACCAAGGTAGTGCATGCCCTGTTGCCCCAATGAAAAATATAGTTATCTGAATATAGTCAATGAATTCAATAGATTCTCAAGCTGTCCAGGGAGAACATGGACAGCACACGTCCATGATGGACTAGTTTACAGCCTGGGGCCTGCTGCAATTTCATCCAGTCTAGGTAATCCCATGGTAACACATAGATGTAGGAAACAGAAATGTGGGCCATAGGTCCAAAGATATATTGGATGAGTGGGCACATTTCTGTCCGTGTTAGTATATATAAATTATTATATACAGCCCAGAAACAGCGTATTCTTCAATCAAGTTTTTTTTTTGTGGGGGGAATGTTATGTATGTTGTTCACCAACATATTTTTTACTGAGACTTATCTATCTATATGCCTTCTTTATGTTGCTGCCTATAGCAGCTGTAATTGTTCTATATTTTCTGGAGATAACAGATAGCATTTATTATAGGAGGAATACCTTTGTCCACCACTGGCTGCAGTGAATGAGATCAGTTTTTCACGCTACTGATAGATTCCCTTTGTCATTTACTCTGAGTCCCCTCTCAGGATTAGTTGAAAGATGATTTGAAGGACATTCAGTATTTTTCCTGTCCTCTGGGGCAAAATTTAATGTAACCACTGACCTACTAACTAACACTCGGATGCACAATATCAAGCTTCTGGTTTACAGCACTACTCTGACATTTAGCAGTAATACAAGTTAAGATATACATGTAACTGGATATACTGATGCTATGAAATATTAGGATATTTAGAGATACTGACATTTCAGTGCAAATATTCAAAGGCGAGATTTGGTGGGGGTGGATTATCCACACTCTGGCTGCAAAATTTATTTCCATATAATCTCATTGCTTTTCAATATACTTTGTCCATCTGTCAATAAGCTATTGTATTACCACATTAGGCTGAGCTGCTAGCCACAAATGCACCGCTGTCTTTACTCCAGAGCCATGGCTGATTTGCAAATGATTTGCCACATTTGCTTTTAACACTAGTGATGAGCGGCATAGGCAATATTCAAATTTGCAATATTTTGTGAATTTTTGCCCGAATATTCGCCAGAAATGTTAAAATTTGATAATTTGTGATCTCTAGTCATTATTTATTTACTTGATTGCGAAAATCGGCAATGTAATATATTCACAATAAAAATTAGCGATTAGAATATTAGCGATCAACACTCAGGGGTAGGCAACTATCCTATTGGTTGCTAGGGATGCTGCTAAGTGCCAAAATTTGCGATAAATTCATGATAAATTTGCGAATACAAATATATAGCACTGTATTCTAAATATTTGCAAATTCTCGAAGTGGCGATAATCGCGATAAAAATTCACGATTCGAATATTCGCGCTCAACACTATTTAACACCCCAGTCACAAATGAACTGACATACCAGCTTCAAACCTGTATAACGGTGACTAAGGAGATTGTGAATTTGCCCTTTCTGAAAGTTGATTAAAATAAATTCCACAGCCAGAGTGCGGATAATTTTTAACTCACCTTTGTATATTACAGGCTGTTAGGTAGATTTTGCCTTGCAAATGCACAGTGTGTACTGGTGCTGTCCAACTAGGTGCTCTGCAGATGAAGATTCTACACAGGAATGAAGAGTTACAAGTAAGTAGCTGCTAATGGGCCAGTCACATGTTTGCTCAGTGCAAAGAGGTTATTAAAGAGTAACTAAACTTTTATAATAATTTTTAATATGTTGTCCCTAACCCCCTAAAAAATGTTTTCTAGCATACTTTATTTATTAATTTTCTATTTTTAATATACATTTACATCCCTAAAGCGCACCATTCAGTGTGCGCTTAAAACTCAGATCTCCGTACACCACTGACAGCTCATTTTATAATTGGGCAGCAGTGCAGGGAGTACAGGCAGGAGCACACATTGCTCCCC
Organism: Bufo gargarizans; assembly: GCF_014858855.1. Taxonomy (NCBI): domain Eukaryota; kingdom Metazoa; phylum Chordata; class Amphibia; order Anura; family Bufonidae; genus Bufo; species Bufo gargarizans. The sequence goes on from NC_058080.1 coordinate 76,503,665, forward strand.
TGACAATTCCTAATTCCTGGCATGGCACATGGGTACCCTGTACCCATGTACTATGCCAGGATAAGCTGAGCAGAGCGGCTCCTGCTTGTGCCTGCTCTGCTAAGCTAAGAGAACTGTCATGCAAAAAGTTTATTAAAAAGTTTAGTTACTTTTTAAGGCAACTATAAATTCCTATGCACCGAGCTCCCCCTAGTGGTGGCTGCAGGTAGCCAGTTTTGTAATATATTATGTGAAGGAAAGCAGTGATTTACAGCTGTATGGAGATGTATCAGCATGTTTATGCCATATATCTTCTTGAGTAAATACATTAAGAAATATGCTGTTCAGAATAAGTGTCATATTTTTGAAGCACCTGTTCCACTTTTTCCAATATAGAAGTCGGATAAAGCAAGTGAAGCCAGGGACTACTTTTTATTCCAAATTTTTAATTAAAATGTCTTCCGCTCAAAAAAAAAAGAGTTTGCACTTTGCATTCTGTGTTGATTAGGAGTGTTTGACAGGGGTGTTACCAGTTTGGGGGGTGTTCCTACGCAATCTGACACAGTTCAATCAATGCTGTCAATGTTGAACTGGGAAAGTGTAACCTCCAATAGTTAATTTATTTATACAGTTCTAGGAGGAATAATTAAAAGAAGAACACATAACAGAGAAGTTTCAGAATTTTTATTTTAAAGTAAATACATATATTTACTAAACAGACAATGTCAGGACAGCAAAGACGATTTCTTTAAGGAGGACATGCTTAATAATGAAGGAGGACATGCTTAATAATGAAGACCGCACTGTATAGTCGGTCTTCATTATAATGGTTAGGTCAGGGCACAGAATGTTGGTATTCTCACGTCTCCAACCCTAGCGCTCTCCTGCCCTACAGGTGGGAGCCCTTCTTCTGCCATCTGACTTTTCTTATTTTATTACATCATCTAATATCAATGAGAATATATCATCAGGAACAACCAGCTCCTCCTCTCTCTGCATCTTGCTGACTTTTCTAGGACATGGAGACTTTGAAAGATGATTTGGAGAAGTAAAGCCAGCAAAAGATGAGGATGGTTATCACTGAGACCTTGCCCCCCCCCCCCCCCCTAAGGTGTGCAGACTGGATGGTATTGGTTGGTACGCTGGCAGTGGAATAATAAAGGCTTTCATCTTATTGGTATTGAATTACATATCTTAGTTTACGGCTGATGTAGCAATAAGTAAATGTAGGAATAAATAAATAAAACTGATGCAGAATAAATCTCCCTGCGCTCTCCCTGCTTTAGATTTGACTCTCCTAGTATCAAACTTGGCTTGTACCACTCTGTAATCTTTGTTTTGGTTCAATTCTGGTTCTGTTTGTCCAAGCCACATAGTCGATATCGGTTCAGTGTATCTGTCACTATGTTTATTATTTTTTCCTCGCATTTATCCCTGTAGACCCCTGCACCTAGTCAGGAAGGGACTACCAGGCCATCATTTGGGGAAAATTGTGCAATTAGGTAGGGACAGTGATGTTGGTGTAGTTTAGGGCCTCACTGATCCCTACCATGACAAGGGTTGTCTGCATGGAGTTAAATAACATAATAAGTGATTCTTCCCTTATTGACCCCTCACCGCTTCCAGATCTTATGCTTCGTTGTTCCCTGCCAGTCTCTACTTCCTTCTCTCTCTGGACACACAGAAAATAGGCGTACAGCCATAGTACAGACCTGCTTCAGCCAGTGATTGGCTGAGCGATCATTTCCTGTGTGTCAAAAAGCCTTAGGAAGTAGAAATTGGGCTGGTGCAGGATCAGTAGCATTAGTATCAATTATTTCCTTATTTTACGTCATTCAGAGTTATTTTTTTAATGGGCAAACAACCCTTTTAGCTCTAAAACCACCTTTGAACTCTAGGGATATTCTTCTACATTAACCCATAAACTGTCCATAGATAATGAATATCTTTATGTACATCGTCATCATGCTAGACAGCTAGCTAAACTCCAGTATGACCACTGCAAATTTAGTAGTGTTGAGTGACAAAGTGGACTTTGATCTAAATTTCAGGGAAAATGTGATTTTCCGCAAAGCAAATTTCCTTGTGCTTTGTGGTAGCGAATCAATTTTCCCTCAAATGGCGTTAAAAAAAAAAATAAAAAAATCATACTTACCTCATCCATTTGAGCACGAAGAGTAGGCCACCGCCATCTAGATTTGAAGATCCAGCACTAAATCCCGTGCATGGTAACGTATGATGTCACCACGTCAGCTGATGTGGTGACTTCATCACGGGCCGCATGAGATGGTGGTGATCGGCTCTTCACAATCCAATGGATGAGGTAAGAATGATTTTATTGATTTTTTTTATTTTGACATTTAATATTATTGCAGATGCCGCGATCAGCGATGAACGTGGCATCTGAGGGGTACAATATTGGTTAGTGCACCAATCGCCACTCTCTGTCATTGCGGTCACTACTTACAAAGAAATGTGCTACGCAATGAGGTATTTTTTTTGTAAAATTCGCTCATCTCTAATTGCAAGAATGCTATTAATAATTCCTAAACCTCCCTTTACAAAAATGTTTGCTGTTGTAAATCAAAAAAGTCTATGGCAATATAAAGACATAAGTAAGTGACCTAACATTATGTTTATCTTGGACTTTCTCCTATCTAAACAAAAATTTCTGCACAGGATCTATAAAATGAGGTCAACCTTAGAGAAAACAGGAGTTTGAGCATGTTTTCTTCTGCATCTAATTAAATGTATTGTGGATTTGCTACCATTCTGCCTACACAGTGTATAAATCCATACATTATATGCAGAAGGACCCAAGATTTTCCTGAAATAAAATTCTCTTTGTCATCACCTAAAGATGCACATTACACTATTTTTATGAACATTTACCTTCTCACAGAGTCATATTTTACACAGAAATCCACCTTTTAATTTTCTATCCTCACTCAGAAGGCACCATCACATGATATATGCATGTAGTGTATTTATTTGGGGCTAGGGAAGATAGATGTAGTGAAATTACCTTATAGAAAATCAGGTTTCATCATTAGGGACAGGATAGGGGCAGTTGGTGTACTGTGTGTCTGTTACAGCCAGGGCTGGAGCTGTTCATAGCTTCATATACGTTGTCCTGCACATGACATGCAGGAACTATTTTTTTATTATAATTTTATTCTTTTACAAAAACCAATGCAAAGCTTCTAAGCAGTTAATATGTGTGTTCACTAAGCATCACTGGCAGAGTATATTCTACCACAGATGCAAAAATGCAATAAGAATATTTAGTGCATCAGCAGCAGCATACAGTTGAAACCAAAAGTTTACGCTTTATGCAGAAACGTGCTTTGGTCCGACATGTGCATATCAACCCAAGAACAAAAGCAAAAGAACTTGTGAAGATGATGGCGGAAGCTGGTAAGATTGTGTCACTATCCACAGTGAAACGAGTACTGTATCAACATAGGCTGAAGGGCCACTCTGCCAGGAAGAAGCCATTACTCCAAAAGAAACATACAAAAGCCAGAATAATGTTTGCAAATGCACACAGGAACAAAGACCTACATTTTTGGAGACATGTCCTCTGGTCTGACGAAACTAAAATTGAACTTTTTGGCATAATGTCCATCGTTACGTTTGGAGGAAAAACGGAGAAGCTTAGAAGCCTAAGAACACCATCCCAACTGTGAAACACTGGGTTGGCAGCATCATGTTGTGGGGTTGTTTTGCTGCAGGAGGGACTGGTGCACTTCACAAAATAGATGGCGGCATAAGGAAAGAAGATTATGTGGAAATACTGAAGCAACATCTCAAGACATCAGCCAGGAAGTTAAAGCTTGGATGGAAATGAGTCTTCCAAATGGACAATGACCCGAAGCATACTGCCAAACTGGTTACAAAGTGGCTTAAGGATAACAAAGTCAATGTTTTGGAGTGGCCATCACAAAGCCCTGATCTCAATCCTATTGAAAATGTATGGGCAAATTTGAAAAGGACAGGTGCGAGCAAGGTGACCAACAAACATGGCTCAGTTACACCAGTTTTGTCAGGAGAAATGGGCCGAAATTCCGACCAACTAATGTGAGAAGCTTGTGGAAGGATATCCAAAATGTTTGACCCAAGTCATACAGTTTAAGGGCAATGGTACCAAATATTAATGAAATGTATGTAAACTGTTTGACTTTGCAGAAAGTAATAAAAATACCTTAAAACATTCTCTCTCTGATTATTCTGGCATTTGGCAAATAGTAATAATTATGGTAATCCAAATTGACCAAAAACAGGAAAGGTTTATTCTGTTTTCATGTCAGATATTGAGAAAAACATGCATATGTGTCTTTCTATATAGTGTATGTAAACTGGTTTCAACTGTACATGAATGATTTGATTATGGACTCAAGTATGGCGATTGATGCAATTGTAGCTACACCCCTTTTTGTATTAGGTTTTTATTTCTGAGATTTTACTGTATTTGTAGGGATTGAGATAGGTTTAGGGCTGTAATACACCAACATAATATCCGACAGATTTTGTGACCAATCATTGGTCAGATGGCCTAATACACACACAGAGCTTTTGTTATACACACCAAATATTGGTCTGATTGGGCAGATATTGGTCAGATAATCTGTTGGTGTAATACAGCTCTTACAATAAGTCAAAACTTTGCCTTTTGATGTATTGATGGGTATGGAATAAAAGACGCAAGGAGAATATGCTGGCTATATACTCGTTTTTATCATCAGGATAGGCCATCATTATCACATTGGTGGGGGTCTGAGTCCCAGCACCCCTACGATCAGCTGTTTCAGAGAGCTGCCGCGCTCCTCTGAGCTCTGGTGAGTGCAGCTGGCTTCTGGCAGCGTTGCCAGCACAGCACTGTGCATACTATAGCGGCAGTGTTTGGTATTGCATCAATGTGGCGGACCTGCAACTAGACCATGTGACTCATGTACGGTGACGTCATGTAGCCTAGGAAAATGCAGCGGTGCATATGGAGCACTAGCCTCTTTATAACAGCTGATTGGTTGGGGTTCTGGGTGTCAGACCCCCACCTGAGGATAGATCTAAGGGCGGGTTTGCATTCACGTTATGGAATTCTGTTATTACAGAATTTTAGGACGGAATGCAAAACGGAAGCCTTTAAGAGGCATTCTGTTTTTCTCCGTCCTAATACATGTCTATGGGGACAAATAACAGTTCTGCTTGCTACCGACAGGACTATTTGCTGTCGACAGGACTATTTTTTTGTATAATATTTTTTGCTGTCATGTATAACGGAACTAAACAGAACCGTTATTTGTCCACACAGACATGTATTAGGAAGGAGCAAAACAAAATGCCTCTTAAAGGCTTCCATTTTGAATTCCGTCCTAAAATTCTGTTATAACGGAACTCTATAATGGAATTCCATCATGCGAATGTGAACCCATCCTTACTCAGTCAAGACTGGAAGTAGGCAGGGAATACCATTCCTGTGTGTGCGCAGAGACATGGGTTATTTATTGTCACAATAAGAGCCTGGGAACTAGTGCAGACAGAGTGGAGAACCAGTGCCATGAGAGGAGAAATTATGGCCTTATAGTCCCAGACTGGAGAATCAACAGCAGACGGAAAACTGAAGAAAGCTAGCTGCAAGCAGAACTTAATGGAGCCCAATAGCGTAGAAGTCAGAGCTCTGCTGGAGAAAGCAGACATCCCCAGAAGAAGTGCACCTAGTGTATACTGAGGCTTAGCACAATATTGCTCTGAAGTTTTCATCCAAGAAAAGATTGTAGAGATTGTTCAAGCAAAATAATGCCATGATTGCTGTTGTGAGCCATCAAATTATATATATATACAAGTAAAACTTTTAATATTGTGCAAAAGTCCATTTATTTCAGTAAAGCAAATTAAAAAGAATTGCATTAATGCAGCTTAAAATTAGAATTTTGTGAAAAGGCTCAATATTCTAGACTCAAAGTGTCACACTCTAGTCAGCTAATTAGTCCGTACCCCCCGAGCAAAGGGTACCTGAGATTGTGACTTTGGGGTTTCATAAGCTGTAAGCCATAATCATCCAAATTATAACAAATAAAGGCTTGACATATCTCACTTTGCATGTAATGAGTCTCATATATTAGTTTCACCTTTTAAGTTGCGTTACTGAAATAAATGAACTTTGCACAATATTCAAATTTTTCGAGTTTCACCTGTATATACACAAGACGCACCTATGGTATCCAGCACGTTGTGGGTGTATCTGTGACAGGTTCTTAATGGGTCTAATTATCAATCACTCATCTAACTGTCTGACTATCTGCCTATCTATCTATCTATCATAAGCAAACACAGGGCAGCACTCTGGTCTTGAAAGGTGAATAGTGGATCTTTTATTACACCAAAATCCAACGTTTCAGCTCACCTCAATCTGAGGCAGTAATAACAGTGTTTCAAATGGGTATACAGGTGAAACTCAAAAAATTAGAATATCGTGCAAAGTTCATTTATTTCAGTAATGCAATGTAAAAGGTGAAACTGATATATGAGAGACTCATTGCATTAATGCAATTCCTTTTAATTTGCATTACTGAAATAAATGGACTTTTGCACAATATTCAAACTTTTCGAGTTTCACCTGTAGGTAGTTACAACAGTAGTGATAACCGAGCATGCTACTCAGCCAATAAATGTGCAGGTATTTACCGACACTCACTGTAATGCCGTAGCCATGTTGGTTACTGACATTACAGTGATTGGCTGTCCGGAATGTGCCATCGGGTGCTATAAAGCCCAATCTTAGTCAGGGAGAGCTGTGCTGTAGAAGGGACAGATAGTGTAGGGAATTAAATTTAATATTTTGGTTAGGCAGGGTTGGTGTTAGAGACCCAAAAGCCATTTTAAGGACTATTGTTGTGTCTGACAGCAATATATATTTTTAGCACAAACTGCGCTAAATAGCTGGCAATTGTTTGGCTGCTGCGGACAGCGACATTATCTGCGCTACATCTCCTGTGTAACGTGTGCACATACTAAAAATATCTATGACATCCAGTGTACTTTTTCCGTAGATGCTGCGGACAGCAACATTATCTGTGCTACATCTCCTGTTTAACATGTGCACATACTAAAAATATCTGTGACATCCAGTGTACTTTTTACATAGACGGTGTTCGCTGCGGACAGTTACATTACCTGCACTACATCTCCAGTATAACGTTTGCGCATCCTAAATATCAGTGACATTCAGTTAAATTTTTTCACTGCTGGTGGCAGCGACATTATCTGCGCTACATCTCCAGTATAACGTTTGTGCATCATAAATATCAGTGATATTAACTGTAATTTTTTATTAGCTGCTGGTGACAGTGACATTGCCTGTGCTGCATCTCCTGTATAACGTTTGCGCATCTTAAATATTAGTGACATTCAGTAAAAAATAAAATCGCCGCTGGTGACAGTGACATTACCTGCGCTACATCTCCTGTATAACGTTTGCACATCCTAAATATCAGTGACATCCAGTTGAATTTATTTGCACATACACTTACAAAACCTGCGCTACTGTACGTGTGACATACTTGCAAGCATATATACCATTTAATATGCAGAAGGCAAACAGTAAGGGACGGGGATGATGCACGCAGAGGCCGTGGCCCTGGACACAGTGAAACTGTGCCTGCTGCTAGAGCACAAGAAACACATTCATTCACGATACCCAGCTTCATGTATTAGTGCTTCCCGTAGTGCTTCCGTAGGGTTCCGTTTCGTGCTTCCGTTCCGCACCATTCCGCATCTCCAGATTTGCGGACCCATTCAAGTGAATGGGTCCGCATTAGTGATGCGGAATGCCCACAGAACGGCACCCCCGTGTATTGCGGATCCGCAAATGCTGTCGGCAATACGGCAACAGGAAGCACATGTTCATGTGCAGGGGGCCTAAGGAAGTGGAAGAGGAGGTGGTGGACGATTAAATCACTGACCCAACAAGAGAAAGTGGCAAGCCGAGCAAGGACAGCAGTACAGAGGGGGAGGGATCCGCAGCACCACAACAGGCTGACAGAGGCAGTGGAGTGGCACCCCCCTGCGGCAATCTCCCTTGCCTTTTTTAAGGAAAGTGCGGACGATAAAAGAATTGTCATTTGCAACCTGTGCCGTACCAAAATGAGCAGGGGCGTGAACACTAGCAACCTCACCACCACCAGAATGATCCGCCACATGGCATCAAAGCACCCTAATAGGTGGACCAAACGCCTGGGTCAACAATCAGTGTCTGTGGGTCACACCACTGCCTCCTCTCCCCCCGTGTTACATACTGGCCAATCCCCTGTCCAAGAAGCAGACCCGGGTGCCTCCCGCCCTGCACCTGGACCTTTGCAAGCACCATCAGCTAGCATATCCACTTCTGTGTCCCAGCGCAGCGTACAGATATCAATACCCCAGGCCTTTGAATGAAAGCGCAAATACCCAGCCACCCACTCACAGGCCATAGCACTAAATGCGCACCTTTCCAAATTGCTGGCCCTGGAAATGTTGCCATTTAGGCTTGTGGACACTAAGGCTTTCTGCAGTCTGATGGCGGTGGCAGTCCCTCGTTACTCAGTCCCCAGCCGCCACTATTTTTCCCAGTGTGCCATCCCCGCCTTACACAAGCATGTGTCCGGTAACATCACCCGTGTCCTGACCAACGCAGTTATTGCAAAGGTCCACTTAATGACTGACACATGGACAGGTGCTTCTGGCCAGGGACGCTACATTTCCCTGACGGCACACTGGATGAACGTTGTGGAGGCCGGGATCGAGTCGTACCCTGGGATGGCACAGGTGCTACCGACGCCAAGGATTGTGGGCCCTACTTCCATCAAAAACTCTGCCACCTCCTATATTAGTGGCTGCAACCCCTCCTTTTCCTCCTCCACCTCCACTTCCGACTCTGAATTATCATCTTGCAGCACCAGTCAGCCATCAGTCAGTAGCTGGAAGCGGTAACAGGCCATGCATAAACTAATATGTTTAGGGACAAACAGCACACCGCCACAGAGCTGTGGCAGGGTATAAGGGACCAGACTGATCTGTGGCTCTCGCCACTCAACCTAGAACCAGGCATGGCTGTGTCTGATAATGGCTGTAACTTGGAAGCTGACCATAATTTTTTAGATGGTCAGCTCAGCAGCAGACCCTCATCCATAATAATGTTTTAGATGGTCAGCTCAGCAGCAGACCCTCACCCCTAATGTTTTAGATGGTCAGCTCGGCAGCAGGCCCTCACCTCAAATTTTTAGATGGTCAGATCAGCAGCAGGTCCTCGCCCCTAATGTTTTAGAGGGTCACCAGCAGACCCTTACTCTTAATGTTTTTGAGGGTCACCAGCAGGCCATCAATCATATTTTTTTAAGGGTGTGTATGATGCAGTCCTTTATCTGTAATAAAGGATGTATTGGAGTGCCGGTTCCTTGTAATTTTTGGCAGCCCTTTCACTTAGTGCATAGGCTTTATGAGTGTAGGAGTCCCACCACCTGAACAATTGTACCACAATGTGAATGAGGCCCTCCTTTATGTGATATACAGGTTGTATCGGAGTGCCTCTTCCTTGTAATTTTTGGCAGCACTTGCACTTTATATACAAGTGTAGTGTCCCACTAGGTAAATGTGGACACTACACAAGTGTCAACTGGGCCACGTTGTTCCCACCTCCTGCGGGACAGGGTCACTGTATTTTATATAACGTTTTTATGTGTATTTTTCCTGTTTATTTGTGTATCAGGCCTGTTAGGGTGTAGTTCCTCCTCCTAGACAGTAGAGGGAGCTAGGGAACCCCTAGTATATATAGTCAGGTCCTGTTCAGGATCAGTCTGTGTAGAGTCAGAAGTCAGTGTGGACTTTATCTAGGCAGCAGCTGAAGTGGAGCTTCTGACATGCAGCTAGACAGCCCAGGCTCCTAGCTTGCCACCAGGAGAAGGGTTTACCTCCTGAAGAAACCAAGTTCCCTTAAAGGTGCAGTGCAGAGCCAAGTGTATTCCCAGCTAAACAGAGAGCTGAAGGGCAGAAGGATACTTTACAGCAAGGATTTATATACCAGAGGAAGTTTTCCCTACCCAAGGATAAATCCAGCTATAGGTCATACAGGCCTTGGAGAAAGACAGACAGGATTCTGAGCAAAAGTGCAGCATGATCTGTAAGTGTTATTCCCTCTGAGTATCTTGCAAAGACTTTGCCTCCCATTATTGTAAAGCCTGCCTGTATACAACCTGTTTACATGTGGAACTGACCAAAGACTGTAAATAGTTGAACTGTTTCAGTAAAGGAAGTTCTGGTTCACTGCAACTTGTGTTCCTCAATTATTCCTACAATAAATCGGTGTGCCACCGTTACCGGCACTGGCGTCACAAACTTAAAGGGATCTTGCCACCGGCACATAAAAAAACCTGCAACATCCAGGGCACCTCACCTACCACCCGGCCTGGTCCCTATATACAGAGAGTGCCCCAGAGGGCCCCTGTGCCAGCCTCTCCATCACTGTGTACGTCTGCCCAGGGTATATAAAAGACTGTGAGTACCATAACCACCCTCGGTTAGTAACTACCCCTGTGACCTCACCATTCGCCTCACCCTGCAGGGCTGCGTAATGCACAAGTAAATATACAGGAAAGAATGTTTCCTAACAATTATTCCTCTAAAATCGATTTTATCTTCGGTTTTGTGCATATTATTGTCAGTCTGTAAAAGTGGCGTACTACTCGGACAACATCGTTCCCAGCAGCGACCTGGGAGTCCAATATTCATCCAGACATCCTCCCCATGCTGTTCCCGAACCAATTCAGTGGCGTTTCCATCAATTTCTGACCTTTTCATGTGAACCAGACACCCTCCCCTCTTCAGAGCAGGGGGTGCCTGGTTTAATGCTCGGGTTGTCCCATTGACTTCTATTGTGCTTTGGTCCTCGGTAGAGCACCCGAGCATCCCGAGGTGTTCTACTCGAGCACCCGAGCACTTTGGTTCTAGATCAACACTATACAACAATGTACATGATTATCATTTAAGAAGGCTATCTATCTATCTATCTATCTATCTATCTATCTATCTATCTATCTCATATCTATCTATTATCTGTCTATCTAGCTATATATCTATTATCTATCTATCTATTCATCTATCGGCCTATCTTATGGCTAATTTTCATTGCACTTTGATGCTCGATGCCTTATACTCACTAGTCCTGTATTATACATAAGGATATATTCATTTTTGAAATTGACCAGAATTCTATATGTCAAATGTAAGCGTGGGATTTGGACGCCTATGATGTGAGACTGGGCTCAGCAAGACACCTTCAGATAAATCCTTTAAAGGGAATATAGAAATAACCTCTCTTTAAGCTGACAAGTGATAGAAGATGTTATACAGGAAATTACATCTGTATGTCACACGCACAAACAGATTGTTTTATTAACCTTTATATATAGTCCAGTGCGGATGTAAGTAATATTCCCACAATCACCGCTCATTAAATACCGGAGCAACACAGGTATTAACTATTATCACTTATAGCACAATGATGGAGTGTGAGGGGGAAGTAAAAAGGATTTCTATCATTTATGGTCTCAAGCAGATAAATCCAAATCCTAAAATAATCCAAGATGATCTGTAAAATACTAATAATGTTGTCTACCTTCTGGTGGAAATAAAACACATATAAATGTCTCTCTGGGCTTATGCACATAGTTGTATTACAGCTCTGTGAAAGCCACAATAAGGAACCCATATAAGTCTATGGCCTTTATAAAGGAGTCAGACAGAGGTTTCTTATGTAAAATTCAGAATTGAGCGCTAAACTAGAAAGAGATTGTACCTAGAAAGTACAGTATATCTACATAAAATGGTGCTGTATATGCAGCAAGCCCCTGAGGAACCCATGCAGAGGATGGGAGTGGTAGTGGTCCTGATGAGATATTGTGTCATGGTGTACGCCCTCAGGCCATATACCCCTGGGGATCAGTGCAGTGGAAATGTGGTTTTAAGAATCAGGCCACAAGTACAAGTATAACATTCTATCTAAGTGCAAAATATAGCTTGTGGTACATCTAGCAGTAGTAGATACACATAAGCAGTTCTGCCACCAGATGAGAAGGTATGGTGGCTAGTTGTGTGACAATGAAATGACACTTGCAGGCATTTGTGGATATAGGTGCCCACTGTATGATACAGGTCCAGTGTTTGACTGGCCTAAAATAGTCTGGGTGATGGGTGTCTGAGCTGTAGTACACTCCCATCAAGAGGGGAGGAACATGGTGGTTAGCCCTGTTCCTGCTAACCATCATCAACCATACCTCAATTACTTAAGTACATGGCAGAAACAAGGTATAACATTATAACAATAACCCATAACAAGGAATTGGAGATACTCCCAGGTCTGAAGACACTATATGATCTGACTACTGCTCCATAGTATGGGCCCATGTGACTCCATGTCCTGCCAAACTGCTCCCACAAACCTGGAAGCATACAAATGTCCAAAATGCCTGAAGCATTAAGATTTCAATTCACTGAAACTAAAGGACCAGGTACAACCCATGAAAAACAACCCCAAAGCATTGTCCCTACTCCACCCAACTTTACAGTTGCCACAATGCAGTTAGGCGGGTCATGTTCTGGCATTCACCAATTTAGACTTTTACGCCTGACCGCTAGATAAATTAGCATGATTTGTAGCTCCACAGAACATGCTTCCACTGCTCCAGAGTCCAGTGGTGGTATGCTTTACATGACTCCATATGACACCTATCATTGTTGTTGGTGATGTAAGGCTTACATGCAACTCCTTGGAAACCCATGTCTTAAACCTCCTGTCACATAGTTTTTGTGCTGATGTTAATACCAAAGGAGGTTTTGGCAGCAGAGCATTGGTGACATACGCGCCTTTCAGCGATCCCGCTCTGCAGCTTTACATGGTATTCACTTTGTGGCTGAGTTGCTGTTGTTCCTAAACACTTCCACTTTGCAGGAATACCACTCACATCTGATCGTGAAATATCTAGAAGGGAAGGAATTTCATGAACTGACTTGCGGTAGTGGTGACATCCAGGGGTGGGATTCAAATTTTTAACAACAGGTTCCCTACTCAACACACATACACATAAATACACCATATATACACTACATACAAATACCACCCAACTAAAGAGCTAAACTAGCAGTGGCACAAAGCAATGGAAGCAAACATCTCCAGCTGCCCTGCCGCCGCAAGAGCACTGGATGGGGCCTCAGCCGGTAACTAGCATTTTGGCTTTCCGTTTGTGAGATCCGTTCAGGGCTCTCACAAGCGGTCCAAAATGGATCAGTTTTTCCCTAATGCATTCTGAATGGAAAAGGATCCGCTCAGAATGCATCAGTTTGCCTCCGTTTAGTCACCATTCAGCTCTGGAGGCGGACACCAATACGCTGCCTGCACCGTTTTTCTCTCCGCCATGTGGTGCGGAGCAAGAAGGATCGGTCCTGACACACAAAGTAAGTCAATGGGGACAGATCTGTTTTCTCTGACACAATCTGACACAATAGAAAACGGAAACGTCCCCCATTGACTTTCAATGGTGTTCAAGACGGATACATCATGGCTATAGAAGACATAATACAACCGGATCCGTTGATGACGGATGCATGCAGTTGTATTATGGTAATGGAGGTGTTTTTGCAGATTCATGACGGATCCTCAAAAAAAGGTAATGTAAAAGTAGCCTAACATACCATATTTTTCGCCCATATGATGCACCAAGATTTTTGAGGAGAAAAATAAGAAAAAAATAATTTGAACCAAAAGGTGTGCTTTTGGTGGGCTTTGAGCTAATAGTAGCAGAATGACAATATTATGGGGGATCTGTGGATGACACTGTTATGGGGGATCTGTGGATGACGCACTGTTATGGGGGATCTGTGGATGACACTTTTATGGTGGTCTGTGGATGACACTATTATGGGGGATCTGTGGCTGACACTGTTACGGGGGTCTGTGGATGGCACTGTAATAGGCATCTGTGGATGACACTGCTATGGGGGGATCTGTGGATGACAGATATATAGAATCTTATGCTATGTGTCATCCACAGATCCCCCCATAACAGTGTCCCTGTGTATTTTGAATGACCCCCAATACAGGGGGTGGGGGCTGGCAGCTACAGTAGTTTTGTAATGGCAGCGGGGCCTAGTGCAGTCACTGTATTCTATTGCACCGTGCCCCGCTCACTGTACTAATCATATCTAACTGCAGGCAATGTTTAACTATAGAATATCTTTAATCCAGCAGCCTGTACTTATGTCCGTAGCAAGTAGTAGGCAGGAGACTGGGCGGGTACTGGCAGTGTAACTCACTACGTCATGTGCCCACGCCACCTGCTTCATTCATAAAGTAGGCGGAGCAGGCGCGTGACATAGTGAGTTGCGCTGCCAGTGGCCGTTCGCCCGCCCAGCTTCCTGCCTGCTACAGATGTAAGTGCAGGCTGCCAGATTGAAGATATTCTATATATAAACATTGCCTGTAGTTAGATACGATTAGTACAGTGAGCAGGGCCCAGTGCAATAGAATACAATGACTGCACCGGGCCCCGCTGCCATTACAAAACTAGATGCTGGCCCCCAGCCCCTCATCCCTCCACACTGATACACCTCCGACCGCGCTGTGCAGCATGCGGACAACAGTGTATCAGTGTAAACGGCAGCATTCGCCCCATAAGACACACTGCCATTTCCCCCCCACTTTTAAGGGGAAAAGTGTGTCTTATAGGGCGAAAAAAATGGTAGTTCTCCAATCCAATTGTAATTTTAACAACCAGATCTGGAGAACTGGAGGGAACTGGCTGAATCCCATGCCTGGTGACATCCTATTACAGGACTATGTTGGAATTCAGTGATGTCTTTAGAATGAGCCATTCTTTCACAAATGTTTGTAAAGGCAGACTGCATGCCTAGGAGCTGGATTTTACACACCTGTGACAATGGCACTGAATGAAACACCTGAATTAAATGATTAAGAGGTGTGTCCCAATACTTTTCTCCATATAATGTATACTGCATTTATTATATTTAATTAACACAAAATAATGCAATTTCTCTCACAGCACAAGCACTTCATCACATGGTACAATTTAGTTTTTAACCCCTTTTACCCTGTATCAGTTTTCGCTCTTCTGCCCAGGCCATTTTTTGCAAATCTGACATGTTTCACTTTATGTGGTAATAGCTTTGGAACACTTTTACTTATCTAAGCCATTCTAAAACAGTTTTCTCGTGACACACTGTACTTCATGATAGTCAATATATTTCACCTTTATTTGTGAAAAAATTCTGAATTTGCACAAAATTTGAAAAATTCCCAAATTTTCAAATTTCAATTTCTCTACTTTTATAATAGATAGTAACATAGTACATAAGGCCAAAAAAAGACATTTGTCCATCCAGTTCGGCCTGTCATCCTGCAAGTTGATCCAGAGGAAGGCAAAAAAAACCTGTGAGGTAGAAGCCATTTTTTCTCACTTTAGGGGAATAAAAAATTCCTTCCCGACTCCAATCAGGCAATCAGAATAACTCCTTGGATCAACGACCCCTCTCTAGTAGCTATAGCCTGTAATATTATTACACTACTTTATGTTTGGATAATATTGTGAATGCCATTTTATTTTTTGGGAACGTTACAAGGCTTAGAAGTTTGGAAGCAAATCTTGAAATGTTTCAGAACATTTCCAAAACCCACTTTTTAAGGACCAGTTCAGGTCTGAAGTCACTTTGTGAGGCTTACATAATAGAAACCACCCAAAAACTACACCCCTCAAGGTATTCAAAACTGATTTTACAAACTTTGTTAACCCTTTAGGTGTTCCACAAGAATCAATGGAAAATAGAGATGAAATTTCAGAGTTTCACTTTTTTGGCAGATTTTACATTTTAATTCATTTTTTTCCAGTAGCAAAGCAAGGGTTAACAGCCAAGCAAAACTCAATATTTATTACCCTGAAAAACTCCACATGTGGTTGTAAACTGCTGTATTGCCGCACGGCAGGGCGCAGAAGAAAAGGAACGCCATATGGTTTTTGGAAGGCAGATTTAGCTGAACTGGTTTTTAAATGCTATGCCCCATTTGAAGCCCCCCTGATGCACCCCTACAGTAGAAACTCAAAAAAGTGACCAGATTCAGGAAACTACGGGATAAGGTGCCAGTTTTATTATTACTATTTTGGGTACATATGATTTTTAATTGCTCTATATTATGTTTTTTTGTGAGGCATGATAACCAAAAAATTTATGTTTTGGCACAGTTTTTATTTTTAACAACATTCATCTGACAGGTTAGACCATGCACTATTTTTATAGAGGAGGTTGTTACGGATGCAATGATATCAAATATGTCTACTTTTAATTTTGTTTGTTTTAGTTTTACATAATAAAGCATTTTTTAAAACAAAAATTTGGTTTTTGTATCTCCATTTTCTGAACGCCTAATTATTTAATTATTTTTTGCCGATTGTCTTGTGCAGGGGCTCGTTTTTTGCAGGAAGAGTTGACGTTTTTATTGGTACCATTTTTGGGTACATATGATTTTTTGATTATTCATTATTACACTTTATGGGGCAAGGTGACCCAAAAATTGGTTGCTGTGGTGCAGTTTTTAATTATTTCTTTTTACAGCGTTTACTTGAGGGATTAGGTAATGTGACTTTTTCATAGAGAAGATCGTTATGGATGTGGCAATACCCAATATGTAAAATTTTTCTTATTTATGTTTTACACAATAATAGCATTTTTGAAACCAAAATAATGATGTTTTAGTGTCTCCATAGTCTGAGAGCCATAGTTTTTTTATTTTTTGACCGATTGTCTTAGGTAAAGTCCCATTTTTTACGGGATGAGGTGACTGTTTGATTGGTACTATTTTGGGGGGCATACGCCTCTTTGATCGCTTGCTGTTGCAATTTTTGTGATGTAAGGTGACAAAAATGGCTTTTTTTTACAGTTTTAATTTAAATTTTTTTACAGTGTTCACCTAAGGGCTTAGGTCATGTGATATTTTTATATAGCTGGTTGTTACGGATGTGGCGATACCTAATACGTGTATTTTTTATGTACAGTATTTCCCTTTTTGTACAATAATGGCAGTTTTTAAACAAAAAAACATGTTTTTTTTTCTTTTTTATTATAAAATAAGGGGAAAGGGGCGTTTTTTTTTTTTTTACTTAAAAACGTTATAAATATTATTAAAAACACCTTTTTTTTTTTACTTTTTTTTCTTTACTTTTTAACTTTATTTCTGATGTTCACTTTTGGGGGTCTGATCCCCTCTGCAATGCATTACAATACATCTGTATTGTAATGCATTGCCTGTTCATGTACTACAGTGAGTAGTAGACAAACAGATTGCCTAGGAGACCCAGCCTGAGGCTGGATCTCCTGGGCACCCGTAGAAGGCAGGTCCCGATGCCGTGCAAGGCATTGGGCAGCCTCTGCACGGCATCGGGCTGCCTTCTGACACATCGAGTCCCCGCCACAGCAGTGCGGGGACTTGATGCGCTCCCTCACCCGACGCAAACACCTTCTATGTCGCAGTCAGCGCGGACCGCGGCATAGAAGGGGTTAATCCGCCGGCATCGGCTTTTACAGAGATACCGGCGGATACAGCAGTGGCCTGGCTACCAGAGACTGCCGGGCCCCTGCAGTGATCGCGCGCACCACTCCAGTGCCCGCCCGATCACCATGACGTACTATTACGTCAAATTGCGGGAACGCAGTGGCTTCCATGACATAATAGTACGTCAAGTGTCGGGAAGGGGTTAAAACATTTCAGTCAATGTTAGTTATCCAAACGCTATGATAAACTGCAAGTCAGTTCTGTACATTAACTTTGGCAAGAAAAATGCTCCACATGGAATTCTGTTTATCTAGCCCCTAATAGTGTTTCCCATATGCCACCTTCATTAAAGTATCACAAGTTTATAATGACCTGAAGAGTGAATATTGATTTCTCTTCTCCATTCAATGAACATTAAAAACACTTCACAAAAGCAAAATGAAAACTGTCACAACAGAATATGGCGCCAGAAGTTATCAATGAAATCTAAGCTACTTTACAGGGAGACTGCCACCATGAATATGCATTCTGATCTACCAGCAGCCTGTCATAGAGCAGGGGGAGCTGAGCTGATTAATACGTTTATAGATATATATCTTGTGGGAAAGATTCAGTTTTTCTTATAATTCATATACTGAAATCTCTGACTCCGTGATTAGGAGTAGAGAGGAGCGAATCGAATCCCATGAAGTGGAATTTGATCCGAATTTCATGATAAATTTGATTCGCCTAGAAGCTGAATTTCCTCGTGCTTCGTGTCAGCAAATCGATTTAACCTAAAATAGTATAAAAAATTCAAACTTACCTCCTACATTTGCTCTTGACGGGCCACAAGCCTCCATCTTCCTGGAAGATCTCGTCCGAAATCCCACGTGAAGCGAGATTACATCATCATGCCGGCCGAGATCTTCAAACAAGATGGCGGCGGCCAAATGGAGGCTGTAAGTTTGATGATAAAAAAAAGTTTTTTGTTAAGTTTACACCCAGATACCACGATCATGTATGAACGCATCATCTGAGGGGTACAGGCGGCGCTATCACAGCTCCCTGTCATTGCACCAGCTACTCACAAAAAAATGCGCTTTGTGACAAAGTAATTCGTCACAAAGCGAATTTGATGTGTGAAATTTGGCAAATCAGCCGAATTGAACTTTTAAGAAATTTGCTCATCTCTAATTAGTAGTCAAAAGCAAAATCAGAAATGTCAATCAACAAATGAGTTTATCTATCTATCTATCTACAGGTCCTTCTCAAAAAATTAGCATATTGTAATAAAGTTCATTATTTTCTGTAATGTACTGATAAACATAAGACTTTCATATATTTTAGATTCATTACACACAACTGAAGTAGTTCAAGCCTTTTATTGTTTTAATATTGATGATTTTGGCATACAGCTCATGAAAACCCAAATTTCCTATCTCAAAAAATTAGCATATTTCATCCGACCAATAAAAGAAAAGTGTTTTTAATACAAAAAAAGTCAACCTTCAAATAATTATGTTCAGTTATGCACTCAATACTTGGTCGTGAATCCTTTTGCAGAAATTACTGCTTCAATGCGGCGTGGCATGGAGGCCATCAGCCTGTGGCACTGCTGAGGTGTTATGGAGGCCCAGGATGCTTCGATAGCGGCCTTAAGCTCATCCAGAGTGTTGGGTCTTGCGTCTCTCAACTTTCTCTTCCCAATATCCCACATATTCTCTATGGGGTTCAGGTCAGGAGAGTTGGCAGGCCAATTGAGCACAGTAATACCATGGTCAGTAAACCATTTACCAGTGGTTTTGGCACTGTGAGCAGGTGCCAGGTCGTGCTGAAATATGAAATCTTCATCTCCATAAAGCTTTTCAGCAGATGGAAGCATGAAGTGCTCCAAAATCTCCCGATAGCTAGCTGCATTGACCCTGCCCTTGATAAAACACAGTGGACCAACACCAGCAGCTGACATGGCACCCCAGACCATCACTGACTGTGGGTACTTGACACTGGACTTCAGGCATTTTGGCATTTCCCTCTCCCCAGTCTTCCTCCAGACTCTGGCACCTTGATTTCCGAATGACATGCAAAATTTGCTTTCATCCGAAAAAAGTATTTTGGACCACTGAGCAACAGTCCAGTGCTGCTTCTCTGTAGCCCAGGTCAGGCGCTTCTGCCGCTGTTTCTGGGGAATGCAGCACCTGTAGCCCATTTCCTGCACACGCCTGTACACGGTGGCTCTGGATGTTTCTACTCCAGACTCAGTCCACTGCTTCCGCAGGTCCCCCAAGGTCTGGAATCGGTCCTTCTCCACAATCTTCCTCAGGGTCCGGTCACCTCTTCTCGTTGTGCAGCGTTTTCTGTCACACTTTTTCCTTCCCACAGACTTCCCACTGAGGTGCCTTGATACAGCACTCTGGGAACAGCCTATTCGTTCAGAAATTTCTTTCTGTGTCTTACCCTCTTGCTTGAGGGTGTCAATGTTGGCCTTCTGGACAGCAGTCAGGTCGGCAGTCTTACCCATGATTGCGGTTTTGAGTAATGAACCAGGCTGGGAGTTTTTAAAAGCCTCAGGAATCTTTTGCAGGTGTTTAGAGTTAATTAGTTGATTCAGATGATTAGGTTAATAGCTCGTTTAGAGAACCTTTTCATGATATGCTAATTTTTTGAAATAGGAATTTTGGGTTTTCATGAGCTGTATGCCAAAATCATCAATATTAAAACAATAAAAGGCTTGAACTACTTCAGTTGGTGTGTAATGAATCTAAAATATATGAAAGTCTAATGTTTATCAGTACATTACAGAAAATAATGAACTTTATCACAGTATGCTAATTTTTTGAGAAGGACCTGTATCTATCCATCCCTCCATCCCATATCTATCTATCTAAATGAAAAAATTCCACAGCACTTCCAAGGCGTAAAAAAGTAGAAAAGGCTTTATTCACCAGACCCGCGACGTTTCGATCCGCTTTCTGGGATCTTTCTCAAGCAGTGACATGATAGGTAGTGCATTGTGCATATTTATACAGCTTCACATAGTTAAGTGGTAATCAAATCAATACAATCATCAAAGTCAATCATCTCAAAATCTCAGTATACAAGTGATATCTGTATGTTTTTACAATCTCATTCCATAAAAAGCGCAATATAGTGATGTGGCCACCAATGCCACTTTATAAAATCATCATTACAGTGATAAATACATACATTTTTATCCTAATTATAATTGCCACCATATGTGGAGGATTTCATATTAATCAAAAGTGTACAGGTGTACCTTAAAAACACATTGATGAGGCAGGTCCTGGAGTGGGCGATGGAGGTGGTCCGCATGGATCTCGGCGTACTGTTCGTTGTATTGCGCATGTCATAGGACCTTTCAAAGTTTCAGGTCATGTGATTGCGCATTGTTGATTGTACAGCGCATGTCACAGGACATTTGGAATTTTCAAATCATGTGGTCGCGCACCCGATCACATGATCGCAATGCGAACACGTGACCGAAACCCTTGCGATATCTCAAGCATTCTATCAGGCCATGGAGCGCACGCCTCACTGCAGGCGTCCTAGCAACCAATCGCAAGGGATCCTCAGCAAACAGAAGCATTGTACAATTAGGGCCCGAGGCAGACACCATAACTTGCAACCACCTGGATCAGGCCATCGGCACTGCTAGAGTGGATCAGCAATAAACAAGGGACATGCGATTAGGTGATATATTACACGGCAGTACCGTATTATCGATAAGAGGGTATAATGTACAACTAGCGGTAGTACCGCAGATCACCGAAGTAAATACACAAGTCACTCAGTGTTATAATTGTTATTCAAAAGCCCCCTAGTCTTACGAGGAATCCAACAAATATGGCACGTGCTATTCACACATAACCACAAGTTAGAATGTCCAATCCGTCAGTAAGCGGCCATTCCTGGACGTTAAAGGAACCAAGCGGCCAATATGATGGTAAAGGAAACATCCTCTAGATTGCGGAGGGTAAGAAAAATATAATTCAAAGACGGGACAAATAAAACCCTTTGGTGTCACCAGTCTCCCAAGTTAATGTTAGTCCAACAATTCTCGCAGTCCAGGCACCCAGATAGCAGAGTGCAAATCACTGTGGCAAGGCCCATGCGAATGGTGTAAAATTACGGACAAGAATGTGGCTCTAATGGCATGAGAGTAGCTCACAGGGTAAGAGAATAAAAGAAATTGCCATAATAAATGGAAAGTACCAAAGTAACAATATAAAAATCACATAGTATAGATTTATTAGTGCACCTATTCATGCACCATCTTAATCCTAGTTGACCAGTGTCCCACCACTCACTCCTAACAGACGGGCCAGATCCTCATCATGATTCTAGAAACAAGTGAGAAGAGCAGAATGTGAGAAAAATAATAAAATGATGATGTGATGATGATTTTATATTTGCGCTTTTTATGGAATGAGATTGTAAAAACATACAGATATCACTTGTATACTGAGATTTTGAGATGGTTGACTTTGATGATTGTATTGATTTGATTACCACTTAACTATGAGAAGCTGTATAAATATGCACAATGCACTACCTATCATGTCACTGCTTGAGAAAGATCCCAGAAAGCGGATCGAAACGTCGCGGGTCTGGTGAATAAAGCCTTTTCTACTTTTTTTACGCCTTGGAAGTGCTGTGGAATTTTTTCATTTATTTTACTGGAGGTGGATCGCCCCCACAGCCACTGGCACTCCGACTGCACCTACAGACAGCTGTGCTGCCCACACCTTTCTACCTTTATCTATCTATCTATCCATCCCTCCATCCCATATCTATCTATCTATCTATCTATCTCTCTTTCTATTTATCCCTGTATTGACCATACAATTGTGAAGTAACATTTCTTAGAGCTCTGCATTGTACCATTCCTCTGTTACTCTTCCAGGAAATGTATAAATAAATTAACAACTGAGTGTTACCATCCCCCTTGTACATGGAGTATGTCCCGACACAGTCTGACATTTCCCAATTAGTGCGGACACTGACTGTTTAGGTCACATCCTATTGATAAGATAAATGATTTACTCCTATTTATTTATTTATTTTCAGCAGAAATAATAGAGGGTTCTAAACAAAAACACTCCAGAATTGTTATTTTATGGGGAATACGGACATAACTGGAGATCTTACAATTCCTCTATTAATAAGGTTTGCCACATTTAGATTTCATCTCTTGGACAGTTTGGGATCAGACTTCACATGTTATAGAACGGCACTATTGTAGGTAGGCACTAGGGATCGACCGATATTGATTTTTTAGGGCCGATACCGATACCGATAATTTGTGAACTTTCAGGCCGATAGCCGATAATTTATACCGATATTCTGGGAATTTTTATTTTTGAAAAAAAAATAAAAAATTCCCACAAATCTGCTGAAAATTAATGTTTATTGTTAATGTGTAGGTTTTTTTTGTAAATCTTTCTTTTTCATTTATACTTAATATTTTGGTGTTTTATTTTTGTAACTTTTTTTTTTACTAACTTTTAGCCCCTTTAGGGATTAGAACCCTTGTCCTTTTCACCCTGATAGAGATCTATCAGGGTGAATAGGAGCTCACACTGTCCCTGCTGCTCTGTGCTTTGTGCACACAGCAGCATGGAGCTTACTATGGCAGCCAGGGCTTCAATAGCGTCCTGGCTGCCATGGTAACCGATCGGAGCCCCAGCATTACACTGCTGGGGCTCCGATCGGAGGAGGAGGGGAGAGTGGATCCTGTGGAGGGGCGCACTGCGCCACCAATGCTTAATACTGGGGGGGCTTGGGGGGGGGCGCACTGCGCCGCCAATGCTTAATACTGGGGGGGGAGGGGGGGCGCACTGCGCCACCAATGTCTAATACTGGGGTTGGGGGGGGGGGTGCACTGCACCACCAATGAAGATTAAAGGGGTTGTCCAAGTTATATTTCTTGATGACCTGGCACCCCCTCCGATCAGCTGTTTGAAGAGGAGACTCGCACGGTGTCAGGGCTGCCTCCTCTTCACTGTTTACCTTCTAGCCGTTGCATCTGCAGTGGTGAGCAGGTGTAATTACACCCAAGCCTTCCTATTGAAATGAATGGGACGGCTTGGGTGTAATTACACCTGCTCACCACTGCAGATGCAACGGCTAGAAGGTAAACATTGAAGAGGAGGCAGCGCTGACACCGTGCGAGTCTCCTCTTCAAACAGCTGATCGGAGGGGGTGCGGGTGTCGGACCCCCACCGATCTGATATTGATGACCTATCCTGGGGATAGGTCATCAATAAATATAACTTGGACAACCCCTCTCTCATTTATTCATATACAGGAGGCGGGAGCTGGCTGCAGGATCACATAGCCGGCTCCCGACCTCTATGAGCTGTAGCTGTGATCCGCGGCACCTGAGGAGTTAACTACCGCAGATCGCAGCTACAGCTCATAGAGGCCGGGAGCCGGCTATGTGATCCTGCAGCTCCCGCCTCCTGTATATGAATGAATGTAAGATTAAGCTTCATTGGTGGAGCAGTGGCCATAGCTCCTCCCTTCCTCCTGTCCCCTGTCCTTACATTGGCAGCAGCAGCACAGGGGGAGGAGACACTGCTCCTTCTCCCCTGTGCTGCTAAGGGGAACACGGAGAGCGCTGTCAGCAGCGCGATCTGTGTTCCCCCATACACTATCGGAATATCGGCAAAATAGATGCCGATACCGATAGTGTTCAAAATCCTGAATATCGGCCGATAATATCGGTAAATCCGATAATCGGTCGATCCCTAGTAGGCACTATTGTAGTGTCAGTACGGGACAATGAAGAAGAGCGATAGTCTCTGAGAGATTACTGTAGAAAAATATTTCTTTTCTGTAGGATTTATTACAACATGGATGTTCACGTTCCTTTGTGGCAATAAACACATGGGCCAAGGAAAGAGTCCTCACGTCTTATGGGTTTCAGAAAACTGTCACCTTTGCAAGTGCTAGAAACAGTAAGAAATGTAATATAGACAATTCTGCGCTGGAAGGAAATAGTGAAATTGTAATTGTGACAGGTACGGGAGCTCACAGGAGATTGGAGAAACTGGAGAACAAACATATGTTAAGCCTTCAATAAGACTACATGGGTGACACTGTGGTAGATGCTGTGTATTGATTACAGAGGGATTAGAGGACGCACCAGCTAGAGACAAGAGGCTGTATTCCATAATATCTGAAGCTTGAAGTGTGGTCTTCTAGGGGGTGGTCTTCTCAAAGAATATAACTGGTATGCATGATCTATGGCTGAGCTGAACATCTATCACACATCTACAGTTGTGTTCAAAATAATAGCAGTGTGTTTAAAAAAGTGAATAAAGCTCAAAATCCTTCTAATAGCTTTATTTCCATACACGCAAATGCATTCGGAACACTACACATTCTATTACAAATACAAAACATGAAGAAAAAAATATACAATTTGTGTTGTTCCTCTAAAACCATTGAAGAAAAGTTAATATTAGACTGTTCAAAAAAATAGCAGTGTTTGTATTCTTCTTTACAAACATTCACTATATAAACTGAAAAATGTTTGAAGATTTTGCTTTCCTTTGAATCACTTCACTAATATTTAGTTGTATAACCACTGTTTCTGAGAACTGCTGTATATCTGTGTTGCATGGAGTCAACCGGCTTCTGGTACCTGTGAACAGGTATTCCAGCCAAGGATGATTGGATTACATTCCACAGTTCTTCTCTATTTCTTGGTTTTGTCTCAGAAACTACATTTTTGATGTCACCCACACGTTTTCTATTGGATTAAGATCGGGGGATTGGGCTGCCCACTCCATAACGTCAATCATGTTGGTCTGGAACCAAGATGTTACACGTTTACTGGTGTGTTTGGGGTCGTTGTCTTGTTGGAACACCCATTTCAAGGGTGTTTCCTCTTCAGCACAAGGCAGCATGACCACTTCAAGTATTCTGATGTATTCAAACTGATCCATGATCCCTGGTATGCGATAAATAGGCCCAACACCTTAGTATGAGAAACATCCCCATATCATGATGTTTGCGCCACCATGCTGCACTGTCTTCACATTGTACTGTGGCTTGCATTCAGTGTTTGGGGGTCGTCTGACAAACTGTCTCCGGCCATTAGACCCAAAAAGAACAATGTTACTTTCATCAGTCCACAAAATGTCTCTTTAGGCCGCTCAATGTGCTCTTTGGCAAATTGTAACCTCTTCAGCTCATGTCTTTTTTTCAATAGTGGGACTTTGCTTCTTGCAGAATAGCTTGGGCTTCACATAGGCGTCTTCTAATTGTAACAGTACTCACAGGTAACTTTAGACCTTCTTTGATCTTCCTGGAGCTGTTTGTTGGCAGAGTCCTTGCCATTTTGGCTGTTCTTCTATCCATTTGAATGGCAGTTTTTCGCTTTCTTCCACGTCTTTCAGGTTTTGGTTGCCATTTTAAAGCATTTGCGATCATTTTAGCTGAGCAGCCTATCATTTTCTGCACTTCTTTATATGTTTTCCCCTCTCCATTCAACTTTTTAATCCAGGTACGCTGTTCTTCTGAATAATGTCTGGAATGACCCATTTTCCCTCAGAATTTCAGAGAGAAATGCACTGTAACCAGCATGTACAACATTTGCTGCCTTCCTTCCTTCCTTAAATAAGGGAAATAATTGCCACCTGTTTTTCAAAGAATGAATGACCTCACTCATTGAACTCCACACTGCTATTATTTCGAACATGCCTCTTTCAATAAGTGATTGACTTACAGAGAATCAGCAGCATGCATGTCATGACTGTTGGGTCTGTTGGGTTTCCATTACATCAGTGATGTCTGACTGCTATTATTTTGAACACAACTGTATGTGGTTTGCATAAGGAGTGATCTTCTCAAAGAGGTGTTTTTTTTTTTTTTGAGAGGCTTCATTGTACATAAAGAATGAGATATAAGGTACATGCACACAGTGCGGATCACATGCAGATTTTCTGTGTGGATTCTAGTGCTGAAAATCTGCTACATACCGTACTACAGTTCCATTACATGTACATGGTGCTGAATTTTTGGGTGCAGAAATCGTCCTGCAGTGTGGATTTTGAAATCTGTAGCATGGTATGTATAGATTTTTGAGTGCAGATTCCATGCTTTGTAATGCAAAGATTGAGGTTTGGGGCAAATCCAGATCAAAGCGCACAACAAAATCCACAATTAACACATGTGGATTTAGATGCAGATCTGGTATGGAAAAGCAGTGCAATCTGCAAGTAAATCTATGTAGGAAAACCTACATAAAACAATTTGGTAAAATGTTGAATGAGTTAATTCACATTGTCTAGGGCAGGACAGCCCATGATTCTTTTCACACATTATACAAATTCAATGCTTCTTTTCACACATTCATAGGGCTACATGATTAGTGATGAGCGGCAGGGGCAATATTCGAATTCACAATATTTTGCAAATATTTAGTAGAATATTTGTCATATATTTGCAAATTTGAGATTATATTCTTGATTGCGAAAATCGGCAATGTATTATTCACGTAATGCACGTGAAATACCGGCGTGGGTCACTTATGCTACATTTTATAAGCTGCTAGAAGTTTCCTGAGACTGGAGAAAATGGTTGGCACGGCAGAACATTACAATAGCTTTATATGCAGATAGACTGCTCCAATATATTTGCGCTTGCAGATTTTCGGCAATTAATGATGCGCATATTTTTTCACAATACGTGCAACTTGTATAGTAGGGGGCAGGCAACTTTTCTATTGGTAGCTAGGGATGTTGCTAAGCTGTGACAAAGCCTTCTCATTGGCCCACAAGCTAGAAGAAGGGAGGGATGATCACCTGATGTGTACTGTGTTAAAAAAACAAAAAAAAAACGTAATATTCGTCATTACGAATATATAGCACTATATTCTAAATATTTGCGAATTCTCGAAGTGCCCATATTCGCGATAAAAATTAACTTTTCGAATATTCGTGCTCAACACTATACATGATAACATTTTGGTTGCCTACAGCCACTACTAGGAAGAGCTTACTAAATACCGTAAGAATGTATGCAGTTCCCATTGAAGACTATAATAAAGCCATATGCATCTAGCTCCCCCTAGTGGCAACAAAAATAATGTTATCATTTAAAGTAGAACGTAACGTATAGATTTATGGCATGATATATACAGTATGTATGCTAAACATGTCTGATAGATGCAGACCCCACTTGGGGGTCCCTCCACCTTTCAAACTGCCTGATGAGATAAAAAAATCCTAGTGCAACAAAAATGGATAAGTGGCCATGTATGTACATTTACTGCTATTAGGGTTATGGAAATAGCCGAGCCTGCTGGGCACAAGTTAATGTGACTCCCATAGATGTAAATGGAGTGAGTTGTGCACATGCCAGGTCTCCATTGATTGTCCATATGGGTGCAGTAGCCAGGGGCAACCTCACCAAGATGGTTGGGGAACCACTCTTTTCCACATAGGTGTGGGTCCAAGAGATGGTAACACCAACGTTTAGACATTTATGGAATATTTCTAAGTTTGGAATACTCCTTTAATCTCAGGATAGGGTCCAACTCCTGGGACTCCCATCAAGCACAGGAGGAAAGGTCCCATGTCCCCGTGCACATTGCTCTATTCAATAAGGGGGTAGACCTTTCCTCACACTATGTTGTCCTTACATAGGGTAGCATAGTCTGATTATGGATCTGCTTTAGAGAGAAAAAAAGAAAAATCAGCAATATAACTGATGCATATGGATCTTACCATTAAAAGGGTTATTTGGGAGTCAGAATAGGCCATCAATATCGGATTAGTTGGGGTCTGACTCCTGAGCTGCTTAAAATGAGTGCATGTACGAGCACTGTGGCCTACATGCAGTCTCGTCCATTTCACTTGAATGGAACTCAGCTGCACATAAACTATGTGACCAATGAACATGACAACACTGACCTAGAAAGAGGCCTCCTGAGACAGGTGATTGGTGGTTTTGCCAGGAGTCAGACTCCCATCTGTCAGGTATTGATGACCTATCTCCCTTAACTGCTTAAAATATAGCTATGTCTTCAGTTCCAATAGTCTGACATCCCTGATGCCACCAGTGCACCACAGTATTTAGAACTGGAACCAGTTGAGAAGCCGCCACTGGCGTAACTATAGGGATCGCAGCGGTTGCAGTAGCGACCGGGCCCCCAAGCCAGGGGGGCCCAGAGGGCCCTCCTTGCCAGTGGTACTGTACTTTTCTCTTTATAAGATGCAATGCATCTTATAAAGGGAATACTAGCGAGCACTTCCATAATGGAAGCGCTCACTAGTATGCAGGAGAAGGAGGTGGGGTGAAGCGCTGTGTGCACTGTACTTACCCCTCCTCCTGCTTACTCCTCTCAGGTCCCGGGCTGCTGTGTCCTGGCTGTCTGCAGCGTCAGGACGTACAGAGCGCACTCTGACCTGATGCTGCAGGAGGTCAGGTGACTGTGCAGCGTGGGCCCTGAGAAGAGAAGAGAGCCAGGACAGGGAAAGTGGTGGCAGGAGAGGTAAATTACTGTATTATTTTACAGTCTGATCTGAGGTCTGATATGGAGGTCTTACTGGGGGTCTGAAGTAGTCTGACTGGGGGTCTGGAGAGGTCTCACAGGTGGTCTGAGGTCTTACTGGAGGTCTGGAGAGGTCTAATGGGGGTCTGGAAGTCTCACTAGGGTCTGGAGTGGTCTCACTGGAGGGGTCTGGAGTAGTCTGACTGGGGGGTCTGGAGGTCTGACTGGGGGGTCTGAAGAGGTCTAATGGGGGTATGAACGTCTAATTGGGGGTCTGATTGGGGGTCTGGAGGTCTAATGGTGGTCTTATCTGAGGTCTGATATTGGGTTGGGGTCTTACATGGAGGTCTAATGGGGGTCTGATCTGAGG
Source organism: Bufo gargarizans (assembly GCF_014858855.1). Lineage (NCBI taxonomy): Eukaryota > Metazoa > Chordata > Amphibia > Anura > Bufonidae > Bufo > Bufo gargarizans. Next base: position 76,533,104 of record NC_058080.1, read on the forward strand.
TCTAAAATTGAACCATAAAATTGGGGACTGACATAGAGGTCTAAAGGGGGTTTGGTCTGAGATGGGGGACTCATTTAGGGTTTTATATGGGGGTCTGATCTGAAAGGAAGGGGTATTTTTTTGTACTGGCACACAATATAAGTTTTTTTTGTACTGACGTTCTGTGTGGTAACAGTATTTTCAGGGGGACTGTTTCTGCAGGATAATATTGGGGGGGGGGGGCACAGCAAACACAGTATTGGAGGTGGTAGGGTGGTAGGATGGGGTGTTGAGAAGGTGAGGAGGATGATGGAAAAGTAGGAAAGTAAGTTGTCTGTTTAGTAAACTCTGCAGAGATGAGGCACGGCTGAAAGAAGTCACCATGGTGGTCTGGTCTGACAGGAGAAGAAGAAGAAAGAGAATATCTACATCAGAGGAGACATCACTGGATGTAAGAGGTAAATATGTGGGGCTGCATTACCCTGTATGTTCTGTAACGCTGTATGTAATTTTTTCCAAGTATGTCTTAAAGTTTTTTTTTTGTATGAGCGCTGCCTTCTCTGCTCTGTTTACCTGCTCATCACTGCAAATGCTACGGCGAGCAGGTGAACAAAGCAGAGAAAGCAGCTCTTATATGTGCGCTGCCCTCTCTTCAAACAGCTGATCGTGGGGGTGCTGGGGGACCCTGCCGATCTGATATTGATAACCTATCCTAAGGATAGGTCATCAGTAGTAAAAAGAGGACAACCCCTTTAACAGTAGGACTGGAGGGAAGGGGTTAATTTGAGAATTTGGCATGGGGGTGCACCAGCGCTGAGTGAAGGGGGAGGGACCCAAGCTGAACTTTTGCACCAGGGCCCATGAGCCTTTAGCTACGCCCCTGGAAGCTGCTTATGACTCAACTACTGGCTGGGAAACACTGGTCTAACAGAAACACTTTCTATGACATAACATTGGAGAATTGTCCTCTAAGCAATCTCCTGGTATTCCCTTCAAGGCAGCTGAATATTGTATGTCCCTAGAGGGACTCTAGATAATTTATGCACATTTTATATTATTGCTTAGAAAGACATTTCATGCTCAGTTCATGACACACTCAACGACAGACTGTTTGTAGTTGGGAACCTTGTAAAGCATCTTGACGGCATCCACTAATGTACCGTCTAGATAATAGGATTATTACAGGATGTCTAATTTGCTAAGCCAAAAACATGAACTGAATGGCTGATCATGTATCGCCTTACTGAGAGCCCCTGTGTTCTGACAAAGATAAGATGCTTATTTCTAATGAAAATATTTTCAGGAACCGTACAACGGCCTCTAATGAGACATTACTTCAATTAAGCTAAACCCTGGCCTCTTTGGCTTCAGTGTTAGTGAACTCCAAATGTCATGGCTAGAAAGCAAATTAATTAAAGAAGGAGATTCTTCTGTAACATAGCATTACTTTATATCATGAATTGATGTCCGTGTGGGTTCCTCAGGGTTCAGTTGTAGGTCCTCTCCTCTTTTCTCTCTACACAGCTCCTTTTGGACAGACCATCATATTTAGTTTTCAGTACCATCTCTATGCTGATACATAGGAGTATCTTGATATCTTGACATAGGGGCCACTTAATATGGTGGATTTGGTGATCTCTGTAATGGGGACACCCCTTTGCTCGGTTTTCCTTCCTTTGAGGGATATCTGGCTTTCACTGTGTTGAAGACCCATAATTGGGGCTCCACAATTATTTTGCATATCTCTATGCTGATGACACCCAACTACATATTTCTTCCTATGACATCACCCCTGCTGTACAGAACACCAGTGACTGTCTCTCTGCCATCTCTCTCCATTTACTAACCTACCTAAACCAGATATCTCCCTCTCGATATGCAACACCATCATCACTCCTGGGCAGCACACCCGCTGTCTCGGTGTTATGTTTGACACTGATCTTTCCTTCACCCCCTATATTCGGTTTCTCGCCCACTCATACTGCTTGCACCTCAAAAACATCTCTAGAATCTTCCCCTTTATTATTGTGGAAACTACAAGAGCTCTTATTGTTGTCCTGATCCATAGAAAGAGTCCAGTACAATACATAGCATATGTCAAGAAGATAAATGCATCAGATATTATAATATCGTCACCAGAATTAATATAGTAAAATCTTTGTATCTGTAATTGTGAATTATGTGATGTACATTGGGGTGATAATAAATGAATAAAAATAACCAACCACTGTATTGTCTCATTAAGCTCTTCCTGGATCCTGAAGGGTGAAAATCCCAAAGATAATCGTTAACAAGCGTTCATAGAAACACTCGTTAGCGATTATCTGGCAGTGTAAATGTGCCGCCGATTACTTGATGAATGAACGCAACGCACGTTCGTAGGGTAGTTCAATTGCTTGTGTTCAACCTTCCTTCCCAACAATCTGCTGCTCTGTCAAAGGGACCTGAAGCTGTACTGTGTGTTTAAAGATAAGATCTTTTTTTTTCCCTTTGTCAGACATCCTATGACAGCAATGTATTCTGATTGACTAAGGCAGACTGCATGGCATTATAGACAAGCCTGCCTGCCAGATGCCTTTTTGAGTGATTTATCCTAAACAAATTACAATACTGTCAGATTTGTTAGAATTTTTTGGGAAATTTGTAACAAATTTGATTAGTTTAGAATTGTTTTGGTAATCTCTACCTCTGACCATTAGTACTTGCCTTCTAGCCTAGTCATCCCTCAATTTTCTGTGTGCATTTTCTTTCCATTATTAGTTTGGCATGTGGTGTCCTACAATTTGTTGTCATCCATTCTCCACCTGTCATATAACCATATGGGATGCAAACTGGAAGTTATTAAAGGGACACTGACAGGCCCTATAAACATATTTAGCTATTCTTATGCAGTCATAGGTCTATTAAAGTGTATTCCACTCATATAAGAGTACCCCCTGTCCGCATTGTAAACCATGTAAAATCAACTTTATATTCATCTGTCAATCACATTCCTTTGTGCCCAAGGGGCGGTTTTTCTCCTACCTTTGTGCCCGGCCACGCCCCAAGTGTCTTTTCCTAGCGCCACCCAGTCTATTATTATTCACTGCGCTGGGCAGCTTTTACAGCCCCCGATCCTGTTAGATCCCGTGCTTGTGAGGAGAGAGCCGGCGCAGGCGCAGCAGGAGACACTGAGAGCAGCCGCATAGAAGAATAAGGGATGCAGGGGCACTAAAATTCTGGCTTGTGAGGGTGCCAGAAACAGGTATCAGGCACATGCGCAAAAGGTCCGATTGAGACGTAAGCCCATAAGTTTCTATCGGGCATGCGTGGGATCTAACAGGATCGGGGACTGTAAAAGCCGCCCAGCGCAGTTAATAATAATGAGCTGGGCGGCGCTAGGAAACGACAGTTGGGGCGCGGCTGGGCACAAAGGTAGGAGTAAAACCGCCCCTTGGGCATAAAGGAAGGTGATTAACAGATGAATATAAAGTTGATTTTACATGGTTTAAAATGGGGACAGGGGGTACTCTTATGTGATTGGAATACACTTTAATAGACCTATGACTGCATAGGAATATCTCAATATGTTTATAGGGCCTGTCAGTGTCCCTTTAAAGATTTTTTAAGCATAGCAATGCCCGGTTTATGGTTGCACATAACTGGTTTGTAATGTTCTAGACTTTGCAGTTTCACCATGATATGATTCAACTGCTTTTTGTTTTTTTTCCATCTTTCATGTTTTTTTTTCCTGCTCTTACCCTTTGTTTTCCATTGTATAAAATAATGTTCCTCAAGCTGACACACTGGGGACTTCCTTATACCTTGCCAGCAAGGAAGATAACCCCTTCCCCAATTATTTTAGACAGTTTTCTCATAACTTCAGGCCAAATAATGTATGCTTACCACTATATAGTGTCAGGATAATACTGCCGTATATATTCCATACAATATCACAATATAGTGCCCAACTAGTGTTTCCAACTAGTACTTCCAAAAAGCCATCATAAGAACTCACAAAATATTACCATACTTTTACTACAAAATACTAAATAACACCACCATATACTACTAAATTATGCTAAATGATATGAATCTATTAAATTATATATAATTAACGCTATACTTATATTAAAACATATATGTGTATACACTCACCTAAAGAATTATTAGGAACACCTGTTCTATTTCTCATTAATGCGATTATCTAGTCAACCAATCACATGGCAGTTGCTTCAGTGCATGTAGGGTTGTGGTCCTGGTCAAGACAATCTCCTGAACTCCAAACTGAATGTCAGAATGGGAAAGAAAGGTGATTTAAGCAATTTTGAGCGTGGCATGGTTGTTGGTGCCAGACGAGCCGGTCTGAGTATTTCACAATCTGCTTAGTTACTGGGATTTTCACGCACAACCATTTCTAGTGTTTACAAAGAATTGTGTGAAAAGGGAAAAACCTCCAGTATGCGGCAGTCCTGTGGGCGAAAATGCCTTGTTGATGCTAGAGGTCAGAGGAGAATGGGCCGACTGATTCAAGCTGATAGAAGAGCAACGTTGACTGAAATAACCACTCGTTACAACCGAGGTATGCAGCAAAGCATTTGTGAAGCCACAACACGCACAACCTTGAGGTGGATGGGCTACAACAGCAGAAGACCCCACTGGGTACCACCCATCTCCACTACAAATAGGAAAAAGAGGCTACAATTTGCACGAGCTCACCAAAATTGGACTGTTGAAGACTGGAAATATTTTGCCTGGTCTGATGAGTCTCGATTTCTGTTGAGACATTCAAATGGTAGAGTCCGAATTTGGCGTAAACAGAATGAGAACATGTATCCATCATGTCTTGTTACCACTGTGCAGGCTGGTGGTGGTGGTGTAATGGTGTGGGTGATGTTTTCTGGGCACACTTTAGGCCCCTTAGTGCCAATTGGCCATCGTTTAAATGCCACGGGCTACCTGAGCATTGTTTCTGACCATGTCCATCCCTTCATGACCACCATGTACCCATCCTCTGATGGCTACTTCCAGCAGGATAATGCACCATGTCACAAAGCTCGAATCATTTCAAATTGGTTTCTTGAACATGACAATGAGTTCATTGTACTAAAATGGCCCCCACAGTCACCAGACCTCAACCCAATAGAGCATCTTTGGGATGTGGTGGAACGGGAGCTTCGTGCCCTGGATGTGCATCCTTCAAATCTCCATCAACTGTAAGATGCTATCCTATCAGTATGGGCTAACATTTCTAAAAAATGCTATCAGCACTTTGTTGAATCAATGCCACGTAGGATTAAGGCAGTTCTGAAGGCAAAAGGGGGTCTAACACCGTATTAGTATGGTGTTCCTAATAATTCTTCAGGTGAGTGTATATATACAGTACAGACCAAAAGTTTGGACACACCTTCTCATTCAAAGAGTTTTCTTTATTTTCATGACTATGAAAATTGTAGATTTACACTGAAGGCATCAAAACTATGAATTAACACATGTGGAATTATATACATAACAAAAAAGTGTGAAACAACTGAAAATATGTCATATTCTAGGTTCTTCAAAGTAGCCACCTTTTGCTTTGATTACTGCTTTGCACACTCATGGAATTCTCTTGATGAGCTTCAAGAGGTAGTCACCTGAAATGGTCTTCCAACAGTTTTGAAGGAGTTCCTAGAGATGCTTAGCACTTGTTGGCCCTTTTGCCTTTACTCTGCGGTCCAGCTCACCCCAAACCATCTCAATAGGGTTCAGGTCCGGTGACTGTAGAGGCCAAGTAATCTGGCACAGCACGCCATCACTCTCCTTCATGGTCAAATAGCCCTTACACAGCCTGGAGGTGTGTTTGGGGTCATTGTCCTGTTGAAAAATAATTGATAGTCCAACTAAACGCAAACCGGATGGAATAGCATGCCGCTGCAAGATGCTGTGGTAGCCATGCTGGTTCAGTATGCCTTCAATTTTGAATAAATCCCCAACAGTGTCACCAGCAAAGCACCCCCACACCATCACACCTCCTCCTCCATGCTTCACGATGGGAACCAGGCATGTAGAGTCCATCCGTTCACCTTTTCTGCGTCGCACAAAGACACAGTGGTTGGAACCAAAGATCTCAAATTTGGACTCATCAGACCAAAGCACAGATTTCCACTGGTCTAATGTCCATTCCTTGTGTTCTTTAGCCCAAACAAGTCTCTTCTGCTTGTTGCCTGTCCTTAGCAGTGGTTTCCTAGCAGATATTCTACCATGAAGGCCTGATTCACACAGTCTCCTCTTAACAGTTGTTCTAGAGATGAGTCTGCTGCTAGAACTCTGTGTGGCATTGACCTGGTCTCTAATCTGAGCTGCTGTTAACCTGCGATTTCTGAGGCTGGTGACTCGGATTAACTTATCCTCCACAGCAGAGGTAACTCTTGGTCTTCCTTTCCTGGGGCGGTCCACATGTGAGCCAGTTTCTTTGTAGCGCTTGATGGTTTTTGTGACTGCACTTGGAGACACTTTCAAAGTTTTCCCAATTTTTCGGACTGACTGACCTTCATTTCTTAAAGTAATGATGGACACTCGTTTTTCTTTACTTAGCTGCTTTTTTCTTGCCATAATACAAAGTCTAACAGTCTATTCAGTAGGACTATCAGCTGTGTATCCACCTGACTTCTCCACAACACAACTGATGGTCCCAACTCTATTTATAAGGCAAGAATCCCACTTATTAAACCTGACAGGGCACACCTGTGAAGTGGAAACCATTTCAGGTGACTACCTCTTGAAGCTCATCAAGAGAATGCCAAGAGTGTGCAAAGCAGTAATCAAAGCAAACGGTGGCTACTTTGAAGAACCTAGAATATGACATATTTTCAGTTGTTTCACACTTTTTTGTTATGTATATAATTCCACATGTGTTAATTTATAGTTTTGATGCCTTCAGTGTGAATCTACAATTTTCATAGTCATTAAAATAAAGAAAACTCTTTGAATGAGAAGGTGTGTCCAAACTTTTGGTCTGTACTGTATATATATATATATATATATATATATATATAGTAGGAAGGAACAAGGGGCCATCATTGATGGTCAGTACGTGTCACAGAGGTTAAGGTAAGAGCCGTTTTTTTTCCTGAAGTGTCATTATTGCAGCTTGCAGACTGACACTTCAGCTGGTTAGTATGACTGTAAAGCTGATCCGGGGTGGCTCTTACTGGGAGTAGCCAAAGTGCTGAGTGGATGGCTACTCTCCACGTTCCAGGCCGGGTCTTGGCAGGCTTATAAAAGCAGTCAGCACTATCAGGTGGTGTGGATTTTCCTCTAGGCTGAAGACTGAAAACAGGCGTGTAGGCCGCCTGGAAGACTGCCAGTGATCTTGTCTGTGGCTGAGCATTCAGCCGGGTGTGAACGACACATAGGATTCCAGGTGAACATTGTTTTGTTTTTGCTGTGTGTGAACAAGCACCAAGACGGTTATGTTTTGCTGAGTATGAATAAAACACTAACGTTTGATTTACAACATGGTTCCTTGCCTCTTTACTGCGTCCGCTAACCTGTCTACCAGAGCAAATCCCCACTATATATATATATATATATATATATATATAGTAATATTAATATAATTATATTAAGTTGTATATACAAAATTTTACTGTAGTTCCCATTTGTGATGACCCTTAGGGCATTGGAGGTCCTGACATTTGCTCAGTTTGCCATCCAATAGCCCAGAACACACAATATTTTATTGTGTTGTATTTTTTTCTCTTTCTATGGTTTCTAATGAAGACTTCTTTCATTGCTATATTATGGTAGCATACATAGCAAGCTTGATAACTGGAGAGTGGTCAGGTAAGACACATGTTTGCTCAACCATAAGCAAGTTACCACCTTCACCCATGCTTCAACTTAGGTTTAGAGCTGGTTGAGTGCCAGACACTTATTCTCAGTCTTGTCAATTTTGAAACAGTTTTCTCGTGAGAAAGAGACCTGGTATTTGTGGTCATCACTATTTGTGGCAATCATTGTAATGAAACAGTAATTACTGTAATTCTGAGCTGCAATGAATGACTCAAGCTTAGAGTGAGCTAATTGGAATCATCAGCGCTGACAAAAGAGGCTGCAAATTGTATGTGATTGTTTCTCCTTTCTTATGAATAGGTGATACTCCTCAAGAACTGCCATTCATAAAAATATAAATAAAATTATGGCCTTACATATCTCAACAAGACAGTCCAATCATTTCTGGGAGTGGTAAGATCCCAGTTTTTATTTGTACTTCATCATTTCTGGAGTAGCTTTTTCAAGTCAATTTAAATAAGATTATGGCTATGGACTTAAATATTGATATAGAATAGTGACCGATTCTTTGATGGGTTCAGAGCATCTGAAGAGTCAATGCTGGTGAACAAAACTTCACTTTATGGACCAGAATAGTGTTGAGCTAATCAAAGCTAAATTAATTGGCTTCGATCCGAATTTCACCTAAAATTTGATTCGCCATGAAGCCAAATTTCGTGGCACTTCAAGGTAATTAATAAATTTTTCCTGAAATGGCAGTAAAAAAAAACAAAAAAATACATACTTACCTCATCCACTTACTCATAGAGAGTCCGTCGCGGCCACTTTGATTGAAGGAACTCTCGAGCGCCCTGATGGCTGGATGCGGTGACATCATTGAGTCAGCACACAAGAGATTTGGTGAGTTTTCAATAAAGATGGCCGCTATGGCCTTTCCATGAACAAATGCAGAGGTGAGTATGTATTTTTAAGCACTGACTACTAAAAGGCCTCAATGTGACTGTCAGATGCTGCGATCAGCGGCATCTGAAGGGTTTAATAATGGGGGGCAGTGTTATGGCAGTTTCCCGTCATTGGGCCCACTACATACAATGGAATGCAATTCAATTCGTGACAAAGTAATTCGTAACTAATCAAATTTCTTAGTGAATTTCGGTGAAGCAGCCAAATCGAATTTTTGATAAGTATAAAAGAAGAGTATCCAGCCAAATCTATAACAGAAAAATAATGTTAATAAAACAAAGTAATACACATACCTCAGCCCGTTGTTAAAAAAGAAAATTACATCGTATTTCAATCAGGTTACTATTTAAAACATTCTCTGAAAAGTAATTTGGTTTAACGCAAACTGTCACATAAACATATTTAAAATACTCCAATTTTCACACTGGTCACAAGACCAGACACAATTCTGAAACTTATACTTGTTTTCTGTAGCTGACCTGTCTAGTTTGTTGTATAGACTGGAACATGCTGAACAGAGTGATCTCATCAGTAGGAGTGGATTGTCGCCACTGGACATACAAGCTGAACAAGCAATTAACCGCATCCCGTTGAGGTCCCTCCTTTTATCGGACAAACATACGTCCCACACAAAGCTTTTTAGCTTCCTAACAAAAAATACAGTCAATATATGGAAACACAACCTTAAACACTTCCTGATCTCTAACCCACTATCCCATTTATTACAACTAAGAGACATATTATGGGACGCAAAACCTCAATTCCGTCAGACCTTCCCGGGATCTATCAGACGTCTCACTACACCAATTGTTGATTTGCTAGATTTGCAGGGTTATTTGCTAGAAACTTGGGAACAGTCCACTCAGGTTTCCTCCCTGACCCTGTCCTACCTTCATTTGACACATATCAAAGCTTACCTTAAAACATTACTACCAGTGAACATAATAACTCAGACAAATTTTGAAACTAGAGTGCTACATTTGAAAGAACCTACTAAAAAGATAACTACTATATATGCTGAAATACTCCAACAAAATAAGCCAGAGGTTCTGTCGTATATGACAAAGTGGGAAAGTGACCTACAGTTTACACTAACACGAACTTCCCTCAACAAGTGTCTCGCACTCAGACCAAAGATCTCCCCATGCGGAGAATTATTCCAAGATACTTACACGGTGGTACTACACCCCGGAGATTTTACACAAAATATATCCAGACGTCAGTCACTTATGCTGGCGTTGTAAACAGGAACCCGGAACATTTATACATATATGGTGGCAATGTATCCACATAGCCTCCTTTTGGGAGACAATATGCTTTACCATAAATGAGATTTGTAAGGCCAAAATTCAGCCAACACCGCAACTTTGCCTACTTAACCTGATGGATCAGATACCCCTCCCTAGGCATGCAAAAAAATTGATTACTTCCTTGTTGGCCTCAGCTAGGATACTCATTGCTTCTAAACGGAGAAGCGACTCACCTCCTACATTAGCCATGTGTTATAATAAATGTGATGATATCTACAGAATGGAGCAGATAGCTGGTTGGGAAACTAGATGTACCCCAGCTTTTCAGAAGACCTGGAATCCTTGGGCGACGTTTAGGGGCTTCAAAACTATATAACTTATTAACATTAGACATATACCTATGGTTGAATGAATCCACCGGATGGTATATATTCCAGACTTGTCTGCTAGTCCTGCTGGAAATCCCTCCCCCTATACCTTTCCCAATTTTTTTCTTCTCTTTATTTTAAAAGATGATATAATATCTTTACCATATGTTAAAAATACCAATGTATTTTTGATCTTTAAAACGTGTTACTTTTATATTGAAACACAAGACGACATACTTAAGTGAACTATACTTCTCAGTAAAAAAGTGTTTTGAAATTAAATCATTAGGAGTGGTTTGTAATGGCTGCTCTGTTATACTGCTGGAGGACTAGATAAGGCAGGATTGTAAGACTTTACACTATATATACAGATCCTTGGCTCTCTCTGGTCTCTGGGTTAGTCACTTCCTGCAGAATGAAAGGCAGATTAATGGTGGCCAAACCCACCAATTTTAGCATAACCCTTCAACTAACTGAATGGAGGCCTCCTGACTCTCTGGAGTTTAACATGTCTAAGCCATTTGTTCTCAGTTGAGATCAGCTGGCTCCAGAGGTGTTTGGCTTACTTCCCTTTCCTTGTTGAAAGTCATGCAATCTCGGTTTAGTGAGTGTGAATGTACAGGGAGAGGTCAGGAGGAAATCAATGGCTAAACGAGCATTCAGCCGACAGCTATTGGTAGTGTATGGCCAGCTTAATGATCTATGACAGTCATTTTCATGTGTTACAGCTGTCATCAAGGACATGACATGCTACTGCAATGTCTATATAAATAACACAGTTTGGAAGTATGTTTCTTCAAAATGGAAGTTTGTACATAGATACAAAAAGACATTTCCTTTAAATAAAGTCTACTGTAGTTGGTTGTATCTGCCCATGTTATTGTACGTCTGCTAATGACCTACAATTTCTTATAGGATAGAAAATATATACACAATCTGCCATTTGGATGAGCATTCACCACCCCCTAGTTGAGCAAACTGATCTATGTCAACCATTAACAGCGATACCTGAAAAGTTCTCTTTTGCGGATGTTATATCTCCTTAGGGAAAAAACTGGAACATAGAGAAGCTTCAAGGGAATATTACATGTTCCATGGGGATGTTACATCCAAACATTGCTCTTCAAGAATGAGAACATGGTCTCTAAAATAACATTTACAGGTAAGGGTCCTGGTATATGACACAGGTGTTTTTTTTTAGATACAAAAAGACCATGGGGTTGCCTGGATATCAATCATAATGTAGATTGTAAGCTCTCACAGGCAGGGTCCTCTCCCCCTCTGTACTAGTCTATTACTTAGTTCATGATCATTGTACTTGTTTTATTATGTATGTATACCCATGCTTAAACTGGCCCACAGTGAGCAAGGCAATCGCCTCATGGGCCCCTGAGCCAGCTGGGCCCCTAGTCCTCCACCCCCTGCACAAGTACAGCACCTCAACCAGGCTTTTTGTCTATATAAAAAACTGGGTAGACTACCTAGTTTATTTTTATAGATGCACCTGGTGGCTGAAATCACTATTAAAGATGTTGTCTGAGCTTTTACTGTTGACCTATCCACAGGATAGGTCATCGATATCAGATCGGTGGGGCTCCGACAGCTGACACCCCCGCCAATCAGCTGTATGAGGAGATGGCACGTGCAGTGAGCACGTACCGTCTCTCTCTTCCTGTCCATTTCTGCTGTCATTTGGCTTGGCACGCCATCTCTTCATACAGCTGATCGGCAGGGGTGCCGGGTGTAGAACGCCCACCAATCTATTGACAACCTATCCTGAGGAAAGGTCAATAGTAAAAGGTTGGACAACCCCTTTAAGCACACAGATACGGTGTCCAGGACAGAACAGTCTGAGAAACACGTTAGGCAGCAGGTTACTATGAAAATAAATGTAAGTGTTGGTGCAGTTTTAGGGATTTGAGAATGGGGGTCAATTAATATTTGCACATACGGTAGATGTACAGTGGGCTTCCCAGAATTAATTTTACTGGAGAACGTTACGATGCCAGTTTAACTGTTGCCTTCCTATAAACATAGCTTCTTTGAGTCACATAGGGGCACATTTATTAAGACTGGCGTTTTGTGTAGCAAAAGAGAAGAAAGAATACCGAAATAGGAGCCGCACATCTACAAAATGTACAAGTTTATTTAGGAAACAGACACAGCATAAAAAAGTTTAAAATCGTTGTATACAACAAATCCGGGCCATGTAAGCCGTGTATCGGCGCATGCCCATCTGAATCACCACAATTTCATGTGTGAACCCCCACATCCATCAACATATCAAAATATAAAGTGCATGAGATCCATCAACAATGAATAAGAGTTAATAAATACTTATCATGGTATTGGCATGATGGGGGGTATCTGTGGCGATCAGAAAGAAAGCCCCACGCGTATCGCCAGGCTTGCTGGCTTCCTTTATTAAGACACCAGTCTTAATAAAGCCCTGCAGTGGCTGAGGATCCGCCACAGTTATGTAGAGGCCTCTACATAACCTCGACGGATCCACCGCAGCTTCTAAATGTAAGATAGCTTCCTAGCTGTCTTACAATTAGACCATTTTCTACGCCTAAAATAGGCCCAGACAATATTAAATGAGACAGACCTGCCCGTCCCTTTCCCCCCACACCATGCCCACTTTTTTAGACCTGGCATGATCGGGGAGAACTTGCAAATTGCAGCGTAAAAGACCTTTGGGCCGCAATTTGCGCCAGAGATACGCCTAATTTAGGCATATTTCTGATTAGTAAATGACCCCCATAGTGCATATATCAGAATATATCATATTCAGTATCACAGTAAATTCTTTAACCACTTTAGTAATGAACCATAACATTAAGCTTTTAGCAGAGAACTTGGTATTAACCCTTTAGCAGTAATAGGTCACTGCTAGGGATGAGCGAATCGACTTCAGATGAAACATCCAAGGTTTTTAACAGTAGAAATTAATTTTTGAAGTTACTTATTATCCAAAGTCTCGCGAGACTTCGCAAAGTAATAACTTTGGCTCACCTGAGCCAATACATTCTAATACTGTACGGAGCTCGCTCTGTACAGTATTCAAATGAAATTGTATGCGAATCGACTTCGGATGTTTCATCTGAAGTCGATTTGCTCGTCTCTAGTCACTGCACATGTACAGTGCCATGAAATTTATGGCATTTACAAATAAATAATTATTAAAAATAATAATAATAATTATTATTATTATTATTATTATTATTATTATTATTATTATTAGTAGTAGTAGTAGTAGTAGTAGTAGTAGTAGTAGTAGTAGTGAAACAATGAAATGGAAAAACTATTGGATGCTTTTCATACTAGGTTGACCTTAGCATCATATTGTTATAGCTCCTCCGATTCTCCTCCTTATTTGAAATCCCAGTTCTATAAACTGTGGCATTTTTTATTACGTTATTGACTTTAGTCATCCTTCATGAGTCTAATATTGTTAGATTATAACTTTTTGGGATGACTCACTTTCTACCATGTTGAATCTGGTACCACATATTCTGTAGTAAGGGACGCGCCACATAAACATGGCTTACCATCTACAGCTGGAAGCGTGGATAGCTTAGGCCAACATGTCTATGTGTCATTTAAGAAACTTACTCTGTAATTTGGTCTACTCCCCAACAATTCCTCTAAATCATTTGTGCTTATGTGGAACCGTGTGCCTTTCATTGGCAGTCTACAGCCTTCACGTGTCTTCCTTTCCCTCCTGAGGTCATGACATTGGCATGTGTAGATCATGTGTGGATCTGTCCTCCTAGAAATAATCACATGAGTGGAAAGGTTGCTGACTACCAAGATGATCAGTATTTTCTGTGATGTCATCATTTCAAGGATATGATTGGCTACAATGTATCATATCTGCCAACCACATGGCTCTACTTCTGTCATATACAACTATTTCTTGACTCAGATGCCATAGGTAACCCTGCCCTCACTAATGTAATCACATGAGCAGATAGGTCACTGTCACCCACAAGATCATCAGACTCATCCCCTACTGCATTGACTGGAAAACGATATGCATATTGCTGGGGATAGAGATTTAGACACAAATGATGCATATCATCTCTGTCTCTCTCTGAATATATATATATATATATATATATATATATATGAGATTCCTTTTCCTGCTCTAGAAACCTCGTGTACAATGTCATGTCTGTTGGCACAGCAGAGCGGGGATTCTTTATGTAAGGGTTAACATAGTTTGGCAGGTCTGCAATTCCTATTTACATATCTGTCACCCCTGCCTAATACCTCCTTCCCAACAGATGGGTCTTTGCTATTACAACACATAGTTACACACAAAATGATAGCGAGTTTTCAGTACAGATGGCATCCAGTCAACACAGAGACAAAGCAGTTGAATTCGATTACTTTAATAGACGGATTTAATCACACAACAAAAGCAAATTGTGAGAGATTCCAGTAAATTGATATTATTTTTGGAGGCAAAAAAGAGAGAACCTGGGAAACTACAAGTGATGGCCATATGCTATTTGTGTGTCGAGTAAGTTACTATGCATTTCAAAAGTAACTATTGATTCTCTCTTTAGCAGCCGCCTGTGCATATAACATTCCAAAAAAAAATATAAGAAAAAGTCCTGGGATTTTGAAATACATCATAAGTCAGAGCTGGTGATACAAATTATGGTTGAAGGTGACAATTCGGTCATTTTATGACATTTTAATCTTCAGATCTTGCTCTGTGTGTCAAACTTGCGGGGACTGAATACTGAAAGACAGATTGATCAGATCACTTGTCATCAAGCACTGCCCTCTATGGGAAATCGAATTGGTAAACTTTGTATTTAGACTCTAGAAAGCCGCTCTCACTTTTCTTCCTTGCAGTCTTCGGTCTGCCTGTAAGCAGCCATTAATCACTGGGTCCGGTAGCAACCTTTAGAGATTTATGCCCCTGCTGTGTTACAAAAACCGTATTTATTTATTTTTAACATTTCGTAAAACATGCAACAATGATATTAAGGCCTCATGCACACGACCGTTGTTTGGGTCCGCATCCGAGCTGCCCTTTTTGACGGCTCGGATGCGGACCCATTCACTTCAATGTGGCCGCAAAAGAGGCGGACAGCACTCCGTATGCTGTCTGCATCTGTGGCTCCGTTCCGGGGCCCTGCTAAAAAAAATATAACATGTCCTATTCTTGTCCACTGTTTGCGGACAAGAATAGGCATTTATATTGCCAGCGCCTGTTCCATTCCACAAATTGCGGAAGGCAACGCGGGCGGCTTCTGTTTTTTGCAGATTCACGGTTTGCGGACCGCAAAAAACGGAACGGTTGTGTCCATGAGGCCTAAGGGCGGCTTCACATCACCGTTATGGATTCCGTTATGGTTTTCCGTTATAGCATGGTTATAATGGAAAATAACGGAATCCATAAGACGGAAATCAAAACGGAAGCCTTTAAGAGGCTCAGATGGCGTGGTCTCAAGTTACCACTAGATCTAAGTGGTTAATAATTCGTGATCGCAAAGTGTGTGAATAAGGGGTTAACACAAATGAATTAGTAGTTTTGATCCTTCATAATACAAGTATATAGGATCCATCGGGCTTCCGTTATGCAGTACTGGTAACATCCATAATTCTTAAAGGGGTTTCCCCATCTCAGACATTGATGGCATATCGTTAGGGAATGCCATTAATGTCAGGTAGGTTCGGGACCTGCTATTATCTCCAGAATGGGGCCGATGTTGTCAACAGGGAGCAGTAGAGAATCTATCTTTACTTTCCGTTCACAGCTATGGAACTTACGAAAACAGCCAAGCTCACTCGCTCTGCTATTTTCAACTCCCATAATGATGAATGGAAAGTATGCTGCACATGCGTGGTGTGCTCACCATCACTTCAGGGGCCCCATTCTGGAGATACGATCAGAGGCGGGACCTGCACCTATTTCACATTGATGGCGTATCCTACCCCTTTTATATAGTAAAATGCATGAGAGCAGCATTGCAATAATGTATTCAATATATACCTATTTTTATTGTATTTTTTTTGTAGTACTGTATGTTTGAGTAATAGAAAAACTTTTCACATTCCAGCAGCCCATACTTCTACTTCCCTGCCTTGTATGCTCTCTGCAAGGGAAATCTCTACCTCACAGTGTGCAATACAGCATGCTGCGAGAGGGGAAGGGGGAGCACCAGAGGCAATGTTTAAGACTAGTTTCTGATTACTAACTACTTAGCTCTGCATTATATTTCACAGAGATCTTGACAACCATTTTACTTCAGACTCTTAGGCCTCATGCACACGACCGTTTTCTGGTCCGCATCCGAGCTGCAGTTTTTGCGGCTCAGGTGCGGACTTATTCCCTTCAATGGGGCCGCAAAAGATGCGGATAGCACTCCATGTGCTGTCCGAATCCGTTGCTCCGTTCCGTGGCCCCGCAAAAAAAAAAGTCATTTTTTACATAATTTGTTATGCCGGTAAGTATAATTACAGAAATACATTTATATATATCAGCACTAAGCACTTCCTGACACAAGGATTTTTTTTTGTTTGGTTTCTTTTTTCCTCACAGCGTTCCAGGAGCCATAACTTTTTTGTTTTTCCATTCACATAGCCATATGAGGGCATGGTTTTTACAAGTTGTACTTTCCAATGCCACCGTTTAATATTGCATACAATGTAATGGAATTCTGAAAAAAAATATTAAATTGGGTGAAATTGGAAAAAAAAATTGCATATCTGGCATAGTTTTATGATTTTTGTTTTTGCGCCATTCCCTATGTCGTAAAAATATGCCCTTCTCATTCTGTGGGTCAGTATAATCAAAGAGATAACAAAGTTATGTAGGTTTTTTTTTGTGTTTATATATAATACTAAAAAAAAAAAAAAACTTTGAAAAGAACAATTTTTTCCTTTAAATTGCCATATTCTAACCTCCATAGCTTTTTGACATTTTCATCTATGGAGCTATGTGAGAACTTAATTTTTATATTTATATCTACAGAGCTATGGAATACCATTTTGGGGTTTCTAGGACTTTTTGATCACTTTTTATTTAATTATTTTGGGAAGGGAAGAGATAAAAAAATGGCAAAGCAGCCATTTAGATTTTTTCACTTTTATATTTTAATAGTTTGAGCATTTTAGGATGTGTCAATACTAATTATCTTTACAGTATTTTTCATTTTATATATATTTCTTATTTTTAAAAAGAGGAAGTTTGGGGGCGTTTTGAATTATTAAAATATTTTTTATTTTTTTAAAGATTTTTATTAACTTTATCTTACTTTTTTACACTAATTTAAAATGCAATTAAATCATCTGATTGCTTTTTCCGTAGACTGCAACGATTTTCCATGATTTTCCATTCCTATAAAGTCCTGCCACAGTCAAGGATTGATCGAAACTTTGCTATGGCAAGCCTCAAAGCCTTCAGAAGCCAAAGCAGCTAAATACCTTCCTCTGATCTCACAACAGGGGAGCTGTTTGGGCAATGCTCAGATGCCGTGGTCAAAAGTTACCACTAGATCTAAGTGGTTAATAATTAGTGATCGCAAAGTGTGTGAAGAAGGGGTTAAGACAAATGAATTAGTAGTACTGGTCCCTTTAAAGAGGATTTATGAGAATCTTTTCTGTGTTGTGCTATTCCTCTGGCCAAAGGGTGGTGTCTCTACACAGTTCAGCACCGTCAGCACTGATTGGTCAGTCTCAGAGTGCACGGGAACAAACCTCAAACTGGTAACACCTGGTTTATCCATACACTTCTAGGAGGAGTAACAGAAGGGCAGCAAAATACAAAGTTGTAAGAAAAGATGCTCCAGAATTGGTATTTCATGAAGAATACAAAATTGATATGTCATAATTTCTGGAACATCTATACTTATGACTCTATGATGTGCCATCCCTTTATTATTTCTACTAGAAGTTATGGATGAATTGCTAGCAGTCTGCAGTAAGGGTACAGAGGGGAGGTAACCAGTTGGGGGGGGTGCACCTGCACAGTCTGACAATGGCAGCACTGATTGGATAAAGTGAGACTGTACAGGTACACCCCCTACTGGTTACCTCCCCTCTGTACCCTTACTGCAGACTGCTGGCAATTCATTCATACCTTCTAGTAGAAATAATAAAGGAATGGCACAACACAGAGCCATAGGAATAGATGCCTCAGAATTGTTATTACATGGGGAATGCATGAAGCTATTAAAACAGGCATGTCAGGAGTGGTGAAAGGTCCTCTTTTACGATGAGGACAGGATCATTTTTTTCAAACAGATCCCAAGCTCAATCCGGAAGTATCACTGGTCATACTACCGTTAGTGTTCCAACACTCAGACCAGAACGTTGCAAGGGATCTACAGTACATGAAAATCTCCATGCTCACAGAATCACTCGGTCTGAGTCTTTGAGGATGTGCAGGAGTTTTGGAGTCATTGTTTTATAAGCGTCGGGATAACTACATGCTATAAAGATGCTAATACAATGTTTACTGTATATGTGAAATAGGTAGAAAATCGAATAACGGGTAATTGAGTCCTTGCAAGCTCTCCCATACTGTGAGGTCTATATTGCCCTTTGCCACTTCAATATACAAGGCACAATAAGAGAGCAATTGTAAAACAGTTGGCTGCAAATGACAGTCTATAAGACGATGGAGCCGGCAATGCCATCAACTACAGTGCAGTCCATTAGCAACCTTATAGGGAAGGATATTACAGCCCAGATTTATTTTTCTTCAACCTGCTTCTCAAAGAAATGGATTTACCTAGGGGATATTCCTCGGCTATGGGCTCCGCTTGCTTTATGTTCTATTTCAGCCATCCTTGTGTTCATCACATAACATTCAATACTTATGCAAACCAATAAGTAATTCAGCGGTATTAAGTGCTCTCTTCTCGGCTTTGTGTCCCCCTATTACACCTATCATTGGTATAAACAGAATATTAGTGGAGTGGACTCACTATGTCACCCGGGCAAATCCTGACAGCTAGTGTGAAAGAGAGGCCAAGTATATGACAGTGTTATCCTGTACAACATCTGTGCCACTAACAATGAAATATGAAATTCTCGCTTTAGTCAAACACATGACAGCATTTACAGTAATCCGCCATAGCATTGTGCTTCCAGTCACTCTTACCTTAAAGCTAGGCTCAGATAATGCACCCTACGCGGTTATAAATCACGACGACTGTCTATTACTGGAAGGAAGTGACTATATGGTGCAGTCACTGCTGTTTGGCCCATGGGTTAGCAAGTCTACTATATCACACTAGATCCTTCAAGCACCAGGGGGTTTATCTTTTAATGGAGGTTGTTTTCCTTAGGAAGAAAAAATACTCTATTAGGCGTCCGTGTTCCACTGTTTTCGCTCACGGTACTGAAAGCCATTCATAAAATTGATTATTTCCTTATACGTTACTGTTCAGATAATTCTCCCACCATCACCTGCCCATTATTCACTGTACTTGTCTGAAATGGGAACACTGGACATTTGTTTTCTCTGTCATAAACAGAATGGATACCAAAGTGATTATATATATATATATATATATATATATACAGTATATATATATATATATATATATATATATATATAATGTTATATGAGCCATAAGATCCTTTATTTATGTGTTTTTGTTCCTAGAGGTAAATGTTTCAAATTAATTCCATATAAATATTTAATTTAATGTTGAAACATTTTAATACATTATATTTTTGTATGCATTTTATTTATTTAAAATTTCTTTTATGGGCATTTTAGAATGGGGCAGTCATTTAAAGGGATGTAGAATGCATTATTACAAATACAGAGACATTACTCTCTGTCTGTGAAAAATGTGACCCCCCTCCCGTATTGCTTAAAGGGGTCTTCTGGGAGTAGAATGCATTATTACAAATACAGTAACATTTCTCTCTGCCTGTGAAAAATGTAACCCCCCACCCCCCGGATTACCTAAATGGGTCTTCTGGGAGTAGAATGCATTACAAATAGAGTAACATTTCTCTAGTATTGCTTATCCCAAAAAATATATAAATAAAAACATGGGTCCAGAGATCTCCACATTTATTATTCCAATTGTTCTGCTAGATTTATTTCAGGCTGGCATCTCAGGGGGCATGTTCTTTCTTGGAAGGTGTGTCCTTTCTGCTGTAGCACTTTCTCTGTAACTGCCACAGCATTTAATTAAAGATATGGCTGGTAGCAGTTGATGATTTAAACTGAGCGCCTGCAACCACCTCAGTTTGGTGGACAATAGAACAAACAGCAGGTGGCGCTATAGATATACATTTTATTGAATAACTCAATGGTTGTACTAAAGTTTTAAATACATGGCAATTAGAAAATTATTCAGATCCAGGTGCTGGTTTGAAAAATTCTGAATATTTTTCATGCACAACTCCTCAAAAGGGTTTTTCCAGGAGTAGAATATGGCCTATCCTCAGGGTAGGTCATCAGTATCTGATCGGCAGGAGTTTTATACCTGGTACCGCCACTGTTCTTCTGTCCACTGTATAGTGGCTGTGCTTGGTATTGCAGCCCAAGCCCATTGACTTATATGGGACTTAGCTGGACATAGGCCATGTTACCAATGAACTTGACATTACTGGCCTAGAAAGAAGCCACAGTGCTAACGCCTTTTTAAACAACTGATCAGTAGGGCTACTGGGAGTCAGACCCCACCAATCAGATACTGATGACCTATCCAGAGGACAGGTCATCAATATTCTACTCCTAGAAAATCAATTTAAGCAATAATGAGGTTTCACTTTTTTTTTTAACTATTCCATGAATCACAGGCATAAATTAATTCCACTATATTTGTCATAATGCATGGTATATAAGCCTATATGATGGCAACAGTGGTGTATGTAGAATACCGAGGGTCTTGTTTGCTACACAGAGCAGACAGGCTTGCATCTTATTTCCCCTTCACTCCCTATCCATGACACTTTCTCCATCTCCTTATCAATGCAGTTTCTATGTAGAGAGTACACACAGGTTCTCTTCATCCAAAAGCAAAGAGGATGGGACCTACCAATTGAGCAGCCATTAAACAAACAGCACATTGTGCTATTAACATAGTCACTTTATGCTATTTATGTAGGTTGCCAATTCTAATACATTGCATTTACGGTATAGAGGACCATTGCAAAAAATGGAGTACAAAGCTGTGAATAGAACCTGAATAAGTAAAAGTTGCATCAAGTCTAATATGATATCCTGATTTAGACCAATCCTACCTGTCAATCCAAAAGACCTTCAGAAGGAGGTATGGACACCTTCAATCCTCTTCAGAGTCACACCTCTGTGCAGGAAAAATGATCCTCCTCATGGATGCTGCACAGTTGATTCCACCCCTTCATGTAAGGTGGCCATCAGCGGTGTATCTAAGGCTTATGGGCCCCGGTGCAAGAGTTCAGCTTGGGCCCCCCTTCCCTCAGTGCTTTGTTACCGGGGGCAGGGAAGCACATAGCCTTCATGCTGTCTAAAGCAAAAATTTTAACGGCACCCCCCCATGACAAATTTGTGACCTAACCCCTTTCCTAAAGCTAGAGGTGTAACTAGACGTGCATGCACTTTCTATAATACCAGTGTCTTCTCATGTGGCACAAGGGTCTTTGGGCCCCTCAGGCTCCTGGGCCCGGTAGTGACTGCTACCTTTGTGCTCCCTACAGCTACACCCTGGTGGTGATATATATTCAACTGCACAAATAGATGGCACGCAGCACGATGTGAATTGAAGATATATCTCTGCCTGGTATGAAGGGTTGGAATCCTCTATGCTGTGTCCATAAGGAGGATTGTTTTCCTGCACAGCAGTGTGACTCTGGAGGATTGAAGGTGTCCATACCTCCTCTGGAAGGAGCCTTGAACTGTCTTTTGCATCTGACAGGTGGGATAGGTCTAAGGACATCATATTGGACAACTTTCATATATACAGATTTCTATATACCGCTTTGTATGGTGTGGGCGTCTATAAGCTGAAGGACTTTATCACAAGCATTTGTATGATATATAACCCTCGCATGTCAAGTAGAGTTGCTCCATAAAGTAAAAAAAATAACAGAAAGTGTCATTCTCAGTGGATAGTGAACCCCTGGAAAATAACAATCCCCCCTACAGAGCCCCTACAAATCCCATGCATACTGTAAAAATAACTCCTCTTTCTTGCTTGCAATGGATGATGCCATACTAATGAATAAGCTCTTAGGGTGACGGCATATTGCCTTATATTAGGGGGTCAATTTGGGTGGGCAGATAAACCTTTTACCAAAATATTGCAAAACTCTTTCTGTTCCATTCACATCCAAAACAGAATTTTGTCCCTGACTTTCACGGAGTGTATCTTCTGCCGTTACCGGGACAGTTCCCTCTCTTTCTCATTAGTCCCCATGCCTATTCCTACCGGACAGTAGACTGTAGGTGGTCAATACCTAAGAAGCTGTACATCTGTAGCACATGATTAGTTACATCTTATAGATCTTGAAGGGTAGATTTCAAGTATGCATTTGTCTCTGCATGTAATCAGAGATGGTATCACCATGTCTACTGCCGTCACACCTGACACAGCCATCCCTTGCCTTGCCACCAATGATGAAGTGCACCAGCCATGCAATTATCCTTATCCCAGATTGTGGGAAACATTTAGCTCAAATCCCAAGATAAGATATTTTCCAAATTGACGGGTGTATTTATAACGAGCACCGGAAACTGATCGGCAAGAATATGGTCAAGCCTTGGATGCAGATGTCGGGATAAGTCCACTTGAACTGGACAAGTTATCACACTGCGGGATTGTGGGAAATAGTCGGCCTCGCACTACATTACAGCAATAAAGATGCTGCTTGGCTCATAGATAGCAGATGTGCGGGATAATGTTCAGAGGGAACATGAAAGCTTTAGTATACCGTGAACACCATGCACATTACATTTTTTATTGTATGCAATGTTAAAGAGATATTCTGGTTATTTTGTAGGTAGATGTAATTTTCTAATGTATTTGTTTACCTTTATTGCTCCCATTGTCCATTCTGGAGTGTGGTCACATGACCTTGTCCATTGAGCTTTTTCTTGTTTCCTGTGATGTCATGTCCATGGACAGGGCTGTAATAGGGGATTGTCAATGTAACTAGCAGGGTGGGAGGAGCTATAAACTAGCTGGGTGTTGTTAGGAGCAGTGATAGGGGATTGTCTATGTAACTAGCAGGGTGGGAGGAGCTATAAACTAGCTGAGTGTTGTTAGGAGCAGTGATAGGGAATTGTCTATGTAACTAGCAGGGTGGGAGGAGCTATAAACTAGCTGAGTGTTGTTAGGAGCAGTGATAGCGGAGTGTCTATGTAACTAGCTGGGTAGGAGGAGCTATAAACTAGCTGAGTGTTGTTAGGAGCAGTGATAGGGGTGTGTCTATGTAATTAGCTGGGTGGGAGGAGCTATTATTTAGTTGGGCGTTGTTAGGGGCGGTGGTGGAGCTGTGGTAGAGAAAGGAGAAGTGCATCATGGGTTTGATTGGATACAGTAACAGTAAGTGCTACATACATGATGGAAACAATCCACAAGGATTGGTTTACATGGTGAAATCGGTTCAGGAGAGTTCAAATAAAAAAATAAAAAAAAACATAAAGAAAAAATGGGGAAGATGTACATGAGTAAAGCAACTACATGAGCGTATCTGTTATAAACCATAGTAATCCTGAAAAAACACTTTAATTGGATAAACATAGGCATGCAAATGGCTTTACTGTACTTTAGTATTCCTCCCATCTCATATGGCAGCATATATACCCTGTACTTTCTTTTTATTAAATACATTTAAATGTAACAGAACTAAAATGTAGCAGGTAGCAGAATATTGTATTTCCAACGCTCAGCGCCGGATGAAGTACTATAGAGTGGATCCACTGTACAGAATTGTAAACTATCTGTGTGCCGCCAAATGGTGTCTTCTTACATCACCGTATGCTCACCTATAATAAATGCTTTTAGCGGAGAATACCTTTGGAGTAACTCACGCTGTGCTGCTTGTCATGAAATCAGAGGCATGTGGAGGTGCAGCATGAACCAGGGAATTGATCATGGATTTTCATGGGCCCGAAATCAGTGGCATAGTTTCTAAAAACAGATTAGATGTATCACAATCATACATCTTGATTAAAGGGAATGTACAAACCCCAAGCCAACATTTATTAAGAGCTTTAATGCTTTTAAAATAAAGAAACCCATTTACTTAATCACAGTCTCTCTCTCTTCTTATACTGAGAGTCCCACCCCACTGCCTCCTGTCCCCTGAGGACTTTCCACTAGTGGTCACATGCACTGCTGAAGCCATTCACTGGTACGTGACTGCAGAGGCTTAGTAGTCATATGACGCTCAGGTACACATCAAGGGTGGCTGCAGCAGTGCACATGACCATGGATGAGATGTGACACTTCCAGCCCACAGGGAACCCTTAATGTTAGAATGGAGCAGCAGTAAATAGGTGCTTGGGTTCCTTCTTAAAAAAAAAAAAAACGCCAGCCCATAATTATTTTGGCAACCTATTTAAGGACATTGAATGAGACTAAGAAAAGATTGGTACTTCCTTCCATGGGTGATATGTGACAAGCGTGGCCCTATTTCTTCAAGAAAGCCACCATTAAGCAGAACCAAGTATCTTCCAACAATCGGTAAAAACTTGTAAGCATAAAATACATTAAATCTAAAATTCCACTTAATAGTCGTTCCTGACTCTTTGAGTTTATCACTAATCACTATAAATTCAAAATAATATTTCCAGAAATGATTAGTTTCTAAGTCTTTAGTGACTAATGCAAATGCTATGTGAATCACTTCACAAAACCTGGTGCAGAACGTTCAAATAATCCCCATGCAGAACGTTCCATATAAGAATGCTCAGAAGACGCGGAGTTCGTGCACATAGTGACCGGCGTCACATTGTCACATCACCCTTCTCATCACAGCTACTGTGCAAAGTCAGATAGCGACAGCAATCATTATAAGTCTCATTGGGACTGCGGAGGCAGGAAACCTTATATAAGCCATGTCTCATCACTCGTCCTTTTCACAGTGAGCTGCATTGCGTTTTATCTTGATGTTATACATATGATTGCAGGTAGACAGTCACACTGAGGATAAGTGACTCTCCGCATAGCGATCAGCTGCCTGCAAACAGTTAAGATATCATAAGACCCCACTTCATAGTAAACACATGTGAAGGTAACCAATATCTAGGAAGAGATTTCAACAGATCTCCATGGATATAATGTATCATTACTATTACTTAACTTTATACATTAGTTGTGCCACTATCTGTAACTTTTCCCCACTTACGCCAGGTCTAAAATTGTGGGCGCGGTGTGGGCGAAAAAGGGGACGGGCTGGCAGGCCGGTCTCATTTACCGTTTTCTATGCCTGTTTTAGGCGTAGAAAAGGGTCTAAATATACAGCTCGGAAGCTTTCTTATGTTTAGAAGTGACTGGAGATAGGCTGAAGTTATGGAAAGACGAGCTTTGGGTCTTTATTAAGACCAGTGTCTAAAACGCCCCAGATTTTTTAACAGAGACTTATACTAGGCAAGGCAGAATGGCTTTTGGCCACACACCGCAGATCTACCGCTCCGCTAGCTACACTGCTGGTCTCTATTTTCTTTATAGGATGCTAGTCCAACTCAAAAATAACCACTAACAAAAAGTACTAAGTAACTGTAATGTTGTCATGCTGTTTGCAAGACCACAGAACAGCAGTGTCCATCCCCTCATCCTGTGGTTCATGGTGCTCAGATACCCCCAGTACTTACAGCAGGGCTGAATTATACAACCATGCACAAAAAACGTATCAATGAAGAACATATCAATACTGCCAGAAAACAAGACACAGAAGGAGAAGGAGGAGATCATCCAGTTATGAAGTGTATGGCAGGTACATGTCATGCAGGTAGATAGTGGATGAATGAGTTAAAGAAGAGCGAATTTCTCAAAAATTCGATTTGGTCGGTTCGCCGAATCTTACAATTTTTTTTGATTAGATCCAAATTTATTTGTGGCGAATCTCGTTAAAAAACAGCTATTTCCTGGCTGCTGAGAGCCTGTATAGTGGTGTAGAACAATGTGCCTTGCAGAAACACGCATAGGGAGTCTGCTGTGGTAGTGAAACAATACTGTGAGTCAGTCACTATTAGCGTCGCTATTAGAATCACTTCACACTTCATGGGGCCAAAACTGACCAAATAACTCAAGTGTGAACTCAGCCTTACAGGTCGATGTTAGCGCCAGGTATAAAGAACCGTGCATAGACCCAGGATCCTACAATAGCGTGAAAGAGCGCACACCTTTTGCACCGTTGTCAGCTGATTCCACATAGACGTCTACATAACCTGTTCTATTAAACACTTATACAAGTAGAGCCCCCTGACAGAGTAGAGAGGGGGGCAGCAGTAAGTTTGTGTTGACGTCACTGATTATTTTGCCCTTCCTCTGATCCGTCAGAACAATAACCTAAATCATAAGCCAATAGGGACCATGTCATACAGGTCTTTCAGCTGCTACATAGACAGGATCCGTTGTATGTCTCATTTTCCCTTCCTTCTGACAGATCAGAAGAAGGCTCAGAAAATAGGTACCCTCACCAGATATACCTCTTCCAGAGTTCAGCCTGCTCTCTACCAGAAAAGCACCAAATCTATCACAAATATACACTCACCTAAAGAATTATTAGGAACACCTGTTCTATTTCTCATTAATGCGATTATCTAGTCAACTAATCACATGGCAGTTGCTTCAATGCATGTAGAGTTGTGGTCCTGGTCAAGACAATCTCCTGAACTCCAAACTGAATGTCAGAATGGGAAAAATGGTGGGTTACAACAGCAGAAGACCCCACCGGGTACCACTCATCTCCACTATAAATAGGAAAAAGAGGCTACAATTTGCACGAGCTCACCAAAATTGGACTGTTGAAGACTGGAAAAATGTTGCCTGGTCTGATGAGTCTCGATTTCTGTTGAGACATTCAAATGATAGAGTCCGAATTTGAGCGTAAACAGAATGAGAACATGTATCCATCATGCCTTGTTACCACTGTGCAGGCTGGTGGTGGTGGTGTAATGGTGTGGAGGATGTTTTCTGGGCACACTTTAGGCCCCTTAGTGCCAATTGGCCATCGTTTAAATGCCACGGGCTACCTGAGCATTGTTTCTGACCATGTCCATTCCTTCATGACCACCATGTACCCATCCTCTGATGGCTACTTCCAGCAGGATAATGCACCATGTCACAAAGCTTGAATCATTTCAAATTGGTTTCTTGAACATGACAATGAGTTCAGTGTACTAAAATGGCCCCCACAGTCACCAGATCTCAACCCAATAGAGCATCTTTGGGATGTGGTGGAACGGGAGCTTCGTGCCCTGGATGTGCATCCCTCAAATCTGCTTTCTAAAGAATGCTATCAGCACCTTGTTGAATCAATGCCACCTAGAATTAAGGCAGTTCTGAAGGCAAAAGGGGGTTCAACACCGTATTAGTATGGTGTTCCTAATAATTCTTTAGGTGAGTGTATATGAAATGGCTGGCTCACAGTAAATAATTGCATTTATTACAAAAAATACATGATTATCACACTCTATTATTATATAATTCAATAGAATGTGATAATCATGTATTGATACAATGCTATAATCATGTATTTTAGTAATAAATGCAATTATTTACCGTGAGCCAGCCATTTTATATATTTTTGAGATCAGAAGAAGGGTCAAATAAATGGTGATTTCATCCAGGCCAAAAAGACAAAATAGTGTCCCAGTCATGTAGTGGGGAGGCTGAGAACAGCATGAGAAGTCCAGAAAGTGGCTCAGTGACAGAGTGGTGAGCTGGCAGCAGTATAAGGAGACCACATAGTGACCCAGTGACAGAGTGGGGAGGTGGCAGCTGCATGAGGTGACCACAGAGAGTGAGGTGGCAGCAGCATAAGGAGACCAAAGAGTGGGCCAGTGACATAGTGGTCAGCTGGCAGCAGCATGAGGGCACCACATAGCGGCCCAGTAACATAGTGGTGAGGTGGTAAGCAATACAAATAGCAGCTGAAGATGGTGGGTGGCAGTAGGAGCACTGACTGTTGGCTGGGGGTGTCTGATGTCGCTTGTGACAAAGTCGAAGACCGAGTCAACCATTCAAGCACCGCTGGGTTGCTGGTCAAGACACAACTGCTAGATGATACTGGGAGCTCAGGCCTTTCGCTGAGACTCATGCTGCCACCCCCTCCCCTTCTTCTGCTGCTACTTTTGCCTGCGACAGAAACATTTTTGCCACTGTCGATTCCCTTTGAAGGGCCTGTCGCTTGTCTGTCTCACATAATTTATAAGAAAGGAATTAAATTAAAATTAAAATAATACACCCCAAAAAAGGTTGTAGTGCAATGTAACTTCACCACAGAAAGGCAATGAGGATGTATTCTTTTTCCTATTAATACACGCCCCCCAAAAATATAACAATCAAAATTCGCCTCAGAACGGCTAATAGGAGGTACGTATCTTTCCTATTATTACACCCTGTAAATGGATGTAGTACAATGTAACTTCATCCGGGAACGGCAATTAAGACGTACTTCCCCCCCCCCCCCCCCCCCCGAAAAAAAAAATATAACAAACAAAATTCACAGCAGAACTGCTAATAGGACATACATATCTTTCCTTTTAATAAACCCTGTAAATGACTGTAGTAGAATGTAACTTCACCGCAGAACAGCTAATGAGACGTATGTGTATTTCCTATTAATGCACTCCATAAAGGCTGTATCACACAGCACTTGCACGCCAATAACAAGCAAGGTTTTCTGGAATTACTGAGCTATTATTTAATGCACTTTGGATCCCCAGTTAGTGCAGCAAGGTGGAATAGTAATCGCTCCTATTACCCAGGCTGTGCAATCCCTTATTGGACCCTGTTCTTCTTTTATAGTGTAGATGATGCCTCCCTATCCTTTCCCTACACTATGAATAATCTTTTCCTGAACTTCTAAATATTTTTTTCTGCTCAGTAAAGTCTTTCCTAACACTGTCCCTAGCGCCTGCTGACGTCTCTCCCTGCACTAAGTACACTGGGAAATGGCAGAATCTAAAATGGCTAAGGCTAATTATAAGGCTGTGACTTCACAGGGCTGGCTGGCTGCTGAAAAAATGCGGTCTGTTAAAACGAAGGTGAGGAAATTAGCTTCAGTGCGAATGAAATTTTTCCTGAAATTTGGATCGAATTCCACTTCGTTAACTTCGATTCGCTCATCTCTAATGACAGTGAACAGAAATGGAGCAATACTGCATTGACTCCATCTAAATTCAACCTAGTAACACTAGACCAGATTCTGTGGAACTACACAGAAGATGCACCGAAGTAGAACAAGATCAGAATAACAATCTGGGAGAAAAAGAAAACAAAAAACACATATATAATATGGATATAAATAGACTCACAATAAGCAATCCATACTAATCACCCAGGCAAAACTAGATGGTAACTGAAACAAGACTCAAATGCAAGGCAGTTGCTTAGCAACTTCTCAAACAAAGTTAGTAACTTGAAGCAACAGGTGGACCCGTTGCTCATAACAATAGCACTAGTTAAGTATCTATTATCTATTCCTCCATCTCGATAGAATTGATGAAGTCTCATATATTTGGCAGGGCGTTAACTGACTTTAATACAAACCTTGGTTTGGTCAAATTCAAAATAAATATAGAGGAGAACAAATTCTAAATTATGATAAAATACGGTCTGCATCGGATTGTGGTTTCTTGGGCCACAAGAGAAAAAGATCCTCAGGCTCCATCCTCCATTGATACTGAACCTGTGCATGTCCAATCCTTGCTATTATCAGTGCATCAGGACATTTCATTAATGAGGGTAAAGGTCATTATTGGGGCAAATATACTGTGGATTTTCCAGAATTTTACAAATTCAGAAATAGATACACAGTACAGATTTTAAAGGGTATTCCTATAACATTGGGATATCATCAATGTCAGAGAGGTGCCGGTCCTAGCTCTGAAGGAGAGCACATCGCACATGTGCAGTGTGCTCTCAATTCATTGCTATTGGAGTTCTTACCAATAGCCGTTTTCAGAAGTCCCATAGAGTTGAATGGAACAGCATCAGGCAGGCATGGCTACCTCTCCATTTACCACTATGGGACTGCTGGAAGTAACTAGGCCAGTGCTCAGCTATTTTCATTACTCCCATAGAGAACAGAGGGTGGTCAAGCATGCAGGACTGCTCTCTGTTCACTTCAGGGTCCCTATTCTAGAGATAGGAGTGGGACTCAGGGGCGTACCTAGAGCATTTGGCACCCGGGGCGAACCCTTTGTTTGGCACCCCCCTCTGAGTGGGCTGCAATTGAATTTTTAGGGTCGTACTACTGTACTATCAATATCATTCATTCACCCACGGGCCCACGGCCACTTACCTTATGAGTTTTTTTTTTTCTCAGATTCCTCCTCCAGGCTCCAGTCCAGAGGCTCTAGTAGTCGTAGTCGACCTCCACACTACTTTACTGGCACAGTCAGTGGCAGGTGGCAGAGTGGCAGTGGCTTAGCCTTCCCAAGTCCAGCGGCCAGCCGCCTGAGCCTGCCTCTGCTGCTTTCTTGGGGTGCTGCTGCAGGATGGCAAATGGGCCTGTGGCAGTGCTGCCACTGCCAGTGGCACTTTACTTGGCAGTGGCACTTGGCAGAGTGCCACTAAAAGGTGACGGTCACGACACAGCACTGACACAGTCACTCTCTCTGAGCTCTCTCTCAGTCTGTCTCACTGTAGTGTCTACTCTAGTAGTAGCTGCCTGACTGCCCTGTTTGCGCCAGGGGGTAGTGCAGTAGACAGACAGTGAAGCACCTCCCCCAGATGAAGCGCCGGCACCTAAAGATATGGAAATAGAATTAGACACTTGACTCAGACAGTGCCGCCCACCACAGACAGTTCACGTCTGAGCTGATGACGTGTGACGTCACGTCATGATACATTGTACACTGTGCGGCCGCTGCGGCGCACTGTGGTCCTGCTGTCCTGCTGCCCGGCGACCTTCGGCTCCTCCCTCCTCAAGTTAGTGACTGTGAGTGTACAGTTTCACAGTGACTGTGACTCCGTCATGGTACCCCCCTTGTGAGTGGCACCCGGGGCGGGCCGCCCCCCCCCGCCCCCCCTAGGTACGCGACTGGTGGGACTGACACTTATCTGACATTGGTGGCATATCCTAGTATTATGCTACCAATGACCCAGATGGAAATACCCCTTTGAACCTGCAGCATGTCTATTTACAGAAATCCCTCTTCCTTTACAGAGCATAGGATGAAATCCATGAAGCAAATCTGTGTGTAATCTGCAGTAGATTTGTCAAGATTTGCGTGGCTGTTTTTCTCCACCAAAATACGTCCTGCGTGGACATTTCCTAAGGTCTTATTTGTAAATAAACCAATATAAAAGAGACTCTAATTGTTAAGTGATTGGGTTCAAGTGCAGGTCCAAATAGGCTTGTATTCTACTGGACCTTTGAGGACCTGTGGCTTAATGGATCCATTGTTTTTAATTTTTATTTAGGTCATCAGAGGAGTTCCACTATCTGTAATAGAAGCCTTTTTGTTTTAAAATTAATACTATTTAACAAACATATTTGAATTATGAGCAATTATATATTTTTTATACCGGGATTTATGAGTATATGGAAATTTCTCATTTTGTGACTCATGGAAAAGCCTAACACAGCATTCACAATTTTATGGGCTTCAGAGCTCAAATCTGCCAACATTCCCTGCTGACTAAATACCGGTATCTGCACAGAGCCTGCTCTGGTGATTATGTTTCTAGTAAGTGTCAGCTTTACATCAGGCGCTGTAATGATGAAGAGAAGATGAAAGGTAAAAATGCGCTGTAATCCCACCCAAAAAAGTGGTCATCTATCTGCTAGCCTGGGTGCATGTGGTTCTACGCAAATAACTTTATAAAAATAGTATTATAGAAGGCATCCAATCCACAATGCGGAGAAAATGATAAAACATCCTTGAGCTGCTGTCATACTATGTCTTTTCTTTGTCATTTTTTTTTCCTCATAAGCCACCCTAAGGTAACCATGAAAGGGATTGTCCGGGTTCAGAGCTGAACCTGGACATACCCATATTTTCACCCAGGCAGCCCCCTGGGTGAATCGCTGTCACGGCGGAGAGTGGGGGAAACCCCCCACCGTACAATGTCAAGAGATAAAGGGTAGCTGCTAGGCACGTACGCCAGAATAAGGGAGCAGGTCACCTTCTAAAGCAGGCATCCTCAAACTGCGGCCCTCCAGCTGTTGTAAAACTACAACTCCCACAATGCCCTGCTGTAGGCTGATACCTGTAGGCTGTTCAGGCATGCTGGGAGTTGTAGTTTTGCAACAGCTGGAGGGCCGCAGTTTGAGGATGCCTGTCCTAAAGCATCCCTAAATCTGGCCCTGTTCTCCTAACTGTATGAGCCAACCAATAAGGTAGGAGGGCCTATATACTGGAACCTCAGAATCCTAAAATCCCTGAATTTCCCTTAGGACACACCAAAATCCTCACTAGCTAGAAGATTAACCCTTAGCTCACCAAACAGCAGGGAGGCACACCTTAAAGGATAATTGCACATGCAAACCAGCAACGAGTCTGCATGGCAACCGCAACCGCGTCACGGTCAAACAACAATATGACCGTGACAATCACACAGGGCAAAGGCATTTTCAGGAGATGCAATGACGTACCAGACTCTCCCTAGGGCTGCCAGGCTGAGGCTTCCGCCAAGCAGTGATCCCGGTGACGTCACAGGCACTGATGGGCAGGCTTTAGCGCTGCCCTAGCCTGTAAAACGGCGTTAAAGCCGGCCTATCAGAGCCAGTGAAGTCACCGAACACACTGCTGGGTGGAAGCCTCTGCCCAGCAGTGTGTTATTATAAATAAAAAAAGCCCTTGCC
Source organism: Bufo gargarizans (assembly GCF_014858855.1). Lineage (NCBI taxonomy): Eukaryota > Metazoa > Chordata > Amphibia > Anura > Bufonidae > Bufo > Bufo gargarizans. The sequence goes on from NC_058080.1 coordinate 76,566,372, forward strand.
CTGCGCGATCCAGCGCAGGGCAATGGAGCGAATGGGAGCATGACATGCTCCGATGCTAACTTCAGGTGGGCTGCCAGGGTGAAAATATGGTGCTAAATACCATCATTTAGCACCATGCTTGGGTGAAACTCAAGCTCTCAAGATAGTAATATCTTGTATTCTTTTTAAAACATAGCAATTATGGAACATTTTTTCTAGACCTGTGTTGCACCAATCATTTGATATTCCTCCAAGAAATTCAAGCATAAATTAGCAACTGGGCGTTACCATTTGGAGGTGTGTAGTTAGTTATAAATTTAGCAATTTATTCATACATTTCCAGGAGGAATGGTACAGAGAATACCGAGCACAATGGAAGTCAATGGGAGTACACCAGGCACCCCCTGCTCTGATTCTAGTTTGTCTTAGGAGTCCCTGCTCAGACTCCATATATAGCTATATTCATGGAAAAAACAATGGATTCCAGCTCTTCTTAATAAAAATGCTTTATTCGACTTCCATAAAATCCGACATCAAATAGGACACTTTGCTATGACGTGTTTTTCGGGCTCTAACATTTTAGCCCTTCATCAAGACTAGGGTTGAGCGAACCCGAACTGTAAAGATCGGGTTCGTACCGAACTTTACGGTGTTCGGCACCCGAACCCGAACATTTCAGTAAAAGTTCGTTTTCGGGTTCGGGGTTCGGGTAATATTAATATACCATCGGATCAAAATTTTCTCCAATCCGATGGTATATTTTAACTTGAAGCGTTCCCATCACCATGGGAACGCCTCTATGTTAGAATATACCATCGGATTTGAGTTAGATAGTAAAAACTCAGATCCAACAGTATATTCTAACACAGAGGAGTTCCCATAGTGATGGAGACGCTTCAAGTTAGAATATACTGACAACTGTGGACATAATGGTCCCCTGCTGCCTGGCAGCACCTGATCTCTTACAGGGGGCTGTGATCCGCACAATTGTGCATATCACAGCCCCCTGTAAGAGATCAGGTGCTGCCAGGCAGCAGGGGGCCAGACACCCCTCCCTCCTTAGTATTAAAATCATTGGTGGCCAGTGCGGCCTCCCTTCCCTTCCCTTGGCCACTAATTATTTTAATAGGGGGGTGGGGATGGGGGGGCGCACTGGCCACCAATGATTTTAAAAATGAGGAGGGAGGGAGGGGGGGCCGCACTGGCCACCAATGATTTTAATACTGGGAAGGGAGGGAAGTCTGGCCCCTGCTGCCTAGCAGCACCTGATTTCTTAACAGGGGGCTGAGATCCGCACAATTAACCCCTCAGGTGCGGCACCTGAGGGGTTAATTGTGCGGATCACAGCCCCCTGTAAGAGATCGGGTGCTGCCAGGCAGCAGGGGGCAGTTATGTACACAGTTCTTAGTATATTCTAACTTGAAGCGTCCCCATCACCATGGGAACGCCTCTGTGTTATAATATACTGTCAGATCTGTGTTTTCACGATCGTGAAAACTCAGATCTGAAAAAGCTAATAATATTATTTTCAGTTATAACATTGTTATAACGGAAAATAATAAAGTGAAGTTCGGGTCCCCATTGACTTCAATGGGGTTCGGGTTCGGATCAAGTTCGGGTCCCGAACGCGAACTTTTTTTTTAAGTTCGGCCGAACTCCCCGAATCCAAACATCTAGGTGTTCGCTCAACTCTAATAAAACAAACTCTAATCAAACAAATAAACTTAAAAACCTCTATTTTATACACAGGCAAAAGACATCCCACTTGATTGAGTAATTCCCATCACCTGGAATCAGCACCTGGTGACTAGTCGAATGTTGACTGAGGGAAAAAAAATTCAGTCAGGTGGAACGGAGAACCAAAATAGATGAAAATTGTATTATTTATATTGTAGGGTTAGGTCATGTTTTCTATTCAACCCCTTAGGTATACCGTATTTTTCGCCGTATAAGACGCACCGGCGTATAAGACGCACCTAGGTTTTTGGGGAGAAAAATAAGAAAAAAAATATTTTGAACTAATTGTGGTCTGTGGGTGATGCACTGTTATGGAGGATCTGTGGATGACACACTGTTATGGGGGATCTGTTGTTCTGGGGGATCTGTGGGTGACGCACTGTTCTGGGGGATCTGTGGGTGACGCACTGTTCTGGGGGATCTGTGGGTGACGCACTGTTATGGGGGATCTGTGGGTGACGCACTGTTATGGGGGATCTGTGGGTGACGCACTGTTATGGGGGATCTGTGGGTGACACTTATAGGGGATCCTCTCTGGATGGCACTGTTATGAGGATCTGTGTATGAAAGTTATGGGGGGGAACTGTGGATGACACATATATAGCATCTTATGCTATGTGTCATCCACAAATCCCCTCCATAAGTGTGGGGGTCGCATTTGCTTTTATAATGGGGGTGGGGGTCGCATCTGCATTTATAATGACAGCGGGGCCCGTGCAGTGACTGTATTCTACTACACGGGCCCCGCTTACTGTATAATCATATCCCTAATAGTTAATTGTTGTGTGCTCTGCATGTAAAAGCACAATGAGCGATAATGATGAGCGCTATTACTTACAATTAGAAGCGCTCGCCGTTCGGAGCAGAGAGGAGGGAGGAGGCAGGAGGCAGGCCGGGAGGACAGGCGCTGGCAGTGTGAGTCATCCGTCATGCGCCCACGCCGCCTGCTTCATTCATGAAAAAAGCGGCGCAGGCGCGTGACGTATGACTCACACTGCCAGCGCCCGTCCTCCCGGCCTGCCTCCTGCCTCCTCCCTCCTCTCTGCTCCGAACGGCAAGCGCTTCTAATTGTAAGTAATAGCGCTCATCATTATCGCTCATTGTGCTTTTACATGCAGTGCACACAACAATTAACTATTAGGGATATGATTATACAGTAAGCGGGGCCCGTGTAGTAGAATACAGTCACTGCACGGGCCCCGCTGTCATTATAAATGCAGATGCCGCCCCCAGCCACTCCTCCCTCACAGCTGATACACCCGCCGCACGGCATCGCGGCGGGTGTATCATTGAAAACTAAGCAAAATCGGCTACATTCGCCGTATAAGACGCACTGCTATTTCCCCCCCACTTTTTTTGGGGGGGGAAAGTGCGTCTTATACGGCGAAAAATACGGTACATGTTCCAAGATTAAACATCCAGTATGTCTCTCTACTAAAAAGTTTCTGTCTGCGATCTCCCCCTCTAATTGGTGTGGTAACTCTTTCGATACTTTGCACGAAAAATGCAGAGGTATATATTCATATATGGAGTCAGTGCTTAGAGACATCCCAGTGTATTTAAATCTAATTTCTGAAAAGCTTCTGCCGGGATTTGAACTCCCAACATTGTACATTAGAGGCAAAGACCTTATCCTCTCAGCTATAAAGCTGAATACTAAATATGAATGCATAATATGTGGGAAACTACTACTGATGTTTTTAGCCATACTTTATTAATATAAAATAATATATGTAAATATATTATGGCTAAAAACGTATATATATGCTTCTGGCATGATTTGAATTTGCAACCTTGTACATTAGAAGCAAGGACATATAACCACTACACTATAGGTCTACAAGTAACCCTGCACAAAAATATAAAATAAGTCTTCTGCTGAATAGGAATACTCACTACATCAGAAACTTCTATGAGGTTTTTCTGACACAGTTTAGCATTCAGCTTTATAGCTGAGTGGATAAGGTCCTTGCCTCTAATGTACGAGTTCAAATCCCGGCAGAAACTTTTCAGAAATAGGTGATAAATGACATTTAAATACACTGACTTGAGCATCGCGCTCAAGCACACGAGGTGTTCGGCCGAGCATAGCAATGCTCGAGCGGAACTGTTGTTCGGCTGAGCATGCTCGATCAACACTATTATTAATTTTTTATTGTAATTTTTTTTCCCCTTATGGGTCTGGTAGATGCTTCTTCAGTCTATGGGATGTTGATCGGCTGCCTGTCAAACAGTGGTGCAGGTACGGCTTAACAGGCAGTTTACTGTGACAGGGCTGGAAGCCTTTGCAAGTCCCCAGGCTGTAATAGCAACTGAATGGACACCCTTTACTTTGTCTAATCCCTCAGATGCCTCAGTCGCTATTGACCATGGCCTCAGAGGGGTTAAATGATCAGAATTATTGCCAATCCTGGTCATTAAGGCTAGGTATCAACTTCATTATAAAGAAGGCACTTGCCACATATGGAGCAGACTCAGCTTATGAGCCCGCTCTGTATATTCCCTGCACGCAAATTCGCACATATATGTCATTTTGCATTAAGTGGTTAAATTTGAATACTCTACCTTGTTTTTTAAACAAGGTAGAGAGCAAAATGGTGTTCTGTGTAATTGCATTATGCATTGTTATGTCATAGCTTCTGAAAACCCCTCTTTCCTTTATATAGTCATAGACGTTTGACAACTGGCATTTGACCCTTTGCTGCATCAACTGTTTCACTGTATATGGTAAGTTGTATGTACAAAGCAAACATTAACTTGACACTTGAATGGACAGTTGCACCAAACTTTAAACTTGACTTTTTCCATGGCTTTTGTTGTGTCAATTTAACGCTTACTACAATGGTGTATTTAAATAGTTAAGTATCAAGTTAACATTTGCTACATCTGTAGTCCTCTCCCATGCTCCCTCTAGTGGTGACTGTAGGTAACTTGAATTGCATTACTTAAAGTGAACCTGTCATGTGGATATTTGATTATAATCTAACTAATTATATACAATCATTAACTACTAAAAAGTGCCTTAGATGTATTCACTTACTGGTGTGACAGATGGTTACCTCATAATATACACACAAAGATGCCACATGCCGCATGCTAATGAGCTGATTTGAGTCCAGCGTGATGTCAGTGAGTCCAGCTTTTTTTTTATTTAGAGCTATAGCCACTCCCCTGCCCACCTGCTGCTGGTTCATATGGGAAATATCTGTCATTCAGCAGCAGGTAGGCGGGGAGAGTCTGGAGCTCATGAATATTCAGGACTCATCATTATCAGCTTGAGCTTTTCAATACAATATGTTGGCAGATTGACTGGGTCAATTAAATAAAGTGACCCAGCATTTTGCTAAGAGAATCAGTCACTTATTTATGTTGCCCTTAGTTAGGACACCATAAAACTGGTGACAGGTTCCCTTTAAGTCTTTGGCTATGCAGGGGATTTGCACTGATTTGCACTCATATAAATCTGTTAAAATTAACTTTGCGGTCTAACGAATTGCATTCTCAAGGAACAGGGTTCATTTTATAGTGTAAAATTATTACAGCCTAAATGGTGACATTTGTTATAGCGCACAGAACTGTGAAGTTAAGAGTCAGTCGAATCCTTTTTGGGAAGCTCTCCATTCTGAAATACAAACCCAAGAGTGCAAATGTTACTGTGATATTTCAGAAGATGAGTGGCTGTGAGTGGAGAGCATAATAGAACCAATTAGGACCTGGAGGCACATGATCTACATATGCTGTGAATGCCGCTAATTTACATACCTAAGCCGAAAGATGTCCATGTCACTCTCCATTACCATTAGCTAGACCTTCATGTGACAACATCTGATCTTTATTCAAGCTTGCATGTACAATAACCACATGGGATATACTTGATCACAAAGCAAATGATTTCCAAATGAGCGGCTGGTGGCTCTTACATTGCATGTCCTCTCATATGTTCTACTGATTCAAATCAAGACACCGGTTTCATTTATGCAGCCTCTAATATTCTCTGATCTTCTATTCTAGGCTTCTCCAGCCAGAAATATAGAGGTTCCTCATGCTGCCAGAGGAGCTTCATTTTGACATCTGAAAAAAATTATAACTACTAAAATCCAAAATTGCAATTTTCAGATAAATTCCATATTATAGACCTGAAAATTCCAGCATTACTATGAAAAGTAGATCCCCAGAACTGGTATAGTGTACAAAGGAAAAAGTAACGTGCTTATTTGATGGGACCTAGCCTTGACTTCTGCCTCCAAGGCACCATGTTATTAAGGTATAAAACCGTTTTAGGCTGATAATGAGTAAGTAACAGTCCGTGGCTCTAGTTAATTATATTCTATCAGATATAGACTTCTATTAGACCAACATGTTCGATTACACCACACTGCTATGTGGTTCCTAAACTGAGATATTGAGGACCACAATATCCTACAGGGGGTTTGTATTGTTTACTTGCTGAAATATTTACTGCCGCTCTATGGATATACTACATACATTGACCTAAAGAGACCCGTCATCTCTCCTAACATGTCGGTTTTTGGAAATACTTGTATTCTCCATGTAATAACCATTCAGATGCATCTTTTCTCATAACTCTGTCTTGCGCCATTCTTCTGTTTTTCTGCCTAGAAACTTATGGATAAAGTGATGTGTGAGTAATGGCTGCTGTTTCAGTTCTTACCCACTTCTTCCCAGTTATGCAGTGGGGAAAGACTTCAAGTAGGCAGAGTCTGAACTGGTCCTAGGTTGGATGGTAGTTTCACTATTAGATTACCTGTCGCAAAAATTTTATTTTTATTGGAATAATTCAAATATGAGTCAATTCAACTTAGGTGCATAAATAAATAGGTTATGTGCCGTCCTGAATCACACTAGTCCTGGGTGTGACTGTGTACACACAAAGCGGGGAGTCTGAGTGAGGTAAATATATGGTAACGACCACTTTACTGAAAATCCCCATTTGTTACTCCAGCACTCAACACAAAGGACTAAACGGGTACAGGTATCTAGAAAACTAGACGCTAACCCTGCACCGTTAACTCCTGCCCTCGGTATACACACTAATAAAGAGCTGGCTACAATGTAGATTTGCTTCCTAGTTTTGAGGCACTAGCCTCTGCACCACTGTAGGCACCTAAGCCTGCACTGCTCGACGCGTTTCTTAGTTGCCATTTTTTCAACTTAGTCATCAGGAGCACAGAGTGTAATTGGTGAAGCCCACATAGACAAACAAACAAATAGTGCTGCACGCTGTCGTGTATAGCGTGCAGACACATAGCCTGCGGCACTGGGACAGTCCTAAAGAAGAAGAAGCCACGCCCCCCAGGGCTGATCGAAGCAATGCGGGAGCCAATAAGTCAGGGACACTACCGGGCACGGGCGCTCCCCTGCCTCGCCTCTTAGCCATGCTGGATAGAGCGCAGGAGGTAAGTATATTACAAGGAGTGAATAGAAGCGATTCCACTTACTCCAGGATATAGTATCGCCCATAAATAACAAGGATTTATATCAAGGAGGTATATCAAACTACCTAGCCCAACTAAGGCTACTTTCACACTCGCGCTTGGTGCCGATCCGTCATGGATCTGCACAGACGGATCCATTCAGATATTACAACTGTCTGCATCCATTCAGAACTGATCCGTTTGTATTATCTTTAACATAGCCAAGACGGATCTGTGTTGAAAACCATTAAAAGTCAATGGAGGACGGATCCGTTTTCTATTGTGCCAGATTGTGTCATAGAAAACGGATCCATCCCCATTGACTTACATTGTGTGCCAGTACAGATCCGTTTGGCACAGTTTCGTCAGAATGGAGACGGAACGGAGGCAAACTGATGCATTCTGAGCGGATCCTTTTCCATTCAGAATGCATTAGGGCAAAACTGATCCGTTTCCCACAAACAGAAAGCCAAAACGCCAGTGTGAAAGTAGCCTAACAACATGGGGTGATGTCAATACCCCATGCAGATATCAAGAATCTTAGCATGTACACCATAACGTCACAAACGTCTCAGTCACACAGACAATTCATGTCTATAAATAAAGACAACCCCCAAAGAAAAACTGTTTTATATATAGATGTTTTATATATATATATCTATATATATATATGCGCCATGTTGTCCTTGAAAGTGACATACAGACCAGGAACACACACCAGCTATGTCTATGGGTATGAACACTCACCAGATGTAGACCCATTAGCATCACTGAAGTACCTCCAGGGTAACAACAACACTGTTACCCTGGGTAACAACAACACTGTGATCTCAATAGGTAAGTGTCATATGACCAGTGGGAAACATCACTGAATAAAGCTAGTGAATGAAATGAAGTAATTCAGTCCATGGGGTTTTATAGTATGCAGGATAAAGGTCCATTGAGTCTCTTTTTGGAGGAGGTGGCTGTTTACATCGCCACATTGCGCAGACGTTCTAACTTGCTCAATACCCTGGAATTTAAAGCAGTCGGTCTTGTCAGTATGATGCTTCAACACATGCTGGGCAATCGGAGTGTTGGCTTGATTAACCACTTCAGCCCCGCTAGCTAAAACCCCCTTCATGACCAGGCCACTTTTTACACTTCTGCACTACACTACTTTCACCGTTTATCGCTCGGTCATGCAACTTACCACCCAAATGAATTTTACCTCCTTTTCTTCTCACTAATAGAGCTTTCATTTGGTGGTATTTCATTGCTGCTGACATTTTTACTTTTTTTGTTATTAATCAAAATGTAACGATTTTTTTTTTTTTTTAAATGAAATTTTTCACTTTCAGCTGTAAAATTTTGCAAAAAAAACGACATCCATATATACATTTTTCGCTAAATTTATAGTTCTACATGTCTTTGATAAAAAAAAAATGTTTGGGCAAAAAAATAAAATGGTTTGGGTAAAAGTTATAGCGTTTACAAACTATGGTACAAAAATGTGAATTTCCGCTTTTTGAAGCAGCTCTGACTTTCTGAGCACCTGTCATGATTCCTGAGGTTCTACAATGCCCAAACAGTAGAAAAACCCCACAAATGACCCCATTTCAGAAAGTAGGCACCCTAAGGTATTCGCTGATGGGCATAGTGAGTTCATAGAACTTTTTATTTTTTGTCACAAGTTAGCGGAAAATGATGATTTTTATTTTATTTTATTTTTTTCTTACAAAGTCTCATATTCCACTAACTTGCGACAAAAAATAAAAAATTCTAGGAACTCGCCATGCCCCTCATGGAATACCTTGGGGTGTCTTCTTTCCAAAATGGGGTCACTTGTGGCGTAGTTATACTGCCCTGGCAATTTAGGGGCCCAAATGTGTGAGAATATGCACTTTGGAATATGTGCCCCTTTGCCCACCTTGGCTGCAAAAAAGTGTGACACATCTGGTATCGCTGTACTCAGGAGAAGTTGGGGAATGTGTTTTGGGGTGTCATTTTACATATACCCATGCTGGGTGAGAGAAATATCTTGGCAAAAGACAACTTTTCCAATTTTTTTATACAAAGTTGGCATTTTACCAAGATATTTTTCTCACCCAGCATGGGTATATGTAAAGTGACACCCCAAAACACATTCCCCAACTTCTGCTGAGTACGGCGATACCAGATGTGTGACACTTTTTTGCTGCCAAGGTGGGCAAAGGGGCACATATTCCAAAGTGCACCTTTCGGATTTTGCAGGCCATTTTTTACACATTTTGTAAAAATGGGGTCCATATATTTGGCAAGTGTCCAGTGCTGGAGTGGAGAAAGCACTGTGTACTAATTTGTCCCTCAGGTTCCCACCTCGTCGAAACGTGATCAATGCATAGTCCCCCACGAGGTGTCCCACTACCGGGTATGATTTCAGGAGGTCCCAGCTATGAACCTCTCGTACTTCATTGTGTGCTACATCAAATGTCTCAATAATTCTCATTTTGGGATTATCAGTGGTACTGACTTTTGGATGTAGGAGACTTTCTCTATTGCTCGCAGCCGCATGTTGGTATACCTTTCTTAGTGGTTCTGCTGGGTAACCTCTCTGACTGAATCTGACCTTCAGCTCGTTTGCAGCAAACTTAAAGTCCACCCACTCTGAACAATTGTGTCTTGCCCTCAGGTATTGTACTTTGGGGATGCCACGTTTCAACGGGAGTGGATGACCACTTTTCCATTTGAGTAACGCATTAGTGGCTCTGGGTTTTCTGAACATGCTGGTTTTGATTTTCCTATCCAAGCCAATGTAAATAGAAAGGTCAAGAAATGTTAGTTTGGTGTCATGAATTTTAATTGTGAAGAACAAACCCAGGTCATTTTGATTGAGCACCGACACAAAATCATTAAAGGCCGAGACAGTGTCATCCCATAGGATAAACACGTTGTCGATGAACCTCAGCCATAATGTAATGGATGTGGTCCATCGACTAATATTTTCTCCAAAAACCTCTCTCTCCCACCAGCCCAGGTAGAGATTAGCAAATGTCGGGGCACAGGGACTACGCATCGCAACTCCCCTGAGCTGGTGGAAGACCTGTCTGTCAAACAGGAATATGTTGTTCTGCAGAATAAAGATCAGCAAGCTAAAAACAAACTCATTGTGTGATCTCAAATGTGCACCTCTTTCTGTCAGGAAAACCCTCAAAACTTCACATCCTTTTTCATGAGGGATGGAGCTTTAGAGAGCTTCCACATCTAGACTGACCAATAGGGTGCCCTTGTCACACACTATGTCATTAAGACTTCTGAGTACTTCCGTAGAATCCCTTACATACGAGGTTAAGCACAACACAAAGGGCCGTGCAATCATGTCTACATAGTTGCTAATCTTTTCTGTGAGGTTCCCGACCCCAGACACTATAGGTCTGCATTTAAGAGGATTAACTCCTTAACTCCTATGGATCTTAGGCAGACTATAAAACACGGGTGTGATAGGTTTGTCGGGTAACAAGTAGGTATACTCAGCCTTACTGATTAGGCTTTACTTTTTGGCCTCATTGACATATCTGCCAATTTCTTTCTGAGGTTGCTCATCAGGTTAGAGTCCAGTCTGGCACAACATGACCTATCATTTAGAATACGTAGGCACATCTTCCTGTATGCTTCCCTGTCAAGGACCACTACATTCCCTCTTTTGTCTGAGGGTTTTATTATAATCTGCTTAGCATTTTTCAACAGTTCTAAGGCTTTTAGTTCAGCTGGGGTAATCCTACTTAAAACTTAACTTTTAGTCATTATTAATTAAAATAGGTCCCACAGAAAAATTTCGATAGCTGCATATATCAGATACAGTGGACTTATGCACAATGAGGCACAGGGTAAAAGTACAAAATAAAGAGCACGAATTTGGACCAAATAGTCCCACTCACGGTTTGGTGATTGTTCTGTTTACGGAGATGAATCGTACCGCAGCAAGATAGTGGGAAGGTCCACAAAAACTGATAAAGGGGTATTGTAGTCACCGGCTCTTCTTATACAGGACAGGTGGATAGCTGGGAAGATTAAATCCCTATCCGACTGGTGAGGCCCTGCCTAAAAGCGGAGAGGTCTCCCGCCTATATGCGGGAGAATCACCCCCAGAGGGAGCGACCCCACTTATCGACGGCTGTCCCTGTTATCCTGTCCCTGAAAAAAAAAATATATATATATGTATCTCCCAGTGTCAGTACAGCCAAAATAAAGTTGTTATATAATCCCAACGCGTTTCCTCCGATACATATATTACCGGATTCATCAGGGGATGTAAAAAATATAAAGATGTAGATGATCAGATGGATAAATGGCACGATAGCCGTCAGCCCAATAGCTCTCTGTAGATATGTCCAACCGAATGATGCATCAGGGAAGCTTTTTTTGCCCGTGAAACAAAAGACAGAACCTTCCTTAAAGTCATGGGTGTCATGCACAGTTTATGTTTCCTTTCCCTGATATACCAAGTGAATGTATCAACTGATTGTTGCAGTATTATCCCCCTTCTCTCAAAGTCCGAAGACTGGGTTAATTGCTTAGCTGCTTCAATGTGTTCCTGCAACTCCGTAGTGGTCTTAGCTAGTATATTTTATTCTTCCTCTAATAGTAATCTCATGAGATGGTGGGAGAATTTGATGGATTCTTTCTCCCACTTTTTCATGAGTTCCTCTGATTTCACCTGAGCCTTAGGTAATACCGGATTTCTCAGCCCTCTAGGAACTATTTTGTTTTTAAGGTACGTCTCGAGGGTCTGAACCTCCCACCACAAACGTACGGAGGGTACTCTATGTAGTATCTTCTATTGCCACGTTCTTCATAGTGTTTCAAAAAATCACTGAAGGGAGTCTGTCACCACCTCTTTTCATTTTAAGCTTGTGCCCTGTAGGTCAAATATACCCTATACCAGACATACATGTGTCCTTTATTCAATCTTTATTGCCCTCAAAAAAGATCTTTATATTTATATGCAAATTAGCACAAATGAATCAAAGGAGCAGTACCCATCAGCACAGGAGCCCAGCCGCTCTCATTAGCATGAACCCCTGCTCCTCCTCTCTTTGTCTTCTCTCTACCTCCCTCCTCTTCAGACGTCATCAAGCTAATGCTTGAAATTTTGTCCAGGCACACATCACCTCTCTATTTGCTGGAAGCTCCAGAAACCAAGTCAGGGCTTCAAATCTCATGCAGGAGCATTTAACTGCTTTATCCCCAAACAGAGCGGTAATGTGCACCTGCACAGGATTTCAAGGGCTGGCTCAATGATGTCAGGAGCATGGGAGGTGTAGAGAAGGCAAACAGAGAAGGAACAGTTGAAAATGGAAAAAAAAAAACAGTTCACAAACTCCTATTAATTATTATTAACCTGTTCTACCCTGGAAGTTTTTTCATTTTTGCCTATTCTTTTTGTGCTTCCAGCCTTCCCAGAGCCATAACTTTTTTATTTTCCCATTCACATAGCTGTATGAGGGCTTGAGCACTATGTAATATTGCATATGATGAAGTGGGAAGCAGGAAAATCCCAAATGGGGTTGAATTGGTAAAAAAAAGCAATTCCTCCAGTTTTACTTGTTTTTTGATTACGGCGTTCAATATGCGGTAAAACTGAACAATTCGTTTCAATCATCAGGTCAGTACGAATCCAGCAACACATTGTGTGTGTAGTTTTTATTACGTTTTGATACTGATAAAATAATAAAAACCTTGAAAAAAATCAGTTTTGTTTTTTCATTGCCATATTCTGACCCCTATAACTTTTTTGTAGTTATGTGCATGGAGCTGTGTGAGGGATAATTTTTTATACCATTCTGGGGTGTGCAAGAGTTATATATCACTTTTTATTTATTTTTAAGTGGAAAATGATGCAACCAAAAACGGTGAATAAGCCATTTTAATATTTTTTTTTCCATTTCACCGTTTGTCGTATGGGAAAAATCTTTTTATAGTAAAGGTGTTTTTGCACGTGGCGTGGCGATACCCATGATGTGGTTTTTTTTACTGTTGTTTTGGGGAAAGGGGAATGATTTGAATTTTTTTTATGTTAAAAACTTCATTTATTTATTTTTGTATTGAACTCCTATTACCTACAACATACAATAGAAAACCACACAAAGGCTATATGCCAAAAGCCACATATGTGCAAGCCATCAATCTATCCATGAGACAGATGACAGGCTTAGTCAGCATAACTTACAATGACAGCCTTATGCACTATGAGACATTCCAAACAAGCTCTCATCTGACTGAGAGCCAGTAAGCCTCAAAGTTACTTCAGATCTGTTGGATGGCTTGGGTGGACCTGCGCACCTAGATCAATACCATTAGGGAGACAAAAAGTTTTCTGATTGTCCTAACATAATATTCAATAACCTTTCTATACAGTTTTGTCATGTAAAAACTCATTTGCATAAACATGGGCATATAGGAAAGACATGAAAATGAGCAGAATCTAACTTGTTTTTCAGCTGAAAAAAACATTTGCTTAGAAAATTAGCGATCTACACTACTCATGAACAGTGCCATCTATTGGTTTCATAGTCTTGTCATAAGACTATGAAACTAATAGATGGCGCTGTTCATGAGTCATTACAAGCAGGGCAATAGTCTTCAGATACACCCTAGCAAGCTTATATTACCGCAGATAAAGTTCTAGAAGATGTGTGAATGATAGCAGCAATCTGATATACACCTCAGTGTTAGCACAGGCTATTATAGGCTGAATGCTACACGGTGTGTGGACTCTGTTGAGCAGTGTGCCCCACTTAATAGTGCCCCAGCAAGATGAACAGCGCCATCTATTGGTTTCATAGTCTTATGACAAGAGTAATCATCTTGTCAAAAGGCTATGAAACCAATAGATGGCGCTGTTCATGACTCATGAACAGCGCCATCTATTGGTTTCATTGTCTTATGACAAGACTATTACTCTTGTCATAAGACGATGAAACCAATAGATGGCGCTATTCATGAGTAGTTCAGATCACTGATTTTCCATGCAAATGTTTTTTCAGCTGAAAAACAAGCCAGATTCTGCTCATTTTCATGTCTTTCCCATATGCCCATGTTTATGCAAATGAGTTTTTACATGACTATACTGTATATAAAGGTTATTGAATATTATGTTAGGACAATCAGAAAACCTTTTGTCTCCCTAATGATATTGATCTAGGTGCGCAGGTCCACCCAAGCCACAGATCTGAAGTAACTTTGAGGCTTACTTGCTCTCAGTCAGATGAGAGCTGGTTTGGAATATCTCATAGTGCACAAGGCTGCCATTGTAAGGTATGCTGACTAAGCCTGTCATCTGTCTCATGGATAGATTGATGGCTTGCATATACCTGTCTTTTGGCATGTAGCCTTTGTGTGGTTGTTTATTTTATGTCGCAGATAATAGGAGTCCAAGACGCATCTAGCTATCCTCTTAATGCTGTTTCCAAACCATTTTGATGGGGTTTCCATCAATTCCTAACTTTTTTGGGGGCCCAAACATCCTCTCTTCTCCAGAGCAGGGGGTGTCTGGTTTGATGCTCGGGTTTCCCATTGACTTTCATTGTATTGAATTGTACTCGAGCACCCGCAGTATTCGGCTGAGTACTTGAATGTGCCAAGCATGTTCGCTCAACACTAGTCACCTCTCCCTTCACTTCTTTGGTCACATTTGCTTAAAATGTTAATGACCCATAAATATAACCGTTTCTGATCATCTTTTCTTACAGTTCTGCATTGTATTGTTCTTCTACTGCATTTCTCCTCCAAATTTTTATTTTTTTATACACTGACAACTGGGCATCACCATTTCCCCTGGGTGTTCATACGTTTTCAAGAGGAATAACAAAGGAAACGTAAAAATCCAAATTTATATAAACCGATGCTCCAAAATTGTTATATTATATACATGTAATAACTAATGCAGAAATTTCAGGAGAGGTGACAGGTCCTCTTTAAGAGTGCTTTATTCTTAAGGAGGACCTGTGAAGGATTTAACACAGGAGCAAGTCCTAAGGAATGTCGGAAAAGAAAGACCTGAGAATTATATTCAACAAACCCAAGAAATCCAGGTAATGTGAATGTCTATTCTTTTAAACAGTACAGATTGCAGCAACTCCCCGACAGTCTGCACTGTTAGCAGGTTTCGCTGGATGTTTTATATGATCCCATTGAAATGCAAATGTTCTTGCTTAATCGGGAATTCAGCACCTTCTATAAAATTGTATCTTTTTCGTAAAAATAAATAAATAAAAATGTGTCAAGTTTGTAAACCTACCCATATTGTAATTACACTGGAAGATATTAATGCTGTACCCATGTTGTGTAAGGTATTGTGCGGTAGAACGTCTTTACAATCTCATCACTAAGTAATAAATGAGTTGTTGTCAGCGAAATGTTGTAAGAAGCTATGCATTAATTCTGTGCGGGTATAGCACGTATAGATCGTGTGCAGCTTCTAGTTAGATTCCACTTATCCTCCTCCTGTATGCAAATTATAAGCCATTTCCACCCTTGTAGTAAAAATGACACATAAGAATGACAGACGCGCATGTTAATGATACCATAGATGAGTCGACTACCGCTATTCCTGTACTCGCCTCTGCACAATAGAGGAAGCTGGTTTAACCATTTAGTTCGCTATTGTATATATCCAGATATAGTTTTATTTCTGTAATCTGGACTATTTCTGTACTATGTATAGAATATTATTTATTTTTTATAAATTCTGTGCCGTCAATGCGGATGTCAGAGAAAGACCAATGGTTTAATACAGTAAAATGATCTGTGGACTCGATATAAACCTACTGATGTTAAAAGGGTTTCCAAAAATTGACATTTATCACTTATAGCAGGGATGAGAAACCTTTGGCACTCCAGATGTTGCAAAACTCCAACTCCTAGCAACAGTGGCGTACATAGAGTAGTAAGGGCCCCATAGCAAGGGTCAAACCAGGCCCCCCACACAGGACCCTTTCTGCCTAAACCCTTTTCAATGACCCTTGGGCCATTTTTCCACTGCCTCATTTGCTAAAAGTTGTTGCTTTAGAGGGTAGAGTCCTGACCAAGTTTTCACCTCCAGTAGATGAGGAGTTAATCCCAACTAAGACAGGGGGCCCCTCTTGCCCTGGGTCCCAAAGCAGTCACATGGGCTGCCGCTATGGTAGTTACACCCCTGCCTAGCATACACGTACATACTTACTCGGTTGTTCTTGTAACTCCCATAGAAGTGAAAGGAGGATTCTGGGAGTTGTAGTTTAAAAACAACTGGAGTGCTGGAGGTTGCCGATCCCTGACTTATAGCATCCATAGGACATGTGATAACTGTCTCTTGGTTGGGGCCTCACCGATCACTAGAATTGGTTATATTCCTTCTCACAGCACAATCTCAATGAAGAATGGAGTGGCATTCGAGGAGGTGGCTTGTCAGTCTATTCAGTGTCTATGGGGCTGACTCCATACTTGGTTGTCTCCATACATCTCAGGGGTAGATCTATCATTTCCCTGCATCAGTAAAGTGTGAGTTTGCAACTCTTTAAGGCTACTTTCACACTAGCGTTCGATCGGATCCGTTCTGGTGTCCGCCTGCTGAGCGGAGCGGAGGACAAACGGTGCCAGACTGATGCATTCTGAACGTATCCGTATCCACTCAGAATGCATTAGGGCTGGACGGATCAGTTCGGGGCCGCTTGTGAGAGCCTTCAAACGGAACTCACAAGCGGAGCCCCGAACGCAAGTGTGAAAGTAGCCTAAATGTGGCTTTCAACAAATTTGTCACAGGTGGTGTTTTTTTCTTTTTTACACCGCCTTCCCTACTTTTCCCAAAGGGGGCATGGAAAGGGTGTGAAGTTTTCTGGCGCAAATGAAGCCATAAATCTATGGCAGCTCTGAACTCTCGTAGATTCCTGCTTAGGTGCATGGACTGCCAGAGGATGAGCTTGATTTACGATGAGGCCTGAACCTTGTCATAAATTAAGCACATTCTCCAGCAGAGAACGGGATATCAAGACCGGTGCAGAAAGCAGAGGTCTCAATAAATCTCCTCCATTGACTAAAGTGGCAAGGAGCATGCTCATCTGCCTCTCCACCTAATCTGCTCTGGACAGAAGTGATGCAGTGAGGAGGAACAGAGGGCTTGTGATAACCCTTCTATGATCGGTGGGGCCTCTCGGTGATCAGAAATGTATCTCCTATTCATAGGATAAGTAATACTGTCCATTGTAGGAAAACATCTATAAAGGTGTAGTTCACAGTTGGAAACTGCTATCTAAGTGCCCCATTAGGACTGTATGACCTCATAGCGGGACCCAACCAACTCTATGTGTCAGACTCAGCGAATTCAATAGCTGTCATGCAATACTGTATTTCCCTGTCACATGAAATGGTCCATATAATGACCAATTCAGATAGATACTAGCTAAACAAATAGATATGAGGCACATACGTAGTTACGTAGATAGGTAGACAGATAGAAAAATAGATCTGAGATAGAGAGATAGCTAGGTCATAGATAGATAGATCGATAGATCATAGAAAGATAGATCTGAGATAAAGAGATAGATAGATAGATAGATAATATAGACAAAGATAAATAGATAGATAGATAGATAGATAGATAGTAGATACACTCTCTCGTCAAAGATGCAAGTTGGGTGCAATCCCTCCTGGATTCCAGGCACAAATCCACAGATAATGTCCAAACAGCAAATAATGAGGCAGCACTCCAAAGAAGGTGAGGGTTGTGGGCCCGTTTATTATCCCTGTCGCAATGTTTTAGGCCAGCTCAATAGTGCCTTTGTCAAGCTTGATAAAGGTTCCCATTGAGCTGGGCTGAAACGTTGCGACTGGAGTAATAAACAGGCCCACAACCCTCACCTTATTTGGAGTGCTGCCTCATTATTTGCTGTTTAGATAGATACATAGACAGATAGAATATAGATAGATAGACACAGACAGACAGATAACGATAGATAGATAGATAGATAGATAGATAGATAGATAGATAGATAGATAGTGCTTTTTGTCCTTTAACATGTTCATGGTAAAATATCGAATTTACTATAACTCCAAAAATAAATAAAAACTGAAAAATCTAACAAATGTATTATGTTACACCAGACAATGCATTTTTATGTCGTGTTCATTCAGCACATGATGTTGTGATCGATTTGCCAACACTTCATGTTTTATTCAATATTTTTGACTAAAAATATAAGAAAAGTGAAAAAGATAAGATGAAGCATGGTGAAATGTCTCTCGTCATCCTCGTCCATCACGCGCTCCTTCAATCATTTGTCAGAGTCACTCACTGCATTTGGTTTGGACTGACAAATGAAGACGTCCAGAGTCATCTTAACGGCTCTCCCTGGTAAATGATGATCCCACAAATGACTTT
The DNA here is from genome assembly GCF_014858855.1 of Bufo gargarizans. Taxonomy (NCBI): domain Eukaryota; kingdom Metazoa; phylum Chordata; class Amphibia; order Anura; family Bufonidae; genus Bufo; species Bufo gargarizans. The sequence goes on from NC_058080.1 coordinate 76,584,897, forward strand.
GAACTTTTGCTTTAATCTTCTTTTTTATATTTTTTTTTTTTAAAGGGATTTTCTGTTGATTCACGGAAATCAATAGGTGATGAAGTAAAGCGTCCCTAATAAATGTAAAATACGGAAGGTGTGGGATACGCTAAAATGAACTTTTATTGGCATAGCAATAAAACAGGGGGAAGAACGTGACCTAAAAAATCCCTAAAATTTATGCCACAAATTTGTTTGAGCACTTGGTTAGTGCCACCCCATCTGCCTATAATTATTAGGGATTTTTTTAGTCACGTTCTTCCCCCTGTTTTATTATTATACCAATAAAAGTTACATTTTAGCGTATAGCACACCTTCCGTGATTTGGATTTTCTGTTGACCAGAAGCACTGACAGCACATTGATTAGGTACCTCCTATAGGATATGGACAGAGCAGGTGTGTAGTAAATAGTGTAGCACCATAGGTACCGACCATATAGCAGTGTCTAGGAGATAGGAGGCCAGGGTCGTCCAATTCTACTGGATGGTAAGAACATGTGAAGGATTCCCCTCTCCAGAAGAACTGCATTTAAACCAATCTGGAGCCCTCCTGAGTTGACCTGTCCCACCACATGGTGCACATTTTTTTTAAAAATTTGCGTCTTTTATTATATATATAAAAAACTTAATACACAATTAATGAATCCTTTTATAGATAACTCTAAATCATCAAATAACACAATTCATGTATTATTAAAACCTTACAGGAATTAATTATGGTATTCAATATATTCTATACAATGTTCAATATGTTAGATGACCCGAGTCCCTAAATGCGGAGCTCTCGCATTTATGCAATACAAAATATGAAGTAAAAAATAAATAAAAGCGGCTGTAAAATATTCTGGACATATCACTGAACATGATTCCAGCTGAACACTTTGCGTATTGTGGGGACTTGCTCTCGAAGTTAGGACTAGCGGATGCAGTATAGAGGCAAAGTACACAGTTCTTGAATCAAACAGCAGTGTTTATTCATACATTGGGGTGTAACAAAATGCAGATAAGGTGTATCACAAAATGCAGGTGGCTTGGGGTTTGTTCACACACAAGTCCATAAACAATAAAAGTCACCTTTTCTCCTGGGTGTTAATTCCCACCCTGTTAGCCATTCAGCCTCAACAAGTCCATAGGCAGCCTGTTCGCCCTCACAGGGGTCTGAGTCCTCCAGCCCGGCTTGAACCTCAAATCCCAGCACAGCCCTCAGTTCACAGCACACAGACTCCTGAGCTCCACTATCAGAGGGAGGTAAATCCACCACACCTGGCAGTGCTGGCTGGTTTTTATGCCTGGCAAAACCTGGCCTGGAATATGGGGAGTAGTCACCCACCCAGCACTTTGACTACTCCCAGTAAGAGCCGTCCCGGATCAGCTATCACAAACATGCTAAATCTTACAGTGTAAATTAGCAATAGCTGCTGCTGACACATAAAATACCGGCTCTTACTTCACCGAGGCCAGGAACCTCAGTGACAGATACCTTCCATCTACAATGATTCCAAGTACCTTCTTACAGTATATAATAAAGTGGATGACGTTTGTAGCTTGATGTTATATCACATATAGCACATATCCCGGCTACAGAGCGTCCATGTCAGAAATGTTTAACTGTCATCATATGTAATGCTTATTCTGCCTATATTAAACTGACAGTCACTGGGATATGCATGCACTGAAGAGAAACCAATGCGGTTTTGCTTGGATTTACTCACGGCCGTAGTTTTATCTTGAGCGTTTGTAGCCTGCGAACACAATTGCTGACCGTGGTATTCTCAGCTGTATTTGTAAAGTTCCCAGTCGCACCTGCTACGGTCAGGTATCTTATGACGTAGGCATCCAATATTTCGCCGGAGTGTCAGGTATTAATCCAAGGGGATCTCCATAAGTAAGTCACTGTTTTCAATATCCTGTAATCACCGCTACCAGATTACAGATATGCTAACTCTTAACTTTACTCAATTATTTTTAAAGGACCTCAATTTCTCATGGTAAAAATTCTAATCAGTATCCTTCCAAAATACTACACCAGCACTTAACATGCTTTCTAACATATCTGAAACACCGAACTGATCTTCACAAAATCTGTTGGTCCTTGATCCTGGATACAACACACCACTTGTACCCAACCCTCAACTCTCCCCCTCTCCTCACTCCCCTTTCCCGTCTACTCATTACTCCATGGTCATCGTTATGTTATAGAACGAGCACTGTTGCATATAAACTTTTCATAAATTTTGTTCTTGATTTCGTCTACAGATCGATACAATGTAAACAGTCTCTTATTTTATTATAAAAACAAATAAAAAGAGAATTGAAAATAAAAATTCTATTCAGAATCGCAACAGGCTGCAGTTCCTAACACAAACACTGGGGGAGTCATAAAAAGTCCTGTTTACTTTTCTTTCTTTCTTTTTTTTTTTTAAGTTGTATATCTCACACCACACATCTCTTGATATCTAGAGAGGAAATGTAAAGAAGGACAAATCTATACTTATACTGTTTCATGAAACTCCCTACCATAAGTGCACCTATATTTAAATAGGTTGTCACACAAATAATATTGTTCAGTTTTCAAGCTAGCACCTGGATCTGAATACTTCTGTAATTTCTTGTAATAAAAAAAATAATATATTATGGCTACTGAGTTATTCAATAAAATCCATCTGTATAGCGCCACCTGCTGTTTTCCCTTATTTCAAATTTCTTTGTCCTTCTCACTGAGATGGAAGCACATGGTCAGTGCTATCCTTCAACTGCCACTAGGTACAGCAGACTGGATATGCCCTCTGAAAAAGCACATGCCTCCTAAGCTGACATCTTGAAATAAATCTAGCAAAGCAATTGGAGCAATGCATGGGGAGATCTTTTGACCTATTTACCTAAATTTGGCTCCCAATTTGTAAACCATGTCTTGTCCATGCCCAGGTTCCCCGAAAACAGCCAAATGCCTCTTCCAATACAAATTTGCAAACCATGTCCTTTTACGATCCGGTTGAGAGAACAGTTGGAGCCTGCTGACAGCTATGGATCACATACTACGATATATAAAACCTCTTCTACAGGTAATGAGATAAAGGGTCCATTCACACGACTGCAATACTGTTCCGCATTTTGTGGAACGCAACAGCGGACCAATTAATTTCTATGGGGCAACACTATGTGCTGTCCGGATCCGGAAATGCGGATCCACACTTCCGGGTCCACAATTCCGTTCCCGAAAAAAATAGAACATGTCCTATTCTTGTCCACAATTGCGGACAAGATTAGGCCTTTTCTATTATACTGCCGGCGATGTGTGGTCCGCAAAATGCAGAACACACATTGCCGGTGTCCGTGTTTTACGGATGTGTGAATAGACCCAAAGACACTATATGTGTATTGCACACATTAAAGTAATTTAAATAATTTAGACAGCACTCCAGTATGCGGTTAATGCTTTTTATTTGCCGGACATAAGGGTCCTTTTAGGAACTGAGGCCTCAGTTCTCAGCCTCAGTTCCTAAAAGGACCCTTATGTCCGGCAAATAAAAAGCATTAACCGCATACTGGAGTGCTGTCTAAATTATTTAAAATACTTACTAGTTCCGAGAGGTGGAGCAAGGAACGCACCTAGACGCGCACCCTAAATCTATCAGCCTTAGATAGAGTGCCGTGATCAACACGTGATTTTTATAACACATTAAAGTAATGGCTTCAGTACTTGCTTCCTCTATGGCTACAAAAAAAAAACAGAACTTCGCAAAGAGAATCTGACTGTACGAGCTTGCGGTCTGATATCATGTCGTAGAGCTTATGTTCTTATTACAACTAATTATGCTTGACACAAACTCAGAGATCTGAAGATATTAGAAATATGGCTTCAAACTCAGATCAAAGGCTTCCAATAGCCAATAAGACTTCTGAAGGCTCTTAAAGGTCTGTGCATGCGGCAGACTCCAGATATAAGGAAAACACTTCTGACAAGACTGCAAGGCGTTCCGGTGTCACATTAGTAACGCGTTTCATTGTCTCATGCTTCATTTCTTACAAGCACTGGTGATTTTTCAGAATTGTAGCTAAAGGTAGCGAATGGATTGCTTTTCTACGTCAGTCTAATTGCTACCTATAGAGTTAAAGGGAGAATATTGAAGAGAAAATCTAGACACAATTCCATTAGATGTGTCTATCCTTGCCTTTCTGGATTTAGTTACAGGGGTTGTCCCATGAAAAATATTCTCCATTTTTGAAAGCAGCATCTGGATTTAAATATTTTTGCAATTGTATGTAATTCAAAATTTAGTTTAGCCACTTAATTATTCAATAAAATATATATTTATAGCGCCATCTGCTGTTCTTTTCTTTATTTTTCTGTCCATCTTGCTAATGTGGACGCACATGCTCAGTTCCATCCTCCAACTGCCCCTGAGCTACCTGCTTGAAATAATTCTAGCAGAACAATTAGACCAATAAATGGGGAGATCTGTGAATCCATGTTAGGTACAGGGCTGATTATAGCTTTATTAGAAACAGATTATATACTATATGATGTCTGATTAAAATTCTTTACATTGCTCATGGGATAACCGCTTTAAGGACTCCAATTTCTCTCAAAATTAATTCAATTTTGTGACATGTTAGTAATACCTTTGAAAGGCTGCAATGCACACCTAGGCACATGTAGTATAAACATCTCCAGACAGAATAATGGATAGACATATTTTTCACCAAAGTTGGTCATCTAAGGGCTCTTTCACACTAGCGGATCAAGTGCGGGTAATTCGCAGCGTGAATGAGAGCCAAGCCCTGCTCCGGACAGCAGAGACACGGAGCAGTAACATGATTGATGAATGCTCCTGTGCCTCTCTGTGATCTTTGTACTACAAAATCACAGTGAGATAAAGTTGTCACCGAGATTTGGTAGTAAAAAGATCACAGAGAGGCACAGAGCATTATCAATCATGTTAATGCTCCGTGTCTCTGCTGTCCAGAGCAGCGGCTTGGCATCTCATTCACGCAGCGGAATTATCCCGCACGGCATCCACTTGTGTGAAAGAGCCCTAAGGATATGTTGAGCCAAGATGAAAAGTACCGAAGGGCACATTTTTGCTTAGATAAAAAGGAATCACTCTTACTATGATCTAGAACTATGATCTACAGATTTAGGGGAACATTTATCAGTTGAAATAGTTTTCATGTCACTTTGAAGTCTGGTTTTGCATTGTGAAGTTGCAGCAAATTTATGAAATTGTGCACAATTTTCATGTATTGGGTGCAATTTTGTTGTATGACTTAGTCTTACAAAATACATCAGGGGCCTACTTTACGTAGGATGCAACTTTTTTGCGACATTTCATGTGTCACAGATAATAAAGGTGCCATAATTCAGGTGTAATCTCGCTTATCAGCCTTAAACATAAACCACTTTGAAAAGTGGTGTGTCTCCTAAATGTTGCAGAAATGTCACAGTAAACACTGCACTTGGCATGTAAAGCAACATTTCTACATCAAAAATCTGATGGATCGGGTCAGGTTTTTACGGTTTGATTGTTGTCCACAATGGGGCTATTCCTACCGTCAAAAATATCTAACCCAGGGAAAACCTAATGGTCCTTATTATTAGTGTTGAGCGTATCGAAGTCCATATTTCAGGGAATATTTTATTTGCCGCAAAACCTAATTTCTTTGTGCTTCGTGGTAGTGAATCAATTTTCCCTGAATGGCGGTAAAAAAGTAAAAAATAAAAAATCATATTTACCTGATCCATTTGAACGCAAAGAGCCAGATGACATTATGATGTCATCACTGGCAGCACGATATTTTGCACTAGATCGCCATTCAAGATGGTGGGGGCCGGCTCTTCACGATCAAATGGATGAGGTATGACTTAATTAATTATTTTATTTTTATTTTGCTTTCTGGTACCACAATCAGCAATGAACGCAGCATCTGAGGGATACAATGACAGGGAGCGGCACAATCGCCACTTGCTGTCATTGCACCCACTACTTACGAAGAAATGCACTTTGTGGCAAAGTAATTCACCACAAAGCAAATTTTTTTGTAAAATTCGGCGAAGCAGCCGTATAGAATTTTTCAATACTTCGCTCACCTATACCTATTGTACATGGCCTTAATCAACAGCTTGCATTGAATTACGTATTGAAAAAGGTTGAAAAAACTAGGATCTATGAAGTGCAACCTGTAATAAATAGCAACTAAAATACAGCAATAAAAACCTAAAGAAACCCACAAATGTCTTGATTTTCAGCAACACAAAAAGAAGCCTATTGAAGTCTAGAAGTCTTCAGTGTTTTGCGCTCAATGACGAGCGTTGACACCATTCTGCAGTATCTGGTAGTTGGGCACTTTTAAGATGAAGCATGGCAGTGGTGCAGTTAATGAGAAATGCAAGATTATCATCTCCAAGGAAGATAAAACATAGCAGTAATTTGCTGGTGTTCCCCGTAGGGCTCTGCAACTATAACTATTGAGATCTCATAACTCACTACTATTGTGTCTCTTGTTACAGCTCATTCCTGCTGTCACTTTAGAGATTCTGAGCAAAAGCAATGGCATAAAATCATTTCACCTCGGAAATTCATGTACATAAAAATGGTGTTTACAACACTAGCCAACAAGGCATAAAATAAATGAGCTATATGTGACACTATATAATGTGGAAAAAACACTGCTTCTAGAAAACGGGAAATAGCTGTCATAATATCTAATAAGACGCTGGCGTTTTATTTTTATAGACGTAAGAGAGAAGTCAAGCCTCGAGCACAATGTGCTACTGATTTATATAAAATCGTTACCTGGACTTCTATTTAAGAATTCTTTGCATTCTAGTGCTACAATTAAAACAAAATACATAAAGTGATTTTCATTAAATAAATATATTTAACCCCTTTTGACCATCCGCTGTACATGTCTAGTTAAGTCTGAGTTTAAATATATTGGCAGCTCAGGAGCTGAGAGGACCCTATAGTCAGCGGGTGCCAGCTGACAGGGACGGTTCGCGAAAGGGAAATTCTCTGAAATGCGCCCTGTTTGAGCCTAGAAATTTTTTATTTTAGGCCACAGGGAGTACGGGCCTTAAAAATTAGGCATTCACCTGACATAAAATAAATTCTGATTATGTGGCTGGAGGTACATTATGCGGTCAATATATAAAAAGGCCACTGGACTACAGGCCCCAAACATTAGGCATTCACAGGACATAAAAGATCAAGTGATTATGTGGCCGGAGGTATATTACACGGTCAATGGATATCAATTTTACTGAAGGCCAGTACAAATACAGGTCAAATACATATGTTTAAAAGAACAAAAAATATAAAATTAAAACATGGCTAACGAAATCCCCTCTTGAAAAAAACCCTAATAATAATAGTTGAAATTTGATAACACAAATGCTGCATTACCCTAATGCACTTTATAGAAAGTATATAAGTGGTATATAACACCCCTGCTTCAATCAATTTTTTAGGGGGCAACTGGTATATCACACCAGTAGAAATTATTTGTTACAATGTCGTTTGTCACTATCTGTAGCTGGGGTAATGCAGCAAAACTGCAAACAAATGCTGCACTACCCAAATGCACTATATAGAAAGTATATTATTGGTATATAAAATCCCTGCTTCAATCAGTTTTTTTGCAGGGCAACTGGTATATCACACCAGTAGAAATTATTTTTTCCAATAGCGTTTGTCCCTCTGTGTGGCTGCAGTATTGCAGCAGAATCGCACACAACTGCTGCACAATACAAATGCACAACAATATACTTTCTATGTTAGAAAGTATATTATAAGTATAAGTATATCACCCCCCCTCAGTATATCACACCTATCAATAGCACACCTATACCAGTCCTTAAAAGGACTTTTGTGGCCCTATTAGCTAGCATTTGGTGTCCCTAACAGTCTGTCGCTGCTCACTGCAAAATGACCGCCGGGCGAACCGCAAGGCCATCTCTACATCTGAGTGCAGTGGTCGTGATCAGAAAGAACTATAACCATAGACATTACACCTCTCAGATGGTGTGGTCAATAGTAATGAGCGGCCGGGGCAATATTCGAATTTGTGATATTTTGCGAATATTCACCATATATTCGCAAATTCAAGAATTTGTTATCTCCAGTCATTATTTTGTTGATTGCGGAAATCGGCAATTGAAAAATTTGAGATAAAAATTTGCATTACGAAAACTAGTATTACTAAAATTCAGCCTTCTCATTGGCCCACAAGCTAGAAGCATGGAGGGATCATGTGTACTGATTTAAAAAAAAAATCTCGAATATTCAAAATTACGAATATATATCACTATATTCTAAATATTTGCAAATTCTCGAAGTGCCGATATTTGCGATAAAAATTTGCAATTCGAATATTCGTGATCAACACTAGTGGTCAATTATGATTATGGCACTTGAGAGGTCATTTAGCGGGAGGGGATTGTCAAGACTCACAGACCTGCCACAGTAAAGTTCCTATTAAGTCCTGCTCCAGGCAGAGCTTAAAAGGAACATACTGAAGCTATCTTGCCATATACTATAATACTATTTTATTGCAGTTTATGGAAGGTCTAGCGTTCATATGTTCAACTCTCCCTAGAATGTAAAAAAAAAATTAAAGTAAAAAGGAAAAAGATATAAGTTTCAAATTGTCCATTTATACAAATAATAATAATAAAATCAAACAGTACAAGTCTGAATTGATGGTACTCAAATCAACCATGTTTCAATTGCTCTTAAAATAGGAATATGACAGTCACTGGTTTCCTAGGAACCAAACAACAGAGACCCACATTTAAGACTCCACTGAAAAAGAGACATGCAAGCCATTTTTCCTTCCAAAAAGACAAGAGCACTTGGTGTCTCAAGAGAAATTGCTGCCATGGCTAGCTGAGTGGCCTTTGGATACTCTTGAGGGTGCTCTTTCTCATTAGAGAGACCAACAATTATGCATGAAAAGTCTTGTTGCTCTGCCTTTCTTGGAAACATGTATCCACATTTTGGTATTTTATATCTGCTTGCATCAGAGAGGCTTTTTACAAGGAAAGCTAATGTGCATACATTTGGGTTTCATGGGAAATATATTGTAATTAGCTTTCCTTCCAAAAATAACAGTATGCTTATCTGATGCCAGCAGATGTAAGATACTAAAATTTGCATATTTGTTTCCCACAAAGGTTAAACAGCATTAGCTAGCTTACAATATTCCTCATGCATACTTGTTGGTCTCCCTAATTAGAAAAAGCACTCAAGTTCTACCGATAAGGCCACTCAGTTAACCATGGCAACTTTCTTTTGAGACAATCAGGTTTGAATGTCTCATCCAGAGATGTGTAATGCTATGACACCCAATACTGTTGTTCTTTTGAAACGAGCTGGCTTGCATGTGTCACTTTCAGTGGATAATTATTTGTGTGCTTTTTTAGAATCCAAGTTTTTATGAAAATTCTGATCGATTTCTGAATGGGTAGAATCAATTTGCTCATTTTTACATCACTGGCATTGCTGTGTCTGAAACATTAGGCATCACTATAATCATATTGATCCACAGAATAGAGGTAAAGTGTTATTTTTATGGCAATAGTGAACTCTGTAAACCAAGAAACCTGTAAATCAGCATCTTTTTTCAAGTCCACCCCATTAATCATTATTTCCAGATTCCTAATGATGCCATTGGAAAGTACAACTTGTCTTGTAAAAAATAAAAAATAAAATAAAAGTCGTCATACGTGAATAAAAAGGTAAAAAAAAAAGTTATGGCTCTTGGAAGACAGGGAGTATAAAAACTAAATGCAAATATGGAAAACTGCAGTGGAGAAGAGTTAGGACTTGTCACCTCTTGACAAGTCTTTTTTAGTAATCACTTGTATTCTCCATGTATAAGAATTCTAGAGCATTTATGCTTAGACTTCCGTAGTGTATTTATGTTTCTATTTTTCTCCTCCTGGAAATATATGAATATGTTGAAAACTAGGTTACCATTCCTCATGTTATGTATGCCCCTATACATATACTGCATACTGCAAATGAACAAAGGTGAAAATGTATCTTGTATTTTAAGTTATTTATTTTATTTTATTTGTTTTAAATGGGTTGTTTCATCTCATACATTGGTGCCATATTGCTAGGATAAGCCACCAATGTCAGATAGGTGTAGATCCCACCTCTGAGACTCACTCCTATCTTCAGAACGGGACTCCCGAAGTGAATGGAGAACAGCCACATGTGCGTGGCCACCCACCATTCATTTCTATGGGAGTTACGAAAACAGTTGAGTACTGACTGGGCCACTTCTGGCAGTCCCATATAGATCAATGGAGTGGTGCCCACGCTTGCGCTGTGTGCTATCTATTTATTTCTATGGGACCTCCAAAAATAGCTTAGTGTGCCCGATTGGCTATTTTCAGAGCTTGTTTTAAAGGGGTTGTCTCTTTTCATACAGTGGTGGCATATTACAAGGATATGCCACCAATGTCAGATGAAAGTACACTTAGCAGACATGTACATCCTTCATACACTTCTATGGAAGGTCCGAAGCACCTCAGAATAGAGAGGTGGCCATCCATTTTCGGTGTGCTCTCCATTCACTTCTATGGGAATTTTGAAAATAGCCGCCCTTGCTTTCTCGGCTACTATGGAAACTCCCATAGACGTGAATAGAAAGCATGTGTGCATGAACAGTATGCTCGTATTCACTTTAGGTGGTCTGGAGATAGGAGCAGGTCTCAAAGGTTGCACCTATCTGATCCTAGCGATATGCCAACCATGTATGAAATGACACAAACACTTTATTTTTATAATTTTAATAATATTTTGATATTTATTGCCATATCTGCTAATAGTGCAAATATCTGCACATGGAAGGGCACATTTTCATCACCGCTAGTTATTTCCATTGTTCTGATCCATTATAGGAGCAGAACAACAAAAATACAATATTCAGCACATAACTCACTGGAATGGAATGCAAAATAGATCACACTGAATTTCATGGGATCCATTTGGTTTCCGTTCAGAAGAATATATTTTTTTTAGCAGAGAAAAAGGTCCTCCATGCAGGACTTATCTCTTTGCTATTTTTGGACTATATCTGTAATGGAGGCCCCGAACTGAGCCTCCAAAACAGATGTGAACATGCCCTAAAATATTTATAATATTTTAAGTTTGCATTATTCTTTTTATAATTTTCTTTACATTTTTTTAAAATTATTATTATTATTATTATTATTACTATGATTATTACATTTTTGTGACAAGCAAGAGGTAAAGAGGAAAGAAAACAAAATCATTAACAACAAATAAAAACAAATCATTAAAACAATTAATGTATCATAATGCTGTATAAACAACACATTTCCCTACGGAGGATCATAAGCATTGACTTTGTGGTCAACCACTTCCCCAAATGGGATTAAAATGTGAATTTAAAGCTTTAACTCCAGACGATGGTTATTGCAGTAATCGTCTAGGTAATAATGATGTCCGCATTTCAAGCTTTGGAGTCAGAAAGTCTGAATTTTTTTGCATTACAGTTTAAAAATGGTCAATAAAACAAAGTTGGTCATATTACTGTTCGCTAAATATAGAAAACTGCACTGGATTTCTCCATGATAAAGCCTAGAGAGGTAGCATACGTAGAAAATTAAAAATCAATCTAACAGTGTCCTCTTCTAACCTCAAAATTGAGCAGGTTTGTGCCACTAAATGATTTTTCTAGTTTATTTTTTTTGCATTTAGAATAAAATCAGTAATGTAGTAAGTTTAGATGTTACCGATATGAAAGTACAACATTTTTCCTCAAACATTGACACCTCGTTCTCTTGTAAAAAAGAAATCATATTTTTTAAATTTTATTATTTAATGATATTTGCATCATTATCAATATGTTTTACCTGCTAAGAGACATCTATTAGAACTGATCGCCTCGCTTTTGACATGAATGTCACACTTTATTTCCCACATTAACAACCTGATGATAAACAATCTCATACGTAGTCAGCTTCCTCATTGTACAGTAAAGGGGTTGTCTGGTTTAGATACGTTCTTTTCAAGTGTTAAGTTAGGGAATTCTGAGATAATGGAGCAGAAGTATTCCTCATTTGGGACCCTCTACTATGACCCAGAGACTACAAAAAAGCATTTCTCTCTCTGGAGCACCTAACATCATTCATAAACTGCATGGACAGACAATGGGAATTGTGCAATGCTTCATTTCCCCTGGGGTGGCGCTGCAGGTGAATTGAACACTTGGCTGTAAGGTGCCAAACGATTGTTGATGATGACTGGGGGTTTCTGCAGCACAACACCCTGTGATGTGATCATCATTAGGGATACCCTTCAAACAAATAGGAACTGTCCAAAGTGAGACACTGCCTATGACTGTCACATACTGATTTATTTATTTTTTTTACTCACTTATAAAGCTCAGACATTTTACAGCACAGCACTTTACAAGCATCACTTGTTGTCCAAAATGCATCTCACAATCTTAGCCATCAGTATGGCTTTGGAGTATGGGAGGAAACCCACCCAAACACAAGAAGAACATACAAACTCAATGCAGATGTTGTCCTTGGCCAGATTCAAACCTAGGACCCCCATGCTGCAAGGCACCAGTAATAACCACTGAGCCACCGTGCTGCCCACATGTGTCTACTGTGTCCACAGTTTGGCAGCACTAGATACATAGTGGTAGAGCAACTCATTGCTATAGTCATGTAAACTGAGAGTGGTGTGGGACCAAGGGCAATAAAAATAAATCAATGCTGGTACATCTTTTCATAGAACTCTGCATTGTGTTATTCCTCCTGAAAGCATGTGATTTATGATATATATTTATAATATTATATTTTATTGAACAACTCTTTTGACATATCTGTTCCAGTAAGTACTTAGATTACCCATCAAAATGTGAATTTATAGAGAACTCTGAATTGTGTCATTTCTTTGTTATTCCTGCTGGAACTGTATGAATACATTAATATTGGATGTTCTGATACCACTTGTCAATGGGTCATGTCCATATGCACTCTTGTACTTTACAGTAAGTGGCAACAGGATAGGGGATAACTGTTAGATCGGTGGGGCTCCTACTGGTGGGACCCCCATCAATCTAATCGGTGGATAGGAAATAACTTTATTTAACCAGAATACCCCTTTAAAATATGTGTGAAATAAAACTTGAAAAAGTTTTTGAAATATTGAATATATATATAAAAAATCAAATCACTTCCTTTCCCATTAAAAATAAATAAACCAAAAAAGGATCATAGTAGTCTCCACATTCTAAAATGCCTGCACTATTAAAATATAAGTGCATTTATCCCATATGGTGAACACCATAAAAAAAAAAAAAAAACTGCCAATTTGCAATTTTTTGCTTGATTCATCAACCCAAAAAATTTACTAAAAAGTGATCAAAAAGTCATACGCAACCCAAATGGTACCAATAAAAACTAAAGATCACCCTGAAAAAAATAAGCCCTTCCACAGCTCTGTAGAAGGAAACATAAAAAAGTTAATGGGGTCAGATTATGGTAATTCAAAGACAAAAGTCTGTTTTTTCAAAGTTTTTTATTTTTTTAAGTATTAAAACACAAGAAAAAGTATATAAATATGGTATTCTGCGCTAAATAGCGTGCAATAGTTAGGCCACTGCAGACAGCGACATTAGTTGCGCCACATCTCCAGGGTAAAGTGTGCGCATCCCAAAAATATCAGTGAAACCAGTGTGCTCTTTCTGTAGACGGTGTCCTCTGCGGACAGTAAAATTACCTGCGCTACATCTCCAGTGTAAAGTGTGCGCATCCAAAAAATATCTGTGACATCCAGTGTACTTTTTCCGTGACAGTGTCCATTGCGGACAGTGACATTAGTTGCGCCACATCCCCAGTGTAAAGTGTGTGCATCCAAAAAATATCTGTGACAACCAGTGTCTTTTTTCAGCAGACGGTGTCCACTTCTGACAGTGACATTACCAGTGCCACATCTGCAGTGTAGTGTGTGCGCTGAAAATTTTTATCTGTGACATCCAGTGTACTTTTTCAGGGCCGTCTTTAATATTGATTGGACCCTGGGCAAAAATTTACTTGGGCCCCCTGGATCCCGCCTTCCCACACCTTAGCAGGCAATCACGCCCTCCACCAACACACACACAAAAAATCCACATACCTGGTAGAGTACAGTGAATGACTGTAAATACTTCCAGTTCTGAAGACTCCAGCAGCTCAGGATCAGTGCTCTGGGCAGCTGGGCTCAGGCTGGAAGTGGGCACCGCTCTGCAGGAAGAAGACCGGGGCTCGGCTCACCCTAGTATTACAGTGCACCCCAGCACCCCACAGTATGCAGTATAGCACCCTATAGTATACAGCACCACACAGTATGCAGTATAGCACCCCACACTATACAGTACCCCACAGTATATAGTAGAGCAGTATAGCAGCCCAAAGTATACAGCACCCCACAGTATACAACACCTCACAGTATAAAACACCTCACTGTATACAGCACCCCAAACTATACACGATACAGCCCCCGCACTATACAGTACAGCAGTATAGCACTCCACACTATACCGCACCCACAGTATACAGACCCACACAGTATACAGACCCCCACAGTATACAGTAGAGCAGTCTAGCACTCCACAATATACAGCCCCCCACACTATACAGGCCCCCCACACTATACAGGCCCCCCACACTATACAGGCCCCCCACACTATACAGGCCCCCCCACACTATACAGGCCTCCCCACAGTATACAGCCCCTCACAGTATACAGCCCCCACAGTATAAAGCCCCCCACACAGTGTACAGGCCCCCACACAGTATACAGCCCCCCCACACAGTATACAGCCCACCACACAGTATACAGCCCACCACACAGTATAAGGCTCCCCCACAGTATACAGCCCCCCCCACAGTATACAGCCACCACACAGTATACAGCCCACCACACAGTATAAGGCCCCCCACAGTATACAGCCGCCCCACAGTATACAGCCCACCACACAGTATACAGTCCACCACACAGTATACAGCCCACCACACAATATAAGGCTCCCACACAGTATACAGCCCCCCCACAGTATAAAGCCCACCACACAGTATACAGCCCACCACACAGTATACAGGCCCCCACACAGTATACAGCGCCCCACTATACAGTAGTTTACAACATATTAACATAACAGCCCCTGTCACCTTTTTCTGATGTATTCTTCACACAAAAAAGCTCCACAGTTAACTTCTGCAACACTCCTGCTAGGACCTGTGATGACCTCATAGCCATGTGACCAGTAATTGCTAGGTTACTGGTCACATGGTGATGATGTCATCTAAGGTCCTAGATCACAACTTTAACACAGACAGCTTGACACCCGGGGCAGTAGCTAGCAGGGCTCAAGAGGCAGCTGCCTTGGGCCCCCCAGGAGCAACTGGGCCCGGGGCAGCTGCCCCCTTTGCCCCTTGGTAAAGATGGCCCTGTACTTTTTCAATAGACGGTGTCTGCTGCAGACATTGAAATTAGCTGTGGCACATCTTCAGTGTAAAGTGTTTGCATCCAAAAAATATCTGTGACATACAGTGTAATTTTTTAATAGACGGTGTCTGCTTCTGACAGTGACATTACCAGTGCCACATCTGCAGTGTAAAGTCTGTGCTAAAAAAAATTATCTGTGACATCCAGTGTACTTTTTCAATAGACAGTGTCCGTTGTGAGCAGTGACATTAGCTGCGCCACATCTCCTGTGTAAAGTGTTTGCATCCAAAAATATCTGTGACATACAGTGTAATTTTTTAATAGATGGTGTCTGCTTCTGACAGTGACATTACCAGTGCCACATCTGCAGTGTAAAGTCTGTGCTAAAAAAAATATCTATGACATCCAGTGTACTTTTTCAATAGACGGTGTCCGCTGTGAGCAGTGACATTAGCTGCGCCACATCTCCAGTGCAAAGTGTGCGCATCCCAAAAATATCTGTGACATACAGTGTACTTTTTCCTAGATGGTGTCCGCTGTGAACAGTGACATTAGCTGCACCACATCTCCTGTGTAAAGTGTGCGCATCCCAAAAATATCTGTGACATCCAGTGTACTTTTCGTAGATGGTGTCCGCTGTGAACAGTGACATTAGCTGCGCCACATCTCCTGTGTAAAGTGTGTGCATCCCAAAAATATCTGTGACATCCAGTGTACTTTTTCCGTAGATGGTGTCCACTGTGAACAGTGACTATTAGCTGCGCCACATCTCCAGTGTAAAGTGTGCGCATCCCAAAAATATCTGTGACATATAGTGTACTTTTTCAATAGACGATTTCCGCTTCTGACAGTGACATTGCCAGTGCCACATCTGCAGTGTAACGTGTGCGCTGAAAAAATGTATCTGTGACATACAGTGTAATTTTTTCGGAGACGCTGCGGACAGTGACATTAGCGGTGGTACATCTCCTGTATAATGTTTCCTCATCCCAAATACCTGTGACATTCCCTGTAATTTTTCCTCCAAACGCAACATGCTGGAAGAGGCAGTGGGGTGGCAAAAGGGCGAAGGTGGGCCACACCAAACAGGCCCACAACTTTTCCACAGAGCACCCCCTTGCGGAAATCTCCCTTGCCAAGGGGTAGGTGTTCCGCAGTATGGCGCTTTTTTGAGGAAAGTGCGGACGACAAATGAATAGTAGTTTGCAACCGATGCAGTACCAAAATGAGCAGGGCCATGAAAACTAGCAACCTCACCATCACCAGCATGATCCGCCTCATGGAATCAAAGCACCGTAATAAGTGGCACGAATGCCTGGGTCCACAATCTGTGTCTGCGTGTCACACCACTGCCTCCTCTTCCCCTGTGTTACAAGCTGGCCAATCCCCTGTCGAAGGCGCAGGCCAAGATGCCTCCCGCCCTGCACCTTGACATTCGCAAGCACTATCAGCGACCACATCCACTTCCGTGTCCCAGCGCAGTGTACACAGATGTAGCACGGTTAGCA
This sequence comes from Bufo gargarizans, assembly GCF_014858855.1. NCBI lineage: Eukaryota > Metazoa > Chordata > Amphibia > Anura > Bufonidae > Bufo > Bufo gargarizans. Next base: position 76,601,902 of record NC_058080.1, read on the forward strand.
CTCCAGCTCTTAACTCAAATTTCTTAACTCTTTGCGTTATCTCGAGACAAAAGCCATTGAAAAGCAATTGAAGGTGTTTGCTTAGATTAGATAACCAAACTCAGAAATCTCAGAAAACAGGAGTGTTAACTCTACTCGTACAAATGTCCTTAGCCCAGGCATCTGAACGCAATCCCAAATACACAGCCACTAAATGCGCAACTTTTCAAATTACTGGTCCTGGAAATGTTGCCATTTAGGCTTGTGGACACTGAGGCCTTCCGCAGCCTGATGTCGGCGTTCATGCCGCGTTACGCAGTCCCCAGCCGCCACTATTTTTTAAGGTGTGCCGTGCCCGCCTTACATTAACATGTGTCCTGTAATATCACATGTGCCCTGACCAACGCAGTTACTGGGAAGGTCCACTTAACCACGGACACATGGACAAGTGCATTTGGCCAGGGATGCTACATTTCCCTGATGACACACTGGGTGAGCTTTGTGGAGGCCAGGAGCGAGTTGTACCCTGAGATTGCACAAGGTGCTAGAATTGCGGGCCCTACGTCGATCAGGGATTCTGCCAGCACCTACATTAGTGGCTCCAACCCCCACTTCTCCTCCTCCACTTCCACTTCCAAATTTTCCGTGTACAGCTCCAGTCAGCCATCAGTCGATAGCTGAAAGCAGTGTAGCACTGCAGTGGGGAAGCGACAACAGGCTGTGCTGAAGCTGATATGCTTCGGGGACAAACAGTACACTGCCACAGAGCTGTGACAAGGGATAAGAGACCAGACTGAGCTGCCACTCAACCTAGAACCAGGCATGGTTGTGTCTGATAATGGCCGTAACTTGGTGGCGACTTTGGAGCTCGGCAAACTCACACACATCTCATGCCTAGCCCACATCTTAAACTTAGTGGTTCAGCAGGTTCTGAAAACCTACCCCAATTTGCATGATCTACTACTGAAGGTGCGCCGCGTGTGTGCACATTTCCGCAAGTCATTGACAGCTTAAGACGGTTTGTCAATGCTGCAATTGCGCTGGAAATTGCCACCTCATGGCTGCGACGTGAGCACTTGCTGGACTTCTACGTTCCACATGTTGGCCAGGCTTTGTGAGCAGCAAAGGGCAATAGTGGAATACCAGCTGCAACATGGTCGTTGCCTTTCCAGTCAGCTTCCACTATCCACAAGCGATGAGTGGACCATCCCACTTCTTTGTCTTTTCAAACACTGGCTGCTCACAATTAAGGCCGACACTTTGCATGTGGAAGAGGTGGAAATGGGGGAAGACATTACACAGGGCGATAGCCAGACCACTCTCAGTTTGTCTTTTCAGCGCGAATTGGACGATGAAGAGGAGAAGGAGGAGGAGCAGGAGATGGTTGCCTCCGCTACAGAGGGTAGTACCCATGGAGGAAGAGGATGAGGAGATTGGAAGTCATCCTCCCAATGATGACAGCGAAGTCTTGCCTGTTGATACTCTGGCACACATGGCTGATTTCATGTTAAGCTGCCTTTCCCGCGTCCCGCGTGTTAAACGCATTTTAGACAACACGGATTACTAGTTGTTCACCCTTCTCGAACCCCGCTACAAAGAGAACTTCTCATCTCTCATTCCTCTGGTGGAGAGGATGAGCAAAATGGTGCAATACCAGAAGGTCCTTGTTGAAAAATTGATCCAAAAATTTTCATCTGACAACGCTGACAGCAAAGTCCATAGTTCCTTGGCCAACCGAGGAGGGAAAAAAAAAGGGGAACACACAGCAGTTCCAACAGAGGCAGCTCAACACTCTCCAAAGCCTGGGACAGTTTGATGACACCCAACGAGCTCCCTCACCCAGATGTGTGGCCTACTTTCACTAGGAGAGAAAAATTTTGGAAGATGGTGAAGGAGTGCATAGCAGACCGTGTCAGCGTCCTCAATGATCCCTCAGTGCCTTACAACTACTGGGTGTCCAAGCTGGACACGTGGCACGAACTGGCGCTTTACACTTTGGAGATGCTGGCCTGCCCTACCGCCAGCGTTTTGTCTGAGCGGGTATTTAGTGCTGCTGGTGGCATTATAACAGATAAGCATATCAGCCTGTCAACTGAAAAGGTTGACAGGTTGACTCTTATAAATATGAACAAGGCCTGGATTGACCATGACTTCTCGACTCCACCGGAGGAAAATGATTAACATAAAGGCACTTTAAATGTGTTGTTTATAATGTGCTAAATACAGTGGATTCCCATGAACCCCTTCCACCACAAACAATGGTATATGGTTGAATTTTCCTTTTCTCATCCTCCTCCTCTTTCATCATATCAACATGCTTATTCGTCACATATAATGCTTTACAGGGTCAGCTCACCCATAGGCCCTCTCATATAATTTTTTACAGGGTCAGCTCAACTGCAGGCCAACACATATGATTTTTCAGAGTGTCATATTACCAGCAGGCTCTCAACTACAATCTTTTACAGGGTTAGCTAACCTGCAGGCCATCGCATATAATGTTTTACAGGATCAGCTCACCTGTAGGCCCTTGCATATAATGCTTTACAGGGTCAGCTCACTAGCAGGCTCTCACCTACAATATTTTACAGGGTCAGCTCACCTGCATTACTATGTGTAATAAAGGGTGTATTGGAGTGCCGATTGCTTGTCATTTTTGGCATCCCTTTTACTTAGTGCATAGGCTTTATGAGTGTAGGAGTCCCACTACCTGAAGAATTGTACCAGAATGTGAATGAGGCCCTCCTTTATGTGATATACAGGTTGTATCGGAGTGCCTCTTCCTTGTACTTTTTGTCAGCACTAGCACTTTATATACAAGTAAATATACAGGAAAGAATAGTTCCTAAAAACTTTTCCTCTAAAATCCATTTTATCTTTGGTTTGGTACATATTATTGTCAGTCTGTAAAAGTGGCGTACTACTCGGACATCATTCCCAGAAGCAACCTTGGAGTCCAAGATGCATCCAGACATCCTTCCCATGCTGTTCCCGAACCATTTCAGTGGTGTTTCCATCAATTTCTGACCTTTTCATGTGAACCAGACACCCTCCCCTCTTTAGAGCAGGGGGTGCCTGGTTTAATGCTAGGGTTCTCCCATTGACTTCCATTGTGCTCGGCCCGTGGTGGGCCCGAGCACCCGAGCACTTTGGTGCTCGATCAACACTACCCCATATGTCTATAAATAGAGACGAGCAAATGGATTCTAAATTAATTTGATTTAATTTGAAATCTGTAAAAATCTGAGTTGCATCTGAATCCGAATTTTTGGCGATTCTATTCAGGTGAATTTTGAATGACAGAGAAAGAGAAAATTGATTAAAAAAATAAAAAAAAAGAGTAGAAAAATGTGAGTGAAACAATGTGTCCTTGTAGAACTCAGACAAAAAATTCAGGCTAATTTCAGGTAGAATTGATTTGGAATGAAATTTAATCGGTCAGCTGATTTGAATTAAGAGCGATTGGCTTATCTCTATCTATAAATTTTATACAGTAATATGAATCTTATATATCACTTATGTTTCAATAAGCCAATGTATTAGGAGAGTAAATGGCTCTGTGATAAAATGTCTAGATCTTAGTACATATTAGCTTTACTTTCTATCTATCTAAGATGTATTCGCTTGAGGACCTTGAGAAGAAAAAACATAAATGATTGGTCTTGCCAGTGATTACAAATGCTGACCCTAATAACCCGTAGCTAACACTGCTCCGAGTCCCCAGGCGAGCCGGGTCCACACGGCTACAATCTCACAGATGCTCGGAAAAATCACAGGCTTTTCTCTTAGAAGTATAAACTTCATAAGGTCAAAAGTTTGTCGTAGTATCCCACATCAATAGAAGGTGATTTATGTTCATATTCATGATGAGTCGACATTTTATTTGCCTTGAACATAAACTGCTCTTTTAAGCAATATTTGTGACGTGCTGTTTCGTACTACTCCGAGGACATTTTGTTTGCCGGGGTATTTTGACCATGTCGTTTGTGCTCTGTAATTACTATTGATTTTATAAATGATAGTGTAAATTCTGTTTATCTAACCATGAACTCCATAGAGGCTCTTGGTCCAAATTCATCACCTTAAATGAAGCTGTATTTCATGTAAACTGCAGGAGACATTAGTATAAGTGATTTTCATGGTGTAACAGACGGTATCTCCAAACTTAATGTAATGGATGGCAAACCTAATTACTCTCTTCTTGTATTTAGTATCACAAAGGCATGTAATTATATAATAGGATGATATTAGTAGCCAATAGCTAAAAGGTGCATGATGCAAGCCCCGACATATACATGTAAGTATCAACATCGATGCTATGAAGACACTGGGGGTGAAAGCAGAGAGCCTAAATATAAAAATATGAAATGCAGGTCAAATATACATTGATCAGCCAAATATTGTGTATATTGTACAGTGTTATGAAGATATTGTCCAGTTTGTCTTACTGATAATCTGACAAGGCATTGGATAAAGATAAGTTCTCACCATCTTTTTCTGTGGTGGATAAGTTATGTTTCACACTGCCATTAGAACATTCCGGCAGGCTCTTCTGGCATAGAATGCTGGGAATCTGAAGGAAAAAAAATGCTGCGCGCAGTGGTATTTGTCCAGCCAATTCTCTGAATATTTGCCTACTTTCAACCGGATCTCCACACCCATCTTTCAGGGTGGCCCACAAAAAAGTAGCCCGCCTCCAGTGATAGTATGATAAGAGGAACGAGCAAGTGGATTGTTATTATTTTTTTTTAATTACCCACAAGTCACAAAAAATGATGAATGTGGTCCCCGTTCAGGTCTCTACATTTTTGGGGCAGGTCAGATTATGTTGGGTGATTCCGCTTGTAGCTCTTCAACAGTGATGTTGCAGAAGAAAAAATGTCCTGCTTTTTCCAAAAAGATGGGGCAACATGCCACACCACACGGATCTTACTGGCACAGGTTCATGAACTGTTTACAAAGGAGCGAACTGTGAACAGGAGTTATGGCCACCACCTGCCCCAGACTTGTCCACATGAGATTTTTATCTGAGGGAAAATGTAAAACAGAAAGTGTCCGCTAACAATCCACATTCCCTGGATGAACTCTTTGTTAATATTTTATTGAACTCAAGGAGAACATCACAAACACCATCAGCAGCATCACAAGAAGTATCAGCCAACATGATCCAACGTGCCCAAAGATGCATAGACCTGAACAGGGACCGTTCATCTTATCATACTATCGCTGGAGGCGGTCTACTTTTTAATGGGCCACCCTGTACTTAATAGAGTCAGAAGGCATTCTGGTAGTGCCTGGCATTGGATCCAGAATGGAACAGCATGCCGGATCTGTTAACGCTAGTGTCAAAATAGCCTAAGACAGCCATTTCTTGTCACTAAATGAAGAGTTCTCGATTGGATTCAGAGCTAAATTTGTTCCCCGCAATGCAAGAATAGATAACAGTGTTCAGAAACACATGATTGTTCTTCTAAATGCACAGGGCTAAAGCACATAATGATGTCACAGTACAGGGATTATTTACACAGTGATGTCACAGGATAGGGATAGTGCACACATTGATGTCACGTTATTGGCATAATACACTCAGTGACGTCACAGTGTAGAGATAATAAAGACTATAATACTCAGTAGGTGGATAATCTACTCAGTGATGTCACAACCCCATAATTATTCAAACGGCAATGTCACAAGGAAGTATAATGCACTTATGATGTCACAGTATGGGAATAATGTAGTACTGTCACAACACCAGAAAATGCAAAAACAAATGAGGCATAGAAGAGATGATGTAAACTTATCAAGTAACAAGAGGCTCCATAGTAAAACTTAGAATGGGTTCATGTTAAATTTCCCATGGCACCTTATAGGAATTTTAATCTGTACTGCAACTTATGTCTGAGTGGCTACGCCCCCCTTAGATGTTGGGCTGCATAGCAGCTGCTATGCCTGCTACCCTGGTTGTTATGCCTATGTCCACATGAGTATACAATATTTAAAAGAGGACTTTTTTATAAATACTAATTTGCTTTAATGTTAATATTACACAATTCATAATTTTGAAAAATACAAACTGCAATTATTTGATAGCCCGTCCTATACAAATTCATTAATGCAGAATTAAAAGGGCCATCTCACTAACTAGATACCTTTTGGGACATATGGGCATGTTAGAGGGGACCTTCGACTAGAGAATTTCTCTATAAGCTAGGAAGAGGAGACAGTCCATCCATGTATTTGAATTGTCACCAACTAATGCTACATCTACCTTGGCCAAAGGTTTCAGGAGCCAGACTTGTGGCATTCAGCTGATCACCAAGCCAACTGAATCTTAAAGAGGTTGTCCAACTTCAAACCCAATTTTAGTTAGGGCCAGAATGCTGTAGCTAAAGTAAAATAGGCAAGGGAATCCAGTCCAGATCCTTCTGGTTTCAAGTGTGTAAATTCACATACGGGGGTCACGTGCGCTGCTGCACCCAAACTCCATCCTCAGCAGTGATTTGTCCCCAAGCGGTATGTCATGGCTGGATTAGACTTACCTTTTAGGAGATTACATAGACCCTTTATACCTTTCTTATACCTAACAGTGGACTTTGCAAAGATAACCAGGATATCCGCAGAATTCTGTAGTAGTCACACCATGCTCAAAAAGTCAATACACTCTTAATGGCAAAATCCCCATGTAAATCACAATATACCTTTATACGGACCTTAAAGTACAAGCAAGATTTTAAATCTAGGTTAAAGGAAAAAATAGAGGAGCAATTTATATAGTTATGTTTTTTTTTTTTATATACAAACCGGATTCCAAAAAAGTTGGGACACTATACAAATCGTGAATAAAAACTGAATGCAATGATGTGGAGGTGCCAACTTCTAATATTTTATTCAGAATAGAACATAAATCACGGAACAAAAGTTTAAACTGAGAAAATGTACCATTTTAAGGGGAAAATATGTTGAATCAGAATTTCATGGTGTCAACAAATCCCCCAAAAGTTGGGACAAGGCCATTTTCACCACTGTGTGGCATCTCCCCTTCTTCTTACAACACTCAGCAGACGTCTGAGGACCGAGGAGACCAGTTTCTCAAGTTTAGAAATAGGAATGCTCTCCCATTCTTGTCTAATACAGGCCTCTAACTGTTCAATCGTCTTGGGCCTTCTTTGTTGCACCTTCCTCTTTATGATGCGCCAAATGTTCTCTATAGGTGAAAGATCTGGACTGCAGACTGGCCATTTCAGTACCCGGATCCTTCTCCTACGCAGCCATGATGTTGTGATTGATGCAGAATGTGGTCTGGCATTATCTTGTTGAATAATGCAGGGTCTTCCCTGAAAGAGATGACGTCTGGATGGGAGCATATGTTGTTCTAGAACCTGAATATATTTTTCTGCATTGATGGTGCCTTTCCAGACATGCAAGCTGCCCATGCCACACGCACTCATGCAACCCCATACCATCAGAGATGCAGGCTTCTGAACTGAGCGTTGATAACAACTTGGGTTGTCCTTGTCCTCTTTGGTCCGGATGACATGGCGTCCCAGATTTGCCCAAAAAACTTCGAATCGTGACTCGTCTGACCACAGAACAGTCTTTCATTTTGCCACACTCCATTTTTAATGATCCCTGGCCCAGTGAAAATGCCTGAGCTTGTGGATCTTGCTTAGAAATGGCTTCTTCTTTGCACTGTAGAGTTCCAGCTGGCAACGGCGGATGGCACAGTGGATTGTGTTCACTGACAATGGTTTCTGGAAATATTCCTGAGCCCATTCTGTGATTTCCTTTACAGTAGCATTCCTGTTTGTGGTGCAGTGTCGTTTAAGGGCCCGGAGATCACGGGCATCCAGTATGGTTTTACGGCCCTTACGACCCTTACGCACAGAGATTGTTCCAGATTCTCTGAATCTTTGGATGATGTTATGCACAGTTGATGATGATAGATGCAAAGTCTTTGCAATTTTTCGCTGGGTAACACCTTTCTGATATTGCTCCACTATCTTTCTGCGCAACATTGTGGGAATTGAAGATCCTCTACCCATCTTGGCTTCTGAGGGACACTGCCACTCTGAGAAGCTCTTTTTATACCCAATCATGTTGCCAATTGACCTAATTAGTGTTAATTGGTCTTCCAGCTCTTCGTTATGCTCAAATTTACTTTTTCCAGCCTCTTATTGCTACTTGTCCCAACTTTTTTGGGATTTGTTGACACCGTGAAAATATTGAATAACAGTATTTTTCCTTTAAAATGATACATTTACTCTGATTAAACGTTTGATCTGTCATCTACGTTCTATTACAAATAAAATATTGACATTTGCTATCTCCACATCATTGCATTCCGTTTTTATTCACAATTTGTTTAGTGTCCCAACTTTTTGGGAATCCGGTTTGTATATAAAATGATTCTATTCTATGTTTACTGCGTTTCTACTAGGTTTTACTAAAATAGAATGGTGCTCACAGAAAGTTCAGTTTGGCTTTTTCTGTCATATTCTGGTCAGTATCATAATCTACATAGATGGTTCTACATGGAATAATTGCGTAGCTTTCATTACGAGTAGTGTTGAGCAAAGCAAGCTTTGGATTCTTCATCTGAAGTCTCTTCGTTCAAAACTTCGGAATAATACTGTACGGAGATTCATCTTAGAATGTATGGGTCAATTATTCACAAAGTTGTGAAGAAACTTGAAACTGAACTCTGCTCTGGTTCCTAGGTACTAGTCAGAACCCAACCTGAGTTCAGTTTAAAGTTTTAAAGTGTTTATTTTTTCACTTTAAAAATCAACTACCCCGCGACTTCGTGAATAACTGATTTTGGCTCATCTGAGCCCATACATTCTAATTCTGTACGAAGACAAATCTCCATACAGTATTATTCCGTAGTTTTGAACGAAGCGGCTTCACTCTGCACTAATTACGAGGTTTGGTTTTAAAAAATCTACTATTTAGTATCTGCGGCACCTATGCAGATGGATATGTCTACATGGTTATAGACTACAGGGTGGGCCATTTATATGGATACACCTTAATAAAATGGGAATGGTTGGTGATATTAACTTCCTGTTTGTGGCACATTAGTATATGTGAGAGGGGAAACTTTTCAAGATGGGTAGTGACCATGGTGGCCATTTTGAAGTCGGCCATTTTGAATCCAACTTGCATATGCTGTGAAGATACGAGATGTGCAGCACCTGAAACTACGGATACTGGAAGCCTGTGCTAGAATTTCTCCTGCGGTGTTGCTATCAGTGTGTGAAGAGTGGGAGAAGAGGGTTGCATTGACAATCCAACACAATGGGCAGCACATTGAACACATTTTATAAGTGGTCAGAAACTTGTAAATAACTCATGAAAGAATAAAGTTACGTTAAAACCAAGCACACCATTGTTTTTCTTGTGAAATTCCCAATAAGTTTGATGTGTCACATGATTGAAAAAACTAAAGTTGGATTCAAAATGGCCAACTTCAAAATGGCCACCATGGTCACCACCCATCTTGAAAAGTTTCCCCCCCTCACATACACTAATGTGCCACAAACAGGAAGTTAATATCACCAACCATTCCCATTTTATTAAGGTGTATCCAGATAAATGGCCCACCCTGTACAAAGGAATCCTATGTAGACAGATATTGCAGTAACATGTCCTCTCAGTTCTTCTACCTTCTTCTTCATAACCTTTGTTTGTCGTCTGCATCCATAAGAACACACAGGTCTGAAAGGAGCTGTAGTCACCAAATGGTAGGATATCTTTCATCCTGACTAAAAGCAAAGTTTCTTAATTCATACATATTGGATGCATTTAAAAAAGAAATACCAAGGTGGCCCCACCTTGTATAAGAAGATATCGTCAATATACGCAATTTATAATTTCTCCCTAAAGTCTCAAAAGATTCATTATATTTCATAGATTCCAGATAAAATCTTACGTCCCTATGTCGTCAACTTCCTATGACTTTCCATCATTGTTAATTACAGAAGGAGACTTTACTGTATATAAACAGATGTCAAGATTATTATCATCGCTGCAGTTATGAATACAAGTTTAGCGGGTTTATAATTATGAAAATGTTTTCTAAATCCTTCATCTCACATTATGTTCTGTGTTATGACCTTCTAAAGAGATTGAGCCTGAACAAGGGCTGATTATTTACTGCTGATTATCCTGTAATAACAATGTAACTAATTTGTTTGCTCAATTTTAATGCACATGATATGTAAATGTATATCTCAGTCTGATTATCTTATTGATGTAGTAGTTTAAAACATATATGGATCATAAAATAATAGTCCAAGCTACATCTCGTAACCTGTCTGTGCACAGTATGTCCACACGACACCTTCATGTCTTGCCAAAAGGTACTTTCAACTTTGCACCGATGGGACCAGCTCTTATTCTTGTCACAAAAATATATAGATGTAATACATAAGGCAGCAGGCAACATCATGAGATGTCCTCTATCCATAAAACATACTGCTAGATCTACTGGTTCCTTTTGAAATTCTCAATATATGTGTCTGTGAGACTGAGAAATTAGATTGTGTGCCTACATTTGGCATAGGGACCACTGTGAATAGTGACAAAATATATAAAATGCTATGGAAGATATTACTGCTATATGAACAATATCAAATGAATAAATATAAAATAATTAAAAAAATGCAATACATCCATCCTGTCAGCACAGGCTTACCTATTTTTGTAGTTCTCATGAAACCCTATTGAAAGGGGCAGCTCATCCTGCTCCCCGGCCAAAGCTAAAGGGGGCTAAAAAGGTTGTATCCTACCTAACATACATTTATAACCTCTGTGGTCAATAACTTATACAAGGAAACTATTTCAACTCATATCAAAATATAAAGATCTTTTTGCATCAATATATCCATCACAATTAGTGCAACTCACAGTTTACTGTATTAAAGCATGGCATCTAAGGTCATAAGTCCTTGACCAACCACTAGAGCCAATCTAACAAGCTACAAGACTTGCTTTAAATGTCTATTGATGAAACATCCCTTTAAGGGATCCTAATTTATAAGTACAATACAATGTAACATTTTATGAAGTTATACATTTACAACAATATTTGCACATTCAGTGATTTGTGTGCACCGGGCCAGTAGAGTTGATTTGGTCAAGTTGTCTTCTTTATTCATTGCTACAAGCCACTTTGTCTTAGGCAGTAATTAGATACAGGGCTAGGGCAATAAACTGAACATTTTCCCCAGGTGAAGAAAAGTAATAAGGAACCGTTCACTGTGATATGCAGTGAACACTATAGAAAGCAAGTCATAGAGCAGGAGAAGCTGAGTAGATTGATATATCGTTTGGTGGGAAAAGATTTAGTATACAGAGATAGATTTCAGTCACTGATAGTTGTACACGGGGAGGTGTTATCAGGGATTGATGGCATTCTCTGTGTAAGTGTGTATACATAGATAGCTGTCAGTCACTGATAGTTGTACACGGGGGAGGTGATATCAGTGATTGATAGCATTCTCTGTCTAAGTGTGTATACATAGATAGCTCTCAGTCACTGATAGCTGTGCGCGGGGCGGGGGGTGTTATTAGTGATTGATAGTATTCTCTGTGTAAGTGTGTATACAGAGATGGCAGTCAGTGTCAGTCACTGACAGCTATACATGGGGGATGTGTTATCAATGATTAATAGCATTTTCAGTGTAAGTGTGTATACATAGATAGCTGTCAGTCACTGACAGTTGTACACAGGGAGGTGTTATCAGTGATTGATAGCATTCTCTATGTAAGTGTGTATACAGAGATAGCTGTCAGTCACTGATAGCTGTACACAGGGAGATGTTTATCAGTGATTGATAGTATACTCTGTGTAAGTGTGTATACAGAGATTGCTGTCAGTCCCTGATAGCTGTACACAGGGAGGTGTTATCAGTGATTGATATAATTCTCTGTGTAAGTGTGTATACAGAGATAGCTGTCAGTCACTGATAGTTGTACACAGGGGAGGTGTTATTAGTAAATGATAGTATACTCTGTGTTAGTGTGTGTACAAAAATATCTGTCAGTTACTGATAGCTATTCAGTGAGGAGATCTTATCAGTGATTGATAGTATTCTCTGTGTAAGTGTGTATACAGAGATAGCTGTCAGTCGCTGATAGTTATACACAGGGGAGGTGTTGTAATTGATTTATAATATGTTCTGTGTAAGTGTGTATACAGAGATAGCTGTCAGTCACTGATAGCTGTTCAGGAAGGAGTTGTTATCAGTGATTGATAGCATTCTCTGTGAAAGTGTGTACACAGAGATAGCTTTTCAGTCACTGATAGCTATACACTGAGGAGGTGTTATCAGTGATTGATAGCATTCTCTGTGAAAGTGTGTACACAGAGATAGCTGTCAGTCACTGATAGCTATACACTGAGGAGGTGTTATCAGTGATTGACAGTGTTCTCTGTGTAAGTGTGTATACAGAGATAGCTGTCAGTCACTGATAGCTGTAAATGGGGGGATGTTATAAGTGATTGATAATATTGTCTGTGTAAGTGTTTATACAGAGATAGCTGTCAGTCACTGATAGTTGTACATGAAGAGGTGTTGTCAGTGATTAATAATATTCTCTGTGTAAGTCTGTATACAGCGATAGCTGCCAGTCACTGATAGCTGTACACAGGGAGATGTTATCAATGATTTATAGCATTCTCTTTGTCAGTGTGTATACAGAGATAGCTGTCAGTCACTGATCGTTGTACATGGGGAGGTGTTATCAGTGATTGATACCATTCTCTGTATAAGTGTGTATACAGAGATAGATGACAGTCATTGCTATAACGGTCCCCAACTCTCCGTGTACAACTGAGCTCAAAAAGACCAGATACTTTGCAATTTATTTTGTTCTTTTGCCACAAAACTATACATCAATATGCTTAGCTCCTTCTGCTCTGTAATTGCACTGCATTTTCTGATGATCGGTTTTCTTTTAAAAATTGCTATAGGATACACTTTGAACCAGTAGAGAAGCAGATATTGTGATAATGGGTGTGATAAACTATGCATCAATATTTTCGTGTCTTCCCACTCTATACCATGCTACCTACAGATCAGGCAGCTTGTTAAATGTGATGGTTCACTAAAAGAGCATTCAGATTTAAAGAATGAATTTGGTGAATGAAGTAGGAACCTCTAAAAACCAATCAATGTAATGTAAAGGAACAGTTTGAAAAGACCTTGAGATCTGTGCATTAGTCACAGACGCAGACAACGCTAACAATAAAACTAAATATGAAAACTCCGAATCTTTGTAACACAGAAGTTCCAGTACTTTTGTGGGTCTTTGCAGCGTGTTCTGCGCTTTCTCTATTGTATAAAAAAAACAAGGTTGTGGTTTGATGATAATTTAATTTCTTCTAGAAAGGATATTTAAAATGATTTCTAATTGCAAAACATGAAGAGATCAAACAAATTCTGCAAAGAGAATTAATTATTAATACTGTAAAAAAAAAGGAAAAGGGAGAAACAGATTTGATTCTAATCTAGCCACACAATGAACCATGTTCTTAATGATAGAAAAAAGTTTACAAAACACCCAAACGTCTGCAGTGAAAGTTGATTTATCTGTAAGTAGACTTTTTATGTTAAACTTGTCTGGATTCATGCATATAGACTTTGGTGCAGTTTTTGCTGAATTTATTTAAAGCTAGTTCTCTTCTGTGTTGTATCTGTCCCTGGAATTAGCTTAAAAATGGCAGCAAAAACTGCATGTGCGATTCCAAATCAAAGCCTTAACAGAGCTTCAAAACTGTGTCATAAACTTCATCCATACCTTTATCGCATGAATTTAGAATATTTCTTCGTACATGAAAAAGTTAATTATTATTCACCTTATTATAGGATAAAAGCAGTTTAGATATCAAAAAGACAATGTCATTTTATGTTGTTCTCAGCATCATTAACATTGTATTTGATAATGGCATTAGTGTGTATTTCGATGCTAGTTAGAACTTCTGACTTATGAACCTTTAGCTGTCATATTGTATCATAACCTCTCCAAAATCTGCTTTAAACTTTTAATTCTTTACAATAATGTTATATTGCTTTGATATACACAGATATTACAATGTTATCTAATTAAAAAGTGAGAATTACATTATCACTTTCCATGTTTTGTTTACTGTTTAATCCCAATAAAATCACACTATGTTATAGCATATAACATCTATCTATCACCTATCTATATATCTTTGTATCTCAGATCTATCTATATTAGATAGATATATACTAGATAGATAGATTTCAACTATGAAATGATAGTAAGTACTAAAGGGAGCACTCTGTCCAACTAGCAAACAATTTTTCATGTCACTAACCTGCCAGGGTGTCCCATACAGGAAACTGTATATCCAGTCATCACCTATGTCCTTGTCCTCCAGCAGAGATGCATCATCCATAGCTGATATACTTCATATGGACACTGGCTGTAGTTTTTTCACTCTCAGCTAATTTTTCCAGACAAAAGCTGAATCAAGTGCTCTCATGGAGATAATGTTTACAGGACGACAATTTTGGTCATAAATGAACAGAAATGTAAATAGTTCAGAGAGGAAAAAAATTGCCACATTGACATTTAGGGACTAGTTCCGTAAATGTGCTGCCGCAGCCAGGGAGTTCTGCGGGCTCATCTGATGTTTCAGCTTCACAGATAAAACAGTAATTCATGTGCATCTAATGAACTCTCCCTAGAACTGGTCTTGTTATAGAGAAATTACGCTGAATATTAGAAAATTATCCTCTGTCGTTTAGGGTAGCTGTAAAAAACAGCTGTACTTTACACATCAGCTGCCCCAACTCTTCTTGGATCAGGATAATGGTTAGATATGATTTATTGGCAGTGATTGAATGGATAATATTTTATTATATGTTTATTTATTTTTTTAAATGGGATTCTCTAAAAAGTATTTTTCTTGGAGGCCCAATATAAGGGAACCTCAAACTCAAATCAGAAACTCAGATCAGTTCTTCTATGTCTACTAGTTTTGAAGAAGTTAATTGTGAGGTTTGATGTGGTTTTTGAGAAGAGATACCTGTACATTAGTCCAGAGTTTATTTGGAAAACCTACAATAGTATAAACATACCTAGATATTATGGACATTGCTGTTTGAGGGACAATTCCACTTTTTGACACAATAAGAGGAGCATAATTGGTCACAGCTGGGTTTTGGAACCTAAGTCTGAGTTCGCATCAGTGTTCAGCCTTTCCATTCTCCTGCTTTGTTATAGGAGCAGAAGAACGGAATGGACAGATACGGCACATACTGTAACTGAGCCGAACGCAGCCTACGGACTCCATAGACTACAATAGGGTCCATTAGGTTTCCACTCAGAGGGAGAGTTTTGAAGCAGAGACAAAAGTCCTGCATGATTGACTTTTGTCTCCACTTCAAAAACCTTTATACGGACCCCATTATAGTCTATGGAGTCCGTAGTCTCAGTTATGTGACAAATCCGTCCTTGCCGTTCTTCTGCTCCTATAACGGAGCAGAAGAACGGAAAGACTGAACTCTGATGTGATCTCAGCCTAAGGAGGTTGAAAAGGTTTCTCAGTCCCATAAGCATAAACTAGGGCAAGGGCTACACTGTGACACTGGTCGCGTGACACCTGTCGTCGCCAGGATTACTGAGCAGCAGTGATCTCATAGAAATGAATGTGATCACCGCAGCAGTGGCAAGAAATCCAACATGGCTGATTTGTGTTGTATCGAGATGCTCTGGCATCACCTGAAGAGGGCTATGTATGCATGGAATACCAGTAATATTGATGAACTGAAACACTGTTGCGGGGAGGAATGGTCCAAAATGCCTCTTGAATGTTGTGCAAATCTTACTGCAGCTACAGAAAATAGTTGGTAGAGGTGATTGCTGCAGAAGGGTGATCTACAGGGTAATAAATTCAAGGGCTTCCTTACTTTTCTTATTACACTGTGGCTCATTCAATGTGCTCAATAAAATACACAAAGGATACAATACGTTAAGAGTTTAGTTAGGTTGTTTGCCTATCACAATATTCAGACTACATTTTATTGGTAATTAGTGCAGAAATCAGTGTAATTCCAAAAAGTTCACTTCTTTTTTTCTTGCAACTGTACTGTATATTCACAACAGCGTATATTACGGCTACCATAACTATGTCAAATATCAGGGTAGAATTTCAGCCTTCATCTTGTGCAGCACTATTTCTTAGAATGCTAATCATAACAATTATCCCCCCCTTAAAGACGTTAGCATTCCCCGGAAGAGCAGATGCTTGAAGGTACTTGAACAAGGTCACAAATGGTTTGGATCTTATGCCACATTCTCCTCTTGATAGTCTCCTTACTATTTGGTGCTGGCTAATTTTGCACCATGCATATGCATGTGCTTTTTTTCCAAGCTAAAATTGATTTTCAGCAAAGTATGAGACATTACTTAAATTACATAATGACAGCACAAACACCAGATACAGTTACAAGTATGGATGGAATATTTTTAGATCAAGACAGCATGAGGTAAATTAATACGAAGGCAGGAAGCAGTCAGCTGCATTAATAGACACAAAAGAGGCACGGGACATTACCAGGCAACGTCTGAACGAAAACATAGGTATCATTTCAGTGTCGGCTTCTTCTAAACTGAGTGCTGAGATCTAACAAAATGCTTCATACAAAACTTAGCTAATAACTACTCACCTGAGCCAGACAATCCAAACAGCTGTTCCAGTTCTATATCGGAACAGTGCAGCAGAAGTAACACAGGCCAGATTGCATTCTTGCAGGGAAAAAAAATGTTCTGCTGACACAGGCTCATCACTTATTATTATAATTAATTTATTTATACAATGCCAGCATATTCTACAGCATTTTATAATAGCATGACAAAAAAACAAAGCGTTGAGTACAAGCACATGCTGATGATACAAACAAACTCAGTGGGTGCGATATCCATGCTCAGACAAGTCTGCAATCATACTCAATCATAAACTGCTACTTAATGATTATCTGCAGTATAAAGTAGCTGGGAGTACATTTGTCTATTACTAGGACAGGTGCAGCGGGTTACCATAAAGCAATGCAGAATGGTTGATTTTCGAGTGTACCCTGGACAACTGTCTCAAGTCATTCCTAAGACTCCGAGTCTGTTTGCATTTGGTTGGAGACTCCAGAGCTTCTGTTGCAAATTTTGTGAGATTTGACTGGCGGAGTAAGGCTACTTTCACATTAGAGTTTGCATTTTCCGATACTGAGATCCGACAGAGGCTCAATACCGGAAAAAAATGCTTCAGTTTTGTTCCCATTTATTGTCAATGGGGACAAAACTGAACTCCTAGAGGTACTGGTACTAGCAGCCAGACTTCTGCCTCCTCTGCACCCTTCTCTGTCACCTGCACTGCCATCTGGCGCCAGCCGTCGGTCGCCAAGGTATTTGAACACACCACGGCCTACGCACCCAGGGACTGATGGATGCATTCATCCAATGGGCGCCTGGCAAGGGTTATCGCCCAACATCTGCTGCCCTTCAATATTGTGGACTGCAATCCATTCCGGCAGATGTTGGAGCAGGCCCAACCCAGATGGCGTTTTCCCAGCGGCCATTTCTTTGCCAGGATCGGCGTGCCTGCCCTACACCAGCACATTGTGCAGAATGTATCCTTGTCGCTGGATCATGCTGTCAGCGACAGGGTGCATCTGACAATGGATACATGGACCAGAAGACATGGGCAGGAATGCTATATCAGCTTCATAGCTCATTAGGTGTCCCTCCGAGGCACCGGGGAGGGATCATCAGATGTGGCGGCATCTCAGTTTGTGGTGCCACCCCGTGGTGTCCAGGGGAGCACTGCTGGTCTCCCTCAAGCCACTGTCTCCACCGCTGCTAAACCCCCAAGCAAGCATCCCCATAGCTACACAAGTGTGGGGCATATGCGCTGCCAGACCGTGCTCCAGTTTGTCAGCTTAGGGGAACGGAGACACACTGGACCTCATATTCTGGCCGCCCTCCAGGCTTAGGTCCACAAGTGGCTGACACCCCTAAGGCTCCAGGCAGGTATGGTTGTCTATGACAATGGCAGCAACCTCCTCGCTGCCCTCCATGCTGGCAGTCTAACATATGTGCCCTGCATGGCACATATCCTCAACCTTGCAGTATAGAAGTTCCTACACACATACCTAATGTTGAGCGACATCGTGCAAAGGGTACAGAGTATTACCAGCCACTTCCGAAGCTCCCCAACCGCCACCGCGTCCCTGTCCAAACTACAGCAGGATAATAGTCTGCCACCTCACAGGCTGATTATGGCCCCTTGCCATGCTGAGAGCCGTGACGTGGTGCATGATGGGCTCCGATATATCCATCACTGGTATATATTGGCGAAAGTCTCAGCTTTTAATATCTTCATTTGTGTCTTGCCAGTATAGTCAGTGTTATATCTGTTTGGTGCATTCTTTCTCTGTGTTTCATATGATTGCTACATTCTGTGTAGTTTGCTCTTGTGGTGCATGTGGACCGCGCCGACGTCCTCCATTGTATGCATATTTTGCTGGGGTTAGTCGATTACCGCGGTCCACATGCGGTCGGGTTGCTCCCCCTAATTGAGGACACGCCACTGTGTCAGGGGTTGAGCAGCTCCTCCAAAATTGCCACTAATAATTTTTTTGTTTTTTGGTTTCTGCCTTGTTAGATTTGAGTGTGTCTGCCTTTACCTGGCATTCAAACACTCCTTTGCACCTGGTAACCTCCATCACATGGTCTGGTGTGGGTGTGGCTTGCAGCCTGGCTTCATTCACATTGCACAACCGCAGCATTCATGCTGGGCGTTCGTGGGAAGCTTTGCTGCGAGCTGAATTATATCACCCCCAGACCGTGTTCACACCATAGTTAGAGCAGCGGTTAGGACCCCTTGCCATGCTGAGAGCCGTGACGTGGTGCATGATGGGCTCCATTATATCCATCACTGGTATATATTGGCGAAAGTCTCAGCTTTTAATATCTTCATTTGTGTCTTGCCAGTATAGTCAGTGTTATATCTGTTTGGTGCATTCTTTCTCTGTGTTTCATATGATTGCTACATTCTGTGTAGTTTGCTCTTGTGGTGCATGTGGACCGCGCCGACGTCCTCCATTGTATGCATATTTTGCTGGGGTTAGTCGATTACCGCGGTCCACATGCGGTCGGGTTACTCCCCCTAATTGAGGACACGCCACTGTGTCAGGGGTTGAGCAGCTCCTCCAAAATTGCCACTAATAATTTTTTTGTTTTTTGGTTTCTGATTATGGACAGTGTGACGTGGTGGAACCTTATACTACAGCGTTTTCTTTTACCTGCTGCTGTATGTCCTGATCCTGCTAAGTTTGCTCAAGCTATGTGTAGGCCTTATACTCTAGAGTAACCATTTAGCTGCTGCTGTATGTCCTGATCCTGCTGAGTTTAATCAAGCTATGTGTAGGCCTTATACTACAGCGTTACCATTTACCTGCTGTTGTATGTCCTGATCCTGCTGAGTTTGGTCGAGCTATGTGTAGGCCTTATACTCCAGAGAAACCATTTATCTGCTGCTATATGTCCTGATCTTGCTGAGGACAACCAGCATGGACCACTTATTCACCCTAGGACCTCGTCAACTATCGCGTATTAGAATTCTCTTAAAATGGTATGCATACTTTATTTTCGCACATATGCTCTGTTCATCATATATTGTCCACAAATTTTTATATATATATATATATATATATATATATATAAATATATATATATATATATAAATCCGGAAAAACGAGCGGCCCTCCAATGGATAAAAGTAAGTGAACCTTTTATTCACCCAGGTGGTGCAACGTTTTTGGCTCTAAACTTGAGCCTTTTTCAGACAAAGATACAACTCAAGCAACAGCATTATATACAAGTGAATCAATTTGCATATCAGACATGTGATCACACTCCACCCAGTGGGTGTGTTACAAATTGTGACAATGATGTGTAAAAACAATATAAACATATAATATTAAAAGTGTTAACATATAATGGTTAAAGTGCAAATCAAAAAAAGGGGGAGAAGAGACATGAATCATACATGTCATATGTATTATAACCATAGTGAACAAAAAATTGTCGATCAGAAACACAAAGCTGATCGATCGGTATACCAGATCCTTATATAACTTGCAGGGGGAAAAGGCAGCGAGGTGAGGTGATCTCGCAGACTGGATCTCAGTTTTGGAATGAATGAGGGTAAACTGCAGATCGGGATCATGGCTATTGAGAAAACCATGAAAATCAGCCAAATCGGCCTCGGAGCCTGTCCATATGAGGAAGATGTCGTCGATGTATCTCTACCACCTCAGTACATGTCTCAAGTGGTGGGACAAATAGACGACATCTTCCTCACAGCAACGCATAAAAATATTTGCGTACGTGGGTCCACGTGAGACCCCATGGCCACACCACGTTGTTGCAAATAAAATGTATCTTTGAATAGAAAGTAGTTATATTGAAGCACAATTTTGAGCAAATCAATGATAAACTCGGAAGCATGCGAGGTATATGAGGACATCATTAACATTTTCTCCACTGCCTGGATACCCCTCTCATGTACTATTGAGGTATATAATGACGTGACATCGAATGATGCGAGTAACACTGAAGGTACCTGTGATAAGTCAATGCCCTGGAGCTTAACAAGAAAATCAGATGTGTCTTGTATGTAAGAAGACCCACCTATTGAGAAATCTCGCAGGACTTTGTCAAGAAAGATAGCTATTACGCTAAAGATCGAATCGGTACCCGAGACGATAGGGCGTCCCGGGGGATCGATGAGGGTCTTGTGAATCTTGGGCAGCACATATATCACAGGAGTGACTGGACGATAATACCAGCGGTCATAGCCTCCCTCAGACACCTGCGTATGATATCAGTTATCATAAATTTGGGGTCAGAGTCAAGGGCCCTATACACTTGTGGATCTCCCAGTTGTTGCATAATCTCATGTACATACTTATCGGTATCCATTACCACGACCGCACCCCCATTATCCGCTGGTTTCAAAGTGAGGGTGGGGTCGGATCTGAGGGATTTTAAAGCCTCAATCTCAGTGGTAGTCAGATTGGGGTGTCTGAAGTCCAGGTCCTCTTGAGAGGAGGACCGGAGCTCAGAAATCTCCCGTCGGACAGCACTGATATAGGCTTCCACTGCAGGTTCATTGATAGCTGGTCCAAAATTGCTCTTTTGGAATAAGTTGAGAGAACCCAGAGTGAACTCACTGGTCTGGGGTTTCGCAACTCCATCCTTTTTGTGAAACCATATTCTAAGTTTAATGCGACGAAAAAAAAATAATAATTAGATTCCAATTCAAACCAATCTACGCGTGAACTAGGACAGAATGAAAATCTCTCACTTGAGCAGAGGTTAATTCTTTGGAGGATAAGTTGACTACAGTCATTTTCTCCTCCCTGCACTCATCTTGGTTGTCGTGGGTCGATTCTTGTTGCTTCGTAGTCTGCCTGGCCCTTCAGTGTCTACGACCACCTCTTCTGATACGTCGCCGCGTCTCTCCGGCATTTGTGGAATTTTGTCTAAAGAAGACTGCTCATCATTTGGAGGTGCCTGAGTTGTTTTCCTCCATTTTCCTACGTCCCTCTGTTGGGTGTTGTACTGTCTCTCAGTCTGCCAATTATAAACATTACCCTTTTTATAATCATCTGTGTCCCTACACCACTTTGTTCTTTTGTTCTCCTCCGATTCCAGCTGGAACTGCTTCATTTGAGTAGATGTATCATCCATATATTTAGTAAAATCCTCAGGGGATAGAAGAGACTGCAAATTAGCCTCTATGAGACAGACCACGTTAACGCAACCTGGTCTGGGTTGTTTTCCCTGCCTGAATTTAGTGATGAGCGGGAGGTGCCATATTCGATTTTGCGATATTTCACGAATATTCGATTGAATATTCATGTTATATTCGTCGAAATTGAATATTTGTAATTATTCCAATTATCGCGAATAATATGCGATTTAATTAATTGCGTATTGCATTTATTTCTTTTGATAGCATAAGTCAACGTTCCTATGACTAATTGACTATGGCTAGGCTAATATGTGTATTTTATGAAATTTTGTAATATTGCTCTAACTTCGTCTTTTAGAATATTACGAATATTCTAAAAGACGAAGTTAGAGCAATATTATGAAATTTCGTAAAATACACATATAGATTTACTATAGCAGTATATTAGCTAAATTACAATCTGTATTTTATGAAATTTCGTAATATTGCTCTAACTTCGTCTTTTAGAATATTCGTAATATTCTAAAAGACGAAATTAGAGCAATATTACGAAATTTCGTAAAATACACATATAGATTGTAATTTAGCTAATATAGTGCTATAATCCTTTTTTTTTTCTCAAATTTTTTTTGCCTCTTCTGAACTTAAGTTTTGTAAAATAGGTACACTATAAAAAAAATTACTATAGCAGTATATTAGCTAAATTATATGTCTATTTTACGAATATTCTTAATATTGCTCTAACTTTGTATTTTAGAATATTCGTAATATTGCTCTAACTTCGTCTTTTAGAATATTGCGAATATTCTAAAAGATGAAGTTAGAGCAATATTAAGAATATACGTAAAAGTTGAAATCGCAATTCGATTATTATAACTTGAATTAATCGGATTGCGATTTCAACGTAATTCTCAAATCCGACAGTACATTCTAGTATATGGAGACGTTCCCACGGAAGTCGGCAGAAGCGGCAGCGGGCACTGACTGGAGCAGCCAGGAAGCCAGGAATCCAAAGGACAGGTAAGAACAACTTTAGAGAAGTGGGAAAGAAAAAAATATAGCAATTAAAAAACAAAAAATAAAAAAAATGAATATTCAATTTCGCGAATATATAGAACAATATTCTAAATATTCACGAAATCTCGAAGTTGCGATATTCGAGAAAAAAATGTGCAATTCAAATATTCGCACTCAACACTTCCTGAATTGCGTTAACTGCAAATACATACGCAAAGGGAGGAATTTTATACACCCTAGTACTGGTGAATCCTTTGGCATTTTATTTACTCTAAACTGTGATTCCAGTTATGTCGTCTATGTGCTATCCTGCCCGTGTAATTTATTGTATGTAGGTGAGACGACGACTGAGCTTAAGACCCGCCTTAATAATCATTGCTTGAGTATCCGGAAAAAACGGATGGATCTACCGGTATTTACAGAAGTCAAACACAAGGAAAGTGATTTGAGGTGTTGGATAGTTGACCATATACCTCAACCCAAGCGAGGTGGGGATAGGTCAAGGACACTCAAGCATAGAGAACTT
Source organism: Bufo gargarizans (assembly GCF_014858855.1). Classification (NCBI taxonomy): domain Eukaryota; kingdom Metazoa; phylum Chordata; class Amphibia; order Anura; family Bufonidae; genus Bufo; species Bufo gargarizans. Next base: position 76,625,211 of record NC_058080.1, read on the forward strand.
AGCTGGATCCACAAGCTGGACAGCTTAAAACCTTATGGTTTAAATGTAGAATATAACTTCGGTGATGTTCTGTGAGGGTTGGTTTGCCTCCTGTGTTAGGCTAGATGTAACTCAGTGTCCGGTGTATACACTAAGAGAGTTATACAGCTCAATTTTTTCTTGCTTTAATAATAATTATTTTTCTTTTTCCTCTTTCCTTCACATAGATCACGCACATTCAACATCAGGAGGAATGGCAAGTCTGGATGGAGTGGTCGCAGCATACCATTCAGGAGAGGGTCATTCTACATGCTCTGTATCTTGTCTTTATTTTTTACTGCATCTTTTTAAATTTTTATTTTGCCTGGTCTGGCGAGCACCGTGGGATTGGTTTATTTCGACATAACAGCCATGGTGATGTAATTCCTCAACATGCTACCTGTACTCTGTGGCATCTGTGTACCCACAAGAGGAGATCCCTCTCGGGTGAGATGGCGACTCAGTGACTTTGGTGATATCTCTGCATGAACCGCGTTTCTCGTGGTTGTGGCAGGTTTTCGCCTGGATAGTGTATGTGGACACCCTGTTTTTAAGGGAGCTCACTGCCTCTCTGAGTTGCACATACCCGACTTAATGTGGGTGGGATGCGGTACACTGAGCTATACAGGGCATGGGCAAATCTCCAGAGAGCAAGATGGCGCTGAGAGTAAGTTTTCATACTGTGCTTGGCGTGCATGCTGTATCTGCACTCCCTGGACTTTGTGTGGCTGTCGTAACAGGTAGGAACTAGTGTTAGGGACCACTCATGAAAACCTTGACGTGGTGAGTGGCTTATTACGCTTTGGCCAAAATGTACACCAATGCCTTATTCAACATCCAGCATAAAGGCAGGGCAGAGTGCTGGTTTGCAGAGTGCGATTGCATTTGTGTTTTTGTGTTTTTGCGTTTGTATCTGTATTTCGCCATAGAAATGAGCACCTGCATACAAGGTTGTGCGGGCTGAACCCTCCACATTTCTTCCTTTGTAGTATATATTGGAGGCGTGGCGATTTCCAAGCAGTCATGCACAGCTGACCAGTTAATCTGCTTTGGAGGCTGGTTTTAAAGTCAGTATAAAACTGAGTCTGCTTACATAGCACCTACCAGTAGCCATTTGGCTCCAGGAGAAGTATATAGTGGGTTCAGCATGCATGTTGGTACTTGCATCCCTGGATCCGATGAAAGCTGTAATGGCACCGGACCGGGTTAAAAGCAGAGTGTGCTTGGCATGCATGCTGAGTTTTTCTTACTGAGCATGCGCCTGGAGAGAGACATCTAGGCTGGGTACGATGATGCTGAGGTGACGTCGGAGCGCCGGCCCAGTCCGATGATGCTGGACGTCTCCCTCTCGTCCACACCCCCAATTGGTGCTGCATTACGCAGGCACAATGAGAAGTAAACAACGCCAAGTAGCGGCATGAAATGAGTCTCCCTGTTTTTTAGGTATGTCTGCGAGATCACCTCACCTCTCTGCCTTTTCCCCCTGCAAGTTATATAAGGATCTGGTATACCGATCGATCAGCTTTGTGTTTCTGATCGACAATTTTTTGTTCACTATGGTTATAATACATATGACATGTATGATTCATGTCTCTTCTCCCCCTTTTTTTGATTTGTACTTTTACCATTATATGTTAACACTTTTAATATTATATGTTTATATTGTTTTAACACATCATTGTCACAATTTGTAACACACCCACTGGGTGGAGTGTGATCACATGTCTGATATGCAAATTGATTCACTTGTATATAATGCTGTTGCTTGAGTTGTATCTTTTCTTGAAAAAGGCTCAAGTTTAGAGCCAAAACGTTGCACCACCTGGGTGAATAAAAGGTTCACTTACTTTTATCCATTGGAGTGCCGCTTGTTTTTCCGGATTTGTTCATTGGGGTAAGAAGCCTATTCCCCTTGGGACGTGGACCCAAAACTCGCGTTTTTCTGAACCAGTGCCGCCATTTTTCTTGAACTAATATATATATATATATATAATTGTTTGAATACAATACAATTATGCAGTGTTATGTTTCATTCTCCCAAAAACGTTTTTTATCTTTATTTCATTTTATTTGTTATAATTTTATTTTAGTTGGCTTTTAGGCGGCCCTGGTGTGGTTCTTACTAAAGTTAGGTGTGGGCTTCCCTTGTCAAAAGGTCTTGTGCAGTTACATTTGTACATGACTTATTAAGGAACCTAATTACATTTTATTATTGTATATTTTTTTTCTTTTCAGGAGTCAGGTTCTAACATGGTGTTGTCTGTTGTCCTGAACAGGATGCCTGACTTTCATTTTGACTCTACATGGTTGGGTGTGACTGGCGTTATACTCAGTGGCGTCGCCAGGGGGGGGGGACAGAGGGGGCCACGGCCCCCCCTACATCACGCTGTGCCCCCCAAACTAAAATGCCCCCCTCCCAAGTGAGCCGCCGCCGCCGCACTGCTGCAGCCGGGCACAGGGAGATGAGCGCTTCCATTGCGCTCATCTCCATAGTAATCTGCCTGTGCCAGCGGCGGTGCTTGGGAGGGAGAGGTGTGTCCCTTCCCCTTCCTCTGATAGGCTGCCGGCCTAGTGCCTGCAGTCTATCAGAGGCCGGCGCAGGCGGCGTGATGACGTCATCGCGCCGCCTGAGCCAAACAGAGCGGGACACAGGCCAGAAGAGGCCTGCATCGCATCGCTGACATGGAGGTAAGTATAAGTGTTTTTTTTTTTACAATATTGTTACAGGCACAATAAGGGGGGCTCTTGTTATAGGCACAATAAGGGGGGCTCGTTACAGGCACAATAAGAAGGGATCGTTACTGGCACAATAAGGGGGGTCATTACTGGCACAATATGGGGGGGTCATTACTGGCACATTGGGGGGTTATTACTGGCACATGATGGGGGGCTTATTACTGGCACATGATGGGGGGCTTATTACTGGCACATGATGGGGGGCTTATTACTGGCACATGATGGGGGGCTCTTGTTACTAGAACATTGGGGGGCTCTTATTACTGGCACTTGATGGGGGGCTGGGCTATTATTACTGGCACGTGATGGGGGGCTCTTGTTACTGGCACGTTATTGGTGGGCACTATAGGGGCATCTACTGAGGCCACAAAGAAAGGGTATTTTATATGGGGGGCTCTGTACAGTAGCATTTTATACTGGGACACATGGTGGGTACTATGGGGAAGGGGGAGAGGAGTACTACGGAGTCATCTACGGGGGCACTAAGAAGGGGTATTTTATACTTATTATGGGGGCACTATGAGGACATTAGCTCAATTGGGGGCATTACAAGGGGGTATTTTTTGCAATGTCACATTATAAGGAGAATTATTTCTACTGGGGGGGCATAATGGTGGGCTTTATTACTCCCCCATGGTATGACCCCCTAGTAGCAGCACCAGCCTCTCCTTGCTCTGCTATCCCTCTGCCCCTTCTCCAAATCCTTATTATGAAATCTTTTTCATTAGGATAAAGCACAACATCAGCTCCGCTGAGCCCCCGGGCAAAGTGTTGAAGTGGCGTCCGAGATCCCTAAGGGCCAAGCCAAGTAACTGTAAGTTTTCATGTGAAATATGTTTGTTATACACATATAGCATACACTGTGCCACACAATATACAGTATACCTCTATACTGTGCCACACAATGTATAGTATACCTCTACACTGTGCCACACAATATACCTCTACACTGTGCCACACAATGTACAGTATACCTCTACACTGTGCCCCACAATGTACAGTATACCTCTACACTGTGCCCCACAATATACAGTATACCTCTACACTGTGCCCCACGATATACAGTATACCTCTACACTGTGTAGTCTGTTCTATAAACATCCTTGTTCTGTGGCGGCGGACAGAAAATAATTTGGAAGTGCCCCTCCCGAGACCAGGCTCTGGATCCGCCACAGTTTAGAAATGTCAAATGTACACTCCTGTGAGAGGCAGGGAGGGAGATCTGTGGATGACGCCACTGGTTATACTGATCTGTGTGTGGTAATCCGGTTTTGGGAATGTGGGGAACTGGGAGAAAATGTCTGTATGTGGGTAAGTAATTGGTCAGTGATAGAAAACAGAGGGTGGTTAATAATGGTACACACTCCGATTGGGTCACTAGTGAGGTACCTCAGGGGTCAGTACTGGGCCCTATCCTCTTTAATATACAAACCGGATTCCAAAAACGTTGGGACACTATACAAATCGTGAATAAAAACTAAATGCAATGATGTGGAGGTGCCAACTTCTAATATTTTATTCAGAATAGAACATAAATCACGGAACAAAAGTTTAAACTGAGAAAATGTACCATTTTAAGGCAAAAATATGTTGAATCAGAATTTTATGGTGTCAACAAATCCCCAAAAAGTTGGGACAAGGCCATTTTCACCACTGTGTGGCATCTCCGCTTCTTCTTACAACACTCAACAGACGTCTGGGGACCGAGGAGACCAGTTTCTCAAGTTTAGAAATAGGAATGCTCTCCCATTCTTGTCTAATACAGGCCTCTAACTGTTCAATCGTCTTGGGCCTTCTTTGTTGCACCTTCCTCTTTATGATGCGCCAAATGTTCTCTATAGGTGAAAGATCTGTACTGCAGACTGGTCATTTCAGTACCCGGATCCTTCTCCTACGCAGCCATGATGTTGTGATTGATGCAGAATGTGGTCTGGCATTATCTTGTTGAAAAATGCAGGGTCTTCCCTGAAAGAGATGACGTCTGGATGGGAGCATATGGTGTTCTAGAACCTGAATATATTTTTCTGCATTGATGGTGCCTTTCCAGACATGCAAGCTGCCCATGCCACACGCACTCATGCAACCCCATATCATCAGAGATGCAGGCTTCTGAACTGAGCGTTGATAACAACTTGGGTTGTCCTTGTCCTCTTTGGTCCGGATGACATGGCGTCCCAGATTTCCAAAAAGAACTTCGAATCGTGACTCGTCTGACCACAGAACAGTCTTCCATTTTGCCACACTCCATTTTAAATGATCCCTGGCCCAGTGAAAACGCCTGAGCTTGTGGATCTTGCTTAGAAATGGCTTCTTCTTTGCACTGTAGAGTTTCAGCTGGCAACGGTGGCTGGCACGGTGGATTGTGTTCACTGACAATGGTTTCTGGAAGTATTCCTGAGCCCATTCTGTGATTTCCTTTACAGTAGCATTCCTGTTTGTGGTGCAGTGTCGTTTAAGGGCCCGGAGATCACGGGCATCCAGTATGGTTTTACGGCCTTGACCCATATGCACAGAGATTGTTCCAGATTCTCTGAATCTTCGGATAATATTATGCACAGTTGATGATGATAGATGCAAAGTCTTTGCAATTTTTTGCTGGGTAACACCTTTCTGATATTGCTCCACTATCTTTCTGCGCAGCATTGTGGGAATTGGTGATCCTCTACCCATCTTGGCTTCTGAGAGACACTGCCACTCTGAGAAGCTCTTTTTATACCCAATCATGTTGCCAATTGACCTAATTAGTGTTAATTGGTCTTCCAGCTCTTCGTTATGCTCAAATTTACTTTTTCCAGCCTCTTATTGCTACTTGTCCCAACTTTTTTGGGATTTGTTGACACCGTGAAATTTTGAATCAACGTATTTTTCCTTTAAAATGATACATTTACTCGGATTAAACGTTTGATCTGTCATCTACGTTCTATTACAAATAAAATATTGACATTTGCCATCTCCACATCATTGCATTCAGTTTTTATTCACGATTTGTATAGTGTCCCAACTTTTTTGGAATCCGGTTTGTATTTATTAATGATCTTGTAGAAGGCTTGCATAGTAAAATATCAATTTTTGCAGATGACACTAAACTGTGTAAAGTAATTGACACTGAAGAGGACAGTATACTGCTACAAATGTATCTGGGTAGATTGGAGGTTTGGGCAGAGAAGTGGCAGATGAGTTTTAACACTGACAAATGTAAGGTTATGCACATGGGTAGTAAAAATACAAGTCACCCGTACATACTAAATGGTAAAACAGTCGGTAACACTGACATGGAAAAGGACCTAGGAACTTTAGTGAACAGCAAAGTAAGCTGTAAAAACCAGTGTCAGGCAGCTGCTGCCAAGGCCAATAAAATAATGAGTTGCATCAAAAGGGTCATATATGCCCGTGATGAGAACATAGTCCTGCCACTTTACAAATCACTGGTCAGACCACACATGGAGTACTGTGTACAGTTCTGGGCTCCTGTGAACAAGGCAGACATAGCAAAGCTGGAGAGGGTTGAGAGGAGGGCAACCAAAGTAATTATGGGAATAAGGGAATTAGAGTACCCTGAAAGAATATCAAAATTAGGGTTATTCATTTTAGAAAAAAACACGACTGAGGGGAGATTTTATTACTATGTGTAAATCATCATCTATTTATCCCCAGGACTGTTACTGTGACTGTGACAAGGGGACATCCTTTGTGCCTCGGGGAAAGAAGGTTTGTACACAAACATAGAAGAGCATTCTTTACGGAAAGAACAGTGAGACTATGGAACTCTCTGCCTGAGGAGGTGGTTATAGTAAGTTCGCTAAAAGAGTTTAAGCTGGGCCTGGATGTATTTCTGGAGTGTAATAATATTACAAGCTATAGGTAGTAGAGAGGGGTCGTTGATCCAGGGAGTTATTTCTGATTGCCTGATTGGATTCGGGAAGGAATTTTTTTCCCCTTAAGTGGGGAAAATTGGCTTCAACCTTACAGTTTGTTTTTTTGCCTTCCTCTGGATCAACTTGTAGGATAACAGGCCAAACTGGATGGCCTTATATACTATGTTACTATGTTGCTATGTTACATCTCCTGTTTAAAGTGTGCGCATCCCTAAAATATCAGTGACATCCAGTGCAGTTTTTCTGTACTGGATACTGTGACATTGCCTGTGGTACCTGTCCAACGTTTCAAATTTTTTTGCACATACACTTCCAAATTCGACGCTACTGTACATCTGACATACTTTCAAGAATATATCACATTTAAAATGAAGAAAGCGAGCAGTAGGGGACGGGGAAATGGCCATGATGCTGATGGTGCACACAGAGGCCGTGGCCCTAGGCGCGTTAAAACTGTGCCTGCTGCCAGAGCACAAGAAAAACAATCATCCAAGATACCTAGTTTCATGTCCCAGTTTGCAGGGTGGCGCAGGTCAGTTGGATTGCAGCAGATAATGCTTCCAGTTGGTTAAGCACCACCCTGTATTCCACTAAGTCCAGTCTCAGTAGCCAGGAGTCTGGTCCACACTATCCTCAACCTGATCCTCCTTCCTCCCATCATTTACAGTGTGGCCAAACAATTGATCCCACTCTCGGATATTCCGAGGAGCTCTTTTCAGCACCATTCCTTGATTTGGCCCTCTCGCCAAGCACGCTTGAAGAGGGACATGAATTCTTGTGCCCTGATTCCCAACCTTTTGAGCACCCACAGTCACCAGAACATGACGGTGGTAAACGGCAATTAGAGTTTAATGAGGTGGATGAAGAGGATGAGACACAGTTGGCAATCACTGAGGTTGTGGTTAAGTCAACAAATCAGGAGGATGAACAGAGTGAGGAAGTGGAAGAGGAGTGTTGGACCATGAGGTCACTGACCCAACCTGGGAAGGTAGCAAGCCGAGCGAGGAGAGCAGTACAGAGGGGGAGAGATCTACAGCACCGCAACAGGCTGGAAGAGGCAGTGGGTTGGCAAAATGGAGAAGGCGGGCCACACCAAACAGGCCTGCAACTGTTCCACTGAGCACCCCCTTGCGGAAATCTCCATTGCCAACGGGTAGATGTTCTGCAGTAGGGTGCTTTTATTAAGAAAGTGCAGATGACAAAAGAATAGTAGTTTGCAACCTGTGCCATGCGAAAATGTGCCGGGGCGTGAACACAAGTACCTCACCACCACCAGCTTGATCCGCCAGGTGGCTTCCATGCACCGTAATAAGTGGAACGAATGCCTAGGTCCATAATCTGTGTCTGTGGGTCACACCACTGCCTCCTCTTCACCTATGTTACGTGCTGGCCAATCCCCTGTCGAAGGTGCAGGCCAGGATGCCTCCCACCCTGCACCTAGACCTTTGCAAGAACCATCAGTGACCACATCAACTTCCTTGTCCCAGCGCAACGTCCAAATGTCCTTACCCCAGGCCTTTCAACGCAAGCAAAAATACAGAGCCACCCACCCACAGGCCATAGCACTAAATGCGCAGCAGACATCCCGCTTCATGCAGTCCCCAGCCACCACTATTTTTCAAGGTGTGCCGTTCCCGCCTTATACCAACATGTGTCCCATAACATCACACATGCCCTGACAAACGCAGTTACTGGGAAGGTCCACTTAAACAAGGACACATGGACAAGTGCATACGGCCAGGGACGCTACATTTCCCTGACGGCACACTAGGTAAATTTTGTGGAGGCTGTGAGCGAGTCGTACCCTGGGATGGCACAGGTGTTACCGATGCCAAGGATTGCGGGCACTACGTTGATCAGGGTTTCCGCCAGCACCTAAGTTAGTGGCTCCAACCCCCGCTTCTCCTCCTCCACTTCCAGCTCCGAATTATCCATGAGCAGCACCAGTCAGTCATCAGTCAGTAGCTGAAGCAGTGGAGTACTGCGGAGCTGTAGCAGGGGATAAGAGACCAGACTGAGCTGTCGCTCTCGCCACTCAACCTAGAACCAGGCATGGTTGTGTCGGATTATGGCCGTAACTTGGTAGCGGCTTTGGAGCTCGGCAAGCTTAGACCCATCCCGTGCCTTACCCACGTCTTCAGCCTTGTGGTTCAGTGGTTTCTCAAAAACTGCCCCAATTTCCCAATTTGACTGAGTTACTGCTGAAGGTGCACCGCGTGTGTGCATATTTACGCAAGCTTCACGTTAGGCTGCCTTTCCCATGTCCTGCGCGTTATGCGCATTTTAGACAAAACAGATTACTGGTTGTTCACCCTTCTTGACTCCTGCTACAAAGAGAACTTCTCATCTCTCATTCCTCTGGTGGAGACGACGAGCAAAATGGTGCAGTACCAGAAAATCCTTGTTGAAAAATTGCTCCAAAAAGGAGGGGAGACAAGGGGAACACACAGCAATTCCAACAGAGGCAGGGCAACACTCTCCAAAGCCTGGAACAGTTTCATGACACCCTGCCAGCACCCTCACCCTGATGAGCGGCCTATTGTCACAAGGAGAGAAAAAATTTGGAAGCTGGTGGAGTACATAGCAGACCGTGTCAGCGTCCTCAATGATCCCTTAGTGCCTTACAACTACTGGGTGTCCAAGCTAGCACAAACTGGCACTCTACGCTTTAGTACGCTTTTAGTAAAAGTTTGGGATCAAGTTCGGTGTTCGGCGCTTTCTTGGCGCTTTTTGAAAGGCTGCAGAGCCAATCAACAAGCGGTTAACTGTCTGACCTTAGAAGCCATCACAGCCATGCCTACTTATGCCATGGCTGTGATTGGCCAGTGTAGTATGTGACCCAGCCTCTATATAAGCTGGAGTCACGTAGCGCTGCACGGGTAGGGAGAGGATGCTGCTGGTGATTTCAGGGAGAGAATAGGACTGAATCTTTGCTCAAAATCTGAATCTAACTCAGCGATCTACATACATTGTGTTTTGTGCGTGCAGGGCACAATTTATTCATCCTGCCCTGAGCCCAGTGACCGAAAAAAAAAAACTTTAATAAGTTAGTAAGGTAGGCAGCGGCGACGGCCATTTTATGCAAGCTCAGTGCACTAGCACTGCATCTGAGCTTTTGGGACATTGGAAATCCCAATTTCTTGGGCAATTTACAACATCTGGTGCATTTGCAGGCTTAGTGTAACAGTCCTACAGGCTCACCTGAGTCAGAGGACAGCTGGCTGGAGGTAGGAGTGGAGCCCAGTGGCAAGGACCGCAGGCAGGTAGTAGGTGCAGGAAGTCTGGCAGAGGCGTATTCGGTAGGCAGGCGGTGGGTCAGGGCAGGCGGCAGTAAGCGTGGTCAGACAATCCAGATGGCAACGGTGGTAGCAGTTCAGTAGGTAGGGACAAAGCAGAAGAGTAGTCGGTAGGCAATTCCTGGTCAGCAGTGGACTTCCAGTAGTAGCAAGAGCAGCAGATAAGGAGAAGCTTCATCAAGGCTCAGGAGTAGAGTTGAGCGAACACCTGGATGTTCGGGTTCGAGAAGTTCGGCCGAACTTCCCGGAAATGTTCGGGTTCGGGATCCGAACCCGATCCGAACTTCGTCCCGAACCCGAACCCTATTGAAGTCAATGGGGACCCGAACTTTTCGGAACTAAAAAGGCTGTAAAACAGCCCAGGAAAGGGCTAGAGGGCTGCAAAAGGCAGCAACATGTAGGTAAATCCCCTGCAAACAAATGTGGATAGGGAAATGAATTAAAATAAAAATTAAATAAATAAAAATTAACCAAAATCAATTGGAGAGAGGTCCTATAGCAGAGAATCTAGCTTCACGTCACCCACCACTGGAACAGTCCATTCTCAGATATTTAGGCCCCGGCACCCAGGCAGAGGAGAGAGGTCCCGTAACAGACAATCTGGCTTCATGTTAGCAGAGAATCAGTCTTCATGTCATAGCAGAGAATCAGGCTTCATGTTACCCACCACTGTAACAGTCCATTTTCATAGATTTAGGCCAAGCACCCAGGTAGAGGAGAGAGGTCCCGTAACAGACAATCTGGCTTCATGTCAGCAGAGAATCAGTCTTCATATCATAGCAGAGAATCAGGCTTCACGTCACCCACCACTGTAAGAGTCCATTTTCATAAATTTAGGCCCAGCACCCAGACAGAGGAGAGAGGTCCCGTAACAGAGAATCTGGCTTCATGTCAGCAGAGAATCAGTCTTCATGTCATAGCAGAGAATCAGGCTTCACGTCAGCCACCACTGCAACAGTCCATTGTCATAAATTTAGGCCCAGCACCCAGGCAGAGGAGAGAGGTCCCGTAACAGACAATCTGGCTTCATGTCAGCAGAGAATCAGTCTTCATGTCATAGCAGAGAATCAGGCTTCACGTCACCCACCACTGTAACAGTCCATTTTCATAAATTTAGGCCCAGCACCCAGGCAGAGGAGAGAGGTCCCGTAACAGACAATCTGGCTTCATGTCAGCAGAGAATCAGTCTTCATATCATAGCAGAGAATCAGGCTTCACGTCACCCACCACTGTAAGAGTCCATTTTCATAAATTTAGGCCCAGCACCCAGGCAGAGGAGAGAGGTCCCGTAACAGACAATCTGGCTTTATGTCAGCAGAGAATCAGTCTTCATATCATAGCAGAGAATCAGGCTTCACGTCAGCCACCAGTGCAACAGTCCATTGGCATATATTTAGGCCCAGCACCCAGGCAGAGGAGAGAGGTCCCGTAACAGAGAATCTGGCTTCATGTCAGCAGAGAATTAGTCTGCATGTCATAGCAGAGAATCAGACTTCACGTCACCCAACATTGGAACAGTCCATTGGCATATATTTAGGCCCCGGCACCCAGACAGAGGAGAGGTTCATTCAAATTTGGGTAGCCTCGCAATATAATGGTAAAATGAAAATAAAAATAGGATTGAATGAGGAAGTGCCCTGGAGTACAATAATATATGGTTAAGGGGAGGTAGTTAATGTCTAATCTGGACAAGGGACGGACAGGTCCTGTGGGATCCATGCCTGGTTCATTTTTATGAACGTCAGCTTGTCCACATTGGCTGTAGACAGGCGGCTGCGTTTGTCTGTAATGACACCCCCTGCCGCGCTGAATACACGTTCAGACAAAACGCTGGCCGCCGGGCAGGCCAGCACCTCCAAGGCATAAAAGGCTAGCTCTGGCCACGTGAACAATTTAGAGACCCAGTAGTTGAATGGGGCCGAACCATCAGTCAGTACGTGGAGGGGTGTGCACACGTACTGTTCCACCATGTTAGTGAAATGTTGCCTCCTGCTAACACGTTGCGTATCAGGTGGTGGTGCAGTTAGCTGTGGCGTGTTGACAAAACTTTTCCACATCTCTGCCATGCTAACCCTGCCCTCAGAGGAACTGGCCGTGACACAGCTGCTTTGGCGACCTCTTGCTCCTCCTCTGCCTTGGCCTTGGGCTTCCACTTGTTCCCCTGTGACATTTGGGAATGCTCTCAGTAGCGCGTCTACCAACGTGCGCTTGTACTCGCGCATCTTCCTATCACGCTCCAGTGCAGGAAGTAAGGTGGGCACATTGTCTTTGTAGCGTAAATCCAGCAGGGTGGCAACCCAGTAGTCTGCACACGTTAAAATGTGGGCAACTCTGCTGTCGTTGCGCAGGCACTGCAGCATGTAGTCGCTCATGTGTGCCAGGCTGCCCAGGGGTAAGGACAAGCTGTCCTCTGTGGGAGGCGTATCGTCATCGTCCTGCCTTTCCCCCCAGCCACGCACCAGTGATGGACCCGAGCTGCGTTGGGTGCCACCCCGCTGTGACCATGCTTCATCCTCCTCCACCTCATCCTCGTCCTCCTCGTCCTCCAGTAGTGGGCCCTGGCTGGCCACATTTGTACCTGGCCTCTGCTGTTGCCAAAAACCTCCCTCTGAGTCACTTCGAAGAGACTGGCCTGAAAGTGCTAAAAATGACCCCTCTTCCTCCTCCTCCTCCTCCTCCTCCTGGGCCATCTCCTCTTCCATCATCGCCCTAAGTGTTTTCTCAAGGAGACATAGAAGTGGTATTGTAACGCTGATAACGGCGTCATCGCCACTGGCCATGTTGGTGGAGTACTCGAAACAGCGCAACAGGGCACACAGGTCTCGCATGGAGGCCCAGTCATTGGTGGTGAAGTGGTGCTGTTCTGTAGTGCGACTGATCCGTACGTGCTGCAGCTGAAACTCCACTATGGCCTGCTGCTGCTCACACAGTCTGTCCAGCATGTGCAAGGTGGAGTTCCACCTGGTGGGCACGTCGCATATGAGGCGGTGAGCGGGAAGGCCAAAGTTACGCTGTAGCGCAGACAGGCGAGCAGCAGCAGGATGTGAACGCCGGAAGCGCAAAGAGACGGCCCGCACTTTATGCAGCAGCTCTGACATGTCGGGGTAGTTGTGAATGAACTTCTGCACCACCAAATTCAGCACATGCGCCAAGCAAGGGATGTGCGTCAAACTGGCTAGTCCCAGAGCTGCAACGAGATTTCGCCAGTTATCACACACCACCAGGTCGGGCTTGAGGCTCACCGGCAGCAACCACTCGTCGGTCTGTTGTTCTATACCCTGCCACAACTCCTGTGCGGTGAGGGGCCTGTCCCCCAAACATATGAGTTTCAGAATGGCCTGCTGACGTTTACCACGGGCTGTGCTGAAGTTGGTGGTGAAGGTGTGTGGCTGACTAGATGAGCAGGTGGAAGAAGAGGAGGAGGAAGTCGAGTAGGAGGAGGTGGCAACAGGAGGCAAAGAATGTTGCCCTGTGATCCTTGGCGGCGGAAGGACGTGCGCCAAACAGCTCTCCGCCTGGGGCCCAGCTGCCACTACATTTACCCAGTGTGCAGTTAGGGAGATATAGCGTCCCTGGCCGTGCTTACTGGTCCACGTATCTGTGGTTAGGTGGACCTTGCCACAGATGGCGTTGCGCAGTGCACACTTCATTTTATCGGATACTTGGTTGTGCAGGGAAGGCACGGCTCTCTTGGAGAAGTAGTGCCGGCTGGGATCAACATACTGTGGGACAGCAAGCGACATGAGCTGTTTGAAGCTGTCTGTGTCCACCAGCCTAAATGACAGCATTTCATAGGCCAGTAGTTTAGAAATGCTGGCATTCAGGGCCAGGGATCGAGGGTGGCTAGGTGGGAATTTACGCTTTCTCTCAAATGTTTGTGAGATGGAGAGCAGAACGCTGCCGTGTGACATGGTTGAGATGCTTGGTGACGGAGGTGGTGGTGGTGTTGGTGGTACATCCCCTGTTTGCTGGGCAGCAGGTGCCAACGTTCCTCCAGAGGCGGAGGAAGAGGCCGAGGCGGCAGCAGCAGAAGAGGCCGAGGCGGCAGTAGCAGAAGAGGTAGCAGGGGGAGCCTGAGTGACTTCCTTGGTTTTAAGGTGTTTACTCCACTGCAGTTCATGCTTTGCATGCAGGTGCCTGGTCATGCAGGTTGTGCTCAGGTTCAGAACGTTAATGCCTCGCTTCAGGCTCTGATGGCACAGCGTGCAAACCACTCGGGTCTTGTCGTCAGCACATTGTTTGAAGAAGTGCCATGCCAGGGAACTCCTTGAAGCTGCCTTTGGGGTGCTCGGTCCCAGATGGCGGCGGTCAGTAGCAGGCGGAGTCTCTTGGCGGCGGGTGTTCTGCTTTTGCCCACTGCTCCCTCTTTTTCTACGCTGTTGGCTCGGTCTCACCACTGCCTCTTCCTCCGAACTGTGAAAGTCAGTGGCACGACCTTCATTCCATGTGGGGTCTAGGACCTCATCGTCCCCTGCATCGTCTTCCACCCAGTTATGATCCCTGACCTCCTGTTCAGTCTGCACACTGCAGAAAGACGCAGCAGTTGGCACCTGTGTTTCAACATCATCAGAGACATGCTGAGGTGGTATTCCCATGTCCTCATCGTCAGGAAACATAAGTGGTTGTGCGTCAGTGCATTCTATGTCTTCCACCGCTGGGGAAGGGCTAGGTGGATGCCCTTGGGAAACCCTGCCAGCGGAGTGTTCAAACAGCATAAGAGACTGCTGCATAACTTGAGGCTGACACAGTTTCCCTGGTATGCATGGGGGTGATGTGACAGACGGATGGGGTTGGTTTTCAGGCGCCATCTGTGCGCTTTCTGCAGAAGACTGGGTGGGAGATAATGTGAACGTGCTGGATCCACTGTCGGCCACCCAATTGACTAATGCCTGTACCTGCTCAGGCCTTACCATCCTTAGAACGGCATTGGGCCCCACCATATATCGCTGTAAATTCTGGCAGCTACTGGGACCTGAGGTAGTTGGTACACTAGGACGTGTGGATGTGACAGAACGGCCACGTCCTCTCCCAGCACCAGAGGGTCCACTAACACCACCATGACCATGTCCACGTCCGCGTCCCTTACTAGATGTTTTCCTCATTGTTATCGTTCACCACAACAACAAAAATATTATTTGGCCCAATGTATTGTATTCAAATTCAGCTGAATATAAATTTGAGGCCTAGTATTTAGGCGCTGGGTGACCGGTATGGATTTACTGACAGAATTAGACTTGGAAATGCACAGTAGCGTGTGTGTGAAGTTATTCTGAATGACCCTATGTGCACCTTGAATATTATATACCCTTTTAGGGATAGATTTCAAATAGCTCTGATACATCAGAAACCACTAAATTATGAAATTGCTAAATTGGGAATTGTATTTCAACCCAGAACAAAAAATGTGCTTTGACGGACACTAAATAACTTGCCCAGCCAGAACAGTACAGCGGTAACGACAGATTTAGCGGGATATAAATTTGAGGCCTAGTATTTAGGCGCTGGGTGACCGGTATGGATTTACTGACAGAATTAGACTTGGAAATGCACAGTAGCGTGTGTGTGAAGTTATTCTGAATGACCCTATGTGCACCTTGAATATTATATACCCTTTTAGGGATAGATTTCAAATAGCTCTGATACATCAGAAACCACTAAATTATGAAATTGCTAAATTGGGAATTGTATTTCAACCCAGAACAAAAAATTTGCTTTGACGGACACTAAATAACTTGCCCAGCCAGAACAGTACAGCGGTAACGACAGATTTAGCGGGATATAAATTTGAGGCCTAGTATTTAGGCGCTAGGTGACCGGTATGGATTTACTGACAGAATTAGACTTGGAAATGCACAGTAGCGTGTGTGTGAAGTTATTCTGAATGACCCTATGTGCACCTTGAATATTATATACCCTTTTAGGGATATATTTCAAATAGCTCTGATATAGCAGAAACCACTAAATTATGAAATTGCTAAATTGGGAATTGTATTTCAACCCAGAACAAAAAATGTGCTTTGACGGACACTAAATAACTTGCCCAGCCACAACAGTACAGCGGTAACGACAGATTTAGCGGGATATAAATTTGAGGCCTAGTATTTAGGCGCTGGGTGACCGGTATGGATTTACTGACAGAATTAGACTTGGAAATGCACAGTAGCGTGTGTGTGAAGTTATTCTGAATGACCCTATGTGCACCTTGAATATTATATACCCTTTTAGGGATAGATTTCAAATAGCTCTGATACAGCAGAAACCACTAAATTATGAAATTGCTAAATTGGGAATTGTGTTTCAACCCAGAACAAAAAATGTGATTTGACGGACACTAAATAACTTGCCCAGCCAGAACAGTACAGCGGTAACGACATATTTAGCGGGATATAAATTTGAGGCCTAGTATTTAGGCGCTGGGTGACCGGTATGGATTTACTGACAGAATTAGACTTGGAAATGCACAGTAGCGTGTGTGTGAAGTTATTCTGAATGACCCTATGTGCACCTTGAATATTATATACCCTTTTAGGGATAGATTTCAAATAGCTCTGATACATCAGAAACCACTAAATTATGAAATTGCTAAATTGGGAATTGTATTTCAACCCAGAACAAAAAATGTGCTTTGACGGACACTAAATAACTATGGATTTACTGACAGAATTAGACTGGGATATGGCCAAAAAATAACCACACTATTGCTGGTTAAATGCACTTGGTGTGACAGCTTGACCAACCACACTACTGAGGGTTAAATGCACTTGGTGACAGGCGCAGCTTGCCCCTGATGTAGTATATGGCCAAAAAATGAACAGACTATTGCTGGTTAAATGCACTTGGTGTGACAGCTTGACCAACCACACTACTGAGTGTTAAATGCACTTGGTGACGGGCGCAGCTTGCCCCTGATGTAGTATATGGCCAAAAAATAAACAGACTATTGCTGGTTAAATGCACTTGGTGTGACAGCTTCACCCTGATGTAGGCTTTAGCCAAAAAACAACCACACCATTGAGGGTTAAATGCACTTGGTGACAGGTGCAGCTTGCCCCTGATGTAGTATATGGCCAAAAAATGAACAGACTATTGCTGGTTAAATGCACTTGGTGTGACAGCTTCACCCTGATGTAGGCTTTAGCCAAAAAACAACCACACCATTGAGGGTTAAATGCACTTGGTGACAGGCGCAGCTTGCCCCTGATGTAGTATATGGCCAAAAAACGAACAGACTATTGCTGGTTAAATGCACTTGGTGTGATAGCTTGACCAACCACACTACTGAGGGTTAAATGCACTTGGTGTGACAGCTTGACCAACCACACTACTGAGGGTTAAATGCACTTGGTGACGGGCGCAGCTTGCCCCTGATGTAGTATATGGCCAAAAAATAAACAGACTATTGCTGGTTAAATGCACTTGGTGTGACAGCTTCACCCTGATGTAGGCTTTAGCCAAAAAACAACCACACCATTGAGGGTTAAATGCACTTGGTGACAGGCGCAGCTTGCCCCTGATGTAGTATATGGCCAAAAAACGAACAGACTATTGCTGGTTAAATGCACTTGGTGTGATAGCTTGACCAACCACACTACTGAGGGTTAAATGCACTTGGTGACGGGCGCAGCTTGCCCCTGATGTAGTATATGGCCAAAAAATAAACAGACTATTGCTGGTTAAATGCACTTGGTGTGACAGCTTCACCCTGATGTAGGCTTTAGCCAAAAAACAACCACACCATTGAGGGTTAAATGCACTTGGTCGCAGCTTGTGCTGGCGCACCACAAGACACAAAATGGCCGCCGATCACCCCAGAAAAAAGTGACTGACAAACGGTCTGGGCAGCCTAAAAACAGTGAGCAATTGAGTATCAGCAGCTCAATGATCCACAGCTGCAGATCGATCAATTAATCAAGTCCTTTGGAGGAGTTAATCTGCCTAATCTCGCCCTACTGTCGCAGCCGCAACCTCTCCCTATGCTAATCAGAGCAGAGTGTCTAGCTTAAATAGAGGCTGGGTCACATGGTGCTCTGGCCAATCACAGCCATGCCAATAGTAGGCATGGCTGTGATGGCCTCTTGGGGCAAGTAGTATGACGCTTGTTGATTGGCTGCTTTGCAGCCTTTCAAAAAGTGCCAAGAAAGCGTCACAAAAGCGCCAAGAAAGCGACGAACACCGAACCCGAACCCGGACTTTTACGAAAATGTCCGGGTTCGGGTCCGTGTCACGGACACCCCAAAATTCGGTACGAACCCGAACTATACAGTTCGAGTTCGCTCATCCCTACTCAGGAGCTCAATAATCAGCAAGCTATTGTGCAAGGGGCTGGACTTATATAGGGAAGTACCAGGTGTGGGGAATCAAGGGTGATGAGCAAGGCTTGGCAAGATTGAGGTTACATAATAGGTTTCAGGGAGGAATGTCCAGAGAGGATGGTAGCCTAGTAAGCAGGGCTACTGCCTGGGATGTGGTTGGTCACGGGTTCGAATCCCGACACTTAGTCAGTGTGCAATTTAAGCTAGAAATACAGCCATAATTTTCTGTGCCAAAAAACACTATTTTCCAGATCTGCAAGTGTTAAATTCAAGTTTAATATATACAGTTTTCATATTCTGTTACAAAAAAAATAACACTTTTTTGGCAATATACAACCTCTGGATTAGTCAGTATGCAATTTAAGCTAGAAATACAGCCATCATTTTCTAGGGTTTTAAAAACACACATTTTTTTTGCCAAAAAACACTATTTTCCTGATCTGCAAGTGTTAAATTCAAGTTTAACATATACAGCTTTCATATTCTGTTACAAAAAAAATAACACTTTTTTGGCAATATACAACCTCTGGATTAGTCAGTGTGCAATTTAAGCTAGAAATACAGCCATCATTTTCTTGATTTTTAAAAACATTAAAAGATTTCACTATTTTTCAGGCCTTGCAGCATCAGCACGTGTGAAATTACAGGGTTAAATACTGCTGTCAAATTCAGTTATTAAAAAAAAAAAAAAAATTAGTTGGCAGCCTTTGCTGCAGATGTCATTGTGAGATACTGCCTTTACATACTGTCTTTCTATTCAGTTAATTGAAATAAAGCCATTCTGGGCATCATTCTTTGATAGCGTCCTAGTGTGGATCAGGGCGTGTGAGATACACCCTTTAAATACAGGGGTTCTATTCAGGTATTTGAAATACAGCCATTTTGGGCCAATTTTTTTTATTGCGGCCTAGTGTGGATCAGGGCATGTAAGATACACCCTGTATATATATATACAGGGGTTATATTCAGATATTTGAAATACCGCCATTTGGTGCACAAATCGTTATATACTGCTTCCATATTCAGTTATTAAACAAACACCCATTTGGGCAAAAAAAGTTTATTTGGCAGCCTTTGCTGCATATGTCATTATGAGATACACCCTTTATACATTTGGGTTGTATTCAGATATTTGAAATACTGTCATTCGGTGCACAAATCTTTAATTGAGGCCCACTGTGGGTCAGGCCATGTGAGATACACCCTGTATATACAGGGCTTATATTATTTCATTAATAAAACACCCTTTTTGGAGCAAAATACACAATATTTCCGGCCTTGCAGCATCTTGACGTTTGAAATTCCAGGGTTATATACTGCCGCCATATTCAGTTATTAAACAAACATCCGTTTGGGCAAAAAAGTTTATTTGGCAGCCTTTGCTGCATATGTCATTGTGAGATAGACCCTTTATACATTTGGGTTATATTAAGATATTTGAAATTCCGCCATTTGGCGCACAAATCTTTAATTGAGGCCTACTGTGGGTTAGGCTGTGTGAGATTCACCCCGTATATACAGGGCTTATATTCTTCTATTAATAAAACACATTTTTTGGGGCAAAATACACAATATTTCAGGCCTTGCAGCATCTTGGCGTTTGAAATTCCAGGGTTATATACTGCTGCCATATTCAGTTATTAAACAAACACTCGTTTGGGAAAAAAAAAGTTTATTTGGGAGCCATTGCTGCATATGTCATTGTGAGATACACTCTTTATACATTTGGGTTATATTCAGATATTTGAAATACAGCCCTTTTGGGCAAACAAATCTTTAATTGAGGCCTAGTCTGGTTCAGGCCGTGTGAGATACACCCTTTAAATACAGGGGTTTGATTCAAGTATTTGAAATACAGCCATTTTGGGCAAATAAATCTTTAATTGAGGCCTTGTCTGGTTCAGGCCGTGTGAGATACACCCTTTAAATACAGGGGTTTGATTCAGGTATTTGAAATATAGCCATTTTGGGCAAACAAATCTTTAATTGAGGCCTAGTCTGGTTCAAACATTGTGAGATACACCCTTTACATACTGTCATTCTATTCTACTATTAATTAAACACCCATTTAGGGCAAGATCCTAAATTCAATAAAATATGAGGAGAGCGTCAAATAAGGGACATGGCCCAGGTCATGTTGCTGCTGGTGGAGCTCCTGTTGCATGGTGAGGACGTGGTCGATCTGTACCAGCTACACGCACAAGTGAAAACCCTTCCTCAGGTGCGAGTAGGCGACAAAACCTGCAGCGGTATTTGGTCGGGCCTAATGCGGCTCTACGAATGGTGAGGCCTGAACAAGTACAGGCGATAGTAGATTGGGTTGCTGACAGTGGATCCAGTTCCTTCACATTGTCTCCCACCCAGTCTCCTGCTGAAAGACCACAGTTGGCACCTGCAGCCGATGTCCATCAGTCTTTCACCTCACCCCCTTGCAAAATCAGCCAAGCAGTCTGAGCCCCAAGTCATGCAGCAGTCTCTTCTTCTTTTTGATGCTCTAGCCCTGCCCCAGAAGTTGAATAGATTGAGTGCATTGATGCCCAACCACTTATCTTTCAAGATGAGTACATGGGAGGACCATCTCAGCACGTCTCGGATGATGATGAAACACAGGTGCCAACTGCTGGGGCTTTCTAAAGTGTGCAGACCGACAAGGAAGGCAGAGGTGAAGACTGGGTGGAAGATGATGTGGAGGACGATGAGGTCCTTGACCCCACTTGGAATCAAGGTCATGCGAGTGACCTATGTAGTTCGGAGGAAGAGGAAGTGTTTGCATAGAGACACCAGCACTGCAGAAGAGGGAGCAGGGTGCAAAAGCGGAGCGGCCGTCCTCTAGACAATACGCCTGCTACTGCCCACCGCAGCAAGGGAACGAGCACACCAAAGCCAGCTCCAAGGAGATCCCTGGTGTGGCAGTTCTTTAGACAATGTGCTGACAACAAGACACGAGTGGTTTGCACGCTGTGCAATCAGAGCCTGAAGCGAGGCATAAACGTTCCTAACCTGAGCACAACCTGCATGACCAGGCATTTAAGTGTAAAGCACGAGCTGCAGTGGAGTAGACATCTAAAAAACAGTGAAGAAAGGTCTCTGGCTCCTCCTGCTTCCTCTTTTGCTGCAGTCTCAGCCTCTTCATCCACCTCCGGAGTGACAGTGCCACCTGCCACCCCGCTAACAGAGGATCTGCCAGCAACACCAACACCTGGGTCACCAAGTATCTCCACAATGTCCCACGGAAGCGTTCAGCTCTCCATATCCCAAACGCTGGAGAGGAAGAGGAAGTACACCTACCCACCCACAATCATTAGCCCGGAATGCCAGCATTTCTAAATTACTGGCCTTTGAAATGCTGTCATTCCGTCTGCCACCGCCATTCCGTTATGGCTGTGGCTGTCCAACAGTACGTCGTGCCCAGCCGCCACTACTTTTCCAGGAGAGCCATTCCCTTCCCTGCACAACCAAGTAGGGGATAACAGAGCGATGAGTGGTTTGTGCCAGTCAGCCTCAAGCCCGGCCTGGTGGTGTGCGATAATGGGCAAAATCTCGTAGCAGCTCTGGGACTAGCCGGTTTGATGCACATCCCTTGCCTGGTGCATGTGCTGAATTTGGTGGTGCAGAGATTCCTTAAAAATTACCCCGATATGTCAGAGCTGCTGCATAAAGTGCAGGCCGTCTGTTCGGCGTTCTCACCCTGCTGCTGCTCACCTGTCAGCGCTGCAGCATAACTTTGGCCTTCCCGCTCACCGCCTCATATGCGACGTGCCCACAAGGTGGAACTCCACCTTGCACATGCTGGCCAGACAGTAGGAGGAGGAAGAGGATCATTTCCTAGGGTTTCCGGCCAGTCATTCACAAGTGGCTCCGAGGGTGGGTTCCTGCACCCACAAACGCCAGGTACACAATTTTCCAGCCAGGGCACAGTTCTAGAGGATGACGAGGTGGAGGATGAGGAGGAGGATATGGAAGAACCATGTTCACAGCAGGGTGGCACCCAGACCAGCTCATGGCCATCACTGGTGTGTGGCTGGGGGAATACAGAGGACACAGATGGTAGACCTCCCACAGAGGACAGCTTTTCTTTACTTCTGGGCAGCCTGGCACACATGAGCGATTACATGCTGCAGTGTCTTCGCAATGACCGCCGAGTTGCCCACATTCTAACTTGTGCTGATTACTGGGTGGCCACGCTGCTGGATCCCCGTTACAAGGACAACGTACTGTCCTTAATTCTCTCACTGGAGCATGATCGTAAGATGCGCAAGTACAAGCACACGCTGGTAGATGCGCTGCTGCTGGCATTCCCATCTGACAGCGGGGACACACTGGAAGCACTTTATGAGTGTAGGAGTCCCACTACATGAACGATTGTAGTAAGTATACAGGAAAGAATGTTTCCTATCAATTTTTCCTCAAAAATTTATTTTTTATTTGGTTTTGTACGTATTATTGTCAGTCTGTAAAAGTAGCATACTATTCGGACAACATCACTCCCAGCAGTGACCTGTGAGTCCAAGATGCATCCAGACATCCTCCCTATGCTGTTACAGAACCATTTCAGCTGTGTTTCCATAAATTTCTGACATTTTTCCATGAACCAGGCACCCCCCTCTTCAGAGCAAGCGGTACCTGGTTTAATGCTCGGGTTCTCCCATTGACTTCCATTTACTCGGGTGCTCTGTTGAGCAACTGAACATCCCGATGTGCTCGGCCAAGCCCCCGAGCACTATGGTACTCGATCAACACTAACATTTTTTTTTTATGTTACTTCTTGACAACTGTGTAATGATAAGTTGCACGTGCTATTTTTATATATAATCACATCTTTTCACTTTGCCATATAAACTTTTGAATATATAATGATCTCGAAGCAAGGTCACTAGTTTGTGAGTTGGTCTATTCATTTCCAGGCCGTGAGCATCTCAGGTGCGAACACGTGATCTGTTATCATGTGACCGCCCTGTCAATGGATGCTCGCGGCCTGTGGCCGTTCGTCCTTCGATGCGATCACGTGATTGCGTCACATGTTTCTTTATGTAATGCGGAAGCTATGCGCCGATATGCGCAGTTAACCAAATGGGACGTTATATCGTATTCATGCTGGTTAGTTCTTGGCCCCCTCCATTATGTTTTTAATTGGTACACCGGAATTTTAATGACACAATTGGTTTTGGAAATATTTTTTTAAATACAGTACAGAAAAAAAGTTTGGACACACCTTCTTATTCAAAGAGTTTTCTTTATTTTCATGACTATTCCAGGTTCTTCAAAGTAGCCACCTTTTGCTTTGATTACTGCTTTGCACGCTCTTGGCATTCTCTTGATGAGCTTCAAGAGGTAGTCACCTGAAATGGTCTTCCAACAGTCTTGAAGGAGTTCCCAGAGATGCTTAGCACTTGTTGGCCCTTTTGCCTTCACTCTGCAGTCCAGCTCACCCCAAACCATCTCGATTGGGTTCAGGTCCGGTGACTGTGGAGGCCAGGTCATCTGGCGCAGCACCCCATCACTCTCCTTCATGGTCAAATAGCCCTTACACAGCCTGGAGGTGTGTTTGGGGTCATTGTCCTGTTGAAAAATAAATGATGGTCCAACTAAACGCAAACCGGATGGAATAGCATGCCGCTGCAAGATGCTGTGGTAGCCATGCTGGTTCAGTATGCCTTCAATTTTGAATAAATCCCCAATAGTGTCACCAGCAAAGCACCCCCACACCATCACACCTCCTCCTCCATGCTTACCGGTGGGAACCAGGCATGTAGAGTCCATCCGTTCACCTTTTCTGCGTCGCACAAAGACACGGTGGTTGGAACCAAAGATCCGAAACTTGGACTCATCAGACCAAAGCACAGATTTCCACTGGTCTAATGTCCATTCCTTGTGTTCTTTAGCCCAAACAAGTCTCTTCTGCTTGTTGCCTTTCCATAGCAGTGGTTTGCTAGCAGATATTCTACCATGAAGGCCTGATTCACACAGTCTCCTCTTAACAGTTGTTCTAGAGATGTGTTTGCTGTTAGAACTCTGTGTGGCATTGACCTGGTCTCTAATCTGAGCTGCTGTTAACCTGCGATTTCTGAGGCTGGTGACTCGGATGAACTTATCCTCTGCAGCAGAGGTGACTCTTGGTCTTCCTTTCCTGGGGCTGTCTGCCTGTGAGCCAGTTTCTTTGTAGCGCTTGATGGGTTTTGTGACTGCAACTGGGGACACTTTCAAAGTTTTCCCAATTTTTCAGACTGACTGACCTTCATTTCTTAAAGTATTGATGGACACTCGTTTTTCTTTACTTAGCTGCTTTTTTCTTGCCATAATACAAATTCTAACAGTATATTCAGTAGGACTATCAGCTGTGTATCCACAACGCAACTGATGGTCCCAACTCCATTTATAAGGCAAGAAATCCCACTTATTAAACCTGACAGGGCACACCTGTGTAGTGAAAACCATTTCAGATGACTACCTCTTGAAGCTCATCAAGAGAATGCCAAGAGTGTGCAAAGCAGTAATCAAAGCAAAAGGTGGCTTCTTTGAAGAACCTAGAATATGACATATTTTCAGTTGTTTCACACTTTTTTATGTATATAATTCCACATGTGTTAATTCATAGTTTTGATGCCTTCAGTGTGAATCTACAATTTTCATAGTCATGAAAATAAAGAAAACTTTTGGTCTGTACTGTATGTAATTAACTAATGCACATTTTCTGGAGGCTATGCTGTGGCATGTGTTTTTTATATATATATATATATATATATATATATATATATATATATTTTTTTTTTTTATATATATATTTATATAATTTTCCTCTATAGTAATTTTTCCTCTTACTCCTCCTACTTTTCCACAACCTCCTGAAATACCCCCACATCCATTCACCCAGCAAGGCACTATTCATCTCTTCTTCCATCTTACCTTCTCATCTGACAGCTTGCACAAACCTGTTTGCAAACATAAAACACTTCCTTCCCACACACACAGACACCTCATGCCCTCTCCTATTCTCATCTATTAACACTTTCTCTGCTTCTCCTTACTGCTGGTGATATCTCTCCAAATCCAGGACCCCCTCAGCAAATCCCCACTATCACTTCCATGTCCCACTACAAATCTCCTTCTGCAAAATTCTGCAACCCCTTAAACCTAATTACCATTCCTCTGACCCCTGCCCCTTTGGTTCCTCTTGCAGGAGCATTATGGAACGCACGCTCTGTCCGTAACAAACTGTCGTACATTCATGAACTGTTCATCTCTCAAAACCTTTCGTTTCTGGGTCTCACAGAAACATGGCTGACACCCTCAGACACCTCCTTCCCTGCTGCACTCTCTTATAGTGGATTTCAATTCACTCACACCCCCCGCCCAGGCTGCAAACATGGTGGAGGAGTTGATCTTCTCCTATCAGACACCTGCTCCTACAGCCCAACTCCACTGCCACCCTCCATTACACTCACCTCATTTGAAGTACACTCTGTTCGCATCTACTCTCCCTCCAACCTTCAAGTAGCAGTCATTTACCGCCCTCCAGGCCCAGCCACCATATTTCTTGACCACTTCAACACCTGGCTACTACACTTTCTTTCTGCCAACATCCCCACTATCATCATGGGTGACTTCAACATCCCTATTGACACCTGCCACTCGGCCACCTCTAAACTCCTGTCGCTCTCTTCCTCCTTCGGCCTATCACAGTGGTCTTCAGCTCCCACCCACAGAGATGGTCACACTCTGGATCTGATCTTTACCCGCTTTTGCTCCCTATCTAACCTTTCTAACTCGCCTCTCCCCCTATCCGACCACAACCTACTCACCTTCTCTTCACTGGTCTCTTCTGTAGCCCCCCCCAGTCCACACACCAGCACACCCCCGCAGGAACCTTAAACATCTCGACTTTCACTTGCTTTCTGACTCTCTTCTCCCACTCTCTACCATCTGTTGCCTCCAAGACCCAGAAGCTGCTACCAACCTATATAACACTACAATAAGTACAGCTCTGGACACTGTTGCCCCCCTCACACATAACAAAATCCGGAAAATCAACAGACAACCCTGGCACACCAACCTGACCAAGAAACTCAGACAAGCTTCCAGGGCTGCTGAGCGGCGATGGAAAAAATACCCCTCTAAAGATCATTTCACTGCATACAAGCAATCCCTTCTCATATTCAAATCCTCACTCGCTGATGCAAAACAGGCCTACTTCTCATCTCTCATATCTTCCTTGTCACACACCCCTAAACAACTTTTTAGCACTTTTAACTCCCTTCTCCGCCCCCCAGCGCCCCCACCCTCTCCTCTCTTCTCAGCTGAGGACTTTGCCAAATATTTCAAACAAAAGATAGTTAACATCAGAGAAAGCTTTACTACACAGTCCCCACAGACCCTCTACACAACTGCTCGGTCCTCTCCCCCCAAAACCCGCTTCTCCACCATTACAGAAGAAAAACTCTCCACTCTACTCTCCAGATCACATCTCACCACCTGTGCACTTGACCCGATCCCATCCCACCTCATCCCTAACCTCACCGCAGTGTTTATCCCAGCCCTAACTCATCTCTTCAATCTATCACTAAACTCTGGTGTCTTCCCCTCTGCTTTTAAACATGCTACCATTACATCCATCCTCAAAAAGCCTTCACTTGACCCATCTTCCTTGTCCAGTTATCGACCCATATCACTTCTTCCGTATGCCTCAAAGCTACTTGAACAACATGTCCATTCAGAACTGTCCTCCCATCTCTCCTCCTGCTCCCTCTTTGACCGCCTACAATCTGGCTTCCGAACCCACCACTCGACCGAGACTGTCCTTACCAAAGTCACCAATGACCTACTGACAGCCAAAACCAAGAAACAATACTCTGTCCTCCTTCTCCTTGACCTGTCCTCTGCCTTCGACACTGTTGACCACTCCCTTCTGTTGCAAACTCTCTCATCTCTTGGCATCACTGACCTGGCTCTCTCCTGGATCACATCATACCTCACAGACCGGACGTTTAGCGTCTCCCACTCCCGCACCACCTCCTCGTCTCATGCCCTCTCTGTTGATGTCCCGCAAGGCTCTGTCCTAGGACCCCTGCTCTTCTCAATCTACACTTTTGGCCTGGGACAGCTCATAGAGTCCCATGACTTCCAGTATCACTCCTATGCTGATGACACACAAATCTACCTCTCTGGTCCAGACATCACCACCTTACTATCAAGAATCCCACAATGTCTATCTTCTATATCATCCTTCTTCGCCTCTCGCTTTCTTAAACTTAACATGGATAAGACAGAATTCATAATCTTTCCCCCATCTTGTTCAACCCCCCCAACAGACCTATCTATCACGATCAATGGCTGCACATTATCCCCAGTCAACAAAGCCCGCTGCCTTGGAGTGACCTTATATTCTGCCCTTTCCTTCCGACCGCACGTCCAAGCCCTTTCCACCACCTGCCGCCTCCAACTCAAAAACATCTCCCGCATCCGTGCTTTCCTTAACTTTGTATTTGCGAAAATGCTCGTACATGCCCTCATTATCTCCCGCCTAGACTACTGCAACATTCTCCTCTGTGGCCTTCCATCTAGCACTCTCGCACCCCTCCAATCTTTCCTCAACTCTGCTGCCCGACTAATCCACCTCTCACCTTATTACTCCTCTGCCTCTCCCCTCTGCCAATCCCCTCTGCCAATCCCTTTACTGGCTCCCCATTGCTTAACGAATCCACTTCAAAGTACTAACAAACACATACAAGGCCGTCCATAACCTGTCCCCTCCCTACATCTCTGAGCTACTTTCCCGATACATCCCCACACGCACTCTCCGATCCTCACAAGACCTCCTTCTCTCCTCTCCTCTTATCGCCTCTTCCCACAATCGACTCCAAGATTTCTCCCGTGCATCCCCCATACTCTGGAACTCGCTACCCCAACATATCAGACTCTCACCTACAGTGGAATCCTTCAAAAGAAACCTGAAAACCCACCTCTTCAGACAAGCCTACAACCAGTGACCCTGCTGCCTCTATACCGCCATGACCAACTTAACCCTACTGTGTCCTTCTCCCATACCATGTAGATTGTAAGCCCTCACGTGCAGGACCCTCTCTCCTTCTGTACCAGTTTGTAACTCATCTTGTTTATGATTAGTGCAATTGTCTGTGTTATGTATGTG
This sequence comes from Bufo gargarizans, assembly GCF_014858855.1. Classification (NCBI taxonomy): domain Eukaryota; kingdom Metazoa; phylum Chordata; class Amphibia; order Anura; family Bufonidae; genus Bufo; species Bufo gargarizans. The sequence goes on from NC_058080.1 coordinate 76,653,592, forward strand.
CACCGCTTATCATATGTACAGCGCTATGGAATGAATGGCGCTTTAATAATAATAATAATAATAGTTTTATATATATCTTAAAAATCCTTAGAAATAAAAATTGTCAAAGGAATATATTGCAATTTGTATGCATGGGAACACATTCCTGCTGTAGACAAGGAACCTGCTGCTGTCAGAGGTGTATAAGTTTATTTTTGGTGTTGCCTGCCCCGGTCTGGCAGGGGCCCATTCCTGGGAACATATTCCTGCTAAAAACAAAGAACCGGCTCCTGTCTGTTCTGGATGAGTTTGGCCCAGCTATGCGTAGACCTTATACTACACCATTACCATTTACCTGCTGCTGTCTGTCCTGATGATTTTGGCCCAGCTATTTGTAGGATTTATACCACCCCATTACTATTTACCTGCTGCTGTCTGTCCTGATGATTTTGGCCGAGCTATGTGTAGGCCTTATAGTACATTATTACTATTTGTAACACAGATAAAGGCGGCTCTCCACTGGTTTTTCTGGTAGCAGGTGCTCTTGTCCAAATTGACTCACCCTCGTCAATAAAAAGTGGATTTAAAATTATATAGAAATAGTGGACAGGCACTCTATTTATGGGTTCATGAAAAGGCAGTTTTATTTATAAAAGCAATATATCAATAAAAAAATATATCTATAGAGTCTAAATATAGCAGCAATTAATATTAGTTAGTTAGTGAATATAGCAGCAATAAATAACAATAACAATATAGCAGCAGTTAATGGATGGCACTTGATGAATAAGAAAAATGTTCATATAGTTGCAATAAAGGTTTTTTATATAATCTCCCCTTGTATAGACCACTGATTAGTGGAGCAATGTTGCAACAATGTTCTTAATGACAATCTTCTTAGTAGCTAAAAATGTCTTCTTATCTTTCTTTCCTATATCGTGCAGATAATCCAGTTTAGCTTATAAAGTCTCTATTATATGTATTCAATATTTCACTCACGATTAAGCTGTTTCTCTGGTGCGGCGTCCCGCTCCTGTTTTGAAAAACAGACTGACCTTTTGTGATTCGGATCCTTCAGTTTCAGCTTGTTCAGTGGTCGGCGTGCCACATGCTATGGCGGCGTATCTCTTAGTTGTTAGTTCGCCCCTTCAATGTTCAGGTCGCCTCTTGACCCCTTTGTTTCAGCTGTCAGGACTCCGCTTTGTAAGTAACAGGTCAGTTTCGTGAGTGTCTTGAATTTAGTTCTTCTTAGAGCGCTCCAGTGATGTAAATCTGTTCAAAGTATGCTGTTTCAATCAGATTGAAACAGCATACTTTGAACAGATTTACATCACTGGAGCGCTCTAAGAAGAACTAAATTCAAGACACTCACGAAACTGACCTGTTACTTACAAAGCGGAGTCCTGACAGCTGAAACAAAGGGGTCAAGAGGCGACCTGAACATTGAAGGGGCGAACTAACAACTAAGAGATACGCCGCCATAGCATGTGGCACGCCGACCACTGAACAAGCTGAAACTGAAGGATCCGAATCACAAAAGGTCAGTCTGTTTTTCAAAACAGGAGCGGGACGCCGCACCAGAGAAACAGCTTAATCGTGAGTGAAATATTGAATACATATAATAGAGACTTTATAAGCTAAACTGGATTATCTGCACGATATAGGAAAGAAAGATAAGAAGACATTTTTAGCTACTAAGAAGATTGTCATTAAGAACATTGTTGCAACATTGCTCCACTAATCAGTGGTCTATACAAGGGGAGATTATATAAAAAACCTTTATTGCAACTATATGAACATTTTTCTTATTCATCAAGTGCCATCCATTAACTGCTGCTATATTGTTATTGTTATTTATTGCTGCTATATTCACATTATTACTATTTACCTGCTATTGTCTGTCCTGATGATTTTGGCCGAGCTATGTATAGGCCTTATACTACATCATTACCATTTACCTGCTTCTGTCTGTCCTATCATTACCATTTACATGCTGCTTCTGCCTGTCCTGATGATTTTGGCCGAGCTATGTGTATGTCTTATACTACACCATCACCTTTTTCCTGCTGCTGTCTATCCTGATGATTTTGGCCGAGCTATGTGTAGGCCTTATACTACCTCGTTACCATTTACCTGCTTCTGTCTGTCCTGATGATTTTAGCCAAGCTATGTGTAGGACTTATACTACCCCATTACCATTTACCTGCTACTGTCTGTCCTGATGATTTTGGCTGAGCTATGTGTAGGCCTTATACTACCCCATTACCATTTACCTGCTGCTGTCTGTTCTGATAAGTTTGTCTGAGCTATGTGTAGGCCTTATACTACACCGTTACAATTTACCTGCTGTTGTCTGTCCTGATGAGTTTGGCCAAGCTATGTGTAGGCCTTATACTACACAATTACCATTTACCTGCCATCTTAGTGTGCCTGCCATTGAACTTCCTCCATAGCTCAAAAACGGATCCCCCTCACAATGGCCTGCTTCTCAGACTGAACCCAGGTCCTGTCATAGCCCCGCTGAAACATGCTCTGCAGGATAAAGATGCAAGCATATAATCCCATTACAAGTATTGAAAATAATGTCCTCAACAAAACAGCAAAAAGTATTTAAGCCTTTGAAGGGAAAATATTAGATTTAATGTTACCGATATAAGATTGGATTGTATTGCGATTGTATGTGTGTGGGTTCTGAGAAATGAGATATTGGCCAGCTGAGCAGAGATGTACCTGCCTAGTGAAGTGACGGTATGGTATGGGGTGTAAAGCAGGTTCGCCTCCCTGTGGTGCACCCTGGGTAACTCTAAATGAACCAGCAAATACTGGCGGTCAGATAAAGAAAGCGTCTCCTGAGTCCTGACCAACAGGATACAAATTCTAATCTATAGACTATATGTGTGTGTGTGGTATATAGTGTGTGGCACAAAAATGGATGTGCAATGTGCATGTGAGAGATATTTCTCTGCTGTCCATCCATACATGCTACAGACATAGTGCTATGATGTCACAATACTTAGTGCACCAATCAGTAATATCTACTGAGACCTGATAAAATGTGAAGTTGTATGTATAAAAAACATTTGCATCATTAGCGACGATTTTCGCAATAATTAATATTTTAAAACACTCTATCTGCATATAAAGCGATTGTTCTGACATGCATATGAAATGTAATCAAATACACTGCTATAATGTCAAATTACTTGCAGTGATCAGGAGTTCTTCCTCACTGTTGCGAAAATTTCTGCCAACCATGTTTTCTAATCTCATCAAACTTTGGGTAGTTTGAGAACAGTTGCTAAACTAGGCCATGCCCGTTTTGCACATGCGCAAAAGGCGAATATCAGATTGCCGATTTTTGCAATAAAGAAAATAAAGGATGGAGATCGCAAATTCTCAAATTTGCGAATATATGACGAATATTTGCGCTCAAATCTTCACAAAATATCGCTAATTTGAATATAGCCCCTTCTGCTCATCACAACTTGTGATAACTTTGATCATTATAAGTGCATGGAGTAGGAGGACAAAAGTGGACAAATCACATGTGATTAATACTCCACCTATTCCTTTGTTCAGAAGGCAAAGATATCAGATATGTTCTTTATAAAATATGTCAATGTTTTTTAATGCTACACTGGGCCCAAACAATTGTCAGGTCAGTAGACTGGGCAGTTGCTTAAGCTTTCTTGTCTATCTATTTAAATGTATTATTTTTCTACAAATTTTGACATAATTAATGTTGCTTTCTAAATTCTACACTATTCATCGTTGGTTTTAAACTTCTGATTGCCCTTGAAGAAAGACCGTTTTTTTATGATTGAATTTTACTCCTTTTGGGCTAAAAATCTTTATTAAAAAGATTGAGCCATTCTGCCACAAAGGGTAAACTGTTTTTCTAGTTTCACTTTTGGTCTTCTAATAATATTTATCTTTAAATTACTAAGAGGTCATAAACACCTATTCAAGCCCGATTCCTATAAGTAAGATAAGGATTGAGCTATAATGAGTGCTTATAAATAAGGTCAGAGAGCAGAGATAAGGAGCCCATTAGCTAGCTGTCTGACAGAGCAGAGAGAAAATTCAGATCCTGCTAATAGATCATCTCAGCTCTGTACAAGAAAAGTACTCCATATTTTTAATAAAGTCCAATTGAAAAAAGATGTTTAGGTCATAATGCACTCATAAAAATGTATAAATTTGCCCCCAAAGCCTTTTACTCTAACCCTATAACTTTCCCACAATGCAGTCTGCTTTGAACACAGGAAAAGTGAATTTTGAGTTTAACATTAACTAATTGATGTTATAATCCTAATTATTGTCTTTAGCAATGTGGGCAATCCAGTAATAGGTGATAAATATGTAAAGGGTTTCTCCGAAAATTATTTTAAATGGTTACCAGCAAACTGTCCTAGAATGTGAGCAGGACTGGTTGCCTCCAGTTGCAGAGATGAGTGAACACGGTCTTACTACACACTACGATCTGGCACTTACCTATACTACATACTGGTAAGTTTTCCTGTCAGACAGCTCAGGCATGATGGCATATTTGTCATGGTCTTACCTCCTTGCTGTCCTCCTTCGTTTGACATGTGCTGGCGGCCATCTTGGTTTCTGGGTTTCTTGTAGCCTCCCACCCTGCGGCTCCTCCTTCCCACTGGGAGGAGCTGGATGCCTAGCTCATATATATAGGAGGTCTGTGGCTTCAGTTCCTTGCTTGGTCCTCCTGTGCTCACATGCTTCTAAGACTGCTGCTTCTTCTGGTTCCTGATCCTGGCTTCGTCTGACTACCCTGCTGATTCCTGATCCTGGCTTCGTCTGACTACCCTGCTGATTCCTGATCCTGGCTTCGTCTGACTACCCTTCTGGTTCCTGATCCCTGGTTTCGCAAGACCCTGCTTCGGTTTAGCCATCCGTTTGGACTTTTGCCTTACAGCTTTATTTTCAATAAAGCCTTCTTATTTCCACTCATCTCTTGTTGTACGTCTGGTTCATGGTTCCATGACATTAGGACCAAGCCATGAATTCTGATGGTACAGGGCCATCCTCGCTACCTACGCTGGTTGCCAGACTTGATCAGCAGGATCACCTGTTGGGTCGGTTCGCTGTGGCGTTGCAAACCCTGCTTGAACGCACGGCTCATTTAGCTTCCGTTGCCGATGGGTCGGTTGTCGCTCCTGGACCCGCTCCTACTGCCGCTCCGGTTGTTGCGCCAGAGTCTACCCCGACACCTGTTGCTGCGCCTGCGGTGTTTCGGGGTATGACCGGTTCTGCCCCCCTTCCACAGCGCTTTGGGGGAGAGCCAACTCAGTGCCGAGGTTTCCTTAACCAGGTGGGCATTTATTTCGAGTTGCTGCCACATGCCTTTCCTACTGAGAGATCAAAGGTGGGCTTATTGATCTCGCTGCTCTCGGACAAGGCCTTGGCCTGGGCCAGCCCTTTATGGGAGAACAACAATCCGGTGGTTGCCGAGTTTTCTGGTTTTGTTGCTTCTCTTCGGAAGGTATTCGATGTGCCGGCTCGTGCTGCCTCTGCTGCGAAGCTCCTTATGTCCATCAGACAGGGTTCACGATCCGTAGCTGAATACTCCATTGAGTTTCGTACCCTGGCAGCAGAGGTGGGCTGGAATAATGAGGCTCTGGTCGCTGCTTTCTCTCATGGTCTCTCGGATGCCTTGAAGGATGAGGTTGCAGCTAAGGACCTACCAGTGGAGCTCGAGTCTCTTATTTCTTTCCTGATTTTGATTGACACCAGACTCAGGGAGAGACCTTCCTTTAAGGAGAGCCTGCGGAGGCCTTCTAACAGATTGGCGCCTACGTTTGCTGTCCCACCCGTGCCTCCCTCTCCTCCCACGCCTCCTGGGGATGACTTGTCTGGGGGTGAACCCATGCAGCTGGGGTTTGCTCGCCTGTCCGAGGGGGAGAGGGTACTCCGGAGACGCGAGGGCCGATGCATGTACTGTGGTCTCGGTGGGCATTTTCGGTTGGCATGCCCGAACCGTCCGGGAAACGCTCGCACCTGAGATCCTGTCGGGGGCAGATCTTGGGTGGAGTCTCCTCGTCCCCGGTTTCCCGTGTTGACAAACCACTGATTACTGTTGTCCTCTCCTGGGTCGGGGGCTCGGTGACGACCCAGGCGTTGGTGGACTCTGGTGCTGGTGGTTTGTTCATTGATAGTGTGTTCGCTGCCGCCAATTCCATTCCTCTGCAGCCTCGAGGTTCCCCACTGGCTCTTGAGGCGATAGACGGCAGACCCCTTCTGCCGCCACACGTGACTCATGAGACCCTTCCAGTGGGGATGGCCATTGGTGCCGTTCACAGAGAGTCGGTCTGTCTCCAGGTTATTTCGTCTCCACACTACTCGGTGGTCTTGGGGTACCCCTGGCTCCAGAAGCATAATCCGACTTTCGATTGGAAATCGGCCGAGATCCTCTCGTGGTCACCGCAATGTGGGGCTAGTTGCATCCATGGGCCTGTCAAGTTGCTGTGTACTTCGTCGGACTCTCTGTTGCCTCCTGAATACGAGGAGTACCGGGATGTATTCGATAAGGTGCGTGCGGTTGCCCTACCTCCGCACCGCCCATACGATTGTGCCATAGAGTTACAATCTGGTGCCGTTCCTCCTCGTGGCAAAGTCTATCCACTGTCGGTAGCGGAGAATGAGGCCATGGAGGAGTACGTGAGGGAGGCGCTTTCACGCGGACACATCCGCAAATCCTCGTCCCCGGCAGGGGCTGGATTTTTCTTTGTGAAAAAGAAGGGAGGTGAGTTGAGGCCTTGCATCGATTACAGGGGTCTCAATCGCATCACGATCAAGAACGCTTAACCGATACCCTTGATTTCCGAGCTGTTCGATCGCCTCAAAGGGGCCACAGTCTTTACCAAACTCGACCTGAGGGCGGCATATAACCTGGTAAGGATCAAGGCGGGCAATGAGTGGAAGACCGCGTTTAACACCAGGACCGGTCATTATGAATCCTTGGTTATGCCCCTTGGGTTGTGCAATGCGCCCGCAGTCTTCCAGGAATTCATCAACGATGTTTTCCGTGACCTGTTGCAGCAGTGTGTGGTGGTCTATTTGGATGACATCTTGGTATATTCTGAATCCATGGAGGCCCACATTCTGGATGTCAGACGAGTGTTGCAACGGTTACGAGAGAACAAGCTGTTCGGTAAGCTTGAGAAATGCGAATTTCACCGATCCCAGGTAACCTTCTTAGGTTACATCATTTCCGCTGAGGGGTTCTCCATGGATCCTGAGAAGGTTTCGGCTGTCTTACAGTGGCCCCAGCCCAGTGGTCTTCGTGCCCTGCAGCGCTTTTTGGGCTTCGCCAATTATTATCGGAAGTTCATCAGGGACTTTTCCAGGCTAGCCAAGCCTCTCACGGATCTGACCAAGAAGGGCAGTAATCCCCAGGTCTGGCCGCCCGAGGCCATCCGAGCTTTTGAGGCTCTAAAGTCCGCCTTTGTGTCGGCTCCGATTCTGTCGCATCCCAACCCTGGGTTGCCGTTTGTCCTCGAGGTGGACGCGTCTGAGACGGGAGTAGGCGCCCTCCTGTCTCAGCGTAGAACACCAGAGGGTCCTCTGCTTCCTTGTGGGTTTTACTCCCGGAAACTGTCTTCCGCGGAGTGCAACTACCAGATTGGTGACAGGGAGTTATTGGCCATCGTGCAGGCCCTTAAAGAATGGAGGCACTTGCTCGAGGGCTCGGTGGTTCCGGTTCTCATCCTGACGGACCACAAGAATCTGACCTACCTCTCTGAGGCCAAGAGATTGACACCACGTCAGGCCAGATGGGCTCTGTTCTTGTCACGTTTTAATTACGTGGTCTCCTACCTACCCGGTTCCAAGAACATCAGAGCGGATGCCTTATCACGGCAGTACTCCGAGCTGTCCGGGGAGGAGTCGATTCCGACTTCGGTCATACCTCCGAATCAGATCCTGGCCGCCATTCGAACCAGCCTGACCTCTCCCCTGGGTGAGCAGATTTTGGCTGCTCAATCTGGTGCTCCCTCTGGGAGACCCAACGGCAGGTGTTTTGTGCCTGAGGAGTTGCGCACTCGGTTGTTGCGAACCTACCATAACTCCAAGGCCGCGGGGCATCCTGGAAAGAATCAGCTATCCTGGGCTGTTTCACGTCTGTTCTGGTGGCCTTCTCTACGTTCCGACATCGCCGCATATGTAGCGGCATGCTCCGTTTGTGCCCAGAGTAAGTCCCCTCGGCACCTTCCGTTGGGCCTTTTGCAACCCATAGCCACCGGGGAGCGTCCATGGTCACACCTGGGGATGGATTTCATTGTGGACCTCCCTGCATCCCGAGGCCATACGGTCATTCTCATGATAGTGGATCGGTTTTCCAAAATGTGCCACTGTGTTCCTCTTAAGAAGTTACCCTCTGCACAAGAGTTGGCCTCGATTTTTGCCAGGGAGGTCTTCCGGTTGCACGGTTTGCCCAAGGAGATTGTGTCGGATCGGGGGAGTCAGTTTGTGTCCAGGTTCTGGCGCGCCTTTTGCTCCCAGTTGGGGATTCATCTCTCTTTCTCCTCGGCCTACCACCCTCAGTCCAATGGGGCCGCAGAACGATCCAATCAGGCCTTGGAGCAATTCCTTCGTTGCTATGTCTCCGATCACCAAGACAATTGGGTTGACCTCCTGCCTTGGGCTGAGTTTGCCAGGAACACGGCGGTGAACTCTTCCTCTGGGACGTCTCCCTTCATGGCCAATTATGGGTTCCAACCTGCCGTGTTACCGGAGGTATTCTCTCCCCAGGATATTCCGGCTGTGGAGGATCACCTTTCCGTCCTACGTGCTTCTTGGGTACAGATCCAGAGGTCCCTTGAGGTCTCTGCGCAGCGCCAGAGACTCCAGGCTGATCGCAGACGAGCGCCCGCTCCTTCCTACCAGGTCGGAGACCGCGTATGGTTGTCCAACCGCAACCTCAACCTTCGAGTGCCCACTCCCAAGCTGGCGCCTCGCTTTGTTGGTCCCTTCCGAGTGCTTCGCAGGGTAAACCCGGTAGCCTATGCCCTTGCGCTTCCTCCTGGCATGCGGATCTCCAACGTGTTTCATGTCTCCCTGTTGAAGCCACTGGTGTGTAATCGTTTCACTTCCTCGATTCCTCGGCCTCGTCCGGTCCAAGTGGGCAATCGTGAGGAGTATGAGGTGAGCAATATCCTGGACTCACGCCTGGTCCGCGGCCGGGTGCAGTTTTTGGTCCATTGGCGTGGTTATGGTCCAGAGGAGCGTTCCTGGGTTCCCTCCGCACGCTTCCCTCAGAAACCGTTCCTTACTCCGCGGAGGAGGGGCCCTTGAGGGGGAGGTACTGTCATGGTCTTACCTCCTTGCTGTCCTCCTTCGTTTGACATGTGCTGGCGGCCATCTTGGTTTCTGGGTTTCTTGTAGCCTCCCACCCTGCGGCTCCTCCTTCCCACTGGGAGGAGCTGGATGCCTAGCTCATATATATAGGAGGTCTGTGGCTTCAGTTCCTTGCTTGGTCCTCCTGTGCTCACATGCTTCTAAGACTGCTGCTTCTTCTGGTTCCTGATCCTGGCTTCGTCTGACTACCCTGCTGATTCCTGATCCTGGCTTCGTCTGACTACCCTGCTGATTCCTGATCCTGGCTTCGTCTGACTACCCTTCTGGTTCCTGATCCCTGGTTTCGCAAGACCCTGCTTCGGTTTAGCCATCCATTTGGACTTTTGCCTTACAGCTTTATTTTCAATAAAGCCTTCTTATTTCCACTCATCTCTTGTTGTACGTCTGGTTCATGGTTCCATGACAATATTGTAGGCATGATCGCATCATTACTATCTATTGTCGAGCAGTGTAGTGTGTAGTGAGGACCCTCGCCCTCACCCCTCTAGGCAGCACTACAAATGGAGGTAATCAGTCTTGCTCACATTCTAGAACAGTTAGCTGGCAGACATTTTAAAGAAAAGTCATTCCCTGAGAACCCCATTAACTTTGAGGAATTTTAAATACCCTGCTATTGCCTTGTGAATCTGTTGTTATTCTGTAATTCTGTAATTATTGTTTTGTCAAAGTGTATTATTCTGTTCATTTTAATTTGCACAACACCAAGAAGTTGTTAACACTTTAAAATAAAGTGTAGCTGTCATTTCAAGTATTTTTTCAGCACAAGCTCTCGTGTTTACATGAGAAATAAAAAAAAATTCTGACCGATTTATGACTTGTATCTGGCATTTTAGCAGTTTTCACTCTGCAATATGCCTATAATTCTATTTTTTTTTTTAGCTGGTGGGTGGAGACTGTTTGTTTTCATGTCTGCCAATACACTACACATGGAGAAACAGTGGATCCTTCTTTCGAATTCTCCATAACACATCAGAAGCACAGAAGCAGCAGCAGTAATGGGGGACATTACACATCACATCTGAGCAGGTTAAATGGGAAATCAGCATTTAATTAAAACAGTAAATCACTTAGATATCAGCAGCAGCCTCTCTGTGTTAGTCTATCTGTCTCTGCCTGTCCCTCCTTTCTCCTTTCCTCTCTCCCTGTATAGATTTCTATGTAATCTGAATTTTAAGCCCATCTGAATAGTAAATTGAGAGTAAGGGCCCTATTACACCTGCAGACTCTGCAGGCGATTTTCAGGAGTGATCCTTTCTGGAAATCACCAGCAGCGATCTCCTCCTCAGAATGGGGATGAGCAATTGCTAATGCCATAGCTGGTCCCCATACTGAATCACTATTTGCTGGCAGCAGATTCTGATTACATGAAACGATCTGCCGCCGACTAAGGAGGATTTTTAACCTGTTGGGGACACATGACGTACCGGCGTGTGGTGATCGGAACAGAGTGCCTGCTCAAATCATTCACCCCCCCCGTATCCGTGATCGCAGTAAACTGCAGGTCAATTCAGACCTGCAGTTTGCTGCATTTCTGGGTCATTTGGATCTCTGGTGACCCGATAACCCGGGATAGGATGGTGATCGGTGGTGTGATAATACTGCAATCCTGAGAGGTGATGGGACCCCTCCCACCCTCTCACACACATTTTTTGGGGCGCAAGCGTTTGTTTGTTTTTGCCTACGCTGACTGTGTCCGGCCACTGTTAGCGCATCGCCTTTTTTGGGGTTTTCACTTTTTTTATTTAGTTTTTTTTTTCTGTTAGGTTTAGGGCAAAGTCTGCGAACACCCATGCCCCCACACACACGCACACTAAATAAAGTTTTCCACTCACGCACACACACACGCTCCCCTATTGCCCGCCGGATGTTCTCGGCCGAGGAGGCATACGCCCAGTTTGCCTCTGACTCCGAGAGCCCCAGTGAGGACCACGATGACCCCTTTTTCCTTTTTTTTCAGGGACTACCTTGTGAATCTGATGGTGGAGCAAACGAACTTGTACGCCCTCAGTTCATTGCTCAACACCCGGGCTCCTTTTTGGCTAGGGCCGGTGGCTGGACTCTATTCAGTGCAGCCAAGATGAGGACATTTTGGGGCCTCGTGCTGCACATGGGCCTAGTCAAAAAACCCAGTGTTAGGCGTCCCCAGAGTGGGGATGCCCTCTACCAGACCCCACTTTACAGTACGGCCATGACATGCTCCCGTTTTAAGGCCATCCAGAAATGACTGCATTATGCAGATAATGCAGCATGTCCCCCCCAAGGTGATCCTGCCTATGACCGCCTGTACAAAATCAGGCGAGTCATCGCTTTGGGGCAGAATTTTGGGAGGTCTATGTACCTGGAAGAGAGGTCACGTTGATAAGACTCTTATTGCTTTCAAGGGAAGACTCATTTTCCATCAGGATGTTCCCTCTAAGCGGGCGAGGTATGACGTGAAGCTGTACAAACTTTGTGAGAGTACCTCAGGGTACATTTTCAAGTTTCATGCGTACGAGGGGCGAGATTCCCGTATTCAACCCCCACTCTGGGTGTTAGCGGGAAACTTGTGTGGGACCTTATGCACCCACTGCTAGATAAGGGTTACCACCTTTACGTGGATAACTTTTATACTAGTATCCCCTTGTTCCTGTCCCTCTCCGCCAGATCCACGTCCCCTTGTGGGACCGTGCGTAAAAATAAACGAGGCCTACTCACCCCCTCCAGGTACCTATCCCCAGGGGCGAGACCCGTGCCCTTACTAGTAGAAACCTTTTGCTGGTCAGATATAAGGACAAGAGGGATGTCCTTGTACTGTCCACAATTCACGGTAACGGCATCACACTTGTCTCTTTGCAAGGTACTGCGGCAACGGTCCTCAAGCCCAATTGTATCGTCAACTACAATCGATATATGGGAGGAGTTGATCTCTCTGATCAAGTCCTCAAGCCATATAATTGCATGCGCAAAACCTGGGCATGGTACAAAAAATTCTACTTGGTGCAGGTTGCCTTGTACAACTCTTTTGTGCTGTCCCTGAGCGCTGGCAACACAGGGAAATTCCTCCAGTTCTATGAGGCAGTCCTCAAGGCCCTGATCTTTTCTGACCGGGAAAGTACCTTGGGAACTGTAGGCGCCCGGATCGTCCCGGGTTAACACTTTCCAGGTGTGGTCCCCCAGACTGGAAAGAAGTGACAGACCCAAAAAAGGTGCAGAGTGTGTCACAGGAGGGGGATACGGAAGAACATCCCCACTCAGTGTGACACGTGCCCCGATTATCCGGGCCTCTGCATTATTGGTTGCTTCAGGGAGTGCCACACTTCCATGGAGTACTACATTTATAATCTTCTTCCCCAATTTTAATTCCATTTAGCCACTGACAATCGGAAATAAACTATGGTTCTCATACTTGAGACACCAAAACAAAAAATATTTTTTTCAAAATTATATTTTGTAAAACTAAAATAAATAAAAAAGTAGACATATTATGTATTGCCGCGTCCGTAAGAATCTGCTCTACAAAAATACCCCATGACTTAACCCCTCAGATAAACACGGTCCAAAAAATAAAATAAAACCTTTTTTCTTTTGTCACCTTACATCACAAAAAGTGTAATAGCAAGCAAACAAAAAGTCATATGCCCCCCAAAGTAGTGCCAATAAAACCGTCCGCTCATCTCACAAAAAATGAGCCCCTACCTAAGGCAATCGGCTAAAAACAAAAAACAAACAAACTGACTTTTAGACTATGGAGATACTAATATTTCTTAAATTCTGAAATTTCATCTCCATTTGCCAATATCTCTTGAGGAACACCTAAAGGGTTAACAAAGTTTGTAAAAATCAGTTTTGAATACCTTGAGGGTGTAGTTTTTTTAGATGGGATCACTTTTATGGAGTTTCTACTCTAGAGTGCTTCAGGGGGGCTTCAAATGGGACATGGTGTAAATCTGCCTTCCAAAAACCACACTGCTCTCCTTTCCCTCTACGCCATGTCGTGTGTCCGTACAATAGTTTACGACCACATATGGGGTGTTTCTGAAACTACAGAATCAGGGCAATAAATATTTAGTTGTGTTTGGCTGTTAACCCTTGCTTTGTTAATGGTAAAAATGGATTAAAATGAAAAATTTAAAAAAAAAATTTAATTCGGAAATTTCATCTCCATTTGCCAATAACTCTTGTGGAACACCTAAAAGGTTAACAAAGTTTGTAAAATCAGTTTTGAATACCTTGAGGGGTGTAGTTTCTTAGATGGGGTCACTTTTATGGAGTTTCTACTCCAGGGGAGCATTAAATAAACCAGTCCAGCAAAATCTGCCTTCCAAAAACCACACAGCGCTCCTTTACCTCTACGCCCTACCGTGTGCCCGTACAGTAGTTTTAGACCACATATGGAGTGTTTCTTCAGAACTTCAGAATCAGGGCAATAAATATTGAGTTTTGTTTGGCTGTTAACCCTTGCTTTGTTACTGGAAAAATGGATTAAAATGGAAAATTTGTCAAAAAATGGCAATTCTGAAATTTAATCTCAATTTGCCAATAACTCTTGTGGAACACCTAATGGGTTTGCAAAGTTTGTAAAATCTGTTTTGAATACCTTGAGGGGTGTAGTTTCCAAAATGGTGTCACTTTTGGGTGGTTTCTATTATGCAAGCCTCACAAAGTGACTTCAGACCTGAACTGGTCCTTAAAAAGTGGGTTTTGGAAAAATTTTGAAAAATTTCAGGATTTGCTTCTAAACTTCTAAGCCTTGTAAGGTCCCCAAAAAATAAAATGGCATTCCCAAAATGATCCAAACATGAAGTAGACATATGGTGAATGTTAATTAATTACTATTTTTGGAGGTATTACTATGTACAGTCCTGATCAAAAGTTTAAAGCCACTTGAAAAATTGAAAAAAAAATCATATTTTACATTGTTGGCTCTTAACAAGGTTCAAAGTAGAGCTTCAACATGCATCAAGAAGAAATGGAGTGAGACAAAACATTTTTTGAGCATTCAATTTAATGAAAACAATGAATAAACTGAAACAGGCTGCTTTTCAGATGATCAAAAGTTTAGGACCACATGCCTTTAAAAGGCCAAATCTGTGCAAAGATTGGATTCATTGTCATTTTCTGTCAGGTAGTCACACATTGTGATGGCAAAGTCAAAAAAACTCTCCCTTTTTGAAAGTGATCAGGTTGTTGAACTGCATAAGCAGGGTCTCTAACAGGGCGCCATCGCTTCTGAGGTGGGATGCAGTAAAACAGTCATTTGGAATTTCTTAAATGATCCTGAGGGTTATGGAACAAAAAGTCAAGTGAAAGACACCAAAAAAATTCACCAGCACTGAGCCGGAGGATCCAATTGGCTGTCCGTCAAGACACTGGACGATCCTCGACCCAAATTAAGGCCCTTACTGGTGCTGACTGCAGCCCCATAACCTTTAGATAGCATCTGAGACAAAAGGGCTTCAAAAACCCAAAAATTCTTCAAAGACCTCATCTCCTTGAATGCCACAGAATTGTTCGCTTGGACTTTGCAAGAGAGCACCAAACATGGGACATTCAAAGGTGGAAGAAAGTTTTATTCTCTGATGAGAAAATGTTTTACCTTGATGGTCCTGAAGGTTTCCAACGTTACTGGCATGACAAGCAGATCCCACCTGAGATTTTCTCTACTCGCCACAGTGGAGGGGGCGCCATAATGGTCTGGGGTGCTTTTTGCTTCAGTGGAACAATGGAGCTTCAGGAAGTGCAGGGGCGTCAAACGGACACTGGCTATGTCCAGATGTTGCAGAGAGCATTCCTCATAACTGAGGGCCCTCGTCTGTGTGGTAACGACTGGGTTTTTCAACAGGACAACGCTACAGTACACAATGCTCGCAGGACAAGGGACTTCTTCCAAGAGAATAACATCACTCTTTTGGCCCATCCTGCGTGTTCCCCTGATCTAAATACAATTGAGAACCTTCGGGGATAGATGGCAAGGGAAGTTTACAAAAATGGACAACAGTTCCAGACAGTAGATGGCCTTCGTGCTGCCGTCTTCACCACTTGGAGAAATGTTCCCACTGACCTCATGGAAACGCTTGCATCAATCATGCCGAAACAAATTTTTGAAGTGATCAACAATAACGGCGGAGCTACTGATTACTGAGTTCATGTTTGGAAGTTGCATTTCTGTTTTGGGGGGGTTTAGTTTTTTTTTGGAGGTGTGGTCCTAAACTTTTGATCAGCTGAAAAACAGCCTGTTTCAGTTTATTCATTGTTTTCATTAAATTGAATGCTCAAAATTTTTTTTGTCTCACTCCCATTTCTTCTTGTTGCATGTTGAAGCTCTACTTGGATCCTTGTTAAGATCCAGCCATGCTAAATATGATTTTTTGCCATTTTTCATGTGGTCTTAAACTTTTGATCAGGACTGTATTATAGAAGTAGAGAAATTGAAACTTGGAAATTTGACAATTTTTTTCAAATTTTTTGTTAATTTGGCATTTTTTTATAAATAAAAAAGTTTTTTTTTTTACTTAATTTTACCAGTGTCATGAAGTACAATATGGGATGAAAAAACAATCTCAGAATGGCGTGGATAAGTAAAAGCGTTTTAAAGTTATTCACACATATAGTGACACTGGTCAGATTTGCAAAAAATGGCCTGGTAGTTAAGGTGAAAATGAGCCCTGTCCATACGGGGTTAAACATGTTGAAAGACTCTAATTACCTGATGAAAACACACTTACAAACACTTGTTAGTGATGATCTTGAAGATCATCTGCAGGTGAAATAAGGCCCTTAGTAAAGGGGATGGAAAGCAGAAAAAGATTCTGATAAAAGAAGGAGGCATCTTTCTCTGATAATATATATTGCAAAGTTTCTTATGATCGCTTGTTCTATTCATTTATGGAGAACAATGAGTTAATGTTTAATACCAATATTAAACCTATTGAATTGACTATAAGTCACTTATCCAGAGTAAATTACAAACCTCACTATATTAAGTCTTCCTGGCACCAGCTAAACTTTGACAGTACATATGTTAGCTATCATGTCATTAGGAGTTATAGCAGTTGGTGTTTTTTTGTTATTATATGGTGATCAGATATCTTCAATTTTTCTTAGTGCAATATTAGAAATCATTGAGTGAATGTGGTAGGTTTACTTGCAGCCCTCTGTAAGACTACATACATAATTTTGTAATATTGCCTCAGCTCTTTTGCACTGGCACTCACAGCTCTGCTACATCTTTACGAAGAGAGGGAAAGTTCATAAACATTCTACATCTCAACAAGAAATATATCATCTAACTATATGCACAATTCTAAGGCTTTAATAGAAACCCCATAGGATTTTTGACATACTCTCAAGCAAGCCATGACTTTAATTGCTAGTTTTAAACCAGTTGACAGAAATGTATTTTTATCATTTTAATGAGGCAAAATATCACTTTTTCAGCTTCAAAAACCATTTTATTTTCATTTTGACCCCATTACTTAAGTGATCTGCAGGTCTGCTCGCACCACCGGAGTAATCATAACAGACAGACAAAGTTTGCTTGACTGGCATGTGGGACACAATGGTCAGAGATGAGGGGACAGGGGGCAGGTGCAGTACCAGAATCTCAACTATTTTGTCAAAGCAATGACTTGCTGCTAGAAAAAAAAGACCTGCCAAGTGTTCCAAACTAATCCTTGCGGCTACTTTGAGCTGTGGAGCTATTATTAAAATAACTGGCTTAATACACACAGCCAAAATTGCAAAGAAAAAATTACAGATGGGGCAGGTCATCAAAGTTTTATTGTAATCTTTTCCTACACTGTGGAAATTAATCATTTTTACCTTTTCTTTCAGTGTTTAATAAAACAGTATTATTGCACTACATTAAAACTGGAGTGAAACATCAATTATATAGTAACTTTTTTCATTTCTTTCAACCAGCTGCTTTGACCAAGAAGATGTCATTGTTCCATACTAAGTGATTATCTTCACCCTATGAGAACAGTACATTGACATTTATAATGCATTTGTAGGATAAATCATAAAAGTCTAAGAAGTGGGAGGAGGGTTTGGCCCCTAATATGTTACAGGATCAGCAAAGAGACCTCTAAGACCTTAGATATCAGGAGAACAAGGGTACTATGACCCTCACTATGTCAGCAACAAACAGCACTAATTGTTACTGCAACTCCCTCAGGCAATAATGGAGAGTGCAGGGGTCATGCTCCATCTACTTTCTTCTTCTCCTCCATTTCTTCATATCAGTCACACACTTGGCAGCAGCTTTCCCTTTCTTGGTTGTAGGCCCCTGTTCTCCCAATACGTAGGTTTTCTCCATACTTCTCAGACACTTAGAGTATGATGTGTCCTATGGATGCCCCATAATGTCAATGCCAGAATATACCTTTATGTATCACCTAGATAACGAAACATATTGTGGCAAGTTTACTAATGCCATTGGATCTAGACCTTGTCATAAAATGCACCAAAATTTGGTGCATTTCTGTCGTATATTGTAACATCAAGTTGTGGACCTATTTATCAAGAAAATGCACCAAAATCCACCGCTCCTAACTCACGTTTTGGTTTTCCAGCCCAACCAGGCGGTGTGGCTTAGCAGACATTGTCTGCGGTTTGAACGTGTGCACAAAGTGTGCCAAAATCTGGGCAGAAAGTTAGTCAACCAACAGGTAGTGTAGATTTAGTGGGGAAAAAAACATCTAGCCATGCAGCAAATGTATCATAGAGGGTGAGCTACTGTGCCAATTTTGACTTATGTTTAGATTGACTGTCTAAGGAGGTAATGTCTGTGACCTGTGCAGAAGTCTCTGTGCATGAATGGAGGAGAAGGTGAACTATGACCATCACCTGTTTGCAATGCTGTTATCATGTTCTGTTAGCGCCTAGCTATATAATAAATGTGTTATCTTTCCTTATATTCCTTCCTGTAATGAAAATGAGATGCCTGCTGTGAAGTTATGTTGCTGATTATATAATGAGTCTAACAATACATTCCCTTTTAGGCTATGGATCCACGATGATGGCTACAGTAAAATTTCAGGACTACTGTGTTACCACATTTCTGCTTGAATGTTTCCCCATGGGCAAAAAAGCCAGTAACAAACATCAGAATTTTCACAGTGGAGCCCTATCCTCTCTCCAATTATTTTCAGTGGGATTTTGTTTGAATCTCTTGGGTCACAAACGGTATACCGTATGTTATTATCTGTTTAGTTTCCTGAATGTCATAAAACATAAACATTTTTTACAGTGAAGACAATTGTCAATTTTTGTACAACAGATCTGTAAGAAATCAATGAATGTTATTACCCTGGCTAAGCCTTGTTTATTAAAATAATACTTTATTTGAAGGTAAGTAATCCTGGGGAAAATGGGTGACCTAACAATCGTAAGACACTGCTGGGGGACTTCATACACATGTTATAACTTTCCATAGAGTTTCCCATCATTATTGTTCTGGAATGCTTAATTAATCCATTTGTAGGACATTTTTTTTGTATGATTGGGGAGATGCTTAGCAACTATCACCGCAAGGTGGGTGACAAGACAGGATTACCACATCCCTATGGAGATCCAGCTGTGTCACCTGCTCTACCGAAGAAGGGCTTCTAGTACATATTGAATTGCATCAGCATCCCTAGATACAGTGGATATAAAAGTCTACACACCAGTGTTGAAATGTCAGGTTTCTGTGATGTAAAAAAATGAGACAAAGATAAATCATTTCATAACTTTTTCCACCTTTAATGTGACCTATAAACTGTACAACTCAATTGAAAAACCTACTGAAATCTTTTAGGTAGAGGGAAGAAAAAATATAAAAATTAAATATTATGGTTGTATAAGTGTGCACACCCTTAGGCCTCATGCACACGACAGTTGTTTTTTGAGTCTGCAAATTGTGCGTCTGCCAAAAAAAAAGGATGCAGCATCCGTTTTTTTGGGAGGATTCGTTTTTTTTCCACAGATCCCTTGTAATAAATGCCTATCCTTGTCCGCAAATGTGAAAAATGTAGGACATGCACTATTTTTTTTGCTGAAGGGAAACACGGACAGCGGACGCGGAACACAAACGGATGAAATATCAGAAAAAAAAAAACGGAACGGAGGCCGAGACAAACAACCTTTTGATTTTATTACAGCACTCAGTCTTTTTGCGTATGAGTCTATCAGCATGGCACATTTTGACTTGGCAAGATTTGCCCACCCTGCTTTGCAAAAGCACTCCAAATCTGTCAGATTGCGAGGGCATCTCCTGTGCACAGCCCTCTTCAGATCACCCCACAGATTTTCAATTGGATTCAAGTCTGGGCTCTGGCTGGGCCATTCCAAAACTTTAATCTTCTTCTGGTGAAGCCATTCCTTTGTTGATTTGGATGTATGCTTTGGGTCGTTGTCATGCTGAAAGATGTTCATGTTCAGCTTTCTAGCAGAAGCCTGAAGGTTTTTGTGCCAATATTGACTGGTATTTGGAACTGTTCATAATTCCCTCTAGCTTAACTAAGGCCCCAGTTCCAGCTGAAGAAAAACAGCCCCTTGGCATGATGCTTGCCACCACCATGCTTCACTGTGGGTATGATGTTCTTTTGGTGATGTGCAGTGTTGTTTTTGCGCAAAACATATATTTTGGAATTATGGCCAAAAAATTTAACCTTGGTTTCATCAGACCATAACACCTTTTCCCACAGGCTTTTGGGAGACTTCAGATGTGTTTTTGCAAAACGTAGCCTGGCTTGAATGTTTTTCTTCGTAAGAAAAGGCTTTCGTCTTGCCACTCTACCCCATAGCCCAGACATATGAAGAATACGGGAGATTGTTTTCACATGTACCACACAGCCAGTACTTGCCAGATATTCCTGCAGCTCCTTTAATGTTGCTGTAGGCCTCTTGATAGCCTCCTAGACCAGTTTTCTTCTTGTCTTTTCATCAATTTTGGAGGGGCGTCCAGTTCTTGTTAATGTCACTGTTGTGCCATATTTTCTCCACTTGATGATGACTGTCTTCACTGTGTTCCATGGTATATCTAATGCCTTGGAAATTCTTTTGTATCCTTCTCCTTACTGATACCTTTAAACAATGAGATCCCTCTGATGTTTTGGAAAGACCAACTAGAGCAGCTGAACTTAATTTGGGGTTAGTCAGAGGCACTTTAAATGATGGCAGGTGTATGCTGACTCCTATTTAACATGATTTTGAATGTGATTGCTTAATTCTAAACACCGCTACATCCCCAGTTATAAGAGAGTGTGCACACTTATGCAACCACATTATTTTAGTTTTTTGTTTTGTTTTCTTCCCTCCACCTAAAATATTTCAGTTTCTTCTTCAATTAAGTTGTACAGTTTATAGGTCACATTAAAGGTGGAAAAAGTTCTGAAATGATTTATCTTTGTCTCATTTTTTTACATCACAGAAACCTGACATTTTAACAGGGGTGTGTAGACTTTTTATATCCACTGTATATGTTTTTTTTTTTGCATTTATTTATTATATCCTGTATTTTCTTTTTACCTGACCTGGTTGTTTAAATGGTCAAGAGGAAAGCCTACTAGTACTATTGTGTCAGTGCTTGTCTCTACACAGAGAAATGTGAATTTAATGTAGTAAAAAATGGTTCAAATTAGAACACAGACATTTCTTCATTCAGACTATCATACATTAAAGGGGTTGGCCCATCTCAGGTACTGACCTGGCTAGGATATGCCATCAATGTCAGGAAGGTGTGGGTCCCACCTCTGCGATCTTCTTCTTTTTTCCAGAAGGTGGCCCCTGAATTGAAAAAGAGTGCACCATGCATGCTCTATGTGCTGTCCATTTACTGTTATGGGAGTTCAGAAAAAAGGTAAGTGAACAAGCTTGCCAATTTTTGGAAGTCCCATAGCTGTGTATGGAGAGATCTCCATGCATGCACAGTCACCTCCCTATTTACCATCATGGGACTGTTGGATATAGCCAAGCCAGCACTCAGCTATTTTCAGAACTTCTATGACAGTAAATGGATGGTGGCTATTATTGTGTGGTGATCTCTACTTCACTTCAGGGGGTCTGTTATGGAGATAGGAGCAGGTGACAGTGGTGGGACCCACACCTTTGTTACATGGATGGCATATCCTATAAAAATGCCATTAATGTCTGAGATGGAAATACCCCTTCAGATATAAAATCTCCATCTTAGAAGGCATTATTGCAAATAATGTGAAGGAAAGGAATGAATATAGTGCAATTCTTAGAATATTTTGTCTTTGAAGATTGAGCTTTTTTCTCCGTCCTGTGCCCTCTTGTCCTTTCAGACATTTCACTGGATTTTTGCATGTGAGATTATATATTTTCATAAATGTAAATTTGCACAGATATAGGACTAAATACATTTAAGTATTTTTCTCCTTTCTCTCAAATAGGGCTCTCCATGACCGTAATCAGTTTTGGTTCAACTTTTTTTTAAATCCAGGGCATCCTTTTTTTTATAAATTTGTGCCTAGAACTGAAATGCATATTGTAGTTATGGCAGCAAAAATTTTTTTGTAAAGCAGTAATAATAGGACCTCTGCCTTTCAAGCCATGCTTCTTTTAATACATGGCGATATCCTGCTGGCTTTAAAAGCAGCTGATTGACATTATATGCTCATAGTCTATTATCTATAAGTACAGCCAGATATTTCTCTTTGCAAATTAATTAAAAAAAATAACTAATACTGTGGTTCTCTCCATTTTTCTCCATCTAAAGCATAATTTTGGATTTATCTACCTCAAATCATAAAAAGTTGCCTTTAGTAACAAATCTATGGAAAATTAAATTTGTCAAACTGTGTCTTAAGTAATCAACAGAATAAAGTCCCATGAAAGA
Source organism: Bufo gargarizans (assembly GCF_014858855.1). Taxonomy (NCBI): domain Eukaryota; kingdom Metazoa; phylum Chordata; class Amphibia; order Anura; family Bufonidae; genus Bufo; species Bufo gargarizans. The sequence goes on from NC_058080.1 coordinate 76,675,769, forward strand.
TAACTAGTGCTGAGTGAAGCAAAGCATTCGAACTCAAATTCAGTCCGAAGTTTAGGAAAACTTCTATTTGCAACAAATACAAATTTCCTTAAGCTTCGTGGTAACAAATCAGGTTTTCCTAAAATGGCGGCTGCACATGTTACAAAGCGAAACTAAGTGTAGAGGAGACAAGTCCAGGAATGCAAGATCACTAATAAAGCTGTGAAGCCAGACAACCCACAGATACCTATCCCCTGTGATGTCACAGCCCTATTAAACCCTCACCCTGTGCGGTTGTCCTGTGAGATAAGCATAAGGAGAGTAGTGGTAAGCACCCATGCTCTAGGGACAGTGTTGCTGGAAATGATTATAGAAGAATATTGCCGAGGGAGAGTGCAAGAACAGTGCAGGGAGAGTGAAGGGAGAATTATTCTGGGTCACTTTTATTTATTCCTACATCAGCCATAAACTAAGATATGTAATTCAATATCAATAAGATGGAAGCCTTTATTATTCCACTGCCAGCGTGCCAACCAATACCATCCAGTCTGCACCCCTTAGGAGGGCCAGGTTTAAATGATAACCATCCTCATATTTTGCTGGCTTTACTTCTTCCAAATCATCCTTCAAAGTCTCCATGTCCTACAAAAGTCAGCAAGATGCCGAGAGAGGAGAAGCTGGATGTTCCTGATGACATGTTCTCATCGATTTAGATGATGTGGAAAAGGATGAAAAGCAGATGGCAGAAGTAGGGCTCCCATCTGTAGGGCAGGAGAACGCTGGGGTTGGAGAAGTGGTATAGTCTCTGTTTAAAGGTGCGTTAAAGGTGCAGTCCAGCCATTAAAAATGAAGACCTACTATACAGTGCAGTCTTCATTATTAAATAAAAGGCAGCTGCTGGGCTAATTGACTGAGCGTTTCTTCACTGCAACATGACTGCAACCCACCTGCAGCACGGCTGCTTTACAAAGGCATAGTGGCCTGGGTTTACCTGGTTTATAGCGATTTGTGATGAAATATTTTGGAACTAATCAAATTTCTTGGTGAACTTCCGCAAAGTTACCGAATCAAATTTTTCAAAACTTCGCTCAGCTCTAATGGGAATAATAACCCGGACTATCTGATATGAAGCTTTATCAGATAATAGAGAAAGCAAAAAGCTACCATATTTGTTAGTAGTGATTAAGTCCATAAATGATTTCACTAAATAATACTCCAATTCCTGTGGCTGGCATTTATCCTTGCAGTTTCTGTAGAAATTGAAAATAATGCAAATTATTATGTCGTTTATAAATCTTCATTTCCGCTCATTATTTGCATATACTTGATGGCTGCAAAATTCACGTGTAGTTAAATGTTTCTAATTAGTTTTCTTTCCTACATAAATGAATACATATATTAAGAGTGATATTAATAGTCCAAACCATAGTGTAAAGCTTATTACTTTTATATTTCAGTAAACAGGCTGAAAGCAAATGCTTTTATGCTTAGTTGAAAAAAGCATAGACTGCTGAGTTAAAGGAGTTCTGTACTTTAAAGTATTGATGGCATATATATGGGATATTTATTTATTGCAGTTTATATACCGCCACCATATTCCAGAGTGCTGTACAGAGACTGTCATCACTTAAAGGATTGTCTGAAAATACAGCCTGTTATCCATACTGAAAGGATCGTACCTACTTACTCCCAGCCACTCCGATCCTCCTCGTTGGCTCACACGTCTTATTCTGGTGTGAGGTTTGTTTTGTTCCTCCCCAGCATGGGTATCATCAACTGATACTCTTCAGCCAACCCCTGAGGACAACCGCTTGTAGATACATGACAGCTGAAGCCAGTTGTTGGCTGAAGAAGATCAAATGACCATGCCCATGCTGTGAAGGAAGAAAATAAACAACAGATTGGAAGATGAAGATGTAGGAGCCAGAATGGAGACTAGGGTGGTGGGGGAGCAGGTAAGTATGATTCTTTCAGTAGAGGCAGCAGGCTACCAGTACCTGGTAGAAATTATGTATTCCTGGACAACCCCCTTAAGAACTCTGTACACAGAACCACCCAGCAGGCAATTATTTCCAACTGCTTCTCAGAAGAGGTTAAAGCTTAATTTACATGTATCAATCCTCACATCTGTATGAGGAAGAGTTGAGATCTTTACTGCCCCATACACTGTAGTTTCTGGGCAGCAGATTGGTGATTACACAGGATGCTCGCCTGCCTAGAAATTATGATTTCAGTGTCTGCTTTAACCATGCATTCAACAGATGAAGGAACATTTGCTTGTTCATCGGGTGATTGGAGGCACTTTTACACAGGGTAATTATTGGGCATGAGCATTCCTAGGCCTTCTTCACAATAATTCCCACAATCATTGGTCTTTGTAAAGAATCCTTTAATCAGTCCTTGTCTTCAATGGGGCCCATAATCAAATTTCCATATCTCAGGCACATACACAGAAAGAGCCAGTTTTATCTAAAGCCAAGTAACTTATAATGTTTCTGCCATGTGGGAAGAACCCCAAGTATATAGAGAAAATTCACACAAATACCAGGAGATCATTCTTACTTTATTGAGCTGTTATTCTTGGTTGGAATTGATCTCAGGAATCCAATGCTTCAAGACACTAATACATACTAATTACCGAGCCTCCTTGCTGCCCCACAAGGAGTGATGTAAATACAATTGGAGGGATGACTGCCAATCGCATATGTATTCCTATTCAGTTGGGCTCAGCTGCAATATCTGCCCTGTAGATTGCAGAATTTGACCAACAACAGCGTGAATTTCATCCATACCTTATGTCTAGTACTGCAGCTCAACACCTTTGAAATGAAGCCACGTGATCACAGGAAGTCCTGGCCTAATCACATTTTGAAGGATATCACCAAAAAAAAAATTTATTATACAAATAAGCTTGGTGGAATTGCACCATCATAATTAGAAATGTCCCACTATTTTTTATGATGCAAACTTGCTCAAGAAGAACATTTTTCATTGTAATTCAGTACTTTAAGAGCAAAGGCTTTTTTCCAGATGTTTAATATTAATGATCGGTCCTCTGGATAGGTCATCAATATTAGATCAATGGGGTTTCCGAATCCTTGAAACCCCTGCTGATCAACTGTTTGAGGAGGACGCAGCCCCCTCACAGCTTACCAAGCACACCACCATTCATTGTATTGTGGTTGTTCTTGGTATTGTAGCACAGCCCCATTCACTTAGAGGGTGCTGAGCTGCACCTACGCCATGTGACCAATGAACGTGACATCACTGGCCTAGGAGGAGGCCAGGTCTTGTACACCTGCCAATCTGATTTTGATGACCAATTCTGGGGACAGGCCATCAATCTCAAACTCTAGAATTCCTTTAATGCTGCCTAGACAATAAACCCACCTAAATAAAACAAATTACAACATAAAAAAAATTAAAAATTATGACACAAGCAGAGGTACAGTGCTTCATAAAAATCTTCACTATATCAGGAATACTGAATAGAAAATTCTAGGCAATCCAGATCCAAGTATTTGACCCAAAGTTGATAAATGGTCTGTTTAAAGGCAAAGGTTGATTGACTGGGCATCTGCTAATTTTTCACATCTGTTGTAACAATGGCCTTAGATAGTTGTTGTTTGGCCCAACAGCTAATCTTCCAGACCCCAGCACACAGACAAGCTTGCATATGTCCTCAGAGAAAAGGGAAAGAAGTCACTGCCATAAACCTATGGATGGCAGCTTATTTCCAAAAAGGGCAAAGTAATTGGGCTAAATTAAATCTTTCCCTTGACATCTGAGTGAAGAATTGCTTCTCTGACTAGATAATGCATTACTTTCCCATGAAAGAGTTTTGCTAGGACTATAGATATTGATAACCTGTCTTCAGAATAAGTCATCAACATCAACTCTCAGCACCTATACAATCAGCTGCTACCCCTCAGGCAGCTTCTGGCACTAGAAACTTTACAGTGGACAGAAGGCTATGTCCATTGTGTAGCAGATATGTTGGCATACTGGAGCTCAATTCCATTGAACTCAATGGGAGCTGAGCTGTAGAATGCCGGTGTGGGAACCTACACAGTGGAAGGAGCCCTTTGCCCGGTGTATATTTTTGGGGCTGCCTGAAACAGCTGACTAGGTGGACTGATTGATGACCTAGAATAAGCCAATATCTATGTCCCAGAAGCCCCCTTTAAATGGTCTATGAATAATATTAAATTCCACTCTTTTGATTATTTTTTCTTCTGTAATGCCAGCATTCTAAATACGTTTGAAGTACCAATAGCTGCCAACAGAGGGGGATCACTATTTTTTTATATACTGTTTCCTTGACTTTTAGCATGATCTGCATACTATATTAAAACACTCTGAATCACAATAATATAGTGTAGAAAGTGAGAGAGAAAAGCAATTAATGAAATCTTTAAATGAACTCTTAGCAGTCTGAGAAGTGGCTCATCCGTCGTCTCCCTTATATATCAGTGTAGCACGGATCAAACATAATTTCAATGCTAATTTAATTTAGATTCTCTTATTGACTTTATCCAACATTTACTAGGCATTTTTAAAGCGTAATTGAAAATAATTTTGACTGCTTTCTCAATTCACTGTATCTTTGGTGCCAGAAAATTCTCATACCTGTTAGCAGCGTGAAAGATGGCGCTCCTAATAGCTGCCAAATGTCTTGCTGGACACTCATTAAACAGACATTTTAATAATTCAGGAAACAGTATTCAGCCCATATACATATTGTTCCCTTAGAATACTACATTGGTTTGCTGGGTTTGCTGCAAATTACTGGAGAGGGCGATGTAAAAATGCAAAAAAGTTGCAACATTTTTGAATGAAGCACAACATTTTTTTGAAAGTGCAATTTTTTAAATGCTAGAATTGTGGAGTGTAGGGCTTGATACATCCACCTCCTTCCAGGTGCTTTGCTGGCACAGGGAACCTTACAGGCAATGCTTCCTGGGAACAGGCATGCAAATTAGTACATGCATTATTCTCTCTAATGTTAGCTATAGCTACATATTGGTGCCATTAGAGACACAATAATCCTCCTCCTGGCTCCTCTTGGAAAGAGTACTATTGGACATAAGGTGACTACAATATATAATATTAATGTTGCAGAAAGTCAGTTAAAATAGCTATTTTCTCTCATTGAATTCCACCAAACTATAATGTTTTATTGTACATAAGGGGCGGATTTGGAATTTCTTGGGCCTCCATCAACCAGCTAAGTTCTGCCACATCAAAACACCACTAGACATTTTTCTAGTGATGAGCGAAGCTTTTGCCGAACTTCGATCACAAATTCAGATTTTGTATGTAGTGGGGAGTAATCATGGGGAACAGCGATCGCTCTGCCCCGTGCCATTGAACCGCTCAGATGCCGCGTTCAACACTGTTCGCGACATTTGAGGCCTTTCAGCAGTTAATCAGTTGTTAAAAAAAATGCATTCTCACCTCATCCATTTAAATGCGGAAAGGCCGTTGCAGCCACCTCGATTGAAGAAAATGCTCCAATCATCATGTCAGCTGGGGAGGGCCCCTTCAAACACCCCTCCCCTCTCAGTCCTGTGTTCAGCTGAACCAGTTGCACAAGCTTTATGTCCACTTCATTATTCATTTTTTCAGCAGCCTCCCCTTCCTCCCTCACCGGTTCCTAGGACCCCACAGATTGGCTTAGTTTATGTAAAGTCCACCCATGATTAGCATAGATGCTAAACAAAATTGACTTTAAAATATTTCAACTCTTAAGATGCTTGAGAAGTGGTCAGTTCACCTGAAGCTCATCTTTTCCTCCTGAATATTATGTGACACTGCTGAATTGTTCTTATTCTCTTTCACAATAAAACATTTTAATAATGCTGCCTCCCGATGGCACACACGATTATTTAAGTCACTGCTAATAATCACTCAACTGGATGCATTTTACTTTCCACACTGGCATAAAAATCTAATGAATATATCAGGTTTTCAAGTTAAGGCCAAATGTAAAGTTGATTTATTGAAAGAAAATACAAAGGAGCGCAGTCAAAATGAAAGGTCTTTAGTCAATAGAAGATGAATATGGGATGAAATGCCAGCCTACTTATAACTTAATATTTATCAAAGGCAATATGACTCAAGGACTAGTTCAGGAAATTGCACTAAAATTCCAAAGTATTCTGGCAACATTAATTATATTACATGTATCTGTTACAATTCTAAATTACATATAGGAGGGATGTACAGGTGAAACTCTAAAAATTTGAATATAGTGCAAAGTTAATTTATTTCAGTAATGCAACTTAAAAGGTGAAACTAATATATGAGACTCAGTACATGCAAAGTGAGATATTTCAAGCCTTTATTTGTTATAATTTGGATGATTATGGCTTACAGCTTATGAAATCCCAAAGTCACAATCTAAGGTACCCTTTGCTCAGGGGGTATGGATTAATTAGCTGACATTTTATTTTTAAGCTGCATTAATGCAATTGCTATTAATTTGCATTACTGAAAAAAATTGACTTTTGCACGATATTCTAATTTTTCGAGTTTCACTTGTACAGGCGATGTCAATAATTCCATTGCTGTTGTCACTGTTTCTCCAGAAATTATTGTGTTTCTTAGATTAGCCTTAAAATAGTTGTCTCATGACTAGGGATGAGCGAATCCAAACTGCAAAGTTCGGGTTTGTACTTTTTCACTGAAGTCCAGGTTCGGGTTCGGTGTTCGGGTGATTTTATTATTTTCCGTTATAACATGGTTATATCGGAAAATAATAGAATTCTTAAGACAGAATGCAAAAGAGTATGGCCATTTACGGGTTAAAAAAAAACAAAAAACCTCTCCTCATCCACTTGATTGTGCTGCAGACCTGCAATATGCGCAATGATGTCACCGTGCTCACAACGTGGGAGAGCACACCACAGGTCGTTTGGCAGGTCTTACTGAATGAAGATAGAAGAGACTTCTGCAGCGTGATCAAGTGGATGGGGTGAGTTTTTTTTTTGCCTTTTTTTAACCCCTAAATGGTCACATTCTTTTGCATCCTGTCTTAAGAATGCTTTTTTTTCAATATAACCAATTTATAACAGAAAATAATAAAGTGAAGTTCAATGGGGTTCGGGTTTCCCAAACCCGGACTTTGACTTAAAGTTCGGCCGAACCCGGCAAACCCAAACTTCCATTGGTTTGTTCATCACTACTCATGACCTATTAGAGCATATGGATGTAATAGAGAGGGAACCTTGGCTTGGAATCCCATCTATTAACTAAAGAGAAGAACCAATAAGGGTGACTCCAGCTCTTGCTGATGTGGCCCATTTATCTATTAAGTGGTCAAACATTCATGGGCATGGATAGCATGTAACACTTTCTTTCTCCTTTCATCGGTCATTGCAGAGGAAAAAACAACATCTTATCTTTGGGGGTTATATACAGTAGTTAAAACATTACACAGGCCCATCAAATCTATGCAAAAATGGTATTATGTTAATCCAGATTAGGGTAAAAAATAATCCCTGACTCCACATATGGCAGTCAGAATGCTGTACTTCCTGACATTCAGACTACAATGCGCTCCTTGTTTCAGACTTTTCTCATGGGGTTTCCCTTCTAGTTATACATGCTGGATTTGTGTGTCCAGGATGCTGCTTCCTTCTGCCTGCCTGCAAGCTGCCTTTTGTGTGCTTTCCTGCCTATTTACAATCTATGTAGCTGCTCTCCAAGGATCCTCTCCCCACACTCTGATCTGTCACGTGTAGAACATCTTCCTCTTCTGTGCTGCTATCCCTAAAACTGAGAGAAGAGAAGGGGTAGAGGTGAGGGAGCAGAGGAGTGCTCTGACTCAATTATGTCAAATTAACCAGTAGCTAGGTGAAGGATCTACACACATGTTGTAGATGCAAAATAGTAGAATTTTCAATGAAGACTAATAGAAAATTGCTTAAAGGGGTTGCACCACGAAAAATATTCTACAGTTTTCAAACCAGCACCTCCATCTGAATACTTTTGTAATTGCATACAATAAAAAAATTTGCATAGCCACTGCGTTATTCAATAAAATGTATCTGTATAGCGCCACCTACAGTTTGTTTTTGGACTTATTTCTTTGGCCTGCTCACTGAGATGGCCGTACATGTTCAGTTTCATCCTTCAACTGCCTCCTGAGCTGTGATAGGTAGAGCATGGACACGCCCCTGAGCTGCAGCAGAAAAGACCCTCCCCTTTAGCTGTCAGCTTGATAAAAATCTAGCAGAGCAATGAATGAGGAGATCTCTGGATCCATGTGAGGTACAGGGCTGGTTCTAGCTTTGTTAGAAAGAAAATGTTGTGTACTATGATGCCTGATTTTCATTTTTTACATTAAGAAATAAAAAATGTTCAGGGAGAAGGTGTCAATAGCACTAATGTTTACTATCCACCAATATCCCTGTTAGGCCTCATGCACACGACCGTTGTGTGCATCCGTGTCCGTTGTTCAGTTTCCCGTGATTTTCTGCGGACCCATTGACTTTCAATGGGTTTGTTGAAAACTCGGAAAATGCACCGTTTGTCATCCGCGTCCGTGATCCGTGTTTCCTGTCTGTCAAAAAAAATATGACCTGTCCTATTTTTTTTTACGGACAACGGTTTGCAGACCCATTCAAGTCAATGGGTCCGTGAAAAAACACGGAGGCACACAAGATTCTTACCCACGTCTGTAATCCGTGTCCATAGGCTACTTTCGCACAGACGGATCCGCAGAGCCGTCTGCATAACAGCTTTTCAGATCTGAGTTTTCACATCGTGAAAACTCAGATCCGACAGTATATTCTAACACATAGGCGTTCCCATGGTGATGGGGACGCTTCAAGTTAGAATATACTAAGAACTGTGGACATAACTTCCCCCTGCTGCCTGGCAGCACCCGATCTCTTACAGGGGGCTGTGATCCGCACAATTAACCCCTCAGGTGCTTCGCTTTGGATAGTGCCATTACCAGTGGTACCTCTCCTGTATAACATTTCCTCATCCCAAACACCTGTGACATTCCCTGTAATTTTTTATTAGCCACTGGTGACAGCATTGACATTATCTGCGGGATATCTCCTGTGTGACGTTTCCACATTCCAAATACCTTTTAAAAAAAATGTGCGCATACACTTCCAAATCCTATGCTACTGTACCTGTGACATACTTTCAAGCATATATCACATTTAAAATGAAGATGGAGAGCAGTAAGGGACGGGGAAGTGGCCGTGATGCTGATGGTGCACGCAGAGGCTGTGGCCCTCGGCGCGTTGAATCTGTGCCTGCTGCCCGAGCATAAGAAAAACAGTCATCCACGATACCTAGCTTTATGTTTGCAGGGCAGCACAGGACACCACTCTTGAAGTCAGACCAGTGCGACCAGGGTGTCGGCTGGATTGCAGCAGATAATGCTTCCAATCGGTTAAGCACCACCAGGTCTTCCACCAAGTCCAGTCTTGAAACTCCTTCCTCTCACCATGGAGAGTCTAGCCCAGGCATGGCCAAACTGCGGCTTTCCAGCTGTTGTAAAACTACAACTCCCATCATGCCCTACTGTAGGCTGATAGCTGTAGGTAGTTTGGGCATGCTTGGGAGTTGTAGTTTTGCAACAGCTGGAGAGCCTCAGGTTGGCCATCCCTGGTCTAGCCAAACAAGTGATCCCACACTCGGATATTCCGAGGACCTCTTATCCTTGCCATTCCTTGATTTGGCCCTCTCGCTATGCACGCTTGAAGAGGGACAGATCTTGTGCCCTAATTCCCAAACTCTTAATCATCCACAGTCACAAGAAGATGACGGTGTGGAACGGCAATTACTGTTTAATGAGGTGGATGATGATGATACACAGTTGCCAATAACTCAACAGCAATTACTGTGGCAAGAGGTTGAGGAAGAGGATGAGACACAGTTGTCAATCACTGAGGCTGTGGTTATGTCAACAAGTCAGTAGAATGATCAGAGTGAGGAAGTGGAAGAGGAGGTGGTGGACGATGAAGTCACTGACCCAACCTGGGAAGGTGGAAAGCCAAGCGAGGACAGCAGTACAGAGCGGGAGGGAACTTCAGTCTGGAAGAGGCAGTGGGGTGGCAAAAGGGAGAAACCAGCAACACCAAACAGACCCACAACTGTTCCACGGAGCACCCCCTTGCGGAAATCTCCCTCGGGTGCTTTTTTGAGGAAAGTGAAGACGACAAAATAATTGTAATTTGCAACCTGTGCCATACAAAAATTAGCAGGGGCATGAACACTAGCAACCTCACCACCACCAGCATGATCCGAAACATGGCATAAAAGCACTGTTATAGGTGGGCCGAACTCCTGGGTCGACAACCAGTGTCTGCGGGTCACACCACTGCCTCCTCTTCCCATGTGTTACGTGCTGGCCAATCCCCTGTCAAAGATGCAGGCCCGGATGCCTCCCTCCCTGGACCATTGCAAGCACAATCAGCGACCACATCCACTTTGTGTCCCAGTGCAGCGTACAAATGTCCTTACCCCAGGCATTTGAATGCAAGCACAAATACCCAGCCACCCACCCACCCACAGGCATTAGCACTAAATGTGCAGCTATCCAAATTACTGGCCCTGGAAATCTTGCCATTTAGGCTTGTGGACACTGAGGCCCTCCACAGCCTTATGTCGGCGTCTGTCCCGCTTTACGCAGTCCCCAGCCGCCACTATTTTTCAAGGTGTGCCATGCCCGCCTTACACCAACATGTGTCCTGTAACATCACATGTGCCTTGACCAATGCAGTTACTGGGAAGGTCCACTTAACCACGGACACATGGACAAGTGCATTCGGCAAGGGACGCTACATTTCCCTGATTGCACACTGGGTGAATGTTGTGGAGGCTAGGTGCAAGTCGAACCCTGGGATGGCACAGGTGCTACTGACCGAAGGATTGCGGGCCCTAAGTTAGTAGCTCCAACCCTCACTTCTCCTCCTCTACTTCCACCTCCGAATTATCCACGTGCAGCACCAGTCAGTCATCAGTCGGTAGCTGGAAGCAGTGTAGCACTGCAGTGGGGAAGCGGCAACAGGCCAAGCTGAAGCTTATATGCTTAGGGGACAAACAGAACACCGCTGCAGAGCTGTGGCAAGGGATAAGAGACCAGACTGAGCTGTGGCTCTCGCCACTCAACCTAGAACCAGGCATGGTTGTGTCTGATAATGGCCGTAACTTGGTGGCGGCTTTGGAGCTGGGCAAGCTCAGACACATCCCATGCCTTGCCCACGTCTTAAACTTAGTGGTTCAGCGGTTTCTCAAAATCGACCCCAATTTGCCTGAGCTACTGGTGAAGGTGTGTCACGTGTGTGCACATTTACGCAAGTCATCAACAGCTTCAGATGGTCTGTCAACACTGCAGCAGCGCTTGAAATTGCCTGCTCACCGGCTGTTGTGCGACGTGAGCACGCACTGGAACTCGACGTTCCACATGTTGGCCAGGCTTTGTGAGCAGCAGAGGGCAGTAGTGGAATACCAGCTGCAAAATTGTCGTCGCCTTTTCAGTCAGCTTCCGCTATTCACAAGCGAGGAGTGGGCATGGATGTCTGACCTGTGAGGTTTTAAGAAACTTTGAGGATTTAACACAGATGATGAGAGGCAATAAAGCTATTATTAGCGTAACCATCCCACTTCTGTGTCTACACAAATGCTCACTGCTCACAATTAAGGACGACGCTTTGCATGTGGAAGAGGTGGGAATGGGGGAAGACATTACACAGGGTGATAGCCAGAACACCCTCAGTTCATCTTCTCAGCACGAATTGGACAATGAAGAGGAGGAGGAGCAGGTGACGGTTGCGTCCGCTACAGAGGGTAGTACCCATGGAAGTTTAATTCCATCTGTTCAGCGTGGGCGGGCAGAAGAGGAGAAAGAGGATGACAAGATTGAGAGTAATCCTCCTGATAATGACAGTGAAGTCTTGCCTGTTGGTACTCTGGCACACATGGCTTACTTTATGTTATACGCATTTTAGACAAAACAGATTACTGATTGTTCACCCTTCTTGACCCCCGCTACAAAGAGAACTTCTCATCTCTCATTCCTCTGGTGAAGAGGATGAGCAAAACGGTGCAATACCAGAAGATACTTGTTGAAAAATTTCTCCAAACATTTCCAGCTAACAACGCTGGTGGCAGAGTCAGTAGTTCCTTGGCCAACCATGGAGGGGAGACAAGGGGAACACACAGCAGTTTCAACAGAGGCAGGGCAACACTCTCCAATGCCTGGGACAGTTTCTTGACACCCCGCCAGCCCCCTTACCCTGATGTGCAGCCTAGTGGTACAAGGAGGGAATTATGTTGGAAGATGGTGAAGGAGTACATAGCAAACCTGCTATTATAACAGATAATCGTATCCACCTGTCAACTGAAAATGCTGACAGGTTGACTCTTATAAAAATGAACAAGGCCTGGATTGACCATGGCTTCTCGACTCCAGAGGAAAGCTGATGAACATAAAGGCACTTTAAATGTGTTGTTTATAATGTACAGAATACACTGTATTCCCATGCACCCCTTCCACTACAAGCAAGGGTATATGGTTAAATTTTCCTTTTCTTATCCTCCTTCTCCTCTTCCATCATATCAACATGCTTATTAGTCACATATAATGCCCTCGCATATATGCCCTTCGCATAAAATGTTTTACAGGGTCAGCTCAGCTGCAGACCCTCACATATAATTTTTTAAAAGGTCAGCTCACTGTCACAACCAGACAGCTGAGAAGCTCTGACAGAGGCCTTTCAGAACCTCCTCCTTGAATTTCTGTGTTGTGGTATTCAGCTCCTCCTCTCGTCAGCCTCTCTCAGCTGTCATGTCTTAATTGCTTGCCTTTAAATGCCTCCCCAGAATGCTTTTCTGGGCGGCTTATATTACTTCCTGGAGTGTGTGTGCACGCTGATCTGTCCTCCTGTTTGCTTCAAAGCTAAGTGTACTTTTATATGTTAATATCTGTTTGCTGGATCCCAGATGACCCTGACTCCCTCCGTGTCTTGTGTAGGGAGCCGGTGGTCGTGTCCCCTCACTATAGTAGGGTGCTCAGGGCTTTATAGTCAAGGTTCGTGGATATGCAAACCTCCACCATTAGGATCTTTGCATAGGCTGAGCAGCCAGGGAAAGTGCCAGGTCTTCTGCAGGGGTCTCCCTTGGTTCCTTAGTTTTTGGATCCAGCGAGTCGTTTATACATGTTGCTTTGCCTTGTTACCTGTACACATTCCGTGACATTATAAGCCGCCAAAACCGTCTTAAGCATGGATCCGGTTTCACTTTTGGCTGAACGCTTCCAGGGTCTTTCATTGGAGGTAGCTGACCTCCGTAAGACTTTGTCTCAGCTTCAAGTGATCGGTTCAGCTTGCGTTCATGGAGCTTGTTCTGGGCCTGGGATCTCGCTCCCGGATACGTTCTCCGGGGGTAGTGAGAATTTTGTGCGTTTTAGAGAGGCTTGCAAACTCCATTTTCGCCTTCTTCCCCATTCTTCTGGTGATGAGGAACGGAGGGTGGGGATCATTATATCGCTGCTCAGGGGTAACGCTCAGTCCTGGGCCTTTTCGCTGCCGGAGGGGGCACGGCCCCTCCGTTCAGTGGATGAATTCTTTTTAGCCCTGGGTCAGATATATGATGATCCGGATCGTATTGCTCTGGCGGAGTCTAGACTACGTCTCCTATGCCAGGGTAAACAATCCGCAGAAATATACTGCTCAGAATTTCGGAGTTGGGCAGCTGATACTGGTTGGAATGATGCTGCACTCCGAAGTCAATTTTGCCATGGTCTTTCAGAGGGATTGAAAGATGCATTTGCCTTTCATGAAAGGCCTATTTCTTTGGACTCTGCTATGTCTCAGGCCGTTCGTATTGACAGGCGTCTTAGAGAGAGAGGAGAGATCTCTCTTTCCTGTCATACTCGGTCCCAGGACTGTGCAGCGGTCCCATTCTCTGCGCAGGGGTCTCAGTCGCTGTCAGCCCCTTCTGAGCAGGAGCCCATGCAGCTGGGGTTGATTGCTTCTGACAATAGAAGATTCAGCCCGCATGAGAGGGTTTGTTTTTGTTGTGGAGGTATTAATCATTTGGCAAATATTTGTCCCTCTAGGAGATTCAGGCAGTTCTCTGGGTATAATAAAGAAACAAAGAGGAAAAAATCTTTGAAAAATGTTCCGTCTGTTACTATTGGCAGGATTGAGGCGGAAATTGAAGATTTTCCGTTTGCTTGTAGTTCCCGTTTTGTCCTGCCGGCTAGGGTGGCGCTAGAGAGCAAGAACATTTTTTGTGAGATTTTTGTGGATAGTGGAGCAGCGGTTAATCTCATTGATAATCACTTTGCGATAACTCATGGTTTCCAGGTGTGCGCTTTGAGAAAGGATATTCCTGTGTTTTCTATCGATTCCGCTCCACTTTCTCAGAAGTCATTAAAGGGCATAGTTCACAATATCCGTTTAATTGTGAGTGATGCTCATGTTGAGGATGTGTCATGTTTCGTCCTTAGCGGTTTGCCGACTCCTCTAGTGTTGGGGCTACCCTGGCTCACTAAACATAACCCCACCATTGATTGGCAAGCAAGGCAAATAAATGGTTGGAGTGACTTTTGCAGAGAGAATTGCCTCACGACATCTGTTTCTGAGGTTGCTACTAAGACTGTACCATCTTTTCTCTCTGAATTTTCGGATGTCTTCTCTGAGAGTGGAGTTCAGGATTTGCCCCCGCACAGGGAGTACGATTGCCCTATTAATCTCATCCCAGACGCCAAGCTGCCTAAATCTCGTTTATACAATCTTTCCCAACCTGAGAGGATCGCTATGCGTACTTATATCTCTGAGAGTCTGAGAAAGGGACACATACGACCCTCAAAGTCACCTGTTGCCGCTGGTTTTTTCTTTGTTAAGAAAAAAGATGGTTCTTTAAGACCTTGTCTGGATTTCAGGGAGCTGAACAGTATCACTATTCGTGACCCTTATCCGCTTCCTCTGATCCCGGACCTGTTTAACCAGGTTGTTGGGGCTAAAGTCTTTTCCAAATTAGATTTAAGAGGGGCATACAACCTGGTCAGGGTCAGAGAAGGGGACGAATGGAAGACGGCCTTCAATACCCCTGAGGGCCATTTTGAGAATTTGGTTATGCCTTTTGGTTTGATGAATGCCCCAGCCGTTTTTCAGCATTTCGTGAACAGCATTTTTTATCTTTTGATGGGAAAATTTGTATTGGTGTATTTGGATGACATTTTGATTTTTTCTCCCGATTTCAAAACTCATAAGGAACATTTACGTCAGGTCTTGCTCATCCTGCGGGAGAATAAATTATATGCGAAACTGGAAAAATGTGTGTTTGCGGTTCCAGAAATTCAATTTCTGGGGTTTCTTCTCTCCGCTTCTGGTTTTCGCATGGACCCCGAGAAGGTCCGCGCTGTGCTTGAGTGGGAGCTTCCTGAGAATCAAAAGGCGCTGATGCGTTTTTTGGGCTTTGCCAATTATTACAGGAAGTTCATTTTGAATTATTCTTCTATTGTTAAACCACTCACTGATATGACCAGAAAGGGGGTAGATTTTTCTTCTTGGTCAGTAGAGGCGCGTAAGGCCTTTTCTGATATCAAGGAGAGTTTTGCTTCCGCTCCCATCTTGGTGCAACCTGATGTTTCATTACCCTTCATAGTTGAGGTTGATGCTTCTGAGGTGGGTGTGGGGGCGGTCTTGTCTCAGGGTTCCTCTCCTGCCAATTGGCGACCGTGTGCCTTTTTCTCAAGAAAACTCTCCTCCGCAGAGAGAAATTACGATGTGGGAGATAGGGAATTGTTGGCCATCAAGTTGGCTTTTGAGGAATGGCGCCATTGGCTAGAGGGGGCCAGACACCCTATTACCGTATTTACTGACCATAAAAATCTGGCCTACTTGGAGTCAGCCAAGCGTCTGAACCCGAGACAGGCCAGATGGTCGTTGTTCTTTTCTAGGTTTAATTTTGTTGTCACGTTCCGCCCTGGAGTTAAGAATGTGAAGGCAGATGCCCTGTCACGTTGTTTTCCGGGAGGCGGGAATTTTGAAGACCCGGGTCCCATTTTGGCTGAAGGTGTGGTGGTCTCTGCTCTTTTTCCTGAATTGGAGGCAGAGGTGCAGGCAGCCCAGTCAGAGGCTCCTGATCTTTGTCCTCCTGGGAGGTTGTTTGTGCCTCTCGCTTTAAGACACAAGATTTTTAAAGAACACCACGATACGGTCCTTGCTGGGCACCCGGGGGTAAGAGCCACACTGGATCTCATCGCTCGGAGATTCTGGTGGCCTGCGCTTCGTAAGTCGGTTGAGGGTTTTGTGGCAGCCTGCGAGACTTGCGCTCGTGCCAAGGTCCCTCATTCACGGCCATCAGGTCCTCTCCTTCCCTTACCCATTCCTTCCCGTCCTTGGACACATCTGTCCATGGACTTTATCACGGACCTGCCTCGTTCCTCGGGGAAGACTGTGATTCTGGTGGTGGTGGACCGTTTTAGCAAAATGGTGCATTTCATCCCTTTTCCTGGTTTGCCCAATGCTAAGACGCTGGCGCAGGCATTTGTTGATCACATTGTCAAGTTGCACGGTATTCCTTCAGACATAGTCTCTGATAGGGGCACGCAGTTTGTTTCCAGATTCTGGAAGGCTTTCTGTTCTCGCTTGGGGGTTCGGTTGTCATTCTCTTCTGCTTTCCACCCGCAGTCGAATGGCCAGACAGAGCGCGTCAATCAGAATCTGGAGACATATCTGCGTTGTTTTGTGGCGGAGAATCAAGAGGATTGGTGTTCTTTTTTGTCCCTTGCTGAGTTTGCTTTAAATAACCGTCGTCAGGAGTCCTCTGATAAGTCACCATTTTTTGGTGCATATGGGTTTCATCCACAGTTTGGGACTTTCTCGGGAGAGGGGTCTTCTGGTTTACCTGATGAGGACAGATTCTCCTCGTCTTTGTCATCTATTTGGCAAAAGATTCAAGATAATCTAAAGAGCATGAGTGAGAGATATAAGCGTGTGGCTGATAAGAGACGTGTGCTTGGTCCGGACCTGAATGTTGGTGATCTGGTGTGGTTGTCTACCAAGAATATCAAATTGAAGGTTCCCTCCTGGAAGTTGGGTCCTAGGTTTATTGGGCCTTACAAAATCCTGTCTGTCATCAATCCTGTTGCATACCGTCTTGATCTTCCTCAGACTTGGAAGATCCATAATGTTTTTCATAAGTCCTTATTGAAACCTTATGTTCAACCCATTGTACCCTCGCCTTTGCCTCCTCCTCCGATTATGGTTGATGGGAATCTTGAATTTCAGGTCTCTAGGATTGTGGATTCTCGTCTTGTCCGCGGTTCTCTTCAGTACCTTGTTCAGTGGGAGGGGTATGGTCCTGAGGAGAGGATGTGGGTCCCAGTGACGGACATTAAGGCCTCTCGTCTCATCAGGGCATTCCATAGGTCCCATCCTGAGAAGGTGGGTTCTGAGTGTCCGGAGTCCACTCGTAGAGGGAGGGGTACTGTCACAACCAGACAGCTGAGAAGCTCTGACAGAGGCCTTTCAGAACCTCCTCCTTGAATTTCTGTGTTGTGGTATTCAGCTCCTCCTCTCGTCAGCCTCTCTCAGCTGTCATGTCTTAATTGCTTGCCTTTAAATGCCTCCCCAGAATGCTTTTCTGGGCGGCTTATATTACTTCCTGGAGTGTGTGTGCACGCTGATCTGTCCTCCTGTTTGCTTCAAAGCTAAGTGTACTTTTATATGTTAATATCTGTTTGCTGGATCCCAGATGACCCTGACTCCCTCCGTGTCTTGTGTAGGGAGCCGGTGGTCGTGTCCCCTCACTATAGTAGGGTGCTCAGGGCTTTATAGTCAAGGTTCGTGGATATGCAAACCTCCACCATTAGGATCTTTGCATAGGCTGAGCAGCCAGGGAAAGTGCCAGGTCTTCTGCAGGGGTCTCCCTTGGTTCCTTAGTTTTTGGATCCAGCGAGTCGTTTATACATGTTGCTTTGCCTTGTTACCTGTACACATTCCGTGACACTCACCAGCAGGCCCTCACCTACAATGTTTTACAGGGTCAGCTCACCAGCAGGCCCTTGCATATAATTCTTTAGAGGGTCAGCTTACCAGCAGGCCCTCACCTCAAATCTTTTTACAGGGTCAGCTCACCAGCAGGTCCTCGCATATAATGTTTTACAGGATCAGCTCACCAACAGGCCCGCACCTGAAATCTTTTACAGGGTCAGCTCACCAGCAGGACCTCACCTACAATCTTTTACAGGGTCAGCTCACCTGCAGGTCCTCATATATAATTTTTTAGAGGGTCAGCTCACCAATAGGCCCTCACTATCTCACTATCCAAGAGTCTGGTCAACACAAACCTCACCGCCGGGGGTCACATAACTAGTTATCATGGAGGAGTCTCGTTCATTATCGGAATTAACCAGACAAATCGCTTCACCAACTAAGAACGTCCATGCACCACCACCCGCAGAATCGAGAAAAAGCTATTAATCTGTCAATCCTTTCCATGTCTGGGCAGTATGAGGTTTCCCGTGTTGAGTCAAATTAAGCCACAGGCACCACTTCTGGTGGTGTCCTTCCATCAATTAATTTAAGTTTCAGTTTTGTAACCATACTCCCCCCGGAACCCAAAGACTTTGGTTTCCCGGAAGCTGCTTGGCGGGTCATGGGAATAATGTCGGCGTATCGCTGGTCATCATCGTTAATTTTCGGAACTACCATGGTATCTGATCGTCTTCGAACCTCCGACTTTCATTTTTGATTAATTAAAACATTTTTGGCAAATGCTTTTGCTTTGGTTCGTCTTGCGGCGGTCCAAGAATTTCACCTCTAGTGGCGCAATACAGATGCCCCCGGCCGTCCCTCCTAATCATGGCCCCAGTTCCGAAAACCAACAAAATAGAACCAAAGTCCTATTTCATTATTCCTAGCTGAAGTATTTAGGCGACTCAGCTTGCTTTGAACACTGTAAAGTTTTTTAATGGTCAGCTCATTAGCAGGCCCTCGCATATAATTTTTTAAAGGGTCAGATCACCTGCAGGCCCTTGCATATAATTTTTTAGAGGGTCGGCTCTCCAGCAGGCCCTCACCTACAATCTTTTACAGGGTCAGCTCACCTGCAGTGCCTCACTTACAATCTTTTACAGGGTAAGCTCACCTGCAAGCCCTCATCTATAATCTTTTACAGTGTCAGCTCACCTGCAGGCCCTCGCATATAATGTTTTAGAGGGTCAGCTCACCTGCAGGCCCTAACCTACAATCTTTTACAGGGTCAGCTAACCAGCAGGCCCTCACCTACAATCTTTTACAGGGTCAGCTCACCTGCAGGCCCACACCTAATTATACCTAATAGGTAATTTGTGTGCATGCTGCCTTGCTTAGAAGTGGTAGCCGTAGCTGTTTCTCAGGCTCCCAATCAGGAATCAAACCCTGATTCCCTGTTACCCATGGTCACCGTGGTTGGCGCTGTAAATAACATCGAAAGTTGATAGGGCAGACATCCAAATGGATCATCGCTGTCATGGGGACGCGCAATCGGGACCAGGTTATCTAGAGTCACCAAAGCGGCAGCAGGCTCTCACCCATAATGTTTTAGATGGTCAGATCATCAGGCCCTTGCTCCAAACGTTTTGAGGGTCACCAGCAGGCCATCAATCATAATTTTTCAAGACTGTGTATGATGCCCTCCTTTATATGTAACAAAGGGTGTATTGTAGTGCCGGGTCCTTGTAATTTTTGGCAGCCCTTTCACTTAGTGCATAGGCTTTATTAGTGTAGGAATCCTACTACCTGAACAATTGCACCACAATGTGAATGAGGCCCTCCTTTATGTGATATACAGGTTGCATCAGAGTGCCTCTTCCTTGTAATTTTTGGCAGCACTTGCACTTTATATACAAGTAAATATTCAGGAAAGAATGTTTCCTAAAAATTTTTCCTCTAAAATCAATTCTGTCTTTGGTTTTGTGCGTATTATTGTCAGTCTATAAAAGTGGCATGCTACTCGGACAACATTGTTCCCAGCAGCGACCTTGTCATGAGGAAGGATCGCTATTGTCTCTGATCCGAAACATGTAGACTGGACTGTAACTGGCTTTTATCTGCACTGAAAAATAAAGGTCAAATTTTACAGAGCTGGACCTTTTTCTCTTTTTACAGAAGCGACCTGGGAGTCCAAGTTGCATCCAGACATCCTCCCCATGCTGTTCCCTAACCTATTTGGTGGTGTTTCCATCAATTTCTGACCTTTTTCTATGAACCAGGCACCCTCCCCTCCTCAAAGCAGGGGATGCCTGGTTTAATGCTCGGGTTCTCCCATTGACTTCCATTGTAGAGCACCCAAGCATCCCGTTGTGTTTGGCCCGAGCACCCGAGCACTATGGTGCTCGATCAACACTAGTAAGTATTTATTTATTCTTTTAAGACATGATTGACACAAATCACAAAAGACATTTAACACAGGTCACAATACATAAAAGTATTAAAAACCAAGAGGACCGATGGTGGACTGCTGGTATATATTTATAAGGTACAAGTGCAATAATCCTGATTGATCATCAGTAGGAAGGTATATTACACCAAACCACTATGGCTCCAAACTACATAATAAGACTCATATGCATATATTGTACAACAGATACCAAAATTGGGGGTAAAAATACACACCACAAAGGCTAGCTGAGGCAATAGGGCAACTAGAGATATAATAGGTACATAGAAAATACTGACCAACCAACTTAGTATACCACGCAGGAACACCACCGGTCTGACATATGGCCAAGTTCCCCTCCTCTGGGGCTTTGAAAGTAAACTGCCACACCGCGGAGTAGGAGATTTTCCCCCCAACAGTCCGCACTGACTGATTGCTACCGCCACTGCCTCCGTGAACTCCTGCACCACCACTTCCCAGGCAGGTAGGCTGCTGCGAAGCAGGTGGTATACCCCGGGCACGTTTGGCTCCCGACCTCCCACTGCTGCCACCTAGCTGACTTCCGGCCACGCTAGCGACTTGCTGGCTTAGCCGCTGCCTGACGAAGCCCCTTCTTTACCCGGCTCCCAAGTGCGATCGGTTTCATCATCATTAGTGATGAGTGACAGGGGTCATATTAGAATTTGCGATAGTTGGCAAATATTTTGTAGAATATTTGTTTAATATTTGTGAATTTGAATATTCATTATAATCAACTTTTTTTTTACTCGAAAAATCAGCAAGGTAATGATCATGTAATATGCAAATATTACGGGATCAATACAGGTGTGGGTCAAAAACGAATATATTGCACTATAAAATATAGTGCTAAGTATTAGTTTTTTAGAATATTCGTATTTTTTTTTCTTCTGAAGTCATGATTCCTCCCTGCTTAAGTTACTTAAGCAGGGAGGAATCATGACTTCAGATGGAAAAAATGACGAATATTCTAAAAAACTAATATATTGAGCAATATAGCTATTATAGTGCTATATTCGTTTTTCAGAATAATCGTAATATTCTAAAACAAGAATATATAGCAATATAGCGAATATTCGGAAAAAAATATAATATAGAGCAATTTAGCTAATATAGTGCTATAATAAAAAATTTTAATAGTCGTAATTTTTTTCCAATCTTAACTTCGGATGAGAAAAAAATTACAACTATTAGACAAAGAAGATTATAGCACTATATTAGCTAAATTGCTCTACATTTGTTTTTTTGAATATTCACTATATTGCTATATATTCTTGTTTTAGAATATTACGAATATTATAAAAAAAACTAATATATAGTACTATATCGAATATATTCATTTTTTAGATTATTCGTTCCCGTCACCATGGGAACGCCTGGGGGTTAGAATATACCATCGGATCAGAGTTTTCACGATCTCACGGAGATAGTGAAAACTCAGATCTGATGGTATATTCTAACCCCCAGGCAAGCGTCCCCGTCATGGGAACGACTGGGGGTTAGAATATACCATCTGATCTGAGTTTTCACAAACTCAGGACGCTTGTTGGGGAGGAGTATGCGAAAGTGGAACAATGTACAGATTGAAGAAAACAAAAAGAAAAATATTCTAAACATATTCGATATTGTGCTATATATTTGTTTTTTAGAATATTCGTCATTTTTTCCATCTAAAGTCATGATTCCTCCCCAATGACTCATTGGCCAACAAGCAAGAAGCAGGGAGGAATCATGTGTTCAGATGGGAAAAAATTACGAAAATTCGCTATAACGAATATATAGCTCTATATTCGAAATATTCACGAATTTTCGAAGTTGCAATGTTCGAGATAAAAATTTGCTATTCGAATATTCGCGCTCAACACTAATCACCATTGAGTAGTGTTTTCACATCACTGATGTCCTCCTCATCGGCCTCTGGGTCAGGAGCCTGACCACTCACAACACAAGCTCCTATGCCGCTCTCTTAATCACTACTTGCCCGCCTAGCGCAGGAAGTGGTGGAAGTTTCTTCCACACCTTGGCTGGGCAGTAGCTGCTGAATGTCCTCTAGTAGCTCATCCTGGCTGAAAGGTGAAGCTGAGCCCAGTGCGTGTAGTACTTCTTCAGGTGGTGGAACAGAAAAGGCCAGAGGCAAGTTGAGGACAGGTGAGGGCACAGGGCCTGCTCCGGGGCCATTCCAACTAAGGGTTGTGTCTGACGAACCCACCGACTGTTGGCTGAGGGTGTCTGATGTCACTTGGGATAAGGTGGATGACTGAGTTAACCAATCAAGAACCGCAGGGTTGCTGGTCAAGACACGACCGCTAGATGACTATGGGAGCTCAGGCCTCTCGCTGCGACTACTGCTGCTACAACCCCTTACTCTGCTGAGACCTCTGCTTGCGCCAGAAACATTCAGGCCTCTGTCACTCCTCTGTGCATGGCCCGGCACTTCTCTGCCTGACATACTTGTAGCTGAACTAAACAAATTAAATGGAAATTAAAAAACCCCTAAAAGCAACAAATATATTTTTCTTTTTGTACTGAAATAGGCCACTAAACTCTTTCATCACAATTAACTGCTGAAATGCACTGAGAATATATTTTTCTTGTTGTACTAAAGTACGATACGCTTTGACCCAAAAAAAATAAGAGTGAAGTGCATATATATATTTCTTGAAGTACTTAAATACACCACTATACGCTTTCATCAGAAATAACTGCAGCAGTGAACTGAGAATATATATTTCTTGTTGCACTGAGATTGGCCACTGTATGCATGGACTAGAAAAAAATTAAATAGTGAAGTGCGTATATATATTTCTTGCAGTACTGAAATATGCCCCTATATGCTTTCAACAGAAATAACTACAGCAGTGAACTGAGAATATATATTTCTTGTAGGACTGAATTAGGCCACTGTATGCTTTGACTAGAAAAAATTAAAGAGTGAAGTGTGTATATATATTTCTTGAAGTACTGAAATACATCCCTATACCCTTTCACCAGAAATAACTTCAACAGTGCAATGCGTATATATATACACCATATTCTTCGCCCTATAAGACGCACCGGCGCAGAAAACGCACTTAAGTTTTTGAGGAGGAAAATAAAAAAATATATATTTTGAACCAAAAGGTGTGCTTTTGGTGGGTTTTAAACTAATGTGGATGACACTATCATGGGGGATCTGTAGATGAATCACTGTTATGGGGGATCTGTGGCTGACACTTTTATGGGGGATCTGTGGATGACACTGTTATGAGGATCTGTGGTTGGCACTGTTATGGGGGATCTGTGAATGACACTGTTATAGGGGCATCTGTGGATGGGACTGTTATGGGGGCATCTGTCGACGATGCACTGTTATGGGGGTCTGTGGATGGCACTGTTATGGGGGCATCTGTGGATGGCACTGTTATGGGGTTATCAGTGGATGGAACTGTAATGGGGCATCTGTGGATATCACTGTTATGGGGCATCTGTGGATGGCATGACACTGCTATGGGGGGGAATCTGTGGATGACATATACAGACGTGGACAAAATTGTTGGTACCCTTTGGTCAATGAAAGAAAAAGTCACAATGGTCACAGAAATAACTTTAATCTGACAAAAGTAATAATAAATTAAAATTCTATAAATGTTAACCAATGAAAGTCAGACATTGTTTTTCAACCATGCTTCAACAGAATTATGTAAAAAAATAAACTCATGAAACAGGCATGGACAAAAATGATGGTACCCCTAGAAAACACAGAACATAATGTGACCAAAGGGACATGTTAATTCAAGGTGTGTCCACTAATTAGCATCACAGGTGTCTACAACCTTGTAATCAGCCATTGGGCCTATATATATGGCTCCAGGTAATCACTGTGTTGTTTGGTGATATGGTGTGTACCACACTCGACATGGACCAGAGGAAGCAAAGGAAAGAGCTGTCTCAAGAGATCAGAAAGAAAATTATAGACAAGCATGTTAAAGGTAAAGGCTATAAGACCATCTCCAAGCAACTAGATGTTCCTGTGAGTACAGTTGCACATATTATTCATAAGTTTAAGATCCATGGGACTGTAGCCAACCTCCCTGGACGTGGCCGCAGGAGGAAAATTGATGACAAATCTAAGAGACGGATAATCCGAATGGTAACAAAAGAGCCTAGAAAGACTTCTAAAGAGATTCAAGGTGAACTTCATGCTCAAGGAACATCAGTGTCAGATCGCACCATCCGTCGTTGTTTGAGCCAAAGTGGACTACATGGGAGACGACCAAGGAGGACACCATTGTTGAAAACGAATCATAAAAAAGCAAGACTGGAATATGCCAAACTACATGTTGACAAGCCACAAAGCTTCTGGGAGAATGTCCTGTGGACAGATGAGACAAAAATCGAAGTTTTTGCCAAGGCACATCAGCTGTATGTTCACAGACGAAAAAATGAAGCATATCAAGAAAAGAACACTGTCCCTACTGTGAAACATGGAGGAGGCTCTGTTATGTTCTGGGGCTGCTTTGCTGCGTCTGGCACAGGGTGTCTTGAATCTGTGCAGGGTACAATGAAATCTCAAGACTATCAAGGAATTCTAGAGAGAAATGTACTAGCCAGTGTCAGAAAGCTTGGTCTCAGTCGCAGGTCATGGGTCTTGCAACAGGACAATGACCCAAAACACACCGCTAAAAACACCCAAGAATGGCTAAGAGGAAAAAATTGGACTATTCTAAAGTGGCCTTCTATGAGCCCTGACCTCAATCCTATTGAGCATCTTTGGAAGGAGCTGAAACATGCAGTCTGGAAAAGGCACCCTTCAAACCGGACACAACTGGAGCAGTTTGCTCATGAGGAGTGGGCCAAAATACCTGCTGAGAGGTGCAGATGTCTCATTGACAGTTACAGGAAGCGTTTGATTGCAGTGATTGCCTCAAAAGGTTGCGCAACAAAATATTAAGTTAGGGGTACCATCATTTTTGTCCATGCCTGTTTCATGAGTTTATTTTTTTACATAATTCTGTTGAAGCATGGTTGAAAAACAATGTCTGACTTTCATTGGTTAACATTTATAGAATTTTAATTTATTATTACTTTTGTCAGATTAAAGTTATTTCTGTGACCATTGTGACTTTTTCTTTCATTGACCAAAGGGTACCAACAATTTTGTCCACGTCTGTATATAGCATATTATGCTATGTGTCATCCACAGATCCCCCCATAACAGTATCCCTGTGTAGTGAAAGGTCGGCATCTTGTGTTTTAAAGGCAGCGGGGCCCGGTGCAGTCACTGTATTCTATACAGAGCCCTGCTCACTGTAGTAATCATATCTAACCTGTAGGCAATGTTAAACTATAGAAATCATGTGCAATCCAGCCTGTAGTACTTACTACAATCTTCCGTAGCAGGCAGGAAGCAGGGAGGGTACCTGCTTCATTAATAAAGTGGGAGGAGCAGGTGCGTGATGTAGTGAGTTAGGCCGCCTGGCCTCCTGCCTGCTACTGAAGATTTTAGTAAGTACTACAGACTGGATTGCACATGATATCTATAGTTTAACATTGCTTGGTTAAATATGATTACTACAGTGAGGGGGGCCCAGTGTAATAGAATACAGTGACTGCACCTGGCCCCGCTGCCATTAAAAAAACAGATGCCGACCCCCAGCCCCTCTTCCCTCCCCACTAATACACCCGCTGGCCGTGCTGTGCAGAATCGCAGTGGCAGTGTATCAGTGTATCAGTGTAAATTGCAGCATTCGCCCCATAAGACGCACTGCCATTTGCCCCCACTTTTGGAGGGGAAAAGTGCGTCTTATAGGGCGAAAAATACGGTATTTTTTTTTTTTTTTTACTGTAACACACCCCTATAGGCTTTTACCAGAAATAACTGTAACAGTGCAGTGCGTATATATATTTGTCTTATTTTATTGAAATACGCCCCTATACGCTTTCAACAAAAATAACTGCAATGGTGCAGTGCGTATATATTTTTATTTTATTACTGTAATACGCCCCTATACGCTTTCACCAGAAATATTTTCAACAGTGCAGTGCGTATATATTTGTCTTTTTTTTTTATGAAATACGCCTCTATCTGCTTCCACCGGAAATAACTGCAATAGTGCAGTGTGTATATATTTTTCTCTTTTTACTGTAATATGCCCCTACACGCTTTCACCAGAAATAACTGCAACAGTGCAGTGTGTATATATATTTCTTATTTTAATGAAATACTCCCCTATACGCTTTAACCAGAAATAACTGAAACTGTGCAGTGCGTATATATATTTCTTATTTTAATTAAATACTCCCCTATACGCTTTAACAAGAAATAACTGAAACTGTTCAGTGCGTATATATTTTTATTTTTTTACTGTAATACGCCCCTATATGCTTTCACCAGAAGTAACTGCAATAGTGAAGTGCGCATATATTTTTCTTTCTTTACTGAAATACGCCCCTATACGTTTCAACTGAAATAACTGGAGCAGTTAACTGAGAATATATATTTATTGTTGGACTGAAATAGGCCACTATAAACTTTGACCAGAAAAAAATTCTAAAGTGAAGTGCGTATATATATTTCTTGTTGGACTAAAATACGCCCTTATACGCTTTCACCAAAAATAACTGCAACAGTGCAGTGCGTATATATTTTCTCGTTGGACTGAAATACACCTGTAACAGATCTCCTGGCACCCCGACTGGGTACCCTCCGTTGATGGATGCTCCTAGAGCTTTCCAAGGGCTTCAAGCACTCCACTTGACACCGTAAGCACTGCAGATCCGACAAACCGCCGCAGCTTGGTTGGGGTCTCGCCTTCTCATACCCACCATGGACCTACGACAAGGCTCCAGGCTCCAGTAAGTGAACCTCTCTTCCTTCAGAGAGCAATGCAGGAACAAGCTCTTAAAAGAGCTCAGTGATTATAGCCATGGGAGTATACAGTGTATAGCATTCCCCAGTGTAGATACAGCCCTTCCCCCCACCCATGAGACAAGGCTCTATGTTGAGGGTAAAACAGGAACTCTTTAATTGGGCTACATGTCAGCCTTTTATGCAGGTCTTCCAGCAAGGGACACTCCACCTGGGGACCTTGTGGAAGACTGCGACACTTTATACATTAGCCAATCACATGCATTTACATTATTGAAACCTTCCCAGCAACCACTCCCCTCTGTCTGTAAAGCAATCAACAAAGTGAAATGGGCATTGTCTTTGACGTAATCAACAAAATACAATGGGCATTGCCTGTGATACAATTACCAAACATAATGGGCTAACTTAATCATTCACAGGCAGAAAACTGAAATTTTTCCCAAAACACAGAAGACACCTCAAAACCCCACATATCCCCATAATTTACACATCCATGGAAAGTTCTGATCTGGGCGAACAATATATCCAAAAATCACCCAGATCCGAACAGGGGTTCCCGAATTCCATGGAAGTCACATTTCAAAACAGTTCCACAGATTTAGGCTGTGCGGCCGGTCTATCTTCTCCTTCAAAGTTAGTATATGGGCCATAATCCTGAGGCAAGAGGCTGTCAAACAGGCCCCTCCAAAACCGAGTGGCGAGCTTAGTTTCGTCACAACGCCCCTATACACTTTCACCAAAAATAACTGCAACAATGAACCGCGCATATATTTTTCTTTTTTTACTGAAGTACGCCCCTATACGTTTATACCAAAAATAATTGCAGCAGTAAACTGAGAATATATATTTCTTGTTGGACTAAAATAGGCCACTGAACACTTTGACCAGAATTTTTTTTTAAAAGAGTGAAGCGCATATATATATATATATATATATATATGTATAAATTCATATATATATATTTCTTGCAGTGCTGAAAGACGCTCCTATATGCTTTCAACAGAAATAACTGCAGCAGTGAACTGAGAATATATATTTCTTGTTGGACTAAAATTAGCCACTATGCTCTTTGACCAGAAAAAAATTAAAGAGTGAATTGCGTATATATACTTCTTAAAGTACTGAAATACGCCCCTATACGCTTTTACCAGAAATAACTGCAACAGTGCAATGCGTATATATATATATTTTTTTCTTTTCTTACTGTAATATGCCCCTATATGCTTTCACCAGAAATAACTGCAACAGTGCAGTTTGTATATATATTTGTCTTTTTTTTACTGAAATACGCCCCTATACGCTTTAAACTAAAATAACTGCAACAGTGCAGTGCGTATATATTTGCCTTTTTTTTTTACTGAAATATGCCCCTATACGCTTTCACCAGAAATAATTGCAGCAGTGAACTGAAAATATATATTTCTTGTTGGACTGAATTAGGCCACTGTATGCTTTGACAAAAAAAAAAAATAAGAGTAAACTGCGAATGTATATTTCTTGCAGTACTGAAATGCGCCCCTATACGCTTTCACCAAAAATAACTGCAACAGTGCAGTGTGCATATATTTATATCTTTTTTACTGTAATATGCCCCTATATGCTTTGACCAGAAATAACTGCGACAGTGCAGAGCATATATATTTTTCTTATTTTACTGAAATACACACCTATACGCTTTCACCTGAAATAACTGAAACAGTGCAGTGTGTATATACAGTATAGACCAAAAGTTTGGACACACCTTATCATTCAAAGAGTTTTCTTTATTTTCATGACTATGAAAATTGTAGATTCACACTGAAGGCATCAAAACTATCAATTAACACATGTGGAATTATATGCATAACAAAAAAGTGTGAAACAACTAAAAATATGTCATATTCTAGGTTCTTCAAAGTAGCCACCTTTTGCTTTGATTACTGCTTTGCACACTCTTGGCATTCTCTTGATGAGCTTCAAGAGGTAGTCACCTACATTTTTTTTACTTCACAGGTGTGCCCTGTCAGGTTAAATAAGTGGGATTTCTTGCCTTATAAATGGGGTTGGGACCATCAGTTGCGTTGTGAAGAAGTCAGGTGGATACACAGCTGATAGTCCTACTGAATAGACTGTTAGAATTTGTATTATGGCAAGAAAAAAGCAGCTACGTAAAGAAAAACAAGTGGCCATCATTACTTCAAGAGATGAAGGTCAGTCAGTCCGAAAAATTGGGAAAACTTTGAAAGTGTCCCCAAGTGCAGTCACAAAAACCATCAAGCACTACAAAGAAACTGGCTCACATGCGGACCGCCCCAGGAAAGGAAGACCAAGAGTAACCTCTGCTGCGGAGGATAAGTTCATCCGAGTCACCAGCCTCAGAAATCGCAGGTTAACAGCAGCTCAGATTAGAGACCAGGTCAATGCCACACAGAGTTCTAGCAGCAGACTCATCTCTAGAACAACTGTTAAGGGGAGACTGTGTGAATCAGGCCTTCATGGTAGAATATCTGCTAGGAAACCACTGCTAAGGATAGGCAACAAGCAGAAGAGACTTGTTTGGGCTAAAGAACACAAGGAATGGACATTAGACCAGTGGAAATCTGTGCTTTGGTCTGATGAGTCCAAATTTGAGATCTTTGGTTACAACCACCGTGTCTTTGTGTGACGCAGAAAAGGTGAACGGATGGACTCTACATGCCTGGTTCCCACCGTTAAGCATGGAGAAAGAGGTGTGATGGTGTGGGGGTGCTCTGCTGGTGACACTGTTGGGGATTTATTCAAAATTGAAGGCATACTGAACCAGCATGGCTACCACAGCATCTTGCAGCGGCATGCTATTCAATCCGGTTTGCATTTAGTTGAACCATCATTTATTTTTCAACAGGACAATGATCCCAAACACACCTCCAGGCCATGAAGGAGAGTGATGGGGTGCTGCGCCAGATGACCTGGCCTCCACAGTCACCGGACCTGAACCCAATCGAGATGGTTTGGGGTGAGATGGACCGCAGAGTGAAGGCAAAAGGGCCAACAAGTGCTAAGCATCTCTGGGAAGACCATTTCAGGTGACTACCTCTTGAAGCTCATCAAGAGAATGCCAAGAGTGTGCAAAGCAGTATTCAAAGCAAAAGGTGGCTACTTTGAAGAACCTAGAATATGACATATTTTCAGTTGGTTCACACTTTTTTGTTATGTATGTAATTCCACATGTGTTAATTCATAGTTTTGATGCCTTCAGTGTGAATCTACAATTTTCATAGTCATGAAAATAAAGAAAACTCTTTGAATGAGAAGGTGTGTCCAAACTTTTGGCCTGTACTGTATGCATTTCACTTCTGCAGTTATTTCTGTTGAAAGTGTACTGTATATATGTTTCTTGTCGTACTGAATAACATACTGAGCTATAAGCCACTAAAGGCTTTCCAACATAAACCCAATAACAAAAAGCTGGAATGACAGAGATGTCTAATGACTATTTGGATCCCCAAATAACCGTTCCCTGCACTTGTAAATCGCTTTCCTATTAATGTCCCTAGCGCCTTCTGACGTCTCTCCCTGCACTAAGATACTGTGAAAGGATTCCTCCTTTCCCTACACTTATAAATCCTTTTTTCCGTAACATAGAGGTTTTTCCACTTGCTGTCCCTAGCGCCTTCACACGTCTGTGCCTACACTCTGAATGGTGGAAAATGGCAGAATCTAAAATGGCTGCCGTATTTATAGGGCTGTGACATCAGAGGGCTGGCTTGCTGCTGATTGGCTGCATGCATGCATGTCAATCTGGGTGATCCCGCCTTCCCAGAGTTCCTTTCCCCTATGTCCGCAGTCCTCACACGTGTAGCCGCCATTTTAGGAAAATAGTGATTTGTTTCCACGAAGCGCGAGGAAATTCGCATTCGTTGCAAATCTAATTTTTCCTGAAATTTGGATTGAAATCCCCTTTGTCAGCTTTGATTCTCTCATCTCTACCATCATATGACCCATATTAGCCAATAGAAGCTTGCATATCCTTCATACTTAACCTTACTGACGTACATACTATACAGTTACATGGACCTATTGACGCTGTTATGAGGGGGGGGGGGGCACATTCACAAACAACAAATGAAATAGATCAGTATGAAGCCGGGTAATTCTGCTAGTCCTTGATATAATTCACATAAACCATACAATTGGAAGGGTGTAGTTTGCATTGTTTAGTTCTAGTTCAAATGCCTCATTGATCCTACCATCTGAGGTGTGCAGAACATTCACTTACTACAGCCACAGAAGGAGCACTAACATCACTAGTGCATATGCTACCATTTTGCATAATATACCATTATCCACTGTTGTTAATTAGAGTTGAGCGAACACCTGGATGTTCGGGTTCGAGAAGTTCGGCCGAACATCCCGGAAATGTTCGGGTTCGGGATCCGAACCCGATCCGAACTTCGTCCCGAACCCGAACCCCATTGAAGTCAATGGGGACCCGAACTTTTCGGCACTAAAAAGGCTGTAAAACAGCCCAGGAAAGAGCTAGAGGGCTGCAAAAGGCAGCAACATGTAGGTAAATCCCCTGCAAACAAATGTGGATAGGGAAATTAATTAAAATAAAAATTAAATAAATAAAAATTAACCAAAATCAATTGGAGAGAGGTTCCATAGCAGAGAATCTGGCTTCCCGTCACCCACCACTGGAACAGTCCATTCTCAGATATTTAGGCCCCGGCACCCAGGCAGAGGAGAGAGGTCCCGTAACAGAGAATCTGTCTTCATGTCAGCAGAGAATTAGTCTGCATGTCATAGCAGAGAATGAGGCTTCACGTCAGCCACCACTGCAACAGTCCATTGGCATATATTTAGGCCC
Organism: Bufo gargarizans; assembly: GCF_014858855.1. Lineage (NCBI taxonomy): Eukaryota > Metazoa > Chordata > Amphibia > Anura > Bufonidae > Bufo > Bufo gargarizans. The sequence goes on from NC_058080.1 coordinate 76,707,844, forward strand.
AGCACCCAGGCAGAGGAGGGAGGTCCCGTAACAGAGAATCTGTCTTCATGTCAGCAGAGAATTAGTCTGCATGTCATAGCAGAGAATGAGGCTTCACGTCAGCCACCACTGCAACAGTCCATTGGCATATATTTAGGCCCAGCACACACACAGGCAGAGGAGAGAGGTCCCGTAACAGAGAATCTGGCTTCATGTCAGCAGAGAATCAGTCTGCATGTCATAGCAGAGAATGAGGCTTCACGTCAGCCACCACTGCAACAGTCCATTGGCATATATTTAGGCCCAGCACACACACAGGCAGAGGAGAGAGGTCCCGTAACAGAGAATCTGGCTTCATGTCAGCAGAGAATCAGTCTGCATGTCATAGCAGAGAATGAGGCTTCACGTCAGCCACCACTGCAACAGTCCATTGGCATATATTTAGGCCCAGCACCCAGGCAGAGGAGGGAGGTCCCGTAACAGAGAATCTGTCTTCATGTCAGCAGAGAATTAGTCTGCATGTCATAGCAGAGAATGAGGCTTCACGTCAGCCACCACTGCAACAGTCCATTGGCATATATTTAGGCCCAGCACACACACAGGCAGAGGAGAGAGGTCCCGTAACAGAGAATCTGGCTTCATGTCAGCAGAGAATCAGTCTGCATGTCATAGCAGAGAATGAGGCTTCACGTCAGCCACCACTGCAACAGTCCATTGGCATATATTTAGGCCCAGCACACACACAGGCAGAGGAGAGAGGTCCCGTAACAGAGAATCTGGCTTCATGTCAGCAGAGAATCAGTCTGCATGTCATAGCAGAGAATGAGGCTTCACGTCAGCCACCACTGCAACAGTCCATTGGCATATATTTAGGCCCAGCACCCAGGCAGAGGAGGGAGGTCCCGTAACAGAGAATCTGTCTTCATGTCAGCAGAGAATTAGTCTGCATGTCATAGCAGAGAATGAGGCTTCACGTCAGCCACCACTGCAACAGTCCATTGGCATATATTTAGGCCCAGCACACACACAGGCAGAGGAGAGAGGTCCCGTAACAGAGAATCTGGCTTCATGTCAGCAGAGAATCAGTCTGCATGTCATAGCAGAGAATGAGGCTTCACGTCAGCCACCACTGCAACAGTCCATTGGCATATATTTAGGCCCAGCACACACACAGGCAGAGGAGAGAGGTCCCGTAACAGAGAATCTGGCTTCATGTCAGCAGAGAATCAGTCTGCATGTCATAGCAGAGAATGAGGCTTCACGTCAGCCACCACTGCAACAGTCCATTGGCATATATTTAGGCCCAGCACCCAGGCAGAGGAGGGAGGTCCCGTAACAGAGAATCTGTCTTCATGTCAGCAGAGAATTAGTCTGCATGTCATAGCAGAGAATGAGGCTTCACGTCAGCCACCACTGCAACAGTCCATTGGCATATATTTAGGCCCAGCACACACACAGGCAGAGGAGAGAGGTCCCGTAACAGAGAATCTGGCTTCATGTCAGCAGAGAATCAGTCTGCATGTCATAGCAGAGAATGAGGCTTCACGTCAGCCACCACTGCAACAGTCCATTGGCATATATTTAGGCCCAGCACACACACAGGCAGAGGAGAGAGGTCCCGTAACAGAGAATCTGGCTTCATGTCAGCAGAGAATCAGTCTGCATGTCATAGCAGAGAATGAGGCTTCACGTCAGCCACCACTGCAACAGTCCATTGGCATATATTTAGGCCCAGCACCCAGGCAGAGGAGGGAGGTCCCGTAACAGAGAATCTGTCTTCATGTCAGCAGAGAATTAGTCTGCATGTCATAGCAGAGAATGAGGCTTCACGTCAGCCACCACTGCAACAGTCCATTGGCATATATTTAGGCCCAGCACACACACAGGCAGAGGAGAGAGGTCCCGTAACAGAGAATCTGGCTTCATGTCAGCAGAGAATCAGTCTGCATGTCATAGCAGAGAATGAGGCTTCACGTCACCCACCACTGCAACAGTCCATTGGCATATATTTAGGCCTAGCACACAGGCAGAGCAGAGAGGTCCCGTAACAGACAATCTGGCTTCATGTCAGCAGAGAATCAGTCTGCATGTCATAGCAGAGAATGAGGCTTCACGTCACCCACCACTGCAACAGTCCATTGGCATATATTTAGGCCTAGCACACAGGCAGAGCAGAGAGGTCCCGTAACAGACAATCTGGCTTCATGACAGCAGAGAATCAGTCTGCATGTCATAGCAGAGAATCAGGCTTCACGTCAGCCACCACTGCAACAGTCCATTGTCATAAATTTAGGCCCAGCACCCAGGCAGAGGAGAGAGGTCCCGTAACAGAGAATCTGGCTTCATGTCAGCAGAGAATCAGTCTTCATATCATAGCAGAGAATCAGGCTTCACGTCACCCACCACTGTAAGAGTCAATTTTCATAAATTTAGGCCCAGAACCCAGGCAGAGGAGAAAGGTCCCGTAACAGACAATCTGGCTTCATGTCAGCAGAGAATCAGTCTTCATATCATAGCCTAGAATCAGGCTTCACGTCACCCACCACTGTAAGAGTCAATTTTCATAAATTTAGGCCCAGAACCCAGGCAGAGGAGAAAGGTCCCGTAACAGACAATCTGGCTTCATGTCAGCAGAGAATCAGTCTTCATATCATAGCAGAGAATCAGGCTTCACGTCACCCACCACTGCAACAGTCAATTGTCATAAATTTAGGCCCAGCACCCAGGCAGAGGAGAGAGCTCCCGTAACAGAGGATCTGGCTTCATGTCAGCAGAGAATCAGTCTGCATGTCATAGCAGAGAATGAGGCTTCACGTCACCCACCACTGCAACAGTCCATTGGCATATATTTAGGCCTAGCACACAGGCAGAGCAGAGAGGTCCCGTAACAGACAATCTGGCTTCATGTCAGCAGAGAATCAGTCTGCATGTCATAGCAGAGAATGAGGCTTCACGTCACCCACCACTGCAACAGTCCATTGGCATATATTTAGGCCTAGCACACAGGCAGAGCAGAGAGGTCCCGTAACAGACAATCTGGCTTCATGACAGCAGAGAATCAGTCTGCATGTCATAGCAGAGAATGAGGCTTCACGTCACCCACCACTGCAACAGTCCATTGGCATATATTTAGGCCTAGCACACAGGCAGAGCAGAGAGGTCCCGTAACAGACAATCTGGCTTCATGTCAGCAGAGAATCAGTCTGCATGTCATAGCAGAGAATGAGGCTTCACGTCACCCACCACTGCAACAGTCCATTGGCATATATTTAGGCCTAGCACACAGGCAGAGCAGAGAGGTCCCGTAACAGACAATCTGGCTTCATGTCAGCAGAGAATCAGTCTGCATGTCATAGCAGAGAATGAGGCTTCACGTCACCCACCACTGCAACAGTCCATTGGCATATATTTAGGCCTAGCACACAGGCAGAGCAGAGAGGTCCCGTAACAGACAATCTGGCTTCATGACAGCAGAGAATCAGTCTGCATGTCATAGCAGAGAATGAGGCTTCACGTCACCCACCACTGCAACAGTCCATTGGCATATATTTAGGCCTAGCACACAGGCAGAGCAGAGAGGTCCCGTAACAGACAATCTGGCTTCATGTCAGCAGAGAATCAGTCTGCATGTCATAGCAGAGAATGAGGCTTCACGTCACCCACCACTGCAACAGTCCATTGGCATATATTTAGGCCTAGCACACAGGCAGAGCAGAGAGGTCCCGTAACAGACGATCTGGCTTCATGTCAGCAGAGAATCAGTCTGCATGTCATAGCAGAGAATCAGGCTTCACGTCAGCCACCACTGCAACAGTCCATGGTCATAAATTTAGGCCCAGCACCCAGGCAGAGGAGAGAGGTCCCGTAACAGACAATCTGGCTTCATGTCAGCAGAGAATTAGTCTGCATGTCATAGCAGAGAATCAGGCTTCATGTCAGCCACCACTGCAACAGTCCATTGGCATATATTTAGGCCTAGCACACAGGCAGAGGAGAGGTTCATTCAACTTTGGGTAGCATCGCAATATAATGGTAAAATGAAAATAAAAATAGGATTGAATGAGGAAGTGCCCTGGAGTCCAATAATATATGGTTATGGGGAGGTAGTTAATGTCTAATCTGGACAAGGGACGGACAGGTCCTGTGGGATCCATGCCTGGTTCATTTTTATGAACGTCAGCTTGTCCACATTGGCTGTAGACAGGCGGCTGCGTTTGTCTGTAATGACGCCCCCTGCCGTGCTGAATACACGTTCAGACAAAACGCTGGCTGCCGGGCAGGCCAGCACCTCCAAGGCATAAAAGGCTAGCTCTGGCCACGTGGACAATTTAGAGACCCAGAAGTTGAATGGGGCCGAACCATCAGTCAGTACGTGGAGGGGTGTGCACACGTACTGTTCCACCATGTTAGTGAAATGTTGCCTCCTGCTAACACGTTGCGTATCAGGTGGTGGTGCAGTTAGCTGTGGCGTGTTGACAAAAGTTTTCCACATCTCTGCCATGCTAACCCTGCCCTCAGAGGAGCTGGCCGTGACACAGCTGCCTTGGCGACCTCTTGCTCCTCCTCTGCCTTGGCCTTGGGCTTCCACTTGTTCCCCTGTGACATTTGGGAATGCTCTCAGTAGCGCGTCTACCAACGTGCGCTTGTACTCGCGCATCTTCCTATCACGCTCCAGTGCAGGAAGTAAGGTGGGCACATTGTCTTTGTAGCGTGGATCCAGCAGGGTGGCAACCCAGTAGTCCGCACAGGTTAAAATGTGGGCAACTCTGCTGTCGTTGCGCAGGCACTGCAGCATGTAGTCGCTCATGTGTGCCAGGCTGCCCAGGGGTAAGGACAAGCTGTCCTCTGTGGGAGGCGTATCGTCATCGTCCTGCCTTTCCCCCCAGCCACGCACCAGTGATGGACCCGAGCTGCGTTGGGTGCCACCCCGCTGTGACCATGCTTCATCCTCATCCTCCTCCACCTCCTCCTCATCCTCGTCCTCCTCGTCCTCCAGTAGTGGGCCCTGGCTGGCCACATTTGTACCTGGCCTCTGCTGTTGCAAAAAACCTCCCTCTGAGTCACTTCGAAGAGACTGGCCTGAAAGTGCTAAAAATGACCCCTCTTCCTCATCCTCCTCCTCCTCCTCCTGGGCCACCTCCTGTTCCATCATCGCCCTAAGTGTTTTCTCAAGGAGACATAGAAGTGGTATTGTAACGCTGATAACGGTGTCATCGCCACTGGCCATGTTGGTGGAGTACTCGAAACAGCGCAACAGGGCACACAGGTCTCGCATGGAGGCCCAGTCATTGGTGGTGAAGTGGTGCTGTTCTGTAGTGCGACTGACCCGTGCGTGCTGCAGCTGAAACTCCACTATGGCCTGCTGCTGCTCGCACAGTCTGTCCAGCATGTGCAAGGTGGAGTTCCACCTGGTGGGCACGTCGCATATGAGGCGGTGAGCGGGAAGGCCGAAGTTACGCTGTAGCGCAGACAGGCGAGCAGCGGCAGGATGTGAACGCCGGAAGCGCGAACAGACGGCCCGCACTTTATGCAGCAGCTCTGACATGTCGGGGTAGTTGTGAATGAACTTCTGCACCACCAAATTCAGCACATGCGCCAAGCAAGGGATGTGCGTCAAATTGGCTAGTCCCAGAGCTGCAACGAGATTTCGCCCATTATCACACACCACCAGGCCGGGCTTGAGGCTCACCGGCAGCAACCACTCGTCGGTCTGTTGTTCAATACCCCGCCACAACTCCTGTGCGGTGTGGGGCCTGTCCCCCAAACATATGAGTTTCAGAATGGCCTGCTGACGTTTACCCCGGGCTGTGCTGAAGTTGGTGGTGAAGGTGTGTGGCTGACTGGATGAGCAGGTGGAAGAAGAGGAGGAGGAAGCCGAGAAGGAGGAGGTGGCAACAGGAGGCAAAGAATGTTGCCCTGCGATCCTTGGCGGCGGCAGGACGTGCGCCAAACAGCTCTCCGCCTGGGGCCCAGCTGCCACTACATTTACCCAGTGTGCAGTTAGGGAGATATAGCGTCCCTGGCCGTGCTTACTGGTCCACGTATCTGTGGTTAGGTGGACCTTGCTACAGATGGCGTTGCGCAGTGCACACTTGATTTTATCGGATACTTGGTTGTGCAGGGAAGGCACGGCTCTCTTGGAGAAGTAGTGCCGGCTGGGAACAACATACTGTGGGACAGCAAGCGACATGAGCTGTTTGAAGCTGTCTGTGTCCACCAGCCTAAATGACAGCATTTCATAGGCCAGTAGTTTAGAAATGCTGGCATTCAGGGCCAGGGATCGAGGGTGGCTAGGTGGGAATTTACGCTTTCTATCAAATGTTTGTGAGATGGAGAGCTGAACGCTGGCGTGTGACATGGTTGAGACGCTTGGTGACGGAGGTGGTGGTGGTGGTGGTGTTGGTGGTACATCCCCTGTTTGCTGGGCGGCAGGTGCCAACGTTCCTCCAGAGGCGGAGGAAGAGGCCGAGGCGGCAGCAGCAGAATAGGCCGAGGCGGCAGCAGCAGAAGAGGTAGCAGGGGGAGCCTGAGTGACTTCCTTGGTTTTAAGGTGTTTACTCCACTGCAGTTCATGCTTTGCATGCAGGTGCCTGGTCATGCAGGTTGTGCTCAGGTTCAGAACGTTAATGCCTCGCTTCAGGCTCTGATGGCACAGCGTGCAAACCACTCGGGTCTTGTCGTCAGCACATTGTTTGAAGAAGTGCCATGCCAGGGAACTCCTTGAAGCTGCCTTTGGGGTGCTCGGTCCCAGATGGCGGCGGTCAGTAGCAGGCGGAGTCTCTTGGCGGCGGGTGTTCTGCTTTTGCCCACTGCTCCCTCTTTTGCTACGCTGTTGGCTCGGTCTCACCACTGCCTCTTCCTCCGAACTGTGAAAGTCAGTGGCACGACCTTCATTCCATGTGGGGTCTAGGACCTCATCGTCCCCTGCATCGTCTTCCACCCAGTCTTGATCCCTGACCTCCTGTTCAGTCTGCACACTGCAGAAAGACGCAGCAGTTGGCACCTGTGTTTCGTCATCATCAGAGACATGCTGAGGTGGTATTCCCATGTCCTCATCATCAGGAAACATAAGTGGTTGTGCGTCAGTGCATTCTATGTCTTTCACCGCTGGGGAAGGGCTAGGTGGATGCCCTTGGGAAACCCTGCCAGCGGAGTCTTCAAACAGCATAAGAGACTGCTGCATAACTTGAGGCTGAGACAGTTTCCCTGGTATGCATGGGGGTGATGTGACAGACTGATGGGGTTGGTTTTCAGGCGCCATCTGTGCGCTTTCTGCAGAAGACTGGGTGGGAGATAATGTGAACGTGCTGGATCCACTGTCGGCCACCCAATTGACTAATGCCTGTACCTGCTCAGGCCTTACCATCCTTAGAACGGCATTGGGCCCCACCATATATCGCTGTAAATTCTGGCGGCTACTGGGACCTGAGGTAGTTGGTACACTAGGACGTGTGGATGTGGCAGAACGGCCACGTCCTCTCCCAGCACCAGAGGGTCCACTAACACCACCACGACCATGTCCACGTCCGCGTCCCTTACTAGATGTTTTTCTCATTGTTATGGTTCACCACAACAACAAATATATTATTTGGCCCAATGTATTGTATTCAAATTCAGCGGGATATAAATTTGAGGCCTAGTATTTAGGCGCTGGGTGACCGGTATGGATTTAGTGACAGAATTAGACTTGGAAATGCACAGAAGCGTGTGTGTGAAGTTATTCTGAATGACCCTATGTGCACCTTCAATATTATATACCCTTTTAGGGATAGATTTCAAATAGCTCTGATATAGCAGAAACCACTAAATTATGAAATTGCTAAATTGGGAATTGTACTTCAACCCAGAACAAAAAATGTGCTTTGACGGACACTAAATATCTTGCCCAGCAACAACAGTACAGCGGTGGGTAACGAGAGATTTAGAGGGATTTAAATTTGAGGCCTAGTATTTAGGCGCTGGGTCACCGGTATGGATTTAGTGACAGAATTAGACTTGGAAATGCACAGAAGCGTGTGTGTGAAGTTATTCTGAATGACCCTATGTGCACCTTCAATATTATATACCCTTTTAGGGATAGATTTCAAATAGCTCTGATATAGCAGAAACCACTAAATTATGAAATTGCTAAATTGGGAATTGTACTTCAACCCAGAACAAAAAATGTGCTTTGACGGACACTAAATATCTTGCCCAGCAACAACAGTACAGCGGTGGGTAACGAGAGATTTAGAGGGATTTAAATTTGAGGCCTAGTATTTAGGCGCTGGGTCACCGGTATGGATTTAGTGACAGAATTAGACTTGGAAATGCACAGAAGCGTGTGTGTGAAGTTATTCTGAATGACCCTATGTGCACCTTCAATATTATATACCCTTTTAGGGATAGATTTCAAATAGCTCTGATATAGCAGAAACCACTAAATTATGAAATTGCTAAATTGGGAATTGTACTTCAACCCAGAACAAAAAATGTGCTTTGACGGACACTAAATATCTTGCCCAGCAACAACAGTACAGCGGTGGGTAACGAGAGATTTAGAGGGAATTTAAATTTGAGGCCTAGTATTTAGGCGCTGGGTCACCGGTATGGATTTAGTGACAGAATTAGACTTGGAAATACACAGTAGCGGTGTGTGTGAAGTTATTCTGAATGACCCTATGTGCACCTTCAATATTATATACCCTTTTAGGGATAGATTTCAAATAGCTCTGATATAGCAGAAACCACTAAATTATGAAATTGCTAAATTGGGAATTGTACTTCAACCCAGAACAAAAAATGTGCTTTGACGGACACTAAATATCTTGCCCAGCAACAACAGTACAGCGGTGGGTAACGAGAGATTTAGAGGGATTTAAATTTGAGGCCTAGTATTTAGGCGCTGGGTCACCGGTATGGATTTAGTGACAGAATTAGACTTGGAAATGCACAGAAGCGTGTGTGTGAAGTTATTCTGAATGACCCTATGTGCACCTTCAATATTATATACCCTTTTAGGGATAGATTTCAAATAGCTCTGATATAGCAGAAACCACTAAATTATGAAATTGCTAAATTGGGAATTGTACTTCAACCCAGAACAAAAAATGTGCTTTGACGGACACTAAATATCTTGCCCAGCAACAACAGTACAGCGGTGGGTAACGAGAGATTTAGAGGGAATTAAATTTGAGGCCTAGTATTTAGGCGCTGGGTCACCGGTATGGATTTAGTGACAGAATTAGACTTGGAAATACACAGTAGCGGGTGTGTGTGAAGTTATTCTGAATGACCCTATGTGCACCTTCAATATTATATACCCTTTTAGGGATAGATTTCAAATAGCTCTGATATAGCAGAAACCACTAAATTATGAAATTGCTAAATTGGGAATTGTACTTCAACCCAGAACAAAAAATGTGCTTTGACGGACACTAAATATCTTGCCCAGCAACAACAGTACAGCGGTGGGTAACGAGAGATTTAGAGGGAATTAAATTTGAGGCCTAGTATTTAGGCGCTGGGTCACCGGTATGGATTTAGTGACAGAATTAGACTTGGAAATGCACAGTAAGCGGTGTGTGTGAAGTTATTCTGAATGACCCTATGTGCACCTTCAATATTATATACCCTTTTAGGGATAGATTTCAAATAGCTCTGATATAGCAGGAACCACTAAATTATGAAATTGCTAAATTGGGAATTGTACTTCAACCCAGAACAAAAAATGTGCTTTGACGGACACTAAATATCTTGCCCAGCTACAACAGGACAACGGGGTAACGAGAGATTTAGAGGGATTAAATTTGAGGCCTAGTATTTAGGCGCTGGGTGACAGGTATGGATTTAGTGACAGAATTAGACTTGGAAATACACAGTAGCGGGTGTGTGTGAAGTTATTCTGAATGACCCTATGTGCACCTTCAATATTATATACCCTTTTAGGGATAGATTTCAAATAGCTCTGATATAGCAGAAACCACTAAATTATGAAATTGCTAAATTGGGAATTGTACTTCAACCCAGAACAAAAAATGTGCTTTGACGGACACTAAATATCTTGCCCAGCAACAACAGTACAGCGGTGGGTAACGAGAGATTTAGAGGGAATTAAATTTGAGGCCTAGTATTTAGGCGCTGGGTCACCGGTATGGATTTAGTGACAGAATTAGACTTGGAAATACACAGTAGCGGGTGTGTGTGAAGTTATTCTGAATGACCCTATGTGCACCTTCAATATTATATACCCTTTTAGGGATAGATTTCAAATAGCTCTGATATAGCAGAAACCACTAAATTATGAAATTGCTAAATTGGGAATTGTACTTCAACCCAGAACAAAAAATGTGCTTTGACGGACACTAAATATCTTGCCCAGCAACAACAGTACAGCGGTGGGTAACGAGAGATTTAGAGGGAATTAAATTTGAGGCCTAGTATTTAGGCGCTGGGTCACCGGTATGGATTTAGTGACAGAATTAGACTTGGAAATGCACAGAAGCGGTGTGTGTGAAGTTATTCTGAATGACCCTATGTGCACCTTCAATATTATATACCCTTTTTGGGATAGATTTCAAATAGCTCTGATATAGCAGGAACCACTAAATTATGAAATTGCTAAATTGGGAATTGTACTTCAACCCAGAACAAAAAATGTGCTTTGACGGACACTAAATAACTTGCCCAGCTACAACAGGACAACGGTAACGAGAGATTTAGAGGGATTTAAATTTGAGGCCTAGTATTTAGGCGCTGGGTGACAGGTATGGGTTTAGTGACAGAATTAGACTTGGAAATACACAGTAGCGGGTGTGTGTGAAGTTATTCTGAATGACCCTATGTGCACCTTCAATATTATATACCCTTTTAGGGATAGATTTCAAATAGCTCTGATATAGCAGAAACCACTAAATTATGAAATTGCTAAATTGGGAATTGTACTTCAACCCAGAACAAAAAATGTGCTTTGACGGACACTAAATATCTTGCCCAGCAACAACAGTACAGCGGTGGGTAACGAGAGATTTAGAGGGAATTAAATTTGAGGCCTAGTATTTAGGCGCTGGGTCACCGGTATGGATTTAGTGACAGAATTAGACTTGGAAATACACAGTAGCGGGTGTGTGTGAAGTTATTCTGAATGACCCTATGTGCACCTTCAATATTATATACCCTTTTTGGGATAGATTTCAAATAGCTCTGATATAGCAGGAACCACTAAATTATGAAATTGCTAAATTGGGAATTGTACTTCAACCCAGAACAAAAAATGTGCTTTGACGGGCACTAAATAACTTTCCCAGCTACAACAGGACAACGGTAACGAGAGATTTAGAGGGATTTAAATTTGAGGCCTAGTATTTAGGCGCTGGGTGACAGGTATGGGTTTAGTGACAGAATTAGACTTGGAAATACACAGTAGCGGGTGTGTGTGAAGTTATTCTGAATGACCCTATGTGCACCTTCAATATTATATACCCTTTTTGGGATAGATTTCAAATAGCTCTGATATAGCAGAAACCACTAAATTATGAAATTGCTAAATTGGGAATTGTACTTCAACCCAGAACAAAAAATGTGCTTTGACGGACACTAAATATCTTGCCCAGCAACAACAGTACAGCGGTGGGTAACGAGAGATTTAGAGGGAATTAAATTTGAGGCCTAGTATTTAGGCGCTGGGTCACCGGTATGGATTTAGTGACAGAATTAGACTTGGAAATACACAGTAGCGGGTGTGTGTGAAGTTACTCTGAATGACCCTATGTGCACCTTCAATATTATATACCCTTTTTGGGATAGATTTCAAAGAGCTCTGATATAGCAGGAACCACTAAATTATGAAATTGCTAAATTGGGAATTGTATTTCAACCCAGAACAAGAAATGTGCTTGAACGGACACTAAATAACTCGCCCAGCTACAGCACTAGGGACAGATTTAGCTGGATATAAATTTGAGGCCTAGTATTTAGGCGCTGGGTGACCGGTATGGATTTAGTGACAGAATTAGACTGGGATATGGCCAAAAAATGAACAGACTATTGCTGGTTAAATGCACTTGGTGTGACAGCTTCACCCTGATGTAGGCTTTAGCCAAAAAACAACCACACCATTGAGGGTTAAATGCACTTGGTGACAGGCGCAGCTTGCCCCTGATTTTGTATATGGCCAAAAAATGAACAGACTATTGCTGGTTAAATGCACTTGGTGTGACAGCTTCACCCTGATGTAGGCTTTAGCCAAAAAACAACCACACCATTGAGGGTTAAATGCACTTGGTGACAGGCGCAGCTTGCCCCTGATTTTGTATATGGCCAAAAAATGAACAGACTATTGCTGGTTAAATGCACTTGGTGTGACAGCTTCACCCTGATGTAGGCTTTAGCCAAAAAACAACCACACCATTGAGGGTTAAATGCACTTGGTGACAGGCGCAGCTTGCCCCTGATTTTGTATATGGCCAAAAAATGAACAGACTATTGCTGGTTAAATGCACTTGGTGTGACAGCTTCACCCTGATGTAGGCTTTAGCCAAAAAACAACCACACCATTGAGGGTTAAATGCACTTGGTCGCAGCTTGTGCTGGCGCACCACAAGACACAAAATGGCCGCCGATCACCCCAGAAAAATGAGACTGACAAACGGTCTGTGCAGCCTAAAAACAGTGAGCAATTGAGGATCAGCAGCTCAATGATCCACAGCTGCAGATCGATCAGTTAATCAAGTCCTTTGGAGGAGTTAATCTGCCTAATCTCGCCCTACTGTCGCAGCCGCAACCTCTCCCTACGCTAATCAGAGCAGAGTGACGGGCGGCGCTATGTGACTCCAGCTTAAATAGAGGCTGGGTCACATGGTGCTCTGGCCAATCACAGCCATGCCAATAGTAGGCATGGCTGTGATGGCCTCTTGGGGCAAGTAGTATGACGCTTGTTGATTGGCTGCTTTGCAGCCTTTCAAAAAGCGCCAAGAAAGCGTCACAAAAGCGCGAAGAAAGCGACGAACACCGAACCCGAACCCGGACTTTTACGAAAATGTCCGGGTTCGGGTCCGTGTCACGGACACCCCAAAATTCGGTACGAACCCGAACTATACAGTTCGAGTTCGCTCATCCCTATTGGCACACCATTATATGCATTTGGTCAGATTCAGGTGGCCATATTAACCACTTCAACCCCGCTAGCTAAAACCCCCTTCATGACCAGGCCACTTTTTACACTTCGGCACTACACTACTTTCACCGTTTATCGCTCGGTCATGCAACTTAACACCCAAATGAATTTTACCTCCTTTTCTTCTCACTAATAGAGCTTTCATTTGGTGGTATTTTATTGCTGCTGACATTTTTACTTTTTTTGTTATTAATCAAAATGTAACGATTTTTTTGCAAAAAAATGACATTTTTCACTTTCAGCTGTAAAATTTTGCAAAAAAAAAACGACATCCATATATAAATTTTTCGCCAAATTTATTGTTCTACATGTCTTTGATAAAAAAAAATGTTTTGGCAAAAAAAAAATGGTTTGGGTAAAAGTTATAGCGTTTACACACTATGGTACAAAAATGTGAATTTCCGCTTTTTGAAACAGCTCTGGGTGAGAGAAATATCTTGGCAAAAGACAACTTTTCCATTTTTTTTATACAAAGTTGGCATTTGACCAAGATATTTTTCTCACCCAGCATGGGTATATGTAAAATGACACCCCAAAACACATTCCCCAACTTCTCCCGAGTACGGCGATACCAGATGTGTGACACTTTTTTGCAGCCAAGGTGGGCAAAGGGGCACATATTCCAAAGTGCCATTTTTTACACATTTTGATTGCAAAGTACTTCTAACACATTTGGGCCCCTAAATTGCCAGGGCAGTATAACTACGCAACAAGTGACCCCATTTTGGAAAGAAGACACCCCAAGGTATTCCGTGAGGGGCATGGCGAGTTCCTAGAATTTTTTATTTTTTGTCACAAGTTAGCGGAAAATGATGATTTTTTATTTTTTTTTCCTTACAAAGTCTCATATTCCACTAACTTGCGACAAACAATAAAAAATTCTAGGAACTCGCCATGCCCCTCACGGAATACCTTGGGGTGTCTTCTTTCCAAAATGGGGTCACTTGTGATACGGGTTGCTCGCTCAATTTGGATTGTCGTGTCTGCGTGAATGGAGGAGAGCATGTAAATGTCACACTTGTCTCTCCATTTCACCGCGAGCAGTTCTTCGTTACACAGTGCGGCCCTCTGCCCCCTTGCAAGACGGGTGGTAACGAGCCGTTGGGGGAAGCCCGCGCGACTAGTTCGCGCGGTGCCACAGGCGCCAATCCGTTCCAGAAACAAATGCCTAAAGAGGGCCACACTTGTGTAAAAATTGTCCACATAAAGATGGTACCCCTTGCCGAATAAGGGTGACACCAAGTCCCAGACTGTCTTCCCACTGCTCCCCAGGTAGTCAGGGCAACCGACCGGCTACAGGGTCTGATTTTTTCCCTCATAGATCCGAAATTTGTGGGTATAGCCTGTGGCCCTTTCACAGAGCTTATACAATTTGACCCCATACCGGGTGCGCTTGCTTGGGATGTATTGTTTGAAGCCAAGGCGCCCGGTAAAATGTATCAGGGACTCGTCTACGCAGATGTTTTGCTCAGGGGTATACAAATCTGCAAATTTCAGGTTGAAATGGTCTATGAGGGGCCGAATTTTGTGGAGCCGGTCAAAAGCAGGGTGGCCTCTGGGACGGGAAGTGCTGTTATTACTAAAATGCAGGAAACGTAGGATGGTCTCAAATCGTGTCCTGGACATAGCAGCAGAGAACATGTGCATGTGATGAATTGGGTTCGTGGACCAATATGACCGCAATTCATGCTTTTTAGTTAGACCCATGTTGAGGAGGAGGCCCAGAAAAGTTTTAATTTCGGAAACTTGGACTGGTTTCCACCGGAAAGACTGGGCATAAGAGCTTCCCGGGTTGGCGGATATAAATTGTGTGGCATACCGATTTGTTTCGGCCACGACTAAGTCCAAGAGCTCCGCAGTCAAGAACAGCTCAAAAAATTCCAGGGCCGAACCGATCTGAGCTGTCTCAACCCGAACTCCAGACTGGGCAGTGAAAGGGAAAACTACAGGTGCGGCTGAAGTTGGGGACTGCCAATCAGGGTTTGCCAGCACCTCAGGGATTCTAGGGGCTCTACGGGCACGTCTTTGCGGTGGCTGCGACGGGGTCACTACTGCTCGTGCCACCGTACCAGCTTCAACTGCCCTTCTGGTGCTCGCCACTTCACCAGGTTGTACGGCAGTGCTGGTACTAGGTCCAGGAAGGGCTGGGCTGCTGGTGTATGCCTCACCACGTAATCCGACAGCACCAGCCCCACTCTGCTGCTCTTGAAGCGGATCCTGCGCAACCTGCAGTCTAGCAACACGGGGCCGGGTACGCCTGGTGCTATCAGGGACCTCAGCCTCCTCGTCCGAACTTTGGGTCAGAGAGCCACTGCTTTCTACAGGTTCGTATTCTGACCCGCTAGATTCGTCAGATGAGGGTTCCCATTCCTCATCCGACTGGGTCAGAAGCCTGTAGGCCTCTTCAGAAGAATACCCCCTGTTTGACATTTGGGCAACTAAATTTAGGGGTATTCCCTGAGACTATCCAAGAAAAAAAAGCAAGCCTGTCTTACAAAGGGGAGGCTAGCAAAGTACCGGAGGCCGCTGCGGTTGATAAAAAATATCAAAACTGATTTTTTTATCGCCGCAGTGCGTGTAAAGTGAATGTGCAATGATCAAAAAATAATATTTTTTTTGTCACTGCGGTGGGGCGGGCGTGGGTGAACGCACGTGTGGGCGACCGATCAGGCCTGATCGGGCAAACACTGCGTTTTGGGTGGAGGGCGAACTAAAGTGACACTAATACTATTATAGATCTGACCGTGATCAGTTTTGATCACTTCCAGATACTATAAAAGTACAAATGCTGATTAGCGATACGCTAATCAGCGAATAAGGGACTGCGGTGCGCTGGGCTGGGCGCTAACTGATCGCTAAACTACCTAACCAAGGGGCCTAAACTATACCTAAAACCGGTCAATACCAGTAAAAAAAAAAAAGTGACAGTTTGCACTGATCACTTTTTTCCTTTTCACTAGTGATTGAGAGGGGCAAGAAGGGGTGATCAAAGGGTTAATTGGGTGCTGGGAGGTGATCTGGGGCTAGTATGTGGTGTTGGTGGGTACTCACAGTGATGTGTGCTCCTCTGCTCCTCTGCTGGAACCAACCGACCAAAAGAAGGAGCAGAGGAGCACAGCAGCCATATAACCCCATCATATTTACTAATATGATGGGTTATCTGGCTGCTAATTCGTTTTTTTGAAAATCATCAACCTGCCAGCCAATGATCGTGGCTGGCAGGTTGATGACGAACTTGTCCTTTGAATTTTGCCGGCCCGCGATGCGCATGCGCGGGCCGGCTTTCCCCGAAATCTCGCGTCTCACGAGAGGACGCACCGGCGCGTCCACCCAGAGCAGCACGACCGCCGCGAAGACGCAATCCTGCGTACGGCGGTCGTGAGCAGGTTAAAAAAAAATTGTATTGCAGCCACAACGTACAGACAATTTTTGATATGCAGTGAGGTTTGTATGTCAAAGTAGGACATGGACTTGGCCACTAATAGAGATCGTCGTTCCCATTGTTATTCAGGTCCATGAGATGAGGACCAGAATAGCATCTGACCTGAGTTTTGTTTTTGCACAGGCCTTCAGTCTATGTGGAAAAAGGGAGATTTAAATGGCATTATTGACTTCTACGGATCTATGTGCTGGTCACTTGCAGTCCATTGTGTACCAGAATCACCCACAGATTTAAATGCACCCTTCTGAATCAGGACTTGGATAGTGCTGCTTAAATGGTGATTTTGGCTGATGATCATCTAATGTGTATGGCCAGATTTACTGAGAAATGGTTTCATTACAGCGAAATTCTGCTGAAGCATTTCTAGCTGCCGGTGAAGATTTGTTTTACTGTAAGCAAGTATCTCCCTTGCAGCATCAGAACATGAGACATTATTAATTAGGGTAATTGCAAAGTTCCTTTCAGCAGTTTGCATGTTGTGAGAACAGTTGTTTCCAATAGATAAAGAATGTCCTGACACCACTCTATCTGCAGACAGACAATTTGTACAATGTATTATTTATATTAAAATATATTATGGCCATTAGGTAAATGTTATAATAAAATGTCCACATCTTTTTCCAATTTCTTCAAGAAGGAGAACAGTCTCCAAGTAATAAGTCTAGCTCTTTCTGGAAATCATGATAAAGGAATGAAAAGACTAAATAACTATTGTCATGCCATTCATAAAATGTTTTTAAACCATTTTTCCATAAAAATGAATAATGGGTAAATTGTATTAAACCTACTGAGTTATGAATAATATATGGCAGTAATCACAAGCGGCACACACAGTGATGTAAGATTGATTGTCATGCAAGATGAATAACAGGAGATACAATGTGTTTGCAGAGTGTTTCTCTGCTGTGATTTCCAATAGATTTGTAAGTGTAAAGTGTTCCTCTGATTAACTCATTTAGAGGCCTGAAAAAGAACAAAGTGCATACATTTAATGCTGAGACTTCCTGATTTCATGTTGGGTATCTGTTAGGTCTGTGGCCAGTGACCACCGCCCTCCTGCTGTTCCCTGTGGGCGTGGACGCCCTGCTACATAACATGCCATCTGACATCCTGGTCACTGACGTCCTCTCGATGCTGCTCCCTTACAGTGCACGCACACTCACCTCCGACTTTTTAAAACACCAGTGTGCACTTTTAATTCCTTCCCCAGTGTCACAGTGCGCTTCTCTGTGCCTGAGTTGCTGTGTAGGCTAGCTGCTTGTCTTCTTGTGTACTGGCTGCCCTCCTGTGTAGGCTGGTTGCTTGGGGCTGCGTGCTGGTTGTGGTATCTGTGTTTAACCACCTGTTTATGTTTTCCCTCCCTGATTGTGTTCTGTGGTTCTGTTCCGGTGCCCGGATTGTTGGGTGCCCTCGCATTCTGGCAGCGGTGTTCCAAGTATGCCGGTTGCCAGGGGCAATGTTCGGTGCTTCGGCTTGTGTTCTGGTCCTGGCCTGATAGGGTTAATCGTCCTGAATTGTGGGTGGGCCTGTTCCTGCAGGTGCACTCGTTTAGCACATATTTCTCCCAGTGTGTCCTGTTCCTGTGGTCAGTTCTGGTTTAGTTAGTCTGTCAGTTTGTCCTGTTCCATTCTAGGTGTAGCTCCTTGCTGCTGACTCAAGGGGTCTTACCATCTGCCCGTTTGTTTGGTTACGCCTAGGTTTTCAATGTATTCTATATCTTGTATCTTGCATATGCCATGTCCTGTTCTGTCTGTACCAGCCCTGTATAATGTTATGTTATGTTCCTGGTCTGTTCCCTGTTCGCCTCGTCTTAGAGCATGGCAGTGCTTAACTGCTTCCGATGTATCCTGTCCCATGTCTGTCCTGTTATGTCTTTGGCTTCTGTCCCTGTTATGTTCATGTCAGTTTCTGTACATGTCTGTATCTGCTTGTTTTATGTTCGCCTTCGGAAGAGGGTCCCTGACTTCCCGGAGGGGGAATTGCCATTTGTGTGCAGCTCTGCCTGGGGCCACTTAGCTTCTATCGCTTGAGGCGCAGGTAAATGCTTCAGTCTTTGCTATGCCTTGCCTGTCTTGGGATCTGTATCTGCATATAATTCTGTATCTGTATCGGTATCGCTGTCTGACTCTGCTGGTACCATTTTTGGTATCTTCTGGTCTGCTGGACCAGCTGCCACTGACTCGGTTTATGCTCTGGTGTCGCCCCTGGCAACTACTGTGGCTCAAGTCTATCTTCACCACAGAGGCGCTAGTGAAGACCTGGTTTTGCTTAGTTACACCCCTCCAGAGTACTGCCAGTCAGTGGCACAGTGGGTACACACCCACTAGTTCGTTACACCCATCCAATGGCTGAGGATCCCTGGGTATTTAAAGCAACCTCTCCATCAGGAGGGTGACTGAGCTTTAGGTTTTCTGGTGACTAGGAGAGGTATTCTAATAGTCTAGGGCTATTGAGAAATATTTGTGTTTATCCTGAGTTATCTCCTGTCTGTATTCCTGCTGTGTTTCAAGTGTGTGCTATCCTGTTTGCCCTTGCACTTTCAAGTCCAGGATCAGTTCAGTTTGTGTTTAAATTAACCCAGTCTGTCTACCTTTTCTGTCCCAGTCAAGTCCCCAGCCTACCGACAGATATATAAGAATTAACAACCACACTTGGTGAGTTATAACATCTAGTTAACGTGTTATATGACTAGTGATGAGCAAAGTTTAAACCAAATAATGTGAGGATAGGCGCTAAAACAAAATAACAATTACTTTATTATATATTCTGTTTAAAATAAAGGGTGTCCACCTGCCAGTGCAACAGTCAGCGACTGACTAATACTGAATTTGTGAGAGTGAACCTGCGTCTGCAACCAGGGCAACCACCTGGAGCACACGTCAGTCTCACAAACTAAACCCACCAACACATAAGGGGGCTCAAAACACCACAGGGTACAAGGTGTGTAACCCGGGTGAAAAATACTATCTAGGAGGATACCTGGTGCCGTGAAAACCACCAAGCAACGCTCCTAACAGTGAGTGTCAGCGCGCATACTTTCACTGCACAAAGATAGTATCGGTGCAGGACTATAGGCAGAGCATTAGCCGTCACTCCAATTGTTGTATATGGAGCAAGGATTGCCCTGACATACTCCTTTATGGTATAAGCTCAACGCGTTTCCATGCATTAACAATGCACTTCATCAGGAGCTATGTGCACCATACTTGAACAAAGCCCACAGCCTCTACAGTGATGTTAGACCGAGGCAGTGGATGACACAAAACAGTAGAATAACCTGCCTAGCACCGGAATCCTCTAGTGTGAGGTACGGTGTTGTCACTAATAGACTACTGTCCTGCCTAGGCTACACACCTCTAGGTTGAGGCGTAGCGTGCACACAGATCGGCGCTGTAATGGCCGCGAAGCGGCCCACAGAACGCCGAGATTTACAGGGTGAAACCCCGCCCTGCTAGACACGCTCCCGTCTCACAGCCAATCTGGCCAGGAGGCTCGGTCCAAGGAAAACCAATGGCTAAACAGAGGAGGAACTACGATCGGTCTCAGGGAAAGCGCAAAGCGCCGCATTAAACAAGAGAATTCAAAGGCGGCTTGAACATAATGTCACCGCAGCATCAAAACCTATTCGTCCATATACAGTGGGGTGAGATAACAATAAGGGGATATGAGAACGAGCGACCACATAACATCACATGCATTAGGAAATGAACATGAATCTCATATTAACCCTCTCATTGCTGACTTATAGAAATAGACATAGTCCAAAATAAGCCAATGTACTCATCCTATAAAGGGGACAAATGAGATCGCATCATTGAGGCCTGCTGGTTTGATGGTATTTAATGAAAAAATCCATCTTGCCTCTTTTTGCAACAAAATGCGATCACAGTCGCCACCCCTAGATGACAATTTCACAGAGTCGATCACTTGAAATTTGACCGATGACGTATTCCCTCTGTGATGATCAAGTACATGGCGTGCAATCGGGGTGTCTTTGAGATTCGTGATGTCCAGAATATGTTCCCCAATCCGTCTTCTTAGCTCTCTAATGGTTTTGCCAACATATTTGATGTTGCACACGCATGTCATTAAATAGACAACACCCACCGACTTGCAATTGTAAAAAGACCTAGTAAAAAAGGTTTTATCTGAGGTGCTGTTGGCAAAACTTTTTGACTTATTGATGAAACCACAGAATTTGCAAGATCCACAGGGAAATGTCCCTGTGAGTGGGTTCCGTAACCATGATTGTGATTGAGGACTAGCATATAAGCTATGTGTCAACATATCCCGTAAGTTGTTGCTGCGCCGATATGTGACTGAGGGTCTAGATGGAATCATGCTGCCAATATCGGGATCAGATTTAATTATGTCCCAGTGTTCAGCAAGAACCTGGCGTACTGTCTCATGGGCACTGTCATACGTCCCAATAATCCTCACAATGTTGTCACTGGTATCCCTCTTTTTGGGGGACAACAACAGGTCTCTGTTGGTACTCAGTGAATGCTAGGTAAGCCTGTTTTAGACATTGCTGCGGATAACCACGACGCTGAAACCTCTTCTGAAGTTCTTTCGCAGCCACCCTAAAGTCACTTCAGTTGGGAACAATTCCTCCTCACCCTTAAATATTGGCCCTTCGGAATTCCTCTTTTAAGGGCCAATGGGATGTCCACTCTCCCATTTCAACAAATTATTGGTAGCTGTGGGCTTCCTAAAGACATTAGTACTAATACGCCCATCAGCAGCAAGTGAAATGGCGAGATCCAGGAAGGAAATGGTGGTAGAATCAATTTCTGAGGTGAAAAAAAGTCCCAAAGTGTTCTTATTCAGGACTGCAACAAACTCTAGGAACAGCTCACAGTCGTCCCCCCCCCCACAGGATCAGCACATCATCGATGTATCTGATCCAGAGGGGGACCACACACGTGAACCGCTCCATATCCTCGCAGAAGACCACCTCCCTTTCCCACCAGCCCAGGTAGAGGTTAGCAAAGGTTGGGGCACAAGGACTGCCCATTGCGACCCCCCTGAGCTGGTGGAAAATGCGACCATCAAACAAAAACACATTGTGTTTGAGGATGAAGCTCAGAAGTTCCATGACAAAGGTGTTATGGTTCCTACATTGTTCGCCTCTCTGTTGGAGGAACGTAAGGATCGCTCCACAGCCCAACTCATGAGGAATCGAGCTGTAGAGTGCCTCCACGTCCAGACTGGCCAAAAAAGTCCCCTTGTCACATTGGACACCATCTAACCGTCCCAGCACATCCATAGTATCCCTAACATATGAGGGCAAACTATTAACAAAGGGATGCAAGATGGTGTCCACATAGGTACTGATATTGGCCGTCAGGCAGTTGTTCCCAGACACTATCGGCCTCCCCTTTAGAGGTTCATACCCCTTGTGAACTTTGGGGAGGCAATAAAAGGCCGCAGTGACCAGGGTGTGCAGGTAGAAGAAAGGCTAGCTCAGTTCTATCAATGAGTTTCTTCTCCAGAGCTCGGTTCAGGATACAGTACAATTCCATCCTATAGGCCGGAGTAGGGATCAGACGGGAGTTGTTCATATGTGAGTTTATCCTTGAGCACTCTCATACACATATTACGGTATTGCTCGTGCCCAAGAATCACTATATTCCCCCACTTATCTGATGATTTGATAACCAGATCCTTATCCTGTTGGAGCAACCATAGAGCCCCTCTCTCTTGTTCATTCAAATTGTCACTGCTGAGTACATGAGAATCAATCTGACTTAGCTTACTGGAAACTACAGATACAAAGGTGTCAATGGGGGTGCAATCACCAATAGGTGGCATTTTGGTCGACGGTGACCTGAGGTTGGTAAATGGACCATCCCCTGGATTTCTTTGCCCTTCAGCAAATAAATCCGACAAAATCCGAACGTCTGGCAGATCCGACATCTCAATTCCCAGTTCCTCACATTTCCTACGATCATGGGTGACAAAAAATTTACGCCATTTGAGTTTTCGCGCAAATAAATTTAAATCCTTCACCCAACCAAAACAATCAAACCTTCGCATAGGCACAAACGAAAGGCCCTTTGTAAAACCTGTGTCTCCAAAGTAGTGAGAACCCGAGAAGATAAGTTAATAATTTGTAACTCATCCTTCATTAATCTAGGTGAGAAATGAGATGCCATCTGGGAAGAATGGGAGAACGTCATTGCTTGTTCCTCAGTAGGTATTGGGACATCGGCGGGGTATTGTCTAAACCCCCCCCCCCTGCTGTTAAGACCTCTACCCCCTCGTCCTCTTCTGCCCTGACCCCTATTTCTACCACGGATGGTCTTCTGGCGGATTGGGGTCCTGTTCGTTTACCACCAGCAGCTTCCGACTCTAATTCACCCTCTGAAGAAGAAACCTCAGTGTCTAACTCAAGGGCATCTGAATGTTTAATGCTATAATCAAATTTTTTTCCTTCTTTGAAGTCTCTAATATCCCTATTGAAGAGGGAGTGTTTCTTTTCTTTCAACTGGGCAGTATATTTCTCTACGGAGATTTGTAGGAGCGATTCTTTTTTATTGAAGTCAGTATGACTACTGAATTTTTTAGTTGCCTCAATAGCTTCCTTCAATTCAGTCTCCAAAGATGCCAAAACACTCTTTTCCTCCTCTAATAGGAGTTTCATTAACCTCAGAGATGAATCTACGGATTCCCTCTCCCGCTTTTTGAGAAAATCCGTAGATCTGAGTCGGGCTGCTGGTGTAATGGGGTAATATAAAAGTATATTATAAGTATATCGCACCCCTCTGTGTATCACACATTTCGATAGCACACCTATACTAGTGCTTAAAATGACTTTTGTGGCCCTATTAGCTAGCGTTTAGTGTCCCTAACAGCCTGTCCCTGCTCCACACAGCAACCTCTCCCTACAGTGGCAAAACACTGAATGTAAAATGGCGGCCAGATCAGGTTTATTTATAAGGTAGGGGGTGTGTCCATGTGCTGAAACGTCTCAATTGGCTGTCCTGTACCACCTGATGGATGTGTCATGGGTCAAAGTTATGTAAAAGAATATGGCGAGCGCAAATTTGTCCATATGTTTGCATGTTCGGTGAATCGCTTACACGCAAAGTTCGCCGCAAAACGACCGCCGGGCGAACCGCAAGGCCATCTCTATTTACAGATAATGTAGTAGATGTCACTTGCAGTCATATGTAACACCACAGATAACACAGTGATAACTCTCTGAGTACAGATAATGTAGTAGTTGGTTGTGAGCCCCCAGAATTCAGAACACGCACTGTGACCTGAAGTCTGGGGCCAGGCTTCGGCAGTGTGGGCCAAATTCTATATCCACCCTCCCATAACTACAGAACATACATGGTAATACAGCGCCCCATACCTCTTACCTCCAGTGATGTCTCCTTTGATGTAGATGTTCTCTTTCCTCATCTTTTTCTTTCAGACCTTCAGACCAGACCACCAGTTTTCATCCATTTTGCGTCTCTGCAGTTTGACAAACAAAATCTTAGTTTACTACTTTTCCACCATCCTCCCATCTTCTGAACAAATCATCCTACCACCCCAAATACTGTGCCGCTGTGCTCCCCAATACTATAGTGCATAAACAGATAAACCCCCTGATAATGCTAGTGCCACACAGATAATGTCCCCCTCAATAATTATTGGCGCACACTGCCCTAAAATAACTGTGCCCAGCAAATAATGCCCCTGACACTAATAGTGTAAACATAACGTCCCCCAAAAATAATTGTGGTAAGCTAATCCTGTGCTAAGTTGCCCCCACAGTAATAGTGCTCCCAAAAGTCCCACCAATAATAATAATTCTCTGCTAGAGCAGACATGGCAGTAATAGTGCTGCTACAGTGCCCCCAACATGTCCCCACTGTGCCTCAGAAGTAATAATGCTCCCATAGTGCCCATACTAGTAATTGTGTTCCCCATATACTCCAAGTATTAATAAAGCTCATAATAATGCCCACCAGTACAAAAAATTCTCCTTATAATTTGCCAGTGCAAAAAATACCTCCTTTTAATGCCCCCAGTTGAGCTAATGTGCCAGTATAAAATACCCCTATATAGTGCCCCCATTTAATGCCCCCATAGTGCTCCTCTGCCCCCTTCCTCCTAGTGCCCCCCATAATGTACCAGTATAAAATTCCCCATATATAGTGCTCCATTAGATGCCCTCAGTGTCCCCCATAATTTTCAAGTATAAAATACCCCTTCTTGGTGTCCCCCATAGATGAGCCAATAGTACCCACAATAATGTGCCCTAGTATAAAATGCCCCTATATAATATCCCTTCTTTGTGGCCTCAATAGAAGCACCCATAGTGTTCATCTCCCCCCTCCCCCCCATATAAAATACCCTTTCTTTGTGGCCTCAGTAGATGCCCCCATAGTGCCCCCCATAATGTGCCAGTAAGAAGTACCCCCATAGATGCCCCCATAGTGCCACCCAATAATGTGCCAGTAAAAAGTGCCACCAATATTGTGCCAGTAAGAATTGTCCCCATATCTGACCCCAAAGTGCCCACCAATAATGTGCCAGTAAGATGTGCCCCCATAGATGCCCCCCAATAATGTGCCATGACAAGTGCCCGCAATAATGTGTCAGTAACAAGTGCACCCATAAATGTTCCCCAATCATGTGCCAGTAACCGGTGCCCCCATAGATGCCCTCTAATCAGGTGCCAGTAACAAGTGCACCAATTGATGCTCCCCAATCAAACAAGTGCCCCCATAGATGCCCCCAATTATGTTCCAGTAACAAGTGCCCCCATAGATGCCCCCAATCATGTGCCAGTAAGTAATACTATATAAAAAAAAGAAACACTTATACTTACCTTCATCAGGCTGGCAGCGATGCGATGCAGGCCTCTTCCGGCCTGTGTGCCACGCTGTACGGCTCAGACAGCGCAATTAAGTGGCTGCAGCCTATCAGAGGAACGGGAAGGGAGACGCCTCTGCCCTGCCCCGCCGCAGCACATATATCTGTATCGCTGTCCTGAGGACGGCGATACAGATGACTATGGAGAAGAGTGCTTCTACAATGGAAGCACTCATCTTCCTGTGCCCTGCCGCCGCCCCCCACTTGTCACCAGGGTCGCGCCGCCTAGGGCACTTTGCCTAATTGGCCGTGCGGCCCTGCTAACGCCCCCTAGAATTTTGTGTCTGGGGCAACGGACACCCCCCTCTACGCTACGCCACTGCCTATAATTGATTAAAAAGGGACCTTATTACAAAAATGAATTGTCCAATGTAGACTACCCCTTTAAATGTTGACCATATAAAGATAACTGTTGTCCCATGACGCTCAGGGCAACATAAACTGCCAGCTATAACCTAGATGGAATAAATAGCCTTGGCTTTATGTAGAATAAGCTAGCTACATGCTGTCAAATTGGGTTGCCATCATAACTTCTATTGTGCTGCGAAAGTATTTCCTTGTAATGAATCTCAATCTTCCATCAGTAGATTGTTACTAAGCCAAAAGAGAGAAAAAAAAAATCAAGACTCTGGAAAAACAGACGGCTTGTAAAATATTAATGCTATGTAAAAATATTAGATAAAACAAATACGGTAGCTACTTAACAAACAGCATTATTTATTTATTTTCTTGCAAATTTGGCGGCTTCTAATTGACTGTAATTTATAGTATTAAGCTAATAGTGGAAATGCAGCTGTTGCCAAAATCATATGGCATTTATCAAAAGTTTAGCTATCTCGACATTGTACCAATAATATATGAACATAAGAAATGGCTTTTATTTCTAGAAAATTTTGCCTCTGAAGGAAATTTCTCCCGGTCCTAAAGCCAGAATTTATTGTATATTATAAATATGTGTTGATGATATTCCCGATTTCTGATGTTTCTGAGGGTCTCCTACTTCAGAATATATTTATGATGCTATAGAAACAATCATTCGATGGTTGCTAAATTTGGTTCCTGGAGCCTTAGGGAAAGCATTGTGCTGTCATTTAAGATGTGATGTTTGATGAAGTGCCCAGAGTGATATATCGTCAGTAACATATGGGGAGCTTTCAGCCTCTATTTGAAGAAAAAAAAAAAACTGCAGCAAATCAGTAACTAAATGGTGGAAACATAATGCACAGATTGTAATAAGCACAGGCATTACAGTGTAAAAGGTCTATATCCATACTGTACAAAAAACTAAATTTTGGAAATATATCCCTCACACAATCGCACAAAGGGACATGTCCTGTATGTGTTTCCAATGCACAATCCATATTACCTGCTGGCAGAACATTGTGAAGCATATGTATAGGGATAATTCACTGGTATATCTTGCACCTTTAAAGAAATATTCTCATTTGCAATACACAGCAGGTGGGCTGGGATGCTGCCGTGAAACAAAGATTGTGAAAGAGCTGCAGCACTGAATAATTACTGGTGGAGGTTACAGTGGATGGACCACCACATAGTGAAATGCAATCACTTTATGAACTGTAACTACCTCTTTAACCCCTTAAGGACACAGCCTTATTTCACCTTAAGGACCAGGCCATTTTTTGCAAATCTGACCAGTGTCACTTTAAGTGGTGATAACTTTAAAACACTTTGACTTATCCAGGCCATTCTGAGATTGTTTTTTCGTCACATATTGTACTTCATGACACTGCGAAAATTTGGGTCACAAAAGTAAATTTTTTTTGCATAAAAAAATACCTATTTTACCAAAAAATTGGAAAAATGTGCAAATTTCAAAGTTTCAGTTTCTCTACTTCTGTAATACATAGTAATACCCCCCAAAATTGTGATGACTTTACATTCCCCATATGTCTACTTCATGTTTGAATTATTTTGGGAATGATTTTTTATTTTTTGGGGATGTTACAAGGCTTAGAAGTTTAGAAGCAAATCTTGAAATTTTTCAGAAATTTACAAAAACCCAATTTTTAGGGACCACTACAGCTCTGAAGTCACTTTGCGAGGCTTACATAATAGAAACCACCCATAAATGACCCCATTCTATAAACTACACCCCTCAAGGTATTCAAAACTGATTTTACAAACTTCGTTAACCCTTTAGGTGTTGCACAAGAGTTATTGGCAAATGGGGATGAAATTTGAGAATTTCATTTTTTTGCCTAATTTTACATTTTAACCCATTTTTTCCACTAATAAAGCAAGGGTTAACAGCCAAACAAGACTGTATCTTTATTGCCCTGACTCTGCTGTTTACATAAACACCCAATATGTGGCCGTAAACTACTGTACGGCCACACAGTAGGGCGTAGAGTGAAAGGTGCGCCATTTGGTTTTTGGAAGGCAGATTTTGCTGGACTGGTTTTTTGACACCATGTCCCATTTGAAGCCCCCTTGATGCACCCCTAGAGTAGAAACTCCCTAAAAGTGACCCATCTAAGAAACTACACCCCTCAAGGTATTCAAAACTGATTTTACATACGTCGTTAACCCTTTAGGTGTTGCACAAGAGTTATTGGCAAATGGGGATGAAATTTGAGAATTTCATTTTTTTGCCTAATTTTCCATTTTAACCCATTTTTTCCACTAACAAAGGGTTAACAGCCAAACAAGACTGTATCTTTATTGCCCTGACTCTGCCGTTTACAGAAACACCCCATACGTGGCCGTTAACTGCTGTATGGTAACACGGCAGGGCGCAGAAGGAAAGGACCGCTATATGGCTTTTGAAGGGCAGATTTCGCTGGAATAATTTTCAGGTGCCATGTCACATTTGAAGACACCCTGAGGTACCTCCACAGTGGAAAACCCCAAGAAGTGAACCCATTTTGGAAACTACACCCCCAAGGAATTTTTAAAGGCATGTAGCGAGCACTTTGACCCAACAAGCGTTTCATAGAATTTAGAAATATTTGGCTGTAAAAAGGAAAATCTGGTCTGACAGTTCCACCCCTCCCATAAACTTATTATAGTCCTGGATGCACACAGGTTTGGGGACTGATTCTGTGGATCCACGAACTGGAACAGGGGTTGATCTGTCGGCATGTATGGTAGTAAGTACAAAGACGTCACGCTTGTCTTTGTACTTAACAAGCATCATGTTATAATTGCAAACTGCCCTGCTTTCCCTCACTCTTATCCTTTGGTCTATAAAATTTTTAGGCAGATGTTTTTGGTTTCGTCGGATAGTACCGCATGCAACAGTGTCACTGGAAAACAGGCATTTCAGTAGTGGGACACTTGTGTAGAAGTTGTCAAGGTACAAGTTGTACCCTTGACCTAGCAGGGGGTGAATCAAGTCCCATACTATTTTTCCTGCTATTCCAAGGAGAGGGGGGCACTCTGGGGGTTCAATTTTTTAATCTTTTCCCTCGTAAACTCTAAATTTATGTGTATAGCCACTTTGGCTTTCACATAGTTTGTAGAGTTTGATGCCATATCTGGCCCGTTTGTTGGGCAGGTATTGGCGAAAATGCAGTCTGCCCTTGAAGTGCACAAGGGATTCATCAATGGACAGATGCTTTTGGGGGGTGTAGACCTGGGCAAACTTGAGATTATAATGATCTATAATGGGCCGAATTTTGTATAAACGATCGTATCTAGGATCATTAGGGGGTGGACAATCTGCATTATTGTTATAATGTAGAAATTTCAGGAGACTTTCGAATCGGGTCCTGGACATAATGGTGCGGTATAGTGGTGTGTGATGTAGAAGGTCATTACTCCAATATGACCGTAGTGATGGTTTTTTAATTATCCCCATATTGAGTATTAGACCCCAAAAATTTTTCATCTCCAAAGGGGTCGTGGGAGTCCACTAAAGGGGTCTTGCATAGTATGAGTTGGGGTGGGCGGCTAAAAATTGATTGGCATAAATATTAGTTTGCTCCACCATCATGTCTATCAATTCATCAGAAAAAAAAAGGTGGAAAAAATCAGCTTCCGTGAACCCTGCAGTGTTCACATGAATGCCTGTAGTGGCCGTAAAGTCCGGCAACTGAGGTACAAAGTTAGTAGCAGAAGTCCAGCTGGGGTCATTTGTAGAAGCTGATGCGCTGCTAACTCTACTGCGTCTGTGAGAGGGTTCGTCAATTGATGAATCAGAAGAAGAGCTATACACAAGAAAAGATTCTTCTTCTCCACTGTCAGCGTCAGACTCTGAGGCAAGTATTTCATAAGCCTCCTCGGCGCTGTACACCCGTTGAGACATTTTGTTAAATTTATATATATATATATATATATATATATATATATATATACATACATACATGAAAAAATGGAAAAATAAAATTGTGGAGCTTTATATCACTGGTAGAAGATAGAGGTTCGGAGGTATGGGGGGGTTTGAAACTGAGTATTTATAATCGGGGACAAGTACGGACGTCCCCAATATTTTTTTATAATTTTTTTTTATTATTATATATATATATATATATACAGTACAGACCAAAAGTTTGGACACACCTTCTCATTCAAAGAGTTTTCTTTATTTTCATGACTATAAAAATTGTAGATTCACACTGAAGGCATCAATACTATGAATTAACACATGTGTGGAATTATATACATTACAAAAAAGTGTGAAACAACTGAAAATATGTCATATTCTAGGTTCTTCAAAGTAGCCACCTTTTGCTTTGATTACTGCTTTACACACTCTTGGCATTCTCTTGATGAGCTTCAAGAGGTAGTCACCTAAAATGGTTTTCACTTCATAGGTGTGCCCTGTCAGGTTTAATAAGTGGGATTTCTTGCTTTATAAATGGGGTTGGGACCATCAGTTGCGTTGAGGAGAAATGATGTGGATACACAGCTGATAGTCCTACTGAATAGACTGTTAGAATTTGTATTATGGCAAGAAAAAAGCAGCTAAGTAAAGAAAAACGAGTGGCCATCATTACTTTAAGAAATGAAGGTCAGTCAGTCAGCCGAAAAATTGGGAAAACTTTGAAAGTAAGGGCTATTTGACCATGAAGGAGAGTGATGGGGTGCTGCGCCAGATGACCTGGCCTCCACAGTCACCGGACCTGAACCCAATCGAGATGGTTTGGGGTGAGCCGGACCGCAGAGTGAAGGCAAAAGGGCCAACAAGTGCTAAGCATCTCTGGGAACTCCTTCAAGACTGTTGGAAGACCATTTCAGGTGACTACCTCTTGAAGCTCATCAAGAGAATGCCAAGAGTGTGTAAAGCAGTAATCAAAGCAAAAGGTGGCTAGTTTGAAGAACCTAGAATATGACATATTTTCAGTTATTTCACACTTGTTTGTTATGTATATAATTTCACATGTGTTAATTCATAGTTTTGAAGCCTTCATAGTCATGAAAATAAAGAAAACTCTTTGAATGAGAAGGCGTGTCCAAACTTTTGGTCTGTACTGTATATTTTTATTTTTTTTCTCAATAAACGTCTAACTTGCCCTAAAACAAGAGCTCTAACCCTAATAACTCCCTAACTAACCCTAATGATTTGCCCAAAACAGGTATGGATGACAGGGACTGGGGTGCTGATGTACTGTCACTATTGGCAGACAGCACACAGGCACAGGGTCACAGGGGACTAATAAGTGGGTGATGAAGGGCACAGGAGACAAATGAGGGGTGATGAGGATCACAGGGGACAGATGAGGGGCACTTTTGGTGTGTGTGTGTGTGTGTTTTATCACAGGTCTAACTGCACTGCCTCCAACTTCTCTGACTGAAATGACAGGATCGAAGTTGAGAGATAGTGTCCTGTACATAACTCATTGTGATTGGTCCACAGTCAGGACCAATCACAATGAATTATGTTCAGACAGCTATTTCTCATCTCCGATCCTCTCATTTCAGCGACAGCCGGGTGCCTGAAGAGGAGGAGATGTGTGCGCGCATGCGCACACGCGTGAGATCGCTCATATGAACCAACGGGATCTGCGGCGGTGATCTGCGGCCGGGACCACAGCTGATCGCTCCCTGGCTGTCAAGGGGTAGATGTTTGGTCCCCGATACAGCACGGTAATATGCGCATCAGGTGCGCGATCTCGGCAGGGGAGCATTTAAATGAACACCGTGCATGTACGGCGTTCTGCGTTCTGGCACAGTTTTCCCCGCCGTACATGCACGGCGTTCTGCGCTAAGGGGTTAAGAAGTAACTTTTCTGAAAGCATTAGATTTTAGGCTTAAGCAAATTAAAACGTTTTAAGAGTTAATCCATCCAAATTCATCCAATTTCAGTCAGACTGTTGTGCTCTAAATGCTGGTGTGATGGACAGAAATGCTTTTTAAGTTCCACTGCATCTTTTTTAGTTGGCCATAAATGCAGTGCAATCCACCCCAGTAGAATAGAGGAAAAGCGGACAGGAGTAGTGGTGGTGAGGACAGGAGTGGTAGTATTCATGGTAGCAGTCCCCAGTTTGGTGCTTGCTGGACAATGCAGTGAAGGGAGGGGCACAACCTTTCTTCCCCTCGGGACACGCCTTGGTTTTGGGTCTTCTTCCTGATGGCAGGTGAGGTGCCCTTGATGTCAGTGGTTTCTGAAGTGCAAGGCATAGCAATGATGACACTGCTTTTTGGGTAACAAGTCCACTGTATTGTATAGCCTGTACAATGAGTACCTTTCAGAGTCTCTTTCCAGTTAATCCACGCAAGTTTCCCAGTTTGGCCAAGGGGTGCTACAAAGTCTCTCTCACAATAAATCCTCACTCTCAGTATGGAACTACAATCCCCACTTGTGGGGAGTAGTCTTTTATCAGATTATCAGTCTGTCTCCAAAGTGTGGCAGGGTACCTGAAGCTCCCCCAAACTAAATGCGGTCAAGTCCAAACCTATGTACATACATGAAGTACCTTCACTGAGGTTTTGTAGATGTACCGCCCCTTTGTAATGGCCCTCAACCTTCTGTTCAATGCTTCTTTCTCTTAGAGGCTGGATTCTCTTAGAGTCACTTTCATAGCTGCTTTTGGCTCACAGGCTGGTTGATCCCTTTCTGTCTATTTCTCAGACAACAGCAACACACTTTACCTGCTCATACATCAGCTGCTGGCTGCATGCTACAGTGCCCGGCTATAGGGGTTGGACCAGTACACAGTCCCTGGGAAACAAAAATGCATAAGCTACAATTTTACTTATTTTGCCGTGAACTACCATGTCATTGCATAAATACTTCTATCTCAACTAATTACAGGCAAAACTTTATATTAAAGAGGTTGTCTGGGCTACAGATATTGATGACCTATCCTCTGTATCAGTAAAGGTCTGACCACCAACACCCCCATGATCAGCAGTTTTGGACAGCACCTGCACAAAACAGCTATTCAGCAGGGATGCTGAGTTTTGGACCTCACTGATCTGATATTGATGATCTATTTTGAGGATAGGTCATCAATATCAGGAGCTTAATTAACCCCTTAAATTATTTTTTAAAGGGGTTACCCAATTCTAAAAAAGCCCCCTATGCTGAATATACTTACCTGGCTCCCTGCGCCACTCCTGGTTTCCAATGGCAGACGGGGACGAGCCTCCCTAGCATCACGGGTGATGCTAGGGATGCCCGTCCCCATCCCTGCCTGCCATTGGCTGCCCCACCCGACACCGGATGTTTTCATCCATGCACGGGGAGAAGCAGCAGTGGCGGTGCGGGTACCAGGAGCTGCGCAGGGAGCGGGGAACCGGGTAATTATATTTAGAGTGGAGGGTCTGGCATATGGGGGGGCTTTTTTTTAGGATTGGATAACCCCATTAACTTAGCCTTAGTTTGTCAGAGCTCCACAGTACTCAATCAGTACTACAAATTCTCTGCACATACATTTAACCCCTTAAGGACTCAGCCCTATTTCACCTTAAGGACTTGGCCATTTTTTGCAAATCTGACCAGTGTCCCTTTAAGTGCTCATAACTTTAAAACGCTTTGACTTACCCAGGCCGT
This sequence comes from Bufo gargarizans, assembly GCF_014858855.1. NCBI lineage: Eukaryota > Metazoa > Chordata > Amphibia > Anura > Bufonidae > Bufo > Bufo gargarizans. The sequence goes on from NC_058080.1 coordinate 76,741,252, forward strand.
TCTGAGATTGTTTTTTCGTCACATATTGTACTTCATGACACTGCTAAAATTGGGTCAAAAAAGTTAATTTTTTTTGCACAAAAAAATACAATTTTTACAATTTTTTTTGAAAAATTAGCAAATTTCAAAGTTTCAGTTTCTCTACTTCTGTAATACATAGTAATACCCCCAAAAATTGTGATGGCTTTACATTCCCCATATGTCTACTTCATGTGTGTAGCATTTTGGGAATGATATTTTATTTTTTGGGGATGTTACAAGGCTTAGAAGTTTAGAAGCAAATTTTGAAATTTTTCAGAAATCTTCAAAGTCCCACTTTTTATGGACCAGTTCAGGTTTGCAGTCATATTGTGAGGCTTAGATAATAGAAACCTCTCAAAAATGACCCCATTCTAGAAACTACACCCCTCAAGGTATTCAAAACTGTTTTTTCAAACTTTATTAACCCTTTAGGTCTTCCACAAGAGTTAATGGCAGATGGAGAAACAATTTAGAAATTTCTATTTTTTTTTAATTTTCCAATATAATCATTTTTTTCCAGGAGTAAAACAAGGGTTAACTGCCAAACAAAACTCAAAATGGGTTGCCCTGATTCTGTAGTTTGCAGAAACACCACATATGTGGTCGTAAACTACTGTTTGGCCAAACGGGAGGACATAGAAGGAGGGGAACACCATATGGGTTTTGGAAGGCAGATTTTGCAGGACTGGTTTTGTTTATACCATGTCCCATTTGAAGCCCCCTGTTGCACCCCTAGAATAGAAATTTCAAAAAAGTGACTCCATCTAAGAAAGTACACCCCTCAAGGTATTCAAAACTGGGTTTACAAACTTTGTTAACCCTTTAGGTGTTCCACAAGAGTTAATGGCAGATGGAGAAACAATTTATAAATTTCTATTTTTTGGAAAATTTTCCAATATAATCAATTTTTTCCAGGAGTAAAACAAGGGTTAACTGCCAAACAAAACTCAAAATGGGTTGCCCTTATTCTGTAGTTTGCAGAAACACCCCATATGTGGTCGTAAACTACTGTTTGGCCAAACGGCAGGACATAGAAGGAGGGGAACACCATATGGGTTTTGGAAGGCAGATTTTGCAGGACTGGTTTTGTTTATACCATGTCCCATTTGAAGCCCCCTGTTGCACCCCTAGAATAGAAATTTCAAAAAAGTGACTCCATCTAAGAAAGTACACCCCTCAAGGTATTCAAAACTGGGTTTACAAACTTTGTTAACCCTTTAGGTGTTCCACAAGAGTTAATGGCAGATGGAGAAACAATTTAGAAATGTCTATTTTTTGGAAAATTTTCCAATATAATCAATTTTTTCCAGGAGTAAAACAAGAGTTAACTGCCAAAAAAAACTCAAAATGGGTTGCCCTGATTCTGTAGTTTGCAGAAACACCCCATATGTGGTTGTAAACTACTGTTTGGCCAAACGGCAGGACATAGAAGGAGGGGAACGTCATATGGTTTTTGGAAGGCAGATTTTGCTGGACTGGTTTATTTACACCATGTACCCTTTCAAGCCCCCTGCTGCCCCCCTAGAGTAGAAACTCCATAAAAGTGACCCCATCTAGGAAACTACAGGATATGGTGGTTGTTGTTTTGGGACTATTTTAGGGGTAAATATGATTTTTGGTTGCTCTATATTACTCTTTTGTGAGGCAATGTAACAAAAAAATTTAATTCTAAAAATGTTTCTACATTCGCTATTTAGTTTTGTGGAACACCTAAAGGGTTAACATAGTTTGTAAAGTAACTTTTGAATACCTTGAGGGGTGTAGTTTCTTAGATGGGGTAACTTTTTTGGAGTTTCTAGTCTAGGCTACATCAGGGGGGCTTCTAATGGGACATGGTGTCAAAAAAAAAAAACTGTCCATCAAAATCTGCCTTCCAGAAACCGTATGGAGTTCCCTTCGTTCTATGCCCTGCCGTGCGGCTATATAGCCATTTACGACCACATATGGGGTGTTTCTGCAAACTACAGAATCAGGGCCATAAATATTGAGTTTTGTTTGGCTGTTAACCCTTGCTTTATTACCGGCAAAAGGGATTCAAATTGAAATTTTGCCCAAAAATGGGTGTTTTGGCACCGTTTTTGTTTTATATTTTTAACACCGTTCATTCGAGGCGTTTGGTCAAATGTTATTTTTATAGCGACGACTTTTACGCACGCGACGATGCCCAATATGTATGGCTCTCAGACTTTGGAGACACTAAGCAGGCATCCTAAAAAACTGCGGCCCTCCAGATGTTGTAAAACTACAATTCCCACCATGCCCTGCTGATGGCTGTAGGTTGTCTGGGCAAGCTGGGAGTTATATTTTTACAACATCTGGAGGGCCGCAGTTTGAGGATGCCTGCTCTAAAACTAATATTTTTTGGGGGAAAAAAAATTGTTTCTGTGTCTCCAAAGTCTAAGAGCCATAGTGTTTTATGTTCTCTAGTGGACTGTTGGGGATTATAAAAATTTAGTACTCCATGGAAGTGTGATACTCCCTGAAGCAATCGATAACGCAGAGGCCCGGATGATCGGGGCACGTGTCACATTGAGTGGTGGTGTCCTTCCGTATCCCCCTCTTGTGACACACTCTGCATCTTTTTTGGGTTCGTCCCTTCTTCTTTCCAGTATGGGGGACCACACCTGGAAAGTGTTGGCCAGGGACGATCCGGGCGCCTCCAGTTCCCGAGGTACTCCGGCCTGCTCTTTCCCGGTCCGAAAAGATCAGGTCTTTGAGGACTGCCTCATAGAATTGGAGGAATGTCCCTGTGCTGCCAGCGCTTCGGGATAGTACAAAAGAGTTGTACATGGCAACCTGCACCATGTAGACCGCAACTTTTTTGTACTATGCCCGGGTTTTGCGCATGGCATTATATGGCGTGAGGACTTGATCAGAGAGATCAACTCCTCCCATATACCGATTGTAGTCGACGATACAACCGTTGCCGTGGTACCTCGCACAGGGACTGGGGTGGTGCTGTTACCGTGGATTGTGGACAGCATAAGGACATCCCTCTTGTCCTTATACCTGACCAGCAACAGGTTTCCACTGGTAAGTGCACGGGTCTCACCCCTGGGGATAGGTACCTGGAGGGGGTGGGCAGGGAGGCCGCACTGATTTTTCCGCACGGTCCCACAAGCGAACGTGGATCTGGCGGCAAGGGACCTGAACAAGGGAATGCTGGTATAAAAGTTATCCACGTACAAGTGGTAACCCTTATCCAGCAGTGGGTGCATAAGGTCCCACACGAGTTTCCCGCTAACACCCAGAGTGGGGGGACATTCTGGGGGTTGAATACGGGAATCTCGCCCCTCGTACACACAAAATTTGTAAGTGTACCCTGAGGTACTCTCACAAATTTTGTATAGCTTCACGCCATACCTCGCCCGCTTTGTGGGAATGTATTGGCGGAAACTGAGTCTCCCCTTGAACGCAACGAGAGACTCATCAACCGCGACCTCCCTTCCAGGTACGTAGGCCTGCTGAAATGTGGCCCCAAAGTGATCGATGACCGGCCGTATCTTATACAGCCGGTCATAGGCAGGATCACCTCGGGGTGGACATGCTGCATTATCGGAATAATGCAGACATTTCCGGATGGCCTCAAACCGGGGACGTGTCATGGCCATACTGTACAGTGGGGTCTGGTATAGGACGTCCCCACTCCAGTATTGCCTGACACTGGGTTTTTGGACTAGACCCATATGCAGCACGAGGCCCCAAAATGTCCTCATTTCGGCTGCACTGACCGGCGTCCAGCCACCGGGTCTAGCCAAAAATGAGCCTGGGTGGGGGGGGCTGGTGGTGGTGGGGGGCTGGTAGGGGGGGGGGGCAAGTGGCAGGAGGGGCTCTGGGGTCTGATAGATGGATCAAAAAAGTTTTGTGTAAAAGTTCTTTTTTTTTTTTTCCTAACTAACTTTTCCCTTCTTTCCCTTCCTAATGGTGCCTCTCCCTCACTGACCCTAACCTACCTGGGTGGCGATGGGTGCAGGAGGGTGATGGATGCCGATTAGGGGGACACAGGAGCTGGTGCTGGACGATGCTGCACGGTCAGGGTGCTGGACAGGAAGAGGAGGGGAGAGAGGAGCGCAGGAAGTTTGAATCTCGCGCCTCTCTCCCCTGCACCAATCAGCACCCTGGACAGCAGTGTTCAGCACCAGGGCCAGCACCGCCTCCTCAAATCCTCGGACTGCGATTGGTGGTGTAAAATTACGCCACCGATCGCAGTCTTTTTCCGGTTCATCGGGTCACAGGACACCCGAATGGACCGGAAACGCAGAAAACCGCAGGTCTGAATGGACCTGCGGTTTTCTGCGATCGTCTATACGGGGGGGTCAAATGACCCCCCCCTGCATTGTTACGGGATGCCGGCTGAATGATTTCAGCCGGCATCCCGTTCCGATTAACCCCCGCGGCGCCGGAATCGCGAATTAAAGCCATGACGTACCGGTACGTCATGGGTCCTTAAGGATTCGGGAAACATGCCGTACCGATACGTCATGGGTCCCTAAGGGGTTAAGGGATACAATTCTGGGTTACTGCATAGTGTTTACACAATAATAACACAATGGGGGAGATTTTTCAAGAATGGAGTTTTCTGCGCATGTCTTGATATCCCCTGATGTGCCATTTGCCTAACCAAAAATGTGCGACAGATCAGAGCCGCCGTAGATTTCTGTCTTCATTTCAGCCAGAAAACTGGCATACATGAAGATAAATTTGTTGCTGTGGTTGGCCTCACCGCCTTCCCCGCCCTTCCCACGCCCTCTTTTAGAAAAAGAGGATGGCGAACAAGTGGAGATGCAACAGTTTTTTAATAGTCACAGTTAAAAGTCAACTTTTTAATGCAACGTTTCAGGCATAAAGGGAATGATAAATCTTACCTAGTATGCACTAAACTCCTTAGCTCCCTCTAGTGGAGACTAGAGCCACAAAGTATCTCAGCTTGTAAATGTATATGTATGTAGGAGGCTTATAGTTCTTTAATGAAAATACTGAACTTTGCTATAACAAAACAGTATATTAGGATATTTATTAGCACAAAATGTTGGACCTAAACATATCATGAGAATAAAAGTAGACATTTGTTTCATACATCAAAGTTGCAGCAGTGACATTAATTCATTGTTACCTGCTTTGAAGAGACCTAATAAATGAGCACATCACAGTCTTGGATCAGGAGTTAAGAAACCCATAGATCCCCAAAACCAGGGTTTCCAGGCATAAGTTGTTAAGATGAAGCTGTCTGTGCATTTTTGGTCATAGCATGTAGGGTGTATTTAACCTCCATAAAACGATAATGAGAACTTGTTCAGCTCACTTAACCTCATGCGAGTAGTTTTCAGCAATCCTTAAATATAGGTGATTGGTGAGCTGTGAATTCTAGATCGGCAATGGAAAAATATCCAACTGCCCATGTCTTTTTTTTTTTCACTAATTTTATTGGGATGAAGTGTTGGATTACATATGTGGGTATTCAACCCCCACCAATCACAGTTTGATCCTTCTAAGAATTGCTGTCAGCCAAATCTGCTGAATTCAGTGAGGCTGCCCAATCATCTTCTTTTCTTTTCAATTTTCTTTTTATTAATTTTATAATAATTCCATCACGCAAACAGAATACAATGGGGACAAATAAACATTTGTGATACAAGATACATAATCCATGAGGCTTTATAATGTTACAACAACATGGCGAATAAGTGTCATATCAAATCGCTCTGTGAAGAAGGGGCCGGGATAGAGTAACCCAACCATCTAGTGGAATTAGAGGAAAAGCCCTTGAAGCGCATAGCTGCAACTAAATAATATAATGTGAGGGCGCGACCATGAGGTACAAGCCCTGTAAAATAAAGTGCTGGCCAATGTCAAGCACGACCAATACTGTGAGGTGTCTACCTAATGTTGGTGAGTGATAGTGCAGATAAGACCACAAGGCTGAGATCTAATACAGTATAACTATGTATCGAGTATGCAACCATAAACATAGTGCATAATATAACAAGGGATAGGGAAATAAATAGGGAATAGGAGATGGCATTGGGATAAGGGGAGGGAAGGAGTGAGGAAGGAAGATGAGAGGGCTGGGATCCAGATCAGAGGTTTAAAAGTTTAATGTCAGACCACAGCGATTTGTGAAAGAGATGTGAGTTGTTGCAAGACCTGAGAGGATGAACGGAACTCGATCCAGTCCTGCCAAATTCTTTGAAATTTATGATGAGAACGTAATTCCCACGCTGACAATTCTTCCATTAGGTAGATGAAATTAACCTTTTGTAGCCAATGAGCCACATTAGGGGCTTTTGGTTGGTTCCAATGTTGTGGTATTAAGGATTTGGCTGCAGCCATGAGGTGTTGGAAAAGAATCCTTTTCCGGGCAGGGATATCCTCTAATCTAATGTTAAGAAGGATGGAGACTGGTTTAGGATCTGAGGTTAGGGAGCAGATTTGTCTGGATAGTTTCAGGACTTCAGACCAAAATGGGATTAGGACAGGACTAGAGTTGAGCGAACACCTGGATGTTCGGGTTCGAGAAGTTCGGCCGAACATCCCGGAAATGTTCGGGTTCGGGATCCGAACCCGATCCGAACTTCGTCCCGAACCCGAACCCCATTGAAGTCAATGGGGACCCGAACTTTTCGGCACTAAAACGTCTGTAAAACAGCCCAGGAAAGGGCTAGAGGGCTGCAAAAGGCAGCAACATGTAGGTAAATCCCCTGCAAACAAATGTGGATAGGGAAATTAATTAAAATAAAAATTAAATAAATAAAAATTAACCAAAATCAATTGGAGAGCGGTTCCATAGCAGAGAATCTGGCTTCCCGTCACCCACCACTGGAACAGTCCATTCTCAGATATTTAGGCCCCGGCACCCAGGCAGAGGAGAGAGGTCCCGTAACAGACAATCTGGCTTCATGTCAGCAGAGAATCAGTCTTCATGTCATAGCAGAGAATCAGGCTTCACGTCACCCACCACTGTAAGAGTCCATTTTCATAAATTTAGGCCCAGCACCCAGGCAGAGGAGAGAGGTCCCGTAACAGACAATCTGGCTTCATGTCAGCAGAGAATTAGTCTGCATGTCATAGAAGAGAATGAGGCTTCACGTCAGCCACCACTGCAACAGTCCATTGGCATATATTTAGGCCTAGCACACAGGCAGAGGAGAGAGGTCCCGTAACAGACAATCTGGCTTCATGTCAGCAGAGAATCAGTCTGCATGTCATAGCAGAGAATGAGGCTTCACGTCACCCACCACTGCAACAGTCCATTGGCATATATTTAGGCCTAGCACACAGGCAGAGCAGAGAGGTCCCGTAACAGACAATCTGGCTTCATGACAGCAGAGAATCAGTCTGCATGTCATAGCAGAGAATGAGGCTTCACGTCACCCACCACTGCAACAGTCCATTGGCATATATTTAGGCCTAGCACACAGGCAGAGCAGAGAGGTCCCGTAACAGACAATCTGGCTTCATGTCAGCAGAGAATCAGTCTGCATGTCATAGCAGAGAATGAGGCTTCACGTCACCCACCACTGCAACAGTCCATTGGCATATATTTAGGCCTAGCACACAGGCAGAGCAGAGAGGTCCCGTAACAGACGATCTGGCTTTATGTCAGCAGAGAATCAGTCTGCATGTCATAGCAGAGAATGAGGCTTCACGTCACCCACCACTGCAACAGTCCATTGGCATATATTTAGGCCTAGCACACAGGCAGAGCAGAGAGGTCCCGTAACAGACAATCTGGCTTCCTGTCAGCAGAGAATCAGTCTGCATGTCATAGCAGAGAATGAGGCTTCACGTCACCCACCACTGCAACAGTCCATTGGCATATATTTAGGCCTAGCACACAGGCAGAGCAGAGAGGTCCCGTAACAGACGATCTGGCTTCATGTCAGCAGAGAATCAGTCTGCATGTCATAGCAGAGAATGAGGCTTCACGTCACCCACCACTGCAACAGTCCATTGGCATATATTTAGGCCTAGCACACAGGCAGAGCAGAGAGGTCCCGTAACAGACAATCTGGCTTCATGTCAGCAGAGAATCAGTCTGCATGTCATAGCAGAGAATGAGGCTTCACGTCACCCACCACTGCAACAGTCCATTGGCATATATTTAGGCCTAGCACACAGGCAGAGCAGAGAGGTCCCGTAACAGACAATCTGGCTTCATGACAGCAGAGAATCAGTCTGCATGTCATAGCAGAGAATGAGGCTTCACGTCACCCACCACTGCAACAGTCCATTGGCATATATTTAGGCCTAGCACACAGGCAGAGCAGAGAGGTCCCGTAACAGACAATCTGGCTTCATGTCAGCAGAGAATCAGTCTGCATGTCATAGCAGAGAATGAGGCTTCACGTCACCCACCACTGCAACAGTCCATTGGCATATATTTAGGCCTAGCACACAGGCAGAGCAGAGAGGTCCCGTAACAGACAATCTGGCTTCATGACAGCAGAGAATCAGTCTGCATGTCATAGCAGAGAATGAGGCTTCATGTCACCCACCACTGCAACAGTCCATTGGCATATATTTAGGCCTAGCACACAGGCAGAGCAGAGAGGTCCCGTAACAGACAATCTGGCTTCATGTCAGCAGAGAATCAGTCTGCATGTCATAGCAGAGAATGAGGCTTCACGTCACCCACCACTGCAACAGTCCATTGGCATATATTTAGGCCTAGCACACAGGCAGAGCAGAGAGGTCCCGTAACAGACAATCTGGCTTCATGACAGCAGAGAATCAGTCTGCATGTCATAGCAGAGAATGAGGCTTCACGTCACCCACCACTGCAACAGTCCATTGGCATATATTTAGGCCTAGCACACAGGCAGAGCAGAGAGGTCCCGTAACAGACAATCTGGCTTCATGTCAGCAGAGAATCAGTCTGCATGTCATAGCAGAGAATCAGGCTTCACGTCAGCCACCACTGCAACAGTCCATTGTCATAAATTTAGGCCCAGCACCCAGGCAGAGGAGAGAGGTCCCGTAACAGACAATCTGGCTTCATGTCAGCAGAGAATTAGTCTGCATGTCATAGCAGAGAATCAGGCTTCATGTCAGCCACCACTGCAACAGTCCATTGGCATATATTTAGGCCTAGCACACAGGCAGAGGAGAGGTTCATTCAACTTTGGGTAGCCTCGCAATATAATGGTAAAATGAAAATAAAAATAGGATTGAATGAGGAAGTGCCCTGGAGTCCAATAATATATGGTTATGGGGAGGTAGTTAATGTCTAATCTGGACAAGGGACGGACAGGTCCTGTGGGATCCATGCCTGGTTCATTTTTATGAACGTCAGCTTGTCCACATTGGCTGTAGACAGGCGGCTGCGTTTGTCTGTAATGACGCCCCCTGCCGTGCTGAATACACGTTCAGACAAAACGCTGGCTGCCGGGCAGGCCAGCACCTCCAAGGCATAAAAGGCTAGCTCTGGCCACGTGGACAATTTAGAGACCCAGAAGTTGAATGGGGCCGAACCATCAGTCAGTACGTGGAGGGGTGTGCACACGTACTGTTCCACCATGTTAGTGAAATGTTGCCTCCTGCTAACACGTTGCGTATCAGGTGGTGGTGCAGTTAGCTGTGGCGTGTTGACAAAAGTTTTCCACATCTCTGCCATGCTAACCCTGCCCTCAGAGGAGCTGGCCGTGACACAGCTGCCTTGGCGACCTCTTGCTCCTCCTCTGCCTTGGCCTTGGGCTTCCACTTGTTCCCCTGTGACATTTGGGAATGCTCTCAGTAGCGCGTCTACCAACGTGCGCTTGTACTCGCGCATCTTCCTATCACGCTCCAGTGCAGGAAGTAAGGTGGGCACATTGTCTTTGTAGCGTGGATCCAGCAGGGTGGCAACCCAGTAGTCCGCACAGGTTAAAATGTGGGCAACTCTGCTGTCGTTGCGCAGGCACTGCAGCATGTAGTCGCTCATGTGTGCCAGGCTGCCCAGGGGTAAGGACAAGCTGTCCTCTGTGGGAGGCGTATCGTCATCGTCCTGCCTTTCCCCCCAGCCACGCACCAGTGATGGACCCGAGCTGCGTTGGGTGCCACCCCGCTGTGACCATGCTTCATCCTCATCCTCCTCCACCTCCTCCTCATCCTCGTCCTCCTCGTCCTCCAGTAGTGGGCCCTGGCTGGCCACATTTGTACCTGGCCTCTGCTGTTGCCAAAAACCTCCCTCTGAGTCACTTCGAAGAGACTGGCCTGAAAGTGCTAAAAATGACCCCTCTTCCTCCTCCTCCTGGGCCACCTCCTCTTCCATCATCGCCCTAAGTGTTTTCTCAAGGAGACATAGAAGTGGTATTGTAACGCTGATAACGGTGTCATCGCCACTGGCCATGTTGGTGGAGTACTCGAAACAGCGCAACAGGGCACACAGGTCTCGCATGGAGGCCCAGTCATTGGTGGTGAAGTGGTGCTGTTCTGTAGTGCGACTGACCCGTGCGTGCTGCAGCTGAAACTCCACTATGGCCTGCTGCTGCTCGCACAGTCTGTCCAGCATGTGCAAGGTGGAGTTCCACCTGGTGGGCACGTCGCATATGAGGCGGTGAGCGGGAAGGCCGAAGTTACGCTGTAGCGCAGACAGGCGAGCAGCAGCAGGATGTGAACGCCGGAAGCGCGAACAGACGGCCCGCACTTTATGCAGCAGCTCTGACATGTCGGGGTAGTTGTGAATGAACTTCTGCACCACCAAATTCAGCACATGCGCCAAGCAAGGGATGTGCGTCAAATTGGCTAGTCCCAGAGCTGCAACGAGATTTCGCCCATTATCACACACCACCAGGCCGGGCTTGAGGCTCACCGGCAGCAACCACTCGTCGGTCTGTTGTTCAATACCCCGCCACAACTCCTGTGCGGTGTGGGGCCTGTCCCCCAAACATATGAGTTTCAGAATGGCCTGCTGACGTTTACCCCGGGCTGTGCTGAAGTTGGTGGTGAAGGTGTGTGGCTGACTGGATGAGCAGGTGGAAGAAGAGGAGGAGGAAGCCGAGAAGGAGGAGGTGGCAACAGGAGGCAAAGAATGTTGCCCTGCGATCCTTGGCGGCGGAAGGACGTGCGCCAAACAGCTCTCCGCCTGGGGCCCAGCTGCCACTACATTTACCCAGTGTGCAGTTAGGGAGATATAGCGTCCCTGGCCGTGCTTACTGGTCCACGTATCTGTGGTTAGGTGGACCTTGCTACAGATGGCGTTGCGCAGTGCACACTTGATTTTATCGGATACTTGGTTGTGCAGGGAAGGCACGGCTCTCTTGGAGAAGTAGTGCCGGCTGGGAACAACATACTGTGGGACAGCAAGCGACATGAGCTGTTTGAAGCTGTCTGTGTCCACCAGCCTAAATGACAGCATTTCATAGGCCAGTAGTTTAGAAATGCTGGCATTCAGGGCCAGGGATCGAGGGTGGCTAGGTGGGAATTTACGCTTTCTATCAAATGTTTGTGAGATGGAGAGCTGAACGCTGGCGTGTGACATGGTTGAGACGCTTGGTGACGGAGGTGGTGGTGGTGGTGTTGGTGGTACATCCCCTGTTTGCTGGGCGGCAGGTGCCAACGTTCCTCCAGAGGCGGAGGAAGAGGCCGAGGCGGCAGCAGCAGAATAGGCCGAGGCGGCAGCAGCAGAAGAGGTAGCAGGGGGAGCCTGAGTGACTTCCTTGGTTTTAAGGTGTTTACTCCACTGCAGTTCATGCTTTGCATGCAGGTGCCTGGTCATGCAGGTTGTGCTCAGGTTCAGAACGTTAATGCCTCGCTTCAGGCTCTGATGGCACAGCGTGCAAACCACTCGGGTCTTGTCGTCAGCACATTGTTTGAAGAAGTGCCATGCCAGGGAACTCCTTGAAGCTGCCTTTGGGGTGCTCGGTCCCAGATGGCGGCGGTCAGTAGCAGGCGGAGTCTCTTGGCGGCGGGTGTTCTGCTTTTGCCCACTGCTCCCTCTTTTGCTACGCTGTTGGCTCGGTCTCACCACTGCCTCTTCCTCCGAACTGTGAAAGTCAGTGGCACGACCTTCATTCCATGTGGGGTCTAGGACCTCATCGTCCCCTGCATCGTCTTCCACCCAGTCTTGATCCCTGACCTCCTGTTCAGTCTGCACACTGCAGAAAGACGCAGCAGTTGGCACCTGTGTTTCGTCATCATCAGAGACATGCTGAGGTGGTATTCCCATGTCCTCATCATCAGGAAACATAAGTGGTTGTGCGTCAGTGCATTCTATGTCTTTCACCGCTGGGGAAGGGCTAGGTGGATGCCCTTGGGAAACCCTGCCAGCGGAGTCTTCAAACAGCATAAGAGACTGCTGCATAACTTGAGGCTGAGACAGTTTCCCTGGTATGCATGGGGGTGATGTGACAGACTGATGGGGTTGGTTTTCAGGCGCCATCTGTGCGCTTTCTGCAGAAGACTGGGTGGGAGATAATGTGAACGTGCTGGATCCACTGTCGGCCACCCAATTGACTAATGCCTGTACCTGCTCAGGCCTTACCATCCTTAGAACGGCATTGGGCCCCACCATATATCGCTGTAAATTCTGGCGGCTACTGGGACCTGAGGTAGTTGGTACACTAGGACGTGTGGATGTGGCAGAACGGCCACGTCCTCTCCCAGCACCAGAGGGTCCACTAACACCACCACGACCATGTCCACGTCCGCGTCCCTTACTAGATGTTTTTCTCATTGTTATGGTTCACCACAACAACAAATATATTATTTGGCCCAATGTATTGTATTCAAATTCAGCGGGATATAAATTTGAGGCCTAGTATTTAGGCGCTGGGTGACAGGTATGGGTTTAGTGACAGAATTAGACTTAGAAATACACAGTAGCGGGTGTGTGTGAAGTTATTCTGAATGACCCAATGTGCACCTTGAATATTATATACCCTTTTAGGGATAGATTTCAAATAGCTCTGATATAGCAGAAACCACTAAATTATGAAATTGCTAAATTGGGAATTGTATTTCAACCCAGAACAAAAAATGTGCTTTGACGGACACTAAATAACTTTCCCAGCCACAACAGGACAGCGGTAACGAGAGATTTAGCAGGATATAAATTTGAGGCCTAGTATTTAGGCGCTGGGTGACAGGTATGGGTTTAGTGACAGAATTAGACTTGGAAATACACAGTAGCGGGTGTGTGTGAAGTTATTCTGAATGACCCAATGTGCACCTTGAATATTATATACCCTTTTAGGGATAGATTTCAAATAGCTCTGATATAGCAGAAACCACTAAATTATGAAATTGTTAAATTGGGAATTGTATTTAAACCCAGAACAAAAAATGTGCTTTGACGGACACTAAATAACTTTCCCAGCCACAACAGGACAGCGTTAACGAGAGATTTAGCAGGATATAAATTTGAGGCCTAGTATTTAGGCGCTGGGTGACAGGTATGGGTTTAGTGACAGAATTAGACTTAGAAATACACAGTAGCGGGTGTGTGTGAAGTTATTCTGAATGACCCAATGTGCACCTTGAATATTATATACCCTTTTAGGGATAGATTTCAAATAGCTCTGATATAGCAGAAACCACTAAATTATGAAATTGCTAAATTGGGAATTGTATTTCAACCCAGAACAAAAAATGTGCTTTGACGGACACTAAATAACTTTCCCAGCCACAACAGGACAGCGGTAACGAGAGATTTAGCAGGATATAAATTTGAGGCCTAGTATTTAGGCGCTGGGTGACAGGTATGGGTTTAGTGACAGAATTAGACTTGGAAATACACAGTAGCGGGTGTGTGTGAAGTTATTCTGAATGACCCAATGTGCACCTTGAATATTATATACCCTTTTAGGGATAGATTTCAAATAGCTCTGATATAGCAGAAACCACTAAATTATGAAATTGCTAAATTGGGAATTGTATTTCAACCCAGAACAAAAAATGTGCTTTGACGGACACTAAATAACTTTCCCAGCCACAACAGGACAGCGGTAACGAGAGATTTAGCAGGATATAAATTTGAGGCCTAGTATTTAGGCGCTGGGTGACAGGTATGGGTTTAGTGACAGAATTAGACTTGGAAATACACAGTAGCGGGTGTGTGTGAAGTTATTCTGAATGACCCAATGTGCACCTTGAATATTATATACCCTTTTAGGGATAGATTTCAAATAGCTCTGATATAGCAGAAACCACTAAATTATGAAATTGCTAAATTGGGAATTGTATTTCAACCCAGAACAAAAAATGTGCTTTGACGGACACTAAATAACTTTCCCAGCCACAACAGGACAGCGGTAACGAGAGATTTAGCAGGATATAAATTTGAGGCCTAGTATTTAGGCGCTGGGTGACAGGTATGGGTTTAGTGACAGAATTAGACTTGGAAATACACAGTAGCGGGTTTGTGTGAAGTTATTCTGAATGACCCAATGTGCACCTTGAATATTATATACCCTTTTAGGGATAGATTTCAAATAGCTCTGATATAGCAGAAACCACTAAATTATGAAATTGCTAAATTGGGAATTGTATTTCAACCCAGAACAAAAAATGTGCTTTGACGGACACTAAATAACTTTCCCAGCCACAACAGGACAGCGGTAACGAGAGATTTAGCAGGATATAAATTTGAGGCCTAGTATTTAGGCGCTGGGTGACAGGTATGGGTTTAGTGACAGAATTAGACTTGGAAATACACAGTAGCGGGTGTGTGTGAAGTTATTCTGAATGACCCAATGTGCACCTTGAATATTATATACCCTTTTAGGGATAGATTTCAAATAGCTCTGATATAGCAGAAACCACTAAATTATGAAATTGTTAAATTGGGAATTGTATTTAAACCCAGAACAAAAAATGTGCTTTGACGGACACTAAATAACTTTCCCAGCCACAACAGGACAGCGTTAACGAGAGATTTAGCAGGATATAAATTTGAGGCCTAGTATTTAGGCGCTGGGTGACAGGTATGGGTTTAGTGACAGAATTAGACTTGGAAATACACAGTAGCGGGTGTGTGTGAAGTTATTCTGAATGACCCAATGTGCACCTTGAATATTATATACCCTTTTAGGGATAGATTTCAAATAGCTCTGATATAGCAGAAACCACTAAATTATGAAATTGCTAAATTGGGAATTGTATTTCAACCCAGAACAAAAAATGTGCTTTGACGGACACTAAATAACTTTCCCAGCCACAACAGGACAGCGGTAACGAGAGATTTAGCAGGATATAAATTTGAGGCCTAGTATTTAGGCGCTGGGTGACAGGTATGGGTTTAGTGACAGAATTAGACTTGGAAATACACAGTAGCGGGTGTGTGTGAAGTTATTCTGAATGACCCAATGTGCACCTTGAATATTATATACCCTTTTAGGGATAGATTTCAAATAGCTCTGATATAGCAGAAACCACTAAATTATGAAATTGCTAAATTGGGAATTGTATTTCAACCCAGAACAAAAAATGTGCTTTGACGGACACTAAATAACTTTCCCAGCCACAACAGGACAGCGGTAACGAGAGATTTAGCAGGATATAAATTTGAGGCCTAGTATTTAGGCGCTGGGTGACAGGTATGGGTTTAGTGACAGAATTAGACTTGGAAATACACAGTAGCGGGTGTGTGTGAAGTTATTCTGAATGACCCAATGTGCACCTTGAATATTATATACCCTTTTAGGGATAGATTTCAAATAGCTCTGATATAGCAGGAACCACTAAATTATGAAATTGCTAAATTGGGAATTGTACTTCAACCCAGAACAAAAAATGTGCTTTGACGGACACTAAATAACTTTCCCAGCCACAACAGGACAGCGGTAACGAGAGATTTAGCGGGATATAAATTTGAGGCCTAGTATTTAGGCGCTGGGTGACCGGTATGGATTTAGTGACAGAATTAGACTGGGATATGGCCAAAAAATAACCACACTATTGCTGGTTAAATGCACTTGGTGACGGGCGCAGCTTGCCCCTGATTTAGTATATGGCCAAAAAATGAACAGACTATTGCTGGTTAAATGCACTTGGTGTCACAGCTTGACGCACCACACTACTGAGGGTTAAATGCACTTGGTGACGGGCGCAGCTTGCCCCTGATGTAGTATATGGCCAAAAAATGAACAGACTATTGCTGGTTAAATGCACTTGGTGTGACAGCTTCACCCTGATGTAGGCTTTAGCCAAAAAACAACCACACCATTGAGGGTTAAATGCACTTGGTGACAGGCGCAGCTTGCCCCTGATTTAGTATATGGCCAAAAAAATGAACAGACTATTGCTGGTTAAATGCACTTGGTGTGACAGCTTCACCCTGATGTAGGCTTTAGCCAAAAAACAACCACACCATTGAGGGTTAAATGCACTTGGTCGCAGCTTGGATGCACTTGGTCGCAGCACCGCACAAGACACAAAATGGCCGCCGATCACCCCAGAAAAAAGTGACTGACAAACGGTCTGGGCAGCCTAAAAACAGTGAGTGAGCATTTGAATTTCAGCAGCTCAATGATGCACAGCTGCAGATCGATTGATTAATCAAGTGAAGTCCTTTGGAGGAGTTAATCTGCCTAATCTCGCCCTACTGTCGCATCCGCAACCTCTCCCTACGCTAATCAGAGCAGAGTGACGGGCGGCGCTATGTGACTCCAGCTTAAATAGAGGCTGGGTCACATGGTGCTCTGGCCAATCACAGCCATGCCAATAGTAGGCATGGCTGTGACGGCCTCTTGGGGCAAGTAGTATGACGCTTGTTGATTGGCTGCTTTGCAGCCTTTCAAAAAGCGCCAAGAAAGCGTCACAAAAGCGCCAAGAAAGCGACGAACACCGAACCCGAACCCGGACTTTTACGAAAATGTCCGGGTTCGGGTCCGTGTCACGGACACCCCAAAATTCGGTACGAACCCGAACTATACAGTTCGAGTTCGCTCATCCCTAGACAGGACATGACCACCACATATGTAAGTATGAGCCTTGTGCAGAATTACATTTCCAGCACACATCTGTGTCAAGGCAGCCCATTTGTTTAAGCCTGACTGGGGTTCGGTACCATCTAGAGATGAGTTTAAAAGAATTCTCCTGTAATTTTATGCAGCGTGAGATGCCGTGGGAGTACTTGTAAATCTGTTTGGATTCCTGCGGAGTCCATGCGGTAGCGAGATCTTTACTCCACTCTGAGATATAGTGCCTGTCTGTAGGGGAATTAATTATTTGTAATATAGAATACACTTTTGAAAGAAGGTGTGGTGGAGGTTTTAAATGTGAAGATAATTCTTCAAAGGGGGTAAGGACCCTTGGGGTACCGGCATGGCGTAGGTAATGCGATATGAGTTTAGTTATGTGCAATCTTTGTATATGTTGAAGGGATGTTTTATCTAATGGGTCCTCTCCAGGGACATTATTGAGGAAGTTAATGAGGGGTATTTTGTTTAGTTCTGGAAGATTTAGTTTTATTTCTTTAAACTTTGGAAGATACAGTTCTGAAATGTCTGCTAATGTCATCAGAGGGGAGAGGTTGGGGGTGATAACTTTTTTATACTTATTCCAGATCTTTAAGGTGGTTTGGGTGATGGAATTCGAGGAGAGTTGGCTAAGAGGTTTATTGGAGTCGTTATTGTATTGCCATAGAAGGGATCTTAGTGGGAATTTAGCGAGTTGTAATTCTAATGTAAAGCTGAGTCTTCTGTCGCCGTCGCGTAGCCACTGAACTATTCTGGATAAATGTACAGCATCGTAGTAGTGTCTCCAATCGGGTAGGGACAAACCTCCTCTTAATTTATGTTGAACCAACAGGTTGTGGCTCAGCCTGGGTCTATTGCCTCGCCAAAGATAGTTGCTAATCAGTCTCCTGATATTTGTGAAGAATTGTGCGGGAAGTGAAATGGGAAGAGTTTGGAAAAGGTACAGTAGTTTAGGGAGAAGGATAGCTTTAATTAGATTTTTACGACCCATCCATGATAAAAATGGTAGGGCCCAGGAATCTAAAGTTGATTTGAATTTTGGTAAAATGGGGGCATAATTTAGGGTATATAGATCTTTCCATGAGGAGCTGATTTTTAGGCCTAGATATGTGATGTGGCTTTTAGGCCAATGGTATGGATAGTGTGATTGGAGCATCTCTGCCTCTTTGCTGAGTAGATTAAAACCGAGAGCTTCCGATTTTGTAGTGTTAATTTTAAAGTTAGAAATCTGTCCGTATTCTTTAAATAGCGTTTGGAGGGCGGGGAAAGCAGAGGTAGGGTCGGTCAGTATTAGTAAGATGTCATCGGCATATGCAGCCGTAGTATGTGTCCGGGTGCCATCTTTGAAACCTCTAATGTCTGGATGTGATCTAATGGCCGTCAGTAGGGGTTCCAAAGATAATATAAATAGGATTGGGGATAGTGGGCAGCCTTGGCGGGTCTCGTTCTTTATGTGGAAAGGGGCTGAGAGAGATTTGTTAATGCGTAACCTGGCTGTGGGGCTGGAGTACATGACAAAGATCGCATCAATGAAGGCCTGGGGGAATCCGAAGTGTTGCAGGACTTGTTTCATAAAGAGCCAGTCAACCCTATCAAAAGCCTTTTCCGCGTCTGTCCCAAGTAACACCAGCGGTTGTTTATTATGTGATACAGTTTGGATTAACGAAAGGATCCTCATGGTATTGTCCTTTCCCTCTCTACCGGACACGAAGAGATCAAGTCGGGGATTATAGGTTTGAGTCTGCTAGCTAAGAGGTTTGCGTATAGTTTTAAATCTGTGTTCAGGAGTGAGATGGGTCTATAACTACCGCAGTTAGCCGGATCTTTGCCTTCTTTGTGAATAAGCGTGATGTAAGCCTCTAAAGCTTGTTGGGGGATATTTGAACCCGAGAGATACGAATTTAGCGTGTCCGTTAGTTGAGGGAGGAGGACTGAGGAGAATGAATCATAATAGGAGCTAGGTAGACCATCTGGACCTGGGGCTTTGTTCTTAGGACATTTTTTAAGTGCAGTTCGGACTTCAGTTATAGAAAAAGGCTTAAGTAGGGATAAATGAAACTTGGGGTTTAGTTTGGGGAGGTCAAGTCGTGAGAGGAATTCCGTGATGGCTGATTTACGTGAACTCTGGCCATGCTCTCCAGCTTCTGAGGGGAGTTGATACAGGGAGGTGTAAAATCGTATAAATTCAGACTCTATGTCTGATGGGGCAGATGTAATTTTACCTGAGTCCTGTCTGATCTCTGATATATTTGTGTGGGTTTTTTTACGTTTGATAAGGGACATCATTAGTTTTGAAGATTTGTCTCCGTGAGCGAAAAAAGCGTGCTTGGATGACATATAAATTTTTGCGGAAGATGCGTTCAGTGTATCTTTGAGTTGGAGACGGGCTTCGGTGAGTTTCTGGAGATGGGGGGTGGAAAGGGATTTTTTGTGAAGTCTCTCCAATTTAAGTATTTCGGAGTATAATGATGATATTTTTTGGTCTCTTTGCTTTTTGTGGAACGAACCTGCTGATATGAATTCCCCTCTGACAATAGCCTTATGTGCTTCCCAGACATAAGGGATTGCAGTGCCTTTGTCTCTGTTTTGCTGAAAATATAGTTCTAGTCGTGCCATAATCTTAGTGTGTATCGAGGGGGTTGATAATAATGTTTCATTAAGCCTCCATGGGGGTTTAACCTGGGGAGTGCTTGTGATGAGCAAGGACATTTCTATGGGGGAATGGTCGGAATGTACACTAGCGCCGATATCAGTAGAACGGTGTTTGGGTAATGAGGATTGTTGTAGAAAAAAATAGTCTATTCTGTGGTAGGAGTTATGCGGAGTTGAGTATAGGGTGTAATCTCGGTCTGTGGGGTGGTCAAAACGCCATGCGTCTCTTAGGGAGAGAAGTTGGAGGGAATTCTTTATATGGTTGATTGCCCTGTGGGATACAGCAGATTTACCCGTGGACGTGTCCAACAATGGGTCTAGAGCTACATTGAGGTCCCCGCCGACTACTAACAGACCTTGTGAGGATGCCCAATCATCTTCTAGTAAACTCTTGGCAGGTGTCAAGGTAGAGTAAGATTGGCTGTTGGATTTCAAAATGCCTGATCCTTTTGGTTCTTGGGGAGATACGCTTCCCCCAGGGGTGTCTGGTAGTGTCAGGCTCTGGCATGCACGGCTGTGCATGGGGGGCCAGGAGAGATAGCTGCTTAAAGAGTGCGGCCGGTCTTACAACTACATATGGGTTGCCTGATGCATGAACCTGGGAAATACCTAATTTTCCTGAATTTTTGATGGGATCCTTTGCAGTAACCAGCATTACTCTACTCCTGTTTCTACTGCAATACACCATTATCCATACTGTTCATTTTATCATGCCAGCAATGCTCCTTCTTCTAGGCCATGTCTTCTAGTTATCCTTGGCCTATTTAGTGTTATAACACCTTGCCAATTGCTGGGGAGCAGGGCAGGCATATTAAAACAGCCTGCAGTGAATCTGAGTAAAGGGTTTACTAGGCAAATAATGAACAAAAGTTGCACATATTGAGAAGAATTGTAACTGATATTATATTTTTCACTGTAGAATCGGCAGGAAGGGAACATATATCAAATTTATTCTGTGTTCCATCCACACAGCATAATCATGGTCTATGTTGTCCCATTTCAGCTAAGTAGCAGCTTTTATTTGCTTTAATTTAAGCAGGTTTAATCTTTTTTAATGGAAATATGAGTGTTACATCTGCAGATAGGAGGATACTCAATTCTGTCTGTCTTAGAGGTGGCTTCACAAGTTCTTCATATCCTTGTTGTTCCATCCCTCAGCCTTTTGTACCAAAAAGTCAGAGAGAAACTGACACATCAGTGGTTTTCATAATAATCCATCAGAATGATCAGTTTGTGTCCATCATAAGTGACATAATGCAAGTGTCATGCATGTTTCTCCATATGGCAAGAAGCTGTTGCCATTGACTTTAATAGAGTAGATGAAGGAATAATTTGAGTCTGTTGTTCACATCTGCTCAGGTGTTTTCTAAGGCAAATGAACCAGAATCCTTGCCTAACAGTTGTAAATTCACTCTAAGAAGCACAATAATATAATGTATACCTTCCTGATCTGATCTGCCGTGATATTGCCTAATTGAAGTTTTAGGACATCTTACACCAGTACTAAGTAATATACAGAAATCACAAATAGTCCATATTTCTCAATTTTATCCTTGATTCTTATTTTATGTTGTAAGGTTAGGGAAGTTTCCATCAGTGATGTAGACTTTGAATAGTTCAAGGCGAACACTCAACTGCAGCTCCATTCAAACTCCTTCTAGCAAAGGTCGTACAGCTGGGGGAACCGGATTACCTCAGCCCCACTTTCTAGCAATTAGTGGATATACCAGCAGGTGCACTCCTACCAGTCCAGAAATACAGTGGAGGAAATAATTATTTGACCCCTCACTGATTTTGTAAGTTTGTCCAATGACAAAGAAATGAAAAGTCTCAGAACAGTATCATTTCAATGGTAGGTTTATTGTAACAGTGGCAGATAGCACATCAAAAGGAAAATCGAAAAAATAACTTTAAATAAAAGATAGCAACTGATTTGCATTTCATTGAGTGAAATAAGTATTTGAACCCTCTAACAAAAAAAGACTTAATACTTGGTGGAAAAACCCTTGTTTGCAAGCACAGAGGTCAAACGTTTCTTGTAATTGATGACCAAGTTTGCGCACATTTTAGGAGGAATGTTGGTCCACTCCTCTTTGCAGATCATCTCTAAATCCCTAAGGCTTCGAGGCTGTCTCTGTGCAACTCTGAGCTTGAGCTCCCTCCATAGGTTTTCGATTGGATTAAGGTCCGGAGACTGACTAGGCCACTCCATGACCTTAATGTGCTTCTTCTTGAGCCACTCC
This sequence comes from Bufo gargarizans, assembly GCF_014858855.1. Taxonomy (NCBI): domain Eukaryota; kingdom Metazoa; phylum Chordata; class Amphibia; order Anura; family Bufonidae; genus Bufo; species Bufo gargarizans. Next base: position 76,763,063 of record NC_058080.1, read on the forward strand.
TTTGTTGCCTTTGCTGTATGTTTTGGGTCATTGTCGTGCTGGAACACCCATCCACGACCCATTTTCAGTTTCCTGGCAGAGGGAAGGAGGTTGTCGCTCAGGATTTCACGATACATGGCTCCGTCCATTTTCCCGTTTATGCGAATAAGTTGTCCTGTGCCCTTAGCAGAAAAACACCCCCAAAGCAAAATGTTTCCACCCCCATGCTTGACGGTGGGGACGGTGTTTTGGGGGTCATAGGCAGCATTTTTCTTCCTCCAAACACAGCGAGTTGAGTTAATGCCAAAGAGCTCTATTTTGGTCTCATCAGACCACAGCACCTTCTCCCAGTCACTCTCTGAATCATTCAGGTGTTCATTGGCAAACTTCAGATGGGCCTGCACATGTGCCTTCCTGAGCAGGGGGACCTTGCGAGCCCTGCAGGATTTTAATCCATTGAGGTGTAATGTGTTTCCAATGGTTTTCTTGGTGACTGTGGTCCCTGCTAATTTGAGGTCATTAACTAACTCCTCCCGTGTAGTTCTAGGATGCTTTTTCACCTTTCTCAGAACCATTGACACCCCACGAGGTGAGATCTTGCGTGGAGCCCCAGAGCGAGGACGATTGATGGTCATTTTGTGCTCCTTCCATTTTCGAACAATCGCACCAACAGTTGTCACCTTCTCTCCCAGCTTCTTGCTAATGGTTTTGTAGCCCATTCCAGCCTTGTGCAGGTCTACAATTTTGTCTCTGACATCCTTGGACAGCTCTTTGGTCTTTCCCATGTTGGAGAGTTTGGAGTCTGCTTGATTGATTGATTCTGTGGACAGGTGTCTTTTATACATGTGACTAGTTAAGACAGGTGTCCTTAATGAGGGTGACTAATTGAGTAGAAGTGTCTAACCACTCTGTGGGAGCCAGAACTCTTAATGGTTGGTAGGGGTTCAAATACTTATTTCACTCAATGAAATGCAAATCAGTTGCTATCTTTTATTTAAAGTTATTTTTTCGATTTTCCTTTTGATGTGCTATCTGCCACTGTTACAATAAACCTACCATTGAAATGATACTGTTCTGAGACTTTTCATTTCTTTGTCATTGGACAAACTTACAAAATCAGTGAGGGGTCAAATAATTATTTCCTCCACTGTATATGAAGGCTTTTGGGATAAAATAACCCTCAAGCAAATGCTATACCATCACAGCATACAGTGAACATACATTTTAGAGAACGTCTTGACACATTTGAATTCCAATACATATAAAGTACTAATCTTTATTTCGTATTAAACAGTAGACACTTGCTCTTTTATATTCCTTTAGGCAACTATGCACAGATATAACTCTTAAAAATGACCCGCGACCAGTGGTTGCCACATTAACACTGTTTGCACTGATTAACCAGCATCAAAACAATGAGTCCTGGTGGCTACATGCTGCAGTAGCTGCCCCCGTAACATAGAAATAAAGAGTGGGGAGGGGAAGGAAAAGAAGAAGACTTAAAGGGGTTGTCTCAGCTCTCCATTTCCATTGTGAGATGGGAGCAAGCATTGGCCACAGCTGGCCAAGTTTATGGAAACTGAAAAGCTTGCTGGTGCTCCTGTTTCTGTATTGCCTATTGCAATGAATACAGTGTACTATAACAAGCTAGGCTGCCTCCAAAACTGCAAGAGCTGTTTGCGTAGATGCCATTCACTGTGAAAACAACATGTGCCAACCAGCTCTGCAGTTTTAGTAAATCCAGCGACCTGGAGCTGAAATATGCTATGCAAAGTTGGAAATTCGGTGTTGTTTTGGGAAAAGAGAAAGTATGCACCAAATCAATCACACCATGGACTTTCTCTTTACCAAATCAGTCACACCATGGACTTTCTCTTTTCCCAAAACAACACTGAATTCTCAAACGGTGTATCAGTCACAATTATCGTTGATACCAATGATCAACCAAACAACGTGAGTTCACACACCCTTCACACAATCAAGCAGAAAAAGAGAACATTAAGAAGAAGAGTTAAGCGAAGGCCCAAAACACAAATTGGGGAAGTCACAGGGGACAACATAATACATTTGAGTACAATGGTATTAACAGAAAATCACAAGAGCCTATTAAGTAAGGGTTTAAAATTTGCCCCTAGTGCACCTTTAAGTAAATTTGACACATATGTAGGCATAGAAAATACATAAAAAAATTATGTTGCAAGAAATACTTCTTAAAAAATCCCATAAAAGACAATAGTGATAAAATATCCAACTATGAATGAACATGTAGATGTAAAATTGAAATCTAAACTATATCTAAGACAGGAAATAGGTAGGGTGATAGCTGCCTTCAGAGGTGCAGTAGAAGTGGATATCAAGAAGATAGGAGTTAGACATAATGGTAAGAGAAATCTGTCAGAAAAAGAAATTAAGATGATTAAGGAACAGAATCATGATATCACAATATGGCCTGCTGATAAGGGGATCTACTAGTTGAGGAAATAGCTAAAATGACATTGAAAGGGGAAGTTATCATTACGGAAGACTTTAATCTTTCTGATGTAAACTGCAAAATAGATAGTTCTGCCAGGAGTACAGATATTCTAAATTCCCTACTGGGATTATCTCTACAGCAAGTAGTTGAGGAGTCAACCTGGAAGGAGGCCATTTTAGATTTACTATTCACAAATGGGAATTTTGCAACTGATATTACTGTAGGGGAAAGCTTGGGATCTAATGTGGTTTACTATAAGTACAGTAACTGAGTCACACCGCACAAAAACAAAAGTTTTAGATTTTAGAAAAACTGACTTTTCTAAAATTAGTTTATGGTATACGAGTCCCTATCAGATTGGAACAGTTTCAATGGAGTCCAGGAGAAATGGGACTACTTAAAAGTGGCACTATTGAAGGCAACAGATAATTGCATTAGGCTTGTCAGTGAAAGAAAAAAAAGGAAGAGACCACTGTGGTACTCAGCAGAAGTGGCCAAAATAATTAAAAACTAAAAGATAGCATTTAGTAATTCTAAAAAAAAGAAAACGAGGATGACAGGCAAATTTATAAGATTAGACAGAGAGAGGCCAAGCAAGTTATAAGAGCTTCTAAAGCACAGGCAGAAGAGAAATTAGCTCAGTCAGTGATAAAAGACATTCTTCAGATACATAAATGAAAAAAAATGAAAAAAGGAAACTAAGACAAGTAATTACCAAATTAAAAACTAAAGAAGGAAGGTATATGGAAGAAGATAAAGAACTAGATGACTGCCTCAATGAATACTTCTGTTAAGTTTTTAAAAAGGAAAATGAAGGAAAAGAACCTTAGTTAGGAAGGAAGACTAATGAATCTTTTGATGCATGTGTCTTTACAGAGGAAGAGCTGTCTAAAATTAATTCAAATAAGTCACAGGGGCTGATGGTATACACCCAAAGCTATTAAAAGAGCTTAGCGGTGAACTAGCAAAACCATTAACAGATTTATTTAACCAATCACTGGTAACAGGAGTCGTCCCAAAATATTGGAAATTAGCATATGCTGTGCCAATGCACAAGAAATGTAGTAGGGAGGAATCGGGCAACTATAGGCCAGTAAGCCTGACATCAATGGTGGGGAAATTAATTAAAACTATACCTAAGGGGAGGATTGTGGAACATCTAAAATCCCATGGATTGAAAGATGAAAAACAGCATGGGTTTACTTCAGGGAGATCCTGTCAAACTAATCTTATTGATTTTTTTTGATTGGGCGACTAAAATAATAGATGGCGGAGGTGCAGTAGACATCGCTTATCTAGACTTTAGTAAGGCTTTTGATACTGTCCCACATAGAAGGCTTATCAATAAATTGCAGTTTTTGCGCTTGGACTCCCATATTGTTGAATGGATTAGGCAGTGGCTGAGGGACAGACAACAGAGGGTTGTAGTCAATGGAGTATATTCAGACCATGGTCTTGTTACCAGTGGGGTACCTCAGGGATCTGTTCTGGGACCCATATTGTTTATCTTTATCAGAGAAATTTCAGAAGGCCTTGATGGTATGGTGTATCTTTTTGCTGATAAAACAATGATTTGTAACAAGGTTGATGTTCCTGGAGGGATACACCAAATGGAAAAGGATTTAGGAAAACTAGAGGAATGGTCAAAAATCTGGCAACTAAAATTTTATGTTGATAAGTGCAAGATAATGCACCTGGGGCGTAAAACCCCAAGAGCAGAATATAAAATGAGTGATACAGTCCTAACCTCAGTATCTGAGGAAACAGATTTAGTGGTCATTATTTCAGAAGACTTAAAGGTAGGCAGACAGTGTCATAGAGCAGCAGGAAATGCTAGCAGAATGCTTCGGTGTATAGGAAGAGGCATTACCAGTAGAAAGAGGGAGGTGCTCATGCCGCTCTACGGAGCACTAGTGGGACCTCATCTGGAGTATTGTGCGCAGTACTGGAGACCATATCTCCAGAAGGATATTGATACTTTGGAGAGAGTACAGAGAAGAGCTACTAAACTGGTACATGGATTGCAGGATAAAACCTACCAGGAAAGATTAAAGGACCCTAACATGTATAGTTTGGAAGAAAGACTAGACAGAGGGGATATGATAGAAACTTTTAATATTTAAAAGAAGAAAAACTGCTACAAGAGGACATTAAAATTAGAGGGGCAAAGGTTTAAAAGTAATATCAGGAAGTATTACTTTACTGAGAGAGTAGTGGATGCATGGAATAGCCTTCCTGCAGAAGTGGTAGCTGCAAATACAGTGAAGGAGTTTAAGTATGCATGGGATAGGCATAAGGCCATCTTTCATATAAGATAGGACCAAGGGCTATTCATAGTATTCAGTATATTGGGCAGACTAGATGGGCCAAATGGTTCTTATCTGCCGACACATTCTATGTTTCTATGTTACCAGGCTGATTTACATATATATAAAATCATTTTTTACACTCAATAAAACCACACAGAGCTATGGGACAGGTATATTGCAGACATGCTAGCGGCGATCTAGCCGTGCATGTCCGCATCTCTATAGGGTAAAAAGAGACGACAGAATCCCTTTAAGGTCATGATTACTATGATACATATATATCGATATAGACACACAATGCGCCGCTGAATGGTACGAGAAGCATTGATCCCTGTTTACATTGTCACACAAGGGTCTATGTGCATATGATGAAAGGGAGCTTATATTTACTGATGTTATTAATATATATTGACATGATTGTTTCTTATTATCTATTTATTTTCTATTTTTATTTTCATCTCATATGTGTGCTAATGTGGACGGTCTATGCTGTGGTAGATGTCTATTAATTGAAGTGAATTCAGCAAGATCCAGTCCGGAAATTAACTCACACCCAAAATAGTTTAAAAGTGAACTTTTCAGTCCCAACAGCCATCTATTGCCTGTTTTACCACTGAGGAAGGAACTATCAGTTCTGAAATGCGTCTGGTGGCAGCTTTACTTCGGACAGTGTGAATATTATCCATCAAGAACACAGCGCAATATTGGATAATATACTTGCCATCCCAGCAATCCTGATGCGCATGCGCGAAAAGATACGCAGTGAAGAGCAATACAGCTGAAGACATCACGATCCAAAGTCGGGTGAAAGTACAACGCCAGCTTACATCAAATACATGAGTAACAGCCACAGCATGTGTCGGGCAAACTAACTGTGAGTTAGAACTTTACCGCATGGCTATATACGTGCACGATCAGTGAGCCATGTGACATTGGGCATTGAGTGGTTTAAGTCACTACAAACTGAAAAAAAATATTACAAACTAACAACTAATCTAGCAAACTGTGTGGATTTAACTATATAACCAAATGACTACTAAAAACATCAAACGGAGGTCTGGAGTTAAGAAATCAACAAGGAAACTGTGTTTTACATCAATTTTAAAGGGACCTGGTTCATGAAATAGATTAGACGAATTAAATTTTTTTTAAATCATGTGCTTTTGAATTTTATGTTTTTTGAAATTAAGTGTTTTAGTTTTTATAGGTGTATTTTTGTGGATTATTAAATGGTCAAATTATATGCAAATTACTGTGAGCCAGCCATTATTGTTTATTACTATCTCGTACCATTTGCTAAACCAGAAAAACCTCTAATTGGCATACTTTTCCCATGAAGCATTGCTTGAAGTAGTAGCTGGGTCTTTTCAATGACAACTGGTATCAACCTCCTAAGCGGCATCCAAAACATCTCATTTAGCCAAACAGTACCCTACTCTGTTATCACAAGGGCCAGCAACCCTGAAACAACCATCTACAGATGGGTCTTTTTTCATCCTACAAAACTCCTTTAATCCATGAATTTAGACCAGTTAGTTTACCTAAACTGATATAAGGTAGTTTTATTCCAAGGGGCAATGTCTATAAATAAGTCTCCACATTCCAGTTGGGTCACTTCAATAAGAACCAATAAGAGCCAACTAGTACCCTTTTCTGTACCCACACGGAACAAGAACCTTGAAACAGGTGTCTACACTCAAGTTGCTCTTTTATTTAGTCCCGGAAAACCCTTTCAAAGAGGTTCTCCACAACTAGAAATAGATGGCTGCTTTCTACCAAAAACAATACCTCACCTGTCAACAGGTCATGTGTAGTATTACAGCTCTGCATCATTCACTACAGTGGAGCTGAGCTACAATGCCAGACAAAACCCTTGGGCAGATGTGAGACTGTATTTGGAACAAAGCAGCCTTTTTTTTCCCCTAATCCTAAACAACCCCTTTAATCCATGTAGCTAGACAGGTTGTTCTTCCTTTCTCTGTTTTGGCAGAGTTTTCTTCCAATGAGCAGCGCTCACACCAGCTGAATCTCTTCAATCAGGACCAGCCACTCTATTCCAAAGTTAAGTGATACTACCCTTTTATATATATCTTCAAAGCAGACATGAAACTGTTTAAAAAAATAAATAAAATGCGGGCACTTGTACGTGAAAGGACTATGAGTAGCAGCCAGATTACTTCCTTTTTTCCTACAGTAGTTTACAGTATGTTGCCAAACCCTTTATTGGGCCATAATTATCCATATTGAGCATGCTGATCTGCAGCCTATAACCCTGCTTTGTGTTGAGAAATCTGGGCCGTGATTATGTGTTTATCTTGCAGAGCATGATAGGAATCAAATTGGAAGGGAATCTATGGGAGTTATTTCAATGTACACAGAGTGCTCCTCCTTCCTATTTTATTTTTCACACATAATCGCACTGAAGAATCATACTATATTACTTATCAGACTCTGAACAGGTTGTATTTTATCTAGATAAACCAGCAGCTGTACAAGGCACAGGCAAAGAATCATGTTATTACTTACCGGAATATGAAACATTAAAGAGCTCTTCTATTTTCCATGTTAAATAAAATAAGAACATGCTGAAAATATTCTCAGAAGATTTACCAATTTCTTGGGAGCCGTCTTTGAATTTCCCCTTGTCCGAAGCTGCTGTTAATGATGATTTCAGCTCAGATTTTTTAAAATTATGGTTAAGATATTCTTTTATGAAAACACAATGAAATTACTCAATTGATAGTCTTAGAAGAACACCATTCATTAAGATTACTAATAAGTCCTAGAGACTTTACTAATGTGAAGAACATCAATTTCCATCTGAATCTTTCCTTTTTCTTTTTAACAACAAAGCCCAAAAGGTCAAATGGACTCTCTGTGGGTTGAATGAATGACTAACGTACTTACCATTTTTATACTAAATTTAAAGGGAACCTGTCATCAACTTTATACTGACCTCACTGCAGGGCAGCATAAGTTAGTGACAGAAATGCTGATTTCAGCAGTGTGTCACTCATGAGCTAAAAGTAAGTAGTTGCTGAGAACCAGCATCATAATCATTGCAGCACAGGCCTTGAAGAGAGTCAAATGTACCTGAGAAGAGTCCTGGTTATTCATAATCTCCTGCTCTCCTCACCCATCTGCTGATGATTGGCAGTTCTCTCCTAGACAGAAAGGGAGAAAACTAGGTAGAAGACTGTCAGTCATCAGCAGGTGGGCAGGAGAGCAGGAAGTCATGGATAACCAGGACTCTTCTCAGGTGTCCGAGACTCTTTTCCAGGCCTAGTCTGCAATGATTGTGATGTCAACCATTTACTTTTAATTTATAAATGACAGACCGCTGAAATCAACACACCTGTCTCTACCTTATTCTGCCGTTAGTATGGGCAGCATAAAGTTGATGACAGGTTCCCTTTAAAGCATTTCTATACCTAAGAGATCACATCATGAAAAAGTCAAGGTACCAATTTGCATGTCTTGGTCCACAATCTCTAATTCTACTTGAAATACTTTGGTGTATTAAACTATTGTTTGTTTGTTTTTTTACAAAGCAAGAAATAAGAATTATAATATAGAATAGGAACCAGAGTAGAGGACAGAGTCTTTAGTGGACTAGAGCCCTCCATGGAATGTATAGTAATCTATTCATCTGAATAGCCTCATATACTGTAATACCAAATGCATTTTTCATAGTTCAAAAATTTAGCTAGCGAGGTTTTCCTCCAGGTTTCGAGAACTATGCAGGAGCTTTATTATATTGTATTACGTTGGTCTATGAGGGTACAACCACAGGTTTCTGCATGCAGTTTTGGGAGTCAAAACCAGGAGTTGATTAAAAAAAAGTAAAGAATTTCTCTCATTTTATGAACCAATCTTGATTTTAGCTAAGGCTATATCCTTATAGCCACATCTAATTTATGATAGGCCTTCTCATAAATTAGGTAAATCCTCCAGCAGTCTGTGCGCATAAACAGAAATCTTCATTTACCCTGGAAAAATTACATAAATGAAGATACCGTAAATGTCTTGGGCCTACTGACTCTGCCTCCTTCCCACCATAGCCATGCCCCTTTTGGGGAAACATTTTTGAAAATCAAAATTTGTCGAAAGTGGCATTTAAAAAGGTGCAAACATAGGATTTGCAACGTTTTTACTCCAGAAAAATAGTGGGGGGGCAATGGTCAATTCCTCCTGTATTCCTGATATTTGTGCAGGTCCTTTAAAAAAAGAATGATTTCACAATAGTTTTTCGCAGACCATCTATGGTACAATGCCTAACATAAATTCATCAATTTTTATAACTTTTTTCAGTTTTCAATATTTGTATCAGAAGAATTAATTCTCCCACTGAATGCAGAACGCAGTCCAGACTACTCCTTAGTACAGACCATAGATCAGAATCTCTCTAAAATAGCCATACGGTTTCACTGGGGATTGAACCCAAGACCTTTTGTGTGTAAAGCAGATGTGATGACCACTACACTATGAAACCCAACAATGCAAAGCAATATGGTTTCACTGGGGATTGAATGCATTGTTGGGTTCCTCTAAAAAAGAATGCAGACCAGCCCACTTATAATTATTGACCTAAGACAAGAAAATCTCTCTAAATAAGGACCCCAGGTTAGACTATCCTCATAATATAGACCCCAGACCAGATCTACAGATACTCACTTGTTCTCATTCCTGAACTCCTCTTCAAGTAACAATAGTTACATAGTTGGCAAGTTTTGAAAAAGACACGTATATTAAGTTCAAGCCATAATCATACAGTGTTGATCCAAAGGAAGGCAAAAACCCTAGTGAAGTCAATCCCAATTGCATATTTAGGGTTCATGCACACAAGTCTAGTTTTGGTCCGGTCCAACCCACATGCAGAGCCATTAATTTCTATAAGAAGAAAGAAAAATGTCCAGCTTCCAAAAAAAGTTACAGCCTTTATTGAGAACGTGCTACATAAAATCCAGTTTAGACACCACGTCTACACGTTTCGGATCTTACAAAAATGATGCTGAATAATGACAAAGTAGTGATACCAGCCCTGAGCTTTTATGTGTGACTTGACCAATGAAATCCAGTTTAAAAATCAAGCCCATGGGTGGGTACATATAAAAAAACACAAACAGGTATAATAAAAACATAAAAAAATGAGGATCAATAATGCAATATCAGATCATGTCTACATTTTAATCCTGTTGATGCACAACTTCCTATTTGGAAAATCCAAAAAGATTTCCTGTTCAGGAGCTTGCACTTATAATCACCATTTTGAGATCATTGGCTGTACATCCAACATTATTATTATTATTATTATTATTATTAAAGCGCCATTCATTCCATAGCACTGTACATATGAAAAGGGGTATACATACATAATACAGACAATTGCACTAAGCATAAACAAGACAAGTTACAAACTGCTACAGAAGGAGAGAGGGTCCTGCCTGTGAGGGCTTACAATCAACATGGTATGGGAGAAGGACACAGTAGGTGACGGTAAAGTTGGTCATGGCGGCATAGAGGCAGCAGGGTCTCTGGTTATAGGCTTATCTAAAGAGATGGGTTTTTAGGTTCATTTTGAAGGATTGCACTGTAGGTGAGAGTCTGATATGTTGGGGTAGCGAGTTCCAGAGTGTGGGGGATGTACGGGAGTAATATTGGAGGCGATTGTGGGATAGAGGTGATAAGAGGAGAGGAGGGAAGGAGGTCTTGTGAGGATCGGAGATTGCGTGTGGGGATGTATCGGGAAAGTAGTTCAGAGATGTAGGGAGGGTTGTGGACAGCCTTGTATGTATTTGTTAGTATTTTGAACTGAATTCACTGGGAATTGGGCAATGGGGAGCCAGTGAAGGGATTGGCAGAGGGGAGAGGCAGAGGAGTAACAGGGTGAGAGGTGGATTAGTCGGGTAGCAGATTGAGGATAGATTGGAGGGGTGTGAGAGTGCTAGATGGAAGGCCACAGAGGAGGATGTTGCAGTAGTCTAGGCAAGAGATGATGATGAGGGCGTGTACAAGCATTTTCGCAGACTGAAAGTTGAGGAAAGAGCGATGCGGGAGATGTTTTTGAGTTGGAGATGGCAGGTGGTGGAAAGGGCTTGGATGTGTGGTCGGAAGGAGGGGGCAGAATCCAAGGTCACTCAAAGGCAGTGGACTTGGTTGACTGGGGAGAGTGTGCAGCCATTGATTGTGATAGATAGGTATTTTGGGGGTGTTGAGGAAGATGGGGGGAAAGATGATGAATTCGGTTTTATCCATGTTAAGTTTTAGAAAGTGAGAGGAGAAGGAGGAGGATATGGAAGATAGGCATTGTGCGATTCTGGATAGTAAGGTGGTGATGTCTGGACCAGAGAGGTAGATTTGTGTGTCGTCAGCATAAAAATAATACTAAAAGCCATGGGACTCTATGAGCTGTCCCAGGCCAAAAGTGTAGATAGAGAAGAGCAGAGGTCCTAGGACAGTGCCTTGTGGGACACCAACAGAGAGGGAATGAGACTAGGAAGTGGTGTGAGAGTGGGAGATGATAAATGTCTGCTCTGTCAGGTATTATGTGATCCAGTAGAGGGCCAGGTCACTGATGCCAAAAGATGAGGGAGTTTGTAACAGAAGGGGGTGGTTGACAGTGTCAAAGGCAGATGACAGGTCAAGGAGGAGGACAGAGTAATGTTTTTTTTGGTTTTGGCTGTTAGTAGGTCATTGGTGTCTTTGGTGAGGGCAGTTTCAGTTGAGTGGTGGGGGAAGACACCAGAGGCTAGTGATAGGTTAAAGAAATGAGTTAGGGCTGGGATAAACACTGTGGTGAGGTCAGGGATGAGGTGGGATAGGATTGGGTCAAGTGCACAGGTGGTGAGATGTGATCTGGAGAGTAGAGTGGAGAGTTCTTCTGTAATGGTGGGTAAGCGGGGTTTGAGAGAAGAGGACTGAGCAGTTGTGTAGAGGGTCTGTGGGGACTGTGCACTGAAGCTTTCTCTGATGTTGACTATCTTTTGTTTAAAGTATGTGGAAAAGTCCTCAGCTAAGATGACAGGAGAGGGTGGGGGCGCTGGGGGACGGAGAAGGGAGTTAAAAATTTTAAAAAGTTCTTTAGGGCTGTGGGACAGGGAAGATATGAAAGATGAGAAGTAGGCCTATTTTGCATCAGCGAGTGAGGATTTTAAAATGAGGAGGGATTGCTTGCATGTGGTGAAGTGATCCTTAGAGCGGGATTTTTTCCATCGCCACTCAGCAGCCCTGGAAGCTTGTCTGAGTTTTTTGGTCAGGTTGGTGTGCCAGGGTTGTCTGTTGATTTTTCGGGTTTTGTTGTGTGTGAGAGAGGCAACAATGTCCAGGGCTGTACTTATTGTGTTATTATATAGGGTGGTTGCAGTATCTGGGTCTTGGAGGGAATAAATGGTAGAGAGTGGCAGAAGAGAGACAGAAAGCAACATATGGCAAATGGCACAGAGAACAGGTAGTGCAATAAACAACATTGCTGGTATTACAATTAATATATTGCTGTATACTGGATGGAACGACTTACATTCATAAATTGCCAACAAGTACAAATGCAATGTCCGCACTTGAAGTTGCCTTTGTATTGCTACCAGGTAGGTTTACAACAGGTTTTTTTTTTGGTAAACATACTTGGGCTGATAATTTGGTCAGGCAATGTGGTGGCCATGCTTTCCTTTGGGGAGTTCCTGTATTTCTGTAAAAATGTTATATCTCTTTCAATCAGATTATTGTTACGTTTACACATCTACCAGACACCCATACATATGTGACATGATGTCATGGAGGTTATTTGACAATTTGGTCATTTATAAATCCATACATTTGATAATCCATAAAACATACGTTTAATGTTTTAGTGTAGAGATGAGCAAATTGATTCATTAGAATCGAAATTCAATATGAGAGAGAGCTACTTGGACGAACTGGACCAAACCAATTTTTTTTAAAAACCACAAAACCTATATCAAACATTCATGTTGAAGGAAGAACACAAGATGCTGTTTTAATGGAAGACTGAACTTCATTTGGTTAATTTGTCTGATTCACTGGGTGCGGGCACAGATCCTTAAATATCAAGTGATCACTGCACGCTGCAATTACTTTTCTATGTTTAGAAAAAGATACCGTAAGCCCTGACAGTTTTAAAAAGAAAAAATCAAATGCAAACACGCTAAAAGTAATAGTCATCTTCACTAGGAAAACCTTGCTGCTGCTATCCAATAAATTGAAGCTGATGAAGAGAAATAGAAACAAAACCTATACATATATAATTACATGCAAATTCTGCCAAAAGCCCATTATCTAATCTGATGTCACTTTGTATCTTGATTGCAGAGTCATCATGAAAAATTATTCTATGAAGACAGCATGAGTGTACTGACAAGGTATTTTACCCCTTAGAGCTAATTGGATCAACGCTAATTGTCCTAAGCACTTGAAAGACGACACAATAAAAAAAAAAACTTAAAAAAAAACTCTTACCACTAACATTAAGCCAGCTGCAAAACAATTCATTTATGTAATATAGAAGTCACCTATGCTGGAAATTGTCAGGTTAAATTACAGTATTTATTGTGATTGGCTAGGAGGATCTGAAATCACATGGTGTAACTAGATGGATGTTTAGCAGGGGTGCAGCCCCAGGGGTACAGAGATAGCAGGGGTGCAGCCCCAGGGGTACAGAGATAGCAGGGGTGCAGCCCCAGGGGTACAGAGATAGCAGGGGTGCAGCCCCAGGGGTACAGAGATAGCAGGGGTGCAGCCCCAGGGGTACAGAGATAGCAGGGGTGCAGCCCCAGGGGTACAGAGATAGCAGGGGTGCAGCCACAGGGGTACAGAGGTAGCAGGGGTGCAGCCACAGGGGTACAGAGATAGCAGGGTTGCAGCCACAGGGGTACAGAGAAAGCAGGGGTGCAGCCCCAGGGGTACAGAGATAGCAGGGGTGCAGCCACAGGGGTACAGAGATAGCAGGGGTGCAGCCCCAGGGGTACAGAGATAGCAGGGGTGCAGCCACAGGGGTACAGAGACGAGTCAAAGAGGCAACAACAATTGCAATAATAATCACACGTTCAACTTTAAAGAGAGTATGTCAGCATGATCAACCCTAATAAAGTAGGAATGTTGTCTGGTAGGGTCGATCATGCTGAGTGAAACAATACATTTCCTTTCTCTATAGGGTTAATAGTTGCAGCGATATTTTAATATTTATGGAAATTATCTATATCCAGCACAGACAGACTGACCATAGCACTTGGAGCACCACAAGGCACCTTGGAGCTCACAGAGCTAAACATCTATTCTAGCCCTGCGATTTTGCACCAGTGCCAAAGCTCCTTGCCTCAGCGCCTGCACAGTGAATCTGATGAGCAACATCTGATTGACTGTGCAAGCCCTGAGTCTCTGGGCGTTTGCACAGGAGCTAGAACAAAGGGCTAGATGGGGTGTCTAGCCTTGTCAATCAAAGGGGAGAGTACAGAGAGCATACAGGTGTTATGTTAGGGGTGCTCCTAGCACTATGGCCAGCCCCTCAGTCCTTGAAATATGTCATTTACATAAATATACAAATTAATATCTCTCGGTAATGGATAATCCTATAGAGAAAATAAATATATAATTTTATTTATCATGATCAGCTGTACCAGATTTACTAGGGTCGATCATTCTGACAAATGCTCTTTAACACTTATGCACAACACTAAATAATAGCTCTGAGTTGTACATATTTTACTTAAAGCAGTATTGCTATGTTATTGTAATGGGTTGGGATGGCTCACCCTCCGATTAACAAGGAATGGGTGCTCCCCCTAAAAAAGAGATACCCCAATCCTATAAGGAATGCAAAGTGTAAAGAAATAGTGGGGCACACCTACATCCGGAATTGACACAGAGCACTAGCCAATGATACTGCTATTATTATTTATTGCATAAAAACATACAATATCTAGAATTTGGCAGTACCGCTATGAAATAACAATAAAATACAGCTGTGTACATAAGGTAATATATTACTAAAAATTTATGTAACCAATCTAAGGAATTAAATGGGTGCACTGTTATAATGCCGTAGTTGGATATTGTTACCAACAGTCTTGTAAATTACTACTGGATTGTGGCCAATATGTTGTTTTATTAAATATCCGACTTTGGTGCACTTGTAGTGTGCGTGGTTCCCCTTTATGTTGACGATTTTTGCAAATTAACCCTTTTATGTAACCGACTACATATAAAGCACTAAATGGCCAGATAGGTCTGATCCAGAGTTTCGGGTTCACCCTAAGATGATGCAACAATCTTAATGAGAAGATTGACCTAGGACTATATAAACCACCATATAACATATGAGACTTGACCACTGAGGAAGGAGTCTGTGTTAACTCCGAAACGCGTCTGGTGTATACAAGTCTCAAAGGAAGAAAAAAAAACGCAGCATATCATCTACGAATCTTCGGAGTGCTCCCGAATGCTGCATAGGAATAAGAAACAGTCTCGCCGCATCTAGATTAAATAGACACGAGGAAACGCCAATTACCAAAGAGGGCCTAATCACCGTTGTCTAGCGGACTGTTCAAAGCCTTAAAAGTTCTTCACTCACTGCAGAACAAACCGGAGGTAAGACCTTCCGTGCCGCAATACGTGGGACGCCACGCTAGGTACGAAAACCTGGAACACTATCGCTTCAAACAGTGAGTAATACAGCTTGAAATGTAAAAATAAATGTAACGCACAAGAGTAACTACAGCCCCAAGAGGTGCACTCAGTCGGGTGGACTCACCCTGTCCACTCCCAGAAGTAATAAATATAGAATAAAATTGGCTGGGCACTCTCAAGATATCTGCACCAATTGAAATTTATTAGCATATATTACAGTAGCGCTGAACAACAGTATATATTAGCGGAAATAATCAACACTATATCACAAAAAAACACATAAAACAACCAACATGCAGTAGTATCATGTAAAACACCTGGAAAATAGAAATCTAAAATATGATAAAATGATCGTATAAATATTCAACTGAATATTTGTTTTATGGAAAAGTCACCTCGGACACTGGTCGCAATAAACGATGTCCTCTAATATTGTCCTATTCGATTAAATCACAGGGGTATCCAAAACTACAGTCCCAATACGTGGTCTACTGAACTAACTTTAAGCGGCGTCCCGCTCATCACATCCACCAGCAGCGTCTCACTGGACTGAGAGTCATATGAATAAAAGTGATGGATAAAATCGCTGGATAAAATCAAACGGTCTTACCGTCTCCCTTGCTAATTCAACGAAGGTAATAATACGATCCTCTGAGTCTGTGGACCGATAGTTCGTCAATAGCTTTGCACACTGGCAATTGTTTGGCACATGTGTTCAGGCCTTCCACATGGACTCAGGCCTTACAGGTTATATTCCAAGTGAGCCATTTGTGTGACAGACGATTCTTTCTTAACAGATATCCAGTAGATTCTCCAGATTCCCAAGTGGCCAAGTTTCTAGGGTCCTGTCTAGTCTATAGGACAATATTAGAGGACATTGTTTATTGCGACCAGTGTCCGAGGTGACTTTTCCATAAAACAAATTGTAACGGATCACCTGGCACCCCGACTGAGTACCTCCGTTGCTGGATGCTCCTAGCGTTTCCTAAGGTCTATAAGCACTCTGGCAGACACCACAATCACCGAACCGAAGCAGCATATAAATCCTCTTCAAGCATATAAATGCTGTAGACAGTTGAATAGGAAACCATACGAAAAGGTTTACACTCCTAGCAGTCAAACTGGGACAGCATGCAATAAATCCTCCCCAAGAATGAGACGACACTTCACCTTGAGGGTAAAAACAGGAACTGACTGTCCTGGGGCATACAGCCTATTTTATTCACAATCCACACACATAGTACTGCCCACAGGGTTTTGAAATACAACCAATCAATATCTTACAACACACACAATGCAAGTACAGCAGCCAATCGTTCACGCCCCCCAGAGGACCAGAAGGGAGACTGCGACACAGAACAGATACAACACATCCCCACAATGCATCATGGTTTCCTCCTTTCTGTCCCGGAGACAACCGAGGGTAATCCAATTATCTCTCAGGACAAAGGGGAGATCGCCAATACACATGTGGAGACAACAGGACAGACATAACCATTTAAACACACAATGGGACAATGGGACAATAGAAACACACCCAGCATATTCCTCCCAAGCTGACAAGTTACACTTATTATAAATTGTTACAACTTTGTGAGGTTACATTGTCCATACATATAACTTACATCAATTTAAACAGTATAACTTGGGGACAAACCTATCCAAAATTCACTTGAATAGGTTCAGGGGTTTAAAAGTTAGCAAAAGTATATCAAAGGGCCATAATCCTGGGGCAGGAGGCTGGCAAACAGCCCCCTCCAAAATACTGTGGCGAAGTGGCTTTCGCCACACAAATATTCAGTTGAATATTGATACTATCATTTTACTATCGAGTATTCCATTTTATTCCTCGATTTTTATCATATTTTAGATTTCTATTTTCCAGGTGTTTTACATGATACTACTGCATGTTGGTTGTTTTATGTGTTTTTTTTGTGATATAGTGTTGATTATTTCCGCTAATATATACTGTTGTTCAGCGCTACTGTAATATATGCTAATAAATTTCAATTGGTGCAGATATCTTGAGAGTGCCCAGCCAATTTTATTCTAATAAACAGCTTGAATTAATAATGGTGTAGTAGCAGATGGTCACGTTATAGCTATGAGTACACATTCAACAAGTTGAGAGAAAATTATCCTCATTTGTAAGGCATCATTTATACCGGAACTTTTTACATCTACAAGTCGCTGCAAAAATCGTCGACATAAAGGGGAACCACGCACACTACAAGTGCACCAAAGTCAGATATTTAATAAAACAACATATTGGCCACAATCCAGTAGTGATTTACAAGACTGTTGGTAACAATATCCAACTACGGCATTATAACAGTGCACCCATTTAATTCCTTAGATTGGTTACATCAATTTTTAGTAATATATTACCTTATGTACACAGCTGTATTTTATTGTTATTTCAAAGAGGTACTGCCAAATTCTAGATATTGTATGTTTTTATGCAATAAATAATAATAGCAGTATCATTGGCTAGTGCTCTGTGTCAATTCCGGATGTAGGTGTGCCCCACTATTTCTTTACACTCAGTATTGCTATGGGTTTGACCCTGTTTTGGTGGACCCTAGTAGAACTGTTGGACTGTTATGTGACTTTTGCAATACCTTTGAGTACTCGTTATTAACATGCTATTATATCTCCATGCATTTAGGTGTATTAAATACTTGAAATAATGTATGATATGCCATATCATATACAGTACAGACCAAAAGTTTGGACACACCTTCTCATTCAAAGAGTTTTATTTATTTTCATGACTATGCAAATTGTAGATTCACACTGAAGGCATCAAAACTATGAATTAACACATGTGAAATTATATACATAACAAAAAAGTGTGAAACAACTGAAAATATGTCATATTCTAGGTTCTTCAAAGTAGCCACCTTTTGCTTTGATTACTGCTTTGCACACTCTTGGCATTCTCTTGATGAGCTTCAAGAGGTAGTCACCTGAAATGGTTTTCACTTCACAGGTGTGCCCTGTCAAGTTTAATAAGTGGGATTTCTTGCCTTATAAATGGGGTTGGGACCATCAGTTGCGATGTGGAGAAGTCAGGTGGATACACAGCTGATAGTCCTACTGAATAGACTGTTAGAATTTGTATTATGGCAAGAAAAAAAGCAGCTAAGTAAAGAAAAACGAGTGGCCATCATTACTTTAAGAAATGAAGGTCAGTCAGTCCGAAAAACTTTGAAAGTGTCCCCAAGTGCAGTCACAAAAACCATCAAGCGTTACAAAGAAACTAGCTCACATGCGGACCGCCCCAGGAAAGGAAGACCAAGAGTCACCTCTGCTGCAGACGATAAGTTAATCCGAGTCGCCGGCCTTAGAAATCGCAGGTTAACAGCAGCTCAGATTAGAGACCAGGTCAATGCCACACAGAGTTCTAGCAGCAGACACATCTCTAGAACAACTGTTAAGAGGAGACTGTGTGAATCAGGCTTTCATGGTAGAATATCTGCTAGGAAACCACTGCTAAGGACAGGCAACAAGCAGAAGAGACTTGTTTGGGCTATAGAACACAAGGAATGGACATTAGACCAGTGGAAATCTGTGCTTTGGTCTGATGAGTCCAAATTTGAGATCTTTGGTTCCAACCACCGTGTCTTTGTGCAACGCAGAAAAGGTGAAAGGATGGACTCTACATGCCTGGTTCCCACCGTGAAGCATGGAGGAGGAGGTTTGATGGTGTGGGGGTGCTTTGCTGGTGACACTGTTGGGGATTTATTCAAAATTTAAGGCATACTTAACCAGCATGGCTACCACAGCATCTTGCAGCAGCATGCTATTCCATCCGGTTTGCGTTTAGTTGGACCATCATTTATTTTTCAACAGGACAATGACCCTAAACACACCTCCAGGCTGTGTACGGGCTATTTGACCATAAAGGAGAGTGATGGGGTGCTGCGCCAGATGACCTGGCCTCCACATTCACCGGACCTGAACCCAATCAAGATGGTTTGGGGTGAGCTGGACCGCAGAGTGACGGCAAAAGGGCCAACAAGTGCTAAGCATCTCTGGGAACTCCTTCAAGACTGTTGGAAGACCGTTTCAGGTGACTACCTCTTGAAGCTCATCAAGAGAATGCCAAGAGTGTGCAAAGCAGTAATCAAAGCAAAAGGTGGCTACTTTGAAGAACCTAGAATATGACATATTTTCAGTAGTTTCACACTTTTTTGTTATGTTTATAATTCCACATGTGTTAATTCATAGTTTTGATGCCTTCAGTGTGAATCTAGAATTTTCATAGTCATGAAAATAAAGAAAACTCTTTGAATGAGAAGGTGTGTCCAAACTTATGGTCTGTACTATATGTCTTATACTGCTGGGAAACACCAACTGGGGTACAACAAAGGAAGGTACTGCAGTAGGAGGGTAAAGCTCCTTGTATGCACAGGCCTTAGCTATAGCTGTATATTGGTTAGAAATATCATAGACAGTCTGTGACAGTGTATTGCCACTTTGGGAGAGTCCTACTTTGGGCAGGATGTGATGGACACTGCAGATGACCCACACTGGTGTAATATACTGTAAATGTGAAGATCCCAAACTGGGATAAATGTACTGCATTAAAAATAGGTGTGTTGGAAGAACACTGAAGTTATCCTGCCATCTACCAACCAATATTATTATTACTGTTAGATAAAATGTGTGAGTGCAAAGTCCTTTTGAACATGTGACTTAAGGTCTTTAAAGAGAACCTGTCCTCACAAAATGCAAAACAATCTGTGGACAGCATGTGATAGAGCAGGAGGAGCTCAGCAGATTCAGTAAAACATATTATTTATACATTTAAACCTCTGCTCATTCTATACTTAAAACTGCCCCCTGTACAGTTATAAGTGACTGACAGCTATCTCTGTATACACACTTATATACACAATGATATTAATCAGCGATAATACCTCACTGTGTAAAACTGTGACGTTGTACTTAATCTTTAGCCACAAAACTATGAATCAATCTGCTCAGCTTTTCCTGCTCTATAACATTCTGCCAGCAATTTGCAGGTGACAGGTACACTTTAAGTATGTAGTGAGAACACATATAAAAATCATAGCTATGAGGACCTTATTGGAGAAGCAGGCAGAATATTGAAGGGTCTGCTAGGAAACTGCTGCTAGAAACAAAGCCAGCAATATACCTGCATAGTAGCTAGCTAGCTAGTGCTGCTGAATGGTGCTAGTGACAAGGATGCGACACATCAGGATTAGCTAGGATATCTGAAGCTGAATATTGCAAAGAAGATGAAACTGTAGCTGAGGAGTCGAAAGAAGATGACTACTATGTGCATCCTGATAGGCGCCAAATCCTAATATAATAGCCAATATGCAAGAACAGCCAGTCTGCAGTCTGTAAACAACAAAGGTGCAGGGTATACCATGGCAGTGGTTGTGAAAACAGAGACACAGCAACCTGGGAAAGCCTGTGAGAGACTGTGCAGACAGAGGGGAGACAAAGGTGTGGTGATATCTGCAGATACAACCATCTTCATTACTGCTACTCTGAAGAGAACTAGAGCCAGAGTGTGCACACCCAGAGAACAAGAAGGAGAGCGATTTTTTTGGCCTCTTAAAAGTACTGTGTTATATTTGTCTGTTGACACTTACAGAGACAGCGTACCTAATTAACTTGTTTCCACTTAAAAAGAGTGTACCTCACTAACCTGTGACCTATAAATAAGCCTGTGCCCTCATTGGCTTTAACCACTACGCCCGTTGCCTATCTTATTAGTTGAAAATTTTACTTGAATCCTCAAACCACAGCAAAATATCTGGGAAGTGGGAGGTGGGGTCAGAGGGGATAAATCGCCAGTGTCCCACACTTACCAAAATATATTGAAATGTAATGTGTTAGTGTACAATAAGTGCATGAAAATCAGAGAGATCTACTAAGAAACAGAGTGGAGGTCTGGGCCTGGAAATCTACCAAGGAGCACACCAGTGGCAGTGAGACAGATTGACAGAAGTCTGAGAATTGGAGCCCAAGACGCAGTCATGTAATACAGAGATAGGCCTCATGCACACGACCGTTGTGTGCACCCGTGGCCGTTGTTTCGTTTTCCGTGATTTTCTGCGGATCCATTGACTTTCAATGGGTCCGTTGAAAACTCGGAAAATGCACCGTTTGTCATCCGCCTCCGTGATCTGTGTATCCTGTCCGTCAAATAAATATGACCTGTCCGTCAAAAAGACCTGTCCTATTTTTTTGACGGACAACGGTTCACGGACCCATTCAAGTCAATGGGTCCGTGAAAAAACACGGATGCACACAAGATTGGAAGATCCGACAGTATATTCTAACAAAGAGGCGTTCCCATAGTGATGGGGACGCTTCTAGTTAGAATATACTATGAACTGTGTACATGACTGCCCCCTGCTGCCTGGCAGCACCCGATCTCTTACAGGGGGCTGTGATCCGTACAACTAACCCCTCAGGTGCCGCACCTGAAGGGGTTAATTGTGCGTATCATAGCCCCCTGTAAGAGATCCAGGGCTGCCAGGCAGCAGGGGGCAGACCCCCCTCCCGCCCCAGTTTTTCAATTTCATTGGTGGCCAGTGTGCGCCCCCCCCGGCCCCCCCTCCCTCCCCCTATTGTTTTTATAACATTGGTGGCACAGTGTGCGGCCTCCCCTCTCCCTCCACCCCCCCCCCCCCCCGATCATTGGTGGCAGCGGAGTTCCGATCGGAGTCCCAGTTTAATCGCTGGGGCTCCGATCGGTAACCATGGCAACCAGGACGCTACTGCAGTCCTGGTTGCCATGGTTACTTAGCAATATTAGAAGCATCATACTTACCTGCCGGCTGCTGCGCTGTCTGTGACCGGCCGGGAGCTCCTCCTACTGGTAAGTGACAGGTCTGTGCGGCGCATTGCTTAATGATCTGTCACTTACCAGTAGGAGGAGCTCCCGGCCAGTTACAGACAGCGCAGCAGCCAGCAGGTAAGTATGATGCCTTTAATATTGCTAAGTAACCATGGCAACCAGGACTGCGGTAGCGTCCTGGTTGCCATGGTTACCGATCAGAGCCCCAGCGATTAAACTGGGACTCCGATCGGAACTCCGCTGCCACCAATGATCGGGGGGGGGGGGAGAGGGGAGGCCGCACACTGGCCACCAATGTTATAAATACAATAGAGGGAGGGAGGGGGGCCGGGGGGGTGCACACTGTGCCACCAATGTTATAAATACAATAGAGGGAGGGAGGGGGGCCCGGGGGGGCGCACACTGTGCCACCAATGTTATAAATACAATAGAGGGAGGGGGGCCGCACATTGGCCACCAATGATATTCAAACTGGGGAGGGAGGGGGGTCTGCCCCCTGATGCCTAGCAGCCCCTGATCTCTTACAGGGGGATATGATATGCACAATTAACCCCTTCAGGTGCGGCACCTGAGGGGTAAATTGTGCTGATCACAGCCCCCTGTAAGAGATCGGGTGCTGCCGGGCAGCAGGGGGCAGTCATGTACACAGTTTGTAGTATATTCTAACTAGAAGTGTCCCCATCACCATGGGAATGCCTCTGTGTTAGAATATACTGTCGGATATGAGTTTTCACGATGTAACTCAAATCCGATGGTATATTCTAACATAGAGGCGTTCCCATGGTGATGGGGACGCTTCAAGTTAAAATATTCCATCGGATTGGAGAAAACTCCGATCCGATGGTATAAAAGGGACTCCTGACTTTACATTGAAAGTCAATGGGGGACGGATCCGTTTGCAATTGCACCATATTGTGTCAACGTCAAACGGATCCGTCCCCATTGACTTGCATTGTAATTCAGGACGGATCCGTTTGGCTCTGCATGGCCATGTCCGTGGATCCTCCAAAAATCAAGGAAGATCCACGGACGAAAAAACGGTCACGGATCACGGACCAACGGAACCCCGTTTTGCGGACCGTGAAAAAATATTGTCGCGTGCATGAGGCCTTAGAGAGATGAATCCTGGAGACTTTGAAGCCTTCCGAAGGGTCACTCATGAGAGAAAGAGAGCCGTAGAGATGGGACATTCTGAGAAAGACTGTTGTCCAAGGCAGCCAGTGACAAGTGTATCATGACCATAGAATAATATTGGCCTCCAAACAAGTTTAGGAGTGGTTGTCCCATGGCTTGGTCAAAAGGCAAATAGATCCAAAAGCTAGGGGCTGCATCTACAGCTTGGTGAACCACTATAACATTAAACAGACTCTATAGCAACTGTTCTCATGCAAGTAGAAATGGCAATCAGTGATCGGAAGCCATTTTAAGTGTTTTTCAGGTTTAATCTATGCTGCTGTTTCAAGTTAATATTAAGTGTTACTCCTGAACACTAGTAAACCTTTATGATAGGCTTTGAACTCAAACTGTTGACCATGCTAAGGCACCACACCAAATTTAAAAGCAAGGGTTGCCAGCATTTACAGTGTGGTCATGTCTGTAGGTGGTTATGAGAAATTCTTGAGAAAGGTAGTTAGTAGCAGTTACGATTAGGGATGAGTGGCAGGGGCAATATTTTAATTTGCGATATTTTGTGAATATTTTGGTGAATATTCGTCATATTTATTTCTTGATTGCAAAAATCGGCAATGTAATATGCGCGTATTGCGCACACAATAAAGGCGTGGGTCACTGTTGCTACATTTTTAAAGCTGCTAGAAGTTTCCTGAGACTGGAGAAAATGGTTGGCACGGCAGAACATTACAACAGCTTTATATGCAGATAGACTGCTCCAATATATTCGCGATAGCGCAAATCGGAAATTAATGATGTGCATATTTTTGCGCAATACGTGCAACTTCACATTTTAACAGGTCTGACTACATATTACTGATTGGTGCACTAAGTATTGTTGTGAACTTGTGACATCACAGCACTAGGTATGTAGCATGTATGTCACTATCTAACCTACACTGAGTATCTCCCACTAACTATCTGTATTATATATATAAGCTAACTAACTAACTATCTAATGTAATGACTCAGTAAAGCACAGAGCGCAGCAATGTCACTGCTGTCTCTCTCTCAGAACTCCATAAAACTGCAGAAAATGGCTGCTGGGGAGGTTCTTATATAGTAAGGGGTAGGCAACTTTCCTATTGGTTGCTAGGGATGTTGCTAAGCTCAGACAAAGACATTGCAGCCTTCTCATTGGCCCACAAGCAAGAAGGCTACTGAGAAAAAAAATCTTGAATATTTGCGAACACGAACATATAGCACTATATTCTAAATCTTTGCGAATTCTCAAAGTGCCGATATTCGAGATTAAAATTCGTGATTCGAATATTTGCGTCTAACACTAGTTACGATAACCCTCTGTGATACCAGGGCATCAGAACACAAGACGTCAGTGCAACCCTGTGACCAACACCTATTTAGGGCATATGGTGGTAGAGGGTAGCCTGTCTTAGACTCATCGTGCCACAGAAGGTTCGGGCAAAACATGTATTGGATGCAACCTGACCACTTTTCAGTGTGGTGCACAGTCCTAAACGCCCAATACATATAGATTTTTATAGTATCTGACAAAAATGATGTCCTTTTCCATCCATTTTGAAGATATTTCTCTCAAGATGCAGTGCTACTAGGGCGGGAAATGTTTCTAATACTGTGACATTCGGAGGCAACACGTGGCAGCCTGTGGCTTTGAAGTATAGGCTCCTTGCAGTACGATTCTGCCATCTTTATGCAGATCCTTCTGGAAATATTTCCTAGAACTGTTTCTTTAATAGAAACCTAACCAGAATTGGATACTGTAAAACCACAAGAAGAAACGTGGAGATGCTGGGTAAATATGATCTTACATACCGTGTGAAGAATTTGTAGTACATGCATTATGCATTTTTCCATATAAACTACAAGAGCTCACTTATGGCTTTATAAAGTTATCAATAAATAGAACACTGAAGAAAAAAAATGGATGATGGAAAAGCACAACAGAGGAGCTTCACGGTTCTCTGTGACACCTGAAGTACTAAATCAAGCAATCAGTCTATAATCTTGTTTAACGGCCTTCACTTGCTATAGATCACAAGCAATATTTCTCTCATTCTTAGCTCTGAGAAAAGACTGGCACATATAACTTTGTAACCGATCCTGACATATGACAGAAGGAGGACAAATATGGCAATTATTATGGTCCTGACTCCTAATGCACTGCACAGCAAGACACAACAGCTGCACTTAATGAATAAAATGTACCGAGTTTTACAAAGAGAACACACATTAAAATGATATCTACTAGACCAATAAAATACAATTGGCAGAAAATTGACCAGAGCAAAAACTCATTCTGGTATTGGCTCAGCACCTCAATGAATGTAAGGATGAATATATCAATGTGTCCTTGTTAATAAAAAAAATATTAAAAACAAACACTAATAAAGTAGACCATTTTAAAGAGATACATTTATGCATTTTTGTAGGAATTTACCAAAAGGTCAGACAGCCAGTGGCTACCTCCGTGATTAATGCAGGGGTGCACCTAGCCTTTCTGCTGCCTGAGTCAAAACTGAAACGGTGACCCCCAGCCCCCATTTCTTAACCTAGTCCCCTTTCTTCCAGCCCTACTGTCAAATACATACTTGGAGAACATTACATACAGAGCTACAAAACATACAGTGTCACATACCTCTTACATCCAGTGGCGTGTTCTCTGATGTAGATATTCTCTTTCTTTATCTTCTCCATTCAGACCGGACCACCGTGATCATTTCTTTTAGCCATCTCTTGACTCTGCAGAGTTTGACAAAAAGACATCTTAGTTTCCTACTTTTCCATCCTCCTTGCCATCTTCTGTCTCCTCTAATACTGTGCCTGCTGGGCTTACCAATACTTTACTGCAGAAATAGATAATCCTCCTAAAAATACTAGTACCACACAGATAGTACCCCTTTAATAATTATTGGCACACAGTGCCCTAAAAATATCTGCACCAGCAAATAGTATCCCTGAAACTTATAGTGCCATAAACATAGTGTCCTCCAAAAATAATTGTTCTAAGCCAATACTGTGCCAGGATGCCTCCCACTGTAAAAGTTCTCAAAAAAAAATCCCAACAATAGTTATAATTCTCAACCAGAGTGCACTATGTGGTAACAGTGCACTCAATAGTAATAATGTCCCTCATTTTGTCCCCAGAAGTAGTAATGTCCCCCATAGTGCCCCCAGTAGTCCAGTAGTAATACCGCATCCATAATGTGTGCCTGTACAAAAATACCACCTTATAACGTATGCCAGTATGAAAAATGACCCCTTATGTTTGCCGGTAAAATTACTTCCCCCTTGCAATGTGTGCCAGTACAACAATGCTCCCTTATAATGTGTGCCAGTACAAAATACCCCATTTACGTCTGCCAATACAAAAATGCTCCCTTATAATGTGTGTCAGTACAGAAAAAAATTATTAGTGCCCCCTGTAGAACAAATGTTTTCAAAGTGGGCACCTTAGAATGTGTGCCAGTACAAAAATGCTCTCTTCTAATGTGCTCTAAGTACAAAAAAATGCCCTCTTATGTGCCAGTACAAAAAATGCTCCCTTATAACTTGTGTCAGTAAACAAAACTACCCCTTTTCAGTGCCCCCAGAAGAACAGATGTCCCCATAGCTGCCCCTTATAATGTCTGCCAATACAAAAATGCTCCTTTTCACAGTCACAGTGTACCCATAGTGCTTTCTACAGTTACAAAATAATGACCTCCACACCATTATGGCCTAATAGCATGCTGCCAAATAAAAATAATAAACTCGAATACTTACCTGCATTGTGCTATCACCTCTTCTAGTCTGTGTCCTGAGATCTATGCAGCCCAGCTACGGCAGCGCGATAATGACAACACCAGCCTCTGATAGGCTACAGGAACTAGTAATAAAGCCTAGAGGAAATGGTGGGCCAGGAAGACATCAACCCCATTCCCTTTTGCGGCATTCAACTGTACTGCTGTCCTGAGTACAGCAATGCAGTTGAATATATAGAGATTAGTGTTTTCACAATGGAAGTGCTCATTGCTCATTGCCCATAGCCCTTCCGTTGCTCCCCTGTTGCGCCTACCTGGTGCTGCCTGAGGCAATCGCCTCACCTCACCTCATGGACGGTGCACCCCTGGATTAATGCTACAGTATGTCAATGACTTGCCCTATTTTGAAGTCATCGCACTTATGGCAAAATATTTTTGACATCATCACACCTATGATGTTACCTATGATGCCATCATACCTGTGATGTCAACATTAGTTTTGGATCTATAGACATTGTAGATGGACTGGACGGCTTTGCCTTCCTAAATAGCAATCTGGACAGTAAAATACATGGGGTGCAAACCACTGAAGTTGGTTAAACTCATTGACTGTCATTAAGACTTTTTTATATAAAATGTTCAAGTGAGCATAAAAAAGTTTCATTATACTTTGTTTTTCTTCAGCTTGGATGTGGCAGCCAGAGGTGGTCAAAACCACAGAAACCACCAAGCAAGCTGTGCTGCTCAGTTTCTGTAGACCCCATTTAAGTGAATAGGGGGAGAAAGAGCGTAGCACAGCGACCTAGGCTGTTTCCATACTTTGCGAGATGCAGAAACATTGTAGCACTCTGTTCACATAGCACTGACGGTGGAGTCAAGAATCAGGCAAGAAGCAAACATATAAAAGTCTCTCTTTTCTTAGTGCAAACCATAACTTGTGGCACATCCAACAGTATTTAGTACAAAGTGCAGTTTCTGGCACCAGATGAGGAGGTATGGTGGCTGGTTGGATGGCAATTTAATGGCACTTGTGGATATAGGTGTCCACTATGAGATACAGGTTTGATTTTTAACTGGCATGGATGTTAGCTAAGTTATGGCTGTCTGACCTGTTTGACACAAATTGCAGCAGGGTATGTACAGCTGTGATTTCACAGATCACTCACTGTATTTCTACTGCTGTAGCTTCTCGGAAAGCTCTATCTTGAATCTGATGATCTCTCTGGAGTGATAGTCTCACAGAAGAATTAGATACAATTCTTTGGAGTTTGAGTTCATGCATGTGCTTCCTACCTCCTTCTAGTTTGGACTCCAACTCCACGAAAGCAGGAAGATGGACCAGCCCACTCCCATCAAGAGGGGAGGAACAGAACAGCCAGCCTTGCTCCTGCCAACCACACCTCCCCTAGCCAAATTAAATGACGGAACAAGGCACAAATAAAACATAACAGCAATTGCAGATACCCCACTGCCCATCCTATATGACAAGAATGATAAACAATCACCTCAACTGATAGAGTGAAAATATGTGTGTGTGTGTGTGTGTGAGTGTGTGTGTGTATACTGTGTGTATAAATATATATATACTATATATATATATATTAGTATTTAGACTCATTGCTATTTAGTTCTGGGGGCCTTTCATTTCACTTGATCATGTTTGAGATGTTTCTACACTTTGATTGGAGTCCACCTGTAGTAAATTCAGTTAATTGGACAAGATATGGAAAGTCAAACATCTGTCCATCTATATAAGGTCTCACAGCTGAAAATGCATATCAGAGCAAAAAACAAGCAATGAGTACAAAAAATGTCTGCTGCACTGAATGTTTCCAAGACAAGAGTAGCTTCCATAGCTCTTAAACTGAAGAAGTTGGTACAACCAGGACTCTTCCTAGAGCTAATTGCCCCATAAAACTAAGTAATCATAGGAGAATAGCCTTGGTAAGAGAAGTGACCAATAACCCAATGGTCACTCTGACTGAGCTCCAACGATCCTGTGTACAGATTGGAGAAACTTCCAGGAGGTCAACTAGCATTCTACCAATCTGGGCTTTATGGCAGAATAGCCAGAAAGAAGCCTCTCCTTAGTAAAAGACACATGAAAGTCGACCTGGAGTTTGCAAAAAAAAAGCACCTAAAGGACTCTCAGACTGCGAGAAACAAAATTCTCAGGTCTGATGAAACCAAGATTGAAATTTTTGACCTTAATTCTAAGTGTTATGTCTGGAGGAAACATGGCACTGCTCATCACCTGCGCCATGGTATACCTAGAGTGAAGCATGATGGTGACAGTATCATGTTGTGGGATGTTTTTCAGCGGCTGGGACCGGGTGACTGGTCAGAGTTGAGGGAACGCTGAATGGAGCAAAGTACAGAGATATAATAAAAACCCAATCCAGTCTGCTCTGGACCTCAGACTGGGCTGATGGTTTACCTTCATAGAAGACAATGACCCTAAGCAGACAGCCCCCCCAAAAAAATCATAGGAGTAGCTTAGGGTCAACTCTGTGAATGTCCTTGAGTGGCCCAGCCAGAGGTCTCACCCATCGAACACCTTTGAAGAGACCTTTAAAATGGCTGTCCACCACGAGTCTCTATTCAACCTTACGTAACTTGAAAGGATCTACAGAGAAGAATGGCAGATAATCCAACCTTGTGGCATCATACCCAAGAAAAATGGAGTTGTGCACTCATGTAAGCCTGTTTTGCCTCACAGGCTGATTTTAATTAGTATTAGTACATAGTTTGCAGTCTAATTAGCATGGTATTTGCAGTCCCTGGATTCAATGGAGGCCATTTTGGCACCATAGAGATATAAACCAGCATGCATGTGGGACCTACACTTTCTGAATTTCATGGTCGCTGTCATGGCACATAACAGGTGAGTTTAGTGTTAGGACCCGTCTTATAGAGATCGCCTTAGTGTGTGGAAGACGGGCTCAAATAATTTTGTACAAAATGTATTTGCTAAGTATCTGTAATTTATTAGCATAGCATTTGCAATATACCTTTGTACTTTATTTGGTGTGTTATGTGTTGTTCTATACCCAGGAAAAATGGAGTCTGTATTTGGTGCCAAATGTTTTGCAACTAAGTAATAAGTAAACGGTCTGAATACTTATATCAATGCAAGATTTTAGTTTTTCATTTTTAATAAATTAGCAAAGATTTCCAACATTCTGTGTGTGTATATATATATATATATATATATATATATATATATATATATATATTCTTATATATCTCTGCATGACAATATTCAAATTTATCTGACCAAGGAATCATCAATATTTAAGATATGTGTGATCATTTGCAAAGTTTCATAAATGACCATGGAGCATGGATGTGTTCATCCATGTTCAGATAATTTGTTCATGCCAATTAATGATGGCTAAAACACTTAATAAACATTTACAGAAGGTTTTAAATCACCTCTGCATAGTATACAGCCATTTGTTCATTAATCCTTTTGGTCACATTATTCTGTAACTTTCATGGGTCTCCTATCAAAGGCACTCACAAAAGCATCAGGGAAAGGGCACCTTCTGCATTTAATTAAAAAGGTCATCAAGGTCCATCACATTTTATTGCTCCATGACCCTGCTAAATAGATCAGTCTTTCTAATCTTAGTTGATTTTCAATTTGACCGTTCTAATCTTTGCTTTGAAAGTCATCATCAGTCTCAAAAAAATATTTTATCTTGTAAAGTAGTATCAGTATGACAAAAATACAGTCTCTTACCAACACCGCATGACTGTTATCCCCTGCCAATAACTGTAATGCACCCACACCCAAAAATGCTAAGTTATCTTTGATAACCCTTACAGGAACCTCATTATTAACTATAAAACAGAATGTTTGACTTAAGATTTGTTCATATTTGCTTCAGACATTCTGGGGGCACATTGATTAAGACTGACGTTTTAGACACCGGTCTTATAAAGGCCCATAGCAGGCCTCTCCTTAACTTCAACGCATGCAGCTCCAGTTCTAAATGGAAGACAGCTTCCGAGCTGTCTTACATTTAGACCATTTTCTATGCCTAAAAAGGGTGTAGAAAATGATGAATGAAGCCGGCCCGCCCCCTTCCCCGCCATGCTCACAATTTTAGACCCGGTGTGAGCAACTTACCATTGCGCCACCATCTGAGCCTGAAATACGCCTAACTTGGGTGTATTTCAGATTAATAAATGACCCCCTCTGTTCTTCTGCATCATGGACAACCGAAAATTGATATGAAAGCCAAATAATTCTACATCATATAACAGGCCCTATTGACTGTAATGGGGTCCATTTAATTTTAAAGGGAAGGATTTGCTATAATTTTGTCCTAATAGTTTAAAATACTGGTCAAGATCACAATGCACAAGTAATCAACTAAATATCCCATTGAATACATTTGTATAGATACATCATCAATATGGGTCTGCAACATCTCTCATACATTGGGTGAAAAAACATACTTCTTAATGGAAGATCTTTGGACAGATGCTTCTTCTTTTGTAGCTTGGTACAATGGCAAGATGTTATGGCACTGTTCATGCCCACTGCCGTCCAGTTGGCGTCTCCTTCTCCCTGCAGTCCGAGCCACTGGAGTAGTGCTGCACTTTCATCTGCAGGCTGAGTTCTATTTCTTTCTGGCATTGTCTCTAACTGGGTTCATACATGTCCCTCTGACTCTTAAAGGGCCAGTGTGCACCCTCTTCCTTCCCAGCAAATAGCTGGTCACCTTAAGGTATCTGATGCACCTTTCCTTGTTCCTGAGCAATAGGATCCAGTTCATTAGTTTAATGGTGTGCTATGTGTTCCTTTGCCAGTTCCGTCTACCAGCTTCTGTCTGACTTCTGGATTTGACACTTTATTGCCTGTCATGACCTCTGCATGATCTCCATACTGACCCAGTGCTGCCTGCCCTGACCTCAGATTTTTCATTAGATTACATGCACTGTATCTGCCATAAACTTTACCTGTCTCTGACTACAGTTTTGCCTGATCATTCGGTGAGCTGCACCATTTTTTTTTCTTATTTTTTTTTTACCCCATGTTGGTTAGCATTCTGATTGTTTTCCTACAGTGGATCCCAGATGTACAGGGGTTAAAGATAAAGTTGGTCATTTATGAATAGATATACGCCAATTTTTAGCGTATATCAGTGGTAGATTAGGTCGCAAAAGGGATTTGCGGTCAAATCTGCATCTTCTTCTCCATCCACTCAACGTACGCCACTTCTAAAAAAGTGGCATGGTGGGGGCAGGGAAGGGGGCGGGCTGGCCTTCCCATCTCATTTATCATTTTCTAGGCCTGTTTTAGGCATAGAAAATTGTCTAAATCTATGCCAGCAAGGGAGCTGAAGCAGATTTTGGCCGGTGGCTGGATGCGCCTAAGCTATGTGCCTCTGCATAACTTAGACACGTCGAAAAACGCCAGTCTTAATAAATTACCCCAAAACTCTTAAGGGTATCCCCAAGTTCTAGTGACACAGTGGATTCACCTCCGCTTCGTTATAAAAGGTTTGGAGGCTTTCACCCTCTTCTCTTTGAGTATTTTGACTTTGTCTGTGTTGCTTCACCTTGAAATTGTTGAAATTGTTATCTGAGTTTAAGTGGTCTACTAGAGGATCCACAGGGTTCCCAAGTACCATGTACCATTTATAATACTGGTGTCTTCTAAGGTAGGATGTACATATGGCTTCAAAGCCTGATTTTGTGACCAGTTCCTGGAAGTCTATGTTTGCACGTTGTTGATTCTGTCAACATTTAGGAGCAGATTCTGTGCCTAAATCCTGATGAACCGTAAGCATTTCACCAGCAATGTACAAGGAATGGAGCATTTTTTGTGCCGTTCGCATTCTCTGCAAAAACTTCTGCAAGGAATAATGACTGTGCCGTGGATTTAAAGATCCACAGTGTGCTCAAAACTGATTCTGTGATAAAAAGCAGCAAATTAGCTCCACTGAACTACATTACTGCGAACTTGTCCACAGATCTACCCTTCAATCCGTAACAGAAATGCCAGCTTGAGATGCTCTGCCGTAGCTTATCTTCAAAATCCACCATGGATTTGGCCAGTGCAAATCCTGACAATGTGAATAAAGCCTGCTGATCTCTTTGTCTTATAATCAATACGTGATGCAAGACTGGATTGCACAGAGAAGATGCATGCTCGTAAATAGGCTGATCTAAGAGGCTAAATGTGACTATAAAATTACACCTTGGTCTTTAATCACATGGAGGTAAAATGCATCAAAGCATCTGATAGATGCAGAAGACATTTCAGCCCATCCCATGGAGTTCCTCCATCCCTCTGTATGGAGCTTTACATGAATGTACAATGTTTAAGCATACCTGTTTTATATGTCTTCATATACAGCACATTGAATATAATCGGTTCAAGTATTTTTGCGTTCTGCTCTTAAATCTCAGGGCACTGTTACACCACATAGCAGATCTGACTCCATGTTATTACATGCAATGTATTACAATGCTCTCATGCTTGGAGGAAGAATAAATATGCAATGTTTTGCACCCTGAGATTAATTTAAAAGTGCTGACCCCTTCACATCTTCCTGTATAATAAGTGGATATATAGTACAATTCATCAGGTGCATTCAGCCTTACATTTTCTTTATTATGCACACAAGGAGCACATGACTGATGACTTTTTAAAGGCATACTGTATGGGAAAGTATAACTATTGGAGCTGTTTTGTACCATGTAATGTTCTTCTCTCAAAGGAAAACATATGTGCTGCCAAAATAGGTTTAAAATAATATTTGCATCCATCGATATGGTTCTCAGCACAGATAATACTGGTAAGACGAAGCTCAACTGTTGTCAGGGAACTTAATTTATAGTAAATTTCTTATGTAACGTAATCATAGGAATTGCTTCAATTCTAAAAGTATAGACATTTCTGTGGATTTTAGGCTATAAATTGATGTAAAGAGATCTATTTCTGGAACAGGGCCACTACATGAAATTCTCCATAATCCCATGGCTTCTAGTATTACATTGGAGTGTACACAGTATGTAGTTGTATATGGTATATAGACATTTCTAGGACTGACACAACAATATGACCACTGTTGTGCGCACCACTTTATAGGCACGCTTAAATGATATGGCCACTAGTGTTGATCGAGCACCAAAGTGCTTGTGTGCTCGACTTGAACACTTCACGATGCTCGGGTGCTCTACGGAGTACCCGAGCACAATGGAAGTTAATGGGAGAACCCCAGGCACCCTCTGCTCTGAAGAGGGGAGGGTGTAGGGACTCTAGTTCGGCTTAGGAGTTCCTGCTATGACTCCATATATAGCTATGTCAATATATAGAGTCAGTGCTTGGGGACACCCCAGTGTATTTAAATCTAATTTAGCCTGTATTTCAGAAAAGTTTCTGCCAGGATTCAAACTCACGACCTTCTGCATTAGAGGCAAGGTACTTAACCACTCAGCATAATAGCTGCATAGCCAGTTACTTAAAAATAAAATAAAAAAAGAGACTTCTACTGTAGGAGGAATACATACTACTAGTAAGTTTTCCTATACAGTAGAAGTCTCATTTATTTTTATTTTTTTAACGCAACTGGCTATGCAGCTATATAGTATAGTGGTTCCTGTCACAAACTTTTTCAGAAATAGAGGCTAAACTGAATTTAAACATATATAAATAAGTTTTTAGCCATAATATATTTACACATATTAATATATATTTAGAATCTATAATATATTATAATATATGTAAATATAATATGGCTAAAACATTAGTAGTAATGTCCCACATATTATGCATTCATATCTATCAGAAGTATGATGTTATCTATCTATATAAGGTATACAGTACTGCCCATAATTATTCATACCTCTGGCAAATTTTGACTTAAAGTTACTTTTATTCAACCAGCAAGTAATTTTTTGACGGGAAAAGATATAGGTGTCACCCAAAAGATAATAAGACGATGTATAAGAGGCATTATTGTAAAAAAAAAAAAAAAATACTTGACATCGAACCCGAACCCCATCGAAGTCAATGGGGACCTGAACTTTGGGACAATAAAATGGCTCTAAAAAAGTCATAGAAAGGGCTAGAGAGCTTCAAAAGGAAGCAAAATAGGCATAAGAGCAGGACAATTGCCCTGCAAACAAATATGGATAGGGAAATGAATTAAAATAACAGAATTTTAAAAAAGTAACAAATAATGATCTTAAACTAAGAGGCGGAGGTCAAAGTGGAGTAGGAGGTTGAGGAGGCAATGAACGTGATGGTGTAGGTGGAGACGGTGATGAAGGAAGAGGACACTATTTTAGTCTTATTTTTTAATTTTTTTAATTTTTTTTTTATAAATTTGGGAAGACCCCAAAACATTGTGAAATATAAAAAAAAGCAAAGAGAAAGTGCGCTGGAAAATACTTTTCTATTCTGCACAAGGTATGGTCAAGTCCTGTGGGATCCATGCCTGGTTCAGTTTAATGAATGTGAGCTTGTCTACATTGGCTGTGGACAGACGACTGCACTTGACTGTGATCACCCCCCTTGCCATGATGAACTCACACCCGGACAATACACTGGCCGCAGGGCAGGCCAGCACCTCCAAGATGTAAAGAGCAAGCTTATGCTATGTGACCAATTTGGAGACCTAGAAGTTGATCGGGGCAGACCCATCAGTCAGTACGTGTAGGCATGTGCACACATACTGCTCTACCATGTTGCTGAAATGCTACCTCCTGCTAAGACGTTCCGTATCAGCTGGTGGTGCTGGTTGTTGTGGCGTGCTGACAAAACTTTTCCACATTTCGGCCATGCTAACCCTGCCTTTTGAGGTGCTAGCGGTGCCCCAGCTGCCTTGGCACTTTTTCCTCCTCCTCTGCCTTTGCGTTGTGCTTCCACTGAGCCCCTGGTGTCAAGTGGGAATGCCATCAGCAGCGTGTCTAGCAGTGTGCGCTTCTACTCGCGCATCACACTCCAGTGACGGAATTAAGAACGGCACGTTCTCCTTGTAGCGGGGATCCAGCAGCGTGGCCACCCAGTAATCAGCACTGGTTAAAATGTGGGCAAATCGGCGGTCATTGCGCAGGCACTGCAGCATGTAGTCGCTCATGTGTGCCAGGCTGCCCAGAGGCAACGACAAGCTGTCCTCTGTGGGAGGTGTATCGTCTGTGTCCTCTGTATCTTCCCAGCCACGCTCCAGTGATGCCCATAAGCTGCTTTTGGTGCCACCCTTCTGTAAACACGGTTCCTCCTCACCTCATCATTCTCTTCCTCCTCATCCTCCAGAACTGTGCCGTGGCTGGACTATTGTGTACCTGGCCTCTGTTAGTGCAGGAACCCACCCTCCGAGCCACTTGTAAAGTGGGATAGTAACGCTGAGGACTGCATCATCGGCACTGGCCATGTTAGTGGAGTACTCGAAACAGCGCAACACGGCTCAGATGTCCCGTATGGAGGCCAACTCGTTGGTGGTGAAGTGGTGCTGTTCCGCAGAGCGACTCACCCGTGCGTGCTGCAGCTGAAACTCCACTATCGCCTGCTGCTGCTCGCAAAGTCTCTCCAGCATGTGCAAGGTGGAGTTCCACCTTGTGGGCATGTTGCAAATGAGGTGGTGAGCAGGAAGGCCGAATTTACACTGCAGCGCAGACAGTCGAGCAGCAGCAGGGTGAGAATGCCGAAAGCATGCACAGACGGACCGCACTTTCTGCAGCAGCTCTGACATATCGGGTAATTTTTCAGGAACCTCTGCACCACCAAATTCAGCACATGCGCCAGACAAGGGACGTGCATCAAACCGGCTAGGCCCAGAGCTGCTACGAGATTTCGCCAATTATCGCACAGCACCAGGCCAGGCTTGAGGCTCAGTGGCACCAACCACTTATTGATCTGTTGTTCCATGCCCGTCCACAGCTCCTGCGTGGTGTGGGGTTTTCCCCCCAAACAGATGAGTTTCAAAACAGCCTGATGTTGTTTCCCCCTGGCTGTGCTGAAGTTGGTGGTGAAGGTGTTGCGCTTACCAGATGAGGAGGTGGTAGAGGAGGAAGCGGAGTAGGAGGAGGAAGCAACAGGAGGCAAAGAGAAACGTCCTGCAATTCTCGGTGGCGGAAGGATATGTGCCAAACTGCATTTACCCAGTGTGCAGTTAGGGAGATATAACGTCCCTGCTGTGCTTACTGATCTATGTATCGGTGGTTATGTGGACCTTGCCACAGATGGCGTTGACCAGTGCACACCTAATTTTGTCCGCCACTTGGTTGTGCAGGGCGGAGATGGCTCACATTGAAAAGTAGTGGCGGTTGGGAACCACGTACTGTGGGAAAGCCACCGCCATAAGGTTTTTAAAAGTCTCCGTCTCCACCAGATGGAATGACAGCATTTCAAAGGCCAGGAATTTTGAAATGCTGGCATTCAGGGATCAGGGCTAGGGATCGCTGGTGGGTAGGGGGGGACTTCCTCTTTTTCTCCAGTGTTTGGGAGATGGACAGCTGAACGCTTCCATGGGACATTGTGGAGATGCTTGGTGACGGATGTGGTGGCGTTGCTGCCACATCCTCTGTTTGCGGAATGGCAGGTGCCACTGTCACTCCAGAGGGGGAGGAAGAGGCCGAGACTGCAGCAGAAGGGGGGACCAGGAGGAGCCGGAGATCTTTTGCGGTTTTTGAGGTGTTTACTCCACTATAGCTCGTGCTTTGCATTTAGATGCCTGGTCATGCTGGTCGTGCTCAGGTTTAGAACATTTATGCCTCGCTTCAGGCTCTGATTGCACAGCGTGCAAACCACTTGCGTTCTGTCGTCAGCACATTGTCTGAAGAACCGCAACGCCAGGGAACTCCTTGAAGCTGGCTTTGGTGTGCTCAGAAACTAGGTGCGGTGGGCAGTAGCAGGCGTACTGGCCAGGAGATGGCCACTCTGCTTTTGCACCCTGCTTCCTCTTTTGCTGTGCGGCTGGTGCTGTGTGCCCACAACCTCTTCCTCCGAACTGCACACGTCACTCGCATGACCTTGATTCCATGTGGGGTCTAGGACCTGATCATCCTCCACATCATCTTCCACCCACTCTTCACACCTGCCCACCTTGCCGGTCTGCACACTGCAGAAAGCCGCAGCAGTTGGCACCTTTGTCATCCTCAGAGATCTGCTGCAGTGGTCCTTCCATGTCCACATCCTGGAACATAAGTGGTTGGGCATTAGTGCTTCAACTTCTGGAGCAGGGCTATGTGGACGGCCCTCGGAAACCCTGCCAGCAGAGTCATCAAAAAGTATAAGAGACTGCAACTTTATCAATTTCCCTGTCAAGTATGCAATGAACCTCACTAACAGACGGATTAACTATTATATTTGTGTGTCAGGGGTACAAAGTACAAAGTTGCATTGCACCCACAAAAAAAATCACTGTAGGTCACCCATAGAATTAACAGCCAGATTTATGATTATCTTTTTGTGTCAGGGGTGCAAAGATGGTGTATTGCACCCACAAAAAAAATCGTACTAACACTGTCCCTCACTTCAGCTCCCTGCTTTCTGTCCCTTCACTACTGAAAGCTGATGGGCGGTGCTACATGTGATTCAGCTTATATAGAGGCTGGGTCACATAATGCCCCGCCAATCACAGCCATGCCATTAGTAGGCATGGCTGTGATGGCTTCTAAGGGCACACAGCTTACAAGCTTGTTGATTGACTGCCCTGCAGCCTTTCAACAAGCTTTATTAAACACCGAACTCGAACCCGAACTTTTCCGGCAAAGTTTGTGTCCTGGTACCAAAGATCGTAAAGTTCGGTACGGATCCGAACTTTACAGTTCGGGTTCGCTCAACACTACTCCTTATCTCTGCTCTCTGATCTTATAAACACTCAGTATAGCTCAGTTCTTATTTTACTGATAAGAATGTGGCTTAAATACGTGTTTATGACCTCTCCGTAGTTTAGAGATAAGAGTTTTAGGCACAAAGCGAACGTACCAGTCACACAGCTAGAAAAACAGTAACCCTTTGTGATAGAACAGCTCAATATTTTTAATAAAGGCCAAATGAAAAAAATGATTTTTAGCCAAAAATGAGTAACATACAATCATAAAAATAAAATTGCCTCGGAAGGTGTACATAGTCTTTAAAGGAGTATTTATATCATGGCTTTTCATTGCCAAGATGACAATATCCTAAATTAGTGCTGACTGTGGGTGGCTGAAATTTACTCTTTCCATAAGGCCTTGTCCACATTTCCGTTTTTCACTGACATGTTCAGTCTGCACTTTCTGCGGACAGTACACGTACCCATTGATTTAAATGTGTCTGTTCACATTTCAGTATTTTTTTACTGACCGTTTGTCAGAAAAAATAATTACGGAGACATGCACATGCACTACATTGATCTATGATGCAGACCAAGCACGCCCTTTGAAGTCTATGGGTCCATGAAAATCACAGACACAACACGTATGGAATCCATGTTGCATCCGTTTTTCACTAAAGACTGATAGGAGATTCTTTGGAAATTAATTTACAGCTGAGCAACATAGATGGTAAAAATGGACACACGGACCAACCAGGGATCCTTCATGTAGATGGTAAAAATGGACACACGGACCAACCAGGGATCCTTCATGGATGAAACAAGTACACTTTTTTTCACGAACGTAACACTGACACTGAGGCCTCATTCCCATAGCAGTGAATTGAAGGGTGCACAGCAAGCTCTACTGTTTCCCATAACTTGGGATGCTGTGCTATGGTGTTTGCGTAGCTTCTATTTACTACTATGGAAATTGTGGAAACAGGGGGGCGCGTCAGCCACTCGGTCATTAGCGTGTCTCCACCTACCCCTGGCGATTATACCAGTTACTCCCATCTTGGCCTTTAAAGGCCCAGATGGGAGTGACCCTTTAAGGTAACAGTATAGTATATGTAATACAGATGTAACATGCGCCAACATCAGTGGGTTTACGTGTTATCCCAACAGCGTGCTACATCTGTGTCATCCAAACTCTTGCGAAGAGTGAAATACCACCATACAGTGCTGAATTAGCAACAATATATATTTACCAAATACTGTGATCCTGGTGGCCATCATACTCAGCTACTAGGCCTCCAGTAGTGCCCCTTTGTTAAGATCAGTGGATGCAGCCATTATAACTATACATCCAAGCTGGACACTATGCATATGTGGAAGGCAGAGCAGTGGTAGTAGTTGTTAATATAAATTAGGCCTCATACACACAGAAAATATAGTTCATAGAATGGGTGCAAAAAGAGCACCTGTAGGCCCCCATGGGGCTCTGTTATATATGCCTTTATAGGCAGGGCCACACCACCAATTAGGGGTGAGGAGATCGCCTCAGGCTACGCGGCCCTGGTGACAAGTGGGTGGCGGCGGCGGAGCCAGAGCAAAGTACTATGAGGTCATCTATGGGGGTCACTAAGAAGGGGTATTTTATACTTGGAAATTATGGGGGACACTGAGGGCATCTACTGGGGCACTATATAGAGGATGATTTGTCTAGAAGATGGGAGGATGATGGAAAAATAGTAAACTAAGATTTTTTTTGAGATGAGAAATGGCTAAAAAATTGTGATCTGGTCTAAAGGTCTGAAAGGAGAAGATGAGGAAAGAGAACATCTACATCACAGGAGACTGATATTGTAAGAGGTATGGGGTACTGTATTACCCTGTATGTTCTGTAGTGATATACGTAATGTTAGGAGGGAAGGGGTTAGGTTGAGAATTTGGCATGGGGGGAGCGCTTTTTCAATTTTCCCCTCAGGCAGCAGAAAGGCTAGGTGCACCCGTGTTTCTATAGCACTGTATTTTCTCTAAGAGGTAATTTTTCTAGACCTGTCTGAGCAGTTTATTACCAACACATCCACAGCCATGCGCACGAGGCCTAAATGTTGTAAAGCCTTCATCACATGAAATGGTGAATTCTAATGGCCCTTTATTTATGCCCCATTCAATTTGAGCACGGAATCAGCATTGTCTTGCAGCGTAAAAAGTAGTAATCATTTTCCAACTAAAAGTTAATTGAAAGTGAAGTCAACTATACACATTTTGACATTAAATATCACGTCTTTTGTATTTTTTAATTATTTAGACCTTTAATCAACACAAACCTGAACTACACAGCACAAAAGAAGCAATTAAATGTACCCACCTCATGACTAATTCACTAAAGCAATTTGATTTAAGCATGGGGTCAAATGCTTTTTTATGAAGCAGAAATGAATATAGGGAATATGCAGTAAAACTACTTGTTAATGTATACATTAAAGTCAATGCTTTTTCCCTTCTACCCTATATATAATAAAGTCATCCTTAACAAGTACATTGAAACAATTAATATACCAGATGAACTGGCCTCCATTTCTGGAAAGTCTTTATAAATCTGGGTTGAATACAATAAAATTCTTGGGAAAATTCTTATCTTGTAGCTTTTGCTTTGTCAATTATTTTGTTAGGTTAGCCTCACAGTTTTAAGCTCAGCAAGTTGTAATATAGGGTAATCAGCCATTCAGGCTCTTAGGTCATCAGTTAATGGACAGTGATTATGGAGAGCGCACCTTAAGCTGGCCATACACATTAGAAGTTGGCTGATGCTTGAGCAGCAGTAGAACAATAAAAAATCTGCTAACTGTTCGTTTCACAGGTGTGATATTCCCCCCGAAGCGGCATATTCAGAAAAAACTCTTCTTTCCTTTATTGCAGTCACAAAGAACAGAGAAAATATGATTTTTTTTCCCCCATAGAAATAAATAAATAATCATAAATCTAGGAACACTGCAAAAATTCACTTACTCATCCCCATCTGCATTTAAATTAAACACTAATTCTAAGCAATTCATGTGTGCTCAGGCCTTTATTGCATTGCATTGCATGTTACTATATTCACAATGTTATAATGAGGAAAGATGGCAGCATGTTAGCCTTAGAAATAGATAAAGGCACAAAATAGTCAAAACAGGAGACAAAACAGGAACATGTTTACATTCCAGTCTATGGGAAACAATAATGTTTCAGGACAGTAAATAAAAAAAAGTCCATGTGGTGATTTGGATCTGAACTGTTTCTATCAAATGCTCCCTCAGAAAAATAACAAGATGCAATGCCATAATAAGCAGTTTCACACATATGTAATGCTATGAGAGGGCTCCTGCATAAAAGGCATATGTCAGCAGACCCACATGTACCCATGAGACTGGCTGACCTGTTCCAAATGCGCTTGGCAGCTGAAGACATTTGTGTTGGTCCCATGTTCATATGTGTCCGCATAGAAAACTAATGTTTTAATACATGAAAATGAGCCTCTAGGAGCAATGGGGGTGTTGATGTTACACCTAGAGGCTCAGCTTTTAGTACAACTGCGGTGCCGCCAGCACTTTTATTGACAGAGCTAGGTGGGTTTATGCCTGGTCCTGTAAATGAAAATGCAAAGGGCGCAGAAGTTGCAGAAAAAGTGTATCCTCTAGGTTTTCTTCAAAATGGTTATCATAAAAAAACAAAAACAATTAGTGATATGTCCTAGGGTGAATAATACTGGGGGAGTCAC
Source organism: Bufo gargarizans (assembly GCF_014858855.1). Taxonomy (NCBI): domain Eukaryota; kingdom Metazoa; phylum Chordata; class Amphibia; order Anura; family Bufonidae; genus Bufo; species Bufo gargarizans. Next base: position 76,805,726 of record NC_058080.1, read on the forward strand.
TTGTATAGAAGGATTTGGGTGTACTTGTAGATCAGCTGCTTCTAAGGCTTTGAGGATATTGTCATGTATTAAAACTTTACAAAGCTTTGGTGTGGCCATTTGAAATAGGCAGTTCAGATCTGGACGTTGATCCACATAAAGGATGCCCTGGAGCTAGAAAATGTAAAAAGGAGAGCAACTAAACTGATCAGGGACATGGAGGGTCTTAGTTCTGAAGAAAGATTACAAGAATTACATTTATTTAGTCTTGAGAAGAGATGTCTAAGGGGGGACATGATTAACCTATACAAATATATAAATGGGTCACACAAAAAATATGGTAAAAAGCAGTTTCATGTAAAATTCCCTCAAAAGACAAGGGGGCACTGCCTCCGACTGGAGACGATAAAGTTCAGTCTCCAGAAGCGTCAAAGCTTCTTTACTGTAAGGACTGTGAATCTGTGGAATAGACTTCCCCAGGACGTGGTCAGAGCAGGAACAGTGGACAGTTATAAAAAAAAGCTTAGATAAATTCTTAAACATAAATGACATTAATGCTTATGAAACTATGTAGAAATCTGTGTCTCAATCACCTTTTCTAAAATTCACATCCCCACACATCCCTTGGTTGAACTTGATGGACTTATGTATTTTTTTTTTTACGACAATAACTATGAATTAGTTACATAGCACAAATCTGATGGCAGGTTCCCTTTAAGGTGCACAGAAGATCTCTGCCCACTATGTTTCTCTGTTTGTTTTCATTTGCAGTTTTTGTCCATACCTGTGCAATGCATATTTATTCCATCTCCTTTTTATCTTCTCAGTACCCAGCGGACACTAGTAATCCAGACATAGGCACGGAATAGAAAGCGTTCTCTCCCTCACTAAAGAAAACATTGCTTGGAATGCATTTTTGCATCCACCAAACGTTCCTCTAATGAGGTTTGAGAATGCTATAAATAACACTAATGAGACTTTGTCTTCCTATGTAATATATTTCCTTGATACCTCTCACAATTCTGTGTATTGTACTCATGACTAAAAGCCAAAGGAACATCTTGCCGCTCTACAGCTAACACTATAAAAAATAAATGAGTTCACAAATTCTATGGCTGGGTTTCAAAAAAAAGTAAAATAAATAAAATAAAAATAAAGCAGAGTAATATTATCATTATTTTCTTCCCATAAATAACCATATTACAAGAGAATGGACTTCCATTAAAAGAGACCTGTCGAGTTTACAGATGGAAGATTAACAGGTATCCTTGCTATTCGTCTAATGTATTCCAGAAGCCACTGAGGAAGCAGATAGTGCTATGATTGGAAGGGAGAGACTACAGCAATATCACAAGAACTATATAATGGCTCTTCAAAGCCCCAGCCAAGAGCTTTTGCATATGAGAGGATTCAATGCACAGGAGTGTACATAGTTCATAGTCAGTAGCAGGAAAATTGCTATTTCATGGCACTCGGGTGCTCCTGCGAGCGTCGGTTTAAGGTCCACAGGGGCTATTGTCTATAATATAAATAAATTCGGTATTTTAGTCACATTCCCTCTGGTATTCCATTCTTTTTTTTTATGTTTCCAGTAAATTGATCACATTCTGGCTTCTCAACATAAGTGCAGGAAGATCCTATTGGGATATGTAATTGTGGAAGATAATTGCATTGAGCTCTTGTATATTTAAAATCATTTGGCGGCAACACCTTATTTTAACGGCACGCTCGAGCTGTGCAACGGCTTCTTTTCCCACAACCACATATTCTAGATCGTCTCAAGGCTTCTACTGCATACAGAATACAAAGGTATTAAAGGGCATCTGTCAGCAGATTTGCACCTATGACACTGGCTGATCTGTTACATGTGCACTTGGCAGCTGAAGGCATCTGTGTTGGTCCCATGTCCATATGTGCCCGCACTGCTGAGAAAAAGGATGTTTTACTATATGCAAATGAGCCTCTAGGGGCAACGGGGGTGTTACCATTACACCTAGAGACTCTGCTCTCTCTGCAATTGCTGCACCCTCTACACTTTGAATGGCAGGGCCAGAAATGATGATATTTACACTGCCTGGCCCTGTCAATAAAAGTGCAGAGGGCTCGGCAGTTGCAGAGAGAGCAGAGTCTCTAAGTGTAACGGCAACGCCCCCATTGCTCCTAGAAACGCATTTGCATATATTAAAACATAATTTTTCTCAGTAATGCGGGCACATATGAACATGGGACCGACACAGATGCCTTCAGCTGCCAAGTGCACATGTTACAGGTCAAATCTGACAGATGCCCTTTAACAAACCTGCGGAAGGATATATAGCAATAAGTGCTGTTGTCAACTCAGGCCACATGAAGACAACTTCCCATTGTTTTAATGGATGTCAGATGTGCTAGCAGTTACTACAGCTATTAGCTGGCCTCCACTGCTGCTCATATCCTCATGTATAATGCTATGGTCAATGTGAGTAACAGAAGGTCTTTAGCCATGGCTGGTCTTACTGTAGGTTGGATGGTGCTCTTCAGCTACATGCAGATGTGTCCGCTCCTACTTTTGTACAAATATTTCACAATAAAAATCCAATACATTATGGCAACATGCTACAAGAATCCTTGAAAAGCTTCAATAAACATCACAACCATCGGGTGGCCACACACAGACACATACAGCATAAACCTCTCCAACAGAGTAACACAAAACTATATTTTTTTTTTTTTCAAAGTTAGGATATATATTGAGCTCATAGGAAAGATGAAGATAGACACAACTGTAATTCAATGACACACCAATGTATTTTAAATCTTCTGTAACACTACTAGACAGTGCCCAAAAAGTATTGCCATAAGGGTTCCAAATAATATCTAGGAACTACGAAATGTATGTAGCCCTGTGAAGCTGCCCTTTCATATGTCTATACACACAGTATAAGATTGCAGTGCACACTCAGGGTGCTCAGGTCTTCTGGGACAGTGGTGCCCACTTCAATGGAGACAAATGATGAGCCCAGGTGGTCCCTGCTGTCACCAGAAACTGGAGAGGAGCCTCCGGCAAAGAATGGAGGAAGACAAATTAAGGGCAAGAAGAATCAATACATTTGGCATATTGAAGTAAGTAAAGTACAGTAATATGTATAATAATTTGAGCTAAATACAAATAAGAAAATGATCTATCTATCTATCTATCTTTGTCTGGCTATATATCTCTATCTAACATATCTATTTGTCTATCTATCCATCTATTCATATCTATCTATCAATCAATCAACCTATTTATCTTCTGTCGATAAAGAAGTAAAAAATTGAACTCATGATCTTCCACATTGCATGAAAATTTCCCCAACTTGCAAAGATGATTTTACCATATAATTAATATCCAGAATCATCAAAGTGGATAGAATAAGTATTAATATTAACCAAGCGGAAAGTTACCAAAAACAAAAGCCTCTATTTTAACTTTTAAACATAAAATAAAGATAAAGCTTGTGGTCCCAGTTATCGATAGGTTTCCATCAACAGCAATGCAAGTGATGCAGATTGTATATCATGGCTGGAGAGTGCCAGGTTACCTTGGAGGTGAGGCCAGTACTGTAGCTATCCATCCCATACGAAATCTGCAAATAAATGAAAATATTGATTTTGAAGAGCAATTGATCATGAAAGCAGGTTTATCATTTATCATCAGAACAAAACTTTACAGCAACAATGCACAATATGTCAGAAATTTTAAAGAAGGATGAGAAATATGGAGCAGAAGAGAACAATTCTCACAATCCATACATCAATTTTGTTTTGTATGTTCAGCTCAGCAACACATTAAACCCATCAATTAAACTACCCAGGACTAATCCTTTTCATGCTGATGGGACTTATTTTGCAGAGTTAAAGGATATTGGTTGTATTGCCCATTTAAAATATTTTACAATTTACACTTCATTAGACTTCATCCTGATTGGTAATCATTTTATATGTCATTTTTTTTTTCTTAAAGGGATAGTCCAATAGTTTAATATCGATGGTCTATCATCAGGCCGTCAATATCTGATTGGCAGGAGTCGGATACCCAGCACCCACGTAGATGAACAGTTACTCAGTAGCTCTGATGCCAGCACCAGATCCATCCATGGTACGTAGGTCCAGTGGACTGAGCTGGTTACTGCACCACTGCTTCTATTAAAATCAAAATGCAGGTTAACATTTTTTATTTACAATTGTTATTACAGTATTTTTTAAGTTATCATTTGCAGCTTGATAAATAACAAGCCCCCAGGGATGTATTATTTTATTAAAGGGTGGTATCATGAGGATAACCCCTTTTTGAAATATAGCTGGTCTGGCGATCCGAATTGTCATTGAAATGAATGCATTTTTATGTAATACATAATGCAACAGGTCTGTGGATTTTGGCTTAAAGGGGTTTTTCCATCTCAGACAATGAAGGCATATTGCTAGGATAATCCCCCTATTGTTTGATAGGTGCGGGTCCCACCGCTGGGACCCGCACCTACAATGAGAACTGAGACGGGAAATTAACCCTCCATTTACACCACTTTTGTAGCGTGAATAGGTCACAAATTTTGCACCATGCTATTTGTGCGGTAAAATTTACGACTTTTCCCTGGTAAGGGAAGAGGGCATGACTTGAGCGTGGAAGCGAGCAGGCGAGCAAGCCCAGCTGATTTATCATTTTCCACCCTGGTTTTTGGTGTGGAACATGGCTTAAATCTACGCCAGCATAAGGGCTGGCGTAGAGTTAAGTGTCGCACATGGCCTGCCGGATAAAGTGCCAAACTCATTGAGAGGCCTAGAAAATTTAGGTCTTAAAGCGTACCTGAGTTTAAAAAAAAATCTTGAATAATGTGAATGAATATTTATGTTTGGGCTACCCTAATATCTTTTTCAGCCATATTATTCCCTGTGAGCTGCAAAGCTAGATGCATTTCACTCAGAAGCACGGAGTGCTGTCCGCATCTTTTGCTGCCCCATTGAAGTGAATGGGTCCGCACCCAAGCCGCAAAAACTGAGGCTCGGATGTGGACCAAAACAACGGCCGTGTGCATGAGGCCAAAGGCTGATGTTTAGAAACAGTGTGGAAGCAGTTGTTTTATCAGTCACACAATCCACTGATTCATATTTTGGAAAAGATGTTGGTAAATCTGGCTGGTCAGGTGACTGGAGGCGTGGCGCCTGCATCTTACGGCCACATGAGCCCTGTGGGGGCTGAACTGGAGGAGGACATTAAGGAATAAGCAATGTGTAGCGAAATGGGTGGTTTTTCTACACAGGTGACAGGAGAGGAGGAGCAGGAGCAGCCAGAGGAGCAAGAGGGAGATGAGGAAGACGAGGCAGATGACCCAGGCACACCGTGGCAGTATGCAGTGGAGATGGAGGCAGGGAGTCCCTCTGAGTCCCTTGCGCAAATGGCCCTGTGCATGCTCACTTGCTTGCGTAGTGAGAGCCGAATTGTCACCTTTCGCCAAAGGGATAACTACTGACTATCCACCATGTTAGACCCTCGCTACCTGTCCAAAATGGGGGCCTTTTTACACCCGCTGAGAGGGAGGACAAACTGAACTACTATAGAGACATCCTATGTAGTTAGTTGGCCGCTGCCTATCTGTGCCATCGTCCATCCTCCCGCAGGTCTGACCAGGGGCCCTCTGCGCTCATGCCATGGCTGCTCGGGGGGGGGGGGGGGAGTGGCAGGAGCAGTACCAGCTCCATCAGCAGCAGCCTGAGTCTAGAGTTGCTGATGAGCAGCTTTCTTCACCCACATAGTGAAGAAACTACTCACTAGCAGCTAGACATAGAGAAGAACCTGAACCAGCAGGTGGTGGTATACTTGGAGTGCACCCTGCCACCCATCATCGAAGATCCACTGGACTACTGGGCAGCCTTAATGGATTTGTGGCCACAACTGGCCGAGTTTGCCCTGGAAAAGCTGCCCTTCCCGGTCAGTAGTGTGGATTCAGAGCGAGTGTTTAGTGCAGGGGACCCATAGTTACCCCAAGAAGAACTCGCCTGTCCACCCAAAATGTGGAGAGACTGACATTTGTCAAGATAATTCATGCGTGGATCAGCCAGGATTTCCACCCACCAATGCCTGATGCATCAGATTAGATCATCCATGCTGCCTCACCCAAACCTTGACAAAAGAGACCGGTTTCTTCTGGCTACCTGCCTAAGCTACTATTCTGATGCTGCTACCTGCCTGATGCCATACATATGATGCCAAATGCTCCTTCTTACACCTACCATCGTCAGCGGGTACTGTTATTGCCACCCACCTCCCCACTCTGTCACAGGGTCAGTCTGTGGTCTCCTCATGCTGCTGCTGCTGCCACTCCCACACTATGTCACCTTGCCACTCTGTGGTCTCCTCATGCTGATGCCACCTCCACACTATGTCACCTTGCCACTCTTTGGCCTCCTAATGCTGCTGCTGCTACCTCAACACTATGTCACTGGGCCACTCTGTGGACATCTAAAGCTGTTCTCCCACCCTCCCCACTCCATGACTGGGTCACTATTTTGCCTTTTTGTCCTAGATGACATCACCACTTATTTGACCCTTCTTTTTATCTATCAGAAGGAAGGAAAAATGAGACGCACAACAGATCCTGACTGTGTAGCAGCTGTAAGGCCTGTATGGTCCCATCAGAATTGGCTTATGATTTGGTAGCCAAAAGCAGGAGTGGGTACAAAACACAGAATACATGCAAATATTCCATTCACGTGTCATCTCTGTTTTGGATCCACTCCAGTTTTTTGGGCATTAGCAATACTGATGGATTACTGATCAAATACTAACTGAGTGAAGGCGGATGCTCAACAGACAGGATAAGTTTTTGGGGGGTTATTGCTCTGAAGGATCAGAGGAAGGGCAAAATAATCAGTGATGTCAACACAAACTTACTGCTGACACCCTCTCCACTTTGTCGGGGGGCACTACTTGTATAAGCATTTAATAGAACAGGTTCTGTAGTTATCTATGTGGAATCAGCTGATGACGGTGTAAAAGGAGTGCGCTTCTTCTTGACGCTTACATCGACCTGTAAGGCTGAGTTCATACTGGAGTTATTTGGTCAGTTTTGGCCCCGTAACTGCCCAAATAAGTGAAGTGCGCAGTGATTCTAAGAGCGAAGCCTGTTATCTGCATGTCATACTGACTCAAAGTACCACACTGACTACCACAGCAGACTCCCTATGCATGATACTGCAAGACACAGTGTTCTACACCACTATACAGGCTCTCTGCAGACAGGAAATAGCAGTTTTTTTTCACCACAAATAAATTTAGATTGAATCATTTCTGAAAATTTGGCGAACTGAACAAATCAATTTTTTTTTAAAATTTGCTTATCTCTAGCAACAACAGCAGGAAGAGAAATACATTGAGTAAACTGAAAATATTGCAGAGTGGCCAACCCCTTGCCTCTTAATAAATTAGGCACATCTCAGCTGCTCCATGTGCCAGAAACTCAAATCTACGCCAGCTAGAGACTGGTGTGGACTTGAGCTTAATATTCGTATTTCGAATTTTTATTGCGAATATAGGTACTTTGAAAATTCGCGAAAATTTTGAATATAGTTATATATTTTCGTAATTTCGAATATTCAAAAAAAAAATTCCTTTTTTTTTTTTAATTCAACTTTTTTTTTTTTAAATCAGTACACATGATACCTCCCTGCTTCTAGCTTGTGGGCCAATAAGAAGGCTGCAATATACTTGACTTTAGGAGTAGTAGTGTTTGCGAATTTTGCTCTATATTAGTTTATTTCGAATATTCGCTATATTGCTATATATTCTTGTTTTAGAATATTACGAATATTTTAAAAAACAAAGTTATAGCAATATAGTGAATATTTGAAAAAAAACGAATATAGAGCAATTTAGCTAATATAGTGCTATAAACTTTTTTTTATAGTTGTAATTTTTTTCCAATCTGTGATAGTCACGGTGCAGGACTATGGCAGAGTATAAGCCGTCACTCCGAGGATAGTATACGGAGCAAGGATTACCCTGACATATCAGTCTAGTCATCATATAAAGGGAACAAATGAGATCGCATCATTGAGGCCAGATGGTTTGATGGTATTTAAAGAAAAAATCCATCTCGCCTCTTTTTGTAACAAAATGCGATCACAGTCGCCACCCCTGGGTGACAGTTTCACAGAGTCGATCACTTGAAATTTGACCGACGACATGTCCCCTCTGTGATGATCAAGAACATGGCGTGCAATCGGAGTGTCTTTAAGATTCGTGATGTCAAGAATATGCTCCCCGATCCGTCTTCTTAGCTCTCTGATAGTTTTGCCAACATATTTGATGTTACACACGCACGTCATCAGATAAACAACACCAACCGACTTACAATTATAAAAAGACCTGGTGAAAAAAGTTTTATCTGAGGTACTGTTGGCAAAACTTTTAGACTTGTTAATGAAACCACAAAATTTACAGGATCCACAAGGAAATGTCCCTGTAAGCGGGTTCCGTAACCATGATTGTGGTCGGGGGCTAGCATATAAGCTATGCGCCAACATGTCCCTCAAATTGTTGCTGCGCCGATATGTGACTGAGGGTTTGGATGGAACCATGCACCCAATATCGGGGTCAGATTTGAGTATGTCCCAATGTTCAGCAAGAACATGGCGCACCCTCTCATGGGCACTGTCATACGTCCCGATAATCCTCACAATGTTATCACTGGTGTCCCTCTTTTTAGGGGACAGCAACAGATCTCTTTTGGTACTCATTGAATGCTGATAAGCCTGTTTCAAACATTGCTGAGGGTAACCACGACGCTGAAACCTCTGCTGAAGGTCTTTCGCAGCCACCCTAAAGTCACTCAGATGAGAACAATCCTCCTTACCCTCAAATATTGGCCCTTCGGAATTCCTCTTTTAAGGGCCAAAGGGTGCCCACTCTCCCATTTCAACAGATTATTGGTGGCTGTGGGCTTCCTAAAAACATTAGTACTAATACGTCCATCAGCAGCAAGTGAAATGGCGAGATCTAGCAAGGAAATGGTGTTCAGATCAATTTCTGACGTGAAAAAAGTCCCAGGGTGTTCCTATTAAGGACTGCAACAAATTCTAGGAACAGCTCCCTGTCGCCCCCCAACAGGATCAGCACATCGTCGATGTATCTGATCCAGAGGGGGACCACATCCGTGAACCGCTCCATATCTTCACAGAAGACCACCTCTCTTTCCCACCAGCCCAGGTAGAGGTTCGCAAAGGTTGGGGCACAAGGACTGCCCATTGCGACCCCCCTGAGCTGGTGGAAAATGCAACCATCAAACAAAAACACATTGTGTTTGAGTATGAAACTCAAAAGTTCCATAACAAAGATGTTGTGATCCCTGTATTGTTCACCTCTCTGCTGGAGGAACGTGAGGATCGCTCCACAGCCCAATTCATGAGGAATCGAGCTGTAGAGCGCCTCCACGTCCAAACTGGCCAAAAAAGTACCCTTGTCACATTGGACACCATCCAAACGTCCCAACAGATCCATAGTATCCCTAACATGTGAGGGAAAACTATTGACAAATGGACACAAGATGGTGTCCACGTAGGTGCTAATATTGGCCGTCAGACAGTTGTTCCCAGACACTATCGGCCTCCCCTTTAAAGGCTCATACCCCTTGTGGACTTTGGGGAGGCAGTAGAAGGCCGCAGTGACTAGGTGTGCAGGTAAAAGAAAGGCCAACTCAGTCTTATCAATGAGTTTCTTCTCCAGGGCTAGGTTCAGAATACAGGACAATTCCATCCTATAGGCTGGAGTGGGGTCAGACGGGAGTTGTTCATATGTGAGCTTATCCTTGAGCACTCTCATACACATATTGCGGTATTGTTCGTGCCCAAGGATAACTATATTCCCACCCTTATCTGACGATTTAATCACCAGCTCTTTATCCTGCTGGAGCAACCAAAGGGCCCCTCTCTCTTGTTCATTCAAATTATCACTGCTGAGTCCATGAGAATCAATTTGACTCAGCTTGCTGGAAACTACAGACACAAAAGTGTCAATAGGGGTGCAGTCACCGATAGGGGGCATTTTGGTCGATGGTAACCTGAGCTTGGTAAATGGACCATCACCTGGATTTCTTTGCCCTTCAGCAAATAAATCTGAAAAAATTTGGACGTCTGGCAGATCCGACATCTCAATTCCCAATTCCTCACATTTTCTACGATCATGGGTGACAAAAAATTTGCGCCATTTGAGTTTACGCGCAAATAGATTTAAATCTTTCACCCACCCAAAACAATCAAACCTACGCATAGGGACAAATGAAAGGCACTTTTGTAAAACTTGGATCTCCGTAGCAGTAAGAATCCGAGAGGACAAGTTAATAATTTGCAACTCATCCTTCATTGACCTGGGTGAGAATTGAGATGCCGTCTGGGAAACAAGGGGGAATGTCATTGTTTGTTCCTCAGTAGGTATTGGGACATCGGCGGGGTATCGTCTAAAACACCCCCCCTACCGTACTGACCTCTACCCCCTCGTCCTCTTCTGCCCTGACCCCTATTTCTAACACCGTATGATCTTCTGGTGGATTGGGGCCCCGTTCGTTTGCCAACAGCAGCCTCTGACTCCGGTTCACCCTCTGAAGAAGAAACCTCAGTATCTAACTCAAGGGCATCTGAATGTTTAATACTATAATCAAAGATTTCCCTATTGAAAAGGAAGTGTTTATTTTCTTTCAACTGGGCAGTGTATTTTTCTACGGAGATTTAAAGGAGCGATTCTTTTTTATTATTATTTTTTTTTATTATTATTAAAGTCAGTATGACTACTGAATGTTTTGGTTGATTCAATCGCTTCCTTCAGTTCACTCTCCAAAGATGCCACAGCACTCTTTTCCTCCTCTAGTAGGAGTTTCATTAGTCTCAGAGATGAATCTACGGATTCCCTCTCCCACTTTTTGAGAAAATCCGTAGATCTAAGTCGGGCTGCTGGTGTAAGGGGATTCCTCAGACCACGTGGGACAATTTTATTCCCAATATATGTCTCCAAAGACTGCACCTCCCACCAAGATCTAACAAAATTTTTGGAGATCTTGGTAACTTGTTTGAAAGCAGATGAAATGGTGATTGTCTGGGAGCAAAAGGATATGTCTCGTTCAGAGAATACCTCACTAGGATCTCCCATCCACTGAGTGGTATCAATACTGTGCTGATCCTGTGGGGGGCGACAGGGAGCTGTTCCTAGAATTTGTTGCAGTCCTTAATAGGAACACCCTGGGACTTTTTTTCACGTCAGAAATTGATCTGAACACCATTTCCTTGCTAGATCTCGCCATTTCACTTGCTGCTGATGGACGTATTAGTACTAATGTTTTTAGGAAGCCCACAGCCACCAATAATCTGTTGAAATGGGAGAGTGGGCACCCTTTGGCCCTTAAAAGAGGAATTCCGAAGGGCCAATATTTGAGGGTAAGGAGGATTGTTCTCATCTGAGTGACTTTAGGGTGGCTGCGAAAGACCTTCAGCAGAGGTTTCAGCGTCGTGGTTACCCTCAGCAATGTTTGAAACAGGCTTACCAGCATTCAATGAGTACCAACAGAGATCTGTTGCTGTCCCCTAAAAAGAGGGACACCAGTGATAACATTGTGAGGATTATCGGGACGTATGACAGTGCCCATGAGAGGGTGCGCCATGTTCTTGCTGAACATTGGGACATACTCAAATCTGACCCCGATATTGGGTGCATGGTTCCATCCAAACCCTCAGTCACATATCGGCGCAGCAACAATTTGAGGGACATGTTGACGCATAGCTTATATGCTAGCCCCCGACCGCAATCATGGTTACGGAACCCGTTTACAGGGACATTTCCTTGTGGATCCTGTAAATTTTGTGGTTTCATTAACAAGTCTAAAAGTTTTGCCAACAGTACCTCAGATAAAACTTTTTTCACCAGGTCTTTTTATAATTGTAAGTCGGTTGGTGTTGTTTATCTGATGACGTGCATGTGTAACATCAAATATGTTGGCAAAACTATCAGAGAGCTAAGAAGACGGATCGGGGAGCATATTCTTGACATCACGAATCTTAAAGACACTCCGATTGCACGCCATGTTCTTGATCATCACAGAGGGGACACGTCGTCGGTCAAATTTCAAGTGATCGACTCTGTGAAACTGTCACCCAGGGGTGGCGACTGTGATCGCATTTTGTTACAAAAAGAGGCGAGATGGATTTTTTCTTTAAATACCATCAAACCATCTGGCCTCAATGATGCGATCTCATTTGTTCCCTTTATATGATGACTAGACTGGTTAATCCTTTGCATTGTGTCGTATTCATCTACTAATGCATGTGAGTGTATGCGCCTGTTCGTTCATATATATCCCTCTATTGTGATCTTACCCCACTGTATACCAATGAATAGGTTTCCATGCTGCGGTGACAGTATATGAAGCCGCCTTTTGAATTTCCTTATATCTAAATGTGGCGCTTCTGTGCTTGCCCTGAGACCCATTGAGTTCCTCCTCCTGTTCAGCTATTGGTTTACCTTGGGCCGAGCCTCCTGGCCGGATTGGCTGTGAGGCGGGGGCGTGTCTAGCAGGGCGGGGTTTCACCCTGCAAATTTCGGCGTTCTGTGGGCCGCTGTGCGGCCATTACAGTGCCGATCTGTATGCACACTAGCACGCTACGCTTCAACCTAGAGGTTGCTAGCTCAGGCAGGACAGTAGTCTGTTAGTTATAACACCATACCTCACACTAGAGGAATCCGGTGGTAGGCAGGTTATTCTACTGGTACTTGTCCGTCCACTGCCTCGGTCTAATATCACAGCAGAGGCTTTGGGCTCCGTTCAAATATGGTGCACATAGCTCCTGACGAAATGCATTCCCAATGCATAGAAACGCATTGAGCTGTTGCCATTAAGGGATATGTCAGGGTAATCCTTGCTCCGTATACTATCCTCGGAGTGACGGCTTATACTCTGCCATAGTCCTGCACCGTGACTATCTTAGTTCAGTGAGTGTCTGCGCGCTGACTCTCACTGTTAGGAGTGTTGTTTGGTGTTTTTCCCGGCACCAGCCACCCCCTGGATAGTAGTCTTTACTCTGGGTCACACACCCTATACCCTGTGGAGTATTGAGCCCCCTTATGTGTTGATGGGTTTAGTCTGTGAGACGGATGTAGTGCTCCAGATGGTTGCACTGTTTGGAGACATTATTTCATTTTCACATACGTAGTATTAGTCAGTTGCTGACCGCTATACTGACTGGTGACACCCCTTATTTTAACCGAACATATAATACAATTATTATTATTTTGTTTTAGCGCCTATCCCCACATTATTTGGTTTGATTGTGTATATAGGCGTATATTCAGTACACCACTTCAGCTCTTTGATTTTCTATTTAGTTTAATACATAGTTACATACAATTTTATAACAATTTGCGCATATTTACATTCACATATTTTATCTGTATAGTCCTATTCAAATGTATTCCCAACTTCAAGTGTAACTGTCATATTTTTTTTATTTGCTAGTTTATTAGAGCTGTATACCTGAGTTAGTGTGTCAACAATTGCCCCAAAAATCGGTAATAACCTTATAATAACAGATTTCATTAATGTCCCCTGTCCCTTTCCACTGGTCACTTAAAAGACTGTTGCTAGGGCTTTTCTGTCTTCTCTTTAGTGTAAACAGAAGATAGAGGGGCCGTCCTCCACATTGCATGTCTGCATTAGGCTTCAGAGTGAAGAGGCGTGTCTTTCAGTAATCCAATCTGATTGGCTTGCAGGAAGCTGCTGGCTACAGCAAGTGTGTATGTGAAGTTAGGGAAAGCAGTTTTTGAGAAGATCCTCATATTGTAGGGTTCAAAACAGCCGTAACTAAGGGAAAAACTCAAGGAAAATAGTGGTATGTGAATAAACTAAAGATTGCTTTATGTTTTGGTGAAAAAATCTAAATATGTTACACTATATATATATATATATATATATATATATATATATATATATACAGAAAAAACTACTGGCAGCACCACCTTGGAAGCGATTGCAGGTGGGTGCAAAGTCCAAGTACGGTAACTGGATCTTACCCACTTCAAAATAATGGAAAAAATTGGACTGCACTCCGGACGGTTCCTTTGGTAAAACAAGTGAAGTTTTATTCACACATGTGGTAGCAGCAAAGAAGCTACAGGCTTCCAGTATCCGTAGTTTCAGGTGCTGCACATCTCGTATCTGAAGGCAATTGTCTATGCTGTGAAGATACGAGATGTGCAGCACCTGAAACTACGGATACTGGAAGCCTGTGTTAGCATTTCTCCTGCGGTGTTGCTATCAGTGTGTGAAGAGTGGGAGAAGAGGGTTGCATAGACAATCCAACACAATGGGCAGCACATTGAACACATTTTATAAGTGGTCAGAAACTTGTAAATAACATGAAAGAATAAAGTTACGTTAAAACCAAGCACACCATTGTTTTTCTTGTGAAATTCCCAATAAGTTTGATGTGTCACATGACCCTCTTCCTATTGAAAAAACAAAAATTGGATTCAAAATGGCACACTTCAAAATGGCCGCCATGGTCACCACCCATCTTAAAAAGTTTCTCCCCTCACATATACTGATGTGCCACAAACAGGGAGCTAATATCACCAACCATTCCCATTTTATTAAGATGTATCCATATAAATGGCCCACCCTGTATATATATATATATATATATATATATATGTATATATATATATATATATATATATATATATATATGTATATTTGTAAAATGTATAACTCATGATAAAATGAGGAGGCTCAGATTTCAACTATTTGTAAAAAAGAAAAACCTCACATCCTGTCCTTTCTTTTATACAGATAATATTAACCCTTCTACAAGGACATAAATACTACTCATGGTTGCTGTATTCGTTCTCAGCATAACGTTCCAGGTTATTGCCGTATAGAGTAATACTGTTACATACCAGTTTAATAAACCACACAATTCCCAACTCCTGCACAGTGTAAAAATGTCACTTAAGTTGCAGAATAACATTTATACTTATAACAAACACTGCAATGTCTTGGATATCCCTAGATTTTGTGGCCCACATATTACTTATGATGACGCTTTAGAATTTATATTACTGTACAGATACCTAGGCTCTGTGGCGTTGAATCTTTCACATGCTACCTTGAATTCCAGCAGTCAAAGGTAAGGACTATATTAAACCAACCTATCATCCATTCTGGATTCCAGAGCTATAACTCAAAGCAAATGTATGATCACGGAGAAAAATTGCTGTTCTTGTAAAAACTATAGCGGGCTGAATTTACAGCAGATTTCCTGTGCAGTCTTCTCCCTTTCATCTGTAGATCATCATACAGTGTGAACATCCTGCTTGTAATAAATAAACAGTGGGAGTTAGCGGCTAGGAGGTGTATATACATTGCTGCACCTGGCTGTGAGCCACTACAAAGGCCCCGGCATACACTAAAGCTTCCTTTGATTTTCCTAATGGAAAGTGTATTAAAAGTGGAGTATGCGAGTACAAAAAGTAACTACAAAGAACAAGGATTCCTGGGAGCCTGTGAAGTTTTAATCCTAAAGGATGCAAAACATTATTATACAAGACATTCTGTTTGTAGTTATTTGTTTTTTCCCTTTTTTTTTTTCTTTTTGTGAGTGTTATGTTGGTTTTTCGCGGAGGGGGAGACTGCCAAGCTGTCTTAAATTCTCTTAAGTGGATCGGACTTATAGAATTATTTCACAGACAGAATGTTTGAAATCTCAGCTCCCTAAGGTACGCTGAGGCATCAGTTAGCTATCACTGGAAGCTAGGTGATTCATTGGAACAAAGACTGACAGAGAATCTTAATAGACTTCTTTTTATATAACTGTTGTCAATGATGAATCACTCTCTGAGTAGTACCTATTCCAAGCAGCAGAGAAGGCTAGGGTTAGATGGGGGGGTTCGGCAGGGGAAATAAATGTCCAAGTCCCAAGGGATAATTTAAAGGGGTTTTGGACCAGGAGTGTTATGTGGATGGCCTATCCTCAGGATAGGTCATCAATATCTAATCGGTGGGGGTCCGACTCTCGGTATCCCTGACGATCAGCTGTTTACTTAGACTAGGATCAGGGAGGATTTTGAGTAGGTCATGAATAAGGCTAGGGCTCTGTGTTTGGATTTTTATATAACTATTTTCTATTAATAAAGCCATGGATTTTTATATATTTCCTGGACATATCAAGGCTTGGTATGCTGTGAAGAGGCCAACGTGCTCACTGAAGCAATGCAACCTCTTCAAACGGTTTATCGGTGGGGGTGCCATATGTGTATATGATTAATGCAGCCTAGAGCATGACTATCTTTTGCCATGTTCTTGCCCATCCACCTGCTTATCTAGGTCTCTCTGTAGTGCATTGCTAAGGTGAGTCTGTCTTCAGTGTTCAAATCTACTGAGCACTGAAGATGCTTGTGTGTAACCAGTCAGATAGGCAGGGTGATGGGCAGTGATATTGAGGGAACATATACCTAGTCAGGGATGGGATAGTGACAGGACACAGGCTGGAAGCCTCTGTATTTTACACACAGGTGTCTTCAGTGATCAGTAAAACGCTGAACACAGATTCTCCTTAGCAACAACATTGGATCTTTGCTAATAAGACTCTTTACACCCCGTTTCTTGTACAAAGTAACATTTTTCCCTAATGAAGTATTAAGAAAATGTTTACCATCCCTGTCCCTGCACTATATTAAAAATACAATTAAATGACAGTTACACTTTAAGTATTCTACACAATGGTTCACATAAAAAAAAAACTAACACTTTACTTTCAATCCTGTCCACAAGATCATTGATAAAGAGATTAAAGAAAAATGAACCTAATAGAGATCCTTGTGGTACCACACTGCTTCCAGTACATATCCTTGTGGTTCCTCGCTGCTTCCAGTACAGATCCTTGTGGTACCTCAGTGCTGACTTTAGACCATCTTGAGTATGTACCATCTACAACTCTTTGTTTTTGGTCCCATAGCCAATTCTTTACCCATGCGCAAATATTGTCCCCTAGTTCCTGCATTTGTAGCTTCAACACAAGGCTCTTGTATGACACTATATCAAATGCTTTAGCAAAATCCAGATATATCACATCTGCTGCATGATCAACATCCAGACTAGCACTTGCACTTACTTCCTCATAGAAAAGTTAACTACAAGATAGAAATAACTATAGGGATAATAATAATCTTTACAGTTCAGAGGTTCATGTACAACAGACAAGTCAATAATTACAACAAGAAGAATAAGGACTCTGCTTGCAAGAGCTTACAATCTATGAGGAGATAGGGGTGACACAAAAGGTAGAAGTGCTTGTTTTGTACAATGGTCCAGCCATCTTGGGAGAATAGGGGAGCAGATATAAAGCTGCATGAGTCGGTCAGAAGCCAATATATGAAGTACTTCTGGGTGCATGGGTGCGGTGGAGGAGTTTGGTGGAGGAATGGATCAGGTTCAGGAAATGATAAATTGGCTAGATATGGAGAGGAGTTAGATCAGGGGTGATAGGCCACCCTAAAAATACGTGTTTTTAGGGAGCACCTAAAACTGTGTATGATGTGATTTAGCCTGATTTCTTGGGGTAGGGCATTCCAGAGAACTGGTGCAGCTCAGGATAAATCTCGTAGCCAGGCGTGAGAGGTTTGGATTATGTTGGAAGTCAGTCGTAAGTCATTGGCGGAACGGAGAGCACGAGTTGGGTGGAAGACAGAGATGAGGGAAGAGATGTAGGGGGTGCAGCACTGTGGAGAGCTTTGTGGGTGAGGACGAGCAGCTTAAATTGGATTCTATACTGTACGGGTAACCAGTGCAATGACTGGCACAGGGTTGAGGCATCAGAGTAGCGGTTGGACAGATAGATGACCCTGACTGCTGCATTAAGAATAGATTGGAGAGGGGAGAGTCTGGTGAGGGTGGGGGCAAATTAATAGTGAGTTACAATAATCGAGACGGGAATGGATCATGGCAACAATTAGAGTTTTTGTTGTTTCCATAGTGAGAAAGGTGCAAATTCTAGAGATGATTCTGAGGGGCAGGTGACGTGAGCGGGAGAGAGATTGAATATAGAAGGCGAAAGAAAGATTAGTGTTAAATGTAACACGGAGACAGCGGTCGTGCTGCCTAGGAGTAATGATGGTGTCGCACACTGAGAGGGAGATATCAGGTTTGGGTAGGTTAGTAGATGGTGGAAACACCTGAAGTTCAGTTTTTGAAAGTTTCAGATAGAGAGAGGACATAATGTTAGAGACGGCAGAGAGACAGTCACTGGTGTTCTGTAGAATAGAGATCTGAGGCGTTATTCTAGTGCGCTATGTACAATAAAGAAAGTGAACGTAGAGAGTCTATTAGCTATGCATACTGCAAAGATGATCCCACAATCCATGATACTATGATAAGGTCTATTTCCTGATATGTCATCACCATTGGACTTCTGTTTCAATAATCATGATGGTCTTACTACAAGCACCAGACACTGTAGAAAAGAGATTATATTAAAGTCAGTAGAAATAACAGTGGTCCTGTCAATAGAATCCAATCTAATCTGGACTGTTGTTATAAGGGTTGTCCAGAAGGTTGAATGGGTTTTTCTAAGTTAGAAACCTATCTCCTATCCACAGGATAGGGATATATATGAATGGTGAGGGTCTGACCACTGTTCTCCTGACCAAACATGAGAACAAGGTATAAAACTCAGATATCTCTGGCAGTCCCATAGAATGAATAGAGAAGCAGCAAGCCCCTATTCTTGTGATATGCTAGGATACTAGCATCCAGACTCCCACCAATCAAATATTTATGCCCTATCCCTTGGATCTCGGATATGTTTTTGACTTGGCACAACCTCTTTAAGAAATTAGGCAGGAAATATTATAAAAATAACTTTCAAGGAGGACCCGTTACCGCTCCGGACATGTCTGTTTTAGTAACTAATTGCTTTTGCCATTTACTAACAATTCTGAAGCATCTTTTCACACTTTGTTATTCAGTTCCTCAGTTATTGCTTCTAGACATTTATTAATGCATCTATAACTGGGTGTTTCCAGTCAGGGGGTGGGGGGGGGGGGGGTGTCCATGGACATTCTGACCTCTTCCAATCATTGCTGACAGTGTCTACTAACCAGTTACAAATTAACTAATAAACTTCTAGTAGCAAAAGCTGAGGCACACAACAACACAAAGTTATATAATTTTCTCCTTTAGAATCATTACTGCATTGGAAATGCAAATAGTTTCTAAGACATGGCAGGAGAGGTGATATGTCATATTTCAATCCCCCACGACTCCATCTAGTGTTCTGCAGTACACTGACTGCATGTTATAAGGTGGTAACTGAGAACATAGCTGGTATGAGGAGCTGAAAAGAGTAAATAAAAAAATTACTAAATTAGAAGACTATAAAATAGGAAATCAGTGAACTCTCAGATGTTCCCTTGAATGAAGGCACTGTCCACACCAGAGTGCTGAAGTACAGTACTTATCCAAAATGTTCTCATAAAAGAGGGAGAACATAAGGAATATGTAGTATATTGCCCATTATTTTGCCACTGTTTATAGCTACCCTATAAAATTGTTCTATAAATAATCAGGCCCCAATTCCATGTAAATGCAGTAGGCTTCACATCTTTCTATGACTTTTTAAAAGGGTTGTGTACGAATCGGGAGAGGGATTGCTTCCCCCCCCCCCCCCCCACTAGGCCGGACCCCTGTAAAGGGAATCTTACTTAATTGCTCCCGCGGTGCTGGCTCCTCACTGCTTCTCCTCCAGGCCCGCAATGCTCGGCTCCCTTGATGTCAACATCTGGTTTGACCCCATTTTATGTCATGACAACTGGTCACATGATACAAGGGGATCCAATCTCTGCCACAGCCAGTGATTGGAGAGGTTTGCCTAAACCCTTCCCTCATTCTTTCACAACCCCTTTAAGGTTGTTCTCAGACTTGATTTCAAATTTCTAATCATTTCCTATTAGAAAATAAACATATTAGGGGAAGTTAAATGTATTACATACAATTTATTTCTAAAATCTGTATATTTCAGTTCTGTCAAAGACATTCCATTATTTTCCTACATTGCGCTATATGTAATGTTCAGGTTTCAACCTACGGTATCTGCTGAATCCATCAACAAAGCCCATTAAAAGGTTGTAAAATGGACATTTTACTGCATATTTGTTCATATTCTTATTTTACTTCCTTTCATCCCAACAGTAAGGAAGTCCAATTATGAATAAAGGGAAATTAAATCTCTGAACACAGGTATGATCATCCCACTACTAACGAAGGCTTACCCCAACTTCAATTGACATGCTACAAGAGGCCGCAAATTATTAGAGACAAACTTGCTAAGGACGATGTGGGAAGCTTCACTAGACCCCCTAGACAATTGTTCCTACTGAGCCAGAGACGGGGAACATTCCCCTGCCTGAGTTGTGCCCAATGCTCAAGTGTTATTAAAGGTGAATATGTAACTCATCCACGAACCGGACAATCTTTTTCCATTAAAGGATTTTTCAACTGTGACTCAAGTTTTGTGGTCTATCTATTGAAATGTCCATGCGGCCTTGCATATGTTGGAGAGACCACACAACATATCCGAGACCGCGTCAGTAACCCCAAACCCACCATCAGATTGGGACATACTATGTTACCAATTCCACATCACTTTTTCTGAGATGAAACATCAAGTGCCACAATTACATTTTCAAATATTGGAACAGACAAATCCTCAGAGAAGAGGTGTGAACCGAACATTAATTCTAAAACAAAGAGAGGAGTATTGGATCCACGAATTGGGGTCATTGTCACCAAATGGCTTGAGTCGTGAATGTGATTTTTTTTATAAATGTATGAATTGTTTTCGTCTCTAATAAACAATAAATGTTATATAACTCTTATTCCTTTTTTTTACAAACCTGCTGAAATTCTAGTCAAATCTGGTAAGGGTGAGATATGTCCCCTACCCGTTTTTTCCCCTTTTTTTTCCCATTTTCCCTTCCCTCCTCTTTCCCTCCTCTTTTCCCTATACTTTCCCGTTCCCTCTCTCCCTCCTAACAACCAGATTTCATCATACATGTACTATAATTTGTTCCGTTTATAAATTTTGGTCTGTTTTATTTTTATTTAACATTTTTACTTTTCATTATTATTTTCACTGTGTTCATGTATAACATTTAGGGGTTAATTTCCTTGCACTACATCACAATTACTATATTAGGATATACTTATATATCACTTAGTTAACCTTAATCCCCTTCACAGATACTATCTATATTCTTGTCGGACAATTATTTTGCTCCTCCCATTTATTTTTCATAACACAGTCATATCCTTCTGCTTTCATATAAATCACTATTCATCATCCATACTCCATAACACTATCTTCCCCTATTACCTACATAACATTCTTATCCAATTATTCTTTCCATCTTCCCCTTAGTTACAGCTGCATCGCCCATGGAACGCATACAGCGACGCTCCAATCATGTTACCAGAGCTCCGATCATGTAACCGGCGCTCAGTACCACACATAATGTATAAAAAGCGGCGGACACAGGCTAGTGTCCTGTCATCCAGCCCAGACCTTCTCTACCACCAATTACAGGTAACATTTTTATTCCAATAGGTTCTACCTACTATTATTAGTACTGATGAGCGGCAGGGGTCATATTCGAATTTGCGATTATTTTGCAAATAATTTGTAGAATATTCGTTGATTATTTGTGAATTCGAATATTTGTTATATTCAACTATTTTTTTTTTACTCGAAAAATCGGAAATACGGAGCGAATATGAAATAGGGGAAGACAGGCACGATACAAGATAGGCAAGACAAATAAGGGCAGAGGCATAAAGACATAATAATAAACACAGGAGAACTGAAACATAACTGGCAACGCTGATAACAGAAACACAGGAGAAAGGATGACAATGGACAAGAAGGCGAACTCACAGAACATAGACAGACACGGATGCCATGGGTCAGCAGCACGGGAGACAAAGTACAAACCAAGAGAAGGACAGGACAAACACATACAAGAAGAGCTGACCCAGAACTAAGGGAAAATCAGCCTTATATACAGATTCCGTGAGTGCAGCAGAGAGGCCACACCCATGGAGCAGACAGAGAGGATTAACTCCTAATAGGCACACAGGGGAGTTAACCCATAAAGAACCACAAACAACACACAGGAACAGAACTGCAGCGAGAGCAAAGACAGAAGGTCACAGCCAGAGGTAACGGCTGTGACAACGATGTTCAGACTATCAGGCGATGTTTCATAAGTTTCAGGTACACACTTATATTTCAGATGGCCTAATTATTTAAGAGGCTGTTTTTAATTGCACAGATGTATCAAGTGGGCCGTGCCCCTTAATGATTGGCTCCAATATGTTGTGGCAGTGGTCACATGTATGCATTTAATATTGCTAGTTTTTACCATTTGTAGACTTGACAAGGGCTACTGCGTAGCCGAAACGTTGTATTTTGTCTGTGTGTGCACTCAAGGCTTCCAATAAAAGACGCATTGGATATGCTGCTGTGATTCCGATTTTACATTGTTATTCCTGGACTGCTGGGATCTGTTGCATTCCGGTTTTTGGTCTAAAGGTCCGGTTGTGCTGTTCTTTCACCTTTGTTTTGCTGCAGAATAAGGTTGTCATGACACTTTTAGCTCACAGTGAAGCCCATAAAAACAAACCCCCCCAAAACCAAGGCAGAATTCTGTTTCTTTGTTTTTTTCTACTTTCCACAGGCCACAAATATTTTTCCGCTTTCCAATACAAGATATGGTAAATTTAATAGTACCATTAAAAAAAAAAAAACTCGTCCCAGAAAAAATAAGCCCTCATGTGACTGTGCGAAAAAAATAATAATATATAAACCTAGATGCAATGGAAAAATGGAAATGTAAAAATCAGAGTTGGCCTGGTTCCTAAGAGGTTAATTGAACATTTCTATAGTAATTCTTTTTATATACTGTCTTTGTATTTGAAGTGTTTTTTTAAGACCTAAGAAAACAACAAACTTCATCCCTCGAATGAGTTGAAGCAGTGACAGGAGATACTGTGTTTTCTTCAAAATAAGAATATTCAGCTTTACAATGGAATGATAAATGGGGCCATCTTATAGAAAAACACATTTCCCTACCAGTACCTAGTGACACACAGGATGTCTACTTCTATGGTTCCAGTCTTATCAATAAAACTGACACCATGCTTATTTTCACTGGATTTTATAACTGCTTTGTATTCATGGGTAGACAATGTTTAATGATCCCATCTATGAATCAAATATATAGCAAAGCAAGGAAGATAAAGGTGGACCATTTATCAACAATACATTTATTAGAGTGATCTGAAAAATATATGTATTTTTTTAAGTATAGGAACTGGAAAATGTCAGGTTATGTACTGTAGAACTATTCTTCCAAGAGTTTATTTTCTATGGTATTTTAGTTCTTAGTATATTTAAGGTGCTTGAGGTTTGCTAATATACTTAGAGATGATGACCCAAATGTCATGCATTTTCATTACTCATTTTGTCAGTAATCTTAGTATAAGATGGTTTACAGTTTACACACAAAAGTAAAGATAAAAAGAATATAAAAAGAATTGTATTTGTTATATAATTGTCTGCTTCATATCCTGCCCCAATATACACTTCGGTTTTGCTCCCATTTTGCAGGAGCTGAAATCAAAGATCTGAAACATTTTCTACATACACAAAAGACCCATTACTCTCACATATTGTTCACAAATCTGTCTAAATCTGTGTTAGTGAGCACTTCTCCTTTGCTGAGATAATCCATCCCATCTGACAGGTGTGGCATATCAAGGTGCTGATTAGACAGCATGAATATTGCACAGGTGTGCCTTAGACTGCCCACAATAAAAAGCCACTCTGAAATGTGCAGTTTGATCACACAGCACAATGCCAGAGATGTCGCAACGTTTGAGGGAGCGTGCAATTGGCATGCTCACTCTAGGAATGTCTACCAGAGCTGTTGCCCGTGCAATGAATGTTTATTTCTCTACCATAAGCCGTCTCCAAAGGCGTTTCAGAGAATTTGACAGTACATCCAACTGGCCTCACAACTGCAGACCACGTGTAACCACACTAGCCCAGGACCTCGACATCCAGCATGTTCACCTCCATGATCATCTGAGACTAGCCTCCAGGGCAGCTGCAGCAACAATTGGTTTGCATAACCAAAGAATTTCTGCACAAACTGTCAGAAACCATCTCAGGGAAGCTCATCTGTATGCTCGTCCTGGTCTGAACCTGACTGCAGTTCTTTGTCGTAACCGACTTGAGTGGGCAAATGCTCACATTCAATGGCGTATGGCATGTTGAATATGCGCTCTGTTCGTGGATGAGTCCCGGTTTTCACTGTTCAGGGCAGATGGCAGACAGCGTGTGTGGCGTCGAGTGGGTGAGTGGTTTGCTGATGTCAACGTGGTGGATCGGGTGGCCCATGGTGGCGGTGGGGTTATGGTATGGGCAGGCATATGTTATGGACAACGAACACAGGTGCATTTTATTGATGGCATTTTGAATGCACAGAGATACTGTGACGAGATCCTGAGGCCCATTGTTGTGCCATTCATCCACGACCATCACCTCATTTTGCAACATGATAATGCACGACCCATATTGCAAGGATCTGTACACAATTCCTGGAAGCTGAAAACATCCCAGTTCTTGCATGGCCAGCATACTCACCGGACATGTCACCCATTGAGCATGTTTGGGATGCTCTGGATTGGCGTATGCGACAGCGTGTTCCAGTTCCTGCCAATATTCTGCAACTTTACACAGCTATTGAAGAGGAGGGAACCAACATTCCACAAGCCACGATCAACAACCTGATCAACTCTATGCGACGGAGATTAGAGAAAGCCGCGAAAATAAAATTTTCAGTTTGCGAACGGCAAACGCGAATTTCCTCAAATGTTCGCGAACCGGGCGAACCGCCATAGACTTCAATAGGCAGGCGAATTTTAAAACCCACAGGGACTCTTTCTAGCCACAGTAGTGATGGAAAAGTTGTTTCAAGGGGACTAACACCTGGACTGTGGCATGCCAGAGGGGGATCCATGGCAAAACTCCCATGGAAAATTACATAGTTGACGCAGAGTTGGGTTTTAATCCATAAAGGGCATAAATGACCTAACAATCAATTTTTTTTTGATCAACGTGGTTTAAAACATCCAGTGTGTGTATACGATCAGGTATGATGTTGTATCGATCAGGTAGTGTAAGGGTTACGCCCGCTTCGTAGACATTGACAGACCAAACTCCCCTTTTAATGCACCGCAAACAACCGCAAACAGTTTATTTGCCCAACCGCAAACTCCCCATTTGCACAAGGTTGGATACCAAGCTAGCCATGTCCCGTTGATGTCATTGAAGGTTTCTTCCTCCACCCAGCCACGTACGACACCAAGGGTCCCCGAAAGGTGAATTGAATAGATTTCGAACGGGGAGATGGTTAAAAAAACGCTGGCTCCCTCCCCTTTGTTTGAATCCACGGTCACTGTGTCTGCGCCGTGCAATTTACTCTTACACCCGATATAAGTCACTGGCTTGCAACTGCGATTATATTTATTACAGAGAAAAAATAAATTTACTTTAGTTTTATCTGCAAGGTATTGTGACACCCTGTAACGGTATGAGTGGTGGCCTGGCCAGTGGCCACAGTACAGTCTGTGTGGGCCTGACACTCACTGGCTTGCAACTGCAATTCTATTTATTACAGAGAAATAATAAATTGACTTTAGTTTTATCTGCAAGGTATTGTGACACCCTGTAACGGTATGAGTGGTGGTCTGGCCAGTGGCCACAGTACAGTCTGTGTGGGCCTGACACTCACTGGCTTGCAACTGCGATTATATTTATTACAGAGAAATAATAAATTAACTTTAGTTTTATCTGCAAGGTATTGTGACACCCTGTATGAATGGTGTGCACACAGTACAGTCTGTGAGCCTGCAGCCTCTCACTGTCTGGCAACTGCGATTATATAAAAAAAAAAAATTTGACTTTTTTATCTGCAAGGTACTGTGACACCCTATATGAGTGGTGTGCACACAGTACAGCTGTGGGCCTGCAGCCTCTCACACACGGGCAGGCAACTGCAATATATATATATACACTCACCTAAAGAATTATTAGGAACACCTGTTCTATTTCTACACAACCATTTCTAGGGTTTACAAAGAATGGTGTGAAAAGGGAAAAACATCCAGTATGCGGCAGTCCTGTGGGCGAAAATGCCTTGTTGATGCTAGAGGTCAGAGGAGAATGGGCCGAATGAATCAAGTTGATAGAAGAGCAACGCTGACTGAAATAACCACTCATTACAACCGAGGTATGCAGCAAAGCATTTGTGAAGCCACAACACGCACAACCTTGAGGCGGATGGGCTACAACAGCAGAAGACCCCACCGGGTACCACTCATCTCCACTACAAATAGGAAAAAGAGGCTACAATTTGCACAAGCTCACCAAAATTGGACTGTTGAAGACTGGAAAAATGTTGCCTGGTCTGATGAGTCTCGATTTCTGTTGAAACATTCGAATGGTAGAGTCCGAATTTGGCGTAAACAGAATGAGAACATGTATCCATCATGCCTTGTTACCACTGTGCAGGCTGGTGGTGGTGGTGTAATGGTGTGGGGGATGTTTTATGGGCACACTTTAGGCCCCTTAGTGCCAATTGGCCATCGTTTAAATGCAACGGGCTACCTGAGCATTGTTTCTGACCATCATGTACCCATCCTCTGATGGCTACTTCCAGCAGGATAATGCACCATGTCACAAAGCTCGAATCATTTCAAATTGGTTTCTTGAACATGACAATGAGTTCACTGTACTAAAATGGCCCCCACAGTCACCAGATCTCAACTCAATAGAGCATCTTTGGGATGTGGTGGAATGGGAGCTTCGTGCCCTGGATGCGCATCCCTCAAATCTCTATCAACTGCAAGATGCTATCCTATCAATATGGGCCAACATTTCTAAAGAATGCTATCAGCACCTTGTTGAATCAATGCCACGTAGAATTAAGGCAGTTCTGAAGACAAAAGAAGGTCCAACACTGTATTAGTATGGTGTTCCTAATAATTCTTTAGGTGAGTGTGTGTGTATATATATATATATATATATATATATATACAAAAAAAGCAGACTGATGTACCAGCCCTAAAAAGGGCTTTTTGGGGGGCTGTCAGGACGCTGTCCTCACAGCAGATGAGTCTGTGGACACAGAACACTGCCCTAGCTATCGATTTCCCTATTAAATCAGCAGCAGCTACACTGTCCCTTCTCTAACTAAGAATGCAGCTTCCGAATGAATCTAAAATGGATATTGTCCAGGAGGTGGAAGTGTCTGGGAGGGAGGGTCTGCTGCTGATTGGCTGCAATGTGTCTGCTGACTGTGAGGTACAGGGTCAAAGTTTTCTCAATGATGATGTATAGGGGGCGGACCGAACATCGCATATGTTCACCCGCCGCGGCGAACGCGAACAAGCCATGTTCACCGTGAACTGTTCGCCGGCAAATAGTTTGGGACATCACTAACAGAGATGTGTTGCACTGCGCAAGACTAATGGTGGCCACACCAGATAATGACTGGTTTTTTGACCCCCCCAGTAAGGCAAAACTGTGCACATTTCAGAGTTGTCTATGATTTTGTAGGAAGTATAAGGCACACCTGTGCAATATTCATACAGTCTAATCAGCACCTTGATATGCCACACCTGTGAGGTGGGATGGATTATCTCGGCAAAGGAGACGTGCTCACTAACACAGATTTAGACAGATTTGTGAACAATATTTGAGGGTAATGCGTCTTTTGTGTAGAAAATGTTTCAGATCTTTGAGTTCAGCTCATGCAAAATGGGAGAAAAACCAAAAGTGTTGCGTTTATGTTTTTGTTCAGTGTACATGGGGTGTTTTTTATTTCAGTTCAACTGGTTATGTACCTGAAAAACATATATCCTATTGAAGGCATTTACAAAATACAAAACTGTATAGTAAGGTTATTAAATATTATGTTAGGACAATCGTAAAACTTTTTCTCGCCCTAATGATATTGATCTAGGTGCGCAGGTCCACCCAAGCCATTCCAACAGAGGCAAAATAACTTTGAGGTTTAGTGGTTCTCAGTTAGATGAGGGCTTGTTTGGAATATCTCATAGTGCACAAGGCTGCCATTGTAAGGTATGCTGACTGTTATCTGTGTCATGGATAGATTGGGCACATACCTGGCTTTTGGCATATAGCCTTTGTGTGGTTGTCTATTGTATGTCATATGTAATAGGAGTATAAGATGCATCCAGCCATCCTCATAATGCTGTTTCCAAACCATTTTGGTGGGGTATCCATCAATTTCTAACCTTTTATTATGAACTAGACACCCTCTTCTCTTCAGAGCAGGGGGTGCCTGGTTGTCTCCCATTGACTTCCATTATACTCGGGTGCTCAGCTGAGCACATGAATATAGCAATGTGTTTGGGCCGAACACCGAATACTTTGGTGCTCGCTCATCCCCTGAAAACAGAATGTATAAAATCTTTGCTAATTTATTTTAAATCTTGCATTGACATAAGTATTCAGATTCTTTACTCAGGACTTGAAGCACCTTTTGCAGGAATTCCAGCCTCTAGTCTGCTTGTGTATAATGCCACAAGATTTGCAAACCTGGATTTAGAGATTTTCTGCTATTCCCTGCAGATCATCTCAAGCTCTTTCAGGTTGGATGGGGAACATTGATAAATAACCATTTTCAAGTCTCTCTGGAGATTTTCCATGGGGTCAAGTCTCTGGCTGGACCACTCAAGGACATTCACAGAGTTGTCCCTAACCCACTACTGTGTTATTTTGGTTGTCTGATTAGGGTCATTGTCTTGTTGAAAGTGGGAACCTTCATTTCTGAGGTCCACAACACGCTGCATTAGGTTCTCATTAAGAATATCTCTGTACTTTGTTTCATTCATCTTTCCCTCAACTTGAGCAATACATGCAACTTCACATTTTATCAGGTCTGAGTAGATATTACTGATTGGTGCACTAAGTATTGTTGTGAACTTGTGACATCACTGCACTATGTCTGTAGCATGTATGTATGGACAGCAGAACATATCACACTATCTAACACCCTGCACTGGAACCTATCAGCTGCACTATATCACCATCTAACCTACACTGACTGACTATCTCCCACTAACTATTAGTATTTTATATATGAGCTAACTAACTATCTAACATAATTAGATAAGGAATAGGATCCAGATTAAAGCACAGAGCACAGCAATGTGACTGCTCTCTCTCTCTCAGAACGGTAAAAAAAACTGCAGAAAATGGCTTTCTTATCTAGTATGGGGTAGGCAACTTTCCTATTGGTTGCTAGGGATGTTGCTAAGCTCTGACAAAGATACTGAAGGCTTCTCTTTGCCCCACAAGCAAGAAGGTAGGTTACTGATGAAAAAAACAATCTAGAATATTCACAATTACGAATATATAGCACTATATTCTACATCTTCGCAAATTCTTGTAGTGCCGATTTCCGCGATAAAAATTAGTGATTAGAATATTTGCCATCAACACTATTTATGTAAACCACAGAATAAACAACCAGATTAACTATTGTATTTGTGGATCACGGGTGCAAAGGATGGCTATAGGTCACCCACAGAAATAACAGACAGATTAACAGCCTAACATTGTCCCTCACTTGAGCTGCGTCCTGTCTGTACACTAGTTAGAGCAGAATGGCGGCGCCACATGTGATCCAGCTTTTATACAGGCTGGGTCACATGCTGCGCCGGCCAATCATAGCCATGCCAATACTAGGCATGACTGTGATGGCTTCGTAGTGCCCACAGCTAAAAATCTTGTTGATTGACTGCACTACAGCCTTTTAACAAACTTTATTCAACATCTGAACACCGAACACGGACTTCCGCGACAAAGTCTGTGTTTGGGTTATAGTGCCCAAAACCTTGATGTTTGGTATGAACCCGAACTTTACCATTTGGGTTTGCTCATCCCTACTTGTGAACAGCATGAGACGTCGTTGTCAAGCTGCAATTGATTGCTCAAGGCCATATGACAAGTTATTGAGACATTTTTTGTGGGGGTATACCCATCACTGTTGTTGGCTTT
Organism: Bufo gargarizans; assembly: GCF_014858855.1. Taxonomy (NCBI): domain Eukaryota; kingdom Metazoa; phylum Chordata; class Amphibia; order Anura; family Bufonidae; genus Bufo; species Bufo gargarizans. Next base: position 76,835,897 of record NC_058080.1, read on the forward strand.
TGTTTCAGTAAGGCTACTTTCACACTAGCATTTTCAATTCCGCTATTGAGATCCATCATAGGATCTCAATAGCAGATGAAAACACTTTAGTTTTGTCCCTATTCATTGTCAATGGGGTCAAAACTGAACTGAGCAAAACAGACTGCACCAAAATGCATTCCGTTCCGTTTGGTTGCGCTCCCATCGCAAGCAGCGTTTTTCTGCCCGCGATGTGGTGCGGAGCAAGACGGATCTGTCCTGACACACAATGTAAGTCAATGGGGGTGGATCCGTTTGTCCCCCATTGACTTTCATTGGTGTTCATGACGGATCCATCATGGCTATATAAGACATAATAAACCAGATCCGTTCATGACGGATGCATGCGGTTGTATTATTGTAACGGAAGCGTTTTTGCAGAACCATGACGAATCAGCAAAAAACGCTAGTGTGAAAGTAGCCTAAATTATTTGAGATGAGGAAATAACCACTGCATGCTTCTACTCAAATGCCCTACTTTCATGATATATCACTGTAGCATGAACTTTTCACATTTTCCATAAACTTCACCCAAAAGCCAAATATCCCTAACTTTTTGTGAGTAGTGTATATTTTTATTTGTGCTCCTATTTTACCAGTGAAGTCAATTGTATTATGTGTTGTTCTGTCCCCAGATTCAGTTCCAGTTGTTTCTGTCTCTTTATCAGTTGACATGGCATTTTAACTGTTGTAATTCATTTGCATTACATTGTGTCGTAACAGCACCATCTATTGATGAGTTTAGGTATTTCACCCAGCCTGTTTTTTCTCTATGCATTATGGGAGTCCCAGTGCATTGTGGGTAGTTCCTGGTTCTTGCTAGTCTTGTGCTGGTACAGCAAACAGCCATCATCTTATGTCTCAGCAATCATGCTCTCTCACTGGTTTTCCTGTCACATCATCTGTTATTCAGCCTGTTTTTGAGCATAGTCGTTTCACCTTTCCTGTCAGTCTACGAGCAATAAAGAGAACCTTAAAGCGGAACAGTCTCTTTTCTCTCAGAGGACAAAAAGGTTTAGCTACATGTCAGATTACACACCGTGCTAACGTGTATGAGGACAGTATAGTGAAACGACTGCTGAGAACAAGCTCAGTGAATAACTGCCAAAGACAGCAGTGAAATGACTGCTGAGAACAAGCTCTGAAGATCAGACTGACGGAGCCGCCATTATCCACGTGGAGCCTACTTACGGATATCGCAGCAGTCTCCTAACAGTCGCAACATGTCTATTAGTCGAGCATCTTCCATTAAGACAAGGTCTCAGATAAGTGGCTCTAATAGGACATCGATCAGAGAAGCTGCCGCCATTGCCCGCGCCAAAGCAGAAGCAGCAAAGGCAAAAGCCAGCTTCATAGAACAAGAGGTGCAGATAAAGCTAGAGAAAGCGCAACTTGAAGCTTCTCTAGAAAAACTGGCCGCAGATAAAGAGACAGCAGCTGCCATAGCGGAAGCAGAGTATCTAGAAGCCACGGAACTTCAGGAAACCAAGAGTCATCGCAGCAATGTCCATCCAGAAGTTGAATACCAAGATCCAGAACAGCGTACCTTACAATATGTCTATCAACATTCCAAGTCGGACGACGACCCAGATCCACAGCTTAATACAAAGCGGTTTGTTGACAAGCCAAGCCTACCTGCTTATTTGGATCATCAGAAAGTCGACTATCGGTCTCCTTGCAGCAGACTAGAGAATACACATCAGAGTGAAACTGCCTACAACAACTTCTCTCCAGAACAGAGAATCAGAAATCCGCCCCTGCTAAGAGAGATGCCCTTTGCTTCAGAACGGTATTACACAGACAGGATTAAACCAGAGACTTCCAACAGGTATGGCCATGCACCACACATTCACTCTGACAACACACCACCAGCCGGTTCCAGCGCCAATCAAGCCACAATGGACTTTGCCAGGTTCCTTGCTCGACGTGAGCTGGTCAACAAGGGACTTGTAAAGTTCAGCGACTGTGCTGAGAACTATAGAGCTTGGCGAGCTTCCTTCCAAAATGCCATCAGAGACTTAGGTCTGTCTTGTAGTGAAGAACTGGATCTCCTGGTAAAATGGCTGGGAAGTGAGTCTGCCGAACACGCTAGAAGGATTAGAGACATCAATGTAAATTATCCAGACATGGGTCTAAAAAGGGTCTGGGAGAGACTTAATGAGGTTTATGGCGCAGCAGAGGTAATAGAAAGCGCCTTATTTAAGAGAATTGAGGACTTTCCTAAAATAGTGAACAAAGGCTATTCAAAGCTTAGAGAGTTAAGTGACTTATTAATGGAACTGAGTGTAGCAAAGGTAGAAGGGGATCTGGTGGGATTGACATTTCTTGACACTGCTAGAGGTGTGAATCCCATAGTTCAGAAGCTTCCATACAACTTGCAAGAGAAGTGGGTCATGTATGGTTCTCGGTATAAACAGACTTACAATGTACCATTTCCTCCATTTAATGTGTTTGTAGATTTTGTCTCTGAACAAGCAAAAATCAGAAATGATCCTAGCTTTGATTTCATGATGTCATGTGCCACCACCTCACTCAGTAAATCTCGTAGGGCAACGGTGGAGGTCCACAAAACTAACGTTTCTTCCACAGGTGCAGTCCATAAAGAGTTCAGCTCCTATCAAGGAGGAGACAAACCCAAGGACCCGACCAGACAGTGTCCCTTACACAGGAAGCCTCATTCTCTACTTAAGTGCAGAACCTTCAGAGAAAAGTCACTGGAAGACCGCAAGACCTTCCTCAAGGAGAACAACATCTGTTTTAAATGCTGCTCGTCAACTTCGCACTTCGCCAGGGACTGTGAGGTTAGTGCAAAGTGTGCCGAATGTGACAGCTCAAACCATAACACAGCTCTACACCCTGGGCCACCATCATGGGCTTCATCCAAAACCCAAGAGCAAAGCGGGGAGCTGAAGGACACAAATACTGACACTTTGGCAGTTACTTCTAAATGTACGGAGGTTTGCAGAGACCTCAGAGGAGGCAGATCCTGCTCTAAAATCTCCCTAGTGAAGGTTTACCCAGCAGACGACCGAAGCAAAGCCATCAAAGTGTATGCAATTCTAGACGATCAAAGCAACAGGTCGTTAGCGAAGTCTGCCTTCTTTGATAGCTTCGACATCAAAGGACCCGGTGCCCCCTACTCTCTAAGAACTTGTGCTGGTACTGTGGAAACAGCCGGAAGGAGGGCAAGCGGCTACATAGTTGAGTCCAGCGATGGTCAAGTGCGTCTGCCTTTACCAACTATACTGGAATGTAACCAGATTCCTGACAACAGGTCCGAGATACCCACGCCAGAAGTAGCAGCGCATCAGCCTCACCTGAAGCGTATAAGACACCTGATCCCGAACCTTGATCCTGAAGCTCAGATAGTATTACTCCTCGGGAGGGATATCCTACAGGTCCACAAGGTTAGAGAGCAGATTAATGGACCTCACAACGCTCCATACGCCCAGAGACTAGACCTAGGATGGGTCATTGTAGGAGAAGTCTGTTTGGGAGGTGTACACAAACCAACAACTGTCTACAGCATGCTTACCAGTACACTTGAGAATGGACGCCCATCTCTTCTCCAACCATGCGAAAATCACTTCTTCATCAAGGAACTGCCTCAAAGCACTTCATCACCAGGTACCTTTGCAGGTCCCACCTACGATGACTTCGTCTGGGATGCCAATCAAGACCACCTGGGATCCACAGTCTTCCGCAAGACTAAAGAAGACAATCGTATAGCGATGTCATTCGAAGATAGACTGTTCCTAGATATAATGGAGCAGGGAATGGTGCAGGACGAAACAAGAAGCTGGGTTGCACCTCTACCCTTTAAACCTCAAAGACAACGCTTACCCAACAATAGAGAGCAAGTTTTCAAGCGATTTGTCTCTCTCAGGCACAACCTAAGAAGCAAACCTGAGATGAGAGATCACTTCTTTACCTTCATGGAAAAGATATTCCGGAATGGTCATGCAGAGCTAGCACCTGTACTTCGAGACTCGGAAGAGCGCTGGTACCTGCCCATGTTTGAACTAGTAGACCCCCATGCTGATGTTGAGATACGTCCTCAGGTATCTGTGTTACATACGGAGACTCTGGACCACCACCTGAAATCCCACAGATTCAGTAGGTTCTCTACTTGGAGATCTCTTGTCCGTGCCATCACTTGCCTGACCCACATTGCTCGGTCGTACAAAGCAACCTCATCGGCAGATAAAGATATCTGTAGAGGTTGGCATCATTGTAAACATGTCTACACAGCTCTCGATCTAGAGCGGTCAAAAAATGTAATTATCCAGGCTGTACAGCATGAAACCTATGCTACGGAAATCGACTGTGTCGTCAGCCAAAGACCCGTGCCTAAAGGTAGTGTTTTAAGGAAACTAGACCCAGTGATCGATGAAGATGGGCTTTTAAGGGTAGGTGGACGCCTTATGGAAGCAGATGTAGGCCTAGCAGAGAAACATCCTGTGATAGTTCCTGGACAGCATCATATAGCTACTCTGCTCGTGCAACATTACCATGAACAGACAAAGCACCAAGGTCGTCTGTTTACTGAAGGAGCTCTAAGAGCAGCCGGAATGTGGATAGTTGGAGCTAAAAGATGTGTATGCAGATTCATATTTAAATGTGTTACCTGTCGGAAACTCCGTGGTATGTCACAGGCACCGAAGATGGCAAACCTCCCGTATGACCGACTAAGTATGGATCCACCCTTCACCAATGTTGGCCTAGACGTGTTTGGACCTTGGCCTGTGGTTGTCCGACAAACCAGGGGAGGCCGTGCGCACGGGAAACGTTGGGCGATTATGTTCACCTGTCTGTCCATCAGAGCTGTCCATATTGAAGTAATTGAATCTATGGATACTTCTTGTTTCATTAATGCTTTCCGATGTTTCATTGCCATTAGAGGACCTGTCAAACACATTCGTTCTGACCGAGGCACAAACTTTGTCGGAGCAGCAAGAGAACTACAACTCTCTTCCAACTTGGATGTTAACAACATAGAAAGATACCTCAGTGAACGAGGATGTACTTGGACCTTCAACCCACCACACTCTTCTCACATGGGAGGTGCTTGGGAGAGGATGATAGGCATCGCACGGAGAATCCTCGACTCAATCTTCTTACAAGAAGGATCTTCAAAGCTGACTCATGAAAGCCTGACTACCTTCATGGCAGAAGTATCGGCTATCATAAATGCCAGACCGCTAACCCCGATTTCTAGCGATCCTGATGACCCAACAGTTCTCACACCCGCCACACTGCTTACCCAAAAGACTGAACAAATGTGTGCTCCATCTGGAGAATTCAATTCCAAAGATCTTTACAAAAATCGATGGAGACAAGTACAGAGTCTCTCAAACTCGTTCTGGGACAAGTGGAAAAAGCAATACATTCCCACTCTGCAACCAAGGAGAAAGTGGCAAACCAACAAGCCTAACCTCCAGACTGGCGATGTAGTCCTAATGAAAGACTGCCAGTGACGGAGAAACGAGTGGCCGTTAGTACTTGTGACTAAGACATTCCCAAGTAAGGACGGAATTATACGCAAAGTAGAATTGAAAATACGGAGACAGGGAGAGACCAAATTGTTCCTCAGACCAGTAGGAGAACTCGTTCTACTGTTTGCACCAAAAGAATACAATAGTGACGTCGGTTGACGTCAAGCGGGGAGTGTTCTGTCCCCAGATTCAGTTCCAGTTGTTTCTGTCTCTTTATCAGTTGACATGGCATTTTAACTGTTGTAATTCATTTGCATTACATTGTGTCGTAACAGCACCATCTATTGATGAGTTTAGGTATTTCACCCAGCCTGTTTTTCTCTATGCATTATGGGAGTCCCAGTGCATTGTTGGTAGTTCCTGGTTCTTGCTAGTCTTGTGCTGGTACAGCAAACAGCCATCATCTTATGTCTCAGCAATCATGCTCTCTCACTGGTTTTCCTGTCACATCATCTGTTATTCAGCCTGTTTTTGAGCATAGTCGTTTCACCTTTCCTGTCAGTCTACGAGCAATAAAGAGAACCTTAAAGCGGAACAGTCTCTTTTCTCTCAGAGGACAAAAAGGTTTAGCTACATGTCAGATTACACACCGTGCTAACGTGTATGAGGACAGTATATGTGTTATGATTTCTATAATAGGCAACAAATAAAAGTAAAACATAGAATACACAACATAATGTATAGAGTGACTGAACATGTCATTAAGATTTCCAATAATATGGTATCATGAGAGCATAGAGCATAATAAACTGTTACATTATGTCTCTGGCTCACTAATGCTCCTGCTTAAACCCTTCACGGGAAGTAGAATAAATTAGAAAATAAAAGTATTTGCTTGAATAATAACCAATTTTGCAGCACTTATGGTACATTAATAGAAGAACAGTAAAGCAACAGAAAACTAATCTGAAACACAGAATTGCTGACTTCAACTTGAGATCCTTAATTCATTACACAATAAATATTGTTTAAACATTTGAATGCCTTCTTATTAGAAACAATTACGACATAATTAAAGAGCAAGCTTAAATTAACGTGATAAAAAGCACAATTCAACGACAAATTGAAATGATTTAAAGTAATTGGAGGTAATTACAAAAACGGACAATGGGATTAATAAATCATATGAATTGTAGAATTTACATTAAAGTAAAATTGGAATTCGGGAACCTGAATTTTATTTGCCTTGTATTGATAAATATTTTTGTGCTCTAGAAATAAAAAGACCATTTAGCTACAGAAAAAGTAAATCTCATACTGATGAAATTACTATTATTGTTATTACGAAACAATTTAATGATGTTCTACCTGAAAGCTATTGTTATTAAATGTAGACTAAACTTATTATTCCGGAGATGTCCATTGTCTCACTGAAGAATATGTCTGTGTAAAGGGATCATACGTGGCCAGATTTTCCAGCCAAAGGAAGATAAATGGAGCAATTCCTCTACCACCTGAGGCCATAACAGGGACATCTTCACCCTTCATTTAGAATTCATGTAAGCAACTGAAAGTTTACTTTCAAAGCCAAGATGCAACTGGCACTACCTTAGTCCACATTGCAGTAGTCCCTCAAATTCCAATGGCATTAGGTTACAATTAGAAATGAGCCAATCCATTTTAACAATTCAATCAATTCTAACAAATGGATTTGTCTCAACTGCAGGTAAAAAAGCATGCTCATGTGGTTGCTGGATGACAAGTATCTTTTGCACAAAAATATTTAAACTTTTTGGTATTTTTACCTCTCTCGCGTACCTTAAATCTTATTTTTGGTAATGCATTTCTGGGAGTTTTCGAACCAAATAGTGTTTTTTTATAGATTGATGTTAAGTTGAAATATTTTCAACTTACAATGATGGTCCCAAGACCAATTATTATTGTACCTTAAAGAGGGCCTATAACTAGCCTTAAGCGAACCCGAACTGTAAAGTTTGTGTTCGTACCGAACTTTACGATTTTTTTACCCCGGGCACGAACCCAAACATTTCTGCAAAAGATCGGGTTTAAGTTCGGTGTTTACCGATTTAATTGCGCTTTTCGAAAGGCTGCAGGGCAACCAATCAACAAGCGTTTAACTCGTATGCCCTTCAAAAGCCATCACAGCCATGCCTACTAATGGCATGGCTGTGATTGGCCAGTGCAGCATGTGACATAGCCTCTATATAAGCTGGAGTCACGTAGTGCCGCACGTCACTTTGCTCTTACTAGTGTAGGGATAGGATGCTGCTGCTGTGAGGGAGGGAATAGGAAAGAATCTATCTGATATCAGAATTTGTTGTTAACTCTGTGATCTACAGCGATAATTTTTTGTGGGTGCAATGTAACATTTTTGTACCCTGCCCAGTGACACAGAAAAATACGTTTGATCCGTCTGTTAGTTAGGTGAGCGTAAGCAGCCATTTTGTGCAAGTTCAGTGCATCAGCACAGCATCTGTGCCAGAGACAATAATTTTATCCTGTTCTTTTAGTTCAGTGGGCAAAATATACCCATTTTTTAAATGCACCTGCACTGCATATGTGCCAGAGGAGAGGAAAATAATATAGGGAATCCGTCTGTGAGTTCAGGGACCCAGGGGCTGACATATTCACATTTCTTTTCTGTAAAGTACCCCCGTGCTGCATATGTGAGTGCAATTCAGTAAATACATCTGTTAGGTTCTAGGGGGACAAATTATAATTTTTTTGCTAAAAAGTAAATTTGTGCCCTGCACTGCATTTGTGATAGTGAAAGAAAATCAGTTAAATCCCTCTATTTAATTGTGGGTGAAAAATTCATATATTTTTTGGGGCTATAAAGTACCTGGGGCCTGCACTGCAAATCTAATAGTGAAATAAAATCAGTAAATCCATCTGTTTCACTGTGGGTGAAAAAATAATATAATATTTCCATAAAGTACCTTTGCGGCCTGCGCTGCATTTCTGACAATCCAATAAAACAGTTAAATACTGCTGTTACATTGTCGTTTGAAAAAAACTCACTTTTTGTGTGAGATAGTACATTTGCAGCCTGAGCTGCATTTCTCACATCTAAAATAAATATAAAAAATGAAATAGTTATTCAGTCAACAACTGAATGTTGGGCAACAAACCAATTTTTGTGTGAAGTACACCTGCAACTACATATGTGCCAGGGACAATAATATAGTTAATCGGTCTGTGAGTTCAGCGGTTGACATATTTTCATTGTTGGCTGTTTTATACCACTGCTCTACAGAGCAGACAGTGAAATAATTAAGAAATTTGTCTGTTACATTGGTGGGTGACATTAACCCTTTTTTGGCAGTTTTATACCCCTGCTCTACATAGCAGACAGGGAAATTATTTTAAAAAATGTGTCTGTTACATTGGTGGGTGACATTAACCCATTTTTGCCATTTAAAAACCCCTGCTCTGCATAGGTCACAGGGACCAAAATTTTTAAAAAAATCGTCTGTTCCATTGGTGGGTAAAATTAACCAATTTTTGCCATTGAAAAACCCCTGCTCTGCATTGCTGACAGGGAACTAAATTTAGTAAAAATGTCTGTTAGTTCGGTGGGTGACCGCAAAAAATGAGCAGAGCGTCAAATAAGGGACGTGGCCCTGGTCGTGGTGCTGCTGGTGTTGGTGCAGCTCCTGTCGCAGGGAGAGGACGTGGTCTATCTGTGCCAGCTACACACCCATGGAATCAAGATCATGCGAGTGACCTGTGTAATTTGGAGGAAGAGGCAGTAATTCGCACAGAACCACCAGCACAGCAATAGAGGGAGCAGGGTGCAAAAACGATGCGGCCGTCCCCTAGACAGTACGCCTGCTACTGCCCACCACACCAAGGGACCGAGCACACCAAAGCCAGCCTCAATGAGTTCCCTGGTGTGGCAGTTCTTCAGACAATGTGCTGACAACAAGACACAAGTGGTTTGCATGCTGTGCAATCAGAGCCTGAAGCGAGGCATAAGTGTTCTAAACCTGAGCACAACCTGCATGACCAGGCATCTAAGTGCAAAGCATGAGCTGCAGCGGAGTATATCATGAACGTACTTGTACGCAGACGTATACCGCACGTGACAAGGGGTGGTTAACTTCTGGTTAACCCTTTATAGATACAATTCGGTATACTGCCAAAATGTGTTTTAACGGCACACAAACTGACTACCGGTCACTCACCCTCTTGCAGAGCAGGGAATAAACCAGGTCCCGCTTGCTGACCGATCGCAATCGTTCAGCCAAGCAACAATAAAAATGACCTTTCTCACACAAATTGGTAACGTTACTCTCTTCAGAGACAGGATTCGTTAATTCCTTTGCTTAGAACACGGAATACTTTTTTTAATAAAAGGTGAAAGGAAAAACAGAGCATATATACATTTACAGAAAATTGACTATTCTAGATAATAATAATTCAAGGTAATAGTAATTCACGACAGTTAAAATAAAAGGGATAATGGATGAAAAGTATACTTAAGTTCCTCTGTTTCAGTCCTTGAAGCCGTTGTGCAATCCGATTGGTATATTATCAGTGGACCCTGAGCACTGACATTCAGAATGCAATACAAATCCAGGTGTTAAGGCAAGGCAGGGTTCCCATTCAATGCCATGACAGCATCTTATAACAGTTTTAAAACAGGAGGTGCCAGCAGTTCTGCCCACCAATGGTACAAACGTGTGGGCAGGGTCGAGGAGGTGTCAGCAAGGTTTATGACACAGCTAAGGTCAGCCCAGAATGTCCTTATTCTGGCTGAGCCTACAGTTCTGTGGAACCACTAAATACAGCTATGACATTCATGCATTAATGACACTTAGGATTTTACAAGTCTAACAAGACCAAACTTGACTCTGCTGGGGCTATTAGTTCTCCAGGACAGCTTAAAGCTGGCTTTTCAGCCTTCCAAGGGCACAAGAACATACTGTTTGATATCTCCGTGAACACACTGGTCCTCGGAGGTTGAATCCGGCCTTAACCAGTGCAGAATATGGCTACGACCAGAAATATGAAAAATTACTATGTTTGAGTCCCTCAAAGGTTCAATAGGTCGCTTTCTCATCTCTCTCTGCTCCCCTACTGGGACTGTAGTCAGAATGTCTGGCTAATGTTATCCCAGGATCCAATATTTTACGATGAGGCAGGGGTGCTTTTGAAGCTCCCATCCTTATCTTTATGACGGGGAAGTCTTCTTTTAAAGCAGAATAAAGGGGGCCTCTAGGCCTGTGAGTGTGTGTGTATTTAAAAAGGGCACTCTACTTGGGGTACTCTCGTCACAGAGTAGACACCTCTAAAACCAAGAAAGGTCTCTGGCTCCTCCTGCTTCCTCTTCTGCTGCAGTCTTGGCCTCTTCATCCCCCTCTGGAGTGACAGTGGCACCTGCGACCCACAAACAGAGGATCTGCAAGCAACACCACCACTTCGGTCACCAAGCATCTACACAATGTCCCAAGGAAGCGTTCAGCTGTCTATCTCCAAAACACTGGAGCGAAAGAGGAAGTACCCCCCTACCCACCCGCGTTCCAAGGCCCTGAATGCCAGCATTTCAAAATTCCTGGCCTTTGAAATGCTGTAATTCTGTCTGGTGGACATGGACAGTTTTAAGAATCTGATGGCGGTGGCTGTCGCACAGTACGTTGTGCGCATCCGCTACTTCTTTTCCAGACAATCCATCCCTTCCCTGCACAACCAAGTGGGGGACAAATCAGGTGTGCACTGCGCAATGCTATCTGTGGCACATTATATCTCCCTAACAGCACACTGGGTAAATGCAGTGGCGGCTGGGCCTGAGGCGGATAGCAGTTTGGCGAATGTCCTTCCACCACGAGGATTGCAGTACGTTTCCCTTTGCCTCCTGTTGCTTCCTCCTCCTACTCTGCTTCCTCATCTGCTACCTCCTCCTTATCCGGTCAGCGTAATACCTTCACCACCAACTTCAGCACAGCACAGGGTAAACGACAGCAGGCAGTTTTGAAACATATCTGTTTGGGGGACAAACCCGCGCAGGAGCTGTGGACTGGCATGGAACAACAGACCGATGACTAGTTGGTGCCAGTGAGCCTCAAGCCCGGCCTGGTGGTGTGAAATGGGCGAAATCTCGTAGCAGCTCTGGGACTAGCCGGTCTGACGTGCATCCTTTGCCTGGCGGATGTGCTGAATTTATTTTAATAACTTGTCCCACATTTCCGCCCGATCACATTTCAGCCATTGACCTTCCTTGGATGTGGTATCCCTTTCTCAGGCTCCCTTTCTCAGGCATGGAACACTGATTCCCCGTTACCCGTGATCACCATGGTAGTCGCATAAACAAACATCAAAAGTTGTGGACAAGCTCACGTTCATTAAAATGAACTAGGCAGGGATCCCACAGGACTTGTCCGTACCTTGTGCAGAATAGACATGTATACTGGCCTCACCCAGCCATTGTTGTACTCCAGCGCACTTTGTCTTTGTTTTATTTTTTATATTTCCCAATATTTTGGGGTCTACCCAAATTTAAACAAAAAAAATAAATAAATAAACCAAAAACCACTGTTGGCTACCTCCTCCTCCTCCACCGCCGCTTCCACTTACACCGAAACATCCATCGCCTCCTACTCCTTATAGACCTCTTCCTCCGAGATCAAGATTATAATTTTTTATTTTTATACGTATTTTATGTTATGTTTATGTTATTTTAAGTTACTTGCCGTGCTCTTAACCACATTTTGCTGCATTTTGCCCTTTGCTCTAGCCCTTTCCATGACTTTTTTAGAGCCATTTTAGTGCTCCAAAGTTTTGGTCCACAATTACTTCAACGAGGTTCGGGCTCAGGGTCAAGTTCGGGTCCCGAACTCTAACTTTTTTGCGAAGTTCGGCCGAACCCGGCGAACCCAAACATCCAGGTGTCCGCTCGACTCTACCTATAACCTCTCCTGATATACCTGTTTATCAACAGCTTGTATCTGGTCTGCAATAACAATTCTTTCCGGAGCATCTTTTTCTATGACACTATGCTTTTTCATTCCTTTATTGTTCTTTCTAGAAATTTATAAATTAATTGCTAACAGTTTGCAATAAAGGTCCAGCTGGTTGTTACCCATTGTGTGTGTTTTCCTGCACAGTTTGAAACTGTCAGCATTGGCTGGATAGTATCAGACTGTGTAGGGACATACCTCCAACTGGTAATACCCAGCTGGACCTACACGATGGATAGAGCCTTTCTGGCTCCATCTACTGTATAGTTTCTGGTGCCGGTGGATGTATGATCAGTGGCGGTGCCGAGTGTTGGACCTCCACCTATCTGTTACTGATTGATATCTAGAGGAGAAAACCCCTTTAAAACTCCTTGCCATTATTATAAAACAAATAGTTTGACAAAAAATGGAAATAATGTACAGCTGCCAAAATCCTCAGATTTTGATGTTATCGGAATATAAAATCATGTTTTTGTGAAATTGCTTTATAAAGAGATAAATATTCTGTTCAGTGCTTTTTCAACCATCATGTTCTTTAATTCTTTTTCATTCATACTCAATATAACAATCTTTAGATTATTAAAACTATGAAAGATAAAGCTTTCCATAGTGAAACGTATGTCGGGAACAATGGGACCTATTATGGTGCTTTCATCTACTACTGTTTTTATGTGCTTTGGGTCTAAAGTGTGGAGCAGGGTCAGATTGGCCATAGACCTTACAGGGAAATTTCCTGGTGAGACAATGCCCAGAGGGCCTCCTGGACCCTCCTCACCGCCAGCCAGTAGATGTTTTTGAGGATGTTTTTTGTGCTGCTGGCAGTATTTTGTGATGGACTGTGGTATTTGTCTCTGTTGGGGTGGTATAATGTGCCACAATATGATATTGCTGGCTCTGCCTTCCATCAATTTGGACCCAACTACAAAACAGGGCCACTTTTAATATTTTTTCCAGGGCCACTTTAAGTTTTAAGTTATTGCTGGGATATTTAGTATGTACCGTATATAGTGTTCTGAAGACTGCTAATGTTTTTACTATATACCCAGTTGATATTACCTGCTTGTGTCCTGTTCCCTATTTGTATATACTATGACCTGGGTAATGTATGGTAGTAAGTATTTCTTCTGTGTGGACTCCTAGGAATTCTTCCTGTTTTTATGTAAATGGTTTTCTATAGGTATTAATAAAAATATTAATTTGTGTATGCAAATACCGGTAATTGCTATCTCTATTGCATGTAGACTTTATAATGTATGAGATTTTTATTTGGCTATTATGTACAGCATATGGCAATACTGCACAGTCTATGATTATTAATATGAGTATATGAACGTTTAGAGTGGGATATGTATAAATATTTTTTTTTTTGCCACATTTGTTTACAGACAATGGCATGGGAACACACAGAATTTTTGATGAGGCGGGCTTTGAGGAGAGTAAAGGTCATGTGCGTAGCACGCCATGCAAAATTGTAGGCCTTGCCCATTATTATACGCCCCTCCTATTGATAATAAGCTACTCCCAACAATATATAGCTGAAATTATATTGTTGAGGATGAAGGTAAGAATCTCACCCTCATCCTCAGGATAGGTCATCGATATCTGATTTGCAGGGGTTCATCATCCAGCACCGCTGTCAATCAGCTATTTGAAGAGGAGGCGGCGCTTCATGTGAGCACTGCTTCCTCTTCATTACACTGCGCGTCACCTCCCATGTAGCGGTGGCATAGTGTAATTACAAGTACTTATAATTATAGTGCACTTCCGAGACATCGAGCAGCATAACGAAGAGAAAGTAGCGCTCACATGGTGTGCCATATTCTCTTCAAACAGCTGATTGACAGGACTGCTGGGTGTCGGGCCCGCGCAGATCAGATATTGATGACCTATCCAGAGAGGTTTTATCTATACACTACAAATGTAAAGGTGAGCTCTACTGGCGACATGGCAGATATCTAGGTGGTCATATCCTGTTATGTCCAGAAAATGCCAACATATCCTCGGATATGAGCTCCTCTGTTTCAATGATTCAACTTCTCAGGTCATTCAGTTGCAGTGGCTGGGCAGCAGATACATTGAGTTCTTGATGTAGACACATAGAAAAAAAATGCAGGGTGTTAGATGTGGTGATCAAGGAGGCCATCTCAACATTAGTGAATTGTGTATTCTAGCACAGCGCATCCAACATTCCAGTAGAGCTACATCAGCGAATATTCAACTGGAAATTAGGAGGGCCACCATCCTGGTGATAGACTATGCTTGACAGATTTTTACTCTACCTGTGGCATAAGTCATCACCTTAACATTTCCAGGGGATGCGGCCAGTGACCGTATCCCCTTAAAAAAAGAAGGGACCATAGACTTGTCACTTGCTTATTGGACAGAACACATTAACTTTAGGTGGGCCCCTCAAGTGCTTGATAATGGCATGTTTTGTATTCTGAGTCCCAGATCGTAACATTGTGGCGATTGACCTTCTTACTGAGGTGAAAGGTAGCCTCATCACTGAACACCAGTCTATCAGCGAATTTGTTCTCTTCCAAAAGTCACAGTGTTTCACTTTGTGTCTGGTTTTCAGCTCTTGAAAATTTGTATCATAATTTGTGGAGATTGTAGTTCCATACTAGTCAGCCTGGTTGACTGTTCAGGACTCAAATCCTCTTCACCGTCTCTTCTTAAGTGTATGGATGGCAGCCATTGATTTTGAATTGTGTCACTCAATGAATAAATGCAGTTTCTAATTGGAGCACATTTATCAAATTTTGCCTGAAAATGTTGCTGTACGGTCACAAGACACCCCATTCTTGCAAAAATTCCAACATGCAAAAGTGTTTTCTTGCTGTCATCTTAAAACTGCCCCTTTGTCTACAAGAGACAGATTCATTAAAACTATCTAAAAGAAAGCTGACTCTCCTATAAGTGTACATAATTTATTTCTTTATTAATGTGGATTGTGCCTGGACATTTTTTTTGCATAAGTTCCCACATATTATGTGTTTACTTGCATTTTTAGTGTTGGTCTTGAGTGTATAACAAAGAATTTCTCATAGATACAAAGCTGTGTGCCTATAGGATGCAACATTCTTTTTGTTTTCTTTTTATTCAATATTCAGCATCATCAAGTGTTATTATTATTTGCCTTTGCTACAAGGGGTGGCAGTTTGTGCTTTTATAATGCAGTGATTAATTTGCCATCAGTGGTCTTTCCTGGACCAATGTACCATGAAAGTGTAACTGTCGTTTCAGGGTTTTAGAATTATTACTTTTTTCTAACAGTGTAGGGACAAGTGATTTATTAACATTTCCAATATACTCTATTAGGCAATTCAGCTTCCATGTGTTTCAAAACTGAAGTGCAGCCCCTATGCTTACATCAGCAGGCCGTTGCTAGGGAAAATCCATATCCAGAGCTCAGTAGACACTGAGTATGGATCCAGAAGCACAGCTATTCCTCAGCTGGTAGAGGCACAACGTTTACTCAGTCTGTATGCAGCTACCGAAAAAAACAAAGCACCTGATGGTCCAGTGCATAAGATATTTCTACAATAGATTGTCCTGCTCCTGTCCAGTGTTGGTGTCTGACCATAAGACTAATCACCAATACATCTGCTCTCTCTCCTTCTGGCTTGGAAAGCCAAGGGATCAATAATTAGTTTTCTGGGGGTGGAGCTTGGCCGCTGTGGAAGATGACCACCTGATTCCAAGCTCTCCTACACACTGATGCTTAAATTGCGGCTCACAGCACCTTAAACCTGCTTCAGCAACTGCAAAAGGCAATACAGCAACCTCCTACAAGGGCTGGTAACTACAGGACCGGCAGTTAGCCATCTACACAGCGTCACCGATACCATCAACCCTCCACCACCCTCCAGCTGCCTTATGACACTGTGGGTCCCGTGGGACACAGGAACGGCGGTATTTCCAAGGCGCCGTCCTCTGGAGTCATACCTCCTGCACACTGCTTCTGATCCACAGCACCGAGGAACACTCCGGCAGCACAGTCCCAGTGTGGAAAGGAGGTACATTCACTGCCTGACTCCCGACACAGTGGCCATATTGGTTGAGCACATTTGAACTGCACCATTACGGGCCCCTGGCCCCTCACAGCCCATCATAATACCTGGCTGCCTGCCAAGCTTTCCACTGCCAAGATGGCAATTATTCGCCACTGCTTCGGTACAATGACAAAAACAAAGGGTGAAGCCCTCCACACCCAAGAAGTTGACAGACTTTTTTGGGGCGGCAGATACCGCCATCTCTGCACAGAATGACTCAGCCCCTAATTCACCATGTCCCCTGAGTCCAGTATCTCAGCCTGCAGATGTCATGGCTGCGGATGGGGAAAACCCTCAGCTGTGCGGTATCAGCAGATGGATTCGCTGCAAGGCCAGGACAGAGAATAAGGGAGCAGGTCACCTCCTACACATCCCTAATACTGACCCTGTCTCCTAGCCGTATGAGCCAACCCTGAAGGTAGGAGGGCTCATACTCCGGAACCTGATATTCCTGCTTGCCCTCAGGGTGGCCCTGGACTAGGAGCAGGGTAAGACAACCCGTTCCTCCTAGAGATGGAGGAACAGGTGTCTCACTGGCCAAGCTACATAGAAAGGGGAACATACACAGACATATGGCAATGACAGGTAAGTGAGACTAGTACCACACTTACCTGCCACAGACACACAACCTGGAACCCACGTGCAAGTGCTGCTATCCACAACCAACACAAAGGACACACCACACAACAGACATCACACGGGAACCCAGAAGACCATATGCTGCAATAACAGATAAACCATAAACTAACACCAGACATAACGTTTATGACCACCAGCGTGGCCCTCACTGGCAGATGGTAAATAACCAGGAGGATGTCTCCAGCAAGCATGGCTGAAGCACCCTCTCTGACTACTGCCTTCCACTGAGGCTTTATAGGGCCAAGTAGCGCACACCGATAAAAGGCACACCTATAGGAGTGGTTGCCAAGTGCAACCGCATGCCTACTGCAGCAAGCTGCCTAGCTCCGCTCAGGCTGCTCTGCTGCCACATACCCAATGTTGCCAGTGGCAACCACAGGTGAGGCAACAAACTATAGCCCTCACCTGTGATTGACAACAACACCAAGACCGCAGGCAACTGCAGGCGGCCACAAGAGTCACGACCATGACCAAGGGTCGTGACAGCGGACAGCAAAGAAGCGGGGGATCCTACCCTGCACGGCCCTGAGCCAACCCTGGCATTGCTTGAGGACAAAGATGAAATAGGGAAGAGAAGATCAGTAACATCACCTTCAGCTTCCCCCAATAGTAAAGGCCCAGCCCAGAAAAAAATTAACACCTAAGATGGCACTGAAACAGCTAACTCAGTTTTGCCACAGTGTAATATATCACAATTTCCAGCCTCCTCTGCCCTAGTAACAGTGGACACTTTAAAAGACATGCTTATAGTCCTACAAAATGGGATTAATAAGTCTGTATCTTCCCTTATCCGCCAACTCCAATCCAATGTCTCCGCTATAGAAGAATGCACAGACCATATAGAACGTAAAATGGCTGAGCTCTCTAGTGCACACAACGAATTGGTGGATGCACATAATGCACTGGAAGAAGATGTCAAGTGGCTAAAAACAAAAGCTACAGACGCCGAAGACAGATCACGGCGTAATAATATCCAAATCAGAGGCATACCAAAAGAAGTCTCTACTCCTGTGCTCATGGACTATCTTAAAAGCCTCTTTCGGAAGTTGGTCCCTGACTCCCTACCTTAACACCTATGGATTTTACCCCGGACAGGGCGCACAGAATTCCTAAGTCCAAAGCCGTTCCGGAGAAAGCACATAGAGATACTCTGGTGAAAATTCACTTATATCACATAAAAGAGTTGATACTGTATGAGGCCCGCGAATATGGCTTGTTTCCTCCACCATACACAGCGCTCTCCCTGTACCTGTACCTATCGGCAGCCACAGTGCAAGCTCGCTGAGATTTTTCCCCAATTACCAAAGTACTGCGGGACAATGACATCAAATACAGGTGGAGATTCCCAAACTTCTGATTTCACGCAATGGAGTATCCACAGTTGTCTCATCCGTATAAGAAGGTATGAAGATTCTGGATAAGAGGAATCTTCAAGATGGCAGAGCATCACCCCAGCGTACACAAAATCATCCTCCTCCACCGATTGCTGCAGATTGGTCTTCAGTTCCAGCTACACAATCGAAGGGTTGAGAACTGCTCAGGAATAGATCACATTTAATTCTGGTGATGGCAGCAGCAGGTTTATTTTTAGTCGTACATAACTATGTTCTTGTCCTACGTCATTGTGTAACTATTTTTTCTCCCCCTAGTATGTTGCGGTATATTCACAGGTTGCACCTGAGAGTGCCCCATCATACAGTCCTGATCAAAATGGTAAAAAATTATATTTAGCATGGCTGGATCTTAACAACGTTCCAAATAGAGCTTCAACATGCAACAAGAAGAAATGGGAGTGAGACAAAACATTTTTTGAGCATTCAATTTAATGAAAACAACGAATAAACTGAAACAGGCTGTTTTTCAGCTGATCAAAAGTGTAGGACCACACCTCCAAAAAATAACTAAACCCCCCCCAAAACAGAAATCCAACTTCTAAACATGAACTCAGTAATGAGTAGCTCCGCCATTGTTGTTTATCACTTCCAAAATTTGTTTCGGCATGCTTGATGCAAGCGTTTCCATGAGGTGAGTGGGAACATTTCTCCAAGTGGTGAAGACGGCCGCACGAAGGCCATCTACTGTCTGGAACTGTTGTCCATTTTTATAAACTTCCCTTGCCATCCATCCCCAAAGGTTTTCAATAGGATTTAGATAGGGGGAACACACAGGATGGGCCAAAAGAGTGATGTTATTCTCTTGGAAGAAGTCCCTTGTCCTGCGGGCATTGTGTACTGTAGCGTTGTCCTGTTGAAAAAACCAGTCGTTACCACTCAGACGAGGGCCTTCAGTCATGAGGAATGCTCTCTGCAACATCTGGATATAGCCAGCAGCCGTTTGATGCCCACTTTCTGAAGCTCCATTGTTCCACTGAAGGAAAAAGCACCCCAGACCATTATGGCGCCCCCTCCACTGTGGCGTGTAGAAAACATCCAGGTGGGATCTGCTTGTCATGCCAGTAATGTTGGAAACCATCAGGACCATCAAGGCAGTGGCGTTGCTAGGGCTGGTGTCACCCGGTGCGGTAGAAAATGGTGTCACCCCCCCCCTGGGTGACACCTGACAGTGTATGCTATATGTATATAACAAACATATTTCATATGAAAACTTACAATTACTTGGCTTGGCCCTTGGGGATCTCGGACGCCACTTCCACACTTTGGCCGGGGGCTCGGCGGAGCTGATGTTGTGTTTTATCCTAATGAGAAAGATTTCATAATAAGTATTTGGAGAAGGGGCAGAGGGATAGCAGAGCAGGGAGAGGATGGTGCTGCTACTAGGGGGCTCATACCATGGGGGAGTAATAACGCCCACCATAATGCCCCCCAGTAGAAATAATTCTTCTTATAATGTGTACAGTGCAGAAAATACCCCCCTGTAATGTCCCCAGTTGAGCTAATGTCCCCATAGTGCCTCCATAATGTGCCAGTATAAAATACCCCTATATAGTGACCCCAGTAAATGCCCCCATAGTGCTCCTCTCCCCCCTAGTGCCCCCATAATGTACCAGTATAAAATGCCCGATATATAGTGCGCCAGTAGATGCCCTCAGTGTCCCCCATAATTTGTAAGCATAAAATACCCCTTCTCAGTGCCCCGTAGTAGTCCTCTCCCCCCTTCCCCATAGTACCCAACACAATGTGTCCCAGTATAAAATGCCCCTATACAGAGCCCCCATATAAAATAACCGTTCTTTGTGGCCTCAGTAGATGCCCCTATAGTGCCACCAATAATGTGCCAGTAAGAAGTGCCCCCATAGATGTCCCCCAATAATGTGCCAGTGAAATGTGCCCTCATAGATGCCCCTTAATCATGTGCCAGTAGCCTAAGCCCCCCATCAACATGTGTCAGTAGCCATAGGCACCCCCCCCTATCATGTGCCAGTAGCCATAGGGCCCCTCTATCATGTGCCAGTAGCCATAGGGCCCCCCTATCATGTGCCAGTAGCCATAGGGCCCCTCTATCATGTGCCAGTAGCCATAGGGCCCCCTATCATGTGCCAGTAGCCATAGGGCCCCCCTATCATGTGCCAGTAGCCATAGGGCCCCCCTATCATGTGCCAGTAGCCATAGGCGGCCCCCCCTATCATTTGCCACTAGCCATAGGGCCTCTCCTATCATGTGCCACTAGCCATCAGTATTGTACAGAAAAAAAAAAAAAAAACACTTACCTCTTTGGCAGCGATGCGATGCAGGCCTCTTCTGGCCTGTGTCCCACGCTGTGTACGGCTCAGGGCTTAGGCGGCGTGATGACGTCATCGCGCCGCCTGCGCCGGCCTCTGATAGCAGGGCTCCAGACTCCAAAAAAAAAATACCTAGTAGCCATTGGCTCCTGAACTGAAAAATTTAGGAGCCAAATTACATTTTTAGTCGCCAAATCAAAACCGAATGAAAATTTTGGTATCGTGACAACGCTACGCCGATCAGATCGGCGTAGGGTTGTTTCAATACCAAAATTTTGATTCGCTTTCATCACCATAAAAAAGTATTGCGATACTCAATACCAAGCAAAAAAGCCACGTGCATTTCGCATTTTATGAAATGTTCGGCCCATAGTAGAACAGTCCTATCCTATTTTTTGGGGTGGCAAGGTGACTAAAAAATGGCGAATGCTCACCGCATAGGAGATATTTTTTAATAATTTAATAGTTTGGACTTTTCGGACGCAGCGCTATGTAATATGTTTATTGTATATATTTTTTATATTGGGAAAGGGGGGATTTAAACTTAATATTTTAGAGTACTTTCACACTAGCGTTTTTCTTTTTCGGCATAGAGTTCCGTCACAGGGGCTCTATACCGGAAAAGAACTGATCCGTCATATCCCCATGCATTGTGAATGGAGTAATCCGTCCAGGATGCATCAGTATGTCTTCAGTTCAGTCATTTTGACTGATCAGGCAAAAGATAAAACCGCAGCATGCTACGGTTTTATCTCCGGCGAAAAAAACTGAAGACTTGCCTGAATGCCGGATCTGGCATTTTTTCCCATAGGAACGTATTAGTGCCAGATCCGGAATTCAAAATACCGGAATGCAGGATCCGTCCTTTCGGTCTGCGCATGCCGGTAAAAATGTGTAAAAAGATACAAGACGGATCCGTCTGTCCGCATGACAAGCGGAGAGATGGATTCATTCTTGCAATGCATTTGTGAGATGGATCTGCATCCGGATGCATCTCATAAATGCTTTCAGTCACATCCAGATCGGCGGATCTGGCACGCAGTTCTGACAACGGAACTGCTTGCCGCATCACACTACCGCAAGTGTGAAAGTAGCCTTAGTGTTTGTGTTTTATTTTCACTTACTATTAGCCCCCTTTGGGGCTGGAACCCTTGTCCTATTCACCCTTAGGCCCCTATCACATGGGTGAGATTTCTGCGCGGGTGCAATGCGTGAGGTGAACGCACTGCACCCGCACTGAATCCGGACCCATTCACTTCTATGGGGCTGTGCAGATGAGCGGTGATTTTCACGCATCACTTGTGCGCTGCATGAAAATCGCAACATGCTTTATGTTGTGCGTTTTCATGCAACGCAGACCCCATAGAAGTTAATGGGGCTGCGTGAAAATCGCATTGTATCCGCAAGCAAGTGCGGATGCAGTGCAATTTTCACGCTTGGTTGCTAAGATGAAAGTCTATTCACTGTGTTATTTTCCCTTATAACATGGTTATAAGGGAAAATAATAGCATTCTGAATACAGAATGCTTAGTAGAAGGTCAAAATAATAAACATTGAGTGCCCCCCCAGTATAATAAACATTGAGTGCACCCCCCCAGTATAATAAACATTGAGAGCGCCCCCCCAGTATAATAAACATTGAGTGCACCCCCCCAGTATAATAAACATTGAGAGCGCCCCCCCAGTATAATAAACATTGAGAGCGCCCCCCCAGTATAATAAACATTGAGAGCGCCCCCCCAGTATAATAAACATTGAGAGCGCCCCCCAGTATAATAAACATTGAGAGCGCCCCCCCAGTATAATAAACATTGAGAGCGCCCCCCCAGTATAATAAACATTAAGTGTGCCCCCCCAGTATAATAAACATTAAGTGCGCCCCCCAGTATAATAAACATTGAGAGCGCCCCCCCAGTATAATAAACATTGAGAGCGCCCCCCCCCCAGTATAATAAACATTGAGTGCGCCCCCCCCAGTATAATATACATTGAGAGCGCCTCCCCCCAGTATAATATACATTGAGAGCGCCCCCCCCCCAGTATATCAAACAGTGAGAGCGCCCCCCCCCAGTATAATATACATTGAGAGCGCCCCCCCCCCAACAGTATAATAAACATTGAGTGCGGCCACCCCCCCAGTATAATATACATTGAGAGCGCCCCCCCCCCAGTATATCAAACAGTGAGAGCGCCCCCCCCAACAGTATAATAAACATTGAGTGTGGCCACCCCCCCAGTATAATATACATTGAGAGCGCCCCCCCCCCCAGTATATCAAACATTGAGAGCGCCCCCCCCAACAGTATAATAAACATTGAGTGCGGCCACCCCCCCAGTATAATATACATTGAGAGCGCCCCCCCAGTATATCAAACAGTGAGAGCGCCCGCCCCAACAGTATAATAAACATTGAGTGCAGCCACCCCCCCAGTATAATATACATTGAGAGCGCCCCCCCAGTATATCAAACATTGAGAGCGCCCCCCCCAACAGTATAATAAACATTGAGTGCGGCCACCCCCCCAGTATAATATACATTGAGAGCGCCCCCCCCAGTATATCAAACATTGAGAGCGCCCCCCCCAACAGTATAATAAACATTGAGTGCGGCCACCCCCCCCAGTATAATATACATTGAGTGCGGCCACCCCCCCCAGTATAATATACATTGAGTGCGGCCACCCCCCCCAGTATAATATACATTGAGTGCGGCCCCCTCCCAGTATAATATACATTGAGTGCGGCCCCCTCCCAGTATGATAAACATTGGTGGCGCAGTGGGAAGTGCCAATGAGGGTTAAAAAAATAAATAAAAATTAACTCACCTCCTCCAATTGATCGCGCAGCTGCCGGTCTCCTGTTCTATCTTCAGGACCTGTGAAAGGACCTGTGGTGACATCACTGTGGTCATCACATGGTACATCATATGATCCATCACCATGGTAATGGACCATGTGATTAGCTCAGTGACGTCACCACAGGTCCTGAAGATAGAACAGGAGACCGGCAGCTATGCGATCAACTGGAGGAGGTGAGTTCATTTTTTATTTATTTTTTTAACCCTCATTGGCACTTCCCACTGCGCCACCAATGTTTATTATGGGGGGGGGGGGTGTGCACAAAATGTTAATTATACTGGGGGGGGGGTGCACAAAATGTTTATTATACTGGGGGGGGGGGGCGCGCACTCAATGTTAATACAAATACAGGAGGCGGGTGCCGGAATGAAATAGCCGGCACCCGACCTCTATGATAGGGGGCTGCGATCAGTGACAGTTAACTCTTCAGGTGCCGCTCCCTGTCATAGAGGTCGGGTGCCGGCAATTTGATTCCGGCACCCGCCTCCTGTATTTGTATTACAGGTCAGTTTTCTTCATTGGTGGCGCAGTGGCCACAGCCCCTCCCCTCCTCCTCCAATCCCTCTTCTCATTGGCGGAGGCAGCGGCAGCAGCACAGGGGGAGGGAGAGAGCCCCCCCCCCCCGCCTCTATGGAAGCGCCGGCCCTGCCTAAAGTTAGTTAAGGAGAACTCCGGCGGCCAGCGGGTGACACCCCATCAGACTGGTGTCACCCGGTGCGGCCCGCACCCCCCGCACCCCCCTCGCAACGCCACTGCATCAAGGTTAAATTTTTTCTCATCAGAGAATAAAACTTTCTTCCACCTTTGAATGTCCCATGTTTGGTGCTCTCTTGCAAAGTCCAAACGAGCAGTTCTGTGGCGTTTTTTGTTTTTGAAGTCCTTTAGTCTCAGATGCCGTCTGATGGTTATGGGACTGCAGTCAGCACCAGTAAGGGCCTTAATTTGGGTCGAGGATCGTCCAGTGTCTTGACGGACAGCCAATTGGATCTTCCGGCTCAGTGCTGATGAACTTTTTTGTTCCATAACCCTCTGGATCATTTAAGAAATTCCAAATGACTGTCTTACTGCGTCCCACCTAAGCAGCGATGGCACGCTGTGAGAGACCCTGCTTATGCAGTTCAACAACCCGACCACGTTCAAAAAGGGAGAGTTTTTTTGCCTTTGCCATCACAACGTGTGACTACCAGACAGAAAATGACAATGAATCCACATCCTTGCACAGATTTGGCCTTTTAAAGGCATGTGGTCCTAAAATTTGGGTCAGCTGAAAAACAGCGTGTTTCAGTTTAATCGTTATTAAAATGTTTTGTCTCACTCTCATTTCTTCTTGTTGCATGTTGAAGCTCTACTTGGAACCTTGTTAAGATCCAACAATGTAAAATATGATTTTTTGCCATTTTTCAAGTGGTCTTAAACTTTTGATCAGGACTGTACTAAACGGTTCTCATATGAAGTTTCTAATCTTTGTTTACTTTATTTTTCAAATTATGTTTTTTTTGTACTTTTTGGCCTTCACCTCTATGCACCTTACAGCTTATTGGTACGAATAATGGGTATGACAGTTCTTATACGGAGTGAAGATATTCCACACTTATTTAGCCACCATGGTAGCGCCTATAGCCTCCCTAAATGTTAAAGGGTTTAACAGCCTTTATAAACACAGTATGGTTTGAAAAGAAGCTAGAAACCTTCAGTGTGAGATCCTGTTCGTGCCGGAAACTCACTTTCACAATGATTCTTTTTCTAATCAGACACTGGCACAGGATAGGAGTAGTACAGTGCATTGTAATAAAACCCGGTACACACTGAATAAATTGTTGTATTGGGTTTTTCAGCAGCAGGATCCAACAGGCTGAGGACAAACTGTGACTCTAGCCTGTACAGAGCCCCTTCACCGTGCCCTGAATATGGATTTTCCCTAGCAACAGCCAGCTTTTGTGTAGTTAGATAGCAGTGGAGGTGAGTGACACTAGCCAAAAATGTGGAAAATGTCAGTCCATTCATTAGAGTACCCTGAAAGCATGCTCCCTGGTCAGAATGTATCCTCCGTGGACACCCGAACACCTGTATGAAGTGTTTACAGACAGCTTCAGGGGCCGACTCTGCAGTTTGGTCTCTGGTGGGCACAGCCACCGCATACTTGGTAAAGTGATCTGTCATGACTAGACAGCACGAGTGTCCCGAGGTAGAGTATCCAATCTGTACATAATCGATCATCAGAAGTTCTAGGGGCGCTGAGGTGCAGATGGTCTGCACAGGAGCCCGCAGTTCAGTACTCTTACTCAACCCACAGGATCGGCACTTAAGACATGCCGTGGCCACCATGTATGCCAGATTTGGACAGTATATCAGCTGTTGCAGCCACTTGAAAGTTTTGTCGCTCCCAAAATGAGCTCCCTTTTCATGAGCTTCCCTGGAGGCCTCCTGCAACATGGGAATGACAATCCGTTGCCGATACTGCAGCTCTGACTGTAAGTATATGATCCGGCACAGGAGGCCCTGGGTAATTGTCAGCTTGTCCCACTGCCTTAACAACTTCTGACCCTCTGGGGTAAGACGGGCTCGTTCTTCTGGCCGAGGCCAGATCTTGCTCCAAACCCATTCTTTGACTTTCCACAATTCCCGACAGCTATTCTGGACTCTCTCCCAATCAGTCAACATTTTCCCCAGCACCAGCGTCATTCCAGATGCCACCCCACTTGAATGTGCCACATCCGGGAACAGGGGAAAGCGACCAAGGTCAGGAGTTTCAGTATCCTCTAACTCCTCATCGACTCTCTGAGTAGACTGTCCTACTAGAACTCGAGAGAGTGCATTGGCATTGCCGTTCTCCCTACCGGACTGGAACTTGATGCAATATTGGCACTTAGAAAGGCGGTCCAACCATCTTTGCTCGAGTGCACCGAGCTTGGCATTCTCCAGGTGTGCCAAAGGGTTGTTGTCTGTCATCATGGTCACTTCAGCACCAGTCAGGTATTCTACAAACCTTTTGGTCATGGCCCACACCAGTGCCAGTAGTTCCAGTTTAAAGGAGCTATAGTTATCAGGGTTGCGTTCTGACTCTCTTAGGGACCGGCTCGCATAGGCGATGACTCTCTTCCGTCCATCCTGGACTTGGGACAATACGGCCCCTAGACCATGTAGGCTTCCATCAGTATACAGCAGGAATGGGGTATTAAACCGTTCGTAAGCCAGGATCGGCACATTGGTCAGCGCCTCTTTCGCCGCTTCAAAAGCCTTTTGTTGCCGTGGCCCCCAGTCGATGGGGCATTTCTTCGGGCCCCTAGCCGTGTCTCTTAGCAACTCGTTTAACGAGCCCACCAGATGAGCGAATTTGGGTATAAATCGTAGTAGCTGGCCAGTCCCACGAACGTAGCGTACTTGGCCGGGCCACTTCTGAACGGCCTCCACCTTGCTGGGGGGCGGTTTTACCCCCTCCTGGGTGACCATATGTTCTAAGTACTCTATCTGCTGTCGGAACAACTGGCATTTTTTTGGCTTGATCATGAGCCCATGGTCTCGTAGCCGTCCCAAGACTTGTCGCAGCTTCTGGAGGTGATCTTCAAAGGAAGCCCCGAACACTACTATGTCATCAAGGTATATCAATACTGATTTGAAGTTGAGGTCCCCCAGACAGTGTTCCATCAATCGCTGGAATGTCCCCGGAGCTACTGGGGTAGCCATATTGTTGGGGGCAAGTGGACTTGCGCCTGTGCACCCGCCTGTGCACCACTGGCGCCAGGGGACAGTCTCCCGCCGTGTTCCTGTCCATAACGTTCGCTGTATCCTGCCGACTACGCCAAGTTTTAAGCCGTGTACCGGGGTGGGCTCCCCGGGATACAGCAAAGACAGAGTCAAGGAAAGCGATACTGACACCAGCTTAATATGCAAGAACAGAAACTTTACTTTGGCAAAAGTAATAACACAAGTATAATCGCAACAATACAAACATGCACAGAAAATGCTATACCCCGGGCCCACAGTCACTGTCCCTGCTGACTGGACAGGCCTAGCCGATTGCGGACACAGCAGAGCCTGCAAAGTCAATACTGTGCCGCAGAACAGGAGAAAGCTAGCCGATGATGGACATAGCAGAGCCTGCAAAGTCAATACTGCGCCACAGAGCAGTTCTGTACAACCTGGCAATCACATAACCCTAACTATCTATTTAGTTTCCGGCCTAGGCTTAGTCTCTGTTGCTTCAGGCGCCACTAGTATAGAGCAAGGAGTAAACGGGTGTACTGACCTGTGTCCTTTCTGGGCCCTAGGATACCGCTAAACCGGGATGGCCACCAAGCTCTCAGCAACCGTGCAGCCCTGCTTGACGATGAGGCTTTCTGTCCACACACTGGAACTGGTTTTCCTGGTACAACGTCTTTTTCAAAAGGCTGGATCCAGTAAGGTGACCACAGCTACTCTCTTTCCTTTGAGTGTCCATTCACTGCCGGACATCGGCAAGCCAGGATGGAATCAGATTCAGTCCCTCACAGCACAATCCTTCCACCATGTCAGATTAGCTCAGACTTCCTGGTTTTCAGAAGCAGCTTGCATGAGTCATCATCTGTTTTGCATATGCAGATCCCAGAGTGTGCTGACTGTAGCTGCAAAACAGTGGCCTCTAGTGCCCGGAATGCCAAATGACAGCTCCAATACAATCTAGACATAAACATTATGCAGGCAGAGCTTTTCCACAATCTCACACATCATGGAAGCAACCAAGTCCTGCATAATAGGCCTGTGACCAAGACCAGACAGCCTGCTGAGAGACTGTCTGCAATACTGTGAGTCATGAGTGCTGCAACTGATTGGGACTGTGCAAACTGTGAAGTACTGTGCCATGTGGAGGGATAGCTATGGTGAAAACTGCAGAATGCAACCATTTTCATCGCTGCTATTAAGGAAACCAAAGCCGGCATGTTGACAGCTAGAAATCTGGGTATAATGCAAGAGTGAGTTGTTTCTTCTTAAAGTGAGTTATAGTTGCCTGTTACCACTTAATTAACCTATTGTCTCTAATTAAGAAAGGGTTGTGTCACTTCAGCATTTATTACGTAGCGAAAGTAAGTACAAGCTACTTACTAATGTATTGTGATTGTCCATATTGCTTCCTTCCCTAGGCTGGATACCTCTTTCCATCACATTGTACACTGCTCATTTCCATTGTTATGATTAGTGTTTAGCGCGAATATTCGAATAGCGAATTTTAATCTCGAATATCGGCACTTCGAGAATTCACAAATATTTAGAATATAGTGCTATATATTCATTTTTAGAATATTCGTCATTTTTTTCCATCTGAAGTCATGATTCCTCCCTGCTTAAGTTGCTTGTGGGGCAATAACTCATTGGCCCACAAGCAAGAAGCAGGGAGGAATCATGTGTTCAGATGGAAAAAATGACAAATATTCTAAAAATGAATATATAGCACTATATTCTATAGTGCTATATATTCATTTTTGACCCATGCCTGTATTGAGCGCGTAATATTTGCATATTACGCGATCATTACCTTGCCGATTTTCGCGTAAAAGAATGTAGAATATAACGAATATATGAATTTGCAAATATATGATGAATATTTTACAAAATATTCACGAAATATCACAAATTCGAATATGACCCCTGCCACTCATCACTAGTTATGATCACCCTGCAATCCAGCAGTGGTGGTCATGCTTGTATACTACAGGAAAAAGCGCCAGCCTACGTGTGCTTCCACAGTCTTGGCCACCAGAGAGGTCGGCACTTTTTCCTATAGTATCCAAGCACAGCAACGGCTAATGGATCGCAGAGTAGTCATAACCATGGAAGCGAGCCGTGTATAATGTAATGGGAACATTAATCCAGACAAGGAAGGAAACTTTCTCTACATTATAAATGCCACTTGCTGAAGTGACACAGCTGTCAAAAGACCACTGTAACCATGAGCTTATTACCCCATGTAAGTCAAGTAAAGTCCACTTGGGTTTGGGTTACAACTGTGTCCACCTTAATCCTTTGGGAATCGTAGAGTAAGGAGCCATGTATACCAGGGCCAAAAAGATTCTGTCTGTAAGGGTCTGACCATCTTACAAATACAGTATATGTACTTGGTGGGTCTTTTTCATATAGCAGTGCAATGCAATATGCTATATAATGCTCACTGCTTGCATGAACTCTTCTTATGGACACTAGATAAATGTATGGTAACCGGTGTGCCACTCCATCCTCTCCTAGGGCTGCAGCCAGTGGCATATTGTTGTAGATGCATCAATGATGTTCCACTGTGTATGGCACGTGGCCTCTCAAGCCAGCGATTGGCTATAGTGGTGTATGTGATGTACTGTATTGGAGGGGCCTGGGAAGGTGAACATGTTTTTTTTTTTTTTTTTTTTTTTTATGCAGTTATGCAGTCCCATGTTTTGAAAACAAAAAACATAAAATGGGCAATCCTTTTAACCTTTGGGGGAATTTGGAAGCAATTGCTAGATTTCCATAGAACTTGGTCGCAGTTTACAATGTTTTCAAGTTAAAATTATTGTCAATGAGAATATTAATAATGTACAGGAGTGTCCACCATTATCTTTTTTCAAGTTTGGTTAAAGGGGTTGTGCCACAAAAATATCCTACTAGCACCTAGATCTGTATATGTAATTACAAATTTTGTATAGCGATTGAAATATTCAATAAAATGTATCTGCATAGCGCCACCTGCTGCTTGTTCTTCTTATTTTTCTGTCAACCTCACTAAGGTGGCCAAATGCGCTCAGTTTAAAACTAAACTTGTCACTAGCCTTCTGTTAGAAGTTGTGGCATTGACAGGGAAAGATCTACAGTACATACGGTATGACATATCCCCTGAGCTTTAATAGGTGAGAGAGCTACAACCTAAAAGGACATGGGCTCTGAGCTGTGGTAGAGAGCTGCAGCAGAAAGAACACACCACCTGAGCTGTGATTGGTAGAGAGCTGCAGCAGAAAAAACACACCCCTGAGCTGTGATTGATAGAGAGCTGCAGCAGAAAGAACACACCCCTGAGCTGTGATTGGTAGAGAGCTGCAGCAGAAAGAACACACCCCTGAGCTGCTAGCTTAAAATCTAGCAGAACATTTAGAGCAGTGAATGTGGAGATCTCTGGATCCATGTGAGGTACAGGGCTGGTTCTAGCTTCATTGTGTCTGATTTTCAATTTTTACATCAATCACGGCATAACACCTTTAAAGGGGTTATCCAAACCTATAACACCCCACTCCCAATGCCCATACCCCTCATAAAAAAAATACTTACCTGGTTCCCGACGCCTGTGTCCTTCTGGATCCCTTCACGGCCGTCACTCTATCTCACCGTTGGGCAGATCACAACATTCAGCGAAAGGGGGGGGATACAACCAATAGCAGGTCGTGACGTGACCTGCCCCCTTGTGTAATGAGACGTAAGGGGAGCAGGCAAGCGTTGCCAGATGTGATCTGCACAACGAAGAGATGCAGCGATGGCCATGGAGCGATTTGGAAGCACACAGGCGTCGGGGACCAGGTAAGTATTCTCCGTATGAGGGGCCCGGGCATTGTAGGTTTACAGGTTTGGATAACCCTTTTAAGGAACACAATTTCTTACAGAATAAATACAATACAATATTGGAACATGCTAGAAAACCCTAAACTGACTGCGATTTCCAATACATCCACTGGGAGGCCATCCATAGACACATATAGGCATCTTGTAATTGAGTATCCCAAAGGCATTTTTTTTTTACTCTGGTGATCTTACCCAACATTTTTTGTGATATGCTGAGACAAGAGGAAAAGTAAGATAGGACAAATCTGTAACTTGAAGACCACTGTACCGTGCAATAATTTCAGAATGCAATTACAACTCTGCTCACTCACAGCACTGCAGTTCTGTTATGTGGCTCTGAGGCTATTTGCCCCATCAGACCCCATGGTGAAAAAGAGAATTAGAACCTTAACGGCCCCTATAGTTATTCACAAAGGCAGATTTAACACTTCCGGGGGGGGTCCCAAGCAAAGTTATGTCTGGGGTCGCCATAGCACAGATAAGCTACTCCCTATTTTCCTGCTAAGCCCTGCCCCTGTCTGCCTACCAAGCGCTGCTCTCAGCTTAGCAGTGCAGCCTGGGCACCTTTTCTACTGCTCTACAACTGGGAAGGGCTCCACTGCCTGTAACCAGCAGAGGGCCCCCTTACCTCTGTGGTCCCAACAACAATTTGTTTGGTTTGGATGGGGGTAAAGTCCACCACAGTTATGCCATGCCATGGAATGGGTCAGTTTTACCCCAAAACAAAAGAGCCCCATTTTGCAGGTTTCCATAGACAGCAGAATGGATGTACATTGTCAATCAGAGGTTTTGCCCCCAAACTCCCCTAAAATGTTATAATCTCCCTTGTTTTATGGAATAACAGCAGCATCAAAATGACTTTCTCAAGTGTAATCCAGAATAGCAATAGTAAAATTCCTTAATAAATATCTTTAGTACAACACTAAAATACCTTTAACAGCCCCCTCAGCTGAGCAGTAAAATGACAAGCTGCATTCGGCAAGATATTAAGATTTAATCATATATTGATTGCCCAATATTTGGGGCTCTGTAAAAACCTATTCTCCATTGTTGTATTCATAAACAAACTTTTGCTGTTTTCTGAATGTAGCTCTTTTTTAATGATGAACCTTTTCCCCGACTTTTACGAGGCTGC
Source organism: Bufo gargarizans (assembly GCF_014858855.1). Classification (NCBI taxonomy): domain Eukaryota; kingdom Metazoa; phylum Chordata; class Amphibia; order Anura; family Bufonidae; genus Bufo; species Bufo gargarizans. Next base: position 76,868,250 of record NC_058080.1, read on the forward strand.
TGATTAAAGTACTTCAAAACTCATTGCAGATTAAATGTCGCAACAAATTCCATCGTTCTGCCCATGAATATGTATAGGAAAGGAATAAAAGAGATATGCCTTAAATCTCCTGTGCCACGCGCAGCGGTTTTTATCTGACTCTTATTAGACTGTCCAGTGACATATTTACACTAGTGAGATAAATACTATATACAGCCACAAAGGGAATATCACCTACTGCGAACTATTCCGGGCTGCGATAAAGCATAAAAACTACTTTTCAAACAGATCTACTTCTTTACCCGCTATTCACTTAAAGCATTTCATTGTTTTATTGCTTCTCAGTAGAATATCTAATCTAGTTAATTAATTTTATTTGACAGCTATTACTATATCCTGATGTGTTAAGTGGGACTCTATGGAATTACTATTGTGCCGCTTACAGACACAATACAAGACTCATTCTGAATTTTGTACGTTTAGGGTGTCATAAAACCATTCTTGCAACAAGTTTATTATTGCACTGCCAGAACAGGCTTTTCTCTTATTTATATTCTAGGAATGGCTATAATGGCAAACCACAGGGACGTATGAATTTTGCCTTTCATTTCCAGTCTATCCGTACGAAGAAGCATCGGCCATAGTTACCATTATTTGACTGGTCTGAGGCTGTGTACTGTAAGTAGTGCACATAGTGGACACTAATTTAATACTTTACAGGTATTTTGTAGAGGTTACACATTTAAAGTCAATCTGTTGTTTAATTTTATTGATAATTTTATGCCATTATTAGCCCAAAAGCCTATACTAAAAAGAAACTGATACATGTCATGATATAGAAAAGCATGTTATAGAGCAGGAGGAGCTGAGCAGATTAATATATAGCTTATACTGCACGGTATCATACCGTGCAGGATGTTTTTATCTTAGTTTTTTCTGTGGTTTTTTTTGTCTATGTAGTATTTGCTTGAGGGAGTGGCACCTTCAAGTGTGAATGCGCACCTATTTTATCTTGGGAGTAGCATTCCTCTGCACTTTTGCCCTTCCTATCTCATAGAGCGCCTTGATTAGGTGGTACATATGGCTGTGCTTGCTCCTCCTCCCATTGGTTGCTTGATGCACATGGAGGTGACTAGGAGCAGCACACCATATGTGCGGCGTCTGCGCTCCTGAACATAGAAGCCCAATGGCTTAGGTAGGTTTTGCATAGGACCCGCCTGACCTGAGACCACTTTGGCGCTTGGTAGGTGGGCTCAGATGTGTTTTGATCAAAATATATTGGCTAAGTGTCTCAGATATTATCATATCAGATGAGGACTTTGTCCATATATAATGCTTGCATCTACTTTACTAAGTGCATTATTATCTTATTTCTGTGATTTTCTTCAGATTAATATATAGCTTTATAGGAACGTAAAATATTAATCTACTTTTAATCTATTTTTCTTTTTCTAAGATGTTTTATAAGATTAACTTTTTCACCACCAAAAGAGGGGTAAAAATGGCAGTGCGTCTTATAAAGCGAATATTGATGAGCTCTTCCATTATGGTCCTGTGCTGTGTCCTGAGAGCATGCAGCAAAGGACATAGTGTGCTTAAGCGTACACTATGCAAAATCAGGTCACAGTGAAGCAAAGTAGGAAGAGTGCACTGGATCTTACGAGTGGCAGCCCCGTCCCAAGCAGAAAAGGTAGGTTGTTTTATTTATTTTTTTGTCTGATATGAGGTCTGATGAAGATTGGAGGTTTGATTTGGTGGTCTGATGAAGATTGGGGGTATGATCTGAGATTGGATGAAGTTTGTGGGTCTGATCTGAGGTCTGATGAAGATTGGAGGTCTGATCTGAGGTCCTCTTCTAAAACCTATGTGCGTCTTATGGTCAGGTGCGTCTTATAGATCCAAAAATAAGGTAAACCCCTGCTCATTCTGAGCTAAGTCATGTGTGGGGTCCTATTAAGTGCAATGACAGATAACTCTGCATGACTCTGCATGCAAAAAAAGCTTTTCAATCCCTGTTTAGGACCACCCACATGAATGCTAAACTCAGAAGGAGCAGAGATTTTAATTGAATATGTTACAAGTTAGACTAAATCTTTGGCCATAAAAAATATCAATCTGTTCATTTTTTCCTGCTCCTTAACATAGTGCTTGAAAATTGAGCTGTATTTACAGATGTAGGTAAACTGACCGGTAATAACAGTTGTCACAATGTTATCTCGTGACGAAAAATATTGGAAAAGTCGATTAAAACTGTCTTGCCCCATTGTTTACTACCTTGCCAGCATGCCACTTATAAATTTAAGAGGAAAAGGTTTGTTAAAGAGGATATTGTATTGACAGATATTTGCATGTAAAATAAGGCAGCATGGTAGCTCAGGTTAGCATGAGTTTGAATCCAATCATATGGATCTGCATGGATTTTCTATGTTTTAGACACTGTCTTAAGAGACACCTAACAAAGAGGCCCAAGTAGCCTCGAAAGCTTGCAATTTTGTCATATTTTCAGTTATCCATTAAAAGGTATCAACCACTGAGGAATCTTTTGTTTCCTGTACCCGGCTGGACTGACAGGAACTTAGTGTGCACTTCCTTTCAGTCCAGCCTGGTACAGGAAACAAATGCTCCTGTACCGCGGACCGAACAGAGCTCAGCTACGCTACATTAGAGGTGGGGCCAGGGGGGAATGAGAGTGACAAGGGAGAGGTGGGAAATGAGAGTGACAAGGGAGGGGGGAGGAGATGAGAGTGACAAGGGAGGGGGGAGGAGGAAATGAGAGGGGGGAAATGAGAGTGACAAGGGAGGGGGGGAAGAAATGAGAGTGACAAGGGGGGTGAGAGTGACAAGGGAGGGGGAATGAGAGTGACAAGGGGCGGGGTGAGAAAGAGAGTGACAAAGGAGGGGGGATAAGAGTGACAAGGGAGGGAGGGGGAGAAGAGAGTGACAAGGGAGGGGGGAGAGAGTGACAAAGCAGGGGGGAGAAGAGAGTGACAAGGGAGGGGGGAGAAGAGAGTAACAAGGGAGGGAGAGGGGAGAAGAGAGTGACAAGGGAGGGAGGGGGAGAAGAGAGTGACAAGGGAGGGAGGGGGGAGAAGAGAGTGACAAGGGGGGAGAAGAGAGTGACAAGGGGGGGAGAAGAGAGTGACAAGGGGGGGAGAAGAGAGTGACAAGGGGGGGAGAAGAGAGTGAAAAGGGGGGGGAGAGAGTGACAAGGGGGGGAGAAGAGAGTGACAAGGGGGGAGAGGAGAAGAGAGTGACAAAGGGGGGGAGAAGAGAGTGACAAGGGAGGGAGGTGGGGGCGGAGAAGAGAGTGACAAGGGAGGGAGGGGGGAGAAGAGAGTGACAAAGGGGGGGAGAAGAGAGTGACAAGGGAGTCCCCAGAGCCAGACTGCAGCCAGAGACCAGATCATCTTATTGTCCTAGTGGTAAGTAGACAATGCTATATGTTTATTATTTAATTCTTTAGTTATTAATACTACATTGGGAACTAATTTACCTCACATTAAGACTCCATTCACACGTCCGCAACGTGTTTTGCGGATACACAGAGCCGCAAATCACGGAAAGCGGCAATGTGCGTTCCGCATTTTCCGGACCGCACATTGCCGGCACAAATAGAATATGCCTGTTTTTGTCCGCAATTGCGGACAAGAATAGGACATGTTCTATTTTTTTGCGGAATGGAAGTGCAGACCCGGAAGTGCGGGTCCGCAACTCCGTGTCCGGGCAGCACATCGTGCTGCCCCATAGGAGTGAATGGGTCCACAATTCCGTTCCGCAAAATGCAGAACTAAATTGCGGACGTGTGAATGGAGCCTAAAAGGACACTATAGTCCCAGAACCAGTACAGTTTAATGTAGTGGTACTGGTTTCTATAGCCTGTTCCTGCAGAGAAAAGACACTGTGCAGTACTGGTGTTAAAGGAGCACTATAGTGCCAGGAAAACAAACTCATTTTCCTGGCACTATATAGTTGTTAGGAGTGGGGCACCCTCGTGTCCCCCTCCCACTGGGCTGAAGGGGTTAAAACCCCTTCAGCCACTTACCTTTCTCCAGCGCCGACACTGTGAACTCTTCTCCCTGATCCTCCTCTCAGCTGCGCATGTGCACGGAAAACTATGTTCCGCGTCTTCCCACTGTAATTTTCACAGTGAGAATCGCGGAAGCACCTCTAGCGGCTGTCAGGGAGACAGTTACAAGAAGCTTGATTAACCCTAAGGGAAACATAGCAGTTCTTTTAATTTAAATGCTGAGAAAGGGGTGGAACATATGTGATGTCATAATATGGGCAGATCATCTGATAAGGGGGGGGGCGGCAATTTTTATCTTGCCTAGGGCGGCAAAAATCCTTGCACCGGCCCTGGCTCCTCTTTGTGCGTTTTCCACTCAAGGCAGGCCCCATAGAAATGAATAGGGCTGTGTGAAAATCGCAAGCATCCGCAAGCAAGTGCGGATGCGGTGCGATTTTCACACACGGTTGCTAGGAGACGATCGGGATGGGGACCCAATCATTATTATTTTCCCTTATAACATTGTTATAAGGGAAAATAATATCATTCTTAATACAGAATGCATAGTAGAATAGGGCTGGAGGGGTTTAAATAAAAAAAAAAAATAATTTAACCTGTTGTGACGTCGCTGCGCTCATCCCATGGTCCGTCACATGATCCATCACCATGGTAAAATATCATGTGATGGACCATGTAAGGAGCACAGTGGATGTCATCAAAGGTCCTATTCCTCAAAGAAGACAGAAGAGATGCCGTCTGCACGAACAAGTGGATTAAGGTGAGTTAAATTATTTATTTATTTTTAACCCCTCCAGTCCTATTGTACTATACATTCTGTATTAAGAATGCTATTATTTTCCCTTATAACCATGTTATAAGGGAAAATTATAAAATCTACACAACACCTAACCCAAACCCGAACTTCTGTGAAGATTTTTGTCATGCGCGTGCAAAACGCATTACAATGTTTTGCACTCGCGCAGAAAAATTGCGCATTTTCCCGCAACGCACCCGCATCTTATCCGGGCCAAAAACATGACACCCGTGTGAAAGAGGCCTAAGGCTATGTTCACACACCATTTTTGGGGGCAAGTTTCAGCACTGATTCAGTGCCGAAAACCATGTAAAATCAGTGCTGTAGCCGCCTTCCATTGTTTTCAGTGCTAGGCTGTGCTTCAGTTCATGCGGCTGAGGATTTTTGCCGCTCTGTTTTCCAAACTTTGCCAAGAACATACAGGTCAATTCCTAACCCCACACAAAGTGGAATTCTGCTTATGCTTTTGGAGCTAAATAAAAAGCAGGTCTGCTCAATTCAAAATGAAAAGCCACTGCAGAAACTGCAGTGTTTTTCTCTTCGTGGAACACATTTACGATTTTTTTTTTTGCGGGCAAAATCCATTGTGTGAACCTACCGTAAAATGACGCGGATGTGTTTGAGAATAGGGAAATTAATTTGTAAGCAACATTGTGAACAAGGACTGATGCCTTTCTACAGTGCTGCTGAATATGTTGATCCCATCTAAGCAGCAGGAACTAAATAATAAATGGCGCACCTAGCTCTTTTTGGATTTGGTTTTAAATTGGTATTACTGCTCTTTTTGACCCTTTTCTTCCCTCGTCTGAAATGCAAGGGGGTGATCTGTGTGACACATTGAAGGCGCACTTGGGCAGGCCAAATCTATTTGTTACACCACCTCTTCTCCATATATCTTCTGATCTGGGAGGGAAACAAAGGAAAATGTTATGCCATGCAAGTCATCCTCTTGCTTCCAGGAATTATGGTTACTTAAAGCAATGATACCACTACGGTTGAGGAAGTGCAAAAACTGGGGTCATTGGGGTACCCCAATACCTATGTACTGTAGTACAGTATAAATAGTCAAAGTGCACTGCTATGTCAATGGATTCTGAAAACACAATCTAATGCTTAAAGCTGTATAAACTAACACTGTCTCATTACTCATTGTAATAAAGGGAAGACACAGATTTCTGGATACATGCAGCAGCTGTAAGTGATCGGATAGAGTTTTGCCAATTAATAACATTTTGCAGATGATGGAAAGCATTTTCTTTCTCCAAATTTTGTCACAGAATTCAATATAGAAACCACAGTCTCTAAATTTAAATGTAGATGAGTCTAGAATTTCAAAAGCAGTTACTTTATGCTAGCGCGTTGTCACCTTCATTCTCAGGATCGGTAGGGAAACGCCAACCATCATAATGTAATGGCATTGGATGGGATTAACTATTTAATTTTTTTATTTTTTTTTATATTGACAATTTTTATTGTTTTTCATATTACATATATAAATGTATAACAATGGTCAATTAGATTGTACAGATAGTCAATAGTGATCTACATTGCTAGACCAGGTATCTAGACAGCACAATCTTCATAGAAATAGAAGCAGAACAACAAAATACACAAAGGAAAATAAAAATAAACATAAACTAAGAAGGGGACCAAATTGGTCTCAATAGGATAGGTAAAGCAACACTCAAGATACATATCTATGTATGTGTCACGATTTTATCTGAAGCATACCTGTTGGCGTGTGCCTCAGTGAAGTAGGGTATTGACCTGCACACCATTTTAAGCCAGACCACCTTAAATATATAGGTGTGTAATATTCTTACTTATTTGGAGTTTATAGAGCAGAGGTTAACTCAAGGTATCTAAGAGAATTTTCTATATTCCCTCCACGGGGTCCAAATCTGGAGAAAGATATGTCTGGTCCGTTGTTCCCAGTGGGAGATTTCTTCTAACCAATATATTTGGTCGAGCCTATTAATCCAGTGTTCCTGACTAGGGATAACCATTTCATTTGTTTAGTGGACTGATTGTCTGAGATGAAATGACATCAGTAGAGCACTCCCATAGGCAGTATAAGTGCAGAGGGAGCTGTCCCACCAGATTCCTGGTGTCTCAGGGGGTCCAATAGTTCCACTGCCATATGTGAGATCACCAATAATAAGTAGCAAATTGTGGTACCATAACCTACCGTATTTTTCGCCGTATAAGACGCACCGGCGTATAAGACGCACCTAGGTTTTTGGGGAGGAAAATAAGAAAAAAAATATTTTGAACTAATTGTGGTCTGTGGGTGATGCACTGTTATGGGGATCTGTGGATGACGCACTGTTATGGGGGATCTGTGGGTGACACTTATAGGGGATCCTCTCTGGATGGCGCTGTTATGAGGATCTGTGTATGACAGTTATGGTGGGGATCTGTGGATGACACATATATAGCATCTTATGCTATGTGTCATCCACAGATTCCCTCCATAAGTGTGGGGGTCGCATTTGCTTTTATAATGGGGGTGGGGGTCGCATCTGCATTTATAATGACAGCGGGGCCCGTGCAGTGACTGTATTCTACTACACGGGCCCCGCTTACTGTACAATCATATCCCTAATACCGTAGTTAATTGTTGTGTGCACTGCATGTAAAAGCATAATGAGCGATGATGAGCGCTATTACTTACAATTAGAAGCGCTTGCCGTTCGGAGCAGAGAGGAGGCAGGAGGCAGGAGGCAGGCCGGGAGGACGGGCGCTGGCAGTGTGAGTCATCCGTCATGCGCCCACGCCGCCTGCTTCATTCATGAAGCAGGCGGCGCAGGCGCGTGACGTATGACTCACACTGCCAGCGCCCGTCCTCCCGGCCTGCCTCCTGCCTCCTCCCTCCTCCCTGCTCCGAACGGCGAGCGCTTCTAATTGTAAGTAATAGCGCTCATCATCGCTCATTATGCTTTTACATGCAGTGCACACAACAATTAACTACGGTATTAGGGATATGATTGTACAGTAAGCGGGGCCCGTGTAGTAGAATACAGTCACTGCACGGGCCCCGCTGTCATTATAAATGCAGACGCCGGCCCCCAGCCCCTCCTCCCTCACAGCTGATATACCCGCCGCACGGCATCGCGGCGGGTGTATCATTGAAAACTAAGCAAAATCGGCTACATTCGCCGTATAAGACGCACTGCTATTTCCCCCCCACTTTTGGGGGGGAAAAAGTGCGTCTTATACGGCGAAAAATACGGTAATTTATAAGGCTGAAAATTAAACTGTTTATCCAGTTCAGCCTGTTATCTTATAAGTTGATCCAGATAGGAAAAAAAAAATGATATGAGGTAAAAGCCTATTTTTCTCATTTTAGGGGAAAAAATATATTCCTTCCCAACTCCAATCAAGCAATCAGAATAATGACCCTTCTACAGAAATCTAGTAACTTTATCCTGTAATATTATTACACTCCAGAAATACATCCAGGCCCCTCCTAAACTCTTTTAGTGAACTTAGCATCACCACCTCCGCAGTCAGAGAGTTCCATAGTCTGACTGCTCTTACCCTAAAGAATCGTCTTCTATGTTGGTGTAGAAACCGTCTTTCCTCTCGTTGTAGTGGATGTCCCCTTATTATAGTTACAGTTCTGAATACAAGTAGATCTATCCTTGTATTTGATTTCTACCTAGTTATTAGGTCACCCCTCCACCATCTGCCTTCTAAGCTAAAGAACCCTAATTTTAATAATCTTTCTGGGCACGGTAGTCCACCCATTCCATTTACTACTTTAGTTGCCTGCCTTTGAGCCTGCCAAAGCTTTACCATGTCTTTCTTGTGCACAGGAGCCCAGAATTGTAAATAATACTCCAAATGTGGTGTAATGATTCGTAAAGTGGCGGGACTATGGGGCTTATTTATTATTAGATATATGCCAATTTTTGGTTTTGTCTGTCACATATCTGGTCGCAAAGGGGATTTACGGCCGAATTGGCGACTTTTCCCCGCTCACGCTAGTTCTATAAAAAGGGGCAGGCCGGCCCTCTTATTTACCATTATCTATGCCTGTTTTAGGCGTAGAAAATTATCAAAATCTACTCCAGCAAGGTCTTAATAAATGACCCCATAAGTTCACATCACGTACAGCTATATTTCATATTAACTTTTCCGTGTCAGTTTTACCGAGTGTTTTACCATTTAGTATGTACGGGTGACTTGTTAAACCTCTTCTGCCACTTCATTGCCAATACTTTCAGTTTTAACCTTTTTACCATTTATATAATTGAAGAATATTTCAGGGTTAGTTTTACTCTCTTTGGCAGTGAGCCTCTCTGTCTTTGGATTCACTGCAGTTTTTTAGCGCTTCTTCACTGCCTACCTGTTTTAGTAACTTAAATGCTTTTTTTTTGTTGGTGTTTATTGCCCCCTTTACTTTTTGATTTAGGCTACTTTCACACTAGCGTTTTCAATTCCACTATTGAGATTCATCATAGGATCTCAATAGAGGATGAAAACGCTTCAGTTTTGTCCCCATTTAATGGGGACAAAACTGAACTGAACTAAACGGAATGCACCAAAATGCATTCCGTTCCATTTGGTTGCGCTCCCATCACAAACAGATTAACGCTGCAAGCAGTGTTTTTCTGTCTGTGATGTGGTGTGGAGCAAGACGGATACATCCTGACAAACAATGTAAGTCAATGGGGTCAGATTTGTTTTCTCTGACACACTAGAAAACGGATCCTTCTCCTATTGAATTTCAATGGTGTTCACGACGAATCCGTCATGGCTATATAAGACATAATACAACCGGATCCGATCCATGATGGATCCGCAAAAAACGCTAGTGTGAAAGTAGACTTATCCACATTTTTTATTTCCCGTTCTAAACCTTTTTTCCCAGATTATCACCAATGAGTTACAAATACTACAAATGGCTTGTGATAACTGGGGCTCACGCTACAGATTTTCCACCTGTAGTGTCACCTTATGGGGGTTATTTACAAACTGATATACACTACTTTTATATATATTTGGACAATGACACAAATTTAGTTTTTATTACCTGCTTACTAAAACGTATTCAAGTTATAGTTATATAATGGACATGGACATAAAGTCCAGACTTTTAGCTTTCATTTGAGGGTATCCACATTAAAATTAGATGAAGGGTTTAGGAGTTTCAGCAACGTTACATGTGGCACGCTGTTTTTAAAGGGACCAAAAGTAATTGGACAATTGACTCAAAGGCTGTTTCATAGGCAGGTGTGGGCAATTCCTTCATTATTTCATTCTCAATTAAGCACATAAAAGGCCTGGAGTTGATTTGAGATGTGGTGCTTGCGTTTTGAATATTTTGCTGAGAAGTAAACATGCGGTCAAAGGAGCGCTCCATGCAGGTGAAACAAGCGAAAGCAAAAATAACCGATCCGAGAAATGGCTACACTATTAGGAGTGGCAAAATCTACAGTTTGGTACATCCTGAGAAAGAAAGCACTGGTGACCTCAACAATGCAAAAAGACCTGGACGCCCACAGAAGACAACAGTGGTGGATGATCGCAGAATAATTACCATGGTGAAGAGAAACCCCTTCACAACAGCCAACCAAGTGAACAACACTCTCCAGGATATAGGCATATCAATATCCAAATCTACCATAAAGAGAAGACTGCATGAAAGTAAATACAGAGGGTTCACTGCACGGTGCAAGACACTCATAAGCCTCAAGAATAAGAAGGCTAGATTGGACTTTGCTAAAAAAAAAAAAAAACATCTTAAAAAACCAGCACACTTCTGTAGGAACATTCTTTGGACAAATGAAACCAAGATCAACTTCTATCAGAATGATGGAAAGAAAAAAGTATGGTGAAGGCATGGTATAGCTCATGATCCAAAGCATACCACATCATCTGTAAAACACGGCGGAGGCAGTGTGATGGCTTGGGCATGCATGGCTGCCAGGGGCACTGGGTGCCTGGTGTTTATTGATGATGTGACACAGGACAGAAACAGCCGGATGAATTCTGGGGTTGTCAGAGACATACTGTGTGCTGAAATCCAGCTAAATGTAGCCAAAATGATTGGTCAGTGTTTCTTAATACAGATGGACAATGACCCAAAACATAAAGCCAAAGCAACCCAGGAGTTTATTAAAGCAAAGAAGTGGAATATTCTTGAATGGCCGAGTCAGTCACCGGATCTGAACCCAATAGAGCATTTCACTTGTTCAAGACTAAAATTCCGACAGAAAGGCCCACAAGCAAATAGCAACTTAAAACCGCTGCAGTAAAGGCCTGGCCGAGCATTAAAAAGGAGGAAACGCAGCTTCTGGTGATGTCCATGAGCTTAAGACTTCAGGCAGTCATTGCCAACAAAGGGTTTTAGCAAATAACATTTTATTTACAAATATTTAATTTGTCCAATTACTTTTGAGCCCCTGAAATGAAGGGATTGAGTTTAAAAAATGCTTTAGTTCCTCACATTTTTATGCAATCATTTTGTTCCACCCACTGAATTGAAGCTGAAAGTCTGAATATCAACTGCATCTGAATTGTTTTGTTCACAATCCGTTGTGTTAATATACAGAACATTAAAAAAATGTTGTCTATGTCCAAATATATATGGACCTAACTGTATCTGTCATAGATTCTGTCAAACTCCATGTTGCGGCAGAATTTGCAACTTCTTCTCGCAGGTCTAAAAAAGAGGGTGTGGTGTGGGAGGCGAAGGGGAGGAGTCTTCAGGCCTGTCTCATTCACCATTCTGTATGCCTGCTTTAGGTTTTGAAAATGGTCTATATGTAAGCCAGTCATAATAAATGTGCCTCTATTTGGTTCAATTATCAAACTGGTGTAAAGTAGAACTGGCTTAGTTGCTCATAGCAACCAATAAGATTCTACCTTTCATTTTCCAAAGGAGCGGTCCAAAATGAAAGGTGGAATCTGACTGGTTGCTATGGGCAACTAAGCCAGTTCTACTTTACACCAATTTGTTAAATGACCCATATGTGTCTATCTTTAGGCCTCAGGTCATTTAGGTTACCTTTAATCTGATGGGGGTTGTGGCCTGACAATCCTTGATGCAAGTGATATCACAGTGGTACAGGTCAATTCTCAATAACCTAGATACTGCATCCCTTAAATCTATATAAACCTGATACAACTAGATGGCAGCTCCAAGTCATAGAAAAAAAGTTCAAAAGTTTGGCACAGAATGGAAAGAGGGATATTTGGCTTTTTCAGGAATTTCAGCGAGACAAGCTGACTCATCAGGAAATATTGCATTGCAGGTATCAAAATCCATAAGCAATATTTCAGATATAAAAAGTGTGGTTTATTGCCAGCTCCGTGAAAGTTTTGGGCGTCTGAGATGAATGATATTTTCTTGTACAGGTGATCTGTTTGAAGTGTTAAAGACCAAGGTTGCAATATTACCAGCATTAAGGCTAAACTGGGCATATATCTTATGGCAGTCAGAATATAGCATTGTAGGCAAAGAATGAAAAGTCAAAGGAAAGAGTGCAAGCTTTTGCTACTATTCAGGAGGTTCATATATCTTACTTCTTACACTGCTGACATAGCAGTTCACGTGTTTTAGTTAAAGGGGAAAATAAAAATAAATACTTACAACGTCTGAATAGTATTTAATATCAACATATAATTTTATACTACACTGCGTGCAGAATTATTAGGCAAATGAGTATTTTGACCACATCATCCTCTTTATGCATGTTGTCTTACTCCAAGCTGTATAGGCTTGAAAGCCTACTACCAATTAAGCATATTAGGTGATGTGCATCTCTGTAATGAGAAGGGGTGTGGTCTAATGACATCAACACCCTATATCAGGTGTGCATAATTATTAGGCAACTTCCTTTTCTTTGGCAAAATGGGTCAAAAGAAGGACTTGACAGGCTCAGAAAAGTCAAAAATAGTGAGATATCTTGCAGAGGGATGCAGCACTCTTAAAATTGCAAAGCTTCTGAAGCGTGATCATCGAACAATCAAGCGTTTCATTCAAAATAGTCAACAGGGTCGCAAGAAGCGTGTGGAAAAACCAAGGCGCAAAATAACTGCCCATGAACTGAGAAAAGTCAAGCGTGCAGCTGCCAAGATGTCACTTGCCACCAGTTTGGCCATATTTCAGAGCTGCAACATCACTGGAGTGCCCAAAAGCACAAGGTGTGCAATACTCAGAGACATGGCCAAGGTAAGAAAGGCTGAAAGACGACCACCACTGAACAAGACACACAAGCTGAACGTCAAGACTGGGCCAAGAAATATCTCAAGACTGATTTTTCTAAGGTTTTATGGACTGATGAAATGAGAGTGAGTCTTGATGTGCCCGTGACTGGATTGGTAAAGGGCAGAGAGCTCCAGTCCGACTCAGACGCCAGAAAGGTGGAGGTGGAGTACTGGTTTGGGCTGGTATCATCAAAGATGAGCTTGTGGGGCCTTTTCGGGTTGAGGATGGAGTCAAGCTCAACTCCCAGTCCTACTGACAGTTTCTGGAAGACACCTTCTTCAAACAGTGGTACAGGAAGAAGTCTGCATCCTTCAAGAAAAACATGATTTTCATGCAGGACAATGCTCCATCACACGCGTCCAAGTACTCCACAGCGTGGCTGGCAAGAAAAGGGTATAAAAGAAGAAAATCTAATGACATGGCCTCCTTGTTCACCTGATTTGAACCCCATTGAGAACCTGTGGTCCATCATCAAATGTGAGATTTACAAGGAGGGAAAACAGTACACCTCTCTGAACAGTGTCTGGGAGGCTGTGGTTGCTGCTGCACGCAATGTTGATGGTGAACAGATCAAAACACTGACAGAATCCATGGATGGCAGGCTTTTGAGTGTCCTTGCAAAGAAAGGTGGCTATATTGGTCACTGATTTGTTTTTGTTTTGTTTTTGAATGTCAGAAATGTATATTTGTGAATGTTGAGATGTTTTATTGGTTTCACTGGTAAAAATAAATAATTGAAATGGGTATATATTTGTTTTTTGTTAAGTTGCCTAATAATTATGCACAGTAATAGTCACCTGCACACAGATATCCCCCTAAAATAGCTAAAACTAAAAACAAACTAAAAACTACTTCCAAAAATATTCAGCTTTGATATTAATGAGTTTTTTGGGTTCATTGAGAACATGGTTGTTGTTCAATAATAAAATTAATCCTCAAAAATACAACTTGCCTAATAATTCTGCACTCCCTGTATATACTATCTAATGTGCATGTTAATGTGTATGAGATGGCTGTATGCAATCTAATATATAATGACAGATATTAACAATATACCATATTTTTCACTGTATAAGACGCACCTAGATTTTAGAGGAGGAAAATAAGAAATAATATTGTTCATTAGACCTCAGATCAGACCCCCAATCTTTGTCAGAACTCATATTAGACCTCCAATATTTGTCAGACCTCATATCAGACTGCCCATCCTGATCAGATCCTTAGTCTTTATCAGACAAAAAATAAATAAAACAACTTACCTCTCCAACTCCAATGGGGCCTCCACTTGGGAGATCCAGCGGACTCTCCCTACTGCTCTGTGATCTGACATCATGCATCAGCAGGTCATAGTCCAAGTTTACGTACAGTATGTCCTGACGTTGTATGCAGTCAGAACACAGAGCATCGCCGGAAGACTCATTAGTATTTGCTTCATAAGAAACACTGCTATCTTTCCCAACTTTTTGGGAAAAAAGTTGTGTCTTATGGAGCAAAAAATATTGTAAAACCTATGAGGACTGCTCTTTAGTATATAATGTGTATGAGGTTGGCTGGATACATTGTAATGTGTATGAGACCTACTGTATGGTATATAATGTATACAAGTATGGTTGTATACAATATAATTTGTATCAGGACTGCTATAGAATATATAATGTATGTGAGGATGGTTGTATACAATATAATGTGTATAAGGACTGCTGTACAGAATGTAATGTGTATAAGAACTGGTGAATGCAATCTAATGAGGGGGATACCATATACAGTATGATAAATGTTAAATGAGACCTATTGTACAACATATAATGTGTTTATAATATAGTGTGTACTTGGACTGCTGTTTCATATACAATATAGTTAGGGTGGCCAGAGGTCTGGTTTTAGGCCGGACAGTCCGGCTTTCAGACTCCCTGTCCTCCGTCTGGCGCAGAGCCTGGACGGACGCAGGGAATCAGGGATGTCCGTTTGAACAGCTCACTCTCAGACAGCAGCACTTTGCTGTCTGAGCGTGAGTAGCAGGTAGAAAGTCACCCTTCCTCCTGCTGATCAGCCATTGATTTTACCTTAATTTTTTAAATCCCAGATGGCTGTGGGGTGGGCATGGCTTAGCAGAGCCAGAGATGCTCTGAATGACAGCTTCTGGTTGGATGCTGCCGTTGACGCTCAGAGCAGGCGAGTACTTCACAAAGAAGCCCCATCCTGGGCACTTGAGAGAGCAGAATGAGGCAGAATAAAAATTTTAATATTTGCCATTCTTGATGAGAAAAACTTCACAAAAGGAATGTTTGTAATTCTAACCCCAGTCCCTACCTAGTGCTGTCAGCAGTTAAGCATTGTCACAACTGCTGAAAGACTCCCTTTAACCAAATTGAAAAAAGGTAATGGTGGACACATCTGTAAATCTCAGAAATTAATCAATTTTGAAAATAATAGTAGAGAATTTTAGCAAACTGAATGAAGAAGTGCAGGGGGACAGAATGTAGAGGAATTAAATTGTATGCATAAAACCCTTCTTGGAGGGAATATTCACATGGATTTCCCAATTAAGTGTTAAAGCATCTAAAGCTGTGTTCATAGAACTTAATAAGGAGACATTTTGGGATCGGTATAATGTCCCCCGCAGTTCTACTGCCGTGATCACCACGGTTCTGTGGTGATCTCAGATCATCTTGGTAGAACCACAAGAGCTTTCAGCGTGGTGGTCATAATACTGACAATGAACTAGGGCATAAATATAGACCATATATTGTATGTAAAATTGTCTGGAAGGTGAATTCTCAGCATCACGCGCTGAACTTTAAATTAGAATAAAACTCTAATGTGACAGTGCTTGGCTTTGTAACATGTTGGTTTGATATGTCACTAGGCATTTGACCAATTAAAGTATATTTGATTGCTTATGCAAATTCACACCCTAAAGCGTAATTAGGAAATGCACAGGAGCAAATTCTAAAGCACTTATTGATTTCTTCATGCTAAATGCTCCAATACAACTTTGTGGCAGAGTTTTGGGTTAACTTTTAATGAGAGAATTAATAAAACGGAGGCTTAAGCCGCAACTGGTTCTTCCATATTTTATCGGTGCAACATGCTATTTAAAGGGGTATTTTCCAAGAGGGCAACCCCTTTTATTATCTATGCGGCCCATCACACAGATCATAAATGTATCATAGGAAACGGTCCTTCAAGTGTGAACCTTAGTGCCGAAAGGAATGAGAACAAGATGTGTCTCAGGCTGGGTTCACACATATATTAGTTTGTCTGGTCAGTTTTTTATACCTAAGTTGGAAATCTGCTGATCTCTCCAGTGCACGATAGACCCAAATGAACACAGCATAGTACCTAGCCGAACCTGTCACCACACCGAATCGACAAAAGCTGCAGTCAACATTTTTTATCCTGTGGAACCATGCCAGCGGAAAACTCCCCCAGATTGCCAAACATACCGCATGCGAATAACACCTTATATTATAAAAAATGCTCTACCTTGTTTCACTAATGGACCCCAAAAACTGCTAAATGACCAAACTTAGGTAATCAGTATCTGATCGGGGAAGGGGGGGTCCGACACCCTAGACCCAGGCCGATCAACTGTTTGAGGAGGCCTTATAGCTCACCAAGCCCAGCAGAACATTGTATAGTGGCTGTGCTTGGTATCACAGCTCAGCTGTTTTCATTTGAATGGGACTGAGCTGTGCCTAGGCCATGTGACCGATGAATATGACTGGCCTAGGGTAAGCTGCGAGAAGGTTGCGGCACTCCTGTGAGTGCCACGGTCTCTTCAAACAGCTGATCGGCAGGGATCCCAGGTGTCGAACCCCCACTGATCAGATACCAATGACCTATCCAGAGGTTGGACGATCGGTATAAATAAACCCAGAAAATCTGCTGTATGGCATACAACAGAATTATCTACAGGATACATACCGTGTTGATGAATCTTATTTTCCAACATGTTTTTAAGTAGAAAAGTGGAGGAAGTTTTAATTAAAAAAAATTTGCTCTCTGCCTTGCCCACAATATCAACTTGTATATCAGAAAAAGTGGAGCAAGAACTTTCTAAATACCATTATATCAGACAACTGGTGTAAATCCACTATTCGGAATTCCATTAAACATTACATCTTATAACGGACTGCCTGCAGCCACTGCTAGAGAGAGCTCGTGGATTTTTACAGCTACCATTGAACTCAACAGAGGCTGTAAAAAAACAAAACACACTGAGTTTCTCCTAGAGATGGCTGAAGGAAAATGCAGTGGCTTTATTTGAGAATTATAAAAATTTCAGTACCTGGCACCCTCTCACCAAAAGCTCCATAGCAGTGGTGTGGTCTTCTTCCATGGAAGTTGTACCACTGTCCAGCAGTCTCATAAAGAATTGATTGAGCATGATTGACTTGCTGCACTATTCATATGGGGTTACAGGTCCCCTGTTTGTGTTTCTGGATCCCCACCAATTGGATAATTACACTATATTCCCAATCCACAAGAAGGGGGCACATTTCTATCTTGGCACAACCTCTTTAGTTAAAACTAAAGGCATGTCAGATAGTTGTGGGTCCACTGCGCATGCGTGGCATCCTTTACATTCACTGCTATGGGACTTTTGAAAATAACCAAGCATGTGAGTCCCATAGCAGTGAAAGGAGATCAAGCCACTCAAGTGTTGGATACCTGTCCATTCACCATTATGGGACTTCCAAAAATAACTGAGCCAGGATATTTTTTAAAGTCTCATAGTGGGGAAAGGAAGATGGCCAAGCATGTAAGGCTTGTGCAGTACCCTAGATCTGTGTGTTTTATTACATTTTGACCCTGTTCTGGTAAAGGATATGGTTGGCAAATGATTGGCAGAAACAGGGCTAACCACCTAGTTCCTCCCCTCTTGGTAGGAGTGGTCTGTTTCTACTTCCAGCCAGTTGGAGGAGTTCTTGCTCAGAGAGGAGATGAAGCACACTGAGGAGCTCCTGCTCCTGGAAGAGATTCTCCAGAGAGAACTAAAGTCAGCCTCAAGCAAACACTTGAGACAAGACAACAGAGTGAACAGCTGAAAACTACATTCCAGACACTGCTGTATGGTGAGGGACTTCGGCTCAGACACCCATCACCTAAGACTACTACTAGGCCAGTTACAATTCAAGTCTAGACTTGATAATGGTTCTTTACACCCAGTAATGTTAAGTTGCATGCATCCAACCTGCCTCCACACTTCTTTACTGGTGCAAGAAATTGCACTTGAAATCTGCTGCCTTTGATTGTACTAAAAGTTATACTTTGCACTTAGTAAAGAGAGACTGTTATAGATATACTTCTGTCCTCATTCTTCAAACTTCATTTCAACTGCACAAGTTCCCATGGAGCTACTGCCTGAGGGAGTACACTGTGACACAACACTTTATTAGGGCCACTACCACTCCTATCCTATACACCAGCTCCTCAGGGGCTCACCGCACTTGCTCTCCTTTGACTTTGGGGACTGGTTCTGGTGATAAGAGGACCAGCATCTATCAGACATTTATGGCATATCCTACTTCTTTAAAAATGAGCTTTGCAAGTCCTCGAACGTTTTAGGTCTGTGGTAAGCTTGGAAGAAACTGCAGAAATCCGCCTTGATTTAAATGCATATTGGCAGCTTCAGTGCATTATGGTGTGATCAATGAGGTCAGGACTCCTTGTTCAATTATGAATTTACTGAGATCATTATTCACAAAAAAAAAAAATCTGGAATTTGTTAAGTGCCAGAGACTTACAAAAGGAGGCATATTACCAAATCTTTAAAGCTCAATTAAAATCCTTCATAATACCATTTTCTAAGGTCTTGTGTAATAATTAAATGTGCAATGATATTTAAGGCTGCACCTTCACCGGTACAAGCAGTGTTACAGTGACAAGGGAGCCATGGGTGCCCTTAAAGAGGCAGCAGCTCATTTCTTTGGATCAATTCCCTTTTGTGTTGGGTTTTGTTATTAGTATTGGTAGCTCTTTATAGCACTTTATATGTCAGCATTCAGAGCCATTTCCACTTATAGATTAGGACTGGTATGACATAGCAAGGGCTACTTATAAATGGAATGAACAAAGATTTAGAGTGATAATCTTGGCGATTTATAATTATAATTGACTATGTGTCACTGAGAGAAGTAGCTATCCTGCATGTATAATAGATCATTATGGGTATGCTACTATTATACATGTACTATGGCGACAGTAATTCCTATAACATTCATATTACATTACACTGATGTCAGAATGTGCATAGGATATTACTAGAAAATAATGCTATATTTAAAGAAATTATCTATCCTGACATGTCTGATTGGGTAAGCACATGTATTTCCTCAAAAAACAACAATTCTGAAGCATCTATTTTTATAAATCTGCATTGTGCCATTAGTAGACCTTGGAGTACTACAATGATTATACATATATATATTATATATACACTCACCTAAAGAATTATTAGGAACACCTGTTCTATTTCTCATTAATGTGATTATCTAGTCAACCAATCACATGGCAGTTGCTTCAATGCATGTAGGGTTGTGGTCCTGGTCAAGACAATCTCCTGAACTCCAAACTGAATGTCAGAATGGGAAAGAAAGGTGATTTAAGCAATCAATTTTGAGCGTGGCATGGTTGTTGGTGCCAGACGAGCCGGTCTGAGTATTTCACAATCTGCTCAGTTACTGAGATTTTCACGCACAACAATTTCTAGGGTTTACAAAGAATGGTGTGAAAAGGGAAAAACATCCAGTATGCAGCAGTCCTGTGGGCGAAAATGCCTTGTTGATGCTAGAGGTCAGAGGAGAATGGGCCGACTGATTCAAGCTGATAGAAGAGCAACGTTGACTGAAATAACCACTCGTTACAACCGAGGTATGCAGCAAAGCATTTGTGAAGCCACAACACGCACAACCTTGAGGCAGATGGGCTACAACAGCAGAAGACCCCACCGGGTACCACTCATCTCCACTACAAATAGGAAAAAGAGGCTACAATTTGCACGAGCTCACCAAAATTGGACTGTTGAAGACTGGAAAAATGTTGCCTGGTCTGATGAGTCTCGATTTCTGTTGAGACATTCAAATGGTAGAGTCCGAATTTGGCGTAAACAGAATGAGAACATGTATCCATCATGCCTTGTTACCACTGTGAAGGCTGGTGGTGGTGGTGTGATGGTGTGGGAGATGTTTTCTGGGCACACTTTAGGCCCCTTAGTGCCAATTGGCCATCGTTTAAATGCCACGGGCTACCTGAGCATTGTTTCTGACCATGTCCACCCCTTCATGACCACCATGTACCCATCCTCTGATGGCTACTTCCAGCAGGATAATGCACCATGTCACAAAGCTCGAATCATTTCAAATTGGTTTCTTGAACATGACAATGAGTTGACTGTACTAAAATGGCCCCCACAGTCACCAGATCTAAACCCAATAGAGCATCTTTGGGATGTGGTGGAACGGGAGCTTCGTGCCCTGGATGTGCATCCCTCAAATCTCCATCAACTGCAAGATGCTATCCTATCAATATGGGCCAAGATTTCTAAAGAATGCTATCAGCACCTTGTTGAATCAATGCCACGTAGAATTAAGGCAGTTCTAAAGGCAAAAGGGGGTCCAACACCGTATTAGTATGGTGTTCCTAATAATTCTTTAGGTGAGTGTATATATATATATTGTTGCAGTATGTTATTTAAAGGAGTATAAGGGGTATTCCCATCTCAGACAATGGGGGCATATCGCTAGGACCTACACCAAGAACGGAGTGGAGAAGGTGGTGGCGAGAGGACCCCAGGTTCACTGGGGTCTGGCAACTGCCTAGTGCTCTTCCCATAGAAGTTAATGGGAGCACACTGTGCTTGCGTAGCCACCGCTCCTATTCATTTCTATGGGGCCAACAGAAATAGCCAAGGCAGCGCTCGGCTATTTTTGGAGGCCCCATAGAAATGAATGGAGGGCAGCTGCGCATGCGCAGTGCACCCTCCACAATTTTCAAGGATCCGTTCTCGATGAAAGGGCAGGTCCCAGAGGTGCACCTATCAGACAATGAGGGCATATCCTAGTGATATGTCCTCACTGTCTGTGATAGGAATACGCCTTAAATGTTCAGCTCGGCGCTCAAGGCAGACCTAGGAGCAGGGAGCCTCCCAGCTAGCAAAGCCGCCCTGGGAACAAGGCAAAACACAGATCCTCGTTCCCGAAGCTAAACAGCAGGTCTGCGGCTGATGGGAGACCGAGTGCGCCTTTGGCTGCCCGTGACACTGTGCTTTGGCGCCCTCCTCCACTTGATTCACAGGGCCAGCGAGTGCTCGCCTCCTCTCACTGGCCCTCTCTGCCCATAAAATCCTGTGCCTGCGTCGTACCGGTCCTCATTCGGTGCAGGCGCTCTGAGAGAAGGACACTCGCTTGCCCGCTCCTTCCTCAGTGCGCCTGTGCCGATGATATCAGACTACACCCGATGCTTCTTTTCCGGGTGTAGGCTGACGTCATCGGCGTACACCATGACAAAGCTTAGCCCCGCCCAGGCAAGTGATACTAGTTGTGACGTCACTGGGCCTGCGGTAAACAGTAAGAAGGCTGCGGCACTGCTGGAGCGCCGCTGCCTTCTCAAACAGCTAATCGGCGGGGGGCCCGGGTGTCAGACTCCCGCCGATCAAAAGCTGATCATCTATCCAGAGGATAGATCATCACTTTAAACAAAGTGCAGAACCCCTTTAAAACACTCAAGTGTAGTTTTAGCAGTGTGTTTGGGGTCATTGTCCTAGCCTCAAATCACGCACAGAGTGGTACAGGTTTTGCTCAAGAATATCCCTGTATTTAGCATCATTCATCTGTCCCTCAACTCTGACCAGTTTCCCAGTCCTGGCTTCTGAAAAACATCCCCACAGCATGATGCTGCCACCCCCATGTTTCACTGTGGGGATGGTGTTCTTTGGGTGATGTGTTGGGTTAGCGCCAGACATAGCGTTTTCTTTGTTGGCCAAAAAGTAAAATTTTAGTATCAGACCAGAGCACCTTCCTACAAACATTTTGGGAGTCTCCCACATGCGTTTTTGCAAACTCACAACGTGCCTTTTTGTTTATAGCTGAAAGTAATGGCTTTCTTCTGGCCACTCTGCCATAAAGCCCAACTCTATGGAGAGTACAGCTTATTGTCGTCCTATGTACAGATACTACAGTCTTTGCTGTGGAACTCTGCAGCTCCTCCATGGTTACCTTAGGTCTCTATGCTGCCTCTCTGATTAATGCCCTCCTTGCCCGGTCCGTGAGTTTTGGTGAGCGGACGTCTCTTGGCAGGTTTGCTGTTGTGCCATGTTCTTTCCATTTGGTTATGATAGATTTGATAGTGCTTCTGAGGATCATCAAAGATTTGGATATTTTTTTATAACCTAACCCTGATTTCTACTTCTTAACGACATTGCATCTTACTTGTTTGGAGTGTTCCTTGGTCTTCACGGCAGTGTTTGGTTAGTGATGCCTATTGCTTAGGTGTTGCAGCCTCTGGGGCCTTTCAAAAAAGGTGTGTATATGTAATGGCAGAAGATGTGACACTCAGATTGCACACAGGTGGACATAATTTCACTAATTATGTGACTTCTGAAGGTAATTGGTTGCACCTGAGCTTTTTATGGCCTTCCTAACAAAAGGGGTTAATACATATGCACATGCCATGTTTTCTATTTCTAAACAATAGTTTTAGTTATATAGGTTTCTCATTTCCCTTCACCAACTTAGACTATTGTGCTCCGATCCATCACATAAAATTCAGATTAACAAAACATTGAACTTAAGGCTGTATTGTAACAAAACACTAAAACAGTCAACAGGGGGGGAATACTTTTGCAAGGCACTGTAGGTATCAGTTTCCTACAACTTTGATTTTGTCACCTGAGGAGACACCTATAGAAATACATGGAAGGTAAGGGGTCCTGTTACAGATTTTGCATTGGGGCCCTGAAACTCTAATTTACACCTCTGTATCTAGAGACTCTCATGGGCGAATTGGGAACTTAAAGTGGCCCTGGAAAAATACTTAAAACTGGCCTTATGTTGCAGGAGGGTCTAAATTGACAGGAGGCGGGACCACAAAAGTGCAGGGGTCAGCAGTACGATAACGCAAAATACCATATACCACAGTACCGCACAATATACTGCCCCAAATACTGTACCTCTGAGTTGGCCATCAATAGTCATTGTGTCACCACCAGACATCTGAGAAGCTCTGACAGACGTCTAGAACCTCCTCCTTGAGGTTCCTTTGTTTTGCTTTCATTTTCTCATCTCGTTAGCCTCTCTCAGCTGTCATGTAGTTGCACTGATTGGATCCCTTTAAAACCTTTCCCATAGTGCATCACTTTGCGGTTTATATTCCTTCCTGGAGTGTGTGCATGCTGTTCCTACTTCTGAGTCTTCTACAAGATAAGTTTTGTTCATTAATTTGTGTTTTTCTGTTTGCTGGATCCCAGGTGACCCTGACTCCCTCCGTATCTAGTGTAGGGAGCAGGTGGTCGTGTCCCCTCACTATTATAGGGTGTTCAGGTGTTATACAGTCGAGGTACGAGGATATGCGATCATCTACCATTGGGATTTTCGCATAGGCTGAGCAGTAAGGGAGAGAGCCAGGTCTGATGCAGGTCTTTGTTCCTTAGTTTTGGATCCAGTCAGTCGTATATTCATTCTGTGTTTTCTTGTTTCCTGCACACCTTCCGTGACATTATAAACCGCCAAAACCGTCTCAAGCATGGATCCGGTTTCACTTTTGACTGCACGCATGCAGGGTCTTTCATTGGAGGTAGCAGATCTCCGTAAGACTTTCTCAGTTTCAAGTGACCGGTTCAGCTTGCGTTCATGGAGTTTGTTCTGAGCCTAAGATCTCGCTCCCGGATACGTTCTCCGGGGGTAGTGAGAATTTTGTGCGTTTTAGAGAGGCTTGCAAACTCCATTTTCGCCTACTTCCCCATTCCTCTGGTGATAAGGAGCGGAGGGTGGGGATCATCATATTGCTGCTCAGGGATAACGCTCAGTCCTGGGCCTCTTCGCTGCCGGTGGGGGCACGGCCCCTCCGTTCAGTGGATGAATTCTTTTTAGCCCTGGGTCAGATATATGATGATCCGGATCGTATTGCTCTGGCTGAGTCTAGACTACGTGTTTTATGTCAGGGTAAACAATCCGCAGAGATATACTGTTCAGAATTTCGGAGATGGGCAGCTGATACTGGTTGGAATGATGCTGCACTCCAAAGTCAATTTTGCCATGGTCTTTCAGAGGGATTGAAAGATGCATTTGCCTTTCATGAGAGACCTACCTCCTTGGACTCTGCCATGTCTCGGGCCATTTGTATTGACAGGCGTCTTAGAGAGAGAGGAGAGATCACTCCTTCCTGTCATACTCAATCCCAGGACAGTGCGGCGGTCTCATTCAGTGCACAGGGGTCTCAGTCGCTGTCAATCCCTTCTGAGCAGGAGCCCATGCAGCTCGTTTTGATTGCCTCTGACAATAGAAGATTCAGCCCTCATGGGAAGGTTTGTTTCTGTTGTGGAGGTATAAATCATTTGGCAAGTGTTTGTCCCTCTAGGAGATTCAGGCAGTTTTTTGAGAGTAATAAAGAAACAAAAAGAGAAAAATCCTTTAAAAATGTTCCATCTGTTACCATTGGCAGGGTTGATGCGGAAATTGAAGGTTTTCCGTTTGCTTGTAGTTCCCGTTTTGTCCTACCTGCCAGGGTGGCGGTAGAGAGCAAGAACATTTTTTGTGAGATTTTTGTAGATAGTGGAGCAGCTGTCAATCTCATTGATAATCAATTTGCTATAACTCATGGTTTCCAGGTATGCACTTTGGGAAAGGATATACCTGTTTTTGCTATTGATTCCGCTCCACTTTCTCAGAAATCATTAAAGGGCATAGTTCACAATATCCGTTTGATTGTGAGTGATGCTCATGTTGAGGATGTGTCATGTTTCGTCCTTAGCGGGTTGCCTACTCCTCTAGTGTTGGGGCTACCCTGGCTCACTAAACATAACCCCACCATTGATTGGCAAGCGAGGCAAATAAATGGTTGGACTTTTGCAGAGAGAATTGCCTCACGACATCTGTTTCTGAGGTTTCTACTAAGACTGTACCATCTTTTCTCTCTGAATTTTCGGATGTCTTCTCTGAGAGTGGTGTTCAGGACTTGCCCCCGCACAGGGAGTACGATTGCCCTATTAATCTCACCCCAGGCGCCAAGCTGCCTAAATCTCGTTTATACAATCTCTCCCAACCTGAAAGGGTTGCGTGCTTATATCTCTGAGAGTCTGAGAAAGGGACACATACGACCCTCGAAGTCACCTGTTGCCGCTGGTTTTTTCTTTGTTAAGAAAAAAGATGGTTCTTTAAGACCATGTCTGGATTTCAGGGAGCTGAACAGTATCACAATTCGTGACCCTTATCCGCTTCCTTTGATCCTGGACCTGTTTAACCAGATTGTTGGGGCTAAAGTTTTTTCCAAGTTGGATCTAAGAGGGGCATACAACCTGGTCAGGGTCAGAGAAGGAGACGAATGGAAGACGGCCTTCAATACCCCTGAGGGCCATTTTGAGAATTTGGTTATGCCTTTTGGTTTGATGAATGCTCCAGCCGTCTTTCAGCATCTTGTGAACAGCATTTTTTATCATTTAATGGGGAAATTTGTATTAGTGTATCTAGATGACATCTTGATTTTTTCTCCTGATTTCAAAACTCATAGGGAACACTTACGTCAGGTCTTGCTCATCCTGTGGGAGAATAAATTGTACACTAAACTGGAGAAATGTGTGTTTGCGGTTCCAGAAATTCAATTTCTGGGGTTTCTTCTCTCCGCTTCTGGTTTTCGCATGGACCCCGAGAAGGTCCGTGCTGTGCTTGAGTGGGAGCTTCCTGAGAATCAGAAGGCGCTGATGCGTTTTTTGGGCTTTGCCAATTATTACAGGAAGTTTATTTTGAATTATTCCTCTGTTGTTAAACCACTCACTGATATGACTAGAAAGGGGGTAGATTTTTCCTCCTGGTCGGTAGAGGCGCGTAAGGCCTTTTCTAATATCAAGGAGAGTTTTGCTTCCGCTCCTATCTTGGTACAACCTAATATTTCTCTACCCTTCATAGTTGAGGTTGATGCTTCTGAGGTGGGTGTGGGTGCGGTCTTGTCTCAGGGTCCCTCTCCTGCCAAATGGCGACCGTGTGCCTTTTTCTCGAAGAAACTCTCCTCCGCAGAGAGAAATTACGATGTGGGAGATAGGGAGTTGTTGGCCATCAAATTGGCTTTTCAGGAATGGCGCCATTGGCTAGAGGGAGCCAGACACCCTATTACCGTGTTTACTGACCATAAGAATCTGGCCTACTTGGAGTCAGCCAAGCGTCTGAACCCGAGACAGGCCAGATGGTCTTTGTTCTTTTATAGGTTTAATTTTGTTGTCACGTTCCGCCCTGGGGTTAAGAATGTGAAGGCGGATGCCCTGTCACATTGTTTTCCGGGAGGTGGGAATTTTGAAGACCCGGGTCCCATTTTGGCTGAAGGTGTGGTGGTCTCTGCTCTTTATCCTGAATTAGAGGCAGAGGTTCAGGTAGCCCAGTCAGAGGCTCCTGATCTTTGTCCTCCTGGGAGGTTGTTTGTGCCTCTCGCTTTAAGACACAATATTTTTAAGGAACACCACGATACTGTCCTTGCTGGGCACCCGGGGGCAAGAGCCACAGTGGATCTCATCGCTCAGAGATTCTGATGGCCGGTGCGTCACAAGTCGGTTGAGGGTTTTGTGGCAGCCTGCGAGACCTGTGCTCGTGCCAAAGCCCCTCATTCACGGCCATCAGGTCCTCTCCTTCCCTTACCCATTCCTTCCCGTCCTTGGACACATCTGTCCATGGACTTCATTGCGGACCTGCCTCGTTCCTCGGGGAAGACTGTGATTCTGGTTGTGGTGGACCGTTTTAGCAAAATGGTGCATTTCATCCCTTTTCCTGGCTTGCCCAATGCTAAGACGCTGGCGCCGGCATTTATTGATCACATTGTCAAATTGCATGGTATTCCTTCAGACATAGTCTCTGATAGGGGCACGCAGTTTGTTTCCAGATTCTGGAAGGCTTTCTGTTCTCGCTTGGGGGTTCGCTTGTCATTCTCTTCTGCTTTCCACCCGCAGTCGAATGGCCAGACAGAGCGCGTCAATCAGAATCTGGAGACATATCTGCGCTGTTTTGTGGCGGAGAATCAGGGGGATTGGTTTTCTTTTTTGTCCCTTGCTGAGTTTGCTTTAAATAACCGTCGTCAGGAGTCCTCTGATAAGTCACCATTTTTTGGTGCATATGGGTTTCATCCGCAGTTTGGGACATTCTCGGGTGAGGGGTCTTCTGGTTTACCTGATGAGGACAGATTCTCCTCGTCTTTGTCATCTATTTGGCAAAAGATTCAGGATAATCTAAAGAACATGAGTGAGAGATATAAGCGTGTGGCGGATAAGAAACGTGTGCCTGGTCCGGACCTGAATATTGGTGATATGGTGTGGTTGTCTACTAAGAATATCAAATTGAAGGTTCCCTCCTGGAAGTTGGGTCCTAAGTTTATTGGGCCTTACAAAATCTTGTCCGTCATCAATCCTGTTGCCTACCGTCTTGATCTTCCTCAGACTTGGAAGATCCATAATGTTTTTCATAAGACCTTATTAAAACCTTATGTCCAACCCATTGTACCCTCGTCTTTGCCTCCTCCTCCGATTGTGGTTGATGGTAATCTTGAATTTCAGGTCTCTAGGATTGTGGATTCTCGTGTTGTCCGCGGTTCTCTCCAGTACCTCGTTCATTGGGAGGGTTATGGTCCTGAGGAGAGGATGTGGGTCCCAGTTACGGACATTAAGGCCACTCGTCTCATCAGGGCTTTCCATAGGTCCCATCCTGAGAAGGTGGGCTCTGAGTGTCCGGAGTCCACTCGTAGAAGGAGGGGTACTGTCACCACCAGACATCTGAGAAGCTCTGACAGACGTCTAGAACCTCCTCCTTGAGGTTCCTTTGTTTTGCTTTTATTTTCTCATCTCGTTAGCCTCTCTCAGCTGTCATGTAGTTGCACTGATTGCATCCCTTTAAATCCTTTCCCATAGTGCATCACTTTGCGGTTTATATTCCTTCCTGGAGTGTATGCATGCTGTTCCTACTTCTGAGTCTTTGTTCATTAATTTGTGTTTTTCTGTTTGCTGGATCCCAGGTGACCCTGACTCCCTCCGTATCTAGTGTAGGGAGTCGGTGGTCGTGTCCCCTCACTATTATAGGGTGTTCAGGTGTTATACAGTCGAGGTACGAGGATATGCGATCATCTACCATTGGGATTTTCGCATAGGCTGAGCAGTAAGGGAGAGAGCCAGGTCTGATGCACGGCTCTCTCTTTTTGTTCCTTAGTTTTGGATCCAGTCAGTTGTATATTCATTTTGTGTTTTCTTGTTTCCTGCACACCTTCCGTGACACAGTGGCTATATTCTCTCCTCCTCCTCCAGTTGTCGCTGAAAAAAGATATGGAGCAGGGGGCTTAGGAGGTACAATGTGGGACATTAAAATTTAGGAGGGCATGTCGCTGGCCGGGTACATGAGTAGCTATTCTCAAAGCATTAATTACCACTGAGCACTTATTGTGTACCCAGCCAGCAGCAGTGATAGGGGCTTGGGCGGCCCCCCGGGCAATTTCCTTGTTAGGTCTATAGCCAATCCTCCCCTAGAGACAGTCAAGCGCCCACATGAATTTCATTAAGAGTAATTTGTGACAAATTTCAGCACAAACTGCACCAAAAATTGTCTAAAAACTAATGTGTGTGTGCCAGAATTTAACTTTCTATTTCAATAGCGGGGCGTGGTTACTATGAAGTAGGTGTGGCTGCTAAGTTAAAAAAAATAGCACTTTTTTGGTTGATTATACTGGATGAAGATGTCCTTTTCTGACTCTGAGCATATATGATTTTAGGAATTGTGTGTGTTTTAATAAACTTCAATGACCTTCCCTTTAAGACTGGTGTTTGAAGCCTTTGTTGTTGCTCCTTTAATGATAAACGTTTTAATATTTCCATATTAACAAAATAAAAATCAAATGCTACATTCTCTTTTAGTTGATTCCAGTCGTAATAAACTGCCTTTTACAAAATCTTTTGCTTTAGCAAAAACTTATCACATTCTTCACACTACATGGAGAAATGCAGATGAGCTGGAGGCTCCGAGCCATGCAGCATCAACAATCCAACAAAAGCAAATGTGAGTGTTTTACAGTACGGTATTCAGCAATGCAATCAACTCAGTACATAAGAAGACCTGATGTATTCCTAAAAGGCAAGAAATAAGTACGTGTCCCACACATTTTATAGTATAATACAAATACGGCGCTCTCCCTCCACAATGAATAATTCCTACATTTAAAAGGGCCTGAAGCTGACAATTACATGCAGTGCTTTCCATTGCTTTCCATCTGAAAGCTTTAGGGTCTCAGAAACTTGGACGACAAAAGCATTGATCAAAAACTTTAGTTTTTGGTCCAGAAAGCGCAAAAAATGCATTTTACCTGGGTTAACATCGCTGAAGGTTATATATCTTGAAGAAATGATAAGTCAACTAAAACACTGCACATTATGATACTGAATGTACAGTATTTCATAGCAAGGTGCAGTATTGTTCTATGCCCCACTATTAAGCTATCAGTTCTAGAGCAGGCTGGTTGCATTACTGAAAGCTAATATGCAAGGAGGAATTTTGTTCAAAACACGTTAGCTTCTTTGCACATTTAGTTTTTTAATTGAAGTAGGTATTTTCTATAAGGGCTAATATGGTATTTCATGATACACTATGGTATGTGATTTTTCATGAAAATGCAGCCCTGTGTTCCACCCGCATGACTATCCCTACCTAATTTCACGATCTGTGAAGACAATTAGGCCCATGCTAGAAAGGTTCCATGAGCACCTCAATTCCATCAAAACAAGGAAAGGCTGCCCCCGTCTTATAGACCATGTATGGCAAAAACACAGGGGAAACAAAAAATGCCTGGGTTTTGCTGGAAATGAGGTTATTCCACCTATTACACAAGGAGGTGATAGGCATCATCTCCTGTTACAAAAAGAAGCGCAATGGATAATTCGCACGGATGCCATGGGACCCCTAGGTCTAAATGTTCGGAACGATCTTAGTGTATTCATTTGAGATGTTATTGATTGCTTTGAATGATTTTCAATTGAATACGCACACAGGTAATGGCAATTTTGCGATTGAGAATTGTATACCCCTTATTGGGTTAATCTCACGCTCCTCCTTAAATAGGCTGGCGCACCTGTCTGTTTCACACAGGTAGCTGGAAGAAGCACAAGCGTGCGAAAAGGCCGTCGCTGCCGTACACTGCTCAGGCGGTTGTTGTTTCAAGTGAATGGTTGTCCGTCTCAGCCCTATGTTGTGCACGTATCTTAAATCGCAATAAAGAATGAAATTATATTCTGCAATTGGTGAGTGCCGCTGATTTTCTCACTTCTTCGTATGTGCATTAGATTACTGTTACTTGGCTAAGCAGGCACCACCGTTAGTTTGCATATTATATACCCGGTACACACAGAGGACGATACTTGAATTGTTTTGATCAGCGACCTATGGGGGTGTGATGCCGCCTGAATTTTCTTCAGTATTGGTGAATCAATATATATACAGTTCAAGAAGTCTAACATAACGAAATCAACCATGAACAACATGCAAACAGACATCCCCCCCCCCCCACTCCATAATGAATGAATAGAGTGTATCATAGGGTGATCTACTCATCTAGGAGTCGGCTGCTCCTAGAGTCAGCTATCTTAATCCCATCACTAACACAATCAGTGGGAGTCTCAGTGCAGAGTTAACCCCTTTTTGTGTTGCTGAATTCACACCCTGCACCTTTAATGGACAATTGGAAATATGTGCCATATAAATTCCACACATAAATCAGGGTTAATAGTTCCTTGTAACCCCAAAAGGTCTGAGGGTGTCTCCATAGTTCTGGGTCCATAGTCCGTAGGAAGGAGGCTGGCCCTCAGGCTTCTCCAGCAGACCCAGTGACGATTTAGTCTGTCACACTAGTGTTGGAAGCAAACTGGTCAAGATGTAGCAGTGAGGGAAAGGTTCCACCTCCTGCAGCAGGAGTCTCTCCAGAGGGAAGCAGCTCATAGAGCACCTTGACTCCTTACAGACTAAGAGACAGAGTATTATGAGGGGGTCAACAGTCAAAGGCACCCCACTCCAAAGGTACCAGAACTGCTAAAGAGTCCAGTAATCAGAATGAAGCCTGAGTTTAGCACAGCAAAGAGAAAAAAGCAGCATATTCAAGTTTGCCTCCCAGTTTACCCCAAAACCTGCTGGAACCAAGAGAAAGACCGAATATTGTCTGGTTGCAAGTTTATTCAAGTAAAGCTGTTGAACTTTCTGGACTCTACTTATTCTCCACCTCCTACAACACCCCCCTTTATTGCTCTGGAGTCTAACAATAGGGATCAACGGTATCCAGGTAGGAGCACCGTGACTCACACAGAAAAATATTAGGGCCGTACCACACCACTTGACATTCCTAAAAACTTGGGTCACGATCAGCCCTGGGATGCAGGACTTTGCAGTTTCCATAGGTCACTAGCAGTTTGGACCTGAATTTACCAAATGTTCATGAAGTGCAGGTGTCAGTGCCTTATTTTGATACAGTAAAGCAAGCAGAAAAAAGGAGTCACATAAAATTTGAAAAGTATATTCGTGGTGCCTATTACTGATGGCATTATAACTCTAAAATATATATTTTCTAGGAATAGTCAGGATGCCAGTATGGTATGAAACATAATCAGAGTTTTCATATTTTGAAAATTCTAATATATCTCATCATAGCGAGATTTTGGCGGAGATTTATGCAACTGGTGTTAAATAGAACTGGCTTAGTTGCCCATAGCAACTAATCAGTTTCCACCTTTCATTTTCCAAAGGAGCTGTGAAAAATGAAAGGTTGAATCTGATTGTTTACTATGGGCATTTAAGCCAGTTCGACTTTACACCAGTTTGATAAATATCCCCATTGTGTTCTGATTTCTCCCTGTCCACCCAGAGGAGGGAATTTATAATTCCATCTGTGCTAGAATTCTGGCAATAAAAAGTCACAAATGTTGGTTCAGACAATTTTTGCACAAAAATGTTGACTTTTTGCTTTTTTGGGCAAGTCAAGCAAGACTCACTGAATTTCTCACAGGATTCATGGGATGAGTCCTGGATGTATTTTTTTTTTACATGAAAATATAAAATTAAAGCATAGAAAACTATACAGTGATCCCTCAAATTACATACAGCATAGATAATGCTTTGCTATTGTATGTATGATTTGCTGGAAGATCCAACAAATAAGTGTGGTCATCTGACTGTTACTGAAGTACAGGCGCTGATTGGTTGTCTAGTAGCGGTTCTCTACAGTACAGTGCGGTACAACATGTCCTATATCTCTCTGGACACTAGGTGATGGTGGCCCCATTTTATATTTTGGTAAACTGTACTGTACAGGAAGAAGAACCTCCTGTCCTCTACGTACAAAGAGGTTTCCAGCTTCGGGGTGTTTTGAGGAATTGATTTACTTATACTATATTGTTATCTATTAGCTATGTTTTCTTCTATAATTAGTTTTTTTATTATTTTAGGCTGACATTTTAAAGGCCTGGGAACCAATTACTAGCTTTTATAGTGTTATGGGAAAATATGGCAGGAACTGATGGTGACAGTGGCAAAGGTTATGAGTGCACGTGAGGGTCTAAGCTTTTATAGGAACCCAGCTGCTAGCAAAAAGGGGACAACGTTTAAGATGTGGGGGAGCATTGTTGCTGTCTATATTATAATGGTAGAATAGGTGTCCCTTTTATGATATTCTGACTTGATTTTTTATGAGTGATCTATGGAAGCACTAAAAAAGGGGTAGGGGTAAATCTAATGCTGTAATGAGTGAATATATGTATAGTTGTATGTAGTGCCCTGGAGAAGGGGTACTTTGAAATTTTGACATTAGTGGACATTTGTCCATTTCCCCTATGCAAAATCATCAACTCCTTACTTTATTTCACTTTAAAGGGTTAACTTGCACTGACTGTTTAATACTGTTTATCTGCATTTTATATACTGTATATGTTGTCATTAGTGATGAGCGATTCGAAGTCCACAAAGTGGACATAAATCCGAAGTTTAGGATAAATTGAATTTGCTGCAAAGCCGAATTTGCTCATGCTTCATGATAGCGATTTAACCTGAAATAGTGTAAAACAACTAGAGAAACATAGTTAACTAAAAAAACATAGTTACCTGATCCATTTGCTCGGGAAGGCCGGCCACCACTATCTTGATTGAAGATCTTGCACATAATCCCATGTGCGGTGACATATGATGTCACCACGACAGCCGGCGTGATGGTGTCATCTCAGGCTGCGTGTGATTTTGCTCTAGATATTTAAGCAAGACGGCCCATCTTGAGCAAATAGATCAGGCAAGTATGATTTATTTATTTATTTTTTACACTATTTCAGGATAAATTGATTTGCTACCAGTTGCCGCTATGTATGCATGAATGCGGCATCTGAGGGGTACGATGATGGGGAGCAGTGCAATCATCATTGCACCCACTACTTACAAAGAAATGCGCTTTGTGACAGTGATTTGTCACAAAGCAAATTTTTTTGTAAAATACTGCAAAGCAACCAAATAAAATTTTTCAATACTTCGCTTATATCTAGTTGTCCTATATATCCTGTTTATTCGCACTGTATTTGCACAGCACTGTGGAAAGGATCAATAGATATTGAGAGACTTTTGGGACTTTCTAGCTAATAATGAGTAACTGGTAATTTTCCACAGTTGAAAAGTTCAAAAGCTGCACCAATGCGTCAAGGGTCACAATGTTGTGCTCACAGTCAAATAGAGTCACCCCTTCTACACAAGTTAAAATATAAAAGTAAAAACTGGGCACACACTGACAATGGAGAAAGGTTAAGAGCAATTTAGTTATTTAACACTGAACAAATAGGTAAAATATAAATAAAACAGGGTACAATAGATAGCAGCAGTCCTGTATAATACTCCAGAAGAGGGTCTCTAATGTGCAAAAAAATCGATAGCAGCATGTAATACTCCCAAAAATCGATAAATCGATAGATATAGATTAAAATCGATTACTACTTGAGGCAGTTCGAAAGTATGTGCAAAGTATGTGAATCAACAGAAAATAAACAGGAACCAAAGGTTAATTGTATCATAAACATGTAACTGGGTACATAAGAATATTCAGAATATTTGAATCCTTTCGAAAGTACTTTAAAGAATATCTTCAACGTTCAAGTATACTTGTATGAGGAATGGGTCAGCAGCATGGGAGACAAATTACAAACCAAGAGAAGGACAGGACATACAAGAAGAGCTGACCCAGAACTAAAATCAGCCTTATATATAGATTATGTGAGTGCAGCAGAGAGGCCACACCCATGGAGCAGACAGAGAGGATTAACTCCTAATAGGCACACAGGGGAGTTAACCCATAAAGAACCACAAACAACACAGGAACGGAGCTGCAGCGAGAGCAAAGACAGAAGGTCACAGCCAGAGGTAACGACTGTGACAGTCGGTAGGTCTATATTAAGGAAAGTAGGGAAGCTCCTTTCCAATGGTTTAAAAAAAAAATTTGCAAACAGTTATTAATGAATAAAACCAGCAATGCTTGAAGAATGGGTCTTCTTAATCTTTCATGGGGGATGTACCAAACGCATTTTGGGACCACGATCCCTTCCTCAGTGGTAATTTCCTACCCAGGATGCCTCTTTATTTATAGTGAATTCGGTGATCCTCAAATCATGGTATGGATTCCATTTGTCAATAATAGCCCCTCAAAAAATATTATAGCAATCTTCAAATCAATCTGGAGGACATACAATTGTATAATACAAGATGTAGTTTCCAAATCTACAAAAAATGCACCAAACCTCACATGCGGTTTTAGTGCGTTTTTGATGCGTTTCTTGTAAAAACTCATGTATAAAGTTCCTTGGACCCTTTCTTGCACTAATAAATGGATTCTTCATGATAAAAATATATACATATCAAAAATATATAAAACATATTATAAATATACATTGCCAGATCTTTGATTAACAGTAATAATCATATTCTCAAAGGTATAAAAATAGCAATTAAATATGGGGATAACTCATTAAAAACATAGAGTATGAAATCTTCTCTCTTGTTTTCTCTTTTTCCATATACGATAATACTATTGTGATTGAATGAGGAAATCGTGGGTGGGGGTCCAATGTCAAGAGCGGATCTGCCATAAAAATGATACGATTTGCTGTCGGCAAAAGGCACCCACCCACCATCTATAGGAAACCAAAAAGTTTGAATTCCGCATTCAATCCAACAGGTAGGAGAGTCCCAAATTCGAATATTCTCTTTGTTTCCAACCTTGACATTCTTCCCTATATGGTCTCCTCCCTTCCAATCCCTATCTATTTTATCAATCGCTGCGAATTTCAGTCCAGATGGATCCTGACCATGTGCCAATTTAAAATGGTTGGATAGGGAATGATTCTCAAAACTATTCTTTATATTTGACATGTGTTTTTTCAGGGATCTATTTGTCCTACCCACATACTGACGTTTACAAGGTCATTCTATGACATATATCACATCCACCGAACTACAGGTAAGGAATTCGTTTATAACATGTTTATGTTTGTTTGCTGTAGAAACTATTTCCCTAGTTTTTTATTAGGGAAAGAGGTTGATTTACAATTTTTACAAACCACCTTCCCTAAAAAAAAAATATTTCTACAGCAAACAAACAGAGAGAGAATAAAAAAATAAAAAAAGTTTCACTAGAAAAAATTGTCAGAGAACCAAAAGTCCTTTTAAGGACTATTGTTGTGTGTGGCAGCAGCAATATATATTTTTAGCGCAACCTGCGCTAAATTGCTAAAACTTTACAGACCCAAAAGTCCTTTTAAGGACTAATGTGTGTGGCAGCAATATCTATTTTTAGTGCATCCTGCGCTAAATAGCATGCAATAATTAGGCCGCTGCAGACAGCGACATTATCTGCGGTATTTCTTCTGTGTAACGTGTGCGCATCCCAAAAATATCTGTGAAGTCCAGTGTACTTTTTCTGTAGACAGTGTCCGCTGCGGACAGTGACATTACCTGGGGTACATCTCCTGTGTAACGTTTCCACATCCCAAATACCTGTGACATTCCCTGTAATTTTTTATTAACCGCTGTTGACATCAGCGACATTATCTGCGGTATTTTCTCCTGTGTAACGTGTGCACATCCCAAATACCTGTGACATTTCCTTTAATTTATTATAAGCCGCTGCTGACATCAGCGACATTATCTCCGGTATTTCTCCTGTGTAACGTATGCACATCCCAAAAACCTGTGACATTTACTGTAATTTTCTATTAGCCGCTGCTGACATCAGCAACATTATTATGCTGTATTTCTCCTGTGTAACGTGTGCCCATCACAAATACCTATGACATTCCCTATAATTTATTATTAACCTCTGCTGACATCAGCGACATTATCTGCGGTATTTCTCCTGTGTAATGTGTGCGCATCCCAAACATCTGTGACATTCCCTAAATAATTTATTATTAGCTGCTGCTGACATCAGCGACATTATCTGCAGTATTTCTTCTGTGTAATGTGTATGCATCCCAAATACCTGAGACATTCCCTGCTATTTTTTTTTTTTTTATTAGCCGCTGCTGACATCAATGACATTATCTGTGGTATTTCTCCTGTGTAATGTGTGTGCATCCAAAAATCCTGTGGCATTCCCTGTAATTTTTTATTAGCCGCTGCTGACATCACCGACATTATCTGCGGTATTTCTCCTGTGTAACGTGTGCGCATCCCAAATACCTATGACATTCCCTATAATTTATTATTAGCCGCAGCCGCTGCTGACATTAGCAACATTATCTGCAGCATTTCTCCTGTGCAACGAGTGCGCATCCCAAATATTTGTCACATTCACTGAAATTTTTTATTAGCCGCTGCTGACATCAGCGACATTATCTGCGGTATTTCTCCTGTGTAACTTGTGCACATCCCAAACACCTGTGACATTCCCTCAAATTTTTTATTAGCCGCTGTTGACACCAGCGACATAATCTGTGCTATTTCTCCTGTGTAATGTGTGCACATCCCAAATACTTGTGACATTCCCTGCAATTTTTTATAAGCCGCTGCTTACATCAGCGACATTATCTGCGGTATTTCTCCTATGTAACGTGTGCGCATCCCAAATTCCTGTGAGATTCCCTATAATTTATTATTAGCTGCTGCTGACATCAACGACATTATCTGCGGTATTTCTCCTGTGTAACGTGTGGGCATCCCAAATACCTGTGACATTCGCTGTAATGTTTTATTAGCCGCTGCTGACATCAGCGACATTATCTGCAGTATTTCTCCTGTGTAACGTGTACGCATCCCAAACACCTGAGACATTCCCTAAAAATTTTTATTAGCCTCTGCTGACATCAGCAACATTTTCTGTGGTATTTCTCCTGTGTAATGTGCGCGCATCCCAAATACCTGTGACATTCCTTGTAATTTATTGTTAGCCGCTGCTGACATCAGCGATATCATCTGCGGTATTTCTCCAGTTTAACTTTTTTTAATTTTTTTGCGCATACACTAACAAATCCTACGCTACTGTACGTGTGACATACTTTCAAGCATATATAACATTTAATATGAAGAAGGCGAACAGTAAGGGACAGGGAAGTGGCCAGCATGCTAATGGTGCATGCAGAGGCCGTGGCCCTGGGCACATTGAAACTGTGCCTGCTGCAAGAGCACAAGAAAAGCAATCATCCACGATACCTAGCTTTATGTCCCAGTTTGCAGGGTGGCGCAGGACAACGCTCTCGAAGTCAGACCAGTGCGACCAGGTGGTCGGTTGGATTGCAGTAGATATTTCTTCAAGTCAGTAAAGCACCACACTGTCTTCCACCAAGTCCAGTCTCAGTAGCGAAGAGTCTGGTCTAGGGATGAGCGAACTCG
This sequence comes from Bufo gargarizans, assembly GCF_014858855.1. NCBI lineage: Eukaryota > Metazoa > Chordata > Amphibia > Anura > Bufonidae > Bufo > Bufo gargarizans. The sequence goes on from NC_058080.1 coordinate 76,906,334, forward strand.
AACTGTATAGTTCGGGTTCGTACCGAATTTTGGGGTGTCCGTGACACGGACCCGAACCCGGACATTTTCGTAAAAGTCCGGGTTCGGTGTTCGTCGCTTTCTTGGCGCTTTTGTGACGCTTTCTTGGCGCTTTTTGAAAGGCTGCAAAGCAGCCAATCAACAAGCGTCATACTACTTGCCCCAAGAGGCCGTCACAGCCATGCCTACTATTGGCATGGCTGTGATTGGCCAGAGCACCATGTGACCCAGCCTCTATTTAAGCTGGAGTCACATAGCGCCGCCCGTCACTCTGCTCTGATTAGCGTAGGGAGAGGTTGCGGATGCGACAGTAGGGCGAGATTAGGCAGAATAACTCCTCCAAAGGACTTCACTTGATTAATCGATCGATCTGCAGCTGTGCATCATTGAGCTGCTGAAATTCAAATGCTCACTCACTGTTTTTAGGCTGCCCAGACCGTTTGTCAGTCACTTTTTTCTGGGGTGATCGGCGGCCATTTTGTGTCTTGTGCGGTGCTGCGACCAAGTGCATCCAAGCTGCGACCAAGTGCATTTAACCCTCAATGGTGTGGTTGTTTTTTGGCTAAAGCCTACATCAGGGTGAAGCTGTCACACCAAGTGCATTTAACCAGCAATAGTCTGTTCATTTTTTTGGCCATATACTAAATCAGGGGCAAGCTGCGCCTGTCACCAAGTGCATTTAACCCTCAATGGTGTGGTTGTTTTTTGGCTAAAGCCTACATCAGGGTGAAGCTGTCACACCAAGTGCATTTAACCAGCAATAGTCTGTTCATTTTTTGGCCATATACTACATCAGGGGCAAGCTGCGCCCGTCACCAAGTGCATTTAACCCTCAGTAGTGTGGTGCGTCAAGCTGTGACACCAAGTGCATTTAACCAGCAATAGTCTGTTCATTTTTTGGCCATATACTAAATCAGGGGCAAGCTGCGCCCGTCACCAAGTGCATTTAACCAGCAATAGTGTGGTTATTTTTTGGCCATATCCCAGTCTAATTCTGTCACTAAATCCATACCGGTCACCCAGCGCCTAAATACTAGGCCTCAAATTTATATCCCGCTAAATCTCTCGTTACCGCTGTCCTGTTGTGGCTGGGAAAGTTATTTAGTGTCCGTCAAAGCACATTTTTTGTTCTGGGTTGAAGTACAATTCCCAATTTAGCAATTTCATAATTTAGTGGTTCCTGCTATATCAGAGCTATTTGAAATCTATCCCTAAAAGGGTATATAATATTCAAGGTGCACATTGGGTCATTCAGAATAACTTCACACACACCCGCTACTGTGTATTTCCAAGTCTAATTCTGTCACTAAACCCATACCTGTCACCCAGCGCCTAAATACTAGGCCTCAAATTTATATTCTGCTAAATCTCTCGTTACCGCTGTCCTGTTGTGGCTGGGAAAGTTATTTAGTGTCCGTCAAAGCACATTTTTTGTTCTGGGTTGAAATACAATTCCCAATTTAGCAATTTCATAATTTAGTGGTTTCTGCTATATCAGAGCTATTTGAAATCTATCCCTAAAAGGGTATATAATATTCAAGGTGCACATTGGGTCATTCAGAATAACTTCACACACACCCGCTACTGTGTATTTCTAAGTCTAATTCTGTCACTAAACCCATACCTGTCACCCAGCGCCTAAATACTAGGCCTCAAATTTATATCCTGCTAAATCTCTCGTTAACGCTGTCCTGTTGTGGCTGGGAAAGTTATTTAGTGTCCGTCAAAGCACATTTTTTGTTCTGGGTTTAAATACAATTCCCAATTTAACAATTTCATAATTTAGTGGTTTCTGCTATATCAGAGCTATTTGAAATCTATCCCTAAAAGGGTATATAATATTCAAGGTGCACATTGGGTCATTCAGAATAACTTCACACACACCCGCTACTGTGTATTTCCAAGTCTAATTCTGTCACTAAACCCATACCTGTCACCCAGCGCCTAAATACTAGGCCTCAAATTTATATCCTGCTAAATCTCTCGTTAACGCTGTCCTGTTGTGGCTGGGAAAGTTATTTAGTGTCCGTCAAAGCACATTTTTTGTTCTGGGTTGAAATACAATTCCCAATTTAGCAATTTCATAATTTAGTGGTTTCTGCTATATCAGAGCTATTTGAAATCTATCCCTAAAAGGGTATATAATATTCAAGGTGCACATTGGGTCATTCAGAATAACTTCACACACACCCGCTACTGTGTATTTCCAAGTCTAATTCTGTCACTAAACCCATACCTGTCACCCAGCGCCTAAATACTAGGCCTCAAATTTATATCCTGCTAAATCTCTCGTTAACGCTGTCCTGTTGTGGCTGGGAAAGTTATTTAGTGTCCGTCAAAGCACATTTTTTGTTCTGGGTTTAAATACAATTCCCAATTTAACAATTTCATAATTTAGTGGTTTCTGCTATATCAGAGCTATTTGAAATCTATCCCTAAAAGGGTATATAATATTCAAGGTGCACATTGGGTCATTCAGAATAACTTCACACACACCCGCTACTGTGTATTTCCAAGTCTAATTCTGTCACTAAACCCATACCTGTCACCCAGCGCCTAAATACTAGGCCTCAAATTTATATCCTGCTAAATCTCTCGTTACCGCTGTCCTGTTGTGGCTGGGAAAGTTATTTAGTGTCCGTCAAAGCACATTTTTTGTTCTGGGTTTAAATACAATTCCCAATTTAACAATTTCATAATTTAGTGGTTTCTGCTATATCAGAGCTATTTGAAATCTATCCCTAAAAGGGTATATAATATTCAAGGTGCACATTGGGTCATTCAGAATAACTTCACACACACCCGCTACTGTGTATTTCCAAGTCTAATTCTGTCACTAAACCCATACCTGTCACCCAGCGCCTAAATACTAGGCCTCAAATTTATATCCTGCTAAATCTCTCGTTAACGCTGTCCTGTTGTGGCTGGGAAAGTTATTTAGTGTCCGTCAAAGCACATTTTTTGTTCTGGGTTGAAATACAATTCCCAATTTAGCAATTTCATAATTTAGTGGTTTCTGCTATATCAGAGCTATTTGAAATCTATCCCTAAAAGGGTATATAATATTCAAGGTGCACATTGGGTCATTCAGAATAACTTCACACACACCCGCTACTGTGTATTTCTAAGTCTAATTCTGTCACTAAACCCATACCTGTCACCCAGCGCCTAAATACTAGGCCTCAAATTTATATCCTGCTAAATCTCTCGTTAACGCTGTCCTGTTGTGGCTGGGAAAGTTATTTAGTGTCCGTCAAAGCACATTTTTTGTTCTGGGTTGAAATACAATTCCCAATTTAACAATTTCATAATTTAGTGGTTTCTGCTATATCAGAGCTATTTGAAATCTATCCCTAAAAGGGTATATAATATTCAAGGTGCACATTGGGTCATTCAGAATAACTTCACACACACCCGCTACTGTGTATTTCCAAGTCTAATTCTGTCACTAAACCCATACCTGTCACCCAGCGCCTAAATACTAGGCCTCAAATTTATATCCTGCTAAATCTCTCGTTACCGCTGTCCTGTTGTGGCTGGGAAAGTTATTTAGTGTCCGTCAAAGCACATTTTTTGTTCTGGGTTGAAATACAATTCCCAATTTAGCAATTTCATAATTTAGTGGTTTCTGCTATATCAGAGCTATTTGAAATCTATCCCTAAAAGGGTATATAATATTCAAGGTGCACATTGGGTCATTCAGAATAACTTCACACACACCCGCTACTGTGTATTTCCAAGTCTAATTCTGTCACTAAACCCATACCTGTCACCCAGCGCCTAAATACTAGGCCTCAAATTTATATCCTGCTAAATCTCTCGTTAACGCTGTCCTGTTGTGGCTGGGAAAGTTATTTAGTGTCCGTCAAAGCACATTTTTTGTTCTGGGTTGAAATACAATTCCCAATTTAACAATTTCATAATTTAGTGGTTTCTGCTATATCAGAGCTATTTGAAATCTATCCCTAAAAGGGTATATAATATTCAAGGTGCACATTGGGTCATTCAGAATAACTTCACACACACCCGCTACTGTGTATTTCCAAGTCTAATTCTGTCACTAAACCCATACCTGTCACCCAGCGCCTAAATACTAGGCCTCAAATTTATATCCTGCTAAATCTCTCGTTAACGCTGTCCTGTTGTGGCTGGGAAAGTTATTTAGTGTCCGTCAAAGCACATTTTTTGTTCTGGGTTTAAATACAATTCCCAATTTAACAATTTCATAATTTAGTGGTTTCTGCTATATCAGAGCTATTTGAAATCTATCCCTAAAAGGGTATATAATATTCAAGGTGCACATTGGGTCATTCAGAATAACTTCACACACACACGCTTCTGTGCATTTCCAAGTCTAATTCTGTCACTAAATCCATACCGGTCACCCAGCGCCTAAATACTAGGCCTCAAATTTATATCCCGCTGAATATGAATACAATACATTGGGCCAAATAATATATTTGTTGTTGTGGTGAACCATAACAATGAGAAAAACATCTAGTAAGGGACGCGGACGTGGACATGGTCGTGGTGGTGTTAGTGGACCCTCTGGTGCTGGGAGAGGACGTGGCCGTTCTGCCACATCCACACGTCCTAGTGTACCAACTACCTCAGGTCCCAGTAGCCGCCAGAATTTACAGCGATATATGGTGGGGCCCAATGCCGTTCTAAGGATGGTAAGGCCTGAGCAGGTACAGGCATTAGTCAATTGGGTGGCCGACAGTGGATCCAGCACGTTCACATTATCTCCCACCCAGTCTTCTGCAGAAAGCGCACAGATGGCGCCTGAAAACCAACCCCATCAGTCTGTCACATCACCCCCATGCATACCAGGGAAACTGTCTCAGCCTCAAGTTATGCAGCAGTCTCTTATGCTGTTTGAAGACTCCGCTGGCAGGGTTTCCCAAGGGCATCCACCTAGCCCTTCCCCAGCGGTGAAAGACATAGAATGCACTGACGCACAACCACTTATGTTTCCTGATGATGAGGACATGGGAATACCACCTCAGCATGTCTCTGATGATGACGAAACACAGGTGCCAACTGCTGCGTCTTTCTGCAGTGTGCAGACTGAACAGGAGGTCAGGGATCAAGACTGGGTGGAAGACGATGCAGGGGACGATGAGGTCCTAGACCCCACATGGAATGAAGGTCGTGCCACTGACTTTCACAGTTCGGAGGAAGAGGCAGTGGTGAGACCGAGCCAACAGCGTAGCAAAAGAGGGAGCAGTGGGCAAAAGCAGAACACCCGCCGCCAAGAGACTCCGCCTGCTACTGACCGCCGCCATCTGGGACCGAGCACCCCAAAGGCAGCTTCAAGGAGTTCCCTGGCATGGCACTTCTTCAAACAATGTGCTGACGACAAGACCCGAGTGGTTTGCACGCTGTGCCATCAGAGCCTGAAGCGAGGCATTAACGTTCTGAACCTGAGCACAACCTGCATGACCAGGCACCTGCATGCAAAGCATGAACTGCAGTGGAGTAAACACCTTAAAACCAAGGAAGTCACTCAGGCTCCCCCTGCTACCTCTTCTGCTGCTGCCGCCTCGGCCTATTCTGCTGCTGCCGCCTCGGCCTCTTCCTCCGCCTCTGGAGGAACGTTGGCACCTGCCGCCCAGCAAACAGGGGATGTACCACCAACACCACCACCACCTCCGTCACCAAGCGTCTCAACCATGTCACACGCCAGCGTTCAGCTCTCCATCTCACAAACATTTGATAGAAAGCGTAAATTCCCACCTAGCCACCCTCGATCCCTGGCCCTGAATGCCAGCATTTCTAAACTACTGGCCTATGAAATGCTGTCATTTAGGCTGGTGGACACAGACAGCTTCAAACAGCTCATGTCGCTTGCTGTCCCACAGTATGTTGTTCCCAGCCGGCACTACTTCTCCAAGAGAGCCGTGCCTTCCCTGCACAACCAAGTATCCGATAAAATCAAGTGTGCACTGCGCAACGCCATCTGTAGCAAGGTCCACCTAACCACAGATACGTGGACCAGTAAGCACGACCAGGGACGCTATATCTCCCTAACTGCACACTGGGTAAATGTAGTGGCAGCTGGGCCCCAGGCGGAGAGCTGTTTGGCGCACGTCCTTCCGCCGCCAAGGATCGCAGGGCAACATTCTTTGCCTCCTGTTGCCACCTCCTCCTTCTCGGCTTCCTCCTCCTCTTCTTCCACCTGCTCATCCAGTCAGCCACACACCTTCACCACCAACTTCAGCACAGCCCGGGGTAAACGTCAGCAGGCCATTCTGAAACTCATATGTTTGGGGGACAGGCCCCACACCGCACAGGAGTTGTGGCGGGGTATTGAACAACAGACCGACGAGTGGTTGCTGCCGGTGAGCCTCAAGCCCGGCCTGGTGGTGTGTGATAATGGGCGAAATCTCGTTGCAGCTCTGGGACTAGCCAATTTGACGCACATCCCTTGCTTGGCGCATGTGCTGAATTTGGTGGTGCAGAAGTTCATTCACAACTACCCCGACATGTCAGAGCTGCTGCATAAAGTGCGGGCCGTCTGTTCGCGCTTCCGGCGTTCACATCCTGCTGCTGCTCGCCTGTCTGCGCTACAGCGTAACTTCGGCCTTCCCGCTCACCGCCTCATATGCGACGTGCCCACCAGGTGGAACTCCACCTTGCACATGCTGGACAGACTGTGCGAGCAGCAGCAGGCCATAGTGGAGTTTCAGCTGCAGCACGCACGGGTCAGTCGCACTACAGAACAGCACCACTTCACCACCAATGACTGGGCCTCCATGCGAGACCTGTGTGCCCTGTTGCGCTGTTTCGAGTACTCCACCAACATGGCCAGTGGCGATGACACCGTTATCAGCGTTACAATACCACTTCTATGTCTCCTTGAGAAAACACTTAGGGCGATGATGGAAGAGGAGGTGGCCCAGGAGGAGGAGGAAGAGGGGTCATTTTTAGCACTTTCAGGCCAGTCTCTTCGAAGTGACTCAGAGGGAGGTTTTTGGCAACAGCAGAGGCCAGGTACAAATGTGGCCAGCCAGGGCCCACTACTGGAGGACGAGGAGGACGAGGATGAGGAGGAGGTGGAGGAGGATGAGGATGAAGCATGGTCACAGCGGGGTGGCACCCAACGCAGCTCGGGTCCATCACTGGTGCGTGGCTGGGGGGAAAGGCAGGACGATGACGATACGCCTCCCACAGAGGACAGCTTGTCCTTACCCCTGGGCAGCCTGGCACACATGAGCGACTACATGCTGCAGTGCCTGCGCAACGACAGCAGAGTTGCCCACATTTTAACCTGTGCGGACTACTGGGTTGCCACCCTGCTGGATCCATGCTACAAAGACAATGTGCCCACCTTACTTCCTGCACTGGAGCGTGATAGGAAGATGCGCGAGTACAAGCGCACGTTGGTAGACGCGCTACTGAGAGCATTCCCAAATGTCACAGGGGAACAAGTGGAAGCCCAAGGCCAAGGCAGAGGAGGAGCAAGAGGTCGCCAAGGCAGCTGTGTCACGGCCAGCTCCTCTGAGGGCAGGGTTAGCATGGCAGAGATGTGGAAAACTTTTGTCAACACGCCACAGCTAACTGCACCACCACCTGATACGCAACGTGTTAGCAGGAGGCAACATTTCACTAACATGGTGGAACAGTACGTGTGCACACCCCTCCACGTACTGACTGATGGTTCGGCCCCATTCAACTTCTGGGTCTCTAAATTGTCCACGTGGCCAGAGCTAGCCTTTTATGCCTTGGAGGTGCTGGCCTGCCCGGCAGCCAGCGTTTTGTCTGAACGTGTATTCAGCACGGCAGGGGGCGTCATTACAGACAAACGCAGCCGCCTGTCTACAGCCAATGTGGACAAGCTGACGTTCATAAAAATGAACCAGGCATGGATCCCACAGGACCTGTCCGTCCCTTGTCCAGATTAGACATTAACTACCTCCCCATAACCATATATTATTGGACTCCAGGGCACTTCCTCATTCAATCCTATTTTTATTTTCATTTTACCATTATATTGCGAGGCTACCCAAAGTTGAATGAACCTCTCCTCTGCCTGTGTGCTAGGCCTAAATATATGCCAATGGACTGTTGCAGTGGTGGCTGACATGAAGCCTGATTCTCTGCTATGACATGCAGACTAATTCTCTGCTGACATGAAGCCAGATTGTCTGTTACGGGACCTCTCTCCTCTGCCTGGGTGCTGGGCCTAAATTTATGACAATGGACTGTTGCAGTGGTGGCTGACGTGAAGCCTGATTCTCTGCTATGACATGCAGACTGATTCTCTGCTGTCATGAAGCCAGATTGTCTGTTACGGGACCTCTCTGCTCTGCCTGTGTGCTAGGCCTAAATATATGCCAATGGACTGTTGCAGTGGTGGGTGACGTGAAGCCTCATTCTCTGCTATGACATGCAGACTGATTCTCTGCTGACATGAAGCCAGATTGTCTGTTACGGGACCTCTCTGCTCTGCCTGTGTGCTAGGCCTAAATATATGCCAATGGACTGTTGCAGTGGTGGGTGACGTGAAGCCTCATTCTCTGCTATGACATGCAGACTGATTCTCTGCTGACATGAAGCCAGATTGTCTGTTACGGGACCTCTCTGCTCTGCCTGTGTGCTAGGCCTAAATATATGCCAATGGACTGTTGCAGTGGTGGGTGACGTGAAGCCTCATTCTCTGCTATGACATGCAGACTGATTCTCTGCTGTCATGAAGCCAGATTGTCTGTTACGGGACCTCTCTGCTCTGCCTGTGTGCTAGGCCTAAATATATGCCAATGGACTGTTGCAGTGGTGGGTGACGTGAAGCCTCATTCTCTGCTATGACATGCAGACTGATTCTCTGCTGACATGAAGCCAGATTGTCTGTTACGGGACCTCTCTCCTCTGCCTGTGTGCTAGGCCTAAATATATGCCAATGGACTGTTGCAGTGGTGGCTGACGTGAAGCCTCATTCTCTGCTATGACATGCAGACTAATTCTCTGCTGACATGAAGCCAGATTGTCTGTTACGGGACCTCTCTCCTCTGCCTGGGTGCTGGGCCTAAATTTATGACAATGGACTGTTGCAGTGGTGGCTGACGTGAAGCCTGATTCTCTGCTATGGCATGCAGACTGATTCTCTGCTGACATGAAGCCAGATCCTCTGTTACGGGACCTCTCTCCTCTGCCTGGGTGCTGGGCCTAAATTTATGACAATGGACTGTTGCAGTGGTGGCTGACGTGAAGCCTGATTCTCTGCTATGACATGCAGACTGATTCTCTGCTGACATGAAGCCAGATCCTCTGTTACGGGACCTCTCTCCTCTGCCTGGGTGCTGGGCCTAAATTTATGAAAATGGACTCTTACAGTGGTGGGTGACGTGAAGCCTGATTCTCTGCTATGACATGAAGACTGATTCTCTGCTGACATGAAGCCAGATTGTCTTTTACGGGACCTCTCTCCTCTGCCTGGGTGCCGGGGCCTAAATATCTGAGAATGGACTGTTCCAGTGGTGGGTGACGGGAAGCCAGATTCTCTGCTATGGAACCTCTCTCCAATTGATTTTGGTTAATTTTTATTTATTTAATTTTTATTTTAATTAATTTCCCTATCCACATTTGTTTGCAGGGGATTTACCTACATGTTGCTGCCTTTTGCAGCCCTCTAGCCCTTTCCTGGGCTGTTTTACAGCCGTTTTAGTGCCGAAAAGTTCGGGTCCCCATTGACTTCAATGGGGTTCGGGTTCGGGACGAAGTTCGGATCGGGTTCGGATCCCGAACCCGAACATTTCCGGGATGTTCGGCCGAACTTCTCGAACCCGAACATCCAGGTGTTCGCTCAACTCTAGTCTGGTCAACACAATCCTCACCCTGATCCTCCTTCCTCCCACCATAAGGAGTCTTGCCAAACAAGTGATCCCACACTTGGATATTCCGAGGAGCTCTTTTCAGTGTCATTCCTTCATTTGGGCCTCTCGACAAGCCCGTTTGAAGAGGGACATGAGATATTGTGCTCTGATTCCCAAACTCTTGAGCAGCCACAGTCACAAGAAGATGACAGTGGGGAATGGCAGTTAGTGTTTTAAGAGGTGGATGATGATGATGAGACACAGTTGCCAATAAGTCAATGGCAATTAGTGTCTCAAGAGATTAATGATGAGGATGAGACACAGTTGTCAATAACTGAGGTTGTTGTTAGGTCAACAAGTCAGGAGGATGAGCAAAGTGAGGAAGTGGTGGACGATGAAGTTACTGACCCAACATGGAAAGGTGGCAAGGTGAGCGAGGAAAGAAGTACAGAGGGGGAGGGATCTACAGCACCGCAACAGGCTGGAAGAGGCAGTGGGGTGGCAAAAGGGAGAACACTGGCCACACCAAACACGCCCGCAACTGTTCCTCGGAGCACACCCTTGCGGAAATCTCCCTTGCCAAGAGGTAGGTGTTCCACAGGCTGACGCTTTTTTGAGGAAAGTGCGGACGACAAAAGAATTGTAATTTGCAACCTGTGCCATACAAAAATGAGCAGGGCGCAAACACTAGCAACCTCGCCACCACCAACATGATCCGCCACATGGCATCAAAGCACCCTAATAGGTGGGCCAAACGCCTGGGTCCACAATCTGTGTCTGTGGGTCATACCACTGCCTCTTCTTCCCCTGTGTTACGTTCTGCCCAATCCACTGTCGAAGGCGCAGGCCCTGATGCCTCCCACCCTGCACCTGAACATTCGCAAGCACCATCAGCGACCACATCCACTTCCGTGTCCAAGCACAGCGTACAAATGTGCTTACCCCAGGCATTTGAACGCAAGCACAAATACCCAGCCACCCACGCACATTTTGGCGATAGCACTAATTGTGCAACTTTCCAAATTACTGGCCCTGGAAATGTTGCCATTTAGGCTTGTGGACACTGAGGCCTTTCACGGCCTGATGTCGGCAGCCAGTCCCTTGTCACGGTGTGCCATGCCCGCCTTACACCAGCATGTGTCCCGTAAAATCATCCGTGCTCTGACCAACGCAGTTACTGGGAAGGTCCACTTAACCACTGACACATTGACAAGTGCTTTCGTCCAGGGACGCTACATTTCCCTGACAGCACATTGGGCGAATGTTGTGGAGGCCGGAAGCAAGTCGTACTCTGTGATGGCACAGGTGCTACCAACGCCAAGGATTGCGGGCCCTAATTCCATCAGGGTTTCTGCCACCACCTACGTTAGTGGCTCCAACACCTACTTCCCCTCCTCAGCCTCCTCCTCCTTCTTCCACCTCAGAATTATCCTCTTGCAGCACCAGTTAGCCATCAGTCGGTAGCTGGCAGCAGTGTAGCACTGCAGTGAGGAAGGCCCCAACAGGCCGTGCGTAAGCTGATCTGCTTAGGTGACAAACAGTACACTGCCACAGAGCTGTGGTAGGGGATAAGAGACCAGACTGAGCTGTGGTTCTCATCACTCAACCTAGAACCAGGCATGGTTGTGTTTGATAATGGCGGTAACTTGGTGGCAGCTTTGGAGTTCAGGAAGCTCAGACACATTCCATGCCTAGCCCACCTGCAGGCCCTCGCATATAATGATTTAGAGGGTCAGCTCACCAACAGGCCCTTACCTGCAATCTTTTAGAGGGTCAGCTCACCTGCAGGCCCTCACATATAATGTTTTAAATGTTCAGCTCACCAGCAGGCCCTCACCTGCAATCTTTTAGAGGGTCAGCTCACCTGTGGGCCCTTGCATGTAATGTTTTAGAGGGTCAGCTCACCAGCAGGCCCTCACCTATAATCTATTAGAGGGTCATCTCACCTGCAAGCCCTCACATATAATGTTTTAGAGGGTCAGCTCACCAGCAGGCACTCACCTACAATATTTTAGAGGGTCAGCTCACCTGCAGTCCCTCGCATATAATGTTTTAGGGGGTCAGCTCAACAGCAGGCCCTCACCTACAATCTTTTAGAGGGTCAGCTCACCTGTAGGCCCTGGCATCTAATGTTTTAGATGGTCAGTTTACCAGCAGGCCCTCACCTTAATATTAATTTCCTACAATCTTTTAGAGGATCAGCTCACCCGCAGGCCATTGCATATAATGTTTTAAAGGGTCAGCTCACCAGCAGGCCCTCATCTACAATATTTTAGAGGGTCAGCTCACCTGCAGGCCCTCGCATATAATGTTTTAGAGGGTCAGCTCACCAGCAGGCCCTCAACCATAATATTTTACAGGGTCAGCTCACCAGCAAGCCCTCGCCCATAATTTTTTCAATGGTCAGCTCAGCAGCAGGCACTCGCCCATCATTTTTTTAATGGTCAGCTCAGCAGCAGGCACTCGCCCCTAATGTTAGAGAGTCAGCTCTGCAGCAGACCCTCACCCGTAATGTTTTAGAGGGTCACCAGCAGGCCCTTGCTCTTAATGTTTTTGAGGGTCACCAGCAGGTCATCAATCATACATTTTCAAGGGTGTATGATACCCTCCTTTATGTGTAATAAAGGGTGTATTGGAGTGCCGATTCCTTGTAATTTTTAGAATCCCTTTCACTTAGTGCATAGGCTTTATGAGTGTAGGAGTCCCACTACCTGAACAATTGTACTGCAATGTGAATGAGGCCCTCTATTATGTGATAAACAGGTTGTATCGGAGTGCCTCTTCCTTGTAATTTTTTGCAGCACTTGCACTTTATATACAGGTAAATATACAGGAAATAATGTTTCCTAACAATTTTTCCTCTAAAGTCTATTTTATCTTTGGTTTTGTGTGTATTAGTGTCAGTCTGTAAAAGTGGCGTACTACTCGGACAACATCGTTCCCAGCAGCGACCTGGGAGTCCAAGATGCATCCAGACATCCTCCCCATGCTGCTCCCGAACCATTTTGGTGGCGTTTCCATCAATTTCTGAAATAAAGAAGGCTATCTGAGGCCATATTCATATAAATATATTCTTATATAGTGTGAGATTATGTGAAATCAGGGCAGTTTTTTTAAGAATGCAAAAGCAAAAGAAGAAATGGAAGTAAACTGCACCATCGCTGTCTGAATACTCCCCAGTGTTATCCCTGAAGGCCATTGACATTGTTTAGTCCACAATATATAGAGTAAAATATTTCTACCGTTTTCAGTTCATGGGTTTTTCTCTCTCCGCTGATCTTACAATGCCCTTTCAAAAGCAAGAATTCCCAATCTGCAGTGGAGTGACCGGCTTAGAAGAATGATGTCCCACAAGGGTGCAGTCATTTTCGACGTGGTGATGTGTTATACTGTCTGTGTAGGTTTATTCTGCCTGGGATTTGTATGGATGCCAAGAGAGACAAAAAAACAATTACACTCATAGCACGGACAGCTGGGGGAGGGAAATGATCTAGAATAGAAGCCATGCAGGATGCTCAGGATGAAGCCATGGAAATGAATATTAAGCCTCCAATGACAATAATATATCCACCACAATTAGATCTTTTTGATGCAAAATTCCACTATTCAGAAATATTGGATAATTCTGAGCAATGCATTACCTCTAATATCTATCTATATATATATATATATATATATATATATATATGTATAAAAAAAATGAGGCAGCACTCCAAAATGGTGAAAAATGGTGACCTAATTTATTCCCAAGGCAACTTTTCAGCCCACACAATGAGGCATTTGTCAAGCAAAGTAATGGTGACACAAGTGAATATAAATATCCTTACAAACTAATCACATGACGCTCTTGATGGTGGGTGCCTTCCTATAAGTGATCCTGGGTGTCTTTGCATAAAATGGATCATGAAGTAGTATGCGCCAGTGTTTTTTAAGGGTCGTCTGGATATATTTGTTTGAAGTGCTGTATTCAGTGATAAAGTCTATATGATCCAATCCTTCTTGTTTTTTTGTGCTTAAATGTTCTATCTGTGTTTTTGACATACATCTATCTGCCGCATTTTTTTATTATTTGCTTTTGGTATCCTTTTTATGCAAACCTCTTTTTGAGTATCTTAGCCTGTATTACAAAGTCCTCATTGTTAGTGCAGTTACGCCGGATTCTTTTATATTGGCTGTACGGAATGTTTTTTAGCCACTTTTTATTATAAAAGCTGGTGAAGTGAATGTAGCTGTTTGAAATAAGTTCTAGTGGATAAAGAATTGTTGGTGTTAGTAACAATGATGTCTAAAAACTAAATTTCCGTTTTTTTGAAAATAGGGGTAAATGTAATCTATGTATCTTTTGAAGTAAATTATTTGGTCCCTATATATTGGATGGTCCTCAATATGTGTTTTTTAAAATTCACCCATAAACAGTTTAGCGACAGACGGCGCTACCCGCGTCCCCATCGCGGTACCCTTGCATTGATGATATGTGGTACCCCTTTAATAGGTTTGATAATCTTCAAAAAAGAGAGGTCTTCTGGATCTATCAGTTGGACACATTAGCCCCATTTGGGCTAAACGAATTAAATGAAACTATACTATAAAGTCATCTCAAACAGACCCAGATAAAGGCATCCTACCAGAGCCAGGCAGTATGCACTACCATTGACGTTTTTTATCGTAAATTTTTATCATCGTTTATTACCTATTATTTTATAAATATGTTGTAGTTCTACACCATTATTACATTGCCCCGACAATTTTTTATTTATTTTTTATATATACATTTTTTATATATATACTTATTTATTATTATTTCTATTTTATTCCCGCCATCTTTTACTTAAGATCCTATGTATTGTTCGTCCCACCCTAATAAACCTAATACTTATTAAAGCATTTTTATATACGCAAACTAATCATAACCTATAATTTAAAAAGTTTTATTTACACCAACTCATAATATATTATATTATAATATATAGTTTATATGTATCAATAGTATATATGTATATAAAAAAACATAAATAAAAATATTTATAAGGTAGAAATCAGGTAACTACCTGATTAGCCTATATAATGTATACTAAAAAGATCAAAATCCCTAAAGTATTATGTATATATACATAGCCACAGACTAGTGATCACTATATACCCCCACTATTTACTATTATACTTATTCAAGTGCAGAGATATAAAAATCACCACACAATAATGCCTAAACACATATATGTAAAGTTGAGCGGCCACCTGGATGTTGACCCGAACTTGACTCCGAACCTGAACCCCATTGAATTCTTTTGAGCACTAAAATGGCTGTAAAAATGTCATGGAAAGGGCTAGAGGGCTGCAAATGGCATCAAAATGTGGTTAAGAGCATGGCAAGTGCGCTGCAAACAAATGTGGATAGGGAAATGACTTTAAATAACATAAATTACATTAAAAAAAATAATAATAATCTTGATCTAGGAGAACGAGGTCCATATGGAGTAGGAGGTTGAGGAGGTGGTGGATGTGGCGGTGTAGGTGGAAGCGACGGTGGAGGAGGAGGTAGCCTACACTGTTTTGTTTTAAAATGTATTTTAATTATTTTAAATTAGGGTACATCCCAAAACGTTGGGAAATATAACCCTCCAGTCATGCTAAACACATGTTCTGACAATACATTGGCTGCAGGGCAGGCCAGCACCTCCAAGGGGTAAAGGGCAAGCTCAGGCCAAGTGCCCAATTTTGAGACCCAGAAGTTGCAGGGGCTGACCCCTGTCAGTCAGTTCGTGTAGGCGTGTGCAAACTTACTGCCCCACCATGTCGCACGTCCCCGTGATGTTCAAGATCCAATTTGATATCTTCTCTATCAACTTTCGATGTTCTTTTCTGCGCCTACCATGGTGATCACGGGTGGCGGGGTATCAGGGTTTCACGCCGGAGAGGGAGCTGTGAGAAAGAGAGACCACATCCAAGGGAGGATTAATTTTTTCAAATTTAAAATTATAGAAGTTGAATTATGGGAGAAATTATTAAAGCATAAAAGTGTGACAACTTTTTAAAGTTTAAGCATTGAATGAAAGGTCGCGCATTGAATGTGTTGTGCATTAATTAATGAAGAATGTCTTAAATTGTATTCCCTGTCAACTATGCAGAGCAGGGGTTTCTCTCCGGCAAAATTTAAAAATGTCACCTGACAATGTAATTGACGATTTTTTTAAATTTATGTTCCTGTCACCTATGTAGAAGTGCCACAGTGACATCCACCATCCATTTGGATATCTTCTCTATCAACTTTCGATGTTCTTTTCTGAGCCTACCATGTTGATCATGGTTATCAGCGAATCAGGGTTCCATGCCAGGAGAGGGAGCATGAGAAAAGAGACCAAATTTAAGGGAGATACATTTATTTTAAAAAATTGGGATCGAGCAGAAATGTGGGAAAAGCAATTGAGGCGCAAATGTGGGACAAATTACAGAAGCCCAAATGTGGGCCAAAAGAGTCAAGCGGAAATGTGGGAAAAGCTATTGAGGAGCAAATGTTGGCCAAAAGAGTTTAGCGGAAATGTGGGACAAATTATTGAAGTGCAAATGTGGTACAACTTGTTTAAGTTTAAGCATTGAATCGAAAGAGGTGGCACGCATCAATTAAAGAAGCATTTCAGAAATGTTATTCCCTGTCACCTTTGCACAGCAGGGGTTTATTCATGTCTAAAATTGTATAATGTCAACCCAAGAATGTAACAGAAAAATTACAGAAATTTATTAACCTCTCTACTTGGTAGAGCAGGGGTCTATGACAGAAAAAAAATTGTTTATTGTCACCCAAATATGTAAACTAGTTAAAGGAGGGGTATATTACACACAAAAATTTGTGAATTTGACCCTAAAATGTAACTGACAAATGTTATGTTTTTTTTACCGGTCTACTAGGTATAGCAGTGGTACATCACACCCAAAAATTGCTGAATTTCACCAGAAAATGTAACTGCCAATTATTATTTTTTTACTGGTGTACTAGGTATAGCAGTGGTACTTCACACCCAAAAATTGTTGAATTTCAACTGAAAATGTAACAGACAAATTATTATTTTTTTTTTTTTACCTGTCTACTAGGTATAGCAGTGGTACATCACTCCCCAAAATTAGTGAATTTCACCAGAAACTGTGACAGACAATTTTTTTTATTGCTTAACCTGTCTACTAGGTATAGTTGTGGTAATATACACCCAATTTTTTTTTTAAATTCAACAGAAAATGTAAATTACTATTTTTTTTATTTATTTTTTACCGGTCTACTAGGTATAGCAATGGTACTATACACAAAAAATTGTGAATTTCACCAGAAAATGTAACTGATAATTATTATTTTTTTTAAAGGTCTAATAGGTATAGCAGTGGTACATCAATGCCAAAAATTGGTGAATTTCACCCGAAAATGTAACTGACAAAGTAGTGAAATGACATAAAATTAAATACGTACAAATATTTTTTTTTAAATTTGATTTATGAGGTGTTCCATATGGAGTAGGAATTTGAGGAGGAGGTGGACATAGCAGTGTAGGTGGAAGCGGCAGTGTAGGAGTACAAAGTAGCCAACACAGGTTTTTGGTTTTAATTTTATTTTTATAATTAGAGTACACTCCAAAAGAGTGTGAAATATCCAAAATACAAGAATGAGCAATTGCGCTGCAGTATAACAAAGGCTGGTTAAGGCCGATATACAGTACATGTCTATTCTGCACAAGGTACGGACAAGTCCTGTGGGATCCATGCCTGGTTCATTTTAATGAATGTGAGCTTGTCCACATTGGCTGTAGACAGGCGGCTGCGCTTGTCTGTGATGACGCCCCCTGCCGTGCTAAACACACATTCAGATAATACACTGGCTGCAGGGCAGGCCAGCACCTCCAAAGCGTAACGGGCAAGCTCAGGCCATGTGCCCAATTTGAAGACCCAGAAGTTGAAGGGGGTAGACCTGTCATTCAGTACGTGTAGGCGTGTGCACACATACTGCTCCACCATGCTGGTGAAATGCTGCCTCCTGCTAAGACGTTTCATATCAGCTGGTGGTGCTTGTTGTGGTGGCGTGCTGACAAAGCTTTTCCACATTTCGGCCATGCTAACCCTGCCCTCTGAGGTGCTGGCAGTGCCCCAGCTGTGTTGGCGATCTCTTCCTCGTCCTCTGCTTTCGCCTTGTGCTTCCACTGTGCCCCCGCTGTCAGGTGGGAATGCCACCAGCAGCGCGTCTACCAGTGTGCGCTTGTACTCGCGAATCTTACGATCACGCTCCAGTGAGGGAATTAGGGACGGTACGTTGTCCTTGTAACGGGGATCCAGCAGCGTGGCCACCCAGTAATCAGCACAAGTTAGAATGTGGGCAACTCGGAGGTCATTGCGGAGATACTGCAGCATGTAATCGCTTATATGTGCCAGGCTGCCCAGAGGCAACGAAAAGGTGTATTTTCTGTGTCCTCTGTATCCCCCAGCCACGCATCAGTGATGGCCATGAGCTGGTCTGGGTGCCACCCTGCTGTAAACAAGATTCCTCCTCCTCCATCTACTCCTCCTCATCCTCCACCTCGTCATCCTCCAGAACTGTGCCCTGGCTGGACAATTGTGTACCTGGCGTTTGTGGGTGAAGGAACCCACCCTCGGAGCCACTTGGGAATGACTGGCCGGAAACCCTACGAAATGATCCCTCTTCCTCCTCCTCTTCATCCTGTGCCACATCCTTTTCATCATCGCCAGGAGCATTTTTTCAAGGAGGCATAGAAGTGGGATAGTAACTGCTGAGAACGGCGTTATTGGCACTGGCCATGTTGGTGAAGTACTCGAAACAGCGCAACAAGGAACACAGGTCTCGCATGGAAGTGGTGCCATTCCGCTGAGCGACTTACCTGTGCGTGCTGCAGCTGAAACTCCACTATCGCCTGCTGCTGCTCGTACAGTATGACCAGCATGTGCAAGGTGGAGTTCCACCTTGTGGGCACATCGCATATGAGGCGGTGATCGGGAAGGCCGAAGTTACGCTGCAGCGCTGACAGGCGAGTAGCAGCAGAATGAGAACGCCGAAAGCGCACACAGACAGCCCGCATTATATGCAGCAGTTCTGACATATCAGGGTAATTTTTAAAGAATCTCTGCAACACCAAATTCAGCACATGCACCAGGGAAGGGATGTGCGTCAAACCAGATAGTCCCAGAGCTGCTACGAGATTTCGCCCATTATCGCACACCACCAGGCCGGGCTTGAGGCTGCCTGGCACAACCCACTCATCGGTCTGTTGTTCAAGGTCCATCCACAGCTCCTGCAGTGTGTGGGGTTTGTCCCCCAAACAGATACGTTTTAAAACTGCCTGCTGTCGTTTACCCCTGGCTGTGCTGAAGTTGGTGGTGAAGGTGTTACGCTGACCGGATGAGGAGCTGGTAGAGGATGAGAAAGCAGAGAAGGAGGAGGAAGCAACAGGAGGCAAACTGAAGCGCCCTGCAATCCTCAGTGGTGGAAGGACATGCGCTAAACTGCTATCCGCATCAGGCCCAGCCGCCACTGCATTTACCCAGTGTGCTGTTATGGAGATATAATGTCCCTGACCGTGCTTACTGGTCCATGTATCCGTAGTGAGGTGTACCTTGCCACAGATGGCGTTGGGCAGTGCACACCTGATTTTGTCCCCCACTTGGTAGTGCAGGAAAGGGATGGCACGCCTGGAAAAGTAGTGGCGGCTGGGCACGACGTACTGTGGGACAGCCACCGCCATAAGGCCTTTAAAACTATCCGTCTCCACCAGACGGAATGACATTTCAAAGGCCAGTAATTTAGAAATGCTGGCATTCAGGGCTAGGGATCGCGGGTGGGTAGGGGGGTACTTCCTCTTCCTCTCCAGCGTTTGGGAGATGGAGAGCTGAACGCTTCCGTGGGACATTGTGGAGATGCTTGGTGACCCAAGTGTTGGTGTTGCTGGCAAATCCTCTGTTTGCGGGGTGGCAGGTGGCACTGTCATTTCAGAGGTGGATAAAGAGGCCGAGACTGCAGCAGAAGAGGAAGCAGGAGGAGCCAGAGACCTTTCTTGGTTTTTGAGGCGTCTACTCCACTGCAGCTAGTGCTTTGCACTTAAATGCCTGGTCATGCAGGTTGTGCTCAGGTTGAGAACGTTTATGCCTCTCTTCAGGCTCTGATTGCACTGCGTGCAATCCACTCGTTTCTTGTCGTCAGCACATTGTCTAAAGAACTGCCACGCCAGGGAACTCGTTGGAGCTGGCTTTGGTGTGCTCGGTCCCTTGCTGCAGTGGGCAGTAGCAGGCGTACTGTCTAGAGGATGGCTGCTTCGCTATTGAACCCTGCTCCCTCTTCTGCTGTGCTGGTGGCTCTGTGCGACCACCGCCTCTTCCTCCAAACTACATAGGTCACTCGCAGGACCTCATTGTTTTCCACATCATCTTCCACCCAGTCTTCACCCCTGACTTCCTTGTCGGTCTGCACACTTTCGAAAGCTCCAACAGTTGGCACCTTTGTTTCGTCATCATCCGAGACGTGCTGCGATGGTCCTCCCATGTACTCATCTTGAAAGATAAGTGGTTGGGCATCGGTGCATTTAATCTCTTCCACTTCTGGGCCAGGCTAGGTGGAGGGCCCTGGGAAACCCTGCTAACAGAGTCATCAAAAAAGCAGAAGAGACTGCTGCATGACTTGGGGCTCAGACTGCTTGGCTGATTTGAAAGGGGATGAGATGAAAGACTGATGGACATCAGCTGCAGGTGCCAACTGTGGTCTTTCAGCAGGAGACTGGGTGGGAGACAATGTGAAGGAACTGGATCCACTGTCAGCAACCCAATCTACTATCGCCTGTACTTGTTCAGGCCTCACCATTCGTAGAGCCGCATTAGGCCTGACCAAATACCGCTGCAGGTTCTGTCGCCTACTCGCACCTGAGGAAGGGTTTTTACCTGTGCGTGTAGCTGGCACAGATCGACCACGTCCTCTCCCTGCAACAGGAGCTCCACCAGCAGCACCACGACCTGGGCCACGTCCCTTATTTGACACGCTCATCATATTTCTCGAATTTAGGATCTTGCCCTAAATAGGTGTTTAATTAATAGTAGAATAGAACTGCAGTATGTAAAGGGTGTATCTCACACGGCCTGAACCAGACTAGGCCTGAATTAAAGATTTATTTGCCCAAAATGGCTGTATTTTAAATACCTGTATCAAACTCCTGTATTTAAAGTGTGTATCTCACACGGCCTGAACCAAACTAGGCCTCAATTAAATATTTGTGCACCAAATGGCGGTATTTCAAATATAGGAATATAACCCAAATGTATAAAGGGTGCATCTCACAATGACATATGCAGCAAAGGCTGCCAAATAAACTTTTTTTTGCCCAAACGGGTGTTTGTTTAATACCTGAATATGGCAGCAGTATATAACCCTGGAATTTCAAACGTTAAGGTGCTGCAAAGTCTTAAATATTGTGTATTTTGCCCCAAAAAGGGTGACTTCAAAGCGGCAAAAGCCTCTTCCGCTCAATCATCCCAGAGAACCATCACTGATTTTCGTCCCTTCAAGAGCCCTGTCAAGAGCGTGGCTAAAATAGCAAAATGGGGAACAAACCTTATGTAATAGCCCACCATTCCCCGGAATGACTTTATTTGCCTAGTGGTGACAGGTCGGGGCCAATTCCGTATCGCCTTTATTTTGTTCACTTGGGGTTTGAGGGCTCCGTGCCCAATGGCATACCCCAGGTACTTAGTCACTTCTAACCCTATCGCATATTTTTGGGGGTTAGAGTTTAGGCCAGCTTTCCGAAGGGAGTCCACTACAGGCTGCACTTTGGGTAGGTGACTTTCTAAGTCGGTACTGTGGATGACAATATCGTCCAGGTAAGCCGAAGCGTACCAACGATGTGGACGAAGCACAATGTCCATTAGTCACTGAAACGTGGCGGGGGCGCATGCAAATCAAAGTGTAAGATTTTATATTTATACAGCCCCTCAGGTGTTATTAAGGCAGTTTTCTCTTTGGCAGCCTCCGTTAAGGGCACCTGCCAGTACTCTTTCGTGAGGTCCAAAACAGAAAAATACCGGGCATGTCTTAACCTCTCGATGAGTTAATCCACCCGGGGCATGGGATACGCATCGAATTTGGAAACCTTGTTAAGTTTTCAAAAAGTCGTTACAAAACTGCCACGTCCCGTCCGGCTTGGGTATCAATACTATAGGACTGACCCACTCACTTTTTGACTCTTCAATGACGTCAAGCTGCAACATTAGCTGCACCTCCTCCGATATGGCTTGTCGATGAGCCTAGGGTACCTGGAATGGTTTTAATCAGACTTTTCCCTGAAGCTCAGTGAAAATGTCATGCTGGATTATGGAAGTGCGTCTAGGGAGGTCCAAGAACACATCCGTTTTCCGACTAACGAACTCCCTGGCCTACTGAGTCTATTTAGAGGATAGGCTGTCAGCAATTTTTACTGTGGCAGCCGCCTCTCTTGCATTAGACAGAGGGGCTGGTACCTCTTCTCCTAGAAAACCCGGCCGCGGGCTACCTTCTGTACAGATTTCACTATCTTTCCATGGTTTCAGTAAATTTACATGGTAAACCTGCTCCGGCTTTCGCCGCCCTGGCTGGTGTACCTTGTAGTTTACAGCTCCATTTTACTTGAGTACCTCGTAGAGCCCCTGCCACCTAGCCAGGAACTTACTGTCCACGTTGGCACCAGTACCAAAACCCGATCACCCGGGTTATAGATCCTGACCCGAGCCTGCCGATTATAGACCCAACTCTGGGCTCACTGAGCTGCCTCCATATGCTCCCTATCAAGAGGCAACACTGTCTCTAAACGATTTTGCATCTTGGTAACATACTCAATGACACTTTTATGTGGAGTAGGTTGTTGTTCCCACGCCTCTTTGGCCACGTCCAAGAGACCGCGAGGGTGTCTGCCATATAACAGTTTTGAAGGGCGAGAACCCAGTAGAGGCCTGGGGTACCTCTCGCACTGCCCATGAGATAGGGCAGAAGGAGGTCCCAGTCCTTCTCATCTTTAGACACTACCTTTTTCAGCATATTTTTTAATGTTTCGTTAAACCGTCTGTTTGTGGATGGTAAACGGACGTCCGTAGTTTTATGTGCAGCAACTTACAAAGTTCCCTCATCACCTGGGACACAAAAGGGGTCCCTTGGTCGGTCAGAACCTCTTTAGGTAGTCCCACTCGGGAAAACATCTCCATTAGCTCCTTAGCTATGAGTTTGGACGAGGTATGTCGCTGTGGCACCGCCTCTGGGTACCGAGTGGCGTAGTCTAGAATGATTAAGATCTGATGCCCTCTAGCGGACTTAAAGTGCTGCCCATAATTATTCATACCCCTGGCAAATTTTGACTTAAAGTTACTTTTATTCAACCAGCAAGTAATTTTTTTGACGGGAAATGACATAGGTGTCTCGCAAAAGATAATAAGACAATGTACAAGAGGCATTATTGTGGAAAAAATACATTTCTCAACTTTTATTTACATTTGAGCAAAAAATACAAGATGTTCCGCACTGTGGAAAATCTCAGAGGACATGGTCGGAAGCCAAAAGGGACACCTGTGCTGGCCAGGAGGATAGTTAGAGAGGTGAAAAAGAATCCAAGGATCACCACCAAGGCCATCCCGGTGAATCTTGACTCTGCTGTTGGCAATGTCTCAAGGCAGAAAATCCAATGGACACTCCACACTACTGGGTTCCACGGATGCAGACCAGGCACACAAAAGCTTGCTTGGCCTTTGCAAAATCTTATCTGAACAAATAACACCGGGTTCACACCTGAGCGTTTTACAGCGCGTTCAAACGCGCTGTAAAACGCTCAACACATGAAAACCAATGCTTCCCTATGGCCCTGGTTCACACCTGAACGTTTTACAGCGCATTTGAACGCGCTGAAAAACGCCCTACACTCAAAAAAGTTCTTGAGCTTCTTTGGGGCGTTTTGTCGCGCATTCCCGTACATAGACTTTCGGGAACGCACGACAATGGGCGTTCGCTTGTCTCTGTATGCGCGATTGTAAATGCCCGTACAATCGCGCATACAGAGCGCTCCTTTCAGAACGCTCAGGTGTGAACCCAGCGTCAGAAGACTTCTGGTCTTCTGTGTTATGGTCAGATGAAACAAAAATTCAATTGTTTGGTCACAATGATGTTTCCTTCATTTGGTGTAAAAAAGGAGAAGCCTTCAGCAATCCCTATGCTAAGTGTACCTGTGTGTGGTACTTCCGGAAACACTCCCCTAAGCATAGGGCAGGGTGGTCAGGGCAGTCAGGACAGAAATAGCGGGTGTCACGCCTTATTCCACTCCTGCTACAGACACAACATTTTTTTCGGGGTGGCGGGTGGTTTGAGGTACCGGCAACGACACTGGGGAAATGTCGGTCGTGTAGACGGCTCACTACACTGGTGGTTGGGGCCACGGAACCTCCTGGATACAGGAGGTTCTCGATGATCTCTTCCTGAAATTTGAGGAAGGATCTTGTTCTCCCAGCCTTACTGTTGAGAACAAAACTATTATATTCAGCCAATTGAATCAAATATACAGACACCTTCTTATACCAGAGTTTGGTTCTGTGGGAAAGTAAATAGGGAGCCAACATCTGGTCATTGAAGTCCACCCCTCCCATGAGCGAATTATAGTCGTGGACACAGAGGGGCTTTTCAATGACACTGGTTGCTCATTCAATTTGGATTGTCGTGTCTGCGTGAATGGAGGAGAGCATGTAAACGTCACGCTTGGCAGCCCTCTCCCCCCTTGCAAGACCGGTGGTAACGAGCCGTTGTGGGAAGCCCCGGCAACTAGGTCGCGTGGTGCCACAGCAGCCAATCTGTTCTAGGAACAAATGCCTGAAGAGGAGCACACTTGTGTAGAAATTGTCCACATAAAGATGGTACCCCTTGCCAAATAAGGGTGACACCAAGTCCCAGACTGTCTTCCCACTGCTCCCCAGGTAGTCAGGGCAACCGACCGGCTCAAGGGCCCTTTCACAGAGCTTATACAATTTGACCCCATACCGGGCGCGCTTGCTTGGGATGTATTGTTTGAAGCCAAGGCGCCCGGTAAAATGTATAAGGGACTCGTCTACGCAGATGTTTTGCTCAGGGGTATAGAAATCTGCAAATTTGGTGTTGAAGTGGTCTATGAGAGGCCGAATTTTGTGGAGCCGGTCAAAAGCTAGGTGGCCTCTGGGACGGGAGGTGCTGTTGTCGCTAAAGTGCAGGAAACGCAGGATGGTCTCAAATCGTGTCCTGGACATGGCAGCAGAGAACATGGGCATGTGATGAATTGGGTTCGTGGACCAATATGACCGCAATTCATACTTTTTTGTTAGGCCCATGTTGAGGAGAAAGCCCAGAAAAGTTTTAATTTCGGAAACTTGGACGGGTTTCCACTGGAAAGACTGGGCATAAAAGCTTCCCGGGTTGGCGGCTATAAATTGAGTGGCATATCGATTTGTTTCTGCCGCAACTAAGTCCAACAGCTCCGCAGTCAAGAACAGCTCCAAAAACCCCAGTGCCGAACCGATCTGAGCTGTCTCAACCCGAACTCCAGACTGGGCGGTGAAAGGGGGAACTACTGGTGTGGCTGAAGTTGGGTGCTGCCAATGAGGGTTTGCCAACATCTCAGGGACTCTAGGGGCTCTACGGGCCTGTCTGTGCGGTGGCTGCAATGGGGGAACTACTGCACGTGCCACCGTACTAGCTTCAACTGCCCTTCTGGTGCTCGCCACTTCACCATGTTCTACGGCAGTGCTGGTACTAGGTCCAGGATGGGCTGCGCTGCTGGTGTATGCCTCACCACGTAATCCGACAGCGCCAGCCCCACTCTGCTGCCCTTGAAGCGGATCCTGCGCAACCTGTGGTCTAGCAACACGGGGCCGGGTACGCCTGGTGGTATCAGGGACCTCAACCTCCTCGTCCGAGCTTTGGGTCAGACTGCCACTGTTTTCTACAGGTTCATATTCTGACCCGCTGGATTCGTCAGATGAGGGTTCCCATTCCTCATCCGACTGGGTCAGAAGCCTGTAGGCCTCTTCAGAAGAATACCCCTTATTTGCAATTTGGACTACTAAATTTAGGGGTTATTCCCTGAGACTACCCAAGAAAAAAAGCAAGCCTGTCTTACAAATGGGAGGCTAGCGAAGTACCGGAGTCCGCTGCTGTTGATAAAAAATATGAAAACAGATTTTTTTTTTTATCGCGCAGCACTTGTAAAGTGATTGTGCAGTGATGAAAAAAAAATTTTTTTGTCACTGCGGCGGGGCGGGCGTGGGTGAACGCATGTGTGGGCGACCGATCAGGCCTGATCGGGCAAACACTGCATTTTAGGTGGAGAGCGAGCTAAGGTGACACTAATACTATTATAGATCTGACTGTGATCAGTTCTGATCACTTACAGATACTATAACAGTACAAATGCTGATTAGCGATACGCTAATCAGCGAATCAGTGACTGCGGTGCGGTGGGCTCGGCGCTAACTGATCCCTAAACTACCTAACCAAGGGGCCTAAACTAACCTAAAACTATCATTCAATAACAGTGGGAAAAAAAGTGACAGTTTACACTGATCACTTTTTTCCCTTTAACTAGGTGATTGACAGGGGCGATCAAGGGGTGATCAAGGGGTTAATTGGAGTGATGGGTGGTGATCTGGGGCTAAGTGTACTGTTGGTGTGTACTCACTGTGAACTGTGCTCCTCTGCTGGAACCAACCGAGGAAAAGAACCAGCAGAGGAGCACAGCAGCCATTTAACACATTATATTTATAAATATAATGTGTTAGATGGCTTCTGATTAGATTTTTTGAAAATCATCAGCCTGCCAGCGACGATCATTGGCTGGCAGGTTGATGACGAAATTGTCCTTTAACTTTTGCCGGCCAGAGATGCGCATGCGCTGGCTGGCTCTGACCGAAATCTCGCGAGATGACGCGCCGGCGCGTCTAGGAGGAATTACAGGGCTGCCGCAAAGACGCATCCCTGCGTGCGGCGGTCCTGAGGAGGTTAAACCTGACAGGGCACACCTGTGACGTGAAAACCATTTCAGGTGACTACCTCTTGAAGCTCATCAAGAGAATGCCAAGAGTGTGCAAAGCAGTAATCAAAGCAAAAGGTGGCTACTTTGAAGAACCTAGAATATGGCATATTTTCAGTTGTTTCACACTTTTTTGTTATGTATATAATTCCACATGTGTTATTTCATAGTTTTGATGCCTTCAGTGTGAATCTACAATTTTCATAGTCATGAAAATAAAGAAAACTCTTTGAATGAGAAGGTGTGTCCAAACTTTTGGTCTGTACTGTATATTAATATCAACATAGATATCATTGTATATACATATAGAGTAGAGTTGGATTTGTTTTTCATCCTGTGTTCACACTAGAGATTGCACGCAGCTCCATATTTTTCTGTTTGAGAAATAATTAGTTTAATGAACTGATGACAAACGGTAAGGTATAAAGTTTTGTCTGCAATTGCGTTTAGTGTTTCAGTTATTTCCGCACTGGTACAATAAATTGTGATGCGTTTTTCACGCACGTTAAAAAAAACTGAAGGTTTACAAACAACATCTCCTAGCAACCATCAGTGAAAAACAAATTCCCCCCGGAATGCATCCAGGTTACATCCGGATGCAATGCAGTTTTCACTGAAGCCCCATTCACTTCTATGGGGCCAGGGCTACGCGAAAAACGCAGAATATAGGACATGATGAGATTCTCACGCAACACGGAACTGATGCGTGAAGAAAACGCTCATGTACACAGACCCATTGAAATGAAAGGGTCAGGATTCAGTGCGGGTGCTATGCGTTCACTTCATGCATCGCGCTCGTGTGAAAGGGGCCTAAGGCTCTGTTTACATCTGCATCCCTGTGCCAGATTTGTTCATATTTTATGGAGAAATAGGGGCAAATTTATCAAAACCGTCTAAAAGAGCTGTTCATAGTAACCAATCAGAACATAGCTTTCATTTTAACCATAGCGGTTTAACAAATGAAATCTGAGCTCTAATTGGTTGCTATGGGCAACAAAGACAGTTTTCTTTTAGACAGTTTTGAAGGTTGAGGCCTATTTTCTTTTAAAATGACCCTTACTTTGGCACAACCTCGATGTGTGACAAAGTCAGCACTATGCGGGAGATTCATCAAAACTAGTCTAAAGGAAACTGTCCTAGTTGTCCATAGCAACCAGATTCCACCTTTCATTTTCCAAAGAAGCTTTGGAAAATGAAAGGTGGAATCTAATTTGTTGCTATTGGCAACTAAGCCAGTTGTACTTTACACCAGTTTAGTTATAGTTTCCTGTATAAGCACACATCACAGCCTAATGTAAAAATGAGCTGCCTTCAGTTTTTACTGATCCATTTGGCGCCGTACTGGACATTCTTCTGTATTGTGAGGCTATTTTGTACACATCACATGGATCATTTGTGATCTATCCCAGAGGATAGGTCATCAGTATAAAACAGTTGGAAAACCTCTTTGAGGGTGCATTCACATCACCATGGAGGGTGGGATCACATCAGCGTTATGTATTCCATTATGGCTTTCTGTTATAACATGGTTATAACGGAAAATAACAGAATCCATAAGACAGAAGTCAAAACGGAAGCCTTTAAGAGGCATTCCGTTTTGCTTGCCGCTTTGCTTTCCGTCTGGTTCCTGTTATGCAAGACGGAAAACAAAGTCCTGTCACCAGGACTTTTTTGTCGGTTCTGCATAACGGGAACCAGACGGATCTGTTATTATTACCATAAACTTCTATTATGAAGCCAAGCAAAACGGAATTCCTCTTAAAGGCTTCTGTATTGCATTCTGTCATAATACAAGTCTATGGGCAGCATAACGGATACGCCCTGTTTTCTGTTATGCAGGACTGGACTCCTGCATAATGGATCCGTTATGCTGCCCATAGACTTATATTATGAAAAATAAAAACGGAATGCCTCTTAAAAGCTTCCGTTTTATGGATTCCGTTATTTTCCATTATAACCATGTTATAATGGAAAGCCATAACGGAATACATAACGTTGATGTGAACCCGCCCTTAGCTTTCCATTCTTCTGATCCGTCTGACATATCAGAAGAGCGGAAAACTAAACGGTGATGTGAATGCACCCTAATTGGTGGAGGTTTTTCATTTCATTTACTCCCATTACTCAAATCCTGGAAACCCTTTAAGGCTATTTCATCCCGCTTCAGTGAAAATGCAACCGTCTGCATCCGTTATAAATGGATCCGGTTGTGTTATCTCTAAATAGCCAAGACAGATCCATCTCTAAAACCATTGTAAGTCAATGGGGGACGGATCCGTCACCTTTGACTTACATTGTGAGTCATGATGGATCCATCTTGATCATTTGCCCAGGACGCACTCAGAAACGCAGCTTGCATGGCTTTTTTGTGCGTCATGGGAAAGCAATGAAACGGAACAGAATACATTCTAAACTACCTTTACTTTAGTTTTGTCCCCATTGACAATGAATAGGGACAAAACTGAAGGGTTTTCCCCAGCCATTGAGATCCTATGACGGATCTCAATAGCGCAAAGGGAAAGCGCAGAAGTGAAAGTAGCCTAATTCGTAAAATAAATTAATCTCTGCTATTTTATATGAATGTGTGCAGTTTGCAGAATAGTCTTCAGTTTATTTGTTTCTATTCCTTGGTAGCTTAATGTCTGTTTTCTGTATCTACTGGCCTCCATCATTTACTGCATTTGAAGACCATCCAAATCTTTGCAGAGAATTAATGCTAGAGTTGAAATGATATCTCTGTCCATATCTCACTAATATTCCCCTGGCCTTTGCTCTAGCAGCTGAACATTAAACATATTGCCTTCATAAATTATCCAGCTGAAACATGGCCTTTTCTTTTAACATTTACTTAAATGTAATGAAAAGCTCTGTGTGGATCTTGTAGTAATCGTCCTTTGCTAAGCTATGTTCATCAAAAAAGAATTACAATTGAATTTATTTTTACATCATGCTTTTAGTGTCTCTCTACTATGCTATTCAAAATATTGCAGTCCATTGAACGATTCTTCTGTGCTAACTCAATCAGTCAGAGACTAGGAAGAGAAAAGGAAAATAATTATTATACAGATTCAGAGAAATGCTAAATGGTATGATTTATATATATTTTTTTGTATGTAAGCAGTGGGTACACAAAGGACCTCTTCCCCAGGAGCTATCCATAGACATTAGATGAATGTTGAGTCACCATTTGGCCAATAGCTAAATATATGCTACAGAGGAGACTATAGAAGAATCTGTGGTCAAGGCTAGCCTTAGGTTACATGGCGCCCTGCATGAGTAGTCTTTTTTGCACAACCCACTCCACAAAGGCATATACCACTCAAATCAGTGGCATCAAATTTAAAATGTAAAAACTTTATGGATGAAAAAATGCAGAGCTAATACTTAAAAGGGTATTCCCACCTGGGACATTTATGACAAATCAATAGGATTTACTATAAATGTCTGACAGTTGAGAGTCCAAGTCCCACCTCTGAGGATCCCTCTCCAATCTTAAAAATGGAATCCCTTAGTGAATGGAGAGGAAGCCACACATGTGTGACCACCTCTGCATTCACTGCTATGTGATTTCTGAAAATAGCTGAGTGTCTTTTGTCTTGTTGAAAGATAAACCTTCAGCCCAGTCTAAGGTTCAGAGGACTCCGGAATTAGGTTTTCATTAATAATAAGTCTCCCTGTCCCAGGCGTTGAAAACCACCCCCAAAGCATGATGCTGCCACCACTATACTTCACTGTAGGTATGGTATTGGGCAGGTGATGACCAGTGTCTGGTTTGCCTTAAACATGACACTTACTATTGAGGCCAAAACAGTTCAATCTTGGTTTCATAAGACCAGAGAATCTTGTTTCTCGTACAGTCTGAGAGTCCTTGAGATGCGTTTTTGCAAACTTCAATGTATCTTTCACTGAGGAGAGGCTTCTTTCTGGCCACTGTGCCATAAAGCCCAGATTGGTGGAGTGCTACAGTGAAGGTTGACCTTCTGAAAAGTTTCTCCCATGGTTTGGTGGGGTGGCCAGCTCTTGGAAGGGTTGGTCTTGGTTGTTCCAAACTTCTTCCATTTAAAAATTATTTTTTTATACACTTGTTCAGATCTGTGCCTCCACCCTTCTATAAGCTCTACAGGCAGCTCTTTCCTCCTCATGGCTTCGTTTTCGCTCTAATATGCATTGCCAGCTGTGAGACCTTATATACACAGGAGTGTGTCTTTTAAAATCATGTCAAATCAACAAAAATTAACACATGTGGACTCGAAGCAAGGTGTGGAAACAATTTAAAGATGATCAAGAAAAATGAGAAGCCCCTAGAGCTACATTTCAAATGTCATAGCAAAGGGTCTGAATACTGATGTCCATGATATTTTAGTTTTTCCTTTTTAGTAAATTTACTAACTTTTCTAACATTATGTTTTCTCATTCTAGGGTATTGAGTGCAGATGGGGAAAAACTAGATTTTTTAGTGAAGCCATCCTTAACATAACAAAATGTGAAAAAAGTCAAAGGGTATGTAGGCTCTCTGAATGTACTGTAATGTACCTGCCTGGAAGAAAACAATTACGGTATAAAAATATACGGATGTAGCAGGGTTAACACACATGCTTTATGAGATGTTATCTAAACTAAATGCAACTAAATGCGTTAAGCAATTGCTTTTCAATGGCTTATGATTGAAGATAACGAGATCAGTTGAGAAATTTGAGTTAAGAGTGTGTGTGTGTTACCCCTGCTGTATCTGTAGTATATACTGTTCACTTCATTAAGAATGGTCTGTATACAATACATTAGGATTAGGGGCTCGACTAGGGGCTAAATCTCATAAAATAAAACAATTTTAAACATTTAGGGGCACATTTATTAAGACCGGCGTTTTAGACATTTAGTCTTAATAAACCCCGAAGCTGGCGGTGGTTCCGCCGAAGTAATTACATTTAGACCATTTTCTATGCCTGAAACAGGTGTAGAAAATAGTAAATTAGATGGGCCTCCTAGCCCACTCCTTTCCTGTCCACGACCACTTTTTTAGACCTGGCGTGAGTGGGAGGAAGTTGCAGATTGTGAGCAACTAAACGCTGAGCCACAATCTGCCCCTGAAATACGTCTAATTAAGGCATATTTCAGATTCATAAATTACCCTCTTAGGTTTTTTTTTCCCTTTAGAGTGTTGTTCATTTGAAAAGTTGTTGGGCTGAGAAAAATAAAATAACACTAATGCAAAAACCAACGTAGAATACTAGTGGACTGGACTTTAAATTGTATTTTTTGCACAATTTTCTTACACCCAATTGTAACTAAATATAGCATATTTAGTGTTCCTCGAATGTTGCTGGAGTTCCCATTTCACACCTGAAGTGTAAAACGGATGGCAGGATATGAAGCAGGAAGATCGGACAGTAATTGTAACAAAGCAAAATATACTTTAAACATGCAAATTGTTTTTTTTCGGGGGGTTGCTTCATGTCAATATTTACTTCAGAATCCTTGAAATATAAGTGATCTATAATGTGCAAGGCTAAACTCAATAATGCCACTTAGAAGACTGATGCGTCACTTTTCTTTTCATGCCCTTTCTTCTTTCATCATCTCTGTCTTCAATTGAACCATTTCCTTCTATTCTCCAAAATATGGCTTTTAAGGGCAATCATTGTTCTATATATTGTTTCAAATGTAAAAGCTTGTTGAAGACACAAGAATAGCAGTTTAACCTCTGTATAAACCACTAGAATACAATCAATACTGCCAATTGCAGATCAAAGGATTGAGCTAACAGTGCATGTGAGCATTTCATGTTCTCTAGTTGCAATATAGCTGTAGTTACAATAACAATAATAATAGTAAAAATAAAAATACTGAATATAACTGCAGTCCTTGATGTGGAAAATTTAAGGAACACAACCTAGACATGAATGCTAAAAGTAAAAAATAGAGGAATTTTTATTTTATTTTTTTGAACATTTTCCTTAATTTCCTCCTTCCTATTAGACAAAGCAACCCTGATTTAAAAAATTATAATAAAAAAAATAAAAATTTAAGTGGGTCCCATCTATGAACAAGGGTTATTGAACCTCTATTTTTCCAGGTTCCAGATTCAGTAGATTATGTATGGTCATATCCCTGGCTCTCTTTATTCAAGTCTAAGGGAGCTACACAAGGGTGCACGGCCTGTGGATATTCCGTAAATGTCTTTAATAGCAACCGTACGTGTTTGCATTTAAGGAGCAATTACCCAAAAAAGCCCAGGTGTAAAAGTGACTGCCACCTCTTTTTTTTAGCTTCTTTGGATAATAGAGGGAAGTGCTAAGTGGAGTACAATACAAGATTTATAAATCCTCCTGTGCCAAAACAGTTGTATCTTAAAGGGATTCTGTCATCAGATTTGTGCCCTATAAGCTAAACATATGGCCATGTTGGTGCTAATAACATGAATCCTAAACTGCCCTTATTAAACTTGCTTGTGGCTCGATTAGCCCAAAAAACAGGTTTTTATAAGCTGTCACTCACCTACCTAAGGTGCCCAAGGGGTTTTACGTTAATCCATGGTGCCGACCGGACCCCTCACCGTCTGGTGCCCAGCGCCGCCTTCCTCACCTCAGCGCCGCCTCCTCAATCCACCCGTCCCTCTGCCAGATCCGGCGCCTGCGCACTAGGCTCAGCCTGATGCACCGCGGACTCCT
Source organism: Bufo gargarizans (assembly GCF_014858855.1). Lineage (NCBI taxonomy): Eukaryota > Metazoa > Chordata > Amphibia > Anura > Bufonidae > Bufo > Bufo gargarizans. The sequence goes on from NC_058080.1 coordinate 76,939,874, forward strand.
GGCAGCGGCTTCGTTGAGCGAAGTGCGCATGCGCCAGCCTGAGGTAGGCGAGTGACAGCTTATAAAACCAGTTTTTTGGGCTAATAGAGCCACAAGCAGGTTTAATAAGGGCAGTTTAGGATTCATGTTATTAGCACCGACATGGCCATATGTTTAGCTTATAGGGCACAAATCTGATGACAGAATCCCTTTAAATTGTGTGCAAGCCCAATGACACTTTTGGCTAGCAGCCATATGACACTTTTTTTTTTTCCATTTTTGGCTATTTGTACTACTCCCATGTAGCTTACATATCAGTTTAGCATAACCTGCCCAATTCCAGTCTTCATTTAAATTTTGAGTTGTACACTTTATTGCGTAAATAAATGACTGGACATTTGCTTAAGAACATTTATTACATTATACAACTGATGGCTTTTTCAATTACCATATTTAGATAACAGAAAATTAGAAAAAAATATTTTCTACATCCTCTTTGAAAGAAATGTGGTTTACTGAAGTGGAGGGGTCAAGGTCAGTAACTTTAGGGTGTACCGTTGGGATGGAGGGGGGATAGTTTTGGTCAGCAACTGTTACCTTTACTGTGTCATATGCTGACCATTGTAACAACCAGCAATGGTGCATGTGGTCACGTCATCAAAAGTACCTGTCCAAATAAATGTATCTCCTGCCATTGCTCTGTTGTGTTCTGTCATGCTGCTTGTTCTGCTAGATTATTTTTAAGTATTTGTCTGTGACACACACACACACAATTCTAGTACACGTACAGCTCTGCAATACACACACACACAGCACTTCCATACACATATATAGCTCTGTTACACACAGATAAAGCTCTGCTATAAACAGACAGCCATGCTACACATACACAGCTCTGCTACACACTCATACAACACTGCTATATATATACAGCTTTGCTATACACATACAGCTCTGTGACACACATACAGCTCTGCTACACCCATACAGCATCAAAGGTCCTTAAGCTGTACTTGGAGTTTTCATTTCCTTTCAGTACAGCACAGGACCCTCCTCCTATGTGCTCTGCTGCTGCTGATCACTCAGATCGGTGTCGGCAGGGAGAGAGGTGAGTGCAGATGCAGAGCTCTCACTAATCAGGCAAAGGCCTGAATGTGCGCTCTGCCAGATCATTAAGGAAGCAGCCAGAGGGTCTGGCCATGCTGGATCTGCCTGACTGTGGTGTATAAGACATCATATTGAGCTTTCAGAAGTACCATATCAGTTAGTTTGAAGAAATGTTGAGCTGTTCTTATGTGAATTTAACACTTGGGATGAGATACAGAGTCCATATGTGGGCAGCACGGTGGCTCAATAGTTGGCACTGGTGCCTTGCAGGGCTGGGGTCCTAGGTTTGAATCCGACCAAGTACAACATCTGCATGGAGTTTGTATGTTGTACCCGTGTTTGCGTGGGTTTCCTCCCACACTCCAAAGAGATACTGATAGGGACCTTAGATTGTGAGCCCCATTGGGTACAGTTGGATGCCAATGTCTGTAAAGCGCTGTGGAAAATATTAGTGCTATATAAGTGCATAAAATAAAAAAATATGAGTCCATATGGGTTTTCATTCTCTGATGTAAACAATATTATAATTTTTTTCATTTATTAACAGCAAGCAGAGAAATGAAAGGAATTAAAAGACAAAGTATAAAAGGTATATAAATTTGCAAAGGGAAAAAACAAAGAATGTCAAACTCCTAAGTCCAAACTTTTGCAGAATACAAACATTACTCAAAAATATTGTAGAGTAGAATTATTATAACCAAATAACTATTGGATGGCTACTACAGGAATATTAATACTCCTCTCGAAAGATTAGTGCCTTAATTTCTTTCTCTTCTTTGAGAGAAAAAAAAATATTTTTCAAACTTTCCTGTGCCTCCATTTGCATTTTAACTTGCAGATAAATCTTTAAAAGCCAAATTCATTTGTATAGATCAAACCAGATCAATATGTCATAAAGAACTGACAGATACAGAATGAAACTATGTTTGAAAATATAACTTTGTACATTCTGATTAGATCAATAATTACGTGGGAAGCCAAAAGACGGGTTAAGTAACCTTTCTGACTTCCACCTGCCTTTAGAATGATGATTATTTACTTCATGCTGGACTACAGTAGTGCTCTGTAAGATCTGTTCTGTATAACAATTTAGTGTACTACAAAAAATGACATATTCATGGTGCAAGTTACATTAAAAATCACAGAAAAGAATCCAAGTAAATTACTTACATTAGATAACGAAGTATAAGAAGAAGTTCTTTATAAATGTCTCATCAAGGTTGAAAATACTCACAAGGCAAGTCAATTGAGCTGCTATGGGGCTCTAGAAGAGGGAATCACTAGTGATGAGCGGCAGGGGCAATATTCGAATTTGCGATATTTTGCAAATATTTTGTAAAATATTAGTTGAATATTCACAAATTCGAATATTTGTTATATTCAACTTTTTTTTACTCTAAAATCGGCAAGGTAAGGATCGCGTAATATGCGAATATTACGCGATCAATAAAGGCGTGGGTCAAAAGCTAATATATAGCACTATAGAGTAATACGTAATATTCGTAATTTTTCCATCTGAACACATGATTCCTCCCTGTTTCTTGCTTGTGGGCCAATGAGTCATGACTTCAGATGGAAAAAAATGAAGAATATTCTAAAAAATGAATATATGCAGTCAGGTCCATAAATATTGGGACATCAACACAATTCTAACATTTGTAGCTCTATACACCACCACAATGGATTTGAAATGAAACAAACAACATGTGCTTTAACTGCAGACTGTCAGCTTTTATGTGAGGGTATTACATCCAAATCAGGTGAACGGTGTAGGAATCACAACAGTTTGCATATGTGCCTCCCACTTGTTAAGGGAACAAAAGTAATGGGACAATTGGCTTCTCAGCTGTTCCATGGCCAGGTGTGTGTTATTCCCTCATTATCCCAATTACAATGAGCAGATAAAAGTTCCAGGTTTAATTTCAAGAGTGCTATTTGCATTTGGAATCTGTTGCTGTCAACTCTCTAGATGAGATCCAAAGAGCTGTCACTATCAGTGAAGCAAGCCATCATTAGTAGGGATGAGCGAACTCGAACTGTATAGTTCGGGTTCGTACCGAATTTTGGGGTGTCCGTGACACGGACCCGAACCCGGACATTTTCGTAAAAGTCCGGGTTCGGGTTCGGTGTTCGTCGCTTTCTTGGCGCTTTTGTGACGCTTTCTTGGCGCTTTTTGAAAGGCTGCAAAGCAGCCAATCAACAAGCGTCATACTACTTGCCCCAAGAGGCCATCACAGCCATGCCTACTATTGGCATGGCTGTGATTGGCCAGAGCACCATGTGACCCAGTCTCTATTTAAGCTGGAGTCACACAGCGCCGCCCGTCACTCTGCTCTGATTAGCGTAGGGAGAGGTTGCGGCTGCGACAGTAGGGCGAGATTAGGCAGATTAACTCCTCCAAAGGACTTGATTATTGATCGATCTGCAGCTGTGGATCATTGAGCTGCTGATACTCAATTGCTCACTGTTTTTAGGCTGCCCAGACCGTTTGTCAGTCACATTTTTCTGGGGTGATCGGCGGCCATTTTGTGTCTTGTGGTGCGCCAGCACAAGCTGCGACCAAGTGCATTTAACCCTCAATGGTGTGGTTGTTTTTTGGCAAAAGCCTACATCAGGGTGAAGCTGTCACACCAAGTGCATTTAACCAGCAATAGTCTGTTTATTTTTTGGCCATATACTACATCAGGGGCAAGCTGCGCCTGTCACCAAGTGCATTTAACCCTCAATGGTGCGTTTGTTTTTTGGCTAAAGCCTACATCAGAGTGAAGCTGTCACACCAAGTGCATTTAACCAGCAATAGTCTGTTTATTTTTTGGCCATATACTACATCAGGGGCAAGCTGCGCCCGTCACCAAGTGCATTTAACCCTCAGTAGTGTGGTTGGTCAAGCTATCACACCAAGTGCATTTAACCAGCAATAGTCTGTTCATTTTTTGGCCATATACTACATCAGGGGCAAGCTGCGCCCGTCACCAAGTGCATTTAACCCTCAGTAGTGTGGTTGGTCAAGCTATCACACCAAGTGCATTTAACCAGCAATAGTCTGTTCATTTTTTGGCCATATACTAAATCAGGGGCAAGCTGCGCCCGTCACCAAGTGCATTTAACCAGCAATAGTCTGTTCATTTTTTGGCCATATACTACATCAGGGGCAAGCTGCGCCCGTCACCAAGTGCATTTAACCCTCAGTAGTGTGGTTGGTCAAGCTGTGACACCAAGTGCATTTAACCAGCAATAGTCTGTTCATTTTTTGGCCATATACTACATCAGGGGCAAGCTGCGCCCGTCACCAAGTGCATTTAACCCTCAGTAGTGTGGTTGGTCAAGCTGTGACACCAAGTGCATTTAACCAGCAATAGTCTGTTCATTTTTTGGCCATATACTACATCAGGGGCAAGCTGCGCCCGTCACCAAGTGCATTTAACCAGCAATAGTGTGGTTATTTTTTGGCCATATCCCAGTCTAATTCTGTCACTAAATCCATACCGGTCACCCAGCGCCTAAATACTAGGCCTCAAATTTATATCCCGCTAAATCTCTCGTTACCGCTGTCCTGTTGTGGCTGGGAAAGTTATTTAGTGTCCGTCAAAGCACATTTTTTGTTCTGGGTTGAAATACAATTCCCAATTTAGCAATTTAAAAATTTAGTGGTTTCTGCTATATCAGAGCTATTTGAAATCTATCCCTAAAAGGGTATATAATATTCAAGGTGCACATAGGGTCATTCAGAATAACTTCACACACACACGCTACTGTGCATATCCCAGTCTAATTCTGTCACTAAATCCATACCGGTCACCCAGCGCCTAAATACTAGGCCTCAAATTTATATCCCGCTAAATCTCTCGTTACCGCTGTACTGTTGTTGCTGGGCAAGTTATTTAGTGTCCGTCAAAGCACATTTTTTGTTCTGGGTTAAAATACAATTCCCAATTAAGCAATTTCATAATTTAGTGGTTTCTGCTATATCAGAGCTATTTGAAATCTATCCCTAAAAGGGTAGATCATATTGAAGGTGCACATAGGGTCATTCAGAATAACTTCACACACACACGCTACTGTGCATTTCCAAGTCTAATTCTGTCACTAAACCCATACCTGTCACCCAGCGCCTAAATACTAGGCCTCAAATTTATATCCCGCTAAATCTCTCGTTACCGCTGTCCTGTTGTTGCTGGGAAAGTTATTTAGTGTCCGTCAAAGCACATTTTTTGTTCTGGGTTGAAATACAATTCCCAATTTAGCAATTTCATAATTTAGTGGTTTCTGCTATATCAGAGCTATTTGAAATCTATCCCTAAAAGGGTATATAATATTCAAGGTGCACATTGGGTCATTCAGAATAACTTCACACACACGCTACTGTGCATTTCCAAGTCTAATTCTGTCACTAAACCCATACCTGTCACCCAGCGCCTAAATACTAGGCCTCAAATTTATATCCCGCTAAATCTCTCGTTACCGCTGTCCTGTTGTGGCTGGGAAAGTTATTTAGTGTCCGTCAAAGCACATTTTTTGTTCTGGGTTGAAATACAATTCCCAATTTAGCAATTTCATAATTTAGTGGTTTCTGCTATATCAGAGCTATTTGAAATCTATCCCTAAAAGGGTATATCATATTCAAGGTGCACATAGGGTCATTCAGAATAACTTCACACACACGCTACTGTGCATTTCCAATTCTAATTCTGTCACTAAACCCATACCTGTCACCCAGCGCCTAAATACTAGGCCTCAAATTTATATCCCGCTAAATCTCTCGTTACCGCTGTCCTGTTGTGGCTGGGAAAGTTATTTAGTGTCCGTCAAAGCACATTTTTTGTTCTGGGTTGAAATACAATTCCCAATTTAGCAATTTCATAATTTAGTGGTTTCTGCTATATCAGAGCTATTTGAAATCTATCCCTAAAAGGGTATATCATATTGAAGGTGCACATAGGGTCATTCAGAATAACTTCACACACCCGCTACTGTGCATTTCCAAGTCTAATTCTGTCACTAAACCCATACCTGTCACCCAGCGCCTAAATACTAGGCCTCAAATTTATATCCCGCTAAATCTCTCGTTACCGCTGTCCTGTTGTGGCTGGGAAAGTTATTTAGTGTCCGTCAAAGCACATTTTTTGTTCTGGGTTGAAATACAATTCCCAATTTAGCAATTTAATAATTTAGTGGTTTCTGCTATATCAGAGCTATTTGAAATCTATCCCTAAAAGGGTATATAATATTCAAGGTGCACATAGGGTCATTCAGAATAACTTCACACACACGCTACTGTGCATATCCCAGTCTAATTCTGTCACTAAATCCATACCGGTCACCCAGCGCCTAAATACTAGGCCTCAAATTTATATCCCGCTAAATCTCTCGTTACCGCTGTACTGTTGTTGCTGGGCAAGTTATTTAGTGTCCGTCAAAGCACATTTTTTGTTCTGGGTTGAAATACAATTCCCAATTTAGCAATTTCATAATTTAGTGGTTTCTGCTATATCAGAGCTATTTGAAATCTATCCCTAAAAGGGTAGATCATATTGAAGGTGCACATAGGGTCATTCAGAATAACTTCACACACACACGCTACTGTGCATTTCCAAGTCTAATTCTGTCACTAAACCCATACCTGTCACCCAGCGCCTAAATACTAGGCCTCAAATTTATATCCCGCTAAATCTCTCGTTACCGCTGTCCTGTTGTGGCTGGGAAAGTTATTTAGTGTCCGTCAAAGCACATTTTTTGTTCTGGGTTGAAATACAATTCCCAATTTAGCAATTTCATAATTTAGTGGTTTCTGCTATATCAGAGCTATTTGAAATCTATCCCTAAAAGGGTATATAATATTCAAGGTGCACATAGGGTCATTCAGAATAACTTCACACACACCGCTACTGTGCATTTCCAAGTCTAATTCTGTCACTAAACCCATACCTGTCACCCAGCGCCTAAATACTAGGCCTCAAATTTATATCCCGCTAAATCTCTCGTTACCGCTGTCCTGTTGTGGCTGGGAAAGTTATTTAGTGTCCGTCAAAGCACATTTTTTGTTCTGGGTTGAAATACAATTCCCAATTTAGCAATTTCATAATTTAGTGGTTTCTGCTATATCAGAGCTATTTGAAATCTATCCCTAAAAGGGTATATAATATTCAAGGTGCACATAGGGTCATTCAGAATAACTTCACACACACCGCTACTGTGCATTTCCAAGTCTAATTCTGTCACTAAATCCATACCGGTCACCCAGCGCCTAAATACTAGGCCTCAAATTTATATCCCGCTAAATCTCTCGTTACCGCTGTACTGTTGTTGCTGGGCAAGTTATTTAGTGTCCGTCAAAGCACATTTTTTGTTCTGGGTTGAAATACAATTCCCAATTTAGCAATTTCATAATTTAGTGGTTTCTGCTATATCAGAGCTATTTGAAATCTATCCCTAAAAGGGTATATCATATTGAAGGTGCACATAGGGTCATTCAGAATAACTTCACACACACCCGCTACTGTGCATTTCCAAGTCTAATTCTGTCACTAAACCCATACCTGTCACCCAGCGCCTAAATACTAGGCCTCAAATTTATATCCCGCTAAATCTCTCGTTACCGCTGTCCTGTTGTGGCTGGGAAAGTTATTTAGTGTCCGTCAAAGCACATTTTTTGTTCTGGGTTGAAATACAATTCCCAATTTAGCAATTTCATAATTTAGTGGTTTCTGCTATATCAGAGCTATTTGAAATCTATCCCTAAAAGGGTATATCATATTCAAGGTGCACATAGGGTCATTCAGAATAACTTCACACACACGCTACTGTGCATTTCCAAGTCTAATTCTGTCACTAAACCCATACCTGTCACCCAGCGCCTAAATACTAGGCCTCAAATTTATATCCCGCTAAATCTCTCGTTACCGCTGTCCTGTTGTGGCTGGGAAAGTTATTTAGTGTCCGTCAAAGCACATTTTTTGTTCTGGGTTGAAATACAATTCCCAATTTAGCAATTTCATAATTTAGTGGTTTCTGCTATATCAGAGCTATTTGAAATCTATCCCTAAAAGGGTATATCATATTGAAGGTGCACATAGGGTCATTCAGAATAACTTCACACACACCGCTACTGTGCATTTCCAAGTCTAATTCTGTCACTAAACCCATACCTGTCACCCAGCGCCTAAATACTAGGCCTCAAATTTATATCCCGCTAAATCTCTCGTTACCGCTGTCCTGTTGTGGCTGGGAAAGTTATTTAGTGTCCGTCAAAGCACATTTTTTGTTCTGGGTTGAAATACAATTCCCAATTTAGCAATTTCATAATTTAGTGGTTTCTGCTATATCAGAGCTATTTGAAATCTATCCCTAAAAGGGTATATAATATTCAAGGTGCACATAGGGTCATTCAGAATAACTTCACACACACGCTACTGTGCATTTCCAAGTCTAATTCTGTCACTAAATCCATACCGGTCACCCAGCGCCTAAATACTAGGCCTCAAATTTATATCCCGCTAAATCTCTCGTTACCGCTGTACTGTTGTGGCTGGGCAAGTTATTTAGTGTCCGTCAAAGCACATTTTTTGTTCTGGGTTGAAATACAATTCCCAATTTAGCAATTTCATAATTTAGTGGTTTCTGCTATATCAGAGCTATTTGAAATCTATCCCTAAAAGGGTATATCATATTCAAGGTGCACATAGGGTCATTCAGAATAACTTCACACACACCCGCTACTGTGCATTTCCAAGTCTAATTCTGTCACTAAACCCATACCTGTCACCCAGCGCCTAAATACTAGGCCTCAAATTTATATCCCGCTAAATCTCTCGTTACCGCTGTCCTGTTGTGGCTGGGAAAGTTATTTAGTGTCCGTCAAAGCACATTTTTTGTTCTGGGTTGAAATACAATTCCCAATTTAGCAATTTCATAATTTAGTGGTTTCTGCTATATCAGAGCTATTTGAAATCTATCCCTAAAAGGGTATATCATATTCAAGGTGCACATAGGGTCATTCAGAATAACTTCACACACACCGCTACTGTGCATTTCCAAGTCTAATTCTGTCACTAAACCCATACCTGTCACCCAGCGCCTAAATACTAGGCCTCAAATTTATATCCCGCTAAATCTCTCGTTACCGCTGTCCTGTTGTGGCTGGGAAAGTTATTTAGTGTCCGTCAAAGCACATTTTTTGTTCTGGGTTGAAATACAATTCCCAATTTAGCAATTTCATAATTTAGTGGTTTCTGCTATATCAGAGCTATTTGAAATCTATCCCTAAAAGGGTATATAATATTCAAGGTGCACATAGGGTCATTCAGAATAACTTCACACACACCGCTACTGTGCATTTCCAAGTCTAATTCTGTCACTAAACCCATACCTGTCACCCAGCGCCTAAATACTAGGCCTCAAATTTATATCCCGCTAAATCTCTCGTTACCGCTGTCCTGTTGTGGCTGGGAAAGTTATTTAGTGTCCGTCAAAGCACATTTTTTGTTCTGGGTTGAAATACAATTCCCAATTTAGCAATTTCATAATTTAGTGGTTTCTGCTATATCAGAGCTATTTGAAATCTATCCCTAAAAGGGTATATAATATTCAAGGTGCACATAGGGTCATTCAGAATAACTTCACACACACGCTACTGTGCATTTCCAAGTCTAATTCTGTCACTAAACCCATACCTGTCACCCAGCGCCTAAATACTAGGCCTCAAATTTATATCCCGCTAAATCTCTCGTTACCGCTGTCCTGTTGTGGCTGGGAAAGTTATTTAGTGTCCGTCAAAGCACATTTTTTGTTCTGGGTTGAAATACAATTCCCAATTTAGCAATTTCATAATTTAGTGGTTTCTGCTATATCAGAGCTATTTGAAATCTATCCCTAAAAGGGTATATAATATTGAAGGTGCACATAGGGTCATTCAGAATAACTTCACACACACCCGCTACTGTGCATTTCCAAGTCTAATTCTGTCACTAAACCCATACCTGTCACCCAGCGCCTAAATACTAGGCCTCAAATTTATATCCCGCTAAATCTCTCGTTACCGCTGTCCTGTTGTGGCTGGGAAAGTTATTTAGTGTCCGTCAAAGCACATTTTTTGTTCTGGGTTGAAATACAATTCCCAATTTAGCAATTTCATAATTTAGTGGTTTCTGCTATATCAGAGCTATTTGAAATCTATCCCTAAAAGGGTATATAATATTCAAGGTGCACATAGGGTCATTCAGAATAACTTCACACACACGCTACTGTGCATTTCCAAGTCTAATTCTGTCACTAAATCCATACCGGTCACCCAGCGCCTAAATACTAGGCCTCAAATTTATATCCCGCTAAATCTCTCGTTACCGCTGTACTGTTGTTGCTGGGCAAGTTATTTAGTGTCCGTCAAAGCACATTTTTTGTTCTGGGTTGAAATACAATTCCCAATTTAGCAATTTCATAATTTAGTGGTTTCTGCTATATCAGAGCTATTTGAAATCTATCCCTAAAAGGGTATATAATATTCAAGGTGCACATAGGGTCATTCAGAATAACTTCACACACACGCTACTGTGCATTTCCAAGTCTAATTCTGTCACTAAACCCATACCTGTCACCCAGCGCCTAAATACTAGGCCTCAAATTTATATCCCGCTAAATCTCTCGTTACCGCTGTCCTGTTGTGGCTGGGAAAGTTATTTAGTGTCCGTCAAAGCACATTTTTTGTTCTGGGTTGAAATACAATTCCCAATTTAGCAATTTCATAATTTAGTGGTTTCTGCTATATCAGAGCTATTTGAAATCTATCCCTAAAAGGGTATATAATATTCAAGGTGCACATAGGGTCATTCAGAATAACTTCACACACACCCGCTACTGTGCATTTCCAAGTCTAATTCTGTCACTAAACCCATACCTGTCACCCAGCGCCTAAATACTAGGCCTCAAATTTATATCCCGCTAAATCTCTCGTTACCGCTGTCCTGTTGTGGCTGGGAAAGTTATTTAGTGTCCGTCAAAGCACATTTTTTGTTCTGGGTTGAAATACAATTCCCAATTTAGCAATTTCATAATTTAGTGGTTTCTGCTATATCAGAGCTATTTGAAATCTATCCCTAAAAGGGTATATAATATTCAAGGTGCACATAGGGTCATTCAGAATAACTTCACACACCCGCTACTGTGCATTTCCAAGTCTAATTCTGTCACTAAACCCATACCTGTCACCCAGCGCCTAAATACTAGGCCTCAAATTTATATCCCGCTAAATCTCTCGTTACCGCTGTCCTGTTGTGGCTGGGAAAGTTATTTAGTGTCCGTCAAAGCACATTTTTTGTTCTGGGTTGAAATACAATTCCCAATTTAGCAATTTCATAATTTAGTGGTTTCTGCTATATCAGAGCTATTTGAAATCTATCCCTAAAAGGGTATATAATATTCAAGGTGCACATAGGGTCATTCAGAATAACTTCACACACACCGCTACTGTGCATTTCCAAGTCTAATTCTGTCACTAAATCCATACCGGTCACCCAGCGCCTAAATACTAGGCCTCAAATTTATATCCCGCTAAATCTCTCGTTACCGCTGTACTGTTGTGGCTGGGCAAGTTATTTAGTGTCCGTCAAAGCACATTTTTTGTTCTGGGTTGAAATACAATTCCCAATTTAGCAATTTCATAATTTAGTGGTTTCTGCTATATCAGAGCTATTTGAAATCTATCCCTAAAAGGGTATATAATATTCAAGGTGCACATAGGGTCATTCAGAATAACTTCACACACACCCGCTACTGTGCATTTCCAAGTCTAATTCTGTCACTAAACCCATACCTGTCACCCAGCGCCTAAATACTAGGCCTCAAATTTATATCCCGCTAAATCTCTCGTTACCGCTGTCCTGTTGTGGCTGGGAAAGTTATTTAGTGTCCGTCAAAGCACATTTTTTGTTCTGGGTTGAAATACAATTCCCAATTTAGCAATTTCATAATTTAGTGGTTTCTGCTATATCAGAGCTATTTGAAATCTATCCCTAAAAGGGTATATAATATTCAAGGTGCACATAGGGTCATTCAGAATAACTTCACACACACCGCTACTGTGCATTTCCAAGTCTAATTCTGTCACTAAACCCATACCTGTCACCCAGCGCCTAAATACTAGGCCTCAAATTTATATCCCGCTAAATCTCTCGTTACCGCTGTCCTGTTGTGGCTGGGAAAGTTATTTAGTGTCCGTCAAAGCACATTTTTTGTTCTGGGTTGAAATACAATTCCCAATTTAGCAATTTCATAATTTAGTGGTTTCTGCTATATCAGAGCTATTTGAAATCTATCCCTAAAAGGGTATATAATATTCAAGGTGCACATAGGGTCATTCAGAATAACTTCACACACACCGCTACTGTGCATTTCCAAGTCTAATTCTGTCACTAAACCCATACCTGTCACCCAGCGCCTAAATACTAGGCCTCAAATTTATATCCCGCTAAATCTCTCGTTACCGCTGTCCTGTTGTGGCTGGGAAAGTTATTTAGTGTCCGTCAAAGCACATTTTTTGTTCTGGGTTGAAATACAATTCCCAATTTAGCAATTTCATAATTTAGTGGTTTCTGCTATATCAGAGCTATTTGAAATCTATCCCTAAAAGGGTATATAATATTCAAGGTGCACATAGGGTCATTCAGAATAACTTCACACACACGCTACTGTGCATTTCCAAGTCTAATTCTGTCACTAAATCCATACCGGTCACCCAGCGCCTAAATACTAGGCCTCAAATTTATATCCCGCTAAATCTCTCGTTACCGCTGTACTGTTGTGGCTGGGCAAGTTATTTAGTGTCCGTCAAAGCACATTTTTTGTTCTGGGTTGAAATACAATTCCCAATTTAGCAATTTCATAATTTAGTGGTTTCTGCTATATCAGAGCTATTTGAAATCTATCCCTAAAAGGGTATATAATATTCAAGGTGCACATAGGGTCATTCAGAATAACTTCACACACACCGCTACTGTGCATTTCCAAGTCTAATTCTGTCACTAAACCCATACCTGTCACCCAGCGCCTAAATACTAGGCCTCAAATTTATATCCCGCTAAATCTCTCGTTACCGCTGTCCTGTTGTGGCTGGGAAAGTTATTTAGTGTCCGTCAAAGCACATTTTTTGTTCTGGGTTGAAATACAATTCCCAATTTAGCAATTTCATAATTTAGTGGTTTCTGCTATATCAGAGCTATTTGAAATCTATCCCTAAAAGGGTATATAATATTCAAGGTGCACATAGGGTCATTCAGAATAACTTCACACACACCGCTACTGTGCATTTCCAAGTCTAATTCTGTCACTAAATCCATACCTGGTCACCCAGCGCCTAAATACTAGGCCTCAAATTTATATCCCGCTAAATCTCTCGTTACCGCTGTACTGTTGTGGCTGGGCAAGTTATTTAGTGTCCGTCAAAGCACATTTTTTGTTCTGGGTTGAAATACAATTCCCAATTTAGCAATTTCATAATTTAGTGGTTTCTGCTATATCAGAGCTATTTGAAATCTATCCCTAAAAGGGTATATAATATTCAAGGTGCACATAGGGTCATTCAGAATAACTTCACACACACCCGCTACTGTGCATTTCCAAGTCTAATTCTGTCACTAAACCCATACCTGTCACCCAGCGCCTAAATACTAGGCCTCAAATTTATATCCCGCTAAATCTCTCGTTACCGCTGTCCTGTTGTGGCTGGGAAAGTTATTTAGTGTCCGTCAAAGCACATTTTTTGTTCTGGGTTGAAATACAATTCCCAATTTAGCAATTTCATAATTTAGTGGTTTCTGCTATATCAGAGCTATTTGAAATCTATCCCTAAAAGGGTATATAATATTCAAGGTGCACATAGGGTCATTCAGAATAACTTCACACACACCCGCTACTGTGCATTTCCAAGTCTAATTCTGTCACTAAACCCATACCTGTCACCCAGCGCCTAAATACTAGGCCTCAAATTTATATCCCGCTAAATCTCTCGTTACCGCTGTACTGTTGTGCTGGGCAAGTTATTTAGTGTCCGTCAAAGCACATTTTTTGTTCTGGGTTGAAATACAATTCCCAATTTAGCAATTTCATAATTTAGTGGTTTCTGCTATATCAGAGCTATTTGAAATCTATCCCTAAAAGGGTATATAATATTCAAGGTGCACATAGGGTCATTCAGAATAACTTCACACACACGCTACTGTGCATTTCCAAGTCTAATTCTGTCACTAAATCCATACCGGTCACCCAGCGCCTAAATACTAGGCCTCAAATTTATATCCCGCTAAATCTCTCGTTACCGCTGTCCTGTTGTGGCTGGGAAAGTTATTTAGTGTCCGTCAAAGCACATTTTTTGTTCTGGGTTGAAATACAATTCCCAATTTAGCAATTTCATAATTTAGTGGTTTCTGCTATATCAGAGCTATTTGAAATCTATCCCTAAAAGGGTATATAATATTCAAGGTGCACATAGGGTCATTCAGAATAACTTCACACACACGCTACTGTGCATTTCCAAGTCTAATTCTGTCACTAAATCCATACCGGTCACCCAGCGCCTAAATACTAGGCCTCAAATTTATATCCCGCTGAATTTGAATACAATACATTGGGCCAAATAATATTTTTGTTGTTGTGGTGAACCATAACAATGAGGAAAACATCTAGTAAGGGACGCGGACGTGGACATGGTCGTGGTGGTGTTAGTGGACCCTCTGGTGCTGGGAGAGGACGTGGCCGTTCTGCCACATCCACACGTCCTAGTGTACCAACTACCTCAGGTCCCAGTAGCCGCCAGAATTTACAGCGATATATGGTGGGGCCCAATGCCGTTCTAAGGATGGTAAGGCCTGAGCAGGTACAGGCATTAGTCAATTGGGTGGCCGACAGTGGATCCAGCACGTTCACATTATCTCCCACCCAGTCTTCTGCAGAAAGCGCACAGATGGCGCCTGAAAACCAACCCCATCAGTCTGTCACATCACCCCCATGCATACCAGGGAAACTGTCTCAGCCTCAAGTTATGCAGCAGTCTCTTATGCTGTTTGAAGACTCCGCTGGCAGGGTTTCCCAAGGGCATCCACCTAGCCCTTCCCCAGCGGTGAAAGACATAGAATGCACTGACGCACAACCACTTATGTTTCCTGATGATGAGGACATGGGAATACCACCTCAGCATGTCTCTGATGATGACGAAACACAGGTGCCAACTGCTGCGTCTTTCTGCAGTGTGCAGACTGAACAGGAGGTCAGGGATCAAGACTGGGTGGAAGACGATGCAGGGGACGATGAGGTCCTAGACCCCACATGGAATGAAGGTCGTGCCACTGACTTTCACAGTTCGGAGGAAGAGGCAGTGGTGAGACCGAGCCAACAGCGTAGCAAAAGAGGGAGCAGTGGGCAAAAGCAGAACACCCGCCGCCAAGAGACTCCGCCTGCTACTGACCGCCGCCATCTGGGACCGAGCACCCCAAAGGCAGCTTCAAGGAGTTCCCTGGCATGGCACTTCTTCAAACAATGTGCTGACGACAAGACCCGAGTGGTTTGCACGCTGTGCCATCAGAGCCTGAAGCGAGGCATTAACGTTCTGAACCTGAGCACAACCTGCATGACCAGGCACCTGCATGCAAAGCATGAACTGCAGTGGAGTAAACACCTTAAAACCAAGGAAGTCACTCAGGCTCCCCCTGCTACCTCTTCTGCTGCTGCCGCCTCGGCCTCTTCTGCTGCTGCCGCCTCGGCCTCTTCCTCCGCCTCTGGAGGAACGTTGGCACCTGCCGCCCAGCAAACAGGGGATGTACCACCAACACCACCACCACCACCTCCGTCACCAAGCGTCTCAACCATGTCACACGGCAGCGTTCAGCTCTCCATCTCACAAACATTTGAGAGAAAGCGTAAATTCCCACCTAGCCACCCTCGATCCCTGGCCCTGAATGCCAGCATTTCTAAACTACTGGCCTATGAAATGCTGTCATTTAGGCTGGTGGACACAGACAGCTTCAAACAGCTCATGTCGCTTGCTGTCCCACAGTATGTTGTTCCCAGCCGCCACTACTTCTCCAAGAGAGCCGTGCCTTCCCTGCACAACCAAGTATCCGATAAAATCAAGTGTGCACTGCGCAACGCCATCTGTAGCAAGGTCCACCTAACCACAGATACGTGGACCAGTAAGCACGGCCAGGGACGCTATATCTCCCTAACTGCACACTGGGTAAATGTAGTGGCAGCTGGGCCCCAGGCGGAGAGCTGTTTGGCGCACGTCCTTCCGCCGCCAAGGATCGCAGGGCAACATTCTTTGCCTCCTGTTGCCACCTCCTCCTTCTCGGCTTCCTCCTCCTCTTCTTCCACCTGCTCATCCAGTCAGCCACACACCTTCACCACCAACTTCAGCACAGCCCGGGGTAAACGTCAGCAGGCCATTCTGAAACTCATATGTTTGGGGGACAGGCCCCACACCGCACAGGAGTTGTGGCGGGGTATAGAACAACAGACCGACGAGTGGTTGCTGCCGGTGAGCCTCAAGCCCGGCCTGGTGGTGTGCGATAATGGGCGAAATCTCGTTGCAGCTCTGGGACTAGCCAATTTGACGCACATCCCTTGCTTGGCGCATGTGCTGAATTTGGTGGTGCAGAAGTTCATTCACAACTACCCCGACATGTCAGAGCTGCTGCATAAAGTGCGGGCCGTCTGTTCGCGCTTCCGGCGTTCACATCCTGCTGCTGCTCGCCTGTCTGCGCTACAGCGTAACTTCGGCCTTCCCGCTCACCGCCTCATATGCGACGTGCCCACCAGGTGGAACTCCACCTTGCACATGCTGGACAGACTGTGCGAGCAGCAGCAGGCCATAGTGGAGTTTCAGCTGCAGCACGCACGGGTCAGTCGCACTACAGAACAGCACCACTTCACCACCAATGACTGGGCCTCCATGCGAGACCTGTGTGCCCTGTTGCGCTGTTTCGAGTACTCCACCAACATGGCCAGTGGCGATGACGCCGTTATCAGCGTTACAATACCACTTCTATGTCTCCTTGAGAAAACACTTAGGGCGATGATGGCAAGAGGAGGTGGCCCAGGAGGAGGAGGAGGAGGAGGAGGAGGAAGAGGGGTCATTTTTAGCACTTTCAGGCCAGTCTCTTCGAAGTGACTCAGAGGGAGGTTTTTGGCAACAGCAGAGGCCAGGTACAAATGTGGCCAGACAGGGCCCACTACTGGAGGACGAGGAGGACGAGGATGAGGAGGAGGTGGAGGAGGATGAGGATGAAGCATGGTCACAGCGGGGTGGCACCCAACGCAGCTCGGGTCCATCACTGGTGCGTGGCTGGGGGGAAAGGCAGGACGATGACGATACGCCTCCCACAGAGGACAGCTTGTCCTTACCCCTGGGCAGCCTGGCACACATGAGCGACTACATGCTGCAGTGCCTGCGCAACGACAGCAGAGTTGCCCACATTTTAACCTGTGCGGACTACTGGGTTGCCACCCTGCTGGATCCACGCTACAAAGACAATGTGCCCACCTTACTTCCTGCACTGGAGCGTGATAGGAAGATGCGCGAGTACAAGCGCACGTTGGTAGACGCGCTACTGAGAGCATTCCCAAATGTCACAGGGGAACAAGTGGAAGCCCAAGGCCAAGGCAGAGGAGGAGCAAGAGGTCGCCAAGGCAGCTGTGTCAATGCCAGCTCCTTTGAGGGCAGGGTTAGCATGGCAGAGATGTGGAAAACTTTTGTCAACACGCCACAGCTAACTGCACCACCACCTGATACGCAACGTGTTAGCAGGAGGCAACATTTCACTAACATGGTGGAACAGTACATGTGCACACCCCTCCACGTACTGACTGATGGTTCGGCCCCATTCAACTTCTGGGTCTCTAAATTGTCCACGTGGCCAGAGCTAGCCTTTTATGCCTTGGAGGTGCTGGCCTGCCCGGCGGCCAGCGTTTTGTCTGAACGTGTATTCAGCACGGCAGGGGGCGTCCTTACAGACAAACGCAGCCGCCTGTCTACAGCCAATGTGGACAAGCTGACGTTCATAAAAATGAACCAGGCATGGATCCCACAGGATCTGTCCGTCCCTTGTCCAGATTAGACATTAACTACCTCCCCTTAACCATATATTATTGGACTCCAGGGCACTTCCTCATTCAATCCTATTTTTATTTTCATTTTACCATTATATTGCGAGGCTACCCAAAGTTGAATGAACCTCTCCTCTGTCTGGGTGCCGGGGCCTAAATATCTGAGAATGGACTGTTCCAGTGGTGGGTGACGTGAAGCCAGATTCTCTGCTATGGGACCTCTCTCCAATTGATTTTGGTTAATTTTTATTTATTTAATTTTTATTTTAATTCATTTCCCTATCCACATTTGTTTGCAGGGGATTTACCTACATGTTGCTGCCTTTTGCAGCCCTCTAGCTCTTTCCTGGGCTGTTTTACAGCCTTTTTAGTGCCGAAAAGTTCTGGTCCCCATTGACTTCAATGGGGTTCGGGTTCGATCCCGAACCCGAACATTTCTGGGATGTTCGGCCGAACTTCTCGAACCCGAACATCCAGCTGTTCGCTCAACTCTAATCATTAGGTTGAAAAAAAAAAAAAAACCATCAGAGAGATAGCAAAAACATTAGGCGTGGCCAAAACAACTGTTTGGAACATTTCGTAAAAAGAAGGAACGTACCAGTGAGCTCAGCAACAACAAAAGACCCAGAGGACCACGGAAAACAACTGTGGTGGATGACCGAAGAATTCTTTCCCTGGTGAAGAAAACACCCTTCACAGCAGCTGGCCAGATCAAGAACACTCTCCAGGAGGTAGGTGTATGTGTGTCAAAGTCAACAATAAAGAGAAGACTTCTCCAGAGTGAATACAGAGGATTCACCACAAGATGTAAAACATTGGTGAGCCTCAAAAACAGGAAGGCCAGATTAGAGTTTGCCAAACAACATCTAAAAAAGCCTTCACAGTTCTGGAACAACATCATATGGATAGATGAGACCAAAATCAACCTGTACCAGAGTGATGGGAAGAGAAGAGTATGGAGAAGGAAAGGAACTGCTCATAGTCCTAAGCATACCACCTCATCAGTGAAGCATGGTGGTGGTAGTGTCATGGCGTGGGCATGTATGGCTGCCAATGGAACTGTTTCTCTTGTATTTATTGATGATGTGACTGCTGACAAAAGAAGCAGGATGAATTCTGAAGTGTTTCGGGCAATATTATCTGCTCATATTAAAGGGAGTCTGTCACCTCCATATGGCCATATACAGTGCTTACGTGGCTCTGTAGCACACCTATACAGGATTGTAACAGTACCTTTGTATTTGTCTTTAGACTTGCACCAGCAGGAAAAACGGAGTTTAATTCATATGCAAATGAGCACTCGCAAGTGCCCAGGGAGGAGTTCAGTGTGTAGGTGCCCAGGCTGCTCTGCCTTCTTTTCACTTTACTCCTCCCCAGTCACTGCCTTTGCCCGCCCTCAAGTCCGGACCTATCAATGAGGCAAGAGACTTGGAGGGCGGGCAAAGGCAGAGACTGGGGAGGAGTAAAGTGAAAAGAAGGCAGAGCAGCCTGGGCACCTACACACTGAACTCCTCCCTGGGCACTTGCGAGTGCTCATTTGCATATGAATTAAACTTCGTTTTTCCTGCTGGTGCAAGTCTAAAGACAAAGACAAAAGGTACCGTTACAATCCTGTATAGGTGTGCTACAGAGCCATGTAAGCACTGCATATGGCCATATGGAGGTGACAGACTCCCTTTAAGCCAAATGCTTTAGAACTCATTGGATGGCGCTTCACAGTGCAGATGGACAATGACCCAAAGCATACTGCAAAAACAACCAAAGAGGGAAAGAAGTGGAATGTTATGCAATGGCCAAGTCAATCACCTGACCTGAATTCGATTGAGCATGCATTTCACTTGCTGAAGACAAAACAGATGGCAAAATGCCCCAATAACAAACAGGAACTAAAGACAGTTGCAGTAGAGGCCCGGCAGAGCATCACCAGGGATGAAACCCAGCGTCTGGTGATGTCTATGCGTCCCAGACTTCAGGCTGTAATTGACTGCAAAGGATTTGCAACCAAGTATTAGAAAGTTAAAGTTTGATTATTATTCTGTCAAATTACTTTTGGTCCCATAACAAGTGGGAGGCACATATGCAAACTGCTGTAATTCCTACACCGTTCACCTGATTTTGATGTAAATACCCTCAAATAAAAGCTGTCAGTCTGCAGTTAAAGCACATCTTGTTTGTTTCATTTCAAATCCATCGTGGTAGATATGTGGTGTGTATAGAGCCAAAAATGTTAGAATTGTGTCGATGTCCCAATATTTATGGACCTGACTGTAGCACTATACTCTAAATATTTGCGAAGTTGCAATGTTCGAGATAAAAATTAGCTTTTCGAATATTCGCGCTGAACACTAATCCCATATATGAAGTTCAGTGGTCACTAGGACCGAAGTGTGACTTTTTCTCACCTCACTGACTAGTTTTTTTTATATAAAACATACATTTTAATGGTACATTTAAAAATATTTATTTATTACCACTCTAAATTTTTAAAATTCCTCAAATATTGGAGAGATGGGAATTATATATAGTACTGACAGTGCGGACTTGTTGGGGTGCCTGATATCTTCTCAGGGCTGTCTCCCTTCTCTTTATGTATCCTACTCCTATCTGTCAGTCTATTTAATATCTCGGCTCTTATTTTACTATATGCACTCTCTCCCCTGTTGGGGTTCCCCTCTCTCCAATATTGAACTAAAAATCAATGTCACTCCTGCATCCCTACATGTTTCGCCGTACAAACGGCTTCTTCAGGGGATGGCGTGCAGGTAACCTACTAACACTAATCCCAACTTTATTGTCTCCTCTTGCTTCTGGATGGTGAGAAAATGTGCAGGTCTGTCTTTGCTAGGGTAACTGCTATGCATTGTTAGCAAACAAAAGGGTAAAAAAAATAACTCTTATGGTCATGAACAAGGGGAAAAAAACAAGCTCTTCTGTCCTACTGTAAGTAGAAAAATCCAGCCAAATGATAGAGATCTCCGATAAGGGACACACTCCGCTAGACTAACGTGTCCTAAAAGGATATTTGAAAGGCCTTTCCAATCCAGACTCTTCACTATTATAATTTTACATTATATAATTTTTTCTCCATTCACATAAGCAGTTAGACTTAATGGTGCAATATATGTTATTTATCAAAAATCTATCTCGAACACTTCATGCTTACAGAGTAGTCCTGAACATGATGATCTCTGATTACATAAAATAATTTAATAGGCTCTCAATTTATATTTATGCACCAACACACCTGTACTTGATGTTCTTCCCTATAAAACCTTGGTTGTATGTAGTACATGACCACAAATTTCATGGGTCTTTTTGTTAATTTACCATAGATATACTGTACAAATAACACCTAAAGAGAAACTACACATGCCCTATACTATCAGGAGCCACATGTAATAAAAAATAAAAGATAAAAATCTAAATTGACCATAAAAACTCTTCTCTTTTTATTTTTGTTTGTAAATTATGCAAATGTTGCTAGCTTTTCTGATTTTTCTTAAAAGCCCACAGCCTTCCCATGTCTCTGTCATACTGCTAGTACACTGTGTGCAAGGATCCCCATATACGCTACACTGGTGAAGCAGGGAGAGCTGTCTTCTCCCAGTACACCATTCCCTCAGCTGCATGTGTTCCCAGCAGCACAATGTTCTGTCACATATCGCGCTGCCGGTCTGTGTCAGAGGAGCGCTGGAATCAGCTGTGCACTCATCCGACACAGACCAGTAATTCACAGAGAGCGAATGGGGTATGTGACGAATACCTCATCTAGCAGCCCCGCCTGCCGTCAACTGGGTCGAGCTCACGAGGTACGGTTTAGTCACTGGTTTCCAAGACTTGATGTTACGCCCTCTCTGGGAGCATGTAAGGTCAATTTGATACAGTTTATACAGACGCCTCCTGTCCACTGTCCTGTGAGTGACGGAGGGCTACTCGGCCTCTGGCGTAACTCCACACTCGCTCACAACCCTGACAAGCTGAAAGAGCCTTTTCACTGCCCCAGTGAAACAGAGCTTCCTCAGCCCGGTAGACTGCTACCAGTCTCATTTGATATAAGCCCGGTCCGCTAACGGGATTATATAGGGTGAGAAACCAACCCGCAGTAACTTATAACTATGCCGAAACACAAATATGGGGATTCGTGATCGAGAAACAAGGACAGTACAAGATTAAATTATATATTTAATTGCCTTAAGGATGCCTTACACTATACACGATATACACAGAGAATATATACAGTGGTCGGATGGGCAAATACATGTGGTATGTTACAACCACATGTTAAATAGAGCAAGGATCAGTTACCAGATGGATGAGTAGTCCTTTGGGTTGTAATGAGTTCTAGGTTGCTATAATGGTTGGCTGTAGTCACATGGGGACAGTGATGTCAGCAGTTTGTCCACGGTCCCTCCAAACACAGTACTCGATGCGACCCCCTTCAGAGAAAGACACTGTAGTCGGCCACTCCCCTCCCTGCCTCTGGGAGGAGTCCACTCCACCTTCCTGGTCCTGGTAGACAAAGACCCACAAAACTCATTAGGGTCCATAGCTCCAGACCGGAAGGTCACAGGTAGATAGTTCTGGGACCAACGGGTCTGCCTGGGTTCCGGCTACAGGTGGAGACCAAACATGGTGTTGTTTTTAGGTTCCTGCGGGGAGATCTCTGTATCTCCCCTTCCCGGCACCTGACCCCCAAATTACGACCAGGGACATGTCCGTCTTGGCCCCAGGGTCGCAGATATATAACTGGTTTATGCCTGTGATGGACGGGCAATTCATAATTCCTTATGAATCCCCAGTTACATTATGTCTGATGGATTTGATTGATCTGGGCAATGGCTAAGACCCCCTACAGGGGGGATTTTCCTGTAAGATGAGTTGGCTTCCATGCTGGCTGAGTGAGGTGTGAACTTGTACAGATGTGGCCTGCTTGAATCCAGGACCCCTGCGGAGTTCACTCCCTCTGCTATCTGACAGCAAATGACTGTAATTAGATCATGGCTGGCATTGGATTATAATTCCACATTCCTCAAAGGGTAGAATTTAAAATAAGTAAGTAAATGACAAAGTTGTTGGGGAGCGATATTAAGGATATCTAACTAATGTTTTAAGTCTCGGATAACCCCTTTAAGGCTTAATAAAGAAAAATCAGCCAAATTTCTATATCTATATATCTTACTGTACCACAGATAGTGCAGCAGCACAGTCAGATGTTGTGCACTGGGTGCAAGTTTCCTCAGAGAGGCTGGCTTCTCCTCCAAGATATATATTCACCGAATAAAGAGGCAGCACTTCCAGTTTTTTCCCAGCACAGTCCACTTTATTCCCAGCAACGTTTCAGCCTTCTCACTGAGGCTTGACAAAGGCCTCAGTGAGAAGGCTGAAACGTTGCTGGGAATAAAGTTTGGGGTCGTCACCCTGTCACCAAAAACTGGAAGTGATGCCTCTTTATTCGGTGAATATATATATCTTACTGTATACCGCTTTCTAGACTAAATTATTGTAAATCTATTAAACACCATGTCCCTTCATGTAGTGTATCTGGGGATTCTTGTGCACAGTGTAGTAGCGATATAACAGAGACATGGGAAGGCTGTGGGTGTGCGGGGAGTCGAATGGGCAGGGAGAGGGGAGGCTGTGGTAAACTTTGCTACTCCCCATTGATGTGACATACAGCACATAAGAGAATGAATTAAGGTCGACAGGGAGGAGCCGGGAAAACTGGACGAATACAAGGGAGGTTAACGGGGAGGTCCAGCAGTGCTGATGACATTCTGTCGTCTTCAGTGCTGTGCATCTTGGGACCGGACGACTCTTTTTAGCAGATGTTGTGAAGAGAAGCCAGCTGGAGGGTCAAATGACCGCAATTAACAGAGCACAAATGCACAGAATTAAAAATGTGTGTAAATTGCAAAGTTGCTTGGGGGGGGGGGGCTATATTAAGGCTATCTAACTAATGTTTTAGTTCTTGGATCACCCCTTTAATAAACTCTTCCATCTATGTCTAAATTTACACTATCTATTGGTTAGATTACTTTGTGGCACCATTTTTGCACATGTTAATTAATCTTGAGCCATGTCCCTTACCCACTCAGCCACACCTCTTTCCTGGGAAGTTACGACATTGTTAAAGGAGACACCAAAAACTTTGAAAACACATAATAAATGTGGTGCAAAACATGGTCATCACTTAGGTTGCAAATTAAGCCCCTACTGTATATCATACTATGTTACTTTCTTTTTTCTTTTTTTTAGCTAATGAAATAAAAGCAAAGCAATATAAAATACCATTGTTCTCATCGCTATTATTGTTAGCAAAATATTAAATACTCAAGAAGAAGTTTGAACGGTGAGACAAATTTCCCTACATCTCAATAAGTCAACTTGTCTGCCTTAGTCACTTTTATTTGGCCAATGATTAATTTATACCACTGTGCTAAAGACATAGGTCTGAAGATCATATCCTTCAGTTAGTCATTTATCATTAAAGAATCCCTACAGCACATTAATATTAAATTGAAATGTGCAGTACAAAAGGACATCATTTTAATTCCATTTGCGCCCTATAGTTCAGTGTTAGGAGAGAGATGTCATGTTAATTTGACTCCTTCATACAAATTATGTAAAATAGATTTCTCATCCACCAGGGACTCCAAAATGAAAAAGAAAGACACAAATACTCCAAACCTCCCAAGTTAGCAAACATCCGCAACTTTTCGACAATTTGGAATCAATTCATAATGAGGAACTGCTGCTTTCTCAAAGACTTTGACAGATAAATAGATGCAATCGTAAAGTCAACAAACTGCTTAAACTTTCGGAGAGAAATACTCAGATGACACGTATAGAAGATATATATTTCTAATTAACCTCTAGTGCGTTAGTGGCCATTCGCAGGAGAATAAAAATTCGAGAGATGGGAAAAAATCTATGTAGGCATTTCTTTTTGTGTTTTCATTTTCCGTATACGTAGAAAAATGTCACAGATAAAATACATGATAAAGTTTTTCTTGGATGGCTGCTTCTCTATCCCATCCTCCAGTAGGCACAGTAGGGTTTGCTCTTTGGATAATAACTGATCAGTAATCTATTCTCATGTAAATGAATTAGACCCACTGCCAAGATTCGAAGACAGTGAAGTTATATTGGATGATGTCAACTTTCATTGACCTGTTCCTGGTTGGGAGAGGCGAGTGAGGTTTCTTTCAAAGAGAAAAGCATGATAAGAGAGTTTGCCAGCATTGCACTAATAATTGGATTTCATAAACAATGTATATTTCATCTCTATAGCCGGGAGTTTTCTGACTACTTGCTTATTATTTATGTTGCAGCTTATTAAACCGAAATTCATCAGGCGAATGAGTTGACTCAGAGGTTAAGAGGTCTAACGGTGTATTAATAACCCTAGGTACTTCCTGGGAGAGCAAGGTTCTAATCCCAGTGTCCTTTTCTTTTGGCCCAGAGATTGCATCTTATTTAATTATACATATACTGTAGGGGCAGATTTATTATTACTGTCTTAAACTCAGCTTAAAACTAGACCAGAGAGGCTGGAGATGTGCCAAATTCATCACAGTATATTATCCATTTGACATATCTTGCTAGATATGCTAGACACTTTTTTCCTTTTCATTACAGTAGGTCATCTCTTGGTTGTCTTTATTGGCAACAACATTTTGTGCCAAATTTTGTTGCATATTGACACATTTAAGGCCATGACCCTTTCTGATAACCCTTTTTTTCTAGATGCTGTCCAGTGAGCAGCTAAATTTTCCTAAACATAATTCTGGCGCAAGTCATGCAAGGTATGAGAGAGAGAGAGAAAGTATGAGGGTCAGACGGATCTATTAGAAGGGATTCCACTAGATCTGAAAGACTAGAGGCGCCTCGGGTTTCTAGGAGTGGGGTGGAAAGAAAGTTGGGTGCTAGGTACTAGAGACTGCTCCGGGTTTAGTCAGGTCGACAAGGGTGTCTGCCTGTATAGAATATGGTAGTATGCCAAAATAGGGGGACTGGTGGGTGGAAATACCATCCAGATCTCACCTATTTTTGAATAAACCAGTAGTGGTCGATTCTTGTCGAGCTGCTTAAGTGTGTAATAGGTTTTGCATCAGCGTTTTATTTGTAAAAGGAGTGGAGGTAAAGGGATGTGTATAGAGATATCAATGTGTAGGATAAAAATGTATATATATATATATATATATATATACACATATGTAAAAAATCTGCATAAAAGATCAAATGATTGTACACATAAATAAATTCTGCCGAAAGGATAAGAAGGATAAAAAGATTGTACACATGGGTAGGATCACTGCATACCGTCTCAAGTGCCTGAGAGACCGTGTTCTGCAGTATCGTACACAATATAGTGTGGTACAGTTAGGCAGATCAATAGGTAAAACAATTTTTGTTTAAAAGGATACCAATACATATACTAATACATATATTAAAATAATATTAAAATAATGTGGTATCGTGGGTGCATTTACTCACTTCACGAGGGGGGCGGTTTACCAGAATAAGCATAATACACCTGTAAACCGAGTACCCCCCCAGCCTGGATCGCTTCTAGAGTTTTAACGGATGAAGGCAGCCAATCACACGGGTGCTTCTCTTCAAAGGTTTTTATTGCATGTACATATAAATCCGGCTCAACGCGTTTCGGGACAGGCACGTCCCTTCATCAGGAGCACTCGTGTGATTGGCTGCCTTCATCCGTTAAAACTCTAGAAGATCCAGGCTGGGGGGTACTCGGTTTACAGGTGTATTATGCTTATCCTGGTAAACCGCCCCCCCCTCGTGAAGTAAGTAAATGCACCCACGATACCACATTATTTTAATATATGTATTGGTATCCTTTTAAACAAAAATTGTTTTACCTATTGATTTGCCTAACTGTACCACACTATATTGTGTACGATACTGCAGAACACGGTCTTTCAGGCAAGTCATACACGCCAGGATGTTAGATGCAAATTTGGTCAGATTTCTGGTGTATTTAGCATAGCAAATCTTATTTCTATTAACTTCTGTTTTCAAATATGCAATTAGGCAACAAAATGTGTTAAGGGAACTTTTTGGAAATTAAACTTGCCATGCGAAAGTGCAACTTGATGCTCCTGGTCCCCAATGTAAAATGTGTAGGCTAATCCCATCTACCAAGTGTTATTTGTAATACTGGTAAGAGCCTATTTAGTAGAGGAACCCAGATTCAGCTGCTACTGCTCTAATACATACTGTATAGCTATACTGCTGTTATGCATGTATATTGTGTATAGAGGAGAAATGTAAGGCAGCTTGCTGATTTGTCAAGAACAGATTCAAGTGCCTTAAGTTCTGACTTATTCTCATCCACATCCAAGGCAATTTGGAGCCACCAAAATTATTAACATGTTCCCTTACATGCAGTGTAGAAAGAACTATGTATTTCATAAAGATGAAGGTAACCCCTGCTTATAGGGTGCTATCCACAAAAATGGTATGCTCATCAGTGTCATATATACAAATCTAGGGAGAAGCTTCATTTTGTTATACATGCATTTATGGGTAAATTAGTGCCTTGTCTATGTATTCACCCCCTTGATATTTCCAGTTTTGTTCCATTGCAACCTGAAATTAAAAACATTTTTTGTATAAGGATCCTTGCAAAATAGTCCAAATTGTTACAGTGGAATGCAAATAATGCCTTGTTTAAAAAAAATAAATACTGAGAAGTTGTGAGTGCATATGTTTTAACCCATGCCCACTGAGAATAAAATAAAGTCTGATCAAACCAATTAACTTCCAATGTCACATAATTAGTTGAATAAAATCCCCTGTGTGCAAAGTGCCACATGATCTGTCATGTGAGAATAACTATACCTGTTCTGAAAGGCCCCCCGAGTCTGCAGCTCTACTTAGCAGACAACATGAAGACTGAGGAGCTCTCCTGACAGTTCAGAGACAAGTTGTAGAGAAGTATAGATCAGGGTTAAGTAATAAAAAAAATATCCCAAACTTTCGGCATCCCCCAGAGCACCATTAAATCCAATATAACTAAAGAAAAGGAAATGGCTCAATAACAAAACTGACAAGAGGGGGCTCCAACCAAACCTAATAGACCAGGCAAAAAGGCCACTAATCAAAGATTCAACCAAAAAAACAATGATAATCCAGAAGGAGCTTGTCACAACCAGACAGCTGAGAAGCTCTGACAGAAGCCTTTCAGAACCTCCTCCTTGAGTTTTCTTTGTTGTGCTGTTCAGTTCCTCATCTCGTTAGCCTCTCTCAGCTGTCATGTAGTTGGACTGATTGCTTCCCTTTAAATTCCTCCCCATAATGCTTTACTGGGCGGCTTATACTACTTCCTGGAGTGTGTGTGCATGCTGATCCTGTTTTCCAGTCTGCTACAAAGTTTAGTGCTGTACATTTATATGTTATTTTCTGTTTGCTGGATCCCAGGTGACCCTGACTCCCTCCGTGTCTGGTGTAGGGAGCCGGTGGTTGTGTCCCCTCACTATTGTAGGGTGTTCAGGGGTTATATAGTCGAGGTATGTGGATAAGCAACCATCCACTTTTGGGATATTTGCATAGGCTGAGCAGCCAGGGAAAGTGCTAGGTCTTGTGCAGGGATCTCCCTTTTGGTTCCTTAGCTTTGGATCCAGTGAGTCATATATGCATGTTGCTTTGTCTTGTTTCCTGTACACCGTCCGTGACATTATAAGCCGCCAAAACCGTCTCTAGCATGGATCCGGTTTCACTTTTGGCTGAACGCTTCCAGGGTCTTTCATTGGAGGTAGCTGATCTCCGTAACACTTTTTCTCAGCTTCAAGTGACCGGTTCAGCTTGCATTCATGGAGTTTGTTCTGAGCCTAAGATCTCGCTCCCGGATACCTTCTCCAGGGGTAGTGAGAATTTTGTGCGTTTTAGAGAGGCTTGCAAACTCCATTTTCGCCTTCTTCCCCATTCCTCTGGTGATGAGGAACGGAGGATGGGGATCATTATATCGCTGCTCAGGGGTAACGCTCAGTCTTGGGCCTTTTCGCTGCCGGAGGGGGCACGGCCTCTCCGTTCAGTGGATGAATTCTTTTTAGCCCTGGGTCAGATATATGATGATCCGAATCGTATTGCTCTGGCTGAGTCTAGACTACGTCTATTATGCCAGGGTAAACAATCCGCAGATATATACTGCTCAGAATTTCGGAGATGGGCAGCTGATACTGGTTGGAATGATGCTGCACTCCGAAGTCAATTTTGCCATGGTCTTTCAGAGGGATTGAAAGATGCATTTGCCTTTCATGAGAGGCCTATTTCTTTGGACTCTGCTATGTCTCAGGCCGTTCGTATTGACAGGCGTCTTAGAGAGAGAGGAGAGATGTCTCCTTCCTGTCATACTCAGTCCCAGGACAGTGCAGCGGTCTCATTCTGTGCGTAGGGGTCTCGGTCGCTGTCAGCCCCTTCTGAGCAGGAGCCCATGCAGCTGGGGTTGATTGCTTCTGACAATAGAAGATTCAGCTCGCATGGGAGGGTTTGTTTTTGTTGTGGAGGTATAAATCATTTGGCAAATGTTTGTCCCTCTAGGAGATTTAGGCAGTTTTCTGGGAGTAATAAAGAAACAAACAGGAAAAAATCTTTTAAAAATGTTCAGTCTGTTACAATTGGCAGGGTTGAGACGGAAATTTAAGGTTTTCCGTTTGCTTGTAGTTCCCGTTTTGTCCTGCCTGCTAGGGTGGCGCTAGAGAGCAAGAGCATTTTTTGTGAGATTTTTGTGGATAGTGGAGCAGCTGTCAATCTCATTGATAATCAATTTGCAATAACTCATGGTTTCCAGGTGCGCACTTTGGGAAAGGATATTCCTGTTTTTGCTATTGATTCCGCTCCACTTTCTCAGAAATCATTAAAGGGCATAGTTCACAATATCCGTTTAATTGTGAGTGATGCTCATGTTGAGGATGTGTCATGTTTCGTCCTTAGCGGTTTGCCTATTCCTCTAGTGTTGGGGCTAACCTGGCTCACTAAACATAACCCCACCATTGATTGGCAAGCGAGGCAAATAAATGGTTGGAGTGACTTTTGCAGAGAGAATTGCCTCACGACATCTATTTCTAAAGTTGCTACTAAGACTGTACCATCTTTTCTCTCTGAATTTTCGGATGTCTTCTCTGAGAGTGGAGTTCAGGATTTGCCCCTGCACAGGGAGTACGATTGCCCTATTAATTAGAGTTGAGCGGACACCTGGATTTTCGGGATCGAGAAGTTCGGCCGAACTTCCCGAAAATGTTCGGGTTCGGGATCCAAACCCGATCCGAACTTCGTCCCGAACCCGAACCCCATTGAAGTCAATGGGGACCCGAACTTTTCGGCACTAAAAAGGCTGTAAAACAGCCCAGGAAAGGGCTAGAGGGCTGCAAAAGGCAGCAACATGTAGGTAAATCCCCTGCAAACAAATTTGGATAGGGAAATGAATAAAAATAAAAATTAAATAAATAAAAATTAACCAAAATCAATTGGACAGAGGTCCCATAGCAGAGAATCTGGCTTCACGTCACCCACCACTGGAACAGTCCATTCTCAGATATTTAGGCCCCGGCACCCAGGCAGAGGAGAGAGGTCCCGTAACAGAGAATCTGTCTTCATGTCAGCAGAGAATCAGTCTGCATGTCATAGCAGAGAATCAGGCTTCACGTCAGCCACCACTGCAACAGTCCATTGTCATAAATTTAGGCACAGCACCCAGGCAGAGGAGAGAGGTCCCGTAACAGACAATCTGGCTTCATGTCAGCAGAGAATTAGTCTGCATGTCATAGCAGAGAATCAGGCTTCACGTCAGCCACCACTGCAACAGTCCATTGTCATAAATTTAGGCCCAGCACCCAGGCAGAGGAGAGAGGTCCCGTAACAGACAATCTGGCTTCATGTCAGCAGAGAATCAGTCTTCATGTCATAGCAGAGAATCAGTCTTCATGTCATAGCAGAGAATCAGGCTTCACGTCACCCACCACTGTAAGAGTCCATTTTCATAAATCTAGGCCCAGCACCCAGGCAGAGGAGAGAGGTCCCGTAACAGACAATCTGGCTTCATGTCAGCAGAGAATTAGTCTGCATGTCATAGCAGAGAATCAGGCTTCACGTCAGCCACCACTGCAACAGTCCATTGTCATAAATTTAGGCCCAGCACCCAGGCAGAGAAGAGAGGTCCCGTAACAGACAATCTGGCTTCATGTCAGCAGAGAATCAGTCTTCATATCATAGCAGAGAATCAGGCTTCACGTCACCCACCACTGTAAGAGTCCATTTTCATAAATTTAGGCCCAGCACCCAGGCAGAGGAGAGAGGTCCCGTAACAGACAATCTGGCTTCATGTCAGCAGAGAATTAGTCTGCATGTCATAGCAGAGAATCAGGCTTCACGTCAGCCACCACTGCAACAGTCCATTGGCATATATTTAGGCCCAGCACACAGGCAGAGGAGAGAGGTCCCGTAACAGAGGATCTGGCTTCATGTCAGCAGAGAATCAGTCTGCATGTCATAGCAGAAAATCAGGCTTCACGTCAGCCACCACTGCAACAGTCCATTGTCAGATATTTAGGCCCAGCACCCAGGCAGAGGAGAGAGGTCCCGTAACAGACAATCTGGCTTCATGTCAGCAGAGAATCAGTCTGCATGTCATAGCAGAAAATCAGGCTTCACGTCAGCCACCACTGCAACAGTCCATTTTCAGATATTTAGGCCCAGCACCCAGGCAGAGGAGAGAGGTCCCGTAACAGAGGATCTGGCTTCATGTCAGCAGAGAATCAGTCTTCATGTCATAGCAGAGAATCAGGCTTCACGTCACCCAACATTGGAACAGTCCATTGGCATATATTTAGGCCCCGGCACCCAGACAGTGGAGAGGTTCATTCAACTTTGGGTAGCCTCGCAATATAATGGTAAAATGAAAATAAAAATAGGATTGAATGAGGAAGTGCCCTGGAGTCCAATAATATATGGTTAAGGGGAGGTAGTTAATGTCTAATCTGGACAAGGGACGGACAGGTCCTGTGGGATCCATGCCTGGTTCATTTTTATGAACATCAGCTTGTCCACATTGGCTGTAGACAGGCGGCTGCGTTTGTCTGTAATGACGCCCCCTGCCGTGCTGAATAAACGTTCAGACAAACCGCTGGCCGCCGGCCAGGCCAGCACCTCCAAGGCATAAAAGGCTAGCTCTGGCCACGTGGACAATTTATAGACCCAGAAGTTGAATGGGGCCGAACCATCAGTCAGTACGTGGAGGGGTGTGCACACGTACTGTTCCACCATGTTAGTGAAATGTTGCCTCCTGCTAACACGTTGCGTATCAGGTGGTGGTGCAGCTAGCTGTGGCGTGTTGACAAAAGTTTTCCACATCTCTGCCATGCTAACCCTGCCCTCAGAGGAGCTGGCCGTGACACAGCTGCCTTGGCGACCTCTTGCTCCTCCTCTGCCTTGGCCTTGGGCTTCCACTTGTTCCCCTGTGACATTTGGGAATGCTCTCAGTAGCGCGTCTACCAATGTGCGCTTGTACTCGCGCATCTTCCTATCACGCTCCAGTGCAGGAAGTATGGTGGGCACATTGTCTTTGTAGCGTGGATCCAGCAGGGTGGCAACCCAGTAGTCCGCACAGGTTAAAATGTGGGCAACTCTGCTGTCGTTGCGCAGGCACTGCAGCATGTAGTCGCTCATGTGTGCCAGGCTGCCCAGGGGTAAGGACAAGCTGTCCTCTGTGGGAGGCGTATCGTCATCGTCCTGCCTTTCCCCCCAGCCACGCACCAGTGATGGACCCGAGCTGCGTTGGGTGCCACCCCGCTGTGACCATGCTTCATCCTCATCCTCCTCCACCTCCTCCTCATCCTCGTCCTCCTCGTCCTCCAGTAGTAGGCCCTGGCTGGCCACATTTGTACCTGGCCTCTGCTGATGCCAAAAACCTCCCTCTGAGTCACTTCGAAGAGACTGGCCTGAAAGTGCTAAAAATGACCCCTCTTCCTCCTCCTCCTGGGCCACCTCCTCTTCCATCATCGCCCTAAGTATTTTCTCAAGGAGACATAGAAGTGGTATTGTAACGCTGATAACGGCGTCATCGCCACTGGCCATGTTGGTGGAGTACTCGAAACAGCGCAACAGGGCACACAGGTCTCGCATGGAGGCCCAGTCATTGGTGGTGAAGTGGTGCTGTAGCTGAAACTCCACTATGGCCTGCTGCTGCTCGCACAGTCTGTCCAGCATGTGCAAGGTGGAGTTCCACCTGGTGGGCATGTCGCATATGAGGCGGTGAGCGGGAAGGCCGAAGTTACGCTGTAGCGCAGACAGGCGAGCAGCAGCAGGATGTGAACGCCGGAAGCGCGAACAGACGGCCCGCACTTTATGCAGCAGCTCTGACATGTCGGGGTAGTTGTGAATGAACTTCTGCACCACCAAATTCAGCACATGCGCCAAGCAAGGGATGTGCGTCAAATTGGCTAGTCCCAGAGCTGCAACGAGATTTCGCCCATTATCACACACCACCAGGCCGGGCTTGAGGCTCACCGGCAGCAACCACTCGTCGGTCTGTTGTTCTATACCCCGCCACAACTCCTGTGCGGTGTGGGGCCTGTCCCCCAAACATATGAGTTTCAGAATGGCCTGTTGACGCTTACCCCGGGCTGTGCTGAAGTTGGTGGTGAAGGTGTGTGGCTGACTGGATGAGTAGGTGGAAGAAGAGGAGGAGGAAGCCGAGAAGGAGGAGGTGGCAACAGGAGGCAAAGAATGTTGCCCTGCGATCCTTGGCGGCGGAAGGACGTGCGCTAAACAGCTCTCCGCCTGGGGCCCAGCTGCCACTACATTTACCCAGTGTGCAGTTAGGGAGATATAGCGTCCCTGGCCGTGCTTACTGGTCCACGTATCTGTGGTTAGGTGGACCTTGCTACAGATGGCGTTGCGCAGTGCACACTTGATTTTATCGGATACTTGGTTGTGCAGGGAAGGCACGGCTCTCTTGGAGAAGTAGTGGCGGCTGGGAACAACATACTGTGGGACAGCAAGCGACATGAGCTGTTTGAAGCTGTCTGTGTCCACCAGCCTAAATGACAGCATTTCATAGGCCAGTAGTTTAGAAATGCTGGCATTCAGGGCCAGGGATCGAGGGTGGCTAGGTGGGAATTTACGCTTTCTCTCAAATGTTTGTGAGATGGAGAGCTGAACGCTGCCGTGTGACATGGTTGAGACGCTTGGTGACGGAGGTGGTGGTGGTGTTGGTGGTACATCCCCTGTTTGCTGGGCGGCAGGTGCCAACGTTCCTCCAGAGGCGGAGGAAGAGGCCGAGGCGGCAGCAGCAGAAGAGGCCGAGGCGGCAGCAGCAGAAGAGGCCGAGGCGGCAGCAGCAGAAGAGGTAGCAGGGGGAGCCTGAGTGACTTCCTTGGTTTTAAGGTGTTTACTCCACTGCAGTTCATGCTTTGCATGCAGGTGCCTGGTCATGCAGGTTGTGCTCAGGTTCAGAACGTTAATGCCTCGCTTCAGGCTCTGATGGCAAAGCATGCAAACCACTCGGGTCTTGTCGTCAGCACATTGTTTGAAGAAGTGCCATGCCAGGGAACTCCTTGAAGCTGCCTTTGGGGTGCTCGGTCCCAGATGGCGGCGGTCAGTAGCAGGCGGAGTCTCTTGGCGGCGGGAGTTCTGCTTTTGCCCACTGCTCCCTCTTTTGCTACGCTGTTGGCTCGGTCTCACCACTGCCTCTTCCTCCGAACTGTGAAAGTCAGTGGCACGACCTTCATTCCATGTGGGGTCTAGGACCTCATCGTCCCCTGCATCGTCTTCCACCCAGTCTTGATCCCTGACCTCCTGTTCAGTCTGCACACTGCAGAAAGACGCAGCAGTTGGCACCTGTGTTTCGTCATCATCAGAGACATGCTGAGGTGGTATTCCCATGTCCTCATCATCAGGAAACATAAGTGGTTGTGCGTCAGTGCACTCTATGTCTTCCACTGCTGGGGAAGGGCTAGGTGGATGCCCTTGGGAAACCCTGCCAGCAGAGTCTTCAAACAGCATAAGAGACTGCTGCATAACTTGAGGCTCAGACAGTTTCCCTGATATGCATGGGGGTGATGTGACAGACTGATGGGGTTGGTTTTCAGGCGCCATCTGTGCGCGTTCTGCAGAAGACTGGGTGGGAGATAATGTGAACGTGCTGGATCCACTGTCGGCCACCCAATTGACTAATGCCTGTACCTGCTCAGGCCTTACCAGTGGCGTCGCCAGGGGGGGGCCAGAGGGGGGCCAGAGGGGGCCACGGCCCCCCCTACATCATGCTCGGCCCCCCCATGTGCCCCCCCAACTAAAATGCGCCCCCCCCCCATAAAGTGAGCCGCCGCCGGGCACAGGGAGATGAGCGCTTCCATTGCGCTCATCTCCTTAATACTGCCTGTGCCAGCGGCGGTGCAGGGGAGGGAGAGGCGTGTCCCTTCCCCTTGCTCTGATAGGCTGCCGGCACTAGGCCGGCAGCCTATCAGAAGCCGGCGCAGGCGGCGCGATGACGTCATCGCGCTGCCTGAGCCATACAGCGTGGGACACAGACCAGAAGAGGCCTGCATCGCATCGCTGCCACTGAGGTTAGTATGTGTGTTCTTTTTTTTTTTTTTTACAATAGTGATACTGAAGGGGTGGGGGACTTAATAATGCCACATGATGGGGGGACTGAATAATGCCACATGATGGGGGGGACTTAATAATGCCACATGATGGGGGGGACTTAATAATGCCACATGATGGGGGGGACTTAATAATGCCACATGATGGGGGGGACTTAATAATGCCACATGATGGGGGGGACTTAATAATGGCACATGACGGAGGGGGGACTTAATAATGGCACATGACGGAGGGGGACTTAATAATGGCACATGATGGGGGGACTTAATAATGGCACATGATGGGGGGACTTAATAATGGCACATGATGGGGGGGACTTAATAATGGCACATGATGGGGGGGGACTTAATAATGGCACATGATGGGGGGGGACTTAATAATGGCACATGATGGGGGGGACTTAATAATGGCACATGATTACTGGCACGTAATGGGGGGCTTATTACTGACACGTAATGGGGGGCGACTTAATAATGGCACATGATTACTGGCACGTAATGGGGGGCTTATTACTGACACGTAATGGGGGGCTTATTACTGGCACATGATGGGGGGGCTTATTACTGGCACATGATGGGGGGCTTATTACTGGCACGTAATGGGGAGCTTATTACTGGAACGTAATGGGGGGCTTATTACTGGCACGTAATGGGGGGCTTATTACTGGCACGTAATGGGGGGCTTATTACTGGCACATTATTGGTGGGCACTATAGGGGCATCTACTGAGGCAACACAAAGAAGGGGTGTTTTATATGGGGGGCTCTGTACAGTAGCATTTTATACTGGGACACATTATGGTGGGTACTATGGGGAAGGGGTGAGAGGAGTACTATGGAGTCATCTACGGGGGCACTAAGAAGGGGTAATTTATACTTGCAAAATTATGGGGGACACTGAGGGCATCTACTGGGGCATTTTATACTGGTACATTATGGGGGGCACTAGGAGGAAGGGGGAGAGGAGCACTATGGGGGCATTTACTGGGGGCACTATATAGGGGTATTTTATACTGGCACATTATGGGGGACATTAGCTCAACTGGGGGCATAAGGGGGTATTTTTTGCATTGTCACATTATAAGGAGAATTATTTCTACTGGGGGGCATAATGGTGGGCTTTATTACTCCCCCATGGTATGACCCCCTAGTAGCAGCACCAGCCTCTCCCTGCTCTGCTATCCCTCTGCCCCTTCTCCAAATCCTTATTATGAAATCTTTCTCATTAGGATAAAACACATCAGCTCCGCCGAGCCCCCGGACAAAGTGTGGAAGTGGCGTCCGAGATCCCCAAGGGCCAAGCCAAGTAACTGTAAGTGTTCATGTGAAATATGTTTATGTTATACACATATAGCCTACACTGTGCCACACAATATACAGTATACCTCTACACTGTGCCACACAATATACAGTATACCTCTACACTGTGCCACACAATATACAGTATACCTCTACACTGTGCCACACACTATACAGTATACCTCTACACTGTGCCACACAGTATACCTCTACACTGTGCCACACATTATACCTCTACACTGTGCCACACAGTATACCTCTACACTGTGCCACACAGTATACCTCTACACTGTGCCACACAGTATACCTCTACACTGTGCCACACAGTATACCTCTACACTGTGCCACACAGTATACCTCTACACTGTGCCACACAGTATACCTCTACACTGTGCCACACAGTATACCGTATACCTCTACACTGTGCCCCACGATATACAGTATACCTCTACACTGTGCCCCACGATATACAGTATACCGCTACACTGTGCCACACAGTATACAGCTACACTGTGCCCCACAATATACAGTATACCTCTACACTGTGCCACACAATATACAGTATACCTCTACACTGTGCCCCACGATATACAATATACCGCTACACTGTGCCACACAGTATACAGTATACCGCTACACTGTGGAGTCTGTTCTATAAGCACCCTTGTTCTGTGGCGGCGGACAGAAAATAATCTGGAAGTGCCTCTCCCGAGACCAGGCTCTGGATCCGCCACTGGTCTGGACCGCTCACAGGAGTGTACATTTCTTCTAAACTGTAATCCGTATCCTCTGACCTGCAGAAATGAGCGCTCGCTCGATAACAACTAACAGGCAGTACCTGTAGGCTGTAGCCTGGCCCTGTTACCGAAGCTAGCCGAGTGGTGTAAGGTTAAGGTACTAGTAGAGATGAGCGGCTGCTGATTCCTGATTTAAAGTTAAAGTTACTGCAGGATATGGATTACGGTTTAGAAATGTCAAATGTACACTCCTGTGAGAGGCAGGGGAGGGGATCTGTGGATGACACTGTTATGGAGGGAGAAATGGGGATGACACTGTTATGGAGGGGGAAATGGGGATGACACTGTCATGGGGTGGATCTGTGGATGACACATATAGCATAAGATGCTATACCCGGTATGTGGCATCCACAGATCCCCCCCCATAGCAGTGTCATCCACAGATCCCCCTCTCTATAAAAGTGTCATCCACAGACAGCTGGACTTTTCTTCCCTGTTGCGGTTTTAGGTATCGCAGCATTTCGAAGCGTACTTGTGTAAATGTATCGTTGTTATAGCTGCCCCCCCTACTTTTGTCCTGGCCCCCAGTGTGCCCCCCCAAATTTTGAAAGCTAGAGACGCCACTGGGCCTTACCATCCTTAGAACGGCATTGGGCCCCACCATATATCGCTGTAAATTCTGGCGGCTACTGGGACCTGAGGTAGTTGGTACACTAGGACGTGTGGATGTAGCAGAACGGCCACGTCCTCTCCCAGCACCAGAGGGTCCACTAACACCACCACGACCATGTCCACGTCCGCGTCCATTACTAGATGTTTTCCTCATTGTTATGGTTCACCACAACAACAAAAATATTATTTGGCCCAATGTATTGTATTCAAATTCAGCGGGATATAAATTTGAGGCCTAGTATTTAGGCGCTGGGTGACCGGTATGGATTTACTAACAGAATTAGACTTGGAAATGCACAGTAGCGTGTGTGTGAAGTTATTCTGAATGACCCTATGTGCACCTTGAATATTATATACCCTTTTAGGGATAGATTTCAAATAGCTCTGATATAGCAGAAACCACTAAATTATGAAATTGCTAAATTGGGAATTGTATTTCAACCCAGAACAAAAAATGTGCTTTGACGGACACTAAATAACTTTCCCAGCCACAACAGTACAGCGGTAACGACAGATTTAGCGGGATATAAATTTGAGGCCTAGTATTTAGGCGCTGGGTGATCGGTATGGATTTACTAACAGAATTAGACTTGGAAATGCACAGTAGCGTGTGTGTGAAGTTATTCTGAATGACCCTATGTGCACCTTGAATATTATATACCCTTTTAGGGATAGATTTCAAA
This sequence comes from Bufo gargarizans, assembly GCF_014858855.1. NCBI lineage: Eukaryota > Metazoa > Chordata > Amphibia > Anura > Bufonidae > Bufo > Bufo gargarizans. The sequence goes on from NC_058080.1 coordinate 76,979,056, forward strand.
TAGCTCTGATATAGCAGAAACCACTAAATTATGAAATTGCTAAATTTGGAATTGTATTTCAACCCTGAACAAAAAATGTGCTTTGACGGACACTAAATAACTTGCCCAGCCACAACAGTACAGCGGTAACGACAGATTTAGCGGGATATAAATTTGAGGCCTAGTATTTAGGCGCTGGGTGACCGGTATGGATTTACTAACAGAATTAGACTTGGAAATGCACAGTAGCGTGTGTGTGAAGTTATTCTGAATGACCCTATGTGCACCTTGAATATTATATACCCTTTTAGGGATAGATTTCAAATAGCTCTGATATAGCAGAAACCACTAAATTATGAAATTGCTAAATTGGGAATTGTATTTCAACCCTGAACAAAAAATGTGCTTTGACGGACACTAAATAACTTTCCCAGCCACAACAGTACAGCGGTAACGACAGATTTAGCGGGATATAAATTTGAGGCCTAGTATTTAGGCGCTGGGTGACCGGTATGGATTTACTAACAGAATTAGACTTGGAAATGCACAGTAGCGTGTGTGTGAAGTTATTCTGAATGACCCTATGTGCACCTTGAATATTATATACCCTTTTAGGGATAGATTTCAAATAGCTCTGATATAGCAGAAACCACTAAATTATGAAATTGCTAAATTGGGAATTGTATTTCAAACCCTGAACAAAAAATGTGCTTTGACGGACACTAAATAACTTTCCCAGCCACAACAGTACAGCGGTAACGACAGATTTAGCGGGATATAAATTTGAGGCCTAGTATTTAGGCGCTGGGTGACCGGTATGGATTTACTGACAGAATTAGACTGGGATATGGCCAAAAAATAACCACACTATTGCTGGTTAAATGCACTTGGTGTGACAGCTTGACCAACCACACTACTGAGGGTTAAATGCACTTGGTGACGGGCGCAGCTTGCCCCTGATGTAGTATATGGCCAAAAAATGAACAGACTATTGCTGGTTAAATGCACTTGGTGTGACAGCTTCACCCAGATGTAGGCTTTAGCCAAAAAACAACCACACCATTGAGGGTTAAATGCACTTGGTGACAGGCGCAGCTTGCCCCTGATGTAGTATATGGCCAAAAAATGAACAGACTATTGCTGGTTAAATACACTTGGTGTCACAGCTTGACCAACCACACTACTGAGGGTTAAATGCACTTGGTGACGGGCGCAGCTTGCCCCTGATGTAGTATATGGCCAAAAAATGAACAGACTATTGCTGGTTAAATGCACTTGGTGTGACAGCTTGACCAACCACACTACTGAGGGTTAAATGCACTTGGTGACGGGCGCAGCTTGCCCCTGATGTAGTATATGGCCAAAAAATGAACAGACTATTGCTGGTTAAATGCACTTGGTGTGACAGCTTCACCCTGATGTAGGCTTTAGCCAAAAAACAACCACACCATTGAGGGTTAAATGCACTTGGTGACAGGCGCAGCTTGCCCCTGATGTAGTATATGGCCAAAAAATAAACAGACTATTGCTGGTTAAATGCACTTGGTGTGACAGCTTCACCCTGATGTAGGCTTTAGCCAAAAAACAACCACACCATTGAGGGTTAAATGCACTTGGTGACAGGCGCAGCTTGCCCCTGATGTAGTATATGGCCAAAAAATAAACAGACTATTGCTGGTTAAATGCACTTGGTGTGACAGCTTCACCCTAATGTAGGCTTTAGCAAAAAAAACAACCACACCATTGAGGGTTAAATGCACTTGGTCGCAGCTTGTGCTGGCGCACCACAAGACACAAGATGGCCGTCGATCACCCAGGAAAAAAGTGACTGACAAACGGTCTGGGCAGCCTAAAAACAGTGAGCAATTGAATTTCAGCAGCTCAATGATGCACAGCTGCAGATCGATCGATTAATCAAGTCCTTTGGAGGAGTTAATCTGCCTAATCTCACCCTACTGTCGCAGCCGCAACCTCTCCCTACGCTAATCAGAGCAGAGTGACGGGCGGCGCTATGTGACTCCAGCTTAAATAGAGGCTGGGTCACATGGTGCTCTGGCCAATCACAGCCATGCCAATAGTAGGCATGGCTGTGACGGCCTCTTGGGGCAAGTAGTATGACGCTTGTTGATTGGCTGCTTTGCAGCCTTTCAAAAAGCGCCAAGAAAGCGTCACAAAAGCGCCAAGAAAGCGACGAACACTGAACCCGGACTTTTACGAAAATGTCCGGGTTCGGGTCCGTGTCACGGACACCCCAAAATTCGGTACGAACCCGAACTATACAGTTCGAGTTCGCTCATCCCTACTATTAATCTCATCCCAGGTGCCAAACTGCCTAAATCTCGTTTATACAATCTTTTTTCCCAACCTGAGAGGATCGCTATGCGTGCTTATATCTCTGAGAGTCTGAGAAAAGGACACATACGACCCTCGAAGTCACCTGTTGCCGCTGTTTTTTTCTTTGTTAAGAAAAAAGATGGTTTTTTAAGACCTTGTCTGGATTTCAGGGAGCTGAACAGTATCACTATTCGTGACCCTTATCCACTTCCTCTGATCCTGGACCTTTTTAACCAGGTTGTTAGGGCTAAAGTCTTTTCCAAATAAGATCTAAGGGGGGCATACAACCTGGTCAGGGTCAGAGAAGGAGACGAATGGAAGACGGCCTTCAATACCCCTGAGGGCCATTTTGAGAATTTGGTTATGCCTTTTGGTTTGATGAATGCCCCAGCTGTTTTTCAGCATTTCATGAACAGCATTTTTTATCATTTGATGGGAAAATTTGTATTAGTGTATTTGCATGACATTTTGATTTTTTTCTCCTGATTTCAAAACTCATAAGGAACATTTACGTCAGGTCTTGCTCATCCTGCGGGAGAATAAATTATATGCAATGTCTGGGGTTTCTTCTCTCCGCTTCTGGTTTTCGCATGGACCCCGAGAAGGTCCGCGCTGTGCTTGAGTGGGAGCTTCCTGAGAATCAGAAGGCGCTGATGCATTTTTTGGGCTTTGCCAATTATTACAGGAAGTTTATTTTGAGTTATTCCTCTATTGTTAAACCACTCACTGATATGACCAGAAAGGGGGTAGATTTTTCTTCTTGGTCAGTAAAGGCGCGTAAGGCTTTTTCTAATATCAAGGAGAGTTTTGCTTCCGCTCCCATCTTGGTGCAACCTGATATTTCTTTACCCTTCATAGTTGAGGTTGATGCTTCTGAGGTGGGTGTGGGGGCAGTCTTGTCTCAGGGTTCCTCTCCTGCCAAATGGTGACCGTGTGCCTTTTTCTCGAAAAAACTCTCCTCCGCAGAGAGAAATTACGATGTGGGAGATAGGGAATTGTTGGCCATCAAGTTGGCTTTTGAGGAATGGCGCCATTAGCAAGAGGGAGCCAGACACCCTATTACCGTATTTACTGACCATAAAAATCTGGCCTACTTGGAGTCAGCCAAGCGTCTGAACCCGAGACAGGCCAGATGGTCTTTGTTCTTTTCTAGGTTTAATTTTGTTGTCACGTTCCGCCCTGGAGTTAAGAATGTGAAGGCAGATGCCCTGTCACGTTGTTTTCCGGGAGGCGGGAAATTTGAAGACCCGGGTCCCATTTTGGCTGAAGGTGTGGTGGTCTCTGCTCTTTTTTCTGAATTGGAGGCAGAGGTGCAGGCAGCCCAGTCAGAGGCTCCTGATCTTTGTCCTCCTGGGAGGTTGTTTGTGCCTCTCGCTTTAAGACACAATATTTTTAAGGAACACCACGATACGGTCCTTGCTGGGCACCCGGGGGCAAGAGCCACACTGGATCTCATCGCTCGGAGATTCTGGTGGCCTGCACTTCGTAAGTCGGTTGAGGGTTTTGTGGCAGCCTGCGAGACTTGCGCTCGTGCCAGTCCCTCATTCACGGCCATCAGGTCCTCTCCTTCCCTTACCCATTCCTTCCCGTCCTTGGACACATCTGTCCATGGACTTTATAACGGACCTGCCTCGTTCCTCGGGGAAGACTGTGATTCTGGTGGTGGTGGACCGTTTTAGCAAAATGGTGCATTTCATCCCTTTTCCTGGTTTGCCCAATGCTAAGACGCTGGCGCAGGCATTTATTGATCACATTGTCAAATTGCACGGTATTCGTTCAGACATAGTCTCTGATAGGGGCACGCAGTTTGTTTCCAGGTTCTGGAAGGCTTTCTGTTCTCTTGGGGGTTTGCTTGTCATTCTCTTCTGCTTTCCACCCACAGTCGAATGGCCAGACGGAGCGCGTCAATCAGAATCTGGAGACATATCTGTGCTGTTTTGTGGCAGAGAATCAAGAGGATTGGTGTTCTTTTTTGTCCCTTGCTGAGTTTGCTTTAAATAACCGTCGTCAGGAGTCCTCTGATAAGTCACAATTTGTTGGTGCATATGGGTTTCATCCGCAGTTTGGGACTCTCGGGAGAGGGGTCTTCTGGTTTGCCTGATGAGGACAGATTCTCCTCGTCTTTGTCATCTATTTGGCAAAAGATTCAGGATAATCTAAAGAGCATGAGTGAGAGATGTAAGCGTGTGGCAGATAAAAGACGTGTGCTTGGTCAGGACCTGAATGTTGGTGATCTGGTGTGGTTGTCTACCAAGAATATCAAATTGAAGGTTCCCTCCTGGAAGTTGGGTCCTAGGTTTATTGGGCATTACAAAATCCTGTCTGTCATCAATCCTGTTGCCTACCGTCTTGATCTTCCTCAGACTTGGAAGATCCATAATATTTTTCATAAGTCCTTATTGAAACCTTATGTTCAACCCATTGTACCCTCGCTTTTGCCTCCTCCTCCGATTATGGTTGATGGGAATCTTGAATTTCAGGTCTCTAGGATTGTGGATTCTCGTCTTGTCCGTGGTTCTCTTCAGTACCCTGTTCATTGGGAGGGTTATGGTCCTGAGGAGAGGATGTGGGTCCCAGTGACGGACATTAAGGCCTCTCGTCTCATCAGAGCTTTCCATAGGTCCCATCCTGAGAAGGTGGGTTCTGAGTGTCCGGAGTCCACTCGTAGAGGGAGGGGTACTGTCACAACCAGACAGCTGAGAAGCTCTGACAGAAGCCTTTCAGAACCTCCTCCTTGAGTTTTCTTTGTTGTGCTGTTCAGTTCCTCATCTCGTTAGCCTCTCTCAGCTGTCATGTAGTTGGACTGATTGCTTCCCTTTAAATTCCTCCCCATAATGCATTATGGGCTGCTTATACTTCTTCCTGGAGTGTGTGTGCATGCTGATCCTGTTTCCCAGTCTGCTACAAAGTTAAGTGCTGTACATTTATCTGTTATTTTCTGTTTGCTGGATCCCAGGTGACCCTGACTCCCTCTGTGTCTGGTGTAGGGAGCCGGTGGTTGTGTCCCCTCACTATTGTAGGGTGTTCAGGGCTTATATAGTCGAGGTATGTGGATATGCAACCATCCACCTTTGGGATCTTTGCATAGGCTGAGCAGCCAGGGAAAGTGATAGGTCTTGTGCAGGGATCTCCCTTTTGGTTCCTTAGCTTTGGATCCAGTTAGTCATATATGCATGTTGCTTTGTCTTGTTTCCTGTACACCGTCCGTGACAGAGCTCTAAAGAGCCACAGAAGAGATGGAAGTATCTGTCTATTGGACTACTACAAACAGTGGAATCCACAGAGGGGAGCCTTTATGTAAAAGTAGCCAGAAAAAATCAATTGTTTAACGAAAAACATAAGAAAACTTTTTGTTCTAAGAAAACTTGTTGTCCTAATGATATGGGGTAGATGCCCCAAATACATGGAAGAATGTTTTCTGGTCAGATGAAACTAACACTGAACTTTATAACTATTATGGGAAAAGATCTGTGTGGCATAAACCCAGCACATCTCATCACCTCATGAAACCAGTGAAATATGGTCTTCATGCTTTAACCCCTTTACAAGGATCTGGATTCCACTTTAGGGGAACCACCAGGTCACCAACTAATGAAGTAGTTTTCGATTAAGTGACTGTTGACCCATGGGGGTCAAAGGATATCAGGGTGGAGCAGCTAGGATCAGGCAAAACCATAGTCAGATATAGGCCTAGGTTAGTACAGGTAGACTACATGCAATCTGTTTAAACAGTCTTAGGTCAGGGCAGGCTGCACAGGGTCAGTACTGAGATCAGGCAGTTAATGGTCAAATCCAGAACTCCTGGTATATAGAATATGCATGACTGGGTAAGATTATGCTACCTTGCGCTCCCTTTTCTTTGGTCTAGACTGTTGCAAAAATTTCTACAGAAGGGCTAGTGTGTTAATATTTGATTCATGCTTCCAGGATTTCTCCTCTGTACCGTAACCTTTTAAGTCCACCAAATAGTAGGTTTGTTCTTCCCTTCTTCTTTACATCCAGGATGCTCTTAACCTCTAAATCATTCTCAAGACCAACAGAAGAGAGAGCAACCACAGAGTATCTGGAGTATTGATTAAGCATAAAAGGTCTGATGTGTGACATTTGAAAGGAGTTGGGGATATGGAGAGATGGAGGTAGTCAGCATATAACAGGATTGATTGGTTTCAATATCTTAAATGGATCCAGAAAGCCAAGAGTAAACCTGTAGGACAGGTATCTTCAAGGGAAGATTCTTAGAAGACCTAACCAGACCTTGACTTCTTCATAAAACATTTTGAATAGGGCAATATTTGTCTGGAGAAAATCCCTATAAGTGGTTGCTGCAGCTGGTACATTAGATGAAGTGGTAATGGGAAGGGGGGATATAGACAATTAAAAGTATTGACTTGCCTGTAGACTCACTTGAGTGTTTCAGCCCAAGCAAAAAAGATACACAATTGTCTGGACTAGAAGAGATGAAGTGATGCATGGAATTCTCCAGGTTCTGCTAAGTTCACTTCACCTGTCTATTGGACTGGGAATGGTAGACGAAGAAGTCCAACTTAACATCAAAGAATTTGCAAAGGAACCTTCAAAATCAGGATGTAAATTGTACACCTCTGTCAGAAACAAGGTGTTGAGGCAAGCCATTCACTGCTCAGCTCCCCGCGCTCCTCCCCTCCTTCAGGCCAGCTGCGCTCTAAATGGTGAAGCAGGAAGACTTTTCGCCACTCCACCATTAAGCCTGCAGGCACAGATTGTGCTGCCGATCTGTGTGGGCGGAGCCTGCATCCCTGTAATCTGCATAAGCTCCGCCCACACAGTGCTGCAGAGCGTTCTGTGCCTGCAGGGAAGAGAGGACTGTGAGCTTCAGGAACAGGACAAGGTGAGTAGTTACTGTGTTTTTTGTTTTTTTAATACAGAGGGGTCACAGAGGACTTTATTACTATGGGGGAGGAACAGAGGACTTTATTACTATGGAGGGGGCATAGAGGACTTTATTACTATGGAGGGGGCACAGAGGTAATTACTACTATGGAGGGGGCACAGTGGTCTTTATTACTATGGAGAGGGCGCAGAGTGCATTTCTACTATGGAGGGGAACAGATGGCATTACTACTCTGGAGGGAGCACAGAGGGCATTACTAATGTGAATGGGTCACAATGGGCATTTCTACTATGGAGGGGGCACAGAGGTCTTTATTACTATGGAGGGGGCACACAGGGCATTTCTACTATGGAGGGGCACAGATGGCATTGCTACTCTGGAGGGGGCACAGAGGGCATTACTTATGTGAAAGGGGCACAATGGGCATTATTACTATGGAGGGGGCACAGAGGACTTTATTACTATGGAGGGGGCACAGATGGCATTACTACTCTGGAGGGGGCACAGAGGGTATTACTAATGTGAAAGGGGCACAATGGGCATTTCTACTATGGAGGGGGCACAGAACCAGAGGGCATTGCTACAATGAAGGGGTCACAGTGGGCATTATTACTGTGAAGGGGGCACAGTTGGCATTATTACTGTGAAGGGGCACAATGGGGATTTCTACTATGAAGGGGGCACAATGGGGATTATTACTATGAAGGGGGCACAATGGGGATTATTCCGGCAAAGTGGGCACAATGGGGATTATTACTGTGAAGGGGGCACAGATAGGGCATTACAACTGTGAAAGGGGCACAGAGGGGGCATAACTACTGTGAGAGGGCACAATGTGGGCATAACTACTGTGAGGGGGCACACATCTGTACAAAACTACTGTGAAGGCTGTAAAATGAAGGCAATACTACTGTGAGGGGGTAACTTTTTTTTTTTAAGTATTGGGGAGGGGGCAGAGTAAGGACCCGCCCCGGGTGCCAAACACTGTAGGCACCCCACTGTAGCAGGGAACTATTTGCTCCCTATTCCACCATTGAGCCACCAGCGCTCAACAACAGCAACAGCACAATGTCCTCACACATCGTCCTGCTGATCTGTGTAGGCGGAGGAGCGGGGCAGGCTGGGAATCAGCCTCTGCTCCTCCTACACAGAAGCGCCATGTGTCACAGTATCCTGCTGCTGCTGATGGGGAGCACAGATCATAAGAGGAGCCAGGTAATTGAGGCGAGGAGTATTTTTATTTTTATTTTTCACTTCCTGTGAAGGGGGCACATCTGGGCATAACCACTGTGAAGGGGGCACATATCTTGGCATATCCACCATAAGAGGGCACACATCTTGGCACATCTACTGTGAAGGGGCACACATCTAGGCATATCAACTGTGAGGAGGCACATATTTTGGGATATCTACTGTGAAGGGTGCACATATCTTGGCATATGTACTGTGTTGGGGCACATATATTGGCATATCTACTGTGAAGGGGCGTATGTTGGCAGTTCTACTGTGAGGGGGCACATATCTGTGAGTAGACCTGAGGGACTGAAACACTGGGTAGAAAGTAGGCATATAACGACTGATTCACATATATCCGCTCTGTAGCATGCTTTGCATAAGGTATATAATCTATAATACATGCAGTTTCATTGCTGTAAGCGCCATGCAAAATGCCACAAGGGGACCCACTGAGACTTTATCGCCGAAGGGCCCACATGAACCTGGAGCCGGCCCTGATTGAACCCCTTAGATGCCATGTTCATCGCTTATCGCGGCATCTGAAATGAATATTAAGACCTTTCAGGGGTTGATCAGTTAAAAAAAAATGTAAATTGTACTTACCTTATCAATTTGGGCACAAAGAGGCCGCTGCAGACATCTTGCTTGAAAATACAGCGCCAAATCCCACGCGGTGTGTGATGATGACGTCATAACGCTGGCCAGAGTGTTGACATTATACATCACCACACACAAGATTTTGTGTGGGATCTACCAGCAAGATTTCCGCGGCTGCCTCTTTGCAGTCAAATGGATGAGGAGAGTATTATTTTAAAAAATTTTTACCGCCATTTCAGAGAAAAAAAAATTGTTACCACGAAGCACAAGGAATTTCGACTTTGCAGTGATTTTAATTTTCCCTGAAATTCATATCAAAGTCCATTTAAGATACTTCAATTCACTCAACACTATTTATGTAGAGAAGAGCAATAATTGTGGAAGAAGGTATATTGCATCCCTCAATCAGTATTTGGTGGAAAAAGGTATATATCAATAGCATCCCTCAATCAGCATTTTGTGGAAGAAGGTATATGGCACCCCTCAATCAGTCTTTAAAAAGGACTTTTGTGGTCCTATTAGCTAGCTTTTGGTGTCCCTAACTGTCCCTGCTCCAAAATGCAACCTCTCCTTACACTGGCAAAACACAATGTAAAATGGCTGCCAGATCGGGTTCTGTTATAGGGTTGGGGGTGTGTCCATGTGCCGAAACATCTCAATTGGCTGTCCTGTTCCACCTGATGGATGTGTCATGGGTCAAAATTCGGCGCTATGCAAAAAATATGGCAAATATGGCGAATTGCGAACCAGCAAAGTTCGCCGTGAAATTACCGCCGAGCGAACCGCAAGGCCATCTCTATCCTCATTCTTTGAGGTCACCCACCGAACTAACAGACATATTAAATATATTAATGTCCCTGTCATGTATGAAGTGCAGGTGTACCTCACACCAAAAATGGGAATATGTCACCTACCGAACTAACAGACAGATTAACTATATTAATTTCCCTGTCACATATGCAGTGCACGTGTATCTCACACCAAAAATGGGTATATGTCACCCATCGAACTAATAGACGGATTAACTATTATATTTTTGTGTAAGGGGTACAAACATGGTGCATTGCACCCACAAAAAAAATCACTTTAGGTCACCCACAGAATTAACAGCTAGATTAGTTATTATATTTCTGTGTCAGGGGTACAAAGATGGTGCATTGCACCCCTCAAATTTTTTTTTTTTTTTAATCGCTATAGGTCACTCACAGAATTAACAGCCAGATGTATTATTATATTATGTGTTAGGGGTGCAAAGCTGGTTTATTGCACCCACGAAAAATCAATAAAGGTCACTCACAAAACAGATTGCTAACACTCTCCCTCGCTTCAGCTTCCTGTCGCTGCACTACTCAGAGTTGATGGGCGGTGCTACACGTGATCGAGCTTGTATGGAGGCTGGGTCACATGATGCATTGGCCAATTACAGCCATGCCATTACTAGGCATGGCTGTGATGGCTTCTAAGTGCCCACATCTTAAATCTTGTTGATTGGCTGCCCTGAACCCTTTCAAAAGCTTTATTAAATGCCCGAACACTTTATAGTTCGGGTTCGCTCAACACTACTTATATAAGCTAAGTGATTAATTAACAAACAAACAACAAAATGAGGTAAATGGGGTCAGAATTAAAATACAAGCTGGAGTGTTTTTTCCTTCTAAGCCCCAGAGGCAAGTGCCTAGGGCAGCTCTGAAAGAAATGACAGCTTTAGCAACAATGAGTCAATAATTTGCAAACTTTTCAGAAGCCTGTGCACTTTTCCAATCCATTGCACTCTGAGACAACAGTATCATCATGTGCTGGCTGACACTGGTTACTCGTATCAGCAGTGCATTGACAGAATACAGGCTGCCATAAATGACTTTTGTATTTTGATGTATTTCATGTTAAGGGTTCTTAGCTTTTATATTTAAAATCCCTCAAAATTTCAATAAAATCGATACTGCTTTGTGCAATGCTACAGTCATGTTGGGTATATGTCCTTTTGTAGGAAGGCAGGATCAGTCTATTCTAGAACTATTTATTGTCATTACATTCCACATTCTACTCTTCATTCCATTTTAAATGCATACTCTTTGTGAAATATATGGAGTATGGAAGAAACAATAAGAATGTCAGAGCTTTTAAAATGGAACTGTTTTCCTCTATTGAATTGCACAGTGATGCCTATACAGTATAATATTAATATGTAATGCCTTACTAGAAAAAGCTCATTACATAAGCAGGTATTGCTTAATGGAATTGCAAGGCCTCGTTGGACTAATGACACAGATACTTTACTATAATAATTGACTGATATTGTGCAAGCAAGACAGAGAAGAAAGAAGATGTTTTCTGGTTTGATTTGTCTTATGGGTTTGATTGATCTTTTATGTGGGTTTTATGTATATTATCTATTGTCAGAGGAAAGGTACACATTTAGAATAGGAGATATGAGTCTCTTATTTAAAAGGGTTGAGAACATACTGTGTGTTAAGTAAATGTGATAAAGGTCCTAGAGTGGTCTTTGCCCAGCTTGCAAAACAAATGGCTGGACTCTGGCCTACATGGCAAAGACTGCCATGTGCTGCCCACTCAGAGCTGCCTGCCCACACACACAGTTCCTAGAAGGTCTGCTTACCGATAACTAACAGGTGCCACAGTTCACCAATAAACAAGCAAATGCTTGCTCATCGGGGGAAAGCATCAATGATATGGTCAAACTAAATCTTTGTTCATTCACCGTTTAGAAATAATGAACCTGTTTGGGGACGAGTACCGGTAATTACTGTAGTGCTCTTTCGTCCCCATAAACCAGTGGTGATTGCTGTTTATAAATGCAGCTTTCACTTCTTGTAATGAGCAGGAAAATATCGGGAACAAACAGTTCATTTCCAATATTTACCTGCTGTGTTGACCCAAGCAAAGGGACTTTGGTTGAACCTCTTTGTTTCTTCTGCGTGACTTTTTAAAGAGCTAGTATTTAAAAGATGTTTTAATTAAGCAGATAAAATTAAAAATCTTGGTTTCACAAGTGCTTTGCCCATTATATAAAGGCACACAAAGCTTGGTTACGAACACAGTCACAATCCAATATGGGACCATGTTACACAATAAAGTTGTACTAAGGCAGCTATATTCACATCAGTTGATTGGATATGATTTGGAAAGACACAGCCCTATCTATATAAGTTCTCACGCTGACAATGCGTATAAGAGCAAAATCCAAGACATAAAGAGGAAAGAACTGCATGTAAAGCTCAGAGACAGGTTTGTGCGGAAGAACAGATTTGTAGAAGGGGACAAAAAAAATTATGCTCCACTGAAAGTTCCCAAGAGCACAGTGGCCTCCATAATCCTTAAACAGAACAACCAAAAGTCTTTCTAGAGCTGGCCTCCCCACCAAATTAAGTAATCGGTGAAAAAGGCCTTGGTAAGAGGGGTGACCAAGGTCAACTATCACTACAGCACTCTGCTAATCTAGGCTCCATGGCAAAGTGGCCAGAAAGCAGCCTTTCCTCCGTAAAAGAAACATGAAAGCCCACATTGAGTTTGCAAAAAAAGCACCTGAAGGACTATCAGACTGTGAGAAACAATATTCTCTGGTCTGATAAAACTAATATTGAAAGTTTTGGCATCAATTCTAAGCGTCATGTCTTTAGGAAGCCAGGCACTGCTTATCACCTGCCAAATAGCATCTCTTTAGTGAAGCATGGTTGTGGCAGCATCATTCTGTAGTGGTGTTTTAAGCAGCTGGGACAGGGAGACTGGTCAGGGTTGAGGGAAACCTGAATAGAGCAAAATACTGAGATTTTCTTAATGAAAACCTAGTCTAGACTGCTCTGGTCATCAGACATAGGCGAAAGTTCACTTTCCAAGACAATGACCCTAAACAGACAACCAAGATTACATAGGAGTGGATGCTCTGCCATGGGAAATTGTAGAGACCCAGCTGACATGGGACATTTAGTGGCCTGAATCTGTATTGGTAAACCAGTAGCAGCCACCTGAAAGAATCACCTGGAGCAAGGCAGTGTACCCTGAGGTATCAACGTCATCCCTGGATAATTCACATCATCTACAATCCATCCTTGGGAGGATCCTTTGGTATCTGAAGTTTGGGAATCAAATGGAAAGGTGAGTGAGGTGTACTCCCATGAAATAGTTATCTTCATGGATTGACACAAAAATCATTTGGATCAAGGTGGACATACTGCCTATACCTGTGTACCTTTGTATCTTTAGGGCAATACGTATGGCCCAATACTGAATATTAATAACCTCACCATATTGATAATAGTTTTATTTCTGGTGGGATAATTGGGTATCTTTTCACAATTACAAATAAAAGTTATGTTTTTGGATGGTGCTCTTTCAGTGATCATAATTAGTACTTGGTACCCTACGATCTATAGGGCTAAAGTTTGCCTAGCTGATTGACCTCTTCCTATGTACTGTAAGTCAGTGGGGTAAAATGCATCTGGATTTTACAGATGACACAATCAGACACATCATTACACAAACCCTGTCTGTAGCCGATATTTTGTGGACCTTAGAAAATGCTTTGCTTAGCTAGACATTTTCCAAATGAAGAATAACAGGCTCTCTGCTTAACATACTTTTTCAGAAAATCAAAGCCCTCTGTATTAGAGTTCAGATATAAGTAGGTTTAAAATTCACAGCAAGAAATCTAGTCATCCCGTGGATCTGAAATTAATCAAATCAAAATTAATTTGCAGAAGACATGAGTACGGGGGCTTGGGGAGATGTAAAAATCTTAAGAAAATTATGAGTGTTGATTGAGCACCAAAGTGCTCAGGTGCTCTGGTAGAACACTTTGCGATGCTCGGGTGCTCTACAGATCACAATGGAAGTCACTGAGCATTAAACCAGGCACTGAAGAGGGGAGGGTACCGGGTCTCACTGAGGTCTATGCAGAAGATCGCTGTACAGTGAGGGAATCCCCCAGTGTGAGTCCACGGCTTAGGAGTCCCTGCTCTGTCTCCATATATAGCTATGTCCATATATGAAGTTAGTGCTTGGGGACACCCAGTGTATTTAAATCCAGTTTAGCCTCTATTTCTGAAAAGTTTATGCTGGGATTTGAACTCTCAACCTTCTACATTAGAGGCATGGACTTTAACCACTCAGCTATAAAGCTGAATGGTAAACTGTCAGAAAAACCTCATAGTAGTTTGTCATGTAGTAAGTATACCTATACAGCAGAAGAAATATTTCAGTGCAGGTTAATATGTAGCTGCATAGTGTAGTGGTTAAAGTTTTTGGCTCCAATATAGAAAGTTGTGAGTTCAAATCCCAGAAGAAATGCATAATCTGTGGGAAATTGCTACTGATGTTTTTAGCCATAATATATTATTATATATTTAGAATATATAATATATTATATGTAAATATATTATGGCTAAAAACACATATATGTTTAAATTAAATAAAATCAAATGTAGCCTCTATTTCTGAAAAGTTGCTGCCGGGATTTTAACTCACAACCTTCTACAATAGAGCCAAGAACCCCAATTACTATGCTACAGAGCTACATGTTAACCTGCACTGAAATATGAAATGATACTTCTGCTGTATAGGAACAGTGATGAGCGGCAGAAGCAATATTCGAATTTGCAATATTTAGCAAATATTTGGGCTAATATTCATCATATATTCGCAAATTCGAGAATTCGTGATCTCCAGTCATTATTTTCTTGATTGCGAAAATCAGCAAATCGGTAAATTAGCGATACAAAAATTTGTGATCAACACTACTCCTAAAGTCAAAGATATTGCAGCCTTCTCATTGGCCCGCAAGCAAGAAGCAATGAGGAATCATGGGTACTGATGAAAAAAATCTAGAATATTCGCGATTACGAAGATATAGCACTATATTCCAGATATTTGTGAATTCTCGAACTGACAATATTCACGATAAAAATTAGTAATTAGGATATTTGCGATCAACACTATATAGGAATACTTACTACATGACAAACTACTATGAGGTTTTTCTGACACAGTTTACCATTCAGCTTTATAGCTGAGTGGTTAAAGTCCTCGCCCTAATGTAGAAGGTTGTGAGTTCAAATCCCAGCAGAAACTTTTCAGAAATAGAGGTTTAATTGGATTTAAATACACTACCTCAAGCACACGAGGTATTCGTCTGAGCATCGCGATGCTCGAGCCGAACTGGTTTTTTGGCTGAGCATGCTCGCTCAACACTAAAAATGATAGAAAGACACTAATGGACTTACATACAAAGGTCTCATTGCCATGAACGTATTTTGTTTCCGTTCCTTTTTTTTTGCAGACAGGATGCAGACCCATTCATTTCAATGGGTCCGCAAAAAATGGGGACAGCACACCGTGTGCTATCCGCATCCATATGTCCATTCCGTAGCCCTGCAAAAAATATATAACATGTCCTATTCTTGTCCATTTTAGGCATTGTTACAATGGATCCGCAAAAAATAATGGATGGCATACGGATGTCATCCGTTTTTTTTGCGGACCCGCAATTTGCGGACAGCAAAACATATACGGTCGTGTGCATGTAGCCAAAGGCAGAGAGTGAGGCTACTAAGAGATCCTTGGAGAGAGGGGGCCCCAGCCAGGGGCGTAATTAGATCTGACTGGGACTCCGCAGCAAATGTTTGAACAGGTTCCTTCCAAACAACTTCCTTCTTCCGTGCAGGCCTCACTCCTGCGGCTAGTCAAGGCAGCTCTCTCAGATCCGGCCAGGCAGTTTCCTACACGTATATATACTATATCTCATGTCACTGTATAAAATTTAATTGTTTAATACGTTTGAGGGGCCTCTGACAATAAAATCTATCAGTCCTCCTCTTTCGGATCGGGCAATGTCTGATTTAGGGCCCCATAGCAGCCACTTCCCTTGCTTCCACTATAGCTAGGCCCATAGCCCCAGCCCTTTGCTGCTGTGTGGTGAGAACCCATACAGGACCACCCTCTGTAGAGGAACTGTACTGTTAGCAAATAAGGTTGTTGGAAATAGGCCCATTAGATCTGGTAAAGGACCAGGCCCTTCCTACTTGTGTGCTCCTGCAATTCTGTGACCTCCTCTCTTCTATATACACCAGTGTCAGTGCCTTTTTGCTGCAAGTATCCCCATTCTATTATCATACTAGCAACTATATTAATACATTTAGTGGAGGCTTTCTATGCATTTGTTAGGCTCATTGCTCTCTGTGTCTCACGGATGTTGTAGGGGAGAACACCAAAATACAACAAAAGATGGAAGGTAAAAGACACTAGGCCTCACTGCTAGGGAAGGAAAAGGGTCACCACCTATAAAACCCTGCTCCTGGCCCTAACTCCTATCCATATGGGCACATCTCGATGGTAGAGATGCCCATACACATGAACCTAGAAAACCCTGGTGGCCCTCAGACGCCCTAATAGTAATGACGGAGCAGAGACAACCCGCTCCTTCCCTGGTGAAGGAACCAGCGTCTCGCTGAGGACTAATAAACAACAAAGGTGGGGGGTGGAATACAAAAACACAACAAGCGGAACACTTAACTTCTGAGGCTGATGGATGATGGACAATGGACAATGGACAATGGACTAACAGGACTTCACCACGAACCACACTCCAGCTCTTCCAAAAACTAAATGAAGCTATTCAGAGCAAGGAGTGATGGGAAAAGTCAGACAAAATAGGGCGAGGTAAAGGTCACATGATCCACACCTGAACAGAGGGTGTGGACATACCAGCAACACACAAAGTGAAACCAAAAGAGGCTGTCAGATAACTAATGTGCAGTTATTCTTTCAGACCTTCTCAAACCTGTCACCGGCGTGACACTGTGATGCATTTGCACAATACACAATTTTAGCCAGTATTTGTCAAAAACAGTCACAAAGTAGTTGGAACCATCGGATGTCCAATCTCATGCTTATTATATTTCTTGTTTCATCTGTTTTCGAGTGTTGGGATTTTACTATCCCAGTTATTGGGTCATAAAACAACAGGGGGTAAAGCAGAGGATTTAGATTATGTCAGCTACAGTAATGCCTCCATCTAATGGGAATGTGTCAGTTGTCAGGTCACGTGATGCTTGCATGTAGTTGTGTTTCCAAGCAAAGGTCTATAAGGTGATCATGTACAGACCTGTGCAAAAATTGTATTTGTAAGGCCTCATGCACACGACCATTCCATTTTTTTCCGGTCCGCAAATTGCAGATCCGCAAAAAAACGGAAGTAGCCCGTGTGCCTTCCACAATTTGCTGAACAGAATGGGAGGCCCATTGTAGAAATGCCTATTCTTGTCCGCAAAACAGACAAGAATAGGACATGTTCTATTTTTTTTTTGCAGGGCCACGGAACGGAGCAACGGATGCGGACAGCACATGGAGTGCTGTCCGCATCTTTTGCAGCCCCATTGAAGTGAATGGGTCCGCATCCCAGCCGCAAAAACGGCGGTTCGAATGCGGACCCAAACAACGGCCGTGTGCATAAAGGCCTAAGCTATAACATCAATACACTGTATTCTCACTAAATCAGATCAGTATTTGTTGTGTCCAAAGCAAAGTAAAGTATCATGCACCTTTTCTAGTAATTGCCTAGTAAGGCTAGAAAATATCATAGCACAGCGCAGAGGTGTAACTTCAATACCTGTAACAAGGCCCCGATCTACCATGTGTCATTTATAGGACTGGACTTTGGGTCCCCTTAGGAACTAGAACCCTCCTGAGACAGCTATCTCTGCACCCCCTATATCTATGCCCCTTTTAGAGACGTAACATATGTTCCACAACAGTTTTACAGATTTGCCGGTGATTCTGCAGGTAATCCCACCCCTAGCGGGATAATTGCTATGGCGGCAGACTACACAACTGCTACAGGGTCTGTGATAAGGAAGGGCCCGACACTAATCTCTTTCTCTTATTTCTCAAAAATTAAACCAAAGAGTTTTTCTGCAACCACCACTAAAGGGAGCTCACTGAAGAAAAAGTTTGCAGCTTCAATTGCGTTCAGTGGTAACTGTATCAATTCCTATGCACTGAGCTCCACCTGACAGGCAGCTATATATATATATACACACACACACACATATATGGAGATAGAGAGATAGAGATAGAGAGTACAAAAGAAGGGCAGCACAGCAAAAGGGCAGCAAGAAAATTAGTATAGTAGGATGCCAGCGGCTGTGGGGAACGATCCACCCACCTTACTTACAAAAATTGATAAACTCCACAGCACGTCCAGAAGTAGCAAAAATGACAAGAATTTTTATTCACCAGACATACTGCTGCTAGTCTGGTGAATAAAAATTCTTGTTATTTTTGGTACTTCTGGACGTGCCGTGGAGTTTATCAAATATATATATATATATATATATAGACATCAAAAGGATGAGGCAGCACTCCAGATAAAGTGAAAATGGTGGATCTTTTATTCCCTCTGCAACGTTTCAACCGTCTCAATGCGGTCTTTCTCAAGCATATCACACAGTGTCATACAGGGGTATATATACCCACAATTCATAGCAAACAATTATAGTGACAATTATTCAATCTACAACATGATTAATTCATAAAAAACATAATAAAGTGCATTGTGCAATATACAGTGGATCTGTCTAATACAATTACATGATGATTTATATATATCACAATACATTCACAGTGTATACAGCTCCAACAATTTTGTTATCAGTCTCAACTGTGATTTAGTTGTTGGTCCATAACTCATCAACATACTCAAAGTCACCTGTGTATCATATATAAAGTGCAATTATAACAACCAGGGTTAAAAAACTCACTCCGTAGCACCTGTGCAGGGGCGCCAAGATCCGCGTCCTCACTGTCGAACTGCGCATGCCCAAAATGTCAGCCGCGTCACAGAAGCGACACCTTCTAGGCCGAAGCCAGTAGCCATCACCAAGGAGACGTGACGTTAAAGGCACGCGACCCGGGAGGCGGCCACATGACCAAACCAGAGGCGTCGCCGGGAAGCACCCATGATGCAGGGTCCGCGTCACCAGGCCAGACACGCCTACAGTAGTGGCGTCACTGCCATGGCAACAGCCGGCCCAGCAACATACTCCGTGTCTCCACAAAATCCAGCGGCAGGCATAGGGCAGGCGCAAGCTCGCAAAGAACGGCGAAGGGAGAACATTAGGCCAAATAGAAATCTATGGGAGCATACTGACGAGGGTTACTGAATACCTCATCGGGTCAACCTGTATATTTATGTATTTAGAATATTTGGAGATAGGAGTGAACGTGGTTCGAGTATATCGGCAACAGGGGTTACCCCTAAATCATCTGTGCCATACCCATGTTTTATGACACTGGGACGGGGACCAAAAGGGGCCACGTCGTTCTCACGATCATCGCCCCCGGTCCATAACGGGCCTGGGATCCAAGACACATCAATGCCAAGGTGCCCAGTTCCAGAAACCGACCCTCATGTCTTAAGCAACCAAGGAAAAGACCACCACTCCAGAGAAGTATAATTACAGTAGACCCATTGAGTATCTTATTAAAGACAATACAATTCATAAGGCCCCAAAGATCTCCCCCATCGCCATAAATCAACAAGGAGACGCAGAAATAGACGCCCACTGTCCATGAACAGAATCGGTGGAGTCCCAATAACTGGAGAAAGAGAAAAGAGAAAGAAGAAAATTAAAAGATAGAGTAAAACGATCATATTTATATAATCAGTTTCCATAGTAGATGACACTAATAAATATTCACATACACCAGGGCACGGCGAGTCGAGGACCAACAAGGAGTAGCAAGGTGCCCCCTCCTACACCACACTTCACTTGAAATCGACATTGATACCATAGGGTCTCAGGGTGTTGAGGCGATGGATCCACCTCAATTCCCTCTGTTTAAGGGCCAGCGTCCTATTACCTCCCCTTCTAGACAAGGTGATATGGTCCACCAACATAAACTTCAAATCTTTCTCCCTATGTTTAGCCTCCACAAAGTGTTTAGGAACGGGCAGATCTTTTCTTTTTTGTCTGATAGAGAACCGGTGATTGTTAAGACGTGTCTTCATGTCACAAGTGGTCTCCCCAACATAGAGGAGACCACAAGGGCAGGAAAGCACATAGATCACAAAAGAGCTGTTGCATGTTAAAAAATGCCCAATCCCATATTGGGTCCCTGTAACGGGATGCGTGAACTTCTCACCCTTGATCATGTAAGAACAGTTAATGCAATCCAAACAAGGGTAGGAGCCCCTCCTTCGGGAGCCAATATGGGATTGTACCAAGGTCTTAGTGGAAATATCTGCCCAAACCAGCTTATCACGAAAATTGGCAGCGCGCCTATAAGAAAGCAGAGGCGGCAAAGTCAATGCTGTAATGTCAGGAAAATTACTCCTCAGTATCGGCCAATATTTGCGAACAATCTGAGCAACAGAGGCACTCTGTTCCGAGTACGTCGATATGAACGGTATCCTCTCAATGTTGCTACGTGTATTCACAGATGGTATCTGTTGTGGATCTCTCACTCTGCTGAGGTGTTTATCAATCACCTGAGCAGGATAGCCTCGTTGTATAAACTTATGTACCATCTGTGAAAACCGAGTCGGGAGTAGATCAGGATCCTGCACCACCCTTTTGACCCTAAGTAATTGGCCATAGGGTACAGAATTAATGATTGACCTCGGATGGCAGCTGTTATAGTGTAACAGCGTGTTACAGTCAGTCGGCTTGGTGTAAATATCCGTAGAGAGTGTGTTGTTCACTATAGTGACCGTAGTGTCAGGAAACTGGACATGAGTAGCAGAGTGGACTGATGTCAGGGTCCATGCTATTCAAAAAGTCATGGAATAACCCTAACGAGATGGAGTCACCATGCCAGATGAGGAATCCTTTGGATTGTTCAATAAGAGTGATTTTTCACCACATAGTGGTTCTCCTGCTCTAGAAACGTTCAGAAAGGCTGTCTCTAGGGAGGTAGCCTCATTACGGGATGAGACTAGTACCATGCCCTTAAAACATCCTAATATGACTTCCTCTGAGGTTGTCACTTTGGAGGGGTTGTGCCATGACAACAGCCTCACCATTAAACCAGCTGACAAGGGTGGTGCGGTTGTTGTCATGGACACCTCTAAATACATCCTTGAGATTAGGAGACAGCTTGGTGACCCGAATGTGTACAAACTGTTGGCTGGTGATCCGAAGTTTGAGATTACTAGATGCATCAAGAATGTCCTGGACGCAGCTTTGGCTCAGGACATTATTGATGGTGAACTCTATACATTTTTATCTGTAACACAACCACGTACACCGGTCATATATGTACCCCCCAAGATACATAAATCACTGATTGACCCACCTGGCCGTCCCATTGTTGCAGGTACTGGCTCCATTTTTTCTAACATTTCGATTTTTCTGGATAAATTGCTTCGCCAGTATGCGGTCACGGCCAGGTCGTACATTAGGGACACTGGGGATTTTTTGGATAAAATCTCTGACATGGTGCTGCCGGACAACTGCCTCCTGGCATCTTTTGACGTCACCAGTCTATACACCTCCATTGACCATGATAGGGGGGTGGCTGCAGTCCGGAGGCAGTTGTCCGGCAGTAGCCATTCTTCACACTGTCAGGATTTCATTGTTCATCTACTTGATCTAGTCTTGAGAAACAATTATTTTTTGTTTATGGAGAGTTTTTATCTCCAGTTACGAGGGACCGCCATGGGGTCAAATGTGGCACCCACCTATGCCAATATCTTCATGGCGGCCCTCGAGGAGGACCTTGTCTATGTATCCCACCACTTCAGGAATGTCCTGGGGTGGTGGAGATACATAGATGACGTCTTCCTCATCTGGCATGGTGACTCCATCTCGTTAGGGTTATTCCATGACTTTTTGAATAGCATGGACCCTGACATCAGTTTTACCTTGGTCCACTCTGCTACTCATGTCCAGTTTCCTGACACTACGGTCACTATAGTGAACAACACACTCTCTACGGATATTTACACCAAGCCGACTGACTGTAACACGCTGTTACACTATAACAGCTGCCATCCGAGGTCAATCATTAATTCTGTACCCTATGGCCAATTACTTAGGGTCAAAAGGGTGGTGCAGGATCCTGATCTACTCCCGACTCGGTTTTCACAGATGGTACATAAGTTTATACAACGAGGCTATCCTGCTCAGGTGATTGATAAACACCTCAGCAGAGTGAGAGATCCACAACAGATACCATCTGTGAATACACGTAGCAAAATTGAGAGGATACCGTTCATATCGACGTACTCGGAACAGAGTGCCTCTGTTGCTCAGATTGTTCGCAAATATTGGCCGATACTGAGGAGTAATTTTCCTGACATTACAGCATTGACTTTGCCGCCTCTGCTTTCTTATAGGCGCGCTGCCAATTTTCGTGATAAGCTGGTTTGGGCAGATATTTCCACTAAGACCTTGGTACAATCCCATATTGGCTCCCGAAGGAGGGGCTCCTACCCTTGTTTGGGTTGCGTTAACTGTTCTTACATGATCAAGGGTGAGAAGTTCACGCATCCCGTTACAGGGACCCAATATGGGATTGGGCATTTTTTAACATGCAACAGCTCTTTTGTGATCTATGTGCTTTCCTGCCCTTGTGGTCTCCTCTATGTTGGGGAGACCACTTGTGACATGAAGACACGTCTTAACAATCACCGGTTCTCTATCAGACAAAAAAGAAAAGATCTGCCCGTTCCTAAACACTTTGTGGAGGCTAAACATAGGGAGAAAGATTTGAAGTTTATGTTGGTGGACCATATCACCTTGTCTAGAAGGGGAGGTGATAGGACGCTAGCCCTTAAACAGAGGGAATTGAGGTGGATCCATCGCCTCAACACCCTGAGACCCTATGGTCTCAATGTCGATTTCAAGTGGAGTGTGGTGTAGGAGGGGGCACCTTGCTACTCCTTGTTGGTCCTCGACTCGCCGTGCCCTGGTGTATGTGAATATTTATTAGTGTCATCTACTATGGAAACCGATTATACAAATATGACCCTGCATCGTGGGTGCTTCCCGGCGACGCCTCTGGTTTGGTCATGTGGCCGCCTCCCGGGTCGCGTGCCTTTGACGTCACGTCTCCTTGGTGATGGCTACTGGCTTCGGCCTAGAAGGTGTCGCTTCTGTGACGCGGCTGACATTTTGGGCATGCGCAGTTCGACAGTGAGGACGCGGATCTTGGCGCCCCTGCACAGGTGCTACGGTGTGAGTTTTTTAACCCTGGTTGTTATAATTGCACTTTATATATGATACACAGGTGACTTTGAGTATGTTGATGAGTTATGGACCAACAACTAAATCACAGTTGAGACTGATAACAAAATTGTTGGAGCTGTATACACTGTGAATGTATTGTGATATACAAATCATCATGTAATTGTATTAGACAGATCCACTGTATATTGCACAATGCACTTTATTATGTTTTTTATGAATTAATCATGTTGTAGATTGAATAATTGTCACTATAATTGTTTGCTATGAATTGTGGGTATATATACCCCTGTATGACACTGTGTGATATGCTTGAGAAAGACCGCATTGAGACGGTTGAAACGTTGCAGGGGGAATAAAAGATCCACCATTTTCACTTTATCTGGAGTGCTGCCTCATCCTTTTGATGTCTATCCATTTATAGCCGCTTGAGCCCACGGCTGAGAGGACGTGCACCTATATTTCTGTCTTGTGCTGCTGAGACCTGCATTTTGGTTTCTCTCTCTCTCTCTCTATATATATATATATATATATACACACAATATTTTTTGCCCTATAAGACACACTTTTTCCCCCCCAAAGTAGGGGAGAATACTAATTAGTACCGGAGTGGTGAAGGCTCTATAGTCACAGCTTTCTGGTCCTCGGCTGTCGGCTGTGCTGTGACTGCGCACAGCATGAGAGGGTGTTCTGTACCTCATACTGTGCGCCTCAGGTCACAGCACAGCCGATGGCAGGAAGAAGATAAAGAGCACTGGAGGTGAGGAGAGGTGGCGTCTGGAGCAGGAAAGGTAAGTGTTGTTTTTTAAATTTATTTGCTCTGTGGCATAGGGGCTGATAACTGGCATGGGGGCTAATTGATATAAGGCATGATAAAGAACATGGAGGGCTGATTTAAGGCATGGGGGCTGATATGAGTTATGAGGGTCTCATCTGAGGTCTGAATGGGGGGGTCTTATTAACATTGGGAATCTAATTGAGGCTGTGAGTTGAGGTCTGAATAACATTGGGGATCTGATTGGTGGTCTGATCTGAGGTCTAAAAAAATTTATTTTTTTCTTATTGTGCTCCTCTAAAACCTAGGTGCATCTTATGGGCCGGTGCGTCTTATAGGGAAAACAATGTGGTTAAAACGTTATGTGGGAGATTCATCAATGAATGTATGCCAGTTGTCTGGCTGAAATACATTAAGAAATATGGTGTTCAGAAAGATTTATAAAGCACCAGTTCCAATGTTTCCCACATAGAAGTCACTTAAACTGGGCGAGTCGGAGATCCACTTAAAGGGAACCAGATAACTTGCACTCTAGAGGATGGACTTGTTACTTGCAATTCTGCTCTGGTTCTCCCAGCTGCAGTGGTGACATCACATCAATAACATGTGAACGCTGCAGCCAATCATTGGCCCATTGGAGCACCGCTGAGGCCAGTGATTGGCTGCAACGGTCACATGTTGTTAATGTGACATCACTGCTGCACCTGGGAGAACAGAGTGCTGCGGGGAGAGCTAGAATGATGGCACAGGTTCTGTCAGACAAGTAAGCATCTAGTCTTTATTACAAGTTGATCCCCTGAGTAGTGTCTGATTTCGTCTTGAAATGGATGACCTCTTTTAATACCCTTAATTAAAAAATTGCAGTTTCATCAGAAATCTGAAGGGGATGGGGGCGCTTCCTCAGTTCTGCTGTGGGGCCATTTGATATCTGTGTATCAGAGATCAGTGATTCTTATGCTCTCTCATCAAACATTTTGGTTCATTAGAATCTGAATTTTTGGGGAAATTTGGGATGAATTCTTAATGGGTAGAATTGATTAGTTCATCCTTAGTGTGCATACCCTTGCCCATACAGCCTCGATAATGTTGAAATCAGGGATCTTTGAAAGCTAGACCAGCAGTTCCAGGTACTTTTAGGGTCATTTATCAAACTGGTGTAAAGCAGAACTGGCGCAGTTGCCTATAGCAACCAATCAGATTCCACTTTTAATTTTCCAAATGAGCTGTCAAAAATGAAAGGAGGAATCTGATTGGTTGCTATGGGCAACTGCGCCAGTTCTGCTTTACACCTTTTTGATAAATGACCCCATATATTTTTTTTCACTTTGACAAAAACATTTTTATAAGCCTGTCCGTATATTTAATATGATTGTCCAGCTACAGAGTTAGGCCTCTTGTCCACAAATGTAAGGGCTCGGTGCCCGTGCTGCGGACCGCATACGGCGGTTCCGCAATACACAGGACACCAGCCGCGTGCATTCCACATCACGGATGCGGTACCATTCACTTGAATGGGTTCGCAAATCCGCAGGTGCGGTGCGGAACGGAAGCACGGAAAGGAACCCCACGGAAGCACTATGGAGTGCTTCCGCTGTGTTCCATTCCGTGCTTTCGCTGCGCAAGCAAATAGAACTTGTTCTATTCGGGATCGCCGACCCCATTCAAGTGAATGGGTCTGCGATCCACATGCAGCTGCCCCACGGTCTGTGCCCGTGCTTTGCGGATCCTTACGTTCATGGGCAAGAGGCCCTATACTGAGGCTCCAGATGAGCAAGTTGTTACATATACACCAATCAATTTTGCTTTATTTTCTTTTTGAAAAATGTATATTCTTTATATTAGACACTAGAGGCTTAAAATATAGATATTAAACCATGTTTATCTTTAATGGGATACACATGGAGTCTGTATAGCAGCACATGAAGGCCATGCGGCTTCATATTGCGGAGCTGTATGAGTGCATACATGACGGCACGGCAATCACCGCTGTGGGGTCAGGAGAAGGCAGGTGGAGTATATACAGAGTACTCATATTCAATCTACTGTATTTTTGATCTATTCATCTATTGCCTCCTGGCAGAACTTCTGTGGCTTCTCAGCATAATTATTAGTATACAAACCATAATTTATAAACTGTACACAAGGCATTTGTATACGTTTTGATCAAAGTGCACAAGCTCACTCACCATGTCAAAGTTGCCTCTAATTTGGCACAGTACCACGTGGCAACAGCCAGTGTCTGCAGCACTCCTGCTTTCAGACTAAGCCTTCTTGGCACTTGGCTCCGCCCACAGGCACAGCACCACACCACCTGAGGGAATCTGGGTGGTGGCGGAAGTGGACGCCACGTGTCGCTGCGCCAAATTAAAGTACGTACCCACTCGAAATAGACAACCTTAACGTGATAAGTAGGCTCATGCATTTAATTCCAAACATGTACAAACGGCTCAGTGAGCAGATTATGGCATTGTATACCATTAATTGTGGCTGAGAAGCAATAGATCAATGAGGATGCGTGATGCATGTGCTCTCTTTTATTTTTTAAATAGTACATATTAGCCAAATGGTACTACTATGACGCCTTTAAACAGAAGAACATAGGGGTCATTTATTAAGACAGGCATTTTAGACGCCGGTCTAAATAACCCCTTTATCTGCCGGTGGATCCGCCAGAATTATGAAGAGGCGCTGGCTTCTCCATAACTTCGGTGCATCCAGCACCAGTTCTAGATGTAAGCCAGCTTCCTAGCTGTCCTATATTTAGACCGGGATGCTCAACCTGTGTCCAGCTGTTGTAAAACTCCTACCATGCCCTTCTGTAGGCTTATAGCTGTGGCCTGTCCAGGAATGATGGGAGTTGTAGTTTTCCAACAGCTGGAGGGACGCAGATTGAGCATGCTTGATTTAGACCATTTTCTACCCCTAAAACAGGCATAGAAAATGATGAATAAGGCTGGTCTGCCACCCCACATCTCCTTCCCCATCCACATCAAGCCCACTTTTTAGACCTGGCGTGAGCGGGGAAAAGTTGTAGATTGCAGTGCAACTAACCACTGTGTCACAATCTGCACCAGAAATACCACTAAAGTAAGCGCATTTCTGGATAATAAATGAGTGCTTAGGTTTTGTTTTGAATAGGTTTTTGTCTGTAATATACCAGTACAATGCTTACTGTAAAGTTACATGAGATCTGTCACTGCTCCCCATTAAATAGCAATTTTGGAGCATCTTTTCTTATAACTGTGCATTGTGCTGTCCTTTAATGGGGTGTTAACAGTTGCAATGTGGTTACAATGGGGGCATGTCACTAAACCCTGTCCAATCAGTGCTCCCAGTGTTAAGCTGTCACAAACCAGCGGGTATGTACCCACTGTGCCACGTGTCCCACCTCCTATAAGGGCGTTGTCTAAGTGTACTCCTCGATTCTTCACAGTACCCCTGATGGTGGGGATAGACTTTCCCGAGGGGAACACCAGGTCGCTACCTCTTTAGGAGAGAAGGCAAACAAGGCAGCTGGTCCAGGCAGACCAGGAGATATCTGGGTAGGTACCAGAAGTACAAGCATAGTCAGGCAGGCGGGGTCGTTACCAAGAGCAACAGTGCAGGACCAAAGGATGAGGCAGAGGCGTAGTCAGACAGACAAACGATCAGGGCAGGTGGCACAGGTCAGGAAGTCTGTGTCAGCAACAGGAGAGTCAAGGCAAGCAGGCAGGGATCAGACGAGTAGAAGAATCCAGGAACAAGTTATAAGTCAGGATCACACGTGCGTATCAGGAGCTTAGCAAACATAAGGACCTTGACACTGAGGCCTCTGGGAAGGTGGCTCAGTCACTTAAGTACCTGCAGGAGAGCCTGGGTTGGTCAGCGAGGTCACATGACCAAACCCATGCAGCCCAAGGAGTGAAGCGCACCGCCCCTAGGGCAGTGTAACATGAAACCAGCAGCAAGCATACTGTGGCCAGGGCTGAGGGGAACCTGTGGAGCGGAATCCTCAGCACCACAGCACATACAGCGACAGAGCCCAGGACTGCAGCGATGGATGGAAGGATCACCGCTAAGCATAGCGTCCAGGACCACGGCGGTAAGCGGGGCAACAGTGGCGTACAGCAGCCACTCTTACATAGGCTCTGTAGGGGCACACCTCCTTTATTCATAAATTTGTAGAAAGAAAAACAGAGGAGCAGCACAATGTAGAGTTATTCGACAAGAAGCTTTAGAATAGCCGTTTCATGCTGAATATAATGATTTAATAACACACACACATGCCAGTTTAAGCCTAAAATACCCCCTTTATATTATTTCAGACAATGTATGTTTCTATCAGATTAGGTTTGCGGTTCTTTGTCTGGGTTCCTCAAGTTATACTTCTCTGTCTTGCCTCTTCCCATAATGTATCTCATCATAATGAATAATGCAGATCAGTTATGTTCAGGTGTGTGAGCTTCAAGTGTCCTCATGATGCACTCAGGAAGACATGCTAAACTGGAACACACTGACCCTTTTCTTTTGCCTTTTGAGCAATTTTTCCTGTTTGGAGTCTTGGACTCATAAATATAAATGAAGGTAATGATCACATACCGACCATAGCGGGTACAGATTGTTAGGTCTCATCCCGCGATCATTTACTATAAGTGTTCACTGCGCAATGTAAACCACTTATAACTTCATCATTAGGTACAGGTGTTTTTCATGATTATAAAGTAGTATACTCACCCCGAGAATACAATATGAGACTAATGGACAAGGAGACGAACGTCCTGCTGAAAGGAGTTATAATTAGTCATGCAAAACATCTGTTCAGTCTTTCAGTTCACACCTGAGAGACTTCTGAGGCAAACACAAGTACGTCCTCCTTAAAGTCAACTTCCTTTCACTTACATAGGGTCTATCTATCTATCTATCTATCTAACAATATTTATCCAATACAGCAAATGGCAAAACGGAAAAAAGTCAAAATGGCTGCTTAAAGTGGTTTTCTCAGCTCAGACAATGGGGGCGTATCGCTAGGATGTGCCCCCATTGTCTTAAAGGTGCGGGTCCCACCTCTGCACTGCACATGACCAGCCACCATTCACTTCTATGGGCCCGATGGAAATAGCTGAGCCAGAGCCCATTGTCTGAAATTAGAGAAACCCTTTAACTTTTATTAACTTACTGGTTAACTTTTATTAACTCTTTCTGGGGGTGGAAAAATTTATTTTTACGTTGCAAATTTCGTGACATTTACTTAGCGGCATAAATAAAGTGATGACTTTACTCTCTAGGTCAGCACGTGATCCCGTAAAAAGGCAGCGGCCTATAATAAGGCTTGTTAATGTCGTAAAAACATGTATCGATGGTCATGAAGGGGTTAGTACATAACTTGATTTAAACGATAGGTCCGTTAATGATGACGTATATAATACATGCCATGCCTGTCCATAGACCGTATCTCAGCCTCACACAAGTGAATGGGCCTGAACTGCAGTACCGGACCCGGCCTACAGACAGGTGTGGCACTGTTCTGGGGAACAAAATAGGATTCCTTTGTTTCCTGAACACCTCCACTGCCATAAGTGATTGCGCTCTTTCTATCATAGATATTTAGGACAGGACAGAATAAAAGCTAATGAAGCACTGTACGTAATATTGCATATTAACATTAAGCATCTTTGCCATTAATGTCATCATCTCTTCAGACATAAGCAATGAAATGCTTACTGCAGGAACATTAAGTAACAGTCGGCATTATTTGCAGATTGTGCTGAAGATATTTCATAGACATAAGTCGTATGTAAAGCCTTCTGTAATGAATTAGACTAACTGATGATCCATCCCGCTATTCCAGTAGGAATAGATCATTCATAGAGAGGACACAAACACATTATGAAGAGATATATACAGTGATAATAATAATACACATCGATGGAAACTTGAAGTGACACATCCATAAGGGTTCCTTCACACATTGCCATATTGCAGATCGCATTTGCGAATCCGCAATACACAGGCACCGTTCCGTGGCCATTCCGCATCACGGATGCGGACCCATTCATTTCAATGGGTCGGCAAATCCGGAGATGCGGAACAGAAGAACTGAAACGGAACACTACGGAAGCACTACGGAGTGCTTTCTGGGGTTCCGTTCCATGCTTTTGCACCGCGAAAAGATAGAACTTGCTCTATCTTTTTGCGGAACGGAAGGATCGCGGACCCATTCAAGTGAATGGGTCTGCGATCCCCATGCGCCTACCCCACGGACAGTGCCCATGCATTGTGGACCGCAATTTGCGGTCCACAGCACGGGCTACATGTGTTCGTGTGAACGAGCCCTAAATATCACATCCTGCTTTCAGAACCTGATAATTATGCGGATAGCAGAAGCTCTGGGTAGGTGCTCTTTATACTGCATCTTCCTGCCATATATCACAGACCGGTTTTGTAGGACCTCCACTGCTCACTCTGTCTTTGGAAGACATCCATGTGCCCGTTCCGCAAAGGTTTAAACTAGTCCTGTTTCATGGCCATGGATGACAGACACTTTAAAGTCCAAAACGTTCATTTGAATATGGCTTCCGAGAAGCAAGTCATCAGTAGAGCCAATGGAGGACACTATCGGAGATATCAGAGGCAGAATGGTCAGATGATCTGAGCAGTTTGGGGGCTACATGCAGGTGACAGGTTCCTTTTAATTAGCAGGAGATGATCCAGGACTATCAGTAGTGTAAGTATATCAGCGTATTCTGCCTCCTGGAAATAGTGTCTGATAGTCTCTACCTGTCACTGCTTTACAACAGCTGACCTACTCTCTTCCATGGATTGGCAACTAAACAGCCCTGCTCAAGCATGGTTCTCCTTCAAGGGTGGAAGCCCTGGGAAACTGCTCAGTTTGTGACAACTCTAAAGTCAGTCCTACATCTGCCTATAGTTAAGCTAGTACTGTCCCTGTACTACGCCAGAGCCATTACCCACTGGGCGAATTGGTCATGTGACAGATATCCAGTATCTCTAGATGATATGCAGTGCAGCAGATATTGTATGTGGCCAAACTTAGTTCTGGCTATTTTATGGTAATTTGATCTCCAATAATGCACTGCACTCTGGGAAATCGGGCAAAATCGGGTATGTTGCTATGGATTTTAATGGTAAATACATCATTGATTTGGAAATCAGATAAGTCCGACACTGCCACTATTGAAGGGGCAGTGTGTAGTGCAATGCCGTGGGCTTCTATGGCCAGTGTTGAAGAAAGTAAGGGACACAACAAAGTCACTTCAATACAGTTTATTGCTTGTTCCATCCAAATTACAATTCAGTAAAGCCGAATCATACCCGGGTCAGGTAGTCAGTCCATGACAACCAAAGTTAAGTAATGCAGGCTCCTCTAGAACCGTCCATAGGCCAGTGTTGGCTTCACACGTGCCTTGCAGTCTGTGATCTGTAGCCTCGCACTCTAAGATACACCCTGCTTCATGCTGCTGACTTTTAAACGCAATCGTGGACATGGGCCACGTGTATAACGCGGAGTGAATCGTGGGGAGTAAGCACCCACCCAGCTCTTTGCTTACTCCCAGTAAAAACTAGGCCCGCATTAGCTGAAACCAGCTATGCTAGTTAACAAGGGCATCCACTATCTATCCTAGTGGACACAGAAGCTAACGGCTCTTACTCCACCAAGGACGGGCACCTTGATGATGATACGTCTCAGGTGGAACACAGCAAGGCATGGTATGCATCCCCTCTAATATGTTTCCTGCACCGTTCTCGGAGACACACACCTTCCTTCGTAATATGAGGCCTGTCACTGCCTCACGGTAGGCACACTGGTAATTCCCAGATGTCAATCTTATTGTATATTTCAGGAGAACTAACAGAGGAAAGGCACAAAGATGCCCCATTATTGTAATGATATGTAGATATTTACTAAATAGTAACATTTGGAACTTTAAATAAATGCTGTGCGAATCACATAACTCTAAATGAAGAGAACTCACACAACAAAGACCTAACGCAGCTTGGTTTCTGTATAAGAAAATGAACATTCATCAGAGAAAGCTAACTACAAGAACCTGATACAACTCTGCAAACAGCATTAAAAGTATGTAACGTTAGAATGAATGATGAAGTTACTGCAGGAAATATAGTAGTGGCCGACAGTCTCTATAAATGTGGATTTTCCCTGTTTCCTTCTTTATGTTTACACAAAGCAAGCCATAAAGTGCGAGCGGATTTATCTCCAGGCTGCTATTTAAACCTTTCTGTTAGATATAAATAATAAAGCCTTAGGGTGTTCTCGTTTTCTTATTAAAAGACACAAGTATCTGTGTCCTGTGCTGTTCTGCACCCTTGAGTCTCTTGGCAGTGATGCCGAAGCGATTCGTTTTTTTTCTAAAGAATTTCTAAAGAGACCTTGAAAAAATCAGGGACCGTCAGATCTGAACGGATAGTCTACTGTAGTGCTCTACTTGTACATGAAATATGTACCCCGTCAATGCTCTGACGGGATATTTGCCAAAAAATCTCAAAGAAAACAAAACCCTCCCTAAAATATAACCGTTATTGATGCATTCAAAAGTGCGTAGCACCTCAAAAAAGTAAAAAAAAAAAAAGTTAAAACATTGGTGACTGGCCAATGTTAAAACACCTTGAGAGTAAGCATCCTCTCTAAGGCCTCTTGCACACAAAGATTTATTTTTTTCGTTTACATTCCATTTTTTTGCGTTCCGTATACGGAACAATTCATTTCAATGGATCCGCAAAAAAACGGAAGGTACTCCGTATACCTTCCATTTCTGTATTTCCATTTTTTCCGTTCCATTCAAAGATAGAAGATGTCCTAATATTGTCCGCATAACGGAATGCACACGAACGTTATTCCTTATTTTTTGCCAATCCGTTTTTTGCGGATCGCAAAATACTGAAAAAGCCATACCGTCATGTGCAAGAGGCCTAAGTGTATGGGTGGAAGTAGTGGAGATAAGGCACTGTAAAGGGGAAGCTGACCCTGACTGGCCCTACCTAAAGCAGAATAGCCTCCCCGATAATAGTCATCCCACTGTCTTCAGATCTAGTCTAGAGACACCCTGGCCTAGCAGGTAATATAGGGTGAAGACTGGTATTGAGCGAATCAAAGTGAAATTAATTGACTTTGATCCAAATTTCAGGAAAAATTTGATACACCATGAATCTGAATTTTCTTGCGCTTTGTGGTAATGAATTGTTTGTTTCCTAAAATAGTGGCTACATGTTTTACAAAATGAAAGTAAGAAGCCCGGAAATATATGACCCATAATGCTGTGCAGACAGCCAATTAGCAGATAGCCATCCCCTGTGATGTCACACCCCTATAAAACCCTCATCCTGCATGGTCTCTGCCATTTCACTCTGAACTGAACATAGGGAAAGATGTGGCAAGCACTAGGTACAGTGTGTAGGAAAGCTTTTAATTGTAGAATATTGGATAGGGACAGTGCAGGGAACGTGTAGGGAGAGTATTATACACTGTAGGGAGAGCATAGGGAGACTGCAGGGACAGTGCAGGCTCAGTGTAATCATCCTGTGCATCAGACTCATTGTCAAAAGGGGGTCTAATATATAGACATGTTTATCTAGTTTATCTGCTGCACCATTTATACTTAATCTGATCTGTTATACACAGACTTAATGTGTAACAGACTCATTATCGACAGGCGCTCTAATATATAGGCGTGTTTATCTAGTTCATCTGCTGCGTCATTCATACTTAATCTGTTCTGTTATACATAGACTTAGGCCTCATGCACACGACCATTCCGTTTTTTGCGGTCCACAATTATTATTTTTTTGTGGGGCCATGGAACGGAGCAACGGATGCGGACAGCACACGGAGTGCTGTCCACATGTTTTGCGGCCCCATTGAAGTGATTTGGTCCGCATCCGAGACGCAAAAACTGAGGCTCGGATGCGGAACCAAACAACGGCCGTGTGCATGAGGCCTTACTGTACGTCAGACTCAGCATCAACAGGCGGTGTAATATCTAGGCGTGTTTATCTAGTTCATCTGCTGCGCCATTCATACTTAATCTGTTCTGTTATAGATAGACACATTGGTTAATGGATAAGCAATTCTATTAGGCCCTGATTCGCAAATTGGAGTGATACACCTGTCTCCTACTACTGTTTGTGGCATGTCCACATTTATATTTAACTGCTTCTGTTAGCCAAGCAGTTACTGCAATTTAGTGTTACAGAGCGGTCTTATTTAACTCCCTCTGGGCACTGCAAAGAAATTCACTCTTCGCACAGCAGAGTTGCCATAAGTTGATTGTCGTTTTTTGTCAGAAAAATTATTCTTTTACCTGAAAAATTATTCTTTTTGCGAAAACCTTAGTCTTATAGGAAAAAAATTAGTCTTTTACCAAATAATAATTAGTCTGCTGCAGTATTCCAATCTCCGATCCCTTGTTGGCATATGGTAGACACACAACGATCCATTCAGTGCAGCACGCGCAGCCCTGGACATGTAAAGGCATCAAAGAACAGTTAGTGCTGAATGCCTAGGGTCAAATAACTCCTTGTATTAGGGTTAAAACCAGATGGGCCTAACCTGCTGGGAGGATCAACCCTGGCAGCTAGATTATTGCCATATGGGAGGAGTGTCGGTTATCGGAATGAACCACACACATCACTCCACCAACTGGACCCAAATTCATCTTCGCTAATATGTTATTTTAGTGAAAAAATAAGTCTGCGTCGTTATTGCAATCGTTTATGGTCGGAACTGCGATGGTATTGCCAGACAAATTGCTTTCTTAACTGTATCCAAATTCCTCATTCCTAGCTAACATGTTCTGTTATCAAAAATGTTATTCTGCATCATTCTGACATTCATGACAAATTTTAAACAAATTCTACGTCACTGTGCAGTGCAATGAATTTTTAACCCATGTGGGTCCTTCCATATTATAAACCTAATTGTAGTTTGCTTTCAACATGTTTTGAGGTTAAAACATGGCAGCTGGATTATTGCCATATGGGAGGAGTGTCGTTGATTATTTGAATGAACCAGACAAATCCACCAACTCGACCCAAATTCATTGTAATTAATGTTCTTTTAGTCAGTGTTTGGTCCGTGTTTTGCATCAGTATTTGATCAGAATTTGTAAGCCAAAAGCAGGAGTGGGTCCAACACACAGACAAGATGCAAATATTTATATTACATTTTATCTCTATTTTGGACCCACTCCTGTTTTTAGCTTACAATTACTGCTCAAATACTGATACAAAACACTGACTGTCTGAAAGCGGCTTTATGGATGCTCAAAATACTGGATTTTTTTTGTTTTTGTTTTAAGTTCTTCTGACGGATCAGAAGAACGGAAACATAAACAATGATGTTAACACAGCCTTACTGCCACTTCTGCTGTCCTTCCACCCCAATCTGTCATGGGGCCACTATTGTCATAGTTACTGCCACTGCTGCTGCCACCACCATCCTCACTCTGTCATGGGGCCACTGCTGCCGCTGCTGCCACCATAACCACTCTTTTATGGGCCACTACTTGAATCTTGGAGCACTGCATGGTTAAGTCCACGGCAATTAATTAGAGCTGATGCTTTTATTGACCTTTAATACTGATGCACAGTAATTCCACAGCTAACAGAAGGAATTAGTTATGAATCTTGATGTCCTGCTCAACGATGTAGACGGTGGTAATTTACAA
Source organism: Bufo gargarizans (assembly GCF_014858855.1). NCBI lineage: Eukaryota > Metazoa > Chordata > Amphibia > Anura > Bufonidae > Bufo > Bufo gargarizans. The sequence goes on from NC_058080.1 coordinate 77,014,726, forward strand.
CTGCCTGTAATACTGATGGCTAGTGATGATCGAGCATGCTTGGCCGAACACAAGTTCGGCTCGAGCATCTTGATGCTCGGCACATGGCGGTATTCGGCCGAATATCGCATGTGCTCGAGCGCATTGCTCAAGTCTCTGCACCACACGTTTCTTGGCTGCTACGCAGCCAATAAACGTGCAGGTGAGTGCTGCCCTCACTGTAATGCCGTAGCCATGTTGGCTGATGGTATTACAGTGATTGGCTGGCCGGAGCGCGACATCGGGTGCTATGTAGCATGTATGTTCGGCTCATTCTTAGTCAGGGAGAGCTGTGCTGAGGAAAGGGACAGACGGCGTAGGGAGTGAGTTAAGAATATTATTACCACCAACACTTTTCAGAGACCCAAAAGTCCTTCTAATGACTATTGTGTGTGGCAGCAATATTTATTTTTAACACATCCTGCGCTAAATAGAGTCAGATAGTTAGGCCGCTGCAGACAGTGACATTAGCTGTGCCACATCTACAGTGTAAAGTGTGCGCATCCAAAAAATATCTGTGACATACAGTGTACTTTTTCAATAGACGGTGTCCACTGCAGACAGCGACATTAGCTGTGCCACATCTCCAGTGTAAAGTATGCGCATCCAAAAAATATCTGACATCCAGTGTACTTTTTCCATAGATGGTGTCTGCTGTGGACAGTGACATTACCAGCGCCACATCTCCTGTGTAACGTGTGCGCATAAAAAATGTATCTGTGACATACAGTGTACTCTTTTGTGTAGACGCTGCGTACAGTGACATTACTGGTGGTACCTCTCCTGTATAACGTTTCCTCATCCCAAATACATGTGACATTCCCTGTAATTTTTCATTAGCCGCTCGTGACAGCATTGACATTACCTGCGGGATATCTCCTGTGTGACGTTTCCCAAATACCTTTTTAAATTTGTTTGCGCATACACTTCCAAATCCTACGCTACTCTACAGGTGACAGACTTTCAATCATATATTACATTTAATGCGAGCAGTAAGGGACAGGGCAGTGGCCGTGATGCTGATGGTGCACACAGAGGCCGTGGCCCTGGACGAGGTGAAACCGTGCCTGCTGCCAGAGCACAAGGAAAACAATCATCCACGATACCTAGCTTCATGTCCCAGTTTGCAGGGCAGCGCAGGACACCACTCTTGAAGTCAGACCAGTGCGACCAGGTGGTCGGTTGGATTGCAGCAGATAATGCTTCCTGTCGCTCAATCACCACCTTGTCTTCCACTAAGTCCAGTCTCAGTGTAGTGTCCCACTAGGTAGGAGTGGGCACTACACAAGGGTCAATTGGGTAGCGTGTACTTCTACTCACAAGGGACAGTGCTATTGTATTGATCTATGCATTTAATGTAATTTACTGTGTGTTTTTACATGCAATGTTTCTCCTGTCATATGCTTGGCAGGCCTAGTGGGGTGTAATTTAGCCTCCCAGACACTAGAGGGAGATAGGGAACCCCTAGTATAAATGTCCAGGCCCAGACAGGGAGTGGGGAGGTCATAGTCAGGAGTCTGTGGAGACAGAAGTGAGAAGGCACCAGCCCGAGATATGCTGAGAGCCTCCTCCTGACATGCAGCTGGACAGTCCTGGTTCCTAGCTGTACCAAGAGGCTAGAAGGATTACAGCCTGCTTGGAGACCGAGTGTATTCCAGGGGACTAGAGGAGTTACCTCGTCAGCCTGAAGCTCCTGAGGCTAAGGATAGCTCAGTCAAGATACCCCAGTAGTAGGACAGCACCTCCTGGGAGAAAACCTGCAGTTACCCTCAAGTCAAGCAGAGACAGTGTCATCAGCACAGATAAGTAATCTAATGGGCAGAGGAACTATAAAAGTTAAGCAAGAATCCATACGAGAGAAAGATATATTTACCAAGGATTTAAGCCAGCATTCAGGCATCCGGGCCTTGGGGTAGAAACCAGACAGGAGTTCTAAAAGAACAGTGTACACTATTTCTGAGGAAAGGTACAACCTGATTCTGAGTGTATTGTGGATTTACCCTCTGAGTATCTTGCACCAAATTATACCTGCCAGTATTTGTATTGAGGCCTGCTTGTGAAGTACTTGATATAAGGAACTGCATTACCATCTTGATGTATAAAGTTGGACTGTTGTCACCAAGTAAAGCAACGTTTGGTTCACCATACCATCTGTGTACCTCACTTCTTGCTACTGAAAACCAGTGTGCCACCGTTACAGGCACTGGCGTCACGAACCTGAAAAGGGACCTTGCCTTAGGCACTCTAAACACCTGCAACACCCAGGGCACCTCACCCAACATCAGGCCAGGTCTCTACACCCAGAGTGTGCCCCAGAGGAATTAGTGTCTGCCTCTCATTCACTGCTGCATGCCTGCCCAGGGTCCTCCAAAAAGTGAGTAACCCTCGATTGCCCATACCGTGACCTCACTGTCGCTATACCCTGCAGGTCTGGCGTGTTGCATAAATTGGCGTCACGAACAGGATACGAACATTCCTGCGCCATTGCAGATATAAAAACTGTGTGCTGTTAATTGCCTTAAAGTGACAAGCCCTAATTGTTTTATTGAAAATTGCTGGGCCAAAGTGAACTGTGATAATTGCGGTGTGAAGATTGTATTGTATGGACTGTTTTCTGCTTATTTAAGCCACCGCTTGCTGTCAGTGAATAGACAGCGATTTTGCACAAAGATGGCCGCTTAGCTTGTCTGGATTTGTTTGCTGCGTCATCTTCATACTGAATTGGCGGTAAAAATTGGCGCCTTCTGCTGAAAAGTGCGGGAAAAGCTAGACGACCGCGCCACCGCCCTGTCTGAAAATTTACATGTCTGCAGAAATGGACTCCGCCTCCCCATACTGGAGTACCTGGGGGGCGGCCTCCCAGTGCAATGGGAGGATCTGTCTGAAATTGTTGGCACCACCCTGTCGCTCTCCAGAGAAGGATCGAGCATGTTGAGGAGTGAAGACTGCTCTGCTGGGATGTCTGCGCCCGATCTGCTAAAATTGAACTGTACTGGTGTAGAGCAAGAGGACGCTCCACCGGCCTACTCTCCGGGACCGGAGAGACCCACCTGCCCGCCACAGAGGACGCAACCGGAGACCTACTATGGCTCCTGGAGAGACTTTTTCCAGCCCTCATTCAAGTGGTCAGCGTTAATGGCAGAGATCCGGGAGGCCGCAATAAAGAAGACTACTAAAACTAAAATATACTATGAAGAACTGGCAAAGACCGTTCATGAGTGCCACACTGACACCCAACCCCGCCTGGAAAGGAGAATGGGGTTGGTTGTGGCCTTTGACAAGGACCGAGGCTTCGGTTTCGTTAAAGACTATATCACCGGCAGAGACTTATACGTGAATCGGAGGTCCGTCAAGCGGAGTTACCTCCCAGAGCATCTGCATAACCTCCGTGAGGGAAAGGAAGTAGAGTTCACCCCTGCCGAGGGCCTGCGAGGCCCCTACGCCACTGCCGTGTCCCGTCCTAAAAAGAAATCGGAGGACTGGGACCTTGATAAGGACCACCCTGGCTGCGAGCGCGAACCTGTGTGCTCTCCAGAACCGGCCCATCATGCCTTCCAAGAACGGGGCTCCTTCATTGGCCCGAACGTTTTTTGGCAACCTACAGTGGTGGAGAAGAGGGTAAGCCCATGGCCCTCACCTGAGCTGCCTCGCAGGGAGAAGACTGTCCGTGAACTGGAAGATGCCGAAAGATTCCGTGCTGCCCTGGACAACATCAGAAGAGGAAGAAAAGCGGACGCCTCACCTGAACCTGCAGCGGCTGCGCAGGATGCGCCAACTCCTGTACAAGTGCCGGCGGCGACAGCGGAGGACAGCGATCCCGACTCCGAAAGCCTGGACGACCAGATCGTGCGGCTGGAGAAGAAACTACGGGAGCTGCGCCAGATTGCCTCCGCCAGGATCCAGACTCCACCTGACCTGAAAGAAAGTGGACTTAAGGACTCGGACGTCTCTGGGTCTGAGGTGAGAGTACCTGTCCCTTCCAGCCGGCCCTCTTTAGTGTCAGCACCTGCGGTGAGGTCTTCCTATGCTGTGCACCGACGTGCAGAGCCAGTCGTCCAGGAACCCACCGGACAGCTTGCAGCAGCGGTACCCAGGCCTGTGCAGCAACCTCCAATTGCCATGCCTGCATCGGTGCGGTCAGCAACCCTGATTACCCCTAGGCCTATGGGGCCAATACCTATTAGGGGTCCATTCATGCTGCAGTTGCCCCCCAATACTGTGTTGTGGGCACATCCGCCTGTGGATCCTCAGTACAGGCCCAGTCTACAAATGGAGCCAGGGAGCACCACTGAGATGCCAAGTGGATTTGACTTGCCCCTGTGAATTGGCCTGCTAGGCCATTGATTGATTTATTTTGCTAAGGGACCCTAAATAAAGTGGATTAACCCTTTCAGGACAGGAGTCCTTCGTTGTTTTGGCCCTCTGTTGCTGCTGCCAGTTACCCACGGCTCAGTGGTAATGGTCGGCCACTGAAATACCAATTGCAGCAAGGCCATCTTGTTTACAGGACCTCCTGCCTGCTTTCTCAGAGTGTAGAAAAATCCCAGTTGTGCCTATTTTGTGAATGTTGCACCTTTAACCCTTTAACCCCCTTTTCAGGTTGATTAAGGGTATTGCGGCACTTATTTTATGTATGCCATTTAAATAATGTGGACTATTTTATGTGCTGTCACTTTTATTATGCAACTCGAATTAAAAGGAATGCGCCCAGGGATAGACTCTTATGCACATGAGCCTCTGAGATTTTGCTACCATTTTAAAGAAATGTGCACAGAGTTGGACTCCACTATATGCGAGCCTCTGTGATCCTATACCTCCAACCTTGCTGTCTTTGATACTTGCTGCAGATAAGAAAGGAACCTGGGTACAGACTCATGTTTGTTCTTTGAGCCTCCAAGAACTTTTTAATTGTTTTACAGTTTTTCTACTGTTCTATTATGGACACTTTGCACTTAAAGTATTATTATGGACTATCCTGGTATTTATTGTTACGCTGTGCCAGGTCAGTGCCCCTGTTCCCTTACATGATCCTGAGAGAAGAGAACGACGCCCCTTTTCACCAAACTTGCTCCGTAGCCAGTGGAACTGCCTGATATATGCATATAATGTATTTCGCAAATGTAGATGTATTTTCCTGCTCTGCCTTATTTTTCTATTACAGGTGCAGTATCCAGCTGGGCAGGGCCTCTTCCATGTTGCGCCGAGAACGGGCAACGTCATAGCGTGGGGGTATGTAGTGTCCCACTAGGTAGGAGTGGGCACTACACAAGGGTCAATTGGGTAGCGTGTACTTCTACTCACAAGGGACAGTGCTATTGTATTGATCTATGCATTTAATGTAATTTACTGTGTGTTTTTACATGCAATGTTTCTCCTGTCATATGCTTTGCAGGCCTAGTGGGGTGTAATTGAGCATTCACAATCACAAGAAGATGATGGTGGGGAACGGCAATTGCTGTTTAATGAGGTGGGTGATGATGAGACACAGTTGCCAAAAAGTCAACAGCAATTACTGTCTCAAGAGGTTGATGAAGAGGATGAGACACAGTTGTCAATCACTGAGGTTGTGGTTAGGTCCACAAGTCAGGAGGAAGAGCACAGTGAGGAAGTGGAAGAGGAGGTGCTGTACGATGAAGTCACTGACCCAACCGGGGAAGTGGAAAGCCGAGCGAGGACAGCAGTACAGAGGGGGAGGTATCTGCTACACCGCAACAGGCTGGAAGAGGCAGCTGGGTGGCAAAAGGGAGAAGGCAGGCCACACCAAACAGGCCCCGCAACTGTGCCCCGGAGCAACCCCTTGCGGAAATCTCCTTTGCCAATGGGTAGGTGTTCCGCAGTCTGGCGTTTTTTTTAGGAAAGTGCAGACAACAAAAGAATTGTAATTTGCAACCTGTACCATACAAAAATTAGCAGGGGCGTGAACACTAGCAACCTCACCACCACCAGTATAATCTGCCACATCGCAACAAAGCACCGTAATAGGTGGGCTGAACGCCTGGGTTCACAAACTGTGTCTGCGGGTCACACCACTGCCTCCTCTGCCCCTGTGTTACATGCTGGCCAATCCCCTGTCCAAGACGCAGGTCTGGATGCCTCCTGCCCTGCACCTGGACCTTAGCAAGCACCATCAGCGACCACACCCACTTCCGTGTCCCAGCGCAGTGTGCAAATGTCCTTACCCTAGACATTTGAATGCAAGCGCAAATACCCAGCCACCCACCAACAGGCCATAGCACTAAATGTGCAGCTATCCAAATTACTGGCCCTGTAAATGCTGCCATTTAGGCTTGTGGACACTGATGCCTTCCGCAGGCTGATGTCGGCGTCCGTCCCGCGTTACGTAGACCCCAGCCGCCACTATTTTTCAAGGTGTGCCATGCCCGCCTTACACTAACATGTGTCCCGTAACATCACACTTGCCCTGACCAACGCAGAGACTGGGAAGGTCCACTTAACCACGGACACATGGACAAGTGCATTCGGCCAGAGACGCTACATTTCCCTGACGGCACACTGGGTGAATGTTGTGGAACTCGGGAGCAAGTCGTACCCTGGGATCGCACAGGTGCTACCGACGCCAAGGATTGCGGGCCCTATGTCAATCAGGGTTTCCGCCAGCATCTACTTTAGTGGCTCCAACCCCCACTCCTCCTCTGTCTTCTCCTCCTCCACAGTGCTGATGCTGATATGTTTAGGGGACAAACAGCACACTGCCGCAGAGCTGTGGCAGGGGATAAGAGACCAGAATAAGCCGTGGCTCTCACCACTCAACCTAGTACCAGGCATGGTTGTGTCTGATAATGGTCATAACTTGGTGGCGGCTTTGGAGCTCGGCAAGCTCACACACATCCCATGCCTAGCCAACTTGTTCAACCTTGTGGTTCAACGGTTTCTCAAAACCTATCCCAATTTGCCTGAACTACTGGTGATTGTGCGCCGCGTGTGTGCACATTTCCGCAAGTCACCAACAGCTTCAGCCGGTCTGTCAATGCTGCAGCAGCACTTGAAATTGCCAGCTCACCAGCTGTTGTGCGACGTGAGCACGCGCTGGAACTCGGCGTTCCACATGTTGGCCAGGCTTTGTGAGCAGCAGAGGGCAGTAGTGGAATACCAGCTGCAACATGGTCGTCGCCTTTCCAATCAGCTTCCGCTATTCACAAGCGAGGAGTGGGCATGGATGTCTGATCTCTGTGAGGTTTTAAAAAACTTTGAGGAATCAACACAGATGATGAGCAGCGATAAAGCTATTATCAGCGTAACCATCCTACTTCTGTGTCTACTCAAACGCTCGCTGCTCACAATTAAGGACAACGCTTTGTATGTGGAAGAGGTGGAAATGGGGGAAGACATTACACAGGGTGATAGCCAGACCAACCTCAGTTCGTCTTCTTAGTGCAAATTGGACGATGAAGAGGAGGAGGAGCAGCAGGAGACGGTTGCCTCCGCTACAGAGGGTAGTACCCATGGAAGTTTAATTCCATCTGTTCAGCGTAGGTGAGCAGAAGAGAAGGAAGAGGAGATTGAGAGTGATCCTCCTGATGACGACAGCGAAGTATTGCCTGTTGGTACTCATAATCATTTTAGACAACACGAATTACTGGTTGTTCACCCTTCTTGACCCCTGCTACAAAGATAACTTCTCATCTCTCATTCCTCTGGTGGAGAGGACGAGCAAAATGGTGCATTACCAGAAGATCCTTGTTGAAAAATTGCTCCAAAAATTTCCATCTGACAATGCTGACGGCAGAGTCCGTAGTTCCTTGGCCAACCGAGGAGGTGAGACAAGGGGAACAACAGAGGCAGGGCAACACTCTCCAAAGCCTGGGACAGTTTCATGCCTTACAACTACTGGGTGTCAAAGCTGGACACGTGGCACGTACTGGCGCTCTACGCCTTGGAGGTGCTGGCCCACCCTGCCGCCAGCGTTTTGTCTAAGCGGGTATTTAGTGCTGCTGGTGAGATTATAACAGATAAGCGTATCCTCCCGTCAACTGAAAATGCTGACAGGTTGACTCTTATAAAAATTAACAAGTTCTGGATTAACCATGACTTCTCGACTCCACCAGAGGAAAGCTGATGTACATAAAGCCACTTTAAATGTGTTGTTTATAATGTACTGAATATACTGTTTTCCCATGCACCCCTTCCACCACAAACAAGGGTATATGGTTGAATATTCCTTTTCTCATCCTCTATTCCATCATATTAACATGGCTATTCGTTGCATATAATGGCCACACATATATTCCCTTTGCATATAATGTTTTACAGGGTCAGCTTAGCTGAAGGCCCTTGTATATAATTTTTTAGAGGGTCAGCTCACCATCAGGCCCTCACATATAATATTTTACAGGGTCAGCTCACCAGCAGGCTTTCACCTGCAATATTTTACAGGGTCATCTCAGCTGAAGGCCCTCGCATATAATTTTCTAGAGGGTCAGCTCACCAACAGGCCCTGGCATATAATGTCTTACAGGGTCAGCTCACCAGCAGGCCCTAACCTACAATGTTTTACAGGGTCAGCTCACCAGCAGGCCCTCACATATAATTTTTCAGAGGGTAAACTCACCAGCAGGCCCTCACATATAATGTTTTACAGGGTCAGCTCACCAGCAGGCCCTTGCATATAATTATTTACAGGGTCAGCTCACCATCAGGCCTTCACCTACAATCTTTTACAGGGTCAGCTCACCAGCAGGCCATCCCATTTAATATTTTACAGGATCAGCTTAACTGCAGGCCCGCACCTACAATCTTTTACAGGGTCAGCTCACCTGCACGCCCTCACCTAATTATACCTAATAGGTAATTTGCGTGCATGATGCCTTGCTTAGATGTGGTAGCCATAACCGTTTTCTCAGGCTCCCTCTCCGGAATCAAACCCTGATTCCCTGTTACACCTGTTTCACCATGATTTGCGCTGACAATAACATCGAAAGTTGATAGGCCAGATCCATCTGAATGGATTACCTGGACGTGCGATCGGCCCCAGGTTATCTAGAGTCACCAAAGTGGCAGCAGGCCCTCACCCTAATGTTTTAGATGGTCAGATCAGCAGGCCCTTGCTCCAAATGTTTTTGAGGTTCACCAGCAGGCCATCAATCATAATTTTTTTAAGGCTGTGTATGATGCCCTCCTTTAAGTGTACAAAGAGTGCTGGTTCCTTGTAATTTTTTTCCGTCCTTTCACTTAGTGCATTGGATTTATGAGTGTAGGAGTCCCTCTACATGAACAATTGTGCCACAATGTGAATGAGGCCCTGCTTTATGTGTAACAAAATTTTTGGCCACAATGTGAATGAGGGCCTCCATTATGTGATAAACAGGAGTGGCTCTTATATTGTAATTGCTCTAAGAGTGCCTCTTATATTGTAATTTTTGCCAGCAATTGCACTTTAAATACAAGTAAATATACAGGAAAGAATGTTTCCTAACAATTTCTCCTCTAAAATCTATTTTTTGTTCGGTTTTGTGCGCATTATTGTCAGTCAGTAAAAGTGGCATACTACTTGGACAACATCGTTCCCAGCAGCGACCTGGGAGTCCAAGATGCATCCAGACATCCTCCCCATGCTGTCCCCAAACCATTTTGGTGTTGTTTTCCTCAATTTCTGACCTTTTCCTATGAACCAGACATCCTCCCCTCTTCAGAGCAGGGGGTGCCTGGTTTAATGCTTGGATTCTCCCATTGACTTCCCGATGTGTTCGGCCAGAGCACCTGAGCACCCGATCAACACTACTGATGGCACATTACCTACAGAACATATTAACAATGAATGTGGGTACACTAGAACATAATGCACACGGATATACCCTCTACCTGCACTCTCCGTGCAGTTTAAGTTCTAAGCCTTCACACTGAGATTGGGCCACTAAGTGGAATGCATATGATTAGGCAGAATAGTCTGGGTATACCAAATTTATTTCGATTCATGGTGAATTAATTCAGAACGAATAAAATTTCTTGAAGAACTTTGGCGAATCATCCGAATCAAAACTTTGCACATATCTAGTGAAGACTAGTGGGATGCCTAATTATCATAAAGAGGTAGGGTCTAGGGTAGGGACACCAGTTGGAGAGATATAGGAGTATATGTAATATGCTCTATTAAAGCACAAAAGTAAATACCCACATAGTATTGTAAACCTAGATCCTAAAAATAGAAGAGATAATAGGTAGCCATGTCAAATGCAATTACCCCCATTCATGTTATATCCGGGGTTTATCCCGAGCACGAGATTTTGTGCGAGATCTTCAATCAAAATGGCGGAGGCTGGCCCGTCGGGAGCAAATGGATGAGGTAAGTATGATTTTTTTAGTTTTTTTTGTTTTACACTATTTCAGGGAAAAATCAACTCGCTACCATGAAGCACAAGGAAATTCGGCTTTGCAGCAAATCAAATTTTTCCTGAAATTCTGATGAATTTGATTCACTCAATACTAATTGGCACCTCTGGAATACAACGACACAATAATTACTTACAGTAATTATAGTTCCATCGATGTAAAAACAAAAAGCTATGGCTCATGGGATGCAATAAAAAAAAATACCAAAAAAATACTTGATTATTAATTGACAAACAGGCCTAGTGCAGGTTGTTGAGGGGTTAAATACAATGATCAGCTAAATGAATCAGCAAATTATTTTCCCCATTTACTGAAGATGTAATGTGGAAGAAATAATGGAGAAGGATGATCAGTTACAATCACCGGGACTACGGATAACCATACACCAATGATCGTCAAGACACGTGATATACAACATGCGGTAGGGATTGATTGGAGTGTCTCATGGAGGACTTCCAGTCCTTATTTTCCAACTGTGTTATCTACATGCATCGTGCAATCTCATTATCAACATGCAATATCGTTATCAACGTGCAACATGCAATATAATTATCAACATGCAACGTGTAATATCATTATCAACGTGCAACAATCGCAACAACAGTAACAAAAATGCTAATGAAGTGCCTAATTTATCATAAATATACTGTGCATTTTTGCAACTTTTTGAATACCGCATACCCAAACATTTTGCATAAGTGGTGTTTCTCCACTGCCTTTGACACTTTTCCTAAAAGGGGGCATAGCTAGGTTGAGGTTGGATTTGCCCAGCAGCCCCACCACATTTCTCATCTTTTTTGCCAGTTTTCAGGTGTAAAAGAACAATGGAATCTATGCCAGGCAGGGGCCAGTATAGGTGCACAGACTGCCGGATGCTGCTCCCAATTTATGACCAAGCATACATCTCGTCATAAATTGGGCACAGCCTCCAGCAGTGAGCCTGGTTATCATAAAATGGTGTTCTATGATAAATCTGCCCCAAAGACTTTGCCTACAAAAATGATAAAAATCATAAACGGAAAACTATTTGTCTTCCTCAGCATGTGATAGAAATTTTACCCAAATTATATTTAAAGGTTTTGTCTCACTTCAGCAAATGGCATTTATAATGTACAGAAGTTAATTCAAGACACTAACTAATGCATTGTGATTGTCCATATTGTCTCCTTTGCTGGCTGGATCTATTTTCCTTGTTTCTATGGGTTATGGCCACTGCTGCAGTGCAGATATGAGGTGGCTAAGTAGTAAGCCTACTGTATGTGCACTTCCACAGTCCCAGAGAGGACGGCACTTTTTTCTATAGTGTGCAAGCCTGACCACCGCTGCTAAATTACAGGGTGGTCATAACCCCTGGATATGAGCAGTGTAGGATATGATGGAAAAATGAATTCAGCCAGCAAAGGAGGCAATATGGACAATCACAATACATTAGTAAGTGACTGGTATTAACTTTCTCTACATAATAAATGTCATTTGATGAAGTAAGACAACCCCTTTAATATTTAAACTACAAAAAATATGTACAGAAATTATTTTACAGCTCTTTCATCCATCGGGACTTGTCGGAATTTTTTTTCCTGGCTGAGTAAATAACAAGCTCTGATGTTCAAGTCTATCTGCACGTATTTGAAGTACCTGTCACACAGCCCAATGCAAAATGAAGGGGGCCGCAAATAGCTGTTACTATAATTGTTCATGCCCCATTCCGTTTATATCTCCTATTCACATGGGCAGATGTGCAACTGTAAAAAAAAGAATATTGTCTCTTGAAATGAAACTATGAACAGCTCCGGCTTTCCTCACTGTAAGGGTCCATTCACACGTCCGTTGTTTCTTTCCTAATCTGTTCCGTTTTTTGCTGTGTGCTGTCCGTTTTCGTTGTTCCGTTCCGCATGTCCGATTAAATATAAATATTGTCCTATTCTTTTCCGCAAAAATCGGATCCTGGTACAATACAAAGTCAATGGTTCCGCAAAAAACGGATGACATTTGTATGTCATTACGTATGTCATCCGTTTTATGCAGAATCCGTTCCTGGAAATTAAATCCTGCCCACAGAAATCACTTATTCACTTTTTGTTTTCAATTTTTTTTCAAAGAAATCCAAACAACTTTATTTGCTTTGTGAAATTTATACATGTTTCCGTTTTTGCGGATCCGCAAAAAACGGATGACATACGGAAACATTTTCAGGAACAACGGATCCGCCAAAAATGGACCGAAATTCGGGATATAGAAAAATACTGACATGTGAATGTAGCCTAAGGGTCCATTCACACATCTGTGGTGCATTGCGGATCCGCAATAAACCCAGCCGGCACCCCCATAGAACTGCCTATTCTTGTCCACAAGAATAGGACATGTTCTATTTTTTTCCGGAGCCACGGATCGGAAGTTCGGGGGCGTGCTCCGGAAATGCGGATGCGGAGAGAGCACATAGTGTGCTCTCCGCATCCATTCCTGCCCCATTGAGAATGAATGGGTCCGCATCCATTCTGGATATTGCGGAACCGATGCGGACCCATTCTGAATGGACCCTAAGACAAAAAGTACACTAAGGCCTAGTTCACACGACCGTATGGCTTTTATTGTTTTTTGCGGTCCGTTTTTCACGGATCCGTTGTTCCGTTTTTGAGTTCCGTTGTGTTTCCGTTTCCGTTCCGTTGTTCCGTTCCGTTTTTCCGTATGCCATGTACAGTTTACAGTAATTACATAGGAAAAATTGGGCTGGCCATAACATTTTCAATAGATGGTTCAGAAAAAACGGAACGGAAACGGAAGACATACGGATGCATTTCCGTATGTGTTCCGTTTTTTTTGCGGATCCATTGACTTGAATGGAGCCACGACCCGTGATTTACGGCCAAATATAGGACAAGCTCTATCTTTCAACGGAACGGAAAAACGGAAAAACGGAAACGGAAGGCATACGGAACACATTCAGTTTTTTTTGCGGAACCATTGAAATGAATGGTTCCGTATACGGACCGTATACGGAACACAAAAAAACGGCCCGTACACCCGCAAAAAAAACGTTCGTGTGAACTAGGCCTAACTGCCTCTTTCCTGTCCCTAATGATAAAACCTGACTTTCTACCTAGTAAAGTAGTAATTCAATTTACGTAACTAAATATATCTTGTTCATAATCCCTACACTGTCCTTGCAAGACCATAAGATGGCTGAGCTGTATGTCTAATTGATATCTGTCAGAGACATGGCGGACATGTCCTTTCACATCAGTGGCTGAGCTCACAATGGTGTCTGTCACACCAGCCCATATCCTCCCTCCTGATTGGCCGCTAGTTGACTGCAAAGCATTGTGGGCAAACCCTCCAGTCAGGACCCCTTTCCAGCATCCTGTGATCCTCTGTCTTCAAGTTTCCCCGTCCTGTTTTACAATCTGGTATAATGAATTCTAAATGTAAAAAATGGTGGGTGCTTTTTTGTGCGATTCGTCCAAAGCTAAATCACTAACATTTTGGATTTGTTGAAGGAAAATTTTTTGAAAAATTGGGCCAAATTTGATTTGTTAAGAATTGACTAGCTCTTCTCTAGTAAGGAGTTCACCATTGGACTGGCATGAAAACATTGGGTTGTTGTGAATATATAAATCTTATATATCCATCTTGTAGCACACCGTGTAGTAATCAGTATTTGATCTTTCATCTTAAAATAGAGAAGCCCAGTGCGAGAGAAACACAAGCCTATCATTTCAGCAGGCTCATAGCCATATCAAAAATGCTACGTAAAACTGAGCACATACAGCATCCATAGGACAACATCTTAAGGCCCGATGCATCAAGAAATCCATTTGAGGTCATGGTGTCTTTGTACCTATTTCTATATGAATGATATATAACAGTCTTTTTCGGGTTCTTCTAATGACCACTCAATGCCATGCGATTCTGATGACTCATTTCTGCCAGGAGCTCCAGCAGCAGCTACACATCCCCAGTGCTTAATAACATGTGAAATAGCTCTACAGCTGTGATCTTCAAGGCACATGATATGCAACACAAGATAACTCCTGCGGAAGGGATTGATTGGAGTGTTTCATGGAGGACTTCCAGTCCTTGTTTTCCAACTGTGTTGCTTAAGTACAGCTAATTAATTATATCAGCGTTCTAATACATTACATGCTGTGACTATCTGTAATCTCTGCCTTCGGCAACCCTTTAATATATTGGAGACCGGAATTCATTATGGGCGTGCAGGTTTAGGGCATCTTGTCCAAAATGTATTTATAGAGGAAATAAAGAAAAAAAATGTAAAATTGTGGACATGGAGATAGGAGGGTATTAATCACATAAAGGTACTTCTAATAGGCTATCATCGAGTTCTAATGTCTGACCAAGCTTTCAATGAACAGCCGCAAGTAGATGAGTTGCTTTGGCACTCTGTACAAAAATACCAGACAGCCTCTCGACGGACGTCACTGACACCATTTTGTCAGTCTGGATATCATGAGAGGCACATTTAAATGTGCCAAGTCAAGTTAAAAGCATTGTATCACCAGCACGTGGAATAACCTAATACCAAGTCCTAAATGCAACCAATAATTGCTTCCAGATTACAAAAGAAGTTCACCAGTGTAATTTTTGGTGCCAAGCTTATGAGTGAGCAGATATGGGTTGTAAAAGGTGCTAAAATGCTCTCTTCAAATGTACTTTTTGCCATCTGAACCCAGTTTGGCTGTAGATAGACAGACATTGAAGCACACTTACTAGGAACTCTTCTTTTCCAGGGATAGTTCCTCTTTTTGGCTCCTACCTTTTCTTTTCTCCTCAATGGGAACTGATCAATAGACCTTCATTATTACATTTGGTACATTATAAAATTATCATTGATATTCTATTCCTTAAAAAGTTTGTGGATACAGAATTTCATACAGAATAATATGGCCATGCATGAAAAAGTGAAAAACCATTAGCAGCAGAACATGTCAATTATGAAAATTTTGCTTTGAATTTCCCCCCTGTATCACGTGTCGTTCCAAAAGGTAGAACATTCAATAGGGCTTATAGTTTTGTAAGCTTAGTGAACTCACAAAACAAGTTCAAGAGTAGTGATGGCCTGACATCAGCCTGGACATTTCGCGAACGTGCGTTCACAATCAAATGTTCGTGAACCGCACGTTCGCGGCGGGCCCCATTGACTTTAATGGCAGACGAACCTAAAAAACCTTCAGATCATATATGCAGCCACCAAATACTTACTAGAAGTGCACAAATAGTCCCACAACATGGACAGTGACAGAGGGGGATCATTGGCAAAATTCCCACAAAAAATATGTATATTAATCAGGGGCCATTTTTATGCTTCTTACAGGGAAACTCTCAAAAATGTGCCCTGCTGAAGCCTAGAAAATTTGTTGTGCACCTAGGTGAACAGAGTCACACAGGGGAGGAACTGCGACGTGTCCTTCATCATGAAATTGAATCCTGGTTTTCTCCGTGACAACTCAAAATCGGAACCATGGTGGCCGACAACGGAAATAACATGGTGTCGGCGCTGCATCAAGGAGGGCTGAGCCATATGCCCTGCATGGCCCATGTGTTCAATCTGGTTGTCAAGCGGTTCCTGAAGTCTTTCCACCCATCTACAAGACATCCTAAAAACGGCCAGGAAATTTTGCATGTACTTCAGCCACTCGTACACTGAAATGCACACCCTCCTTGAGCTGCAGGGGCAGAACGGCATCCCCCAACATAGGCTGATATGCGACATTCCCACCCATTGGAATTCCACCCTCCATATGTTGGACCGACTATAAACAATTTCTTGATGATCCAAGCGGACAGGAGTACTCCCCTGTGTAATTTTAAAGCCAGACAGTGGCAGCTCATGCGTGATACCTGCCGTTTGCTCAGGCCCTTTGAGGAGGCCACGTTATTTGTCAGTCGCCATGACTACGGGATGAACAAAGTCATTCCAGTGCTTCATGTCCTGGAACAGATGCTGGTAAATTTGGCTGGGCAGGGGACTGGAGACTAGGCGCCTAGATCTCATGGCCACATGAGCCCTGTGGGGGCTGAACTGGAGGAGGAGGAGGAGGAGGACATTAGAGCATAAGCAATGTGTAGCAAAATGGGTGGTTTTTCTACACAGGTGACAGGAGAGGAGGAGCAGGAGCAGCCAGAGGAGCTACAGGGTGATGAAGAAGACGAGACAGAGGACCCAGACACACCATGGCAGTATGCAGTGGAGATGGAGGCAGGGAGTCCCTCCGAGTCACTTGCGCAAATGGCCCGATGCATGCTCTCTTGGTTGCGTAGTGACAGCCGAATTGTCACCATTCGGCAGAGGGATGACTTCTGGCTCTCCACCTTGTTGGACCCTCGCTACTGGTCCAAAATGAGGGCATTTTTTACACCCGCTGAGAGGGAGGACAAACTGAACTACTATAGAGACATCAAATGTTGTCAGTTGGCCGCTGCCTATGTGCGTCATCGCCCATCCTCACGCAGGTCTGACTGGAAGGGGGCCCTCTGCGCTCACATTCCACTGCCATGGCTGTTGGAGGGGGGGTTGGGCAGGAGCAGAACCAGCTCCTTTAGCAGAAACTTAAGTCTAGAGTTGCTAATGAGCAGTTCTCTTTATTTGCCTACTGAAGAAACTACTCACCAGCAGCAGCAGGTAGACATAGAGCAGAACCTGAACCAGCAGGTGATGGCATACTTGGGAAGCACCCTGCCACCACAAGTTGAAGATCCACTGGACTACTAGGCAGCCAAACTGGATTTGTGGCCGCAACTGGCAGAGTTTGACCTGGAAAAGCTATCCTGCCCAGCCAGTACTGTGGCATCAGAGTGGGTTTTAGTGCGGCAGGGGCCAAGAAGAACTCGCCTGTCCACCAAAAATGTGGAGGGACTGACCTTAGTCAACATGAATCAGGCATGGATCAGCCAGGATTTCCACCCACCAATGCCTGATGCATCAGACTAGATCATCCATGGTGCCAAAACCAGCACTTTGACAAAAAATACCAGTTTATTCTGGCTACATGCCTTAGCTACTATTCTGATGCTGCCACCTGCCTGATGCCACACATCTGATGCTAATTGCTCCTTCTTTCACCCATCATCTTCAGGGGGTACTGGTATTGCCACCCACCTCCACACTATGTCACCTTGCCACTCTGTGGTCTCCTCATGCTGCTGCCACCTCCACACTATGTCACCTTGCCACTCTGTGGTCTCCTCATGCTGCTGACACTTCCACTTTGTCACCTTGCCACTATGTGGCCTTCTGATGCTGCTGCCACCTCCACACTATGTCACCTTGTCACTCTGTGGTCTCCTCATGCTGCTGCCACTTCCACACTATGTCACCTTACCACTCTGTGGTCTCCTCATGCTGCTGCCACCTCCACACTATGTCACCTTGTCACTCTTTGGTCTTCTGATTCTGCTTCCACCTCCACACTATGCCACTTCATGACTGGGCCACTATTTTGCCTTTCGGCCTGGCTGATATCATCATTTATTTGACCCTTCTTCTGATCTGTCAGAAGGAAGGAAAAATGAGACAGACAACGGATCCTATCTGTGTAGCAGCTGTAAGGCCTGTATGGTCCCATCAAAATTGGCTTATGATTTGGTAGCCATGAGCAGGAGTGGGTACAAAATACAGAAGACATGCAAATATTCCATTCACGTGCCATCTCTGTTTTGGATCCACTCCTGTTTTTTTGGCATTAGCAATACTAATGGAATACTGACCAAATGCTGACCGAGTGAAGGCGGATGCTGCACAGACAGGATCTGTTTTTTGGGGGTTTATTTTTCTGACAGATCAGAGGAAGGGCAAAATAATAAGTGACCTCAACACAAACTTACAGCTGACACCCTCTCCACTCTGTCAGGGGGGCTCTACTTGTATAAGCGTTTAATAGAACAGTTTCTGTAGACATCTATGTGGAATCAGCTGCTGAAGGTGTAAAAGGAGTGCGCTTCTTCTTGGCGCTATCATCGACCTATAAAGCTGAGTTCATACTTGAGTTATTTGGTCAGTTTTGGCCCCTTGACTGCCCAAATAAGTGAAATGTGCAGTGATTCTAAGGTCCCTTTCACACGAGCGAGTTTTCCGCGCGGGTGCAATGCGTGAAGTGAACGCATAGCACCCGCATTCAATCCTGACCCATTTATTTCAATGGGTCTGTGTACATGAGCGTTGTTTTTCACGCATCAGTTCTGCGTTGCGTGAAAATCGCAGCATGTTCTATATTCTGCGTTTTTCATGCAGCCCTGGCCCCATAGAAGTGAATGGGGCTGCGTGAAAAACGCATTGCATCCGCAAGCAAGTGCAGGTGCAATGCGTTTTTCACTGATGGTTGCTAGGAGATGTTGTTTGTAAACATTCAGTTTTTTATCACGCGCGTGAAAAACGCATCAAAACGCATTGCACCCGCGCGGAAAAAACTGAACAACTAAATGCAATTGCAGACAAAACTGACTGAACTTGCTTGCAAAATAGTGCGAGTTTCACTGAATGCACCCTGAACGCATCCGGCCCCAATCCGCAACGCCCGTGTGAAACCAGCCTAAGGGTCCATTCACACGTCCGTTGTTTCTTTCCTGATCTGTTCCGTTTTTTGCTGAACAGATCTGGACCAGATCTGTACCCATTCATTTTCAATGTGTCCTGAAAAAAAATCTGACATTGTGCTGTCCGTTTTTTTTTCAGGACCTATTGAAAATGAATGGGTCCAGATCTGGTCCAGATCTGTTCAGCAAAAAACGGAACAGATCAGGAAACAAACAACGGACGTGTGAATGGACCCTAAGAGCTACGCCTGTCATACGGACTCATAGTATTATTTTACTACCACACTTGCGTGTTACTGCAAGGCACAGTGTTCTACACCACTATAAGGCTGGTTTCACACGGGCGTTGCAGATTGGGGCCGGATGCGTTCAGAGTGGTTCAGTGAAACTCGCACTATTTTGCAAGCAAGTTCAGTCAGTTTTGTCTGCGATTGCGTTTAGTTGTTCAGTTTTTTCCGCGCGGGTGCAATGCGTTTTGATGCGTTTTTCACGCACGTCATAAAAAACTGAATGTTTACAAACAACACCTCTTAGCAATCATCAGTGAAAAACGCACCGCACCCGCACTTGCTTGCGGATGCAATGCGTTGTTCACGCAGCCCCATTCACTTCTATGGGGCCGGGGCTGCGTGAAAAAAGCAGAATATAGAACATGCTGCGATTTTTACGCAACGCAGAAGTGATGCGTGAAAAACAACGCTCATGTACACAGACCCATTGAAATGAATGGGTCAGGATTCAGTGCGGGTGCTATGCGTTCACGTCACGCATGGCACCCGCGCGGAAATCACGCTCGTGTGAAAGGGACCTTACGACTCTCTGCAGCAAGTAAATAGCCATTTTTTATATACATTTTTTCAAAAAATTTGGCGAACCGGACGAATCAAATATTTAAAAATTCACTCATCTCTAGTCCTCAATATTGCACACCAGGAAAACCCATTTAAGGCTTCTTTCACACTAGCGTTCGGGGCTCCGCTTGTGAGTTCCGTTCAAAGGCTCTCACAAGCGGCCCCGAACGCTTCCGTCCAGCCCTAATGCATGGATGCGGATCCGCTCAGAATGCATCAGTCTGGCAGCGTTTGGCCTCCGCTCCGCTCAGCAGACGGACACCCGAACGTTGCTTGAAGCGTTCGTGTGTCCGCCTGACCGTGCGGAGGCAAACGGATCCGTCCAGACTTACAATGTAAGTCAATGGGGACGGATCGGTTTGAATATGACACAATATGGTGCAATTTTCAAACGGATCCGTCCCCCATTGACTTTCAATATAAAGTCTGGACGGATCCGTCTGAGGCTACTTTGACACTTAGAATTTTTTTTACAATATAATGCAGACGGATCCGTTCCGAACGGATCCACCGTCTGCATTATATGAGCAGATCCGTCTCAGACGGATCCGCTCTGAACGCAAGTGTGAAAGTAGCCTAAGGAATAAAATTTCTCTTGAAATCAAATCGACAGAATATAACATGCAACAAAACCTGTGACAAGCTGCAATTCACAGCACGACTATTTGGTGGTTCATATAGGTATGCATAAGTAAGATATCTTGTGATACAATATCGCTAAATTATGTTATTTTAAAATGTTGATCATCTCATGGCACACCTATCAGGACATATCTAGCTATGAAGAAGGGTTACATGGGCACTTATTTAAGTGGAAATTATTGGCATGTATGGAACTAGCAGCAATACAGATCCAAAATCAGTGCTAAACTAATAAGAGAAGTGTCACTCCTATTTTTACTGCCATCCCAGCTTGGATGAAGATGCAGTGTGCAAAATCTTACAGTCAGCAGTGTTGCTGGCAGAGTGTAAGATGCACATGCTTTAGGGTGTAGGCGCACAATCTGGTTTCTGCATGTAGTTTTGAAAGGAGTGAAATATTAAGGACAGATATGACTTCTCTTTTTTGCATTCATTCCTGGTTATGGCTTCGAAATTTCATTCAGAAACCTGACCGTGTGGTGGTACCCTCATTCTTCGACCTGTTGCCCCAATACCAGTGAACCTTGCTCCCGAGGAATCCCAGTTTTCCAGCACCCCTTGCTGTCATATCTTGCTAGTACATGCCATGAATGATTAGCTAAAAGGGTAATTATATATATATCCAGCACATCAAAAGCCTACAATGTTCACTCCACATTAGTAACTATTTTCCTCTCTCTGCATTTTTGAAACTTTCTTATTTTCTTCACTGATCTTGTCCACTCATCAATCAGAGTCTAATGAAAAGTCCGGGGAGATTTTGTGGAAGGCAATCATAATCTACAGCATGTTCGTTTTATTTTTTTCTTCTTTGGTTCAATTAAACTGTCAGCTCTAAATCCATAATCATTCATAATGGGATGTGCATTTTTCACCTTTAAAACAGATCCTAAAGTTTAATTTCCAAGCTTGTTATTAACATTTTAGAATGCAAATCAGCCAAAGAAGAATGAGTCACCCGGGAAGATATGGTCCATTTCTAAAAACAGGTTAATAGGAAACACAGAATTATTTAAATATAATAGACTAATTGTACTTTTTTTTTTTTTAGCTCTGTCTTTGCTATTTTTCAAGTGTGTTTTGTTAACTGCATTTAGACTTTCTTTACACTGAAAAATAGAATTTGCTGTTAGTGCAGGGACTGAGATCATCGCCCGGTGCAGTAATTACAATAGAGGCGGCACATATAAGCAGTAGGTTAATGAGCTTTTCAAGACACAGATTTGCTTTGGTCTTTATGATCAGATAAGAGCTGGCAGTAAAGATAATATTTCATCCAAAAGGGCAGCATTTAAAGAACAAAACGTAATGTCAATGACTACAGAAATCTCCCAACAACATCACAGAGGTTGGCACTGGAAACTAAAGCCAGCCATACAAATGAGATAGCAGTCGACCAAATGCTCGCTCTCCCTGACAGATAACTCTAGTGGTCCTCCATAGATATAAATGCTTGGCTTCGGCAAATAGGATAAGGGAGAAAGCCACTGCCAGACTCTTCTAGCTTATCCACCTACAAAAAAAAAAAAAAAAGATTGGCCGTTAAAATCCAAGATGCCTTCTCCCCCAAAATCACCCACTGGGGGAGAGTCGGAAAGCCACTATCCATATTAGATGGAAGGCCAAACTTGACAAAATTGGCAGGTTTGGATGATACTGTATATACCTAATGTGCATGGTGCCCTTTAAAGGCAGGCTCTCAGCAGCGTTAGGAATTCCGTTATAGTGTGACGGTCTGGGTCCAAAAAATTAAAAAATAAAAAGTGAAAAAAAGTTTAAAAATAAATTAAAAAAAAACTTCCTATATCCACACATAATTTGTTAAAAATGTAAAAAAAAATAAAAACACTAAGCATGTTTGGTATCACCGCGTCCGTAAGGACCTGATCTATAAAAGGATCATGTTACTTTTTCTGCATGGTGAACACCATGAAAAAAAAAAGAAAAACTATGATGGAATGGAAATTTTGCCCACCGCACTTCCCAAAAAATTGTATAAAAAGTGATCAAAAAAGTTCATATGTATCCAAAATTAGCACCAATCAAACCGTGACCTAATCCCACAAAAAAGAGCCCCTAGATAAGCCAATCATCCAAAAAATATAAAATATATCTTTAAGAAAATGGAGACACAAAAACATGATTTTTTTTTTTCAAACATGCTTTTATTGAATAAATGCACATCGTCATGTCCATAATGACCTGCTCTAAAAAAAATAGAATGTGATCCAACCCATCTGGTGAACACCATAAAAACAAATTGCCAAAAAATCCATTTTATATCACCTTACATCACAAAAAGTGTAATACCAAGCAATCAAAAAAGTTATATGTGCCCCATAATGGTACCAATTAAACCGTCATCTCATCCCGCAAAAAATTAGATCCTACCTAAGACCCACAAAATAAAAAAATATGGCTTTCAGAAAATGGAAACACAAAAACATGATTTTTTTTTTTCAAAAATGCTTTTATTGTGTAAAATAAAATATATTAAAAAACGCACATATTAGGCATCGCTGTGTCCGTAACAACCTCCTCTATAAAAATAGTATGTGATCCAACCAGTCTGGTGAATGCCGTAAAAAAAGTTTAATCTGCCCCAAAAACATTTTTTATCACCTTACATCACAAAAAGTGTATTACCAAGTGATTATTAATATTATTATTATTATTTATTATTAAAGCGCCATTCATTCCATAGCGCTGTACATATGATAAGGGGTGCACATACATAATACAGACAATTGCGCTAATCATAAACAAAATGAGTTACAGACTGGTACAGAAGGAGAGAGGGCCCTGCCCTGTGATCAAAAATTCATATGTGCCCCAAAATGGTACCAACAAAACCATAATTTCTTCCAGCGAAAAATGAGACCCTACTTATTAGGTATCGCCACATCATTAAGACCTGCTCTATAAAAATATCACATATCTACTCTGTCAGATGAACACTTTGTAAAAAAACAAATCATAAAAACTGTGTCAGAACAGCCATTTTCGGTTACCTTGCCTCATAAAAAGAGTAATATATATATACACAAACACACACACAATGCACAACTACCTCTAGCAAAAGATTTCTATACTGCAGGAATAACCCTAATAATAACACGACCGCTCGCAACAGCGCGCCGACCAATCAGGACATGGCGCGCTGCATGCCTCCTGCACCACCCACACCTGAGCGCTGGCAAGAAGGTCCGAGCGCCACCATTTCTGTTCATCAGTCCCAGCCGCCATTTCTGTTAGTCACAGCACTATCAGCTATATCTAGAGGAGCCACTGTCAGCAGTCTGACCTACCAGTCGCTACCAGCAGTCTCAGCACCTGCAGTCAGTGCCAGTCGTACAGCCACAGCCACCAGTCAGTGCCAGCCATCTCAACCATCAGTAAGTGCTACCAGCCACAGCCACCAGTCAGTGCCAGCAGTCTCAGCTACAGCCAGCACTCAGTGCCAGCAGTCTCAGCCACAAGCCGCAGCCATCAGTCTCAGCCACAGCCATCAGTAAGTGCCATCAGTCTCAGCCACAGCCACCAGTCAGTGCCAGCAGTCTCAGCCACAGCCACCAGTCTCAGCCACCAGTCAGTCCCAGCAGTCTCAGCTATAGCCAGCACTCAGTGCCAGCAGTCTCAGCCACAAGCTGCAGCCAGCAGTCTCCGCCACAGCCACCAGTCAGTGCCAGCAGTCTCAGCCACAGCCAGCAGTCTCAGTCAGAGCCACCACTCAGTGCCAGCAGTCTCAGCCACCAACTGCAGTCAGCAGTCTCAGCCACAGCCAGCACTCAGTTCCAGCAGTCCAGCCCACAAGCCACAGCCAGCAATCTCAGCCAAAGCCATAAGTCTCAGCCACAGCCACCAGTCTTGGCCACCAGCCACGGCAACCAGTCTCAGCCACAGCTACAAGTCAGTGCCAGCAGTCTCAGCCACAGCCGCCAGTCTCAGCCACCAGTCAGTGTGGTCAAGTTCCCTTTCCATTAAATATAGACTGTTCCTACTAATGTTTATGCACTACTGTTCTAGGACCCGTTATTGTAATGGGCTTAATGTCTAGTAGTGGTTTATATTCGTAATCGCGAATATTCTAGTTTTTTTCATCAGTAACCTCCCTTTGTGCTTGTAGGCCAATGAGTAGGCTGCAATATCTTTGTCTGAGCTTAGCAACATCCCTAGCAACCAATAGGAAAGTTGCCTACCCCTTTATAAGAAACTCCCCAGCAGCCATTTCCTGCTGTTTTTTGCAGTTCTGAGAGAGACAGCAGTGTCAATACTGTGCTCTGTGCTTTGCTGAGTCATCCTTATTTAATTACATTAGTTAGCTCATATATATAATACAGATAGTTAGTGGGAGTCAGTGTAGGTTAGATAGTGTAGCTGATAGGTTCCAGTGCAGGGTGTTAGGTAGTGTGATAGGAATTACTGTTTCTCTGCTGTCCATACATACATGCTATAGACATAGTGCTGGGATGTCACAACAATACTTAGTGCACCAATCAGTAATAAGTAGTCAGACCTGATAAAATGTGAAGTTGCATGTATTGTACAAAAAATGTACATCATTAGTGCCGATTTGCGCAATCACGAAAATAATGACTAGAGATCGCAAATTCTAGAATTCGTGAATTTATTGTAAATATTATGCGAAAAATTTGCAAAATATATAGCTAAAATTAATATTGCCTATGCCGCTCATCACTACTTATATATATTATATTGGTTAATTTTCGAGTGACAGAAAATAAGCTTGGCAATCATTTTAAAAAGTGCTTAGCTCTAGGAAAATCTGCAAATGAGTTAGTACAACACTCATCACCCACACTCAGCAATGAAAAATGTGTAATTGCTGAGTTGATATGGGACTTCATTACTATAACCGGAGTTAAGATGCTTGAAATGAGAAGAATTTTCAATAACTGAGCAACTTTTAATAAAGCAACAGTTTCATCTTGTAATTTCATCATATATAGAAACCATTTATGGACTGCTCTAGTCATCAGAGATCCAGAAATAATACAAAACACCCAAATATGTGGTTTCTATCCATTTCAAACATTTGTAATAGTCGTCTTCTATAGATATCTTCTCAAATAGTGTGTTTTTGTGCTTGTATGGAGAGGGATCCCTCACAGAGGACTACTGTCTATTTGGTAAATTTGGGAACCATGATTAGTTCTTCTTCTGTCCTGGTGGGATGCACCATTAAAAATGACTACTAGATTTATCATATGGTTCCCCCACCAATATGTTTGATCATTAAATAAACAAGACTGCCCAAGAGATCTTTAATGGGCATGGAATCGTATTCTTGAAACTGACCATGCAAATAATAGTTGTACTTATGCAGATTGGAGATATGGATAGTAATCTAAACTTAATAGAATACAAAAAATTATACAAAAGCACCATAGTTTTGTTTTGGGCTTAAAGGGACATCTGTCAGCAGATTTGTACCTATGAAACTGGCTGATCTGTTACATGTGTGTTTGGCAGCTGAAGGCATCTGTGTTGGTCCCATGTTCATATATCCCTGCATTACTGAGAAAAATTAGTTTTGATATATGTAAATAAGGCTCTAGGAGCAAAGGGGGCATTGCCATTACATCTAGAGCCTATGCTCTCTTTGCAAGTCTCCTGTCACACTCTTGTGTGGGAGGAAAACACCACACCGAACATAGGAGGGAAAGGGTATACCGGAATAAGGCCTTGGAAACTAGGGAAGGAAGATGGATCCTCCTAGAGAAAACCCTAACTCCAGTCCTAACAGACTACCAGTATGAACAGGCCCCAAAGGTAGGCAAGTTCATACATCGGATACACTAAAGGAGCCTGGAACTAATGTCCGGACTAAGTCTACCTGTTTCTCCAAAGGGAAGGACGAACAGGAGTCTCCCTCAGGCCTAATGACAAACAACAGGGAAAGGCAACACACACATACATATAAACAAAATACAAAAGGGAAAGGAAACACTTATCTTCAATGACGCTTAGGTAGCACCAGGAACTCATCTGATAAGCAAATACAAGCTAACCACAAGTCCAACAGAAGCTATATACAGCATAGCATAGTGGGAGAAACAACAATAAATAGAGAAGATTAAATGACCAGAAAAGCCACACCTGGGGAAAGAAGGTGTGGCAAGCACCAGAAACAACAGAGACGTAATTTGATCCAAAAGGAAGACATGTCAGATCAAAACCACGTGTTGCCAGTCTCACAGATCTCCTGCTACCTGTCTCTGGAACGTCTGTGACATCTCCACTTTGATTGACAATGCCAGGCATGATGACCTTCATATCGGTAATGTCCCCGTTGCTCCTAGGGGCTTATTTGCATATAGTAAAACATAATTTTTCTCAGAAATGCGGGCACATATAAACATGGAACCAACACAGATGCCGTCAGCTGCCAAGCGTACATGTAACAGGTCAGCCAGTTACATAGGTACAAATCTGTTGACAGATGCCCTTTATTTCAGAGGCATAACTTTTAGCTTCTGGCTCCCAATGCGAAATCTGTCACAGGGATCAACTTCCTACCATGCGCCATTTATAAAGCTAGCATCATCTTATGTAGTAGAGGAGCATTTTGGGCCTCTCTAAGCACCAGGGTGCAAGGGTGACTGCTAACTCTGCACCCCTAATAATGTTGCCTCCCTCTTCATCGCTATCTGGAATTTGATTTTTGTATTCTTATGGAGAGCCTTCTAATACCATTAGCTTCAGATAAAATGAGCAACAGAATAACATCCATGATAAGCACAATGCTGTGTGAAATGAATTGAGAAGGAGTGAATAGGCTAGTAATGAAGTAATATCAATGGCACCATAGGGGCACAATAAAAAACGTGTAAAAGGTTTAATTGGACATGATTGGAATTGTAGACCGTAAGCTGTCCTGAAGGCTTCAACAGACTGGTGGTTGGATAACTCCACCATAGGTCATGATCACAATTCCACTAATAATGCATCAACTCATCTTAACGTTTCCAAATTTTGCTATATAGCGAATGTAAGCTTCTCGAGAGTGATAAAATTGCAGGTTATAGACAGGTACATCCTTTTTTCTTTTCTTTTTTTGTTTGAGGCAGAATAAAACAACATAAGTGCTGTGCCATAGAAGGGGGTCACCGCTGTCGAGAGTATGCCATATAATGTGACGAGTAAAAGGTTTTTTATATGAAGTCTTTTACACCTTGTAAAAGTCACTGATTTAGCCACAGCATGTGTGCAATACAGTCAACAATGTGCGGAAATTGAAAAGGTTCAGTTCAAAGGATCTGAAATGATGGATGAATTGTGCATAGAAACATT
This sequence comes from Bufo gargarizans, assembly GCF_014858855.1. Taxonomy (NCBI): domain Eukaryota; kingdom Metazoa; phylum Chordata; class Amphibia; order Anura; family Bufonidae; genus Bufo; species Bufo gargarizans. Next base: position 77,042,445 of record NC_058080.1, read on the forward strand.
ACATATGCCAGGATGTGAGGAGGTGGCATACCATTTTCTAATGAAGCCATCAGTAACAAGACATGAAAAGGGGTTGTATGTTTTATTTTTCTTGTTTATTGTTTATTAATTAATCACATACTGTATGTGACAATTATAAAAGCTGCAAAGATGCAATAAAAGTCATGTAGAAAAGTGTTTTATTTTTTATTTTTATTTATCAGTAATAAATTTGACACCTAAATACAATATGGTGAGATCAGCTCATTGATACTGTGAAGATCACTGCTAAATTATTTACAGTAGTTGAATTGTACAGTATAGGGATAATGCTGTCAATCAGCAGCAGGAGAACAGGGGAATTTTATGAAAATTACAGCAATTACAGCTTGTTTTATATATATAAGCTATAGCCCAAAAATGTACACAATGGTTCAGGTATGGTCTGACTAGTAAATCAAATAGTATTGTGTTCTTTACATGGTACAGTACTTATTTCATATAAAGCTTCTTTCCATCCCAGTAATGGCCTATTGCTAGGATGTGCCCTTACAGGGGTTCTCCATCACAGGATTGGTTATCAGTAGGGGTCCTGCCCTCACTGATCCTCTGAAGAGCGCTGTGGCTCAGTCCCTTTCACTTGAATGTGACCGATGTACGTGACGTCACTGACCTAGGAAGAGGCCGCAGTGCTCACAGAGAGCAATAGTTTCTTACAACATCTAATTGACAGTGATGTGGGGATCGGACCCCATTGATCAGATACTGATGACCTATCCTGAGGATAGATCATTAGTATTAAACACTCGAACAACCCCTTTAATTTATGATTGATAGGGGCTCAATCTCCTAGATCCCCACTGACCCTTAGAATGGAGGTGCTGCAGACCCTTCACTGCCCCTTCACAATGGCACTTCCATCCATCGGTTTGTGCAGGACACTGCAGCCAGCCCCGTTCATAAGAATATAGCTGTACCGCAGTTTCCCTAGAGCACTGAATCAATTCTGTGATTCTGTCATTCTTAGGATCAAAGGGGGTCCCGGAGGTCTGACTTTCACCAGTCATAAAGTGATAGGCATATCCTAGCCATAGGCCATCTCATTATGAGATGGGGAACCCTATTAAAATGCATCTCCTGATCTTATCCTCCTTGGCAGCAGCTGCTTGGCACTGGTTACTATAATTTTGCTTATTATATCCACTAATAGACCTAATCCCTTCTTCATTCCTGTCTTTTTCCATATAGGCTTTTCCCAGTGGTATACCATTGACTGCAGCAGCTTTGTTTCCCAACAACCATAATCACCAATTAGTCTTAGGCACCATAAATGTTCATTTAGCTTTTAATTTGCAGAAATAAAAATTGGATTGTTAGATTTCATACATGTTTTATACAGCAAATATACACCATATGTTACAGTGACTTTCATGGTAGCTTTGATGCCACAAATGATCCCTTGATACCATCAGATGAGAAGATCAGAGCTGAGCTCAGGAACATCCCTGTAAAGTTCTTTAGTCGTTTGTACAGCTGTACTTTGGGGTTTTACACTTTGTCCTCTGCCTTTCTTCTGTGTCCCACCGGCTAGTTAACGTGTTTTATTTGTACTCTCTGATCTCATTCGAAGCACCAGCGTGTCTAATAGTAATCCTGCTAGAATTTCACAGCTACTTAATTATACTGCTTTACATACAATACAGCGTCTGACTTGTTCCTAAGCATGCAAAAAATAATAAGTAGCACCAAAATATCCCTTTCAATTAATTTCTGAAGACACTAAACGTTCCGTTCTCTCCGTGAGTTATTATAAGAGTGTCAGATGGGTTGTTCTCGGTGACAGCCCTATGACATTCGGAAGATAAGAGTCTGAGTGTTCGAACATGACAGGCATGGAAGCAGTGATGTCAGCTATTCACCCATGAACTGTGGTTAAACAGTGGATAATACACGCTACTTGAGACAGAGTTATTGCTTAATTGTTGCTTGCAATCCTCCAGAGATTTGGCAGAGGGTAGACTTGTTAAATGTAATCACACCACTTATGTACATCAAAGGTGCTGAAGCCTTTCTGTACTGATACAGACTAAGAGATTTAAGCAGGAGTTATTACAGCTATGAGTGGGCCGTGTTCTTTTACTGAATAGACTTTGAACAGGTTCCGGACAGGGCATTTCAAACATGTTTCCACGTTTTGGGCAATTCAATTAAAATAAGATCAAAACTTGAACCTTCGAACTATACACTAAATGTAATCAAATATAATTATTTTTGCAAAGAAGAGACAGAGTACGCTTTTCTACTAGAATCGACACCCAGAGGAAAGGGATTGAGGGAGTTTATATCCTGGTGCCCTACATAGGAAAGGACTGCCCAATTGACACTTTATATTGCAGTCCAAAGAGGATGGAAGAACCATAGCATGAACAATCATCAATGTATGTTTAAGATTTTACTGACCACTAATATGTCTTTTTACAGCAGTCATTAAAGAGTCTTAGGTGGGGCCAAGTAATTAGCTGTCTAATGACATAATATATATAAAGGTTAAACTATGAGCCCCCCCTAGTCTTGGCCTCTTAACACCTTAGATGCGAAAGTCAATAGCAACCATGGAATCAAAGTGGCTTCTGAGGGAGGGGACTCCCACTTTCACCTCCATTGGTCCCCCTTGGACACAATCAGGGAGTGATGATGGTAGCCGTGGGAGCTAGTGACGGACGAACATCGTGACTATCCGGGACTATTCGCGAGCGCGATAGCGTAAACGCGATCAAATGTTCGCGAACAAGTTCACTGCAAGCCCCATTCATTTTAATGGCAGGTGAACCTAAAAAAACTTCAGGTCATATTTGCAGCCACCAAATACTTACTAGAAGTGCACAAAACATCCCACAATGAGGACATGGAAATACCAGAGGCAATTCCCACAAAAAATATGTATTTTACTCAGGGGTCATTTTTATGCGTCTTAAATCAAAACTCTCAAAAATGTTACCTGCTGTAGTCTAGAAAAATTTTATTTGAGCAAATGGTAGTACAGGCCCCAAACATTAGGCATTAACCGGACAGAAAACATCAAGTGATTATGTGGCTGGAGGTATATTAGACTGTCATTTGATATCAATTTTAATGCAGGCCAGTGGAGTAAAGGCCCCAAACATTAGGCATTCACTGGACAGAAAACATCAAGTGATTATGCGGCTGGAGGTTTATTAGACGGTTATTGGATATCCATTTTATTGCAGGCCAGTGGACTACAGGCCCCAAACATTATCCATTCACCGTACAGAAATGAAAAAATAATAATGTATCTGGAGGTACATAAGGCTGTCACCGTATAACAATTTTACTGTTGGCCAGTTAGATTATAGGCCCCAAAAATTATGCATTCACCGTACATAAAAGATCAAGTAATTATGTGGCTGGAGATATATTAGACAGCCATTGGATATCAATTTTACTGCAGGTCAGTGAACTACAGGCGCCACAAATTATTAATTTACCGTACAGAAAAGAACAATTGATAATGTGGCGGTCACCGTATAACAATTTTGCTGCAGGCCAGTTAGATTACAGGCCCCCAAAAAATTATGCATTCACCATGCAGAAAAGAACAAGTGATTATGTGGCTTGAGGCACATTAGGCGGTCACCGTATAACAATTTTACTGTTGGCCAGTTAAATTATAGGCCCCAAAAATTATTCATTCACCGTACAGAAAAGATCAGGTGATTATGTGGCTGGAGGTATATTAGAAGGTCATTGGATATCAATTTTACTGCAAGCCAGTGGAGTAGAGGCCCCAAACATTAGGCATTCACTGGACAGAAAACATCAAGTGATTATATGGCTGGAGGTACATTAGGCGGTCACCGTATAACAATTTTACTGTTGTCCAGTTATATTATAGAGGTCTGACTCGTAGACAATTCACCAGTTACCTCCAGCATGTAACCATGCTTGCAATGGGAGGAGGGAGAAGTCTGCGAGTCCCACTCAAGACTGGCTGATATGGCCCAGGCCTCGCAGGTGCACCTAAATTTAGCCTGTAGATGGAAAACAGGCTAATTTAAATTCTATATACACTATAAACAAATAAAATAAAAAATAAAATGGTAACTGCACCTGGAGCAGCCTATCAAGCATATAGAAGGTGGAGTTTCAGCGCGTCGGGCAGACAAATCAGACATCTGACAGGCAAGTGGCGTCGCCGCTGAATGTAAGCAAAGGTGAGCCATGGCTGTGTAAGATCTAAAATGGCTTGAGATTTTCCTGGCCTGCCGCAAGACGTCCTGGACCCCGGGGTATTTGGCAATGAATCGCTGCATGACTAAGTTCAGGACATGTACCATGCATGGCTCGTGTGACATTTTTCCCTGTTTCAGTGCACTGTTGTCGCACACCACTTTACCAACTGTCAAATTGAACGGGATTAGCCACTGATCGGCCTGTGACCGCAGAGCAGAAAGGAGTGCAGGACCGGTTTGGCTTTTGGCTTCCAGGCACAACAGCCGCAGCACAGCATGGCAACGTCTCACCTGGCACGTCCAATAGGTTATGGGGAGCTGGGGGGGTGCAGCGGAAGAGGCGATAGCAGTGGAAAAGGAGGAGTCAGCCGAGGAGGAGACGGAGGATGGAGTAGGAGGGGGAGGAGGAGAAGAGGCAGGCCTGCATGCAATCCGTGGCGGTAACACCAAATCCACACGGGTGCCACCGGTTGCATGCTTGACAGCCGTCAGAAGGTTCATCCATTAGGCAGTAAAAGTTATGTACCTTCCCTGCCCGTGTTTGCTAGACAACGTGTTTCTGGTCAGATGTATTTTGGCACCGACACTGTGTGCCAGAGATATATTCACTTGCCACTCAACATGGCCAAATAGCTCTGGGAGGCCCTTCTAGGAGAAATATTTCCTTTTGGAGACCTTCCATTGCGCTGTGCCAATGGCCCAAAATTTTATAAAGGCCTCAGAGTCCACCAATTTATATGGCAGTAGTTGGCGGGCTAGCAGTTCCGACAAGCCGGCGGTGAGCCTTTCGGCAAGAGGGTTATCCGGCGTCATCAACTTTTTCGTTCGAACAATCGAGCCACGGAAGCCAGCCTTTTGCCAGATGAACACAATGACGGCATGGTGGAAGGTGGAATGGAGGACAAATTGTGAGAAGGAGGAGAGAGGAGAAGGAGAAGAGGAAGGACTAGGAATGCCAGGAGTGTGGCTTTGTGGGTTCTGACGGTGTTGCTCCCATTGGGATCGGTGATAGGAGGCCAGGTGCCTTCTTAAGGTGGTCGCCCCTAGGTGAGTGTTGGGCTTACCGTGACTTATGTGTTGACAGAACAGGCTACAGATGGCAACACTATTGTCAGCAGAGGATACGTTAAAAAAATCCAACCCTGCGGTGCCATGTGCCGGCATCCTGGGAGTGCCAGATGTGACCATGCATGGTGGATGGCTCTCTCCTGATACATTTGCAGTCTGTTTTTTTTCATCCTGTGCACTGCAAGTTCTGACTGCTTCTCCTACTTCTACCCCCTATTTCCTGCTCTGTCTCTCCCTCTGAAATACCATCCACTTCCTCTCTTGTGGGCATCTACGTGACATCCATCAACACATAATTATCATCACCTTCACCACCACTAACATTAGAGATCTCGGAGTAGGCAGCAACACCGGGGACCTCCATCCTTAGGCTGATCTGGGTACTGTCGTCAGATCGCTGGGTGACAGCCGTTGCTACCTCCTCTTCCTCATCCGATGCCAAAAATGGCTGCGCATCGTTAAGGTCTGGGAATGGATGGGAAAATAATTCCTCTGACTAGAGTGGAGGGGCTATGGTGGTGTTGGTGGTGTCTTTGGGGGTGCACACAGCAGAGAGTGAGGAGGGTGCAGATACAAAGGATGAGGAGGGTGCAGAAGCGGAAGGCTGAGTGAGCCACTCAACCAATTCTGGTGCGTCCTTTGACGTAATCACACGCACCTTTTTAAACTTCCCACTTATGATCCGGCCTGGTGCACCTGTCCGACCCCTACCAACTCTGTGGAATGGACTGCCTCTTTCTCTGCCTGTCATTTTTTTAAATGACCCTGTGACAAAGTCCCTTTAGATGAGCAGTATTTGTGGAACCCCTTAATTATTATTTGCTGAGAGCAGGTATATCAAACCCCTTAATCAGTTTTTTGGGGGGGGCAACAGGTATATAACACCAGTTGCAATTATTTGTTCCAATAGCGTTTGTCCCTCTGTATAGCTGCTTTATCGCAGCAGAACCGCACACAACTGCTGCATAATACAAATTCACTACATATAAAGTATATTATAGGTATATCACACCCCTGCCTCAATCAGTTTTTTGGGAGGCAACTGGTATATCACACCAGTTGCAATTAGTTGTTTCAATAGCGTTTGTTCTCTGTATAGCTGTGGTATCTCAGCAGAACCGCACACAACTGCTGCACATAACAAATGCACTATATAGAAAGTATATTATAGGTATATCACACCCCTGCCTCAATCTGTTTTTTCGGGGGGCAACTGGTATATCCCACCAGTTGCAATTAGTTGCTCCAATAGCGTTTGTCCCTCTATATAGCTGCAGTATCGCAGCAGAACCGCACACAACTGCTGCACAATACAAATGCACTATAATATACTTTCTATGTTAGAAAGTATGTTATAAGTATATCAAACCCCTCAGTATGTCACACTTATCGAAAGCACACTTATACTGTCCCTTAAAAGGACCAGTTTCCCTATTAGCTAGTGTTTGGTGTCCCAAACAGTCTGTCCCTGCTCCACACAGCAACCTCTCCCTACACTGACAAAAGACTAAATGTAAAATGGCAGACAGATCGGGTTTATTTATAAAGTAGGATGTGTGTCCATGTGCTGAAATGTCTCAATTGGCTGTCCTGTACCACCTGATGGATGTATCATGGGTCAAAGTTCTGCACAATGCAAAAGAATATGGCACCGGCGGACATCGCCATATGTCCGCATGTTCGGCGAACCGCGAACGAGCAAAGTTCGCCGCAAAATGACCGCTGGGCGAACCGCAAGGCCATCTTTATTGGCAGCTAGAGACCTAGCATTTGCCTATCAGTCTGCCGTCTACAGAAGCCTATTATGCCCCGCCTGTGTATTAGCATAAAAAGACAAGCATCATATACTGCATTACATAAGTGTGAGCAGTGGCGTCGCTACAGGGGGGCAAGGGGGGGAATTGCCCCCCCAGGTCATTCCTTGCCCCTCCGGGTGCCCACCCCGCTGATTCGCTGCTGCGCCCGCACTACTGATTCACAACAACAGACAACATACACATGACAGATGGAGGTGGGGGCGGCGTTCGGACCCAGCGGAGGCAGAGCGGGCAGGGTGGGTGCAGGCTGGGAGTGCGGCAGCCGCTGAGTTGACGTCACCACGTAAAGCTGCGTGCCTGCCCGCGCAAACGCTTGCTTCTGCAGCTCTGCTACTACTAGTGAGCCTGTCTGTGCCCAGGCCCCAGCTTCGGACAGGAGAGGAGGACTGTGTGTGGCAGCACTGCAATGGCACTGCTGCGCCTGCACCAGAGGGCGAGGCACTCTCCCAAGAACTCTGCCTGGTCCTGCCCTGGCCGGCCCCTAGGCAAGCTAAGAAAAGTAAGAATAAAACGTTTTAAAACAAGTTTGTACCCCCACTACCTCCCCCAATGGCCTGCCTGCTTTCGCCCAGCCCCTCCTCAACCCTGATACCCCTATAACTAAGGGGTATCTGGGTACATTTTACAAGGGTAATATAACTGAGGACCCCTGTATAATGTCCCCTGATATCACTGAGTCCTCCTCAGTTATATTACCCTTGTATAATGTACCCTGATACCCCTTAGTTATAATATTACCCATAATGTCCCCTGATACCCCTCAGTTATATAACTGAGGGTAATCAGGGTACATTATACAGGGGGTAATATAACCAAGGGGTATCAGGGTACATTATACAGGGGGTAATATAACTTATATTACCACCGTATAATGCCTGATTGGCCTCCTGAGTTATATTACCCTTGTATAATTATGTACCCGGATACCCCTTAGTTATATGATCCCGGCGTGGTCATATAACTAAGGGGTATCACGGTACATTATTATACAGGCCTCCTGAGTTATATTACCCCTGTATGATGTCCCATGATAGCCCTCCTCAGTTATATTACCCTTGTATAATGTACCCTGATACCCCTCAGTTATATTACCCCTGTGTAATGTACCCTGATATCCCTTAGTTTTATAATATAACTAAGGGGTATCAGGGTGCATTATACAGGGGTAACATGTGACATAAGTAAGTGTGCAGTGTGTGCGATAGTAACAGGCGAGAGCACTGCAAATAGGGAGCAGCAGAGGACTAGGGGGTAGGCCGTCTCCTGTTTCTCGCAGGGTATCAGGAGTCCTGGTGGCACACTGCAGGATGGCATAGCCTGCTACAGGTGCCAGTCAGCCACAGCACCAGTGTGTGTAACAGATCTGATGGCCCAAATGACAACAAATCATTTACTGCCCCGTGCGGTCAAACGTCAAAGACTATTACTAGGGACTCACAAGGGTGCAGAACCATCTTTAGAGAAGACCCTACCAGTACTTCAGACAGTCTACTAGATTATATGTAATGTGATTAACTGGCCATGGGGACTGGGACATTTCAGTCCGTCCCTCGGTTTGGCTGGACAGACATCTGTTGTTATGGGGCAACATACATTCACCATGCTGTTTGCCTCAGCATCTGCAATTTGTGTAGAAACCTATACTATATTGTTTCCATAGTTTTCTATGAACCAAATACAGATGTAAGTGAGCAGATGGACCTAGACGTGTAACATCCTTTCTTATGTGTCACAGCTTGTACAGAGTATTTTGTTATCTTATTTATATATACTTATTTAGTATTTTTCAGTAGTATGATTAGCTGGTGAAAATTATTAGTGCCCCCCCCCCCGCATTTTTGACTGTGTATCTTCTGTGCCCCCCTATATATTGATCCTAGAGTCGCCACTGAGTGTGAGTGATCAAATGATCATAGGTACAAATACCCTAAGGAAACTAAAAAATGTAAAAAAATAAAAATAAAAAATCAACAAGGGGTCCTAAAATATTAAAAAAGTTTTACTTAAAATTATTTAAAAAGATAATTTTATTAAAAAGCTACATATCACACACTGTTAACAACATAAAAAAAAAAAAAAAAATCCAAATTGCTGGTTTTTATTTATCCACCTAGAAAAAGAATAAAAAAATGATCAAAATGTTGAATGTATCCAAAAACATACACCTTTGTCAAATTAAAAAATAAAACTGTTAAAATCTATATTTACCCCTCACCTATCTATCCCTGACAGCTGTTGTCATGGGTCAAGGCAGTAGATAATCTGTGCCTACAGCTCCTGAGATGTGACTGCAGTACTGACTGTACTGCGCTTCATGTTTAGTACTGTCCATACATCTGTGCAACACTCTATGAAGTAGTTAACATACATTTTTTTATTTTTATGTAAAAGTACCTTTCCACCGCCGGTTTTGCATACATGACAAGGAATAACAGTGCAATAAATCATGTGCTGCGAGTACTTTACATGGGAAGGTTGTTTATAGCTATTACAGACCTGACAGTAGCAAGCTTCATTAGGCAATAGAAGAAGTTTATCTAATTAATGTACTAAGATAACAGCAAAATCAATTTCTTCAACAATAATGTAAAGGAGAGTGTCTCCTATGCCAAGATTATATACTTGTACTGCAATAAGGAACACTAGGAGCCACTGAACTGAAATTGAAGGTATAACATTGTATGGGCTCTATATGTATTTCTAATGTACTGCCCACCCAAGGGCTCGTGTGGTGCTTAAAACCACAGTATCAGCATAACTCTTCAGTTTGGTCAAAACTGATGAATTCAGCCACTCTGTTCCCATAAAATGGACAGCAGTCGTCGTACAGATGTGTTCTTCCTTAACTTTGCTGTGGACTCAACATCTTCCAAGATATGTGGCATAAGATGACCAAAATACATGATTTTATTATACTCTGTCACAAGATGTCTATCCTATGAAAACTGGTGCAAAGGAAAACTGGCTTAGTTGCTCCTAGCAACTAATCAGATTCCGCTATTTATTTTTCAGAGCTCCTTTAGACATGTCAAAATTTTATTCCGGCCGCCTCTCGGCATGTTTGCCGTGCTGCCACCAGTCGGACCTCTGTCCCGTCCCCATTATAGTCAATGTGGCCAGAGCGGTAGTCCGGGGACATTCGTGCACTAGCGACAGCACGGATCCGACAGGCAGTTCACCCGCCGGAACAGCCTGCCGGAGTTCCTTGCCGCTAGTGTGAAAGTACCCTTAGTGTAAATTTACTTTGTTAGTATTAATGTAGCTTTAGCTCCATCTTGTATCAATTTGGGCAAACTGTTCTAGCTAGCTAGCATTTATTTCCTTGTCCCATGCAGGCTATTTTCACATTATCTACTCTTAGCAGCCTTCTTTTTCCAAGATCAACTGAAGGACAAGCAGCACATCTGTAAACATCCTTCACGCCCAAACTAATTTGGCATTGCTGGTACGTTTAGACTATTATTTAACATTAGAGGATTGTATATTCATACACATGTATATGCTGTACTGTATGCACCCTGTATTTCTTGTACATGTTTGTGTTGCATAGCTTTGTACTGTAATGTGTAATTGCTACATGTCCATTCACTATGATAAGTATTTTTTCTGTGTTGCTCAGTTTTACCCTGTCCTTGCAATAAAATTTGAAGTGAATGTTTCTCCTGTGTCAATGAATTGCTAGGAGAGAGTTTAACTTATGTCCTACACAAATAAGTAGGAAAGAATTCTGTGTGTGCCCCCCTAAGTGGCTGTGATGTGAATTGCAGCTACCATGTTGTGATAGTGTATTGAATGACGCTAGGCTCTATACCCATCTCCCCAATGCAAACCGTGAGGAAATACATTTCAGGTCTTGTCTTTGTGGCTTTCTTTAATTAGTATTTCATTTATCCAAAAAGCTGTTTCATTGTCATGACTGACAAAGCACAGCCTTCACACTAATTTTTTTGGTTATAAAATATTAAGTTCTATTTATTTATTTATTTATTTTTCATTTGCACACTATGCAAATGCACAAATGGTCTACAGTAGGTTTTATTTCATACTGCTATTAGCTACTTAAAGATAAGTGGAGAGTATAATCCCCTAATACTGTATAATCACTCCTGTGGCTGATTTTATTTAAAGCTATATGATAGTTTGTTTCTTGGTAGAGATGAGTGAATTTCTTAAAAATTTGTTTCACAGAATTTTTTGGGAAAAATTTGGTTTGATTAGAATATATTTGCGTCAAATTTAGTTAAAAAATTCTATTTTCCGGCTGCAGAGAGCCTTTTTAGTGGTGTAGAACACTGTGCCTTGCAGTAACACGCATAGGGAGTCTGCTTTGGTAGTGAAATAATACTGTGAGTCTGTATGATATGCAGATGACAGGCGTCACACTTAGAATCACTGCACACTTCATTTATTTGGGCAGTCACCGGGCCAAAACTGACCAAATAACTCAAGTATGAACTCAGCCTTACAGGTCGATGTTAGGGCCAAGAAGAAGCGCACTCCTTTTACACCGTTGGCAACTGATTCCACATAAATGTCAACAGAACCTGTTCTCATAAACGCTTATACAAGTAGAGCCCCCACGACAGAGTGGAGAGGGTGTCTGCAGTAAGTTTCTGTTGATGTGGCTGATTATTTTGCCCTTCCTCTGATCCATCAGAACAATAACCCCCAAAAAACAGATCTTGTATGTGGAGCATCCACCTTCACTCGGTCAGCATTTGGTCAGTAATCCATCAGTATTGCTAATGCCAAAAAAACTGGAGTGGATCCAAAACAGATGACACGTGAACTGAATATTTGCAATTCTTCTGTGTTTTGTACCCACTCCTTCTTTTGGCTACCAAATCATAAGCCAATTCTGATGGGACCATACAGGCCTTGCAGCTGCTACACAGAGATAATCCGTTGTGCATCTCATTTTTCCTTCCTTCTGACAGATCAGAAGAAGGGTCAAATAAATGATGATGTCAGCCAAGCCAAAAAGTAAATAGTGGCCCAATTAAATGAAGTGTGGAGGGTGGGAACAGCATAAGAAGTCCACAGAGTGGCCCAATGACAAAATATGGAGATGGCAGCAGCATGAGGAGGCCACAGAGTGGCAAGGTGACATAGTGTGGAGGTGACAGCAGCATGAGGAGACCACAGAGTGGCAAGGTGACATATTGTGGAGGGGTCAGCAGGATCAGGGGGCCACAGAGTGGCAAGGTGACATAGTGTGGAGGTGGCAGCAACATTAGGAGGCCACAGAGTGGCACAATGAGAGAATATGGAGGTGGCAGCAGCATAAGGAGACAACAGAGAGGTAAGGTTACAATATGTAGAGGTGGCAGCAGCATCAGGAGGCCACAGAGTGGCAAGGTGACACAGTGTGGAGGTGGCAGCAGCATCAGGAGGCCACAGAAAGGCACAATAAGAGAATGTGGAGGTGGCGGCAGCATCAGGAGAACAGAGTGGCACAGTGGTGTGGAGGTGGCAGCAGCATGAGGAGATAACAGAGTGGCAAGGTGACATAGTGTGGAGGTGGCAGCAGCATAAGGAGACAACAGAGTGGCAAGGTGACATAGTGTGGAGGTGGCAGCAGCAGGAGGCTACAGAGTGGCAAGGTGACATAGTGTAGAGGTGGCAGCATGAGGATACCACAAAGTGTCAAGGTAACATAGTATGGAGGTGGCAGCAGCATCAGGAGGCCACAGAATGGAAAGGTGACATAGTGTGGAGGTGGCAGCAGGATCAGGAGGCCACAGAGTGGCAAGGTGACATAGTGTGGAGGTGACAGCAGCATCAGGAGGCGACAGAGTGGCACAATGAGAGAGCGTGGAGGTGGCGAAAGCATCAGGAGGCCACAGAGTGGCACAATGACAGAGGTGGGTGGCAATACTAGTAGCCGCTGAAGATGGTGGAAGAAGGAAGGAGCACTTGGCATCAGATGTGTGGCATCCACGGGAATCAGAAAAATAGCTTAGGCAGGTAGCCACTAGCCAGAAGAAACCAATCTCTTTTGTCCAAGTGTTGGTGTGGCACCATGAATGATCTAGTCTGATGCATCAGGAATTGGTGGGTGGAAATCCTGGCTGATCCACGCCTGAATAATCTTGACAAAGGTCAGTCTCTCCACATTTTGGGTGGACAGGCGACTTCTCCTTGGGGTAGCTATGGCCCCCGCCGCACTAAACACCCGCTTTGATGCCACACTACTGGCCAGGCAGGACAGCTTTTCCAGGGCAACCTTGGCCAGTTGCGGCCCCAAATCCAGTTTGGCTGCCCAGTAGTCTAGCGGATCTTCAATGATGGCTGGCAGGGTGCACTACAAGTATGCCACCACCTGTTGGTTTAGGTTCTGCTCTATGTCTAGCTGCTGGTGAGTACTTTCTTCACTAGGTGGGTGATGAAAGCTGCTCATCAGCGACTATAGACTTAGGTTGCTGCTGATGGAGCTGGTTCTGCTCATGCCACCCCACCCATCCCCAGCAGCCAAGGCAGTGGAACGTGAGCGCAGAGGGCCCCCCGGGCAGACTTGCGAGAGGATGGACGATGGCGCATATAGGCAGCGGCCAACTGACTACATAGTATTTCTCTATAGTAATTCAGTTTGTCCTACCTCTCAGTGGGTGTAAAAAGGGCCCCCATTTTGGACCGGTAGCGAGGGTCCAACAAGGTGGAGAGCCAGAAGTCATCCCTCTGCCGAATGGTGACAATTTGGCTGTCACTCCCCAAGCAAGTGAGCATGCAGCGGGCCATTTGTGCAAGTGACACAATGTTTTTCCCGTTGTCGGCCACCATGGTTCCGATTTTCAGTTGTCGCGGAGAAAGCCATGATTCGATTTCTTGCTGATGGACACGGTGCAGTTCCTCCCCTGTGTGACTCTGTTCACCAAGGCAAACAAGGTGCAAAACAGTGTGACACCAGCCGTGCCCTGCACATGTGGTATGCTAGGAGGGGCACTTTGAATTGCCCCTGCAGTGGAGGCTTAGGACATGGTGGAGGATGAGGAGGCAGAGCCTGGACATTGTCAGTAGGACCAACAGCGTAGGCAACGTGGAGGCCGGAACCTGGCATCACCTGGCCAAGTTGCTAATGTGGTTATGCAGGAACTACATTCACCCAGTGGGCCATAGAGGACATGTATTGTCCCTGACTGTAGGTGCAGAGTCCACCACTTAGAAAGGGAGGGACTGTAGTACCAGTAACATGGACAGGAGCACTTTTCAGCTTCTGCGCCGTTGGATGAGTGCACACATACTGTTGTCTCTTGGCAATCGCTGCGGTGATCGATTGCTGACGGAATGACTGACTAGGAGTAGCAGGAGGGCGAGGAGCAGGAGCATCAGGACCAGCAGATGACAGGAAGGACAGACAGCTTTCCTTTGGCTGAGATGGTTGAGCCTTGACGGCTTGAAATCAGTTGCGTGCCACCAGGTGATGCAGCGGTTGCTGCTGCAGGCTGGACCACCACATCGGAGCCACGGTTCTTCCAGGCCACTTTATGGCAACGATGCATATGTTGACACAGAGCTGTAGTGCTAACATTGGCAATCCGGGCCACGCTTCACCTTCTGCCCACAGATTCTACATATGCCCATGTTCACCTCCTCTGACGGCTTGATAAAATAACTGCCACACCACCGAGTAGGTGATTTTACCCGAACACTATGCACTGACTGACTGCTATCGCCGCTGCCTCTGTTAACCAGTGCACTGCTACTTCCCGGACAGGTAGGCTCCTGCAAAGCGGGTGATCTACCCTAGGGCACATTTGGCTACCAACTTCCCACTGCTGCCACCCTGCTGACTCCCGGCCACGCTAGCGACTTGCTGGCTCCACTGCTGCTTCACACGCAAGCTACCACCCTCTTCTCCTGATGAGAATGATGCCCTTTCACCACCAGCTCCCAAGTGTGATCAGCTACATCATCATCATCGAGTACTGTCTGCACGTCACTGATGTCCTCCTCAACCGTGTCTGGGTCAGGAGCCTGACCGCTCGCAACACCATCTCCCTCGCCACTCTCCTCATCACTACTTGCCCGCCTACCGGAGGAAGTGACGGATGTCTTTTCCAGATATTGGCTAAGCAGTAGCTGCTGACTGTGTTCTAGTACCTTGTCCTCACTGTATAGTGGAGCTGAGCCCACAGCATACAATACTTCTCTGGCTGAGGGAACAGAAAAGGACAGTGGCAGGTTGAGAACAAGTGAGGACACAGGGCCTGCTCCCGGGGCCATGCCAACTAAGGTTTGTGTCAGAGGAACCCACCGACTCTTGGCTAGGGGGTGTCTGATGTCACTTGGGACGAAGTGGATGACCGAGTCAACCATTCAAAAACCGCTGGGTTGCTGGTCAAGACACGATCGCTAGATTACAATGGGAGCTTAGGTCTCTCGCTGCGACCCCAGCTGCCACGCCCCCTTACTCTGCTGCAACTTTTGCCTGCGCCAGAAACATTTAGGCCTCTGCCACTCCCCTGTGCAGGGCATGGCACTTCTCTGTCTGAAATACTGTTAGATCAAATAAATAAAAAAAAGGAAATTAAAACACACCAAATAAACTTTGCAATTTTCTCACTTTAGCACACAACGGCTAATAAGCCCTTGTTTTTTTTTTACACTAATACACACCAAAAAGGGTTGTAATTTTCTAACTTTACCACACAACGGCAAATACTTTTTTGTGCCAGTAATACACGCCAAAAAGGGCTTTAGAACATTTAACTGCACCGCTGAATGGAAAATAGGCCCTTATTATTTTCCACTTATACACACCACAAAAGGCTTTAGAACAGATAACTGCACCACTGAGCGGCAAATATATATATATATATAAATATTCTGCTAATACACGTCACAAAAGGCTTTACATCAAATAACTGCACGTTGAGCAGCAAATATATTTTTTATTTTTCTGCAAATAGGTGTCACAAAACGCTTTACAACAGATAACTGCACCGCTGAGTGGCAAATATATTTTTAGTTTTAAGCTAATACACGCCACAAAAGGCTTTGGAACAGATAACTGCGCCGCTTAGTGGAGAATATATTTTTTCTTTTTAAGGTAATACACGCCACAAAAGGCTTTAGAACAGATAACTGCACCGCTGAGTGGCAAATTTTTTTTTATTTTTCCACTAATACGTGTCACAAAAGGCTTTAGAACACATTACTGCACCGCTGAGTGCCAAATATTTTTCTTCTTTTTACGCTAATACATGCCACAAATAGAGATGGCCTTGCGGTTCGCCCGGTGGTCGTTTCGCGGCGAACTTTGCGTGTTCGCGATTTGATGAAAATGCGAACATATGGAGATATTTGCACCCGCCATATTCTTTTACATTGTGAAGTACTTTGACCCATGACACATCCATCAGGTGGTACAGGACAGCCAATTGAGACGTTTCAGCACATGGACATACCACCTACCTAATAAATAAACCTGACCTGGCCGCCATTTTACATTCAGTGTTTTGCCAGTGTAGGGAGAGGTTGCTGTGTGGAGCAGGGACAGGCTGTTAGGGACACCAAACGCTAGCTAATAGGCCCACAAAAGTCTTTTTACGGACTGGTATAGGTGTGCTATCGATAGGTTTGATACACAAAGTGGTGCGATATACTTATAATATACTTTTATAATGAGTCATAAACACCTAGATCTATATAGTGATCACTTGGAAGTCAGGGGCCTAGGGGCTTAGTAGGGACATTTTTATATAGGGTAAGGTTCCGGACGGGGTCGCTTTTATCAGGGCGGGTGGTCTGTTTTTTAGTCTATCAGGGCCAGAATAGCACACACCTGTAGGGCAATATCAGGGATAGTTATTGGCCCACCCTGTCCTTCAATACCACATCATTATCTAACCCAGGGATAGATGGTTTTTGCTTTCCCTCCGGGATTCATAAATGTGCACTGGAACCCCCAAGATTGTGGTAGGACATATGGTTTCTGATTTGGTGCTGCCGAGCGCTTGTTATTGCCTACCACATCTATGCTTTTTGCTTAACTTTAATAATTGTATTTCTTTTCATTTTGAGGGATATCTTTTCCATTCACACGTCTGCAAAATGGGTCCGCATCCGTTCCGCAATTTTGCGGAACGGGTGCAGACCCATTCATTTTCAATGGGGCCAGAATGTGCTGTCCACATCCGCATTTGCAGATCCGCACTTCCGCAACTGTGCTTCCGTTTCGGAAAAAAAAATAGACCATGTCCTATTCTTGTCTGCAATTGCAGACAAGATTAGGCATTTTCTACAGTCCTGATCAAAAGTTTAAGACCACTATAAAAATGGCAAAAAATAACATTTAGCATGGCAGGATCTTAACAAGGTTCCAAGTAGAGCTTCAACATGCAACAAGAAGAAATGGGAGTGAAATAAAACATTTTTTGAGCATTCAATTTAATGAAAACAACGAATAAACTGAAACAGGCTGTTTTTCAGCTGATCAAAAGTTTAGGACCACACCTCCAAAAAAACGAACCCCCCCCCCAAAACAGAAATCCAACTTCCAAACATGAACTCCGTAATGAGTAGCTCCGCCGTTATTGTTTATCACTTTATCACTTTTTTACTTTGCCATCACAACGTCTGATTACCTGACAGAAAATAACAATGAATCCACATCTTTGCACAGATTTAGCCTTTTAAAGGCATGTGGTCCTAAAATTTGGATCAGCTGAAAAACAGCCTGTTTCAGTTTAATCATTATTTTCAATTAATTGAATGCTCAAAAAATGTTTTGTCTCACTCCCATTTCTTCTTGTTGCATGTTGAAGCTCTACTTGGAACCTTGTTAAGATCCAACAATGTAAAATATGATTTTTTGCCATTTTTCAAGTGGTCTTAAACTTTTGATCAGGACTATATTATAGTGCCGGCGATGTGCGGTCCGCAAATTGCGGAATGCACATTGCCGGTGTCCGTGTTTTGCGGATCCACAAAACACTTACGGACGTGAAAATGGACCCTCATAGTAACATTATTAAAGGTTAAGTTTTATCTTTATGTATATTCTAATGGATTGCCTTCCTTTTACAATGTTATAATATACTTTCTATGTTAGAAAGTATATTATTGTGCGACAGTTGTGTGCGGTTCTGCTGTGATACTACAGGTATAAAGAGGGACAAGCGTTATTGGAACAAATTATTTCTACTGGTGTGATATACCAGTCATCCCCCAAAAAACTGATTGAAGCGGGGTGTTATATACCAATAATATACTTTCTTTATAGTGCATTTGGGTACTGTATAGTGCATTTGCGCATGCGCGTACGCGAAAATTATATTGCCGATATTTAGCATTGAAAAAATAATGAATGGAGATCGCAAATTCGAATAATACACCTGGTATGTCACTGTGCATGTTGTGGGACTATTTGTGCACTTCTAGTAATTATTTCTTGGCTGCAAATATGAGCTGAAGGTTTTTCAGGTTCGCCTGCTATTAAAATGAATAAGACCCGCCGCAAACTTGCGGTTCGCGTCCATCACTAGCCACAAAAGGCTTTATAACAGATAACTGCAGTGCTGAGCGGCAAATATATTTTTTCTTTTTAAGCTAATATACGCAACAAAAGGCTTTAGAACAGATAACTGTGCCGCTGAGCGGCAAATATATTTTTCTTTTTACACTCATACATGCCACAAAAGGCTTTAGAACATATAACTGCACCGCTGAGCATCAAATATATTTTTCTTTTTATGCTAATACTTGCCACAAAAGGCTTTAGAACACATAACTGTACCGCTGAGTGGCAAATATATTTATATTTTTTTACGCTAATACACGCCACAAAAGACTTTACAACAGATAACTGCACTGCTAAGAGGCAAATATATTTTTTCTTTTAAGGCTAATACATGCCACAAAAGGCTATAGAACAGATAACTGCTCCGCTGAGTGCCAAATATTTTTCTTCTTTTTACGCTAATACACGCCACAAAAGGCTTTACAACAGATAACTGCAGCGCTGAGCGGCAAATATATTTTTCTTTTTACGCTCATACATGCCACAAAAGGCTTTAGAACAGAAAACTGCACAGCTGAGTGGCAAATATATTTTTTCTTTTTACTCTACTACACGTCACAAAAGGCTTTTTTCAACAAATAACTGCACCACTGTGAGGCAAATATGTTTTTTCTTTTTCCGCTAATAGGCATCACAAAAGCTTTAGAACAGATAACTGCACCGCTGAGCGGCAAATATATTTTTCTTTTTATTCTAATACACGCCACAAAAGGCTTTAGAACACATAACTGCACAGCTAAGTGGCAAATATATATATTTTTCTTTCTACGCTAAACACGCCACAAAATGCTTTACAACAGATAACTGCACATCTGAGAGGCAAATTTACACTCACCTAAAGAATTATTAGGAACACCATACTAATACGATGTTGGACCCCCTTTTGCCTTCAGAACTGCCTTAATTCTACGTGGCATTGATTCAACAAGGTGCTGATAGCATTCTTTAGAAATGTTGGCCCATATTGATAGGATAGCATCTTGCAGTTGATGGAGATTTGAGGAATGCACATCCAGGGCACGAAGCTCCCGTTCCACCACATCCCAAAGATGCTCTATTGGGTTGAGATCTGGTGACTGTGGGGGCCATTTTAGTACAGTGAACTCATTGTCATGTTCAAGAAACCAATTTGAAATGATTCGAGTTTTGTGACATGGTGCATTATCCTGCTGGAAGTAGCCATCAGAGGATGGGTACATGGTGGTCATGAAGGGATGGACATGGTCAGAAACAATGCTCAGGTAGCCCGTGGCATTTAAACGATGGCCAATTGGCACTAAGGGGCCTAAAGTGTGCCCAGAAAACATCCCCCACACCATTACACCACCACCACCAGCCTGCACAGTGGTAACAAGGCATGATGGATACATGTTCTCATTCTGTTTACGCCAAATTCGGACTCTACCATTTGAATTTCTCAACAGAAATCGAGACTCATCAGACCAGGCAACATTTTTCCAGTCTTCAACAGTCCAATTTTGGTGAGCTCGTGCAAATTGTAGCCTCTTTTTCCTATTTGTAGTGGAGATGAGTGGTACCCGGTGGGGTCTTCTGCTGTTGTAGCCCATCCGCCTCAAGGTTGTGCGTGTTGTGGCTTCACAAATGCTTTGCTGCATACCTCGGTTGTAACGAGTGGTTATTTCGGTCAATGTTGCTCTTCTATCAGCTTGAATCAGTCGGCCCATTCTCCTCTGACCTCTAGCATCAACAAGGCATTTTCGCCCACAGGACTGCCGCATACTGGATGTTTTTCCCTTTTCACACCATTCTTTGTAAACCCTAGAAATGGTTGTGTGTGAAAATCCCAGTAACTTAGCAGATTGTGAAATACTCAGACCGGCCCGTCTGGCACCAACAACCATGCCACGCTCAAAATTGCTTAATTCACCTTTCTTTCCCATTCTGACATTCAGTTTGGAGCTCAGGAGATTGTTTGGACCAGGACCACAACCCTACATGCATTGAAGCAACTGCCATGTGATTGGTTGACTAGATAATCGCAATAATGAGAAATAGAACAGGTGTTCCTAATAATTCTTTAGGTGAGTGTATATTTTCTTTTAAGGCTAATATATGCGACAAAAGGCTTTAGAACAGATAACTGCACCGCTGAGTGCCAAATATTTTTCTTTTTTTTACGCTAATACATGCCACAAAAGGCTTTACAACAGATAACTGCAGCGCTGAGTGTCAAATATATATATATTTTTTACACTAATACACGTCACAAAAGGCTTTAGAACGGGGGCGGAGCTAGCGCCTGAACTGAATGGAAGCATCCGGTTAGAGCTCCTGCTTTCAACCTGCTGAGGGAACGGCTATCTTTAACACAGAGAGCTCAAAATGGTCAAATATGGTGGCCAGAAGCAGTGTGACCAAGCTGCACAAGCTAAATATTCGCCAGCGGTCTCAGACATGACGAAATATCTAAAGAAGCGGCAGGCAGCAGGCAGCCGGCCCGGCCAAAGAATCCAAGATGGCCGCGGCTCCCGGCGGCGCTCCACGAGGCCGCACTACAAGCGTCTCTGAAGGTGAGGAAGACGCGGAGGAAGAGGGTGAGTCCCGCAACCTCCCGGTGTCACGTAGCTTCATTAAGCAAGCTTTAGAGGAGGCAATGCACCCGGTAATCTCGAAACTACAGGAGGTGGCTCAGGACATTCAGCAGATAGGCCACAGAGTGGATGCGCTAGAAACTGCGCACGCAGCGACGCTTGACCACAGCGCTGCAGTCACTAAATCGTTATCTGCCTGTCAGTTTCACTTTAATCAGTTATATTCCTCCCTGGAAGACCAGGAGAATAGAGGAAGGCGTAATAACCTCCGGTTTAGAGGGATCCCTGAGACGATCTCCACCTCAGACATTCCGAACGCCATTACAAAAATAGTCACTTCCTTGCTGGGAGAATTTGATCCAGCCATGCTGATAATAGAACGGGCACACAGAGCTTTACACCCTCGTCCTAAGGACACTGATCCCCCCAGAGACGTGATATGTCGTTTCCTGAACTACCAGGATAAGGAAGCAATATTGAAAGCTGCCAGAATTGCACCATCGATTCTCCTGGAGGAGTCGCAGATACAGATATATCAAGACTTATCACCATCTACCCTGCAAAAAAGGCGATTTTTGAGGCCCCTTACGTCATTGCTTAAGGAAAAGAAGATCCTCTACAGATGGTCCTTTCCGTTTGGGCTGTCCTTCCTAGCTGATGGAAAAAGGATCACGATATCATCCTCCTCGACTTATCGGAAGCTTATATAGCTTTGGACTCTCCTCCTCTGAACATCCAGAAGATATTTCAACTCTACCAGCTTTACCTGTCCCCCAGCCTTGGGAGACTACTACAACACCGAAGAAGATGAGGTCCAAGAAGTCCAGAGATGTCTCAACGCCAAAAAAGACCCACTTCTCACAGGATAGCTCCTGAACTCTTGGTGTCATTTGTCTTTGACTTTTCTTCTTCTATTCTCCTACTGTCCTGTCAGTCCCTCTCTATTTGTAGTCCGCTATACTGTTATTTTAATCCAGCTTTAATGTCACCTTCCTTTTACAGATTTGATCTATGCTTTTGTCTCTTATGATTTTATGTTTTATATTTTAGGCCGGTTCCCTCCCTGATGCAGGTTACTTGTGAACTTGTTTCACTCTCCCCCTACCCCATTTGATAGTTGCTGTACGTGCGACTTCACATGTTGTTGTTATACCACTTAGTGTGGTCTCAGGTTTCTGTTTATATGTTATTATGGTATAACTCAGGGCCTATAGATTCTATTATGCTCATTATGCATCGCTATGCTTTGTATGATATTATGGTCAAGAAATGTCTGAACTAGTAATTGTCTCTTATAATGTGAAGGGATTAAGGTCCCCCTCTAAACGCAGTCAAATCTTTTCTCTCCTCTGGAAGGAAAAAAGTGCAGTGATTTTCCTACAAGAAACTCATTTTAAGCAGGATAACTTTCCAAACCTATCATTCACTAAATACCCTACTTGGTATCATTGTGGCGCAGATGGGGCGGCGTCTAGAGGGGTCAGCATTGGTTTTAGGCGTAACACCCCATTCACCTATCTGAGTCATGTTCAAGACCCAGAGGGCCGTTACATTATATTAAAAGGAAAAATCGGTCAAACCTTGTACACTTTTGTTAATGCCTACGCCCCTAATGCTGACCAAACTAGATGGATTGCCAGCCTTCTATCTTTAGTTGAGAAACATAGGGAAGGTATATTAATATTAGCGGGAGATTTGAATATGCCTCTTAATCCCCTTTTGGATACGTCTTCAAGAAAATCAGCTCTCCCCTCTAAGGCAATCAAAGCTACTCTGGCTAGAATGTTCAAACTTGGTTTGGTTGATGTGTGGAGATGTCTTAATCCTACTAATATTGACTACTCTTTTTTTTCTGCAGCCAACAACTCATATAGCAGAATTGATTATGTATTAATCTCCAAAGAACACTTGCAACTTTGCTCTTCGGCGAAAATAGGGTCCATGACGCTATCAGACCATTCACCAGTCTTCTGCTCCATCCGCCCTTCACAAGGTATGGGTAAGAAATCTGGTTGGAGGTTCAACGAGTCCATCTTGGAAAATGCCAAACATAAGAATAAAATACTTTCCCTCCTAAAGGAATACTTCCAAATTAATCATACTTCTGACATTTCCCCAAATACCCTATGGGATGCCCATAAAGCCTATATAAGGGGACAATTGATAAGCCTATGCTCTTATCTGAAGAAAGAGGCCAACAAAAAAATAGACTCCCTTCTTTCCAGGATTAATAACTTAGAGAAGACTCATAAAATGTCTTTATTGCAACTTCACTTATCTGAACTTATTTTACTCAAAACAGAGCTTAAAAATTTACTAAATGAGCGCTCTGCGAAGTATTTTTTAAGCTCTCAGCAAAAAATTTTTGCTCATGGCGATAAAGCAACAAAGTTTCAGATGCAACGGATTAAACGTAGGAAATTGAATGGCTTTATACATAAAATTACATCTCCAACAGGTTCAATGTTGCTCAAAACAGAAG
Source organism: Bufo gargarizans (assembly GCF_014858855.1). Classification (NCBI taxonomy): domain Eukaryota; kingdom Metazoa; phylum Chordata; class Amphibia; order Anura; family Bufonidae; genus Bufo; species Bufo gargarizans. The sequence continues at coordinate 77,066,114 of NC_058080.1, forward strand.
AAATAGCAGAACAGTTTAAGTTGTATTATGAGTCCCTGTATAATCTCCCCCCCCCCCCCCCCCCATCTTCCTGATCCTGGACTGGATAAGGAACAAAATATCTCTTCCTTTCTTAGCTCGCTTCATCTCCCTATCCTTACAAATAACCAACATGACCAGCTGGCTGCTCCGTTTACTATAGCGGACATTCAAGAAGCACTTAATTCATCCCCGACCGGGAAATGCCCCGGACCGGATGGTTTACCTCTGTCCTATTATAAAGCTTATTCCGAAGTCCTGTTTCCCCACCTACTTCCAATATGCAATAATGCTCTGCACAACTCCCCTGTGTCATCCGATATGTCTAGAGCTACGATAACAATTATTCCCAAACCAGGTAAGGATCATTCCATCTGCTCAAATTACCGTCCCATATCTTTGCTTAACACTGACCTTAAACTATTGGCCAAAATGTTGGCTACTAGACTGCAAAAACTACTCCCCTTCCTGATCCATCCAGACCAGGTCGGATTTGTTAAGGGAAGAGAGGGTAAGGACAATGTTATGAAAGTTCTAAATGCATTGTACTTCTCCTCTTTTAAAAAAATACCCATAGTTCTCTTAGGTACCGATGCCGAGAAGGCGTTTGACAGAATAGACTGGCTATATATTAGTCTTACGCTAGCCAAATTTAATATCCCTGTTCAATTCTCAAATGCAATCAGGGCTATGTATCACTCCTCCTCGGCATCGGTACTAGTTAATGATACCCTGTCTCCCTGTTTCAGTATAAGGAATGGCACAAGACAGGGCTGTCCCCTGTCCCCGCTTATTTTCGTATTGGTTATGGAGACGCTTTTACAATCCCTGAGACAGCAAAGAGATATTATAGGACTTAAAGTGGGAAGTCAGGAAATCAAATTAGCTGCATTTGCTGATGACCTCTTGATCTGCACAACCAATCCGAAAAAATCTCTTCCTGCTATCCTATCGTTGTTGGACTTATTTGGGTCACTCTCTAATTTCAAGGTAAACCCTGCTAAATCTCAACTCATTCATAGTGGGTTCCCCCCCTCAACAATTAGAATTCTTAAGCTCCAATCTCCCTTTAACTGGTCCACACAAAGGTTGACGTACCTGGGAGTGAACATATCCCCTAATACTAAAGACTTATACAAACTAAACTTTATTCCTCTTTTAAAGTCGGTTATTGACCAGATGGACTCGTTGGACCTCCCTTTTCTGTCTTGGTTTGGCAGAAAGAATATGGTATCGGCATTGATTCTACCCAAATTGACATATGTCATGCAGGTTCTGCCTATCAAGATACCGAAATCCTTCTTTAATAGATTTAACAAAGCAGTACGTCATTTTATTTGGAAGGGGCGCAGACCGAGAATTGCATTGGACACTCTCACCAAACCAAAGGAGCTAGGTGGGATTAATCTCCCAGATCCTGAAATATACATGAAAGCCATACATCTAGCCAGAGTAGTAGATTGGATTAGAGCTCCCCCCCCATAAATTTTGGGTTCAGATGGAAAATAGCTTTCTCCCCTCCAATCCCAGAGCTGTTCTGCTTGCTGGGAAATCCTTTCCCCCAACTTCTCAAATCCAAAACCCTATGATAAGATGCTCATTGGCAGTTTGGGAATGGTTCTCCTCTAGTGGTATAATGCTTACCACTCCTTCCTCACTTCTGACTTTGGGAGATGTCATTGATTTAGCACCCTTGGATTTAAAAGAGACTTGTAGCCCTGTGGTTAGGCAGTCTAACTTACTCATATCAGATATCCTAAAAGAGCACGATACCTTCCCCCCCCCCCCCCTTCCTCTCCTTTTTACCAACTTGAAAGGATCTATGTCTCTTTCATTTGTACACAAATATATACTATCTGAAATGGCTTCGGCGGAGAGCCTTCCTAAGGTGACACCTCTGTTCCCATGGTTTGAAGGGCTAATTGGATCTAAACAAGCGCCTAATAGATTAATTTCATTCATATACAAAAGGATCAAGTCACCGGTGACTGACATTACACCAGCTATAGTGAGAGTTTGGGAAAAAGATCTCAATCGATCCCTAACCCCCACTGAAATCAAGACTATGTTTTCTGTTCCACATAAAATTTCAAGGTGCGTGCGTGTTCAGGAAAATGGGTACAAGATTATGATGCGGTGGTACAAAACTCCAGAAAATATTGCACAATACTTTTCTAGTGTTTCCGACTCCTGTTGGAGATGCAAAACCTCCAAGGGCACTTTCTACCACATATGGTGGGAATGTCCAACTATTCAATCATGGTGGCATTCCATAATATTTAAATGTAATAAGATTTGTGGCACTTCTTTGGTATGTTCTCCTGAACTGACTCTCCTTGGCCTGGGGCTGGATGGGATCCACAAGAAGGTCCAGTCCTTATTACTTATACTATTAGCTGCATCTAGAATTTTAGTTGCTGCCGCCTGGCTTTCTACAGAGGCCCCTGATGAGGCTAAATGGACACAAAAGGTGGACCAACTGTATAGATTAGAGGAACTCTCTCATTGGGAAACCCGCACTAGAAGCACCTTCCTGGACATGTGGGCTCCTTGGAAGACGTTTAGGGGCCTTCCTTGATTTTTACTTGCTTATTTTTTCTAGCTTTCTTTTCTCATTATTACCATTTTACCCTTTCTCTATTGTATAGGGCAAATAACTGACTTAGTACCGTACCCTGTTGCTGCATCAAGTGAGCTATAACGTATATTTGTATCTTACCTGATTTATACCATTTGTTTTGTTCATGTTTTCTCCACTTCCCTTTCCCCATTTATGTTAATTTATGGCACTGCTTACTGATTTGCTGTGTTATGATGTGCTGGTATGACTTAATACCGTATATTTATATTTTTGTACTTTCATATTGGCGCTACTTTCCCGCCATTGTCATCTATCTTTGATATTATTTGAAAAACAATAAAAATTGTTAATAAAAAAAAATAAAAATACACGTCACAAAAGGCTTTAGAACAGATAACTGCACTGCTGAGCAGCAAATATATATATATATATATTTTTTTTACACTAATACACGCCATAAAAGGCTTTAGAACAGATAACTGCAACGCTAAGGCCCCTTTCACACGGGCGAGTTTTCCGTGCGGGTGCGAAGCGTGAAGTGAACGCGTTGCACCCGCACTGAATCCTGACCCATTCATTTCTATGGGGCTGTGCACATGAGCGGTGATTTTGACGCATCACTTGTGCGTTGAGTGAAAATCGCAGCATGCTCTATATTGTGCGATTTTCACGCGACGCAGGCCCCATAGAAGTGAATGGGGTGCGTGAAAATCGCATAGCATCCGCAAGCAAGTGCGGATGCGGTGCGATTTTTCACGCATGGTTGCTAGGTGACAGTCTATTCACTGTATTATTTTCCCTTATAACATGGTTATAAGGGAAAATAATAGCATTCTGAATACAGAATGCATAGTAAACTAGCGATGGAAGGGTTAAAACAAAATAAAAAATTGTTTAACTCACCTTAGTCCACTTGATCGCGGCCGGGCATCTGTCTTTTGTTGAATAGGACCTGTGGTGAGCATTGCAATAATTACAGGACCTTTGATGACGTCACTCCGGTCATCACATGGTATACGTCACATGATCTTGTACCATGTGATGACCGGAGTGACGTCATCAAAGGTCCTGTAATTATTGCAATGCTCATCACAGGTCCTATTCAACAAAAGACAGATGCCGGGCCGCGATCAAGTGGACTAAGGTGAGTTAAACCATTTTTTATTTTGTTTTAACCCTTCCATCGCTAGTTTACTATGCATTCTGTATTCAGAATGCTATTATTTTCCCTTATAACCATGTTATAAGGGAAAATAATACAATCTTCAGAACATCAATCCCAAGCCCGAACTTCTGTGAAGAAGTTCGGGTTTGGGTACCAAACATGCGCGATTTTTCTCACGCGAGTGCAAAACGCATGACAATGTTTTGCACTCGCGCAGAAAAATCGCGCATTTTCCCGCAACGCACCCGCCTCTTATCCGGGCCAAAAATATGACGCCCGTGTGAAAGAGGCCTAAGTTTCAAATATATTATTTTCCTTTTACGCTAAAACACGCCACAAAAGGCTTTACAACAGATTAGTGTTGGGCGCAAATATTCAAATATTAATTGCGAATATCAGAACTACGAGAATTTGCGAATATTTAGAATATAGTAATAAATATTCGTAATTTCGAATATTCTAGATTTTTTTTTTCATCAGTAACCTCCCTTCTTGCTTGTGGGCCAATGAGAAGGCTGCAATGTCTTTGTCTGAGCTTAGCAACCTCCCTAGCAACCAATAGGAAAGTTGCCTACCCCTTACTATATAAGAACCTCCCCAGCAGCCATTTTCAGCAGTTTTTAAAGTTCTGAGAGAGAGACAGCAGTGTCATTGCTGGGCTTTGTGCTTTCCATACTACATTAGATAGTTAGTTAGCTTATATATATAATACAGATAGTTAGTGGGAGATAGTCAGTGTACGTTATATCCTGATATAGTATAGATATTGCAGTGCAGTGTGTTAGGTAGTGAGGTTCTGCTGTCCAAGCCATGCAGACCTGCTAAAATGTGGCGTCACATATTGTGCCAAAATATTTGCATCATTCATGCTAATTAGTGCAATCGCCAATATATTGGAGCACTCTAACTGCTTATAAAGCCATTTTTAATGTTCTGTCGTGCCAACCATTTTCACCAGTCTCAGAAAACTTTTAGCAGCGTGGAAAATGTAGCAAAAGTGACCCGCCTGTATTTCTCATGCATTACTCGAATATTGCATTGCCGATTTTTTGCAATCAAGAAAATAATCTTGAATTCGAGAATATATAACGAATATTCGCCCATATGACGAATATTTAGCCTCTGACACTCATCACAACAACAGATACCTGCACTTTGCAATTCACCAGACAATGGCTAATAAGCCCTTTTTTCCTACTAATACAAGCCAAAAAATGCTTTAGAACATACAGGTGAAAATCGAAAAATTTGAATATCGTGCAAAGTTCATTTATTTCAGTAATTCAACTGAAAAGGTGAAACTAACATATGTGATAGACTCATTACATGCAAAGCGAAATATTTTTCAAGCCTTTATTTGTTATAATTTGGATGGTTATGGCTTACAGATTATAAAAACCCCAAAATCACAATTTTTAGGTACCCTTTGCTCAGGGGGTATGGACTAATTAGCTGACTAGAGTGTGACACTTTGAGCCTAGAATATTGAACCTTTTCACAAAATTAAAATTTTAAGCTGCATTAATGCAATTTATTTTTATTTGCATTACTGAAATAAATGGACTTTTGTACAATATAAAATTTTTTCGAGTTTCACCTGTATAACTGCACAACACAAGGGCAAATGAGACGTAGAAATTAGTGATGGACGACCATTGTCCGGGATGGTTCGCGAATGCGCGTTCATGCTCAAATGTTCGTGAACTGTGTGTTCGCAGCAGGCCCCATAGACTTGAATGGCAGGCGAACCTGAAAAACCTTCAGGTCATATTTGCAGCCACCAAATAATTACTAGAAGTGCACAAATAGTCCCACAACATGGACAGTGACATACCAGATGTATTATTCAAATTTTCGATCTCCATTCATCATTTTTTTCAATGAAAATATCAGCAATGTAATTTTGGCATATGCGCATGCGCAAAATAGGTGCGGCATACTACAGCAACTGGTTTCCACCAGACCAAAGTTGGATGGATCAGAAAAGATGGTTGGCAACTATTTTCGCAATGTGGAGGAAGAACTTCTCACTGTAAGTAATGCATGTTAGAACAATTGCTGTATATACAGATTAAGTGTTTAAAAAAAAGTGCCATTGCGAAAATCCCTAATAATGCAACTTCACATTTTATAAGGTCTCATGAGATATTAGTGATTGGTGCACTAAGTATTGTTGTGAGAACTTGTGACATCACACCAATTTTTTGGGGGGAAACTGGTGAATCACACCAGTAGAAATAATTGGTTCGAATAGCGTTTGTCACTCTGTTTAGATGCGTTAACGCAGCAAAACCGCAAACAAATGCTGCACTACCCAAATGCACTCTATAAATATTATATTATTGGTATGTAACACCCCTGCTTCAATCAGTTTTTTTGGGGGGGCAACTGGTAAATCACACAAGCAGAAATTATTTGTTCCAATAGTGTTTGGCACTCTGTGAAGCTGCAGTATCGCAGCAGAACAGCTGCACAATACAATTACACTGTAATATATTTTCTATGTTAGAAAGTATATTATAAATATAATACACCCCTCAGTATATCACACCCATAGATAGCACACCTATACCAGTCCTTAAAAGGACTTTTGTGGCCCTTTTAGCTAGCGTTTGGTGTCTCTAACAGTCTGTCCCTGTTCCACACAGCAACCTCTGCCTGCACAGCCAAAAGACTGAATGTAAAATGGAGACCAGATCAGGCTTATTTATAAGGTAGGGGGTATGTCAATGTGCTGAAATATCTTAATTGGCTGTCCTGTACCACCTCATGGATGTCTCATGGATCAAGGTTCTTCACAATGTAAAAGAATATGGCGTTTGAGAATATCGCCATATGTTTGCATGTTCGGCGAATCGAGAACGTGCAAAGTTCGCCGCGAAACGACCGCTGGGCGAACCGCAAGGCCATCTCTAGTAGAAATATTTCCTTGTAATAAACCCCATTAATGCCTGTGTTAAACAGCACTTGCACCCTAATAAGAACGGTTTTCTGGAATTGCAGAGTTATATAATGGCAATTAGTATCCCCAGTCAGTGATGTAAGGTGTAATAGGAATGTTTCTATTACCCAGGCTGTAACCTCCCCTACTGAACCCTGTTTAACATAAATCCTGTGGAATGATTCTCTCTGTCCTTTTCCTACACCTTGAATAATCTTTCCCTGCACTTGCAAATCTTTTTGCACAATGACGTTTTTTCTAACACTGTCCCTAGCGCCTGCATACGTCTCTCCCTGCTCTACATACACTGGTAAATGGCAGAATCTAAGATGGCTGCCGCTATTTATAGGGCTGTGACATCACAGGGCTGGCTGGCTGCTGATTGGCTGCATGCATGGCATTATTGGTGGTCCCGCCTTCCAAGAGTTCCTTTCTCCATGTCCTCACATTTTAGGAAAAAATGTGATTCGTTACTACGATTCTCGAGGAAATGTAGCTTTAGTGCAAATTGCATTTTTCCTGAAATTCGGATCGAATTCCACTTTGTCAGCTTCACACTGGACTGAAATACTAAACATTTTTGCCATGGATTTGTGTGCAGTAAATCTGCAGCATTTAAAAAAAACCTCCACTGTGGATAAGACTTTAACTTTAATTTTGTTATTCAACAGGACAACGACCCCAAACATACAGCCAATGTCATTAAGAACTATCTGCAGCGTAAAGAAGAATAAGGAGTCCTGGAAGTGATAATATGAGCCCCACAGAGCCTTGATCTAAACACCATCAAATTTGTCCGGGATTACATGAAGAAACAGTGAGATTTGAGCAAGCCTACAACCACAGAAGATCTGTGGTTAGTTCCCTGAGATGTTTAAAACAACCTACTTGCCAAGTTCCTTCAAAAACTGTGGGCAAGTGTAGGGTACTTATAAGGGCAGCATATTGGAGTTTGGCAACTTGGAGTTTGTATGTTCTCCCTGTGCTTGTGTGGGCTTCCTCTAGGTACCCTAATATCCTCCAAAGACAGGATAGGACCTTCTTTTCCGTCCAGGATAACGGAAACCAGACAGAAACGTTATTTTTGGCCATAGAACTCTATTATGACTGATCAAAACTGAATGCTTCTAAAGATTTCCGTTTTGAATTCCGTCTCACAATTCCGTTACTGTATTTTCCATTAAAAGCATGTTATAATGGAAAGCTATAACGGAATTGAAAACACCAATGTGAACCCCCTAACTGAAAATGAGGGTTATTTTCCATCTCTGCCAGTGCAAGCTTACTTTTTAGTTTCTGAGTATTCCCTCTTTTCCGTTTTTCTTATTTGTGTTCTATTAGGATGGTATAGTCAGCTAAAACAGGGTAAAGGTGCCACCTGGAATCGGGAAGAAAGGACATTTCTCTCTGTACATGTCAATGTCTTCCCAGGAAATCATAAATGATTCACGGCATGGCTCATTGTTCTTAATGTCGCTCAGCTAAGTGTAAAAGAATGGATCTCACTATATAACACTTTATAATTTCTAACACTCACACAATCAAGTATTTAATGATTTATAGCTAAGCTGCAGTGAGTTCACTATGCACAAAACGCCAGGAAACTTCAATGCTGTAATGATGAGAATTTAAAGAGAAAGTCCCACAGTCCGATTTCAAATTTGTCGTGTGATAACAAGTTTGATATATGAACTTTGTCTCTTATAGTGTATTTGGCATTGTAGTCTTGCTGCATCAAAATGACAAGAGCCTCTGATGACTTCTGCTGTATTGTACGGGGATCCTTTTATTTCCATTATCTAACACTCAGCCTGCGGGTTTCTGCTTACCCTTATTCACCGTCAGACTTAAAGAAACTGTCCCTGTCACGTACATTCTCAGAAGCAGATATACACTACGTGCAGAATTATTAGGCAAATGAGTATTTTGACCACATCATCCTCTTTATGCATGTTGTCTTACTCCAAGCTGTATAGGCTCAAAAGCCTACTACCAATTAAGCATATTAGGTGATGTGCATCTCTGTAATGAGAAGGGGTGTGGTCTAATGACATCAACACCCTATATCAGGTGTGCATAATTATTAGGCAACTTCCTTTCCTTTGGCAAAATGGGTCAAAAGAAGGACTTGACAGGCTCAGAAAAGTCAAAAATAGTGAGATATCTTGCAGAGGGATGCAGCACTCTTAAAATTGCAAAGCTTCTGAGTGATCATCGAACAATCAAGCGTTTCATTCAAAATAGTCAACAGGGTCGCAAGAAGCGTGTGGAAAAACCAAGGCGCAAAATAACTGCCCATGAACTGAGAAAAGTCAAGCGTGCAGCTGCCAAGATGCCACTTGCCACCAGTTTGGCCATATTTCAGAGCTGCAACATCACTGGAGTTCCCAAAAGCACAAGGTGTGCAATACTCAGAGACATGGCCAAGGTAAGAAAGGCTGAAAGACGACCACCACTGAACAAGACACACAAGCTGAACGTCAAGACTGGGCCAAGAAATATCTCAAGACTGATTTTTCTAAGGTTTTATGGACTGATGAAATGAGAGTGAGTCTTGATGGGCCAGATGGCTGGATTGGTAAAGGGCAGAGAGCTCCAGTCAGACTCAGACGCCAGCAAGGTGGAGGTGGAGTACTGGTTTGGGCTGGTATCATCAAAGATGAGCTTGTGGGGCCTTTTTGGGTTGAGGATGGAGTCAAGCTCAACTGCCAGTCCTACTGCCAGTTTCTGGAAGACACCTTCTTCAAGCAGTGGTACAGGAAGAAGTCTGCAAGGTAAGAAAAACATGATTTTCATGCAGGACAATGCTCCATCACACGCGTCCAAGTACTCCACAGCGTGGCTGGCAAGAAAGGGTATAAAAGAAGAAAATCTAATGACATGGCCTCCTTGTTCACCTGATCTGAACCCCATTGAGAACCTGTGGTCCATCATCAAATGTGAGATTTACAAGGAGGAAAAACAGTAGACCTCTCTGAACAGTGTCTGGGAGGCTGTGGTTGCTGCTGCACGCAATGTTGATGGTGAACAGATCAAAACACTGACAGAATCCATGGATGGCAGGCTTTTGAGTGTCCTTGCAAAGAAAGGTGGCTATATTGGTCACTGATTTGTTTTTGTTTTGTTTTTGAATGTCAGAAATGTATATTTGTGAATGTTGAGATGTTATATTGGTTTCACTGGTAAAAATAAATAATTGAAATGAGTATATATTTGTTTTTTGTTAAGTTGCCTAATAATTATGTACAGTAATAGTCACCTGCACACACAGATATCCCCCTAAAATAGCTAAAACTAAAAACAAACTAAAAACTACTTCCAAAAATATTCAGCTTTGATATTAATGAGTTTTTTGGGTTCATTGAGAACATGGTTGTTGTTCAATAATAAAATTAATCCTCAAAAATACAACTTGCCTAATAATTCTGCACTCCCTGTATATGACAAGGTTATCTCTAGTGATGGACTAACATCGGCCGGGACGGTTCGCAAACTTGATCAAATGTTCGCGAACCGCAAGTTCACGGCGGCCCCATTCACTTTAATGGCAGGCGAACCTGAAAAACCTTCAGCTCATATTTGCAGCCACCAAATACTTAGTAGAAGTGCACAAATAGACCCACAACATGACAGTGACATACTAGAGGGGGATCAATGACAAAATTTCCCCCCCAAAAAAATGTATCTTAATCAGGGGACGTTTTTAAAGGGAAATTCTCTGAAATGTGCCCTGTTGGAGACTAAATTTTTTTTTTTTTTTTAGGCAACGGGGGTGCGGGCCTTAAAAATTAGTCATTCACTTGACATAAAATAAATTCAGATTATATGGCTAGAGGTAAATTATGTGGTTAATAGATACAAATGTTACTGTAGGGAACTGGACTACAGGCATTAGGCATTCACCGGACAGAAAAGATCAAGTGATTATGTGGCCGGAGGTATATTACACGGTCAATGGATATACATTTTTACTACAGGCCAGTACAAATACAGGTCAAATACATATGTTTAACAGAACTAAAAATATAAAATTGGATTAAAAACATGGCTAACAAAATCCCCCCTCTTGAAAAAAAAACCCTGATCATAATAGTTGAAATTCGATAGCATGTGGTCGTCACTCGTCACTAGAGTGGAATACCTCTGAGGCCGCAAAAATTATTCATTCAGCGTACATAAAAGAACCAGTACATAAAATAACAAGTAAGTATGTGGCTGGAGGTAGATTACACGGTCATTGGATATGAATTTTTCAGCAGGCAAGTGTACTAGAGGCCCCAAAAATTATGCATTCAGCGTACATGAAAGAACAAGTAAGTAAGTGGCTGAAGGTAGATTACACAGTCATTGGATATCAATTTTCCATCAGGCCAGTGTACTACAGGCCCAAAAATTATGGATTCAGTGTACATAAAAGAACAAGTAAGTATGTGGCTGGATGTCTATTAGACAGTCAATGGACATTAATTTTACTAAAGGCCAGTACAAATACAGGTTAAATACATATGTTTAAAAGAACTAAAAATATAAAATTGGATTATCCCCCCTCTTGAAAAAAAAACTAATGATAATAGTCAAAATACGTGGTCATCAAAGGTGTTGAATTCCTCCGAGGCCCAAAACATTAGGCATTCAACGGACAGAAAAGGCCCTTTATGCTGCTATATTTACCTAAGACAAGAAACAATGTTTGTTCTGGGTGGTGGCGGATATTTGTGGGCTGGCATGAGGAAATTCAATGAAACGTGGTCGTAACACGTGTTGAATTCCTCCGAGATCCATTCCTCATTAATTTTTAGAACTGTGAAGTAGTCCACACTGTTGTGATCTAGACGATTGCGCTTATCAGTCATGATCCCCCCTGCTGCGCTGATCGTCCTTTCTGACAGGACACTGGACGAGAGGCAAGCCAACAGTTCCATGGCAAATTGTGCCAGCTCTGGCCACAGGTCAAGCCTGCACACCCAGTAGTCCAGGGTTTCCTCGCTTCTCATAGCGTTCACATCAAACTGCATGTTTCTGCTGGAGCAGCCTTTCAAGCATATACAAGGTGGAGTTCCATCGCGCCGGGCAGTCACAAATCAGACGTCTGACAGGCAGGTGGTGTCGCCGCTGAACGTCAGCAAGGAGAGCCATGGCCATGTAAGATTTTCTAAAATGGCCAGAGATTTTCCTGCCCTGCCGCAATATGTCCTGGACCCCGGGTTATTTGGCAACGAATTGCTGCACGACTAAGTTCAGGACGTGTGCCATGCACGGCACATGTGTTGTTTTGCTCTATTTCGGCGCGCTCAGCGGATTATCACCGTTGTCGCACACCACTTTACCAACTGTCAAATTGAGTGGGGTTAGCCATTTATTGGCCTGTGACCGCAAAGCTGAAAGGAGTGCAGGACCTATGTGGCTCTAGGCTTCCAGGCACAACAGCCGCCACACAGCATGGCAATGTCTCACCTGGCATGTCGTATAGGTTCTGGGGAGCTTGGGGGCACAGCGGAAGAGGCGGTAGCAGTGGAAAAGGAGGAGTAAACCTAGGAGGAGACGGAGGATGGAGTAGGAGGAGGAGAAGAAGAGGCAGGATTGCATGCAATCCGTGGCGGTAACACTAAATCCACACGGGTGCCACGGGTTGCATACTTGACGGCCGTCAGACAGTTCACCCAGTGGGCAGTAAAAGTTATGTACCTTCCCTGCCCGTGTTTTCTAGACCACATGTCTGTGGTCAGATATATCTTGGCACCGACACTGTGTGCCAGAGATACATTCGCTTGCAGCTGAACATGGCCATATAGCTCCGGGATGCCCTTCTGGGAGAAAAATTTCCTTCTGGGGACCTTCCAGAGCGGTGTGCCAATGGCCACAAATTTTCTAAATGGGTCCGAGTCCACCAATTTATATGGCAGTAGTTGGCGGGCTAGTAGTTCCAATGAGCCAGCGGTTAGCCGTTGGGCAAGAGGATTATCCAGCTTCATAATTTTTTTAAGCTCGAACATTTGGGCCACGGAAGCCTGCCTTTTGCCAGAGGAACGCGACGACAGCACGGTGGAAGGTGGAGTGGAGGACAAATGGGAGGAGAGAGGAGAAGGAGAAGAGGCAGGACATAGAGCACCAGAAGTGTGTCTTTGTGGGTTCTGATGGTGTTGCTCCCACTGGGCTCGGTGATGGGAGGCTAGGTGCCTTCCTAAGGAGGTCGTCCTTAGTTGAGTGTTGAGCTTACCTCAACTTATGCGTTGACAGCACAGGCTGCAGATGGCAACACTATAGTCAGCAGCGGACACGTTAAAAAAAGCCCACACTGCAGAGCCATGTGCTGGCATCTTGAGAACGCCAGTACTGTCGTCAGACTGCTGGATGGCGATGGTTGATACCTCCTCTTCCTGATCAGATGCCAAGAATGGCTGCACATCGGTAAGGTCTTGCAATGGATGGGAAAATAATTCCTCTAACTCGAGCGGAGGGGATATGGTGGTGGTATCTTTGGGGTTGCACACAGCAGAGAGTGAAGAGGGTGCAGATAGAGAAGATGAGGAGGGTTCAGAAGCGGAAGGCTGAGAGAGCCACTCAACCAAGTCTGGTGTGTCCTTTGATGTAATCGCACGCGCCTTATGCAACTTCCCACTTAGGCTCCGGCCTGGTGCACCTGCCCGACTCCTAAAACCCCTGCGGAATGGCCTGCCCCTTCCTCTGCCTGTCATTTTTAAAATGACCCTGTGACAAAAGTCCTTATAGAAGAGCAGTATTTGTGGAAGAAGGTATATTACACCCCTGTTTCAATAAGTTTTTTTGGGGGGAAACTGCTATATAGAGATGGCCTTGCAGTTCGCCCGGTGGTCGTTTCGCGGCAAACTTTACTTGTTCGCGATTTGCCAAACATGCGAACATATGGAGATATTTGTGCCCGCCATATTCTTTTACATTGTGAAGAACTTTGACCCATGACATATCCATCAGGTGGTACAGGACAGCCAATTGAGACGTTTCAGCACATGGACATACCCCCTACCTTATAAATAAACCTGATCTGGCCGCCATTTTACATTTAGTGTTTTACCAGTGTAGGGAGAGGTTGCTGTGTGGAGCAGGGACAGGCTGTTAGGGACACCAAACACTAGCTAATAGTGCCACAAAAGTTGTTTTAAGGACTGGGATAGGTGTGATACATAGAGGGGTGCAATATACTTATAATACACTTTTAAAATGCGTTAAAAACACTATATAGTGGAGCTAGGGGCTTACTAGGGCCATTTTTATATAGGGTAAGGTTCCAAATGGGGTCGCTCTTATCAGGGCAGGTGGTCTGTGATTAGGCTATCAGGGCCAGAATAGCACCCCCCAGTAGGGCAATATCAGGGACAGTTCTTTGCCCACCCTGTCCTTCAATACCACATCATTATCTAGCCCAGGGATAGATGTTTTTTGCTTTCCCTCCGGGATTCATGGATGTGCACTGGAACCCCCCGGATTGTGGTAGGACATATGGTTTCTGATTTGGTGCCGCCGAGCACGTGTTATTGCCTACCACATCTATGCTTTTTACTTAACTTTAATAATTTTATTTATTTTCATTTTAAAGGGATATATTTTCCATTCACACGTCCACAAAATGGGTCCGCATCCGTTCCGCAATTTTGCGGAACAGGTGCAGACTCAATAATTTTCAATGGGGCCGGAATGTGCTGTCCGCATCCACATTTGCGGATCCGCACTTCCGCCTCCGTGCTTCAGTTTCCGCCAAAAAATAGAACATGTCCTATTCTTGTCCGCAATAGCAGACAAGATTCTATTATAGTGTCGGCGATGTGCGGTCCGCAAATTGCGGAATGCTCATTGCCGGGGTTCGGTGTTGCGGATCCACAAAACATTAACGGACGTGTGAATGGACCCTCATAGTTATATTATTAAAGGTTACGTTTTATCTTTATGTATATTCTAATGGATTGCCTTCCTTGTACAATGTTATAATATACTTTCTATGTTAGAAAGTATATTATAGTGCATTTGTATTGTGCGGCAGTTGTGTGCGGTTCTGCTGCGATACTGCAGGTATATAGAGGGACAAGCGTTATTGGAACAAATCATTTCTACTGGTGTGATATTCCAGTCGCCCCCCTAAAATACTGATTGAAGCGGGGTGTTATATACCAATATACTTTCTTTATAGTGCATTTGGGTACTGTATAGTGCATATTGCGCATGCACGTACGCAAAAATTATATTGCCGATATTTTGCATTGAAAAAAATTATGAATGGAGATCGCAACTTCAAATAATACATCTGGTATGTCACTGTGCATGTTGTGGGACTATTTGTGAACTTCTAGTAATCATTTCTTGGCTGCAAATATGAGCTGAAGGTTTTTCAGGTTCGCCTGCCATTAAAATGAATAGGACCCGCCGCAAACTTGCGGTTCGCGAACATTTGATCGCGTTCGGGCGATCGCGTTCGCTAACCGTCCCGGCAGATGTTCGTCCATCACTACTTTTATATCACACTAGCAGAAATGATTTGTTCTAATAGCGTTTGTCACTATCTGTAGCTGCGGTAACGCAGCAAAACCGCAAACAAATGCTGCACTACCCAAATGCACTCTATAGAAAGTATATAATTGGTATACAACACCCCTGCTTCAATCAGTTTTTTTGTTTGGGGGGGCAACTGGTACATCACACCAGTAGAAATTATTTGTTCTATTGGCGTTTGTCACTATCTGTAGCTGAGGTAACGCAGCTAAACTGCAAGCAAATGCTGCACTACCCAAATGCACTATATAGAAAGTTTATAATTGGCATATCACACCCCTGCTTCAATCAGTTTTGAGGGGGCAACTGGTATATCACACCGGTGAAATTATTTGTTCCAAAGGCGTTTGTCACTATCTGTAGCTGCGGTAACGGTATAGCACACCTATACCAGTCCTTAAAAGGACTTTTGTGGCCCTATTAGCTAGCATTTGGTGTCCCTAACATTCTGTCCCTGCTCCACACAGCAACCTCTCCCTTTACTACCAAAACACTGAATGTAAAATGGCAGTCAGATCGGGTTTATTTATAAAGTAGGGGGTAGGTCCATGTGCTGAAACGTCTCAATTGGCTGTCCTGTACCACCTGATGGATGTGTCATCGGTCAAAGTTCTTCACAATGTAAAAGAACATGGCGCCAGCAGACATCGTCATATGATCGCCCGTTCGGCGAACCGCGAACGAGCAAAGTTCGCCGCAAAACGACCACTGGGCGAACTGCAAGGCCATCTCTAGTTAGCTCCTCTATATCCTAAACTACTTTCAGACCGGATCATTTTCCCCCTTCCTGACCAGGCCTAATTTTGCATATCTGACATGTCTCACTTTATGTGGTAACTTTAGAACGCTTTTACTTATCCACGCCATTCTAAAATAGTTTTTTCGTGACACATTGTACTTCATGATAGTCATAAATTTGAGTCAATATATTTCACCTTTATTTATGAAAAAATCCCAAATTTACCAAAAATTTGCAATTTTCTAAAAAAAAAATTCTCTGCTTTTAAAACAGAAAGTGATATCTCAGAAAATATATATTAACATTCCCCATATGTCTATTTTATGTTGGCATAATTTTGTAAATGTCATTTTATTTTAGAAGGCTTAGAATTTTAGAAGCAATTCTTTAAATTTTTAAGAAAATCTCCAAAACCCACTTTTTAAGGACCAGTTCAGTTCTGAAGTCACCTTGTGGTGCTTACATAATAGAACCAACCCATAAATGACCCCATTTTAGAAATGACACCCCTCAAACTATTCAAAACTGGTTTTAGAAATGTTGTTAACCCTTTAGGTATTCCATAGGAATTAAAGCAATTTAGAGGTCAAATTTAAAAATGTCACTTTTGTTGTAGATTTTCCATTTTAATAAAAAATTTCCTGGAACACATCAAGGGTTAACAACAAAACAAACCTCAATATTTATTACCTTGATTCTACAGTTTGAAGAAACACTCCATATGTGGTCGTACACCGCTGTTTGGGCACAAGACAGGGCACAGAAGGCAAGGAGCGCCATATGTTTTTTTGGAGGGCAGATTTTGCTGGAATGGTCTATGGACACCATGTTGCATTTAAAGAGGCCCTGACGTACCCCACAGTGAAAAGCCCCAAAAAGTTACCACATGTTGTAAACTACACCACCCAAGGAATTTTTAAGGGGTGTAGCGAGCACTACACTCAACAGCTGTTTCATAGAATTTGTTATACTTGGGCGTGAAAATGAAAAATATATATTTTTTTATTACAAGAAAATGGTGCTTTAGGCCCAAACTTTCTTTTTCACAAAAGATAACAGGAGAATATCCCTACTAATTTGCTACCCACTTTCTCCTGAATACAGTAACACCCCAATTGTGGTCATAGACTGTTATTTGGGGATACGCCAGGGCTCAGAAGGGAAGGAGTCTGGATTTTCTAACATGGGATTTTCTGTCATGGTTTTTAAGAAAAATAACTTTTTTTTATTTTTTGTTGAATGAGCTGAGTGAGGGCTTATTTTGTGTAAGACCACTTTGGGGTACATTTGGCTTTCTGGTGGCTTTTTATCTCATTTTTGGGAGGTGAAGTCACAAAAAAAGCTGTTTGGTGTAATTTTTTTTTTTATACTATTCACTTGATGGGATAGATCATGTGATATTTTTATAGATCCAGTCATTACTGATGCAACGATACCAAATATGTCTAGTTTTTTTTTAGTTTTTGTTTTTACGTTTTACACAATAACCATTTTCTTAGAGCCAATTTTTGTTTTTTATTTTTCTGGCTATAGTCTTGTGTAAGAGATTATTTTCTGTGGGACGGGGTGACATTTTTATTTCTACCATTTTGGGGTACACACGACATTTTGATTGATTGATATTATGTTTTTTGTAAGGTGAGGTGACAAAAAAAACTGTTTTGGCATAATTTTTTATTTTTATTTTATTTTTTACACCTTTCACTTGATGGGGTAGATCATGTGATACTTTTGTAGAGCCAATTGTAACAGACGCGGCGATACCAAATGTGTCTATTTTTTATTTAGATTTTTTACATTTTACACAATAAGAGCATTTTTAGAAAAAAATATAAAGTTTTTGTGTTGCAATTTTCATAGAGCCATATTTTGGCTATTGTCTTCTGTGGGAGCTCACTTTTTGCGGAATGAGGTGATGTTTTTATTGTTACCATTTTGGGTTACATATGACTTTTTGATTGATTAACATTGTGTTTTTTGGGAGGTGAGCTCAATAAAATATCTGTTTTGTTGCAATGTTTATTTATTTATTTTTTATGGCGTTTACCTGATGGGGTAAATCATATGATATTGTTATAGAACCGGTCGTTGCAGACCCAGTGATACCAAATATTTCTATTTTTTTTTCTTATATGTTTTAACATTTTAACATACTTTTCTTTATTTTGACATTTTTTATTTTACACTTTGTGTCCCCCATAAGGTCATACAAACCCTCTGGGGGACTTTTTTTATTTCTTCTATAACTGGGTCTGACATAGTAGCCCCAGTTAAAGGGAAAATACACCTCCCAGAGAGGCTGTACAGCATAATACAAAGCCTCAGTGCAGGGCTGATCATGGTCTATGGAAGACCCGAAAGCTCCTGCACTTCCCAGGCCTCGCCAACCACTGGGACGGAACAGGTAGCGGCATAGTGCTTCCTGATTAGAGATGGACCTTGCGGTTTGCCAGGCGGTCGTTCCACGGCGAACTTTCCCGTTCGCTATACGGTGAACATGCAAACATATGGCGATATTCGCACACGCCATATTTTTTTGCATAGCGCCGATGACGATTATTCTAAAAAACTAATATATAGCACTAAGCAGGGAGAAATCATAACTTCAGATGGAAAAAAATTATGAATATTCTAAAATACTAATATATAGCACTATATTCTATAGTGCTATATATTCCTTTTTGACCCACGCCTGTATTGATTGCATATTACGCAATCATTACATTCCTGATTTTTCGAGTAAAGTAATGTAGACTATAACAAATATTTGAATTTGCGAATATTCACCGAAAATTCAACAAAATATTTGCGAAATATCGTGAATTTGAATATGACCCCTGCTGCTCATCACTAATGATGATGACGTGTCGATGGACGTCACTTGGGTGCCCATAAGAGATGAAGAGGAGGGGAGTTCAGAGGGAAAGATGGAGTAACAGATAGGGAGGAGAAGGAGAAGAAGCAGGCAGAACTCGCAGTGCACAGGAGGCAAACTGCAAATGTATTTGGAGCGAGCCATCCACCATGCACGGTCGCATCTTGCGCTCCCAGGATGCTGGCACATGGATATGCAGTTTTGTTTAACGTGTCAGCTGCTGATAATAGTGTTGCCAACTGCAACCTGTGCTGTCAAGGCATAAGTCGCGGTAAGCCCAACCCTCACCTAGGGACGACCGCCTTAAGAAGGCACCTGACCTCCCATCACCGAGCCTAGTGGGAGCAACGCCATCAGAATTCAAAAAGACACACTCCTAGCGCCCCATGTCCTGCCTCTTGTCCTTCTCCTCCCTCCTCCCATGTGTCTTCCACTCATCTGGCACAAGGCAGTCTTAAGTGGCCCAAATGTTCGAGTGTAAAAAAATGATGATGCTGGATAATCCTCTTGCCCAATGGCTGACTGCTGGCTTATCGGAACTGCTAGCCCGCCAACTACTGCCATATAAATTGGTGTACTCGGAGGCATTTAGAAAATTTGTGGCCATTGGCACACCGCAATGGAAGTAAATATTTCTCACAGAAGGGCATCCCTGAACTACAGTATATGGCCATGTTCAGAGGCAAGTGAATGTATCTCTGGCACACAATGTCGGTGCCAAGATACATCTGACCACAGACACGTGGTCTAGCAAACATGGGCAGGGAGGGTACATAACTTTTACTGCCCACTGGGTGAACCTTCTGACTAGAGTTGAGCGAACACCTGGATGTTCGGGTTCGAGAAGTTCGGCCGAACTTCCCGAAAATGTTCGGGTTCGGGATCCGAACCCGATCCGAACTTCGTCCCGAACCCGAACCCCATTGAAGTCAATGGGGACCCGAACTTTTCGGCACTAAAACGGCTGTAAAACAGCCCAGGAAAGGGCTAGAGGGCTGCAAAAGGCAGCAACATGTAGGTAAATCCCCTGCAAACAAATGTGGATAGGGAAATGAATTAAAATAAAAATTAAATAAATAAAAATTAACCAAAATCAATTGGAGAGAGTTCCCATAGCAGAGAATCTGGCTTCCCGTCACCCACCACTGGAACAGTCCATTCTCAGATATTTAGGCCCCGCCATCCAGGCAGAGGAGAGAGGTCCCGTAAAAGAGAATCTGGCTTCATGTCAGCAGAGAATCAGTCTTCATATCATAGCAGAGAATCAGGCTTCACGTCACCCACCACTGCAACAGTCCATTTTCATAAATTTAGGCCCAGCACCCAGGCAGAGGAGAGAGGTCCCGTAACAGAGGATCTGGCTTCATGTCAGCAGAGAATCAGTCTGCATGTCATAGCAGAGAATCAGGCTTCATGTCAGCCACCACTGCAACAGTCCATTGTCATAAATTTAGGCCCAGCACCCAGGCAGAGGAGAGAGGTCCCGTAACAGACAATCTGGCTTCATGTCAGCAGAGAATTAGTCTGCATGTCATAGCAGAGAATGAGGCTTCACGTCAGCCACCACTGCAACAGTCCATTGGCATATATTTAGGCCCAGCACACAGGCAGAGGAGAGAGGTCCTGTAACAGAGGATCTGGCTTCATGTCAGCAGAGAATCAGTCTGCATGTCATAGCAGAGAATCAGGCTTCACGTCACCCAACATTGGAACAGTCCATTGGCATATATTTAGGCCCCGGCACCCAGACAGAGGAGAGGTTCATTCAACTTTGGGTAGCCTCGCAATATAATGGTAAAATGAAAATAAAAATAGGATTGAATGAGGAAGTGCCCTGGAGTCCAATAACATATGGTTAAGGGGAGGTAGTTAATGTCTAATCTGGACAAGGGACGGACAGGTCCTGTGGGATCCATGCCTGGTTCATTTTTATGAACGTCAGCTTGTCCACATTGGCTGTAGACAGGCGGCTGCGTTTGTCTGTAATGACGCCCCCTGCCGTGCTGAATACACGTTCAGACAAAACGCTGGCCGCCGGGCAGGCCAGCACCTCCAAGGCATAAAAGGCTAGCTCTGGCCACGTGGACTATTTAGAGACCCAGAAGTTGAATGGGGCCGAACCATCAGTCAGTACGTGGAGGGGTGTGCACACGTACTGTTCCACCATGTTAGTGAAATGTTGCCTTCTGCTAACACGTTGCGTATCAGGTGGTGGTGCAGTTAGCTGTGGCGTGTTGACAAAAGTTTTCCACATGTCTGCCATGCTAACCCTGCCCTCAGAGGAGCTGGCCGTGACACAGCTGCCTTGGCGACCTCTTGCTCCTCCTCTGCCTTGGCCTTGGGCTTCCACTTGTTCCCCTGTGACATTTGGGAATGCTCTCAGTAGCGCGTCTACCAACGTGCGCTTGTACTCACGCATCTTCCTATCACGCTCCAGTGCAGGAAGTAAGGTGGGCACATTGTCTTTGTAGCGTGGATCCAGCAGGGTGGCAACCCAGTAGTAAGCACAGGTTAAAACGTGGGCAACTCTGCTGTCGTTGCGCAGGCACTGCAGCATGTAGTCGCTCATGTGTGCTAGGCTGCCCAGGGGTAAGGACAAGCTGTCCTCTGTGGGAGGCGTATCGTCATTGTCCTGCCTTTCCCCCCAGCCACGCACCAGTGATGGACCCGAGCTGCGTTGGGTGCCACCCCGCTGTGACCATGCTTCATCCTCATCCTCCTCCACCTCCTCCTCATCCTCGTCCTCCTGTAGTGGGCCCTGGCTGGCCACATTTGTACCTGGCCTCTGCTGTTGCCAAAAACCTCCCTCTGAGTCACTTCGAAGAGACTGGCCTGAAAGTGCTAAAAATGACCCCTCTTCCTCCTCCTTCTCCTCCTCCTCCTGGGCCACCTCCTCTTCCATCATCGCCCTAAGTGTTTTCTCAAGGAGACATAGAAGTGGTATTGTAACGCTGATAACGGCGTCATCGCCACTGGCCATGTTGGTGGAGTACTCGAAACAGCGCAACAGGGCACACAGGTCTCGCATGGAGGCCCAGTCATTGGTGGTGAAGTGGTGCTGTTCTGTAGTGTGACTGACCCGTGCGTGCTGCAGCTGAAACTCCACTATGGCCTGCTGCTGCTCGCACAGTCTGTCCAGCATGTGCAAGGTGGAGTTCCACTTGGTGGGCACGTCGCATATGAGGCGGTGAGCGGGAAGGCCGAAGTTACGCTGTAGCGCAGACAGGCGAGCAGCAGCAGGATGTGAACGCCGGAAGCGCGAACAGACGGCCCGCACTTTATGCAGCAGCTCTGACATGTCGGGGTAGTTGTGAATGGACTTCTGCACCACCAAATTCAGCACATGCGCCAAGCAAGGGATGTGCGTCAAATTGGCTAGTCCCAGAGCTGCAACGAGATTTCGCCCATTATCACACACCACCAGGCCGGGCTTGAGGCTCACCAGCAGCAACCACTCGTCGGTCTGTTGTTCTATACCACGCCACAACTCCTGTGCGGTGTGGGGCCTGTCCCCCAAACATATGAGTTTCAGAATGGCCTGCTGACGTTTACCCCGGGCTGTGCTGAAGTTAGTGGTGAAGGTGTGTGGCTGACTGGATGAGCAGGTGGAAGAAGAGGAGGATGAAGCCGAGAAGGAGGAGGTGGCAACAGGAGGCAAAGAATGTTGCCCTGCGATCCTTGGCGGCGGAAGGACGTGCACTAAACAGCTCTCCGCCTGGGGCCCAGCTGCCACTACATTTACCCAGTGTGCAGTTAGGGAGATATAGCGTCCCTGGCCGTGCTTACTGGTCCACTTATCTGTGGTTAGGTGGACCTTGCTACAGATGGCGTTGCGCAGTGCACACTTGATTTTATCGGATACTTGGTTGTGCAGGGAAGGCACGGCTCTCTTGGAGAAGTAGTGGCGGCTGGGAACAACATACTGTGGAACAGCAAGCGACATGAGCTGTTTGAAGCTGTCTGTGTCCACCAGCCTAAATGACAGCATTTCATAGGCCAGTAGTTTAGAAATGCTGGCATTCAGGGCCAGGGATCGAGGGTGGCTAGGTGGGAATTTACGCTTTCTCTCAAATGTTTGTGAGATGGAGAGCTGAACGCTGCCGTGTGACATGGTTGAGACGCTTGGTGACGGAGGTGGTGGTGGTGTTGGTGGTACATCCCCTGTTTGCTGGGCGGCAGGTGCCAACGTTCCTCCAGAGGCGGAGGAAGAGGCCGAGGCGGCAGCAGCAGAAGAGGCCGAGGCGGCAGCAGCAGAAGAGGTAGCAGGGGGAGCCTGAGTGACTTCCTTGGTTTTAAGGTGTTTACTCCACTGCAGTTCATGCTTTGCATGCAGGTGCCTGGTCATGCAGGTTGTGCTCAGGTTCAAAACGTTAATGCCTCGCTTCAGGCTCTGATGGCACAGCGTGCAAACCACTCGGGTCTTGTCGTCAGCACATTGTTTGAAGAAGTGCCATGCCAGGGAACTCCTTGAAGCTGCCTTTGGGGTGCTCGGTCCCAGATGGCGGCGGTCAGTAGCAGGCGGAGTCTCTTGGCGGCGGGTGTTCTGCTTTTGCCCACTGCTCCCTCTTTTGCTACGCTGTTGGCTCGGTCTCACCACTGCCTCTTCCTCCGAACTGTGAAAGTCAGTGGCACGACCTTCATTCCATGTGGGGTCTAGGACCTCATCGTCCCCTGCATCGTCTTCCACCCAGTCTTGATCCCTGACCTCCTGTTCAGTCTGCACACTGCAGAAAGACGCAGCAGTTGGCACCTGTGTTTCGTCATCATCAGAGACATGCTGAGGTGGTATTCCCATGTCCTCATCATCAGGAAACATAAGTGGTTGTGCGTCAGTGCAGTCTATGTCTTCCACCGCTGGGGAAGGGCTAGGTGGATGCCCTTGGGAAACCCTGCCAGCAGAGTCTTCAAACAGCATAAGAGACTGCTGCATAACTTGAGGCTCAGACAGTTTCCCTGATATGCATGGGGGTGATGTGACAGACTGATGGGGTTGGTTTTCAGGCGCCATCTGTGCGCTTTCTGCAGAAGACTGGGTGGGAGATAATGTGAACGTGCTGGATCCACTGTCGGCCACCCAATTGACTAATGCCTGTACCTGCTCAGGCCTTACCATCCTTAGAACGGCATTGGGCCCCACCATATATCGCTGTAAATTCTGGCGGCTACTGGGACCTGAGGTAGTTGGTACACTAGGACGTGTGGATGTGGCAGAACGGCCACGTCCTCTCCCAGCACCAGAGGGTCCACTAACACCACCACGACCATGTCCACGTCCGCGTCCCT
This sequence comes from Bufo gargarizans, assembly GCF_014858855.1. Taxonomy (NCBI): domain Eukaryota; kingdom Metazoa; phylum Chordata; class Amphibia; order Anura; family Bufonidae; genus Bufo; species Bufo gargarizans. The sequence goes on from NC_058080.1 coordinate 77,090,236, forward strand.
TACTAGATGTTTTCCTCATTGTTATGGTTCACCACAACAACAAAAATATTATTTGGCCCAATGTATTGTATTCAAATTCAGTGGGATATAAATTTGAGGCCTAGTATTTAGGCGCTGGGTGACCGGTATGGATTTAGTGACAGAATTAGACTTGGAAATGCACAGTAGCGTGTGTGTGAAGTTATTCTGAATGACCCTATGTGCACCTTGAATATTATATACCCTTTTAGGGATAGATTTCAAATAGCTCTGATATAGCAGGAACCACTAAATTATGAAATTGCTAAATTGTGAATTGTATTTCAATCCAGAACAAAAAATGTGCTTTGACGGACACTAAATAACTTTACCAGCCACAACAGGACAGCGGTAACGAGAGATTTAGCGGGATATAAATTTGAGGCCTAGTATTTAGGCGCTGGGTGACCGGTATGGATTTACTAACAGAATTAGACTTGGAAATGCACAGTAGCGTGTGTGTGAAGTTATTCTGAATGACCCTATGTGCACCTTGAATATTATATACCCTTTTAGGGATAGATTTCAAATAGCTCTGATATAGCAGAAACCACTAAATTATGAAATTGCTAAATTGGGAATTGTATTTCAACCCAGAACAAAAAATGTGCTTTGACAGACACTAAATAACTTTCCCAGCCACAACAGTACAGCGGTAACGAGAGATTTAGCGGGATATAAATTTGAGGCCTAGTATTTAGGCGCTGGGTGACCGGTATGGATTTAGTGACAGAATTAGACTTGGAAATGCACAGTAGCGTGTGTGTGAAGTTATTCTGAATGACCCTATGTGCACCTTGAATATTATATACCCTTTTAGGGATAGATTTCAAATAGCTCTGATATAGCAGAAACCACTAAATTATGAAATTGCTAAATTGGGAATTGTATTTCAACCCAGAACAAAACATGTGCTTTGGCAGACACTAAATAACTTGCCCATCCACAACAGGACAGCGGTAACGACAGATTTAGCAGGATATAAATTTGAGGCCTACTATTTAGGCGCTGGGTGACCGGTATGGATTTAGTGACAGAATTAGACTTGGAAATGCACAGTAGCGTGTGTGTGAAGTTATTCTGAATGACCCTATGTGCACCTTGAATATTATATACCCTTTTAGGGATAGATTTCAAATAGCTCTGATATAGCAGGAACCACTAAATTATGAAATTGCTAAATTGTGACTTGTATTTCAACCCAGAACAAAAAATGTGCTTTGGCGGACACTAAATAACTTGCCCATCCACAACAGGACAGCGGTAACGACAGATTTAGCGGGATATAAATTTGAGGCCTACTATTTAGGCGCTGGGTGACCGGTATGGATTTAGTGACAGAATTAGACTTGGAAATGCACAGTAGCGTGTGTGTGTGAAGTTATTCTGAATGACCCTATGTGCACCTTGAATATTATATACCCTTTTAGGGATAGATTTCAAATAGCTCTAATATAGCAGGAACCACTAAATTATGAAATTGCTAAATTGGGAATTGTATTTCAACCCAGAACAAAAAATGTGCTTTGGCGGACACTAAATAACTTGCCCATCCACAACAGGACAGCGGTAACGACAGATTTAGCGGGATATAAATTTGAGGCCTACTATTTAGGCGCTGGGTGACCGGTATGGATTTAGTGACAGAATTAGACTTGGAAATGCACAGTAGCGTGTGTGTGAAGTTATTCTGAATGACCCTATGTGCACCTTGAATATTATATACCCTTTTAGGGATAGATTTCAAATAGCTCTGATATAGCAGAAACCACTTAATTATGAAATTGCTAAATTGGGAATTGTATTTCAACCCAGAACAAAAAATGTGCTTTGACGGACACTAAATAACTTTCCCAGCCACAACAGTACAGCGGTAACGAGAGATTTAGCGGGATATAAATTTGAGGCCTAGTATTTAGGCGCTGGGTGACCGGTATGGATTTAGTGACAGAATTAGACTTGGAAATGCACAGTAGCGTGTGTGTGAAGTTATTCTGAATGACCCTATGTGCACCTTGAATATTATATACCCTTTTAGGGATAGATTTCAAATAGCTCTAATATAGCAGGAACCACTAAATTATGAAATTGCTAAATTGGGAATTGTATTTCAACCCAGAACAAAAAATGTGCTTTGACGGACACTAAATAACTTTCCCAGCCACAACAGGACAGCGGTAACGAGAGATTTAGCGGGATATAAATTTGAGGCCTAGTATTTAGGCGCTGGGTGACCGGTATGGATTTACTAACAGAATTAGACTTGGAAATGCACAGTAGCGTGTGTGTGAAGTTATTCTAAATGACCCTATGTGCACCTTGAATATTATATACCCTTTTAGGGATAGATTTCAAATAGCTCTGATATAGCAGAAACCACTAAATTATGAAATTGCTAAATTGGGAATTGTATTTCAACCCTGAACAAAAAATGTGCTTTGACGGACACTAAATAACTTGCCCAGCCACAACAGTACAGCGGTAACGACAGATTTAGCGGGATATAAATTTGAGGCCTAGTATTTAGGCGCTGGGTGACCGGTATGGATTTAGTGACAGAATTAGACTGGGATATGGCCAAAAAATAACCACACTATTGCTGGTTAAATGCACTTGGTGACGGGCGCAGCTTGCCCCTGATGTAGTATATGGTCAAAAAATGAACAGACTATTGCTGGTTAAATGCACTTGGTGTGATAGCTTGACCAACCACACTACTGAGGGTTAAATGCACTTGGTGACGGGCGCAGCTTGCCCCTGATTTAGTATATGGCCAAAAAATGAACAGACTATTGCTGGTTAAATGCACTTGGTGTGATAGCTTGACCAACCACACTACTGAGGGTTAAATGCACTTGGTGACGGGCGCAGCTTGCCCCTGATGTATTATATGGCCAAAAAATGAACAGACTATTGCTGGTTAAATGCACTTGGTGACGGGCGCAGCTTGCCCCTGATTTAGTATATGGCCAAAAAATGAACAGACTATTGCTGGTTAAATGCACTTGGTGTGATAGCTTGACCAACCAAACTACTGAGGGTTAAATGCACTTGGTGACGGGCGCAGCTTGCCCCTGATGTAGTATATGGCCAAAAAATGAACAGACTATTGCTGGTTAAATGCACTTGGTGTGATAGCTTGACCAACCACACTACTGAGGGTTAAATGCACTTGGTGACGGGCGCAGCTTGCCCCTGATGTAGTATATGGCCAAAAAATGAACAGACTATTGCTGGTTAAATGCACTTGGTGTGATAGCTTGACCAACCACACTACTGAGGGTTAAATGCACTTGGTGACGGGCGCAGCTTGCCCCTGATGTAGTATATGGCCAAAAAATGAACAGACTATTGCTGGTTAAATGCACTTGGTGACGGGCGCAGCTTGCCCCTGATTTAGTATGTGGCCAAAAAATGAACAGACTATTGCTGGTTAAATGCACTTGGTGTGATAGCTTGACCAACCACACTACTGAGGGTTAAATGCACTTGGTGACGGGCGCAGCTTGCCCCTGATGTAGTATATGGCCAAAAAATGAACAGACTATTTCTGGTTAAATGCACTTGGTGTGACAGCTTGACCAACCACACTACTGAGGGTTAAATGCACTTGGTGACGGGCGCAGCTTGCCCCTGATGTAGTATGTGGCCAAAAAATGAACAGACTATTGCTGGTTAAATGCACTTGGTGACGGGCGCAGCTTGCCCCTGATTTAGTATATGGCCAAAAAATGAACAGACTATTGCTGGTTAAATGCACTTGGTGTGATAACTTGACCAACCACACTACTGAGGGTTAAATGCACTTGGTGACGGGCGCAGCTTGCCCTTGATGTAGTATATGGCCAAATAATAAACAGACTATTGCTGGTTAAATGCACTTGGTGTGACAGCTTCACCCTGATGTAGGCTTTAGCCAAAAAACAACCACACCATTGAGGGTTAAATGCACTTGGTCGCAGCTTGTGCTGGCGCACCACAAGACACAAAATGGCCGCCGATCACCCCAGAAAAAAGTGACTGACAAACGGTCTGGGCAGCCTAAAAACAGTGAGCAATTGAGTATCAGCAGCTCAATGACCCACAGCTGCAGATCGATCAATAATCAAGTCCTTTGGAGGAGTTAATCTGCCTAATCTCGCCCTACTGTCGCAGCCGCAACCTCTCCCTACGCTAATCAGAGCAGAGTGACGGGCGGCGCTATGTGACTCCAGCTTAAATAGAGGCTGGGTCACATGGTGCTCTGGCCAATCACAGCCATGCCAATAGTAGGCATGGCTGTGATGGCCTCTTGGGGCAAGTAGTATGATGCTTGTTGATTGGCTGCTTTGCAGCCTTTCAAAAAGCGCCAAGAAAGCGTCACAAAAGCGCGAAGAAAGCGACGAACACCGAACCCGAACCCGGACTTTTACGAAAATGTCCGGGTTCGGGTCCGTGTCACGGACACCCCAAAATTCGGTACGAACCCGAACTATACAGTTCGAGTTCGCTCATCCCTACTTCTGACGGCCGTCAAGCATGTAACCCATGGCACTCGTGTAGATTTGGTGTTACCGCCACGGATTGTATGCAGGCCTGCCTCTTATTCTCCTCCTCTTACTCCATCCTCCGTCTCCTGCTCGGCTGACTCCTCCTTTTCCACTGCTACTGCTTCTTCCGCTGCACCCGCCAAGCTCCCCAGAACCTATTCAACGTGCCAGGTGAGACGTTGCCATGCTGTGCTGCGACTGTTGTGCATGGAAGCCTAGAGCCACACTGGTCCTGCACTCCTTTCAGCTCTGCGGTCACAGGCCGATCAGTGGCTAACCCCACTCGATTTGACAGTTGGTAAAGTGGTGTGCGACAATGGTGCCAATATGCTGAGCACTGAAACAGGGCAAAATGACTCACGTGCCATGCATGGCACACGTCCACACGTGCAGCGACTCATTGCCAAATACCCCAGGTCCAGGATGTCTTGCAGCAGGCCAGGAAAATCTCTGGCCATTTTAGAAGATCTTACACGGCCATGGCTCGCCTTGCTGACATTCAGCGGTGACACCACCTTCCTGTCAGACGTCTGATTTGTGACTGCCCAATGGGCTGGAACTCCACCTTGTATATGCTTGATAGGCTGCTCCAGCAGAAACATGCCGTTGACGACTACCTGTACGAACTCTGCAGCAGGACAGGTTCTGGGGGGCATGTTTTTTATTCACCGTGCCAGTGTCTGCTCATGCGCAACGCATGTAGACTTCTGTGGCCATTTGATGAGATCACCAAACTGGTCAGTCATAGCCAGATCGCCATCAGTGACATCATACCTTATGCCTTCTTTCTAGAGCGCGCATTGCATCGTGTCATTGATCAAGCCGACTAGGAGCAGGAGCAGGAAGATGAGGAAGTCGCAATGCTGAATGAATTCCCAGAGGGAGCTACTTCATCTGACACAAGTCAGCAGGAGTCTGAAGAGGAGTCAGAGGATAATGGTGGCTGCAGGGAGGAGGAGGAGGAGCAAGAAGAGCAGGTTTTAAGGGGGAATTTAAACTTTTTGTGGATCTCTAGTTGTCCGTAGCTGGGGGGGGAGGCCGAGGATGACATTCTCCTGGGCGATGAGCAGGAGCCAGGGCACTCCACTGCTTCCAATTTGGTGCAAATGGGGGCCTTCATGCTTCAGTGTTTGAAGAGGGATCCCCGTATAAAAAGCATATAGGTCAAGGACCTATACTGGGTGGCAATGTACTTAGACCCCCGGTACAAACACAAAATGGCGGATATATTACCAGCATCACAGGGGGATGTCGGAATGCAGCATTTCCAGGCCTTGCTGCAACAGATTTTGCATTCTGCTGTTGCGGGCATTGGCAGAGGAATTTCCACCCACAGCGAAACAGGTATGGGTACCAATCCTACCGTGCCTTCAAAAAGAGGGCGGTTTGAAGATGTGTTGGTCACTTTGGATATGAGATCATTCTTGCAACCAACCCATCAACAGCCGCCCTCCGGATCCAGCCTCAGGGAACGCCTAGTCCGACAGGTGTCCGACTACTTTGGGTTAACGCTGATGTGGACTCTCTGAGAAGCGAGGAACCCCTTGACTACTGGGTGTGCAGGCTTGACCTGTGGCCAGAGCTGGCACAATTTGCCATGGAACTTTTGGCTTGCCCCTTGTCGAGTGTCCTGTCCGAAACGACGTTCATTTTTAAAAATGAATGAGGCATGGATCTCAGAGGAATTCAACACCTGTGATGACCACATGTAATTGAATATCCTAATTCCAGCCCACACATATCCACAACACCACACAGAACAAAGAATGGTCATTGCCTTATGTATATACAGGAGCATAAAAAGCCTTTGTCAGGTGAATGCCTAATTTTTGGGACCTGTACTGGCAAAGAGTTACATATTGATCCTGTGACCGCCTAATGTACCTCCATCCACAGAATCCAAAGTTCTTTGCTGTCAGGTGAATGCCTATTGGCTAATTTTTGGAGCCTGTACTGGCCGACAGTTGTATATTTATCCTGTGATCACCTAATGTACCTCCAGCGACAGAATCCAAAGTTCTTTGCTGTCGGGTGAATGCCTACTGGCTAATTTTTGGGGCATGTACTGGCCGACAGTTACATATTTATCCTGTAACCGCCTAATGTGCCTCCAGCCACAGAATCAAAAGTTCTTTGCTGTCAGGTGAATGCCTATTGCCTAATTTTTGGGGCCTGTTCTGGCCATCAGTTAATTTTTTTTTATCTCCAGCCACATAATCACACCCCTGTCTCACTCCTCTGCCTCTCATTATGGTGGCGTATGAACTGCATTCACCATAAGGACCTTCTAATGTACCAGGGTCAGGTGACTGTGCCCCCCACCCCATACTGTGCCCCTCACCCCGTACGGTGCCCTCTTATACCCTGCATTGTGCCCTCTTACCACACCCTGTGCAGTGCCCCTAGTCATTCCCTGTACTGTGCCCTCTTATACCCTTTTATCCGGTCACGGTATGGCGGTGTTATCCGGTCACTGTACAGAGGTGTTATCCAGTCAATGTATAACGGTGGTATCCAATAACTGTCACAACCAGACAGCTGAGAAGCTCTGACAGAGGCCTTTCAGAACCTCCTCCTTGAGTTTCTGTGTTGTGGTATTCAGTTCCTCCTCTCGTTAGCCTCTCTCAGCTGTCATGTGTTGGACTAATTGCTTCCCTTTAAATTCCTCCCCAGAATGCTTTTCTGGGCGGCTTATACTTCTTCCTGGAGTGTGTGTGCATGCTGACCTTGTTCTCCTGTCTGTCATCAATCCTGTTGCATACCGTCTTGATCTTCCTCAGACTTGGAAGATCCATAATGTTTTTCATAAGTCCTTATTAAAACCTTATGTTCAACCCATTGTACCCTCGCCTTTGCCTCCTCCTCCGATTATGGTTGATGGGAATCTTGAATTTCAGGTCTCTAGGATTGTGGATTCTCGTCTTGTCCGCGGTTCTCTTCAGTACCTTGTTCATTGGGAGGGGTATGGTCCTGAGGAGAGGATGTGGGTCCCAGTGACGGACATTAAGGCCTCTCGTCTCATCAGGGCTTTCCATAGGTCCCATCCTGAGAAGGTGGGTTCTGGGAGTCCACTCGTAGAGGGAGGGGTACTGTCACAACCAGACAGCTGAGAAGCTCTGACAGAGGCCTTTCAGAACCTCCTCCTTGAGTTTCTGTGTTGTGGTATTCAGTTCCTCCTCTCGTTAGCCTCTCTCAGCTGTCATGTGTTGGACTAATTGCTTCCCTTTAAATTCCTCCCCAGAATGCTTTTCTGGGCGGCTTATACTTCTTCCTGGAGTGTGTGTGCATGCTGACCTTGTTCTCCTGTCTGCTACAAAGCTAAGTGTTGTACCGTTATCTGTTATTTACTGTTTGCTGGATCCCAGGTGACCCTGACTCCCTCCGTATCTTGTGTAGGGAGCCGGTGGTCGTGTCCCCTCACTATTGTAGGGTGCTCAGGGCTTTATAGTCAAGGTTCGTGGATATGCAAACCTCCACCATTAGGATCTTTGCATAGGCTGAGCAGCCAGGGAAAGTGCCAGGTCTTTTGCAGGGGTCTCTCTTGGTTCCTTAGCTTTTGGATCCAGCGAGTCATTTATACATGTTGCTTTGCCTTGTTTCCTGTACACCGTCCGTGACAATAACTGGATGTCCATAACTGTATTCCTTTACCTGCCCAAGCTGTCCTTTTTTAGACCTGGCATAAGTGGGAAAAATATGCAGATTGCAGTGCTAAGGATCTTTCTGTGTCAGAAATACGCCTAACATAGTCATATTTCTATATAATAAATGACCACCTAATTGTATTAGTATTCGGTGGTAGGGATAATATCTTTATATTATATAGACTCTAGTGTATTATACTGTGTCCTGTATTTACCAGTAGAAAATGATCCTTGGGAAACACAGTCCTCATCCCTGACCACCAGGACCAGGTAGCGCTCTGTCAGTACATGGCGGCCTCCCCTCTCCGCCACGCTGCTCTGCTGTGTACTGGTGCTTATTCTGACACTAGGGATGGGCTCACATCCTAATTTTGCCATCCATTTAATGCATACCAAAAATGTATGCATTAACAGATGCCTCAGACTGATGCCATAAAATGTGGCGTCCGTTCACCATATAGTTTCATGGTAGAAAAAAAATGTACGTTAACGTATGCATTTTTTTATGGACTCTGCAGGATACAAAAACGTGGAGTGCTGCACATTTGTATACATCAAACCGGTAGGAAATAAAAAATTTCTAGGCTCCAGCAGGACACATTTCTGAGAGTTTCCCTTTAAGATGCATAAAAATGGCCACTGATTAATATTCATATATTTGTGGGAATTTTTGCCAATGATCCCCCTCTGGTATATCACTGTACATATTGTGGGACTATTTGTGCACTTCTAGTAAGTGTTTGCTGGCTGCAAATATGACCTGAAGGTTTTTCAGGTTCGCCTGCCATTAAAGTGAATGGGGCTCGCCACGAACGCATGGTTCACGAACATTTGATCGTGAACGCACGTTCGCGAATCTTCCTGGCTGATGTTCGTCCATCACTATTCCTGATCTCATTGAGCGCTGTGTATACAGCGATCTAGAAGGCAGGGACACCCAGGAATGGTCACTGCCTTCTCTCTGGGGTGCCCTGCTGTCACTGACAGCGGGCCCCCCGCTTGGCAGCTGCACGATTAGCGTGTAGCTGCAATCTCTGAATGGACATTCCAGAATGTCCATTCAGAGATAAACCGCCCGCCCAAGGAGGTTTATGGTCAATGGGCGGTCAGGAAGTGGTTAATGTAGTAACTTTAGCAAAAATTTCAACTCTGCTTTGCTGTAGATAAAGGTGATATCCCCATTCAGCAGATGTGTGGGACTGCAGAAGTCTTGAGTATCTCAATGTCCGCCCCATACTTAGTGATGGCCTTGTGGTTCGCCCGGCGGTCGGTTTGCGGCGAACTTTGCTCGTTCGCGATTCGCCAAACATGCGAACATATGACGATAGTCGCGCCTGCTATATTCTTTTACATTGTGAAGAACTTTGACCCATGACACATCCATCAGGTGGTACAGGACAGCCAATTGAAAAGTTTCAGCACATGGACACACCCCCTACCTTATAAATAGACCTGATCTGGGCGCCATTTTACATTTAGTCTTTTGTTAGTGTAGGGAAAGGTTGCTGTGTGGAGCAGGGACAGACTGTTAGGGACAAGAAAAGAAGGTCCACAAAATTCCTTTTAAGGACAGGTATAGGTGTACTATTCATAGGTGTGCAGTACAGAGGGGTGTAATACACTTATAATATACTTTATAACATAGAGAGCATATTATAGTGTACTTGTATTGTGCAGCAGTGGTGAGCGGTTCTGCAGCTACACAGAGTGACTAACGCAATTAGAAAAAATAATTATAACTGGTGTGATATACCAGTCGCCCCCAAAAAAACTGATAGAACCGGGGTGTTATATACCAATATACTTTCTATATAGTGCATTTGGGTACAGCAGAATTTGTTTGCGGTTTTGCTGCGTTCCCTCTGCTACACACAGTGACAAACGGTATTGGAAAAAATTATTATAACTGGTGTGCACATGCACATACGCGAAAATTACATTGCCGTTATTTGGCATTAAAAAAAATATTGAATGGAGATCGCAAATTCGGTGAATACATCTGGTATGTCACTGTCCATGTTGTGGGACTATTTGTGCACTTCTAGTAATTATTTCTTGGCTGCAAATATGAGCTGAAGGTTTTTCAGGTTCGCCTGCCATTAAAATGAATGGGACCCGCTGCAAACTGCGGTTCACGAACATTTGATAGCGTTCGCGCGATCGCGTTCGTGAACCGTCCCGGCAGATGTTCGTCTATCACTACCCGTACTTAGCCTGACATCTTCAGCTTTTGCATAGAGTGGTGTCATTATCGTCCCATATATAATTGGTTTGAATGGAGGATATATTATTACACATGACTGGATGGATGATGACATCAAGTATGTGGACACAGAAGAGCCCCCGAGATCTCTCCAGTGTGTGACCAATTAAAAATGTCATCAAAGCTTAATGAGTCGAGTCTGAAAGCTAGGACCCTCAGAAAGGGCTGGTTCTGGTTTGACGTAGAGTGCTTTTTATCTGTTCATCACTCATACCATCTTTCTTTTACATCTGCCAACAAAACATTTTGAAATTTGAGCAAGGGGAACAGTGCAGTCACTGGTGGCTTCCTCCAGTCAACGACTGATTACAAAAGGCTTCCCACAAGTGAAAATCTATGTAAAAAGCTGATCATTGGTGAACTAACTCAGAGCCAAAGGTTTGCCAAAAAGTGAAACTAATACAACAACATAGTACTATGGCACAGAGGTTCTCAAATTCACAGGCATGCACCCCTTTATTCAGCAAAACAATATTCCAGCTGGAAGGGATACTTAAAAACATAAAACAAAAAAGTTTTATTGATTATACATTAGAAAATAAAGGAAGGGAGGGGAAATAGGAGAACACACAGGGCAGGGGAAAAAAGCCTATCAGAGTGTCACCGTGTGTATAACACGGCAGTGAAGACACTCCCTGAGCTCTACCGCTGACACCAAATGCTAACAGAAGTGAGCTATGGTCTAAGATAATATAATGAACCATGCCACCTACAAATTGCACATGTGTGGTTTGCAGCGAAGTAGCAATATGTATCCCCCATGCACACAGCCACATGGACTCTATGCTAGTGTACATTCCAGAAGAGGACAAACGCCGCTCAAACACTCACGCTGGTACCCCCAGCTGATTGGCAGCAATCGCAGACCGCACACTAAAGAAAAGAAAATAAAGCTGCCAACTCAGAAGAAGAATCATGCCCTGCTCTGAATAAAGTTACAGACAACTGGTGTGTCTGGCTCTACGCGTTTCTACATCGGAGCCCACCCTGTAACATCTTAACATGATTTCTAGAGCAGACTTAGAGCAAAGATGCGCTCCCCCTCTCTCATTAGGGGCAGCGCTCCGGCACTGGGACGGCCGTGAAGTGGCCGCCGATAATGAAACTATTTAAAGTCTATATCCCGCCTACCAGAAGGAGACCAGGGAATGCCTCCCACAGCCAAGGGATCGGCATCCTTGTGAGTGCAAATAGGAGCGCATCATACCGGCTCTGAGCTGTTTCGCTAAATGGGGCGGACCCCATGAGACCGCTCATACCCATAAACAGGGAATCAGGCGGATAGTGAGACATCTAGCGCAAAGGAATATGAAACAGCAGGTATTTAATAACGGGCCAAATTAGGTCCATATGGGACATATACAGAATGCCCCAAACATAATGATGACTGACTATTGACATCCAGCATCACGCAATGCCCAATAATGACATACCATCCAGATGACCAAAAATAACCAAAAATAAATAAGGTAATATCCAACATGCCATGAATATGAAATTAAATGTTGCTCCACATCACTGCAGTCACGGCAGTGATCAGAGCACGAAAAAATAATAAATGTGAGAAGAATAAGGGAAATGTCCAACCTCCATAAAAATGCCGCTATTTACAATTTTTTTTAAAAAGAAGCGACTTCTCACACAAGGGTCATAAAGCAGAATCAGATGGGGTGAAACCCAATTACTATAATGCCACAGGTACCATTGTATAATGTGTCCTGTTTATTCACCTTTGGTGTTACAGTCCCCAGCCTGAAAATCCATTGGGCTTCTTTTTGGAGAACACGTCTATCAAAATCCCCTCCTTTCTGGGACGGCCGAATGATCTAAATCCCCTGAAAACATATAACTGCGGGATTGCTGGCATGATTCTCCATCACATGCCTAGCCACAGGGGTATCTGCGTTATTCTTAATATCATTTAAATGCTCCACAATATGTCTCCTAAACTCCCTTACAGTCTTACCAACGTATTGGAGGCCGCAAACACATGTGATCAAGTAGACCAGACCTGTCGATCTACAGTTGATAAATGATCAGATCTGATACGAACACCCGGTGGTCATGCTGGAGAAGGAATTACCTCTCTTGATGGACCCACAAGCGATGCATCCATTACATTTAAATGTGCAACCTAACTGGTCCCTAAAAGAGAAGGCGGATTGGGCTGGGGGGTAAGTCGTTCCCTGATATTTCTTCCTCTCCGATATGTAATTGAGGGGGCATTGCCCACCAAATCCCCTTGATCAGGGTCGGCCTGTAAAATGCCCCAGTACTGTGACAAAATGTGTCTGAACGGGCCCTGCGCATCATAATAGTTTGCTATGATGCGCATATGATCCCCACCTCCCATACGTTCATGTGGATGTAGTAATTCATTCCTATCACTGCTCACGGTATGCCTGTTTTAAAACTGGAGCAAGGAATCCACGACTCTCAAACCTGCATCTAAGATCATTAGCCGCTATTTTAAAGTCGCTCATATGTGAGCAGTTGCAGCGAAGACGCAGGTATTGACCATGTGGAATACCACACTTCAATGCACGCAGGTGATAGCTGTTCCATTTCAACTGAGAATTGGTCGCCGTCTTCTTCCGAAAGAGGCAGGTACCAATGTCACCATTCACGTTTTTGAAAATTGTCAAATCTAAGAATGTTATCATTGATGGGTGGAACTCGAAAGTAAAAAAGAGACCCCAATCATTGTTGTTAAGGCGTTGGACAAATTGCTCAAAAGTCTTACTGGTGCCTCTCCAAAAGATCAACACATCGATATATCTAAGCCATAAGACAATCGACGATGTGAAGTCCCCCATGGCATCACTGAACACAATCTCCCTCTCCCATCTACCCAGGTAAAAATTTGAGTGTGTGGGGGTACAAGGGCTCCCCGTCGCCACGCCCTTCACCTGGTGATAGATTTTATTATTGAAGAGGAAGGAATTGTGTTCCAGGATGAACTGCACCAATGTGAGCTCAAATTTATTGTGCGGCCAGTAGTGAGTGCTCCTCTCACGTAAGAAGGAGGCCGCCACCTCACACCCCTTCCCATGTGGAATTCAGTTATAAAGAGCCTCCGTATCTAGAATGGCTAACATCACATCCTGATCCACTTGGAGGCCATCCACCTCACTTATGACCTCCATGGAATCGTGTACATACGACGGGAGGGAGGTGGCAAAGGGCTGAAGTATGTGGTCCACATAAGTGCTGAGCGTTTGTGTGAGACTGGCAGTGCCGGAGACAATAGGCCTACCCTTCAAAGGGTCCAAACCTTTATGGACCTTGGGTAGGCCATAAAAACATGCTAGCTAAGGGTGTGGTGGGAGCAGAAATCTTTACTCTGGCTCACTAATAAGCTTCTGATGGAGGGCCGTAGTCAATCATATCCAGTTCCTTCTGGTCTGCTGTGGTAGGATTACACGGGAGAATGTTATAGCAGGACCTATCATTAAGGATCCGCTGACACATTTGCGTGTATTGATCCTGGTCCATGACTAGTACATTGCCCCCCTTGTCAGAAGGCTTAATGACGATTGTTTTGTCATTCTCCACAGCCGCCAAACCCCTACTCTCAGCCTGCGATAAATTAGTATGTCCGGAATTAAAACGCGACGAAACTGACAGTTGGTCCACAACCACCTTCAAAAAAATGTCCATCGGTGTGTGGTCCCCAACTGGAGGGTTCTTAGTGGAGGATGATCTGAGGTTGGTAAAGGGTCCCTTACCTAAACCCCTATTACCCTCCTCCTATAAACTTGCCAAGATATGAGCATCGGCTAACTCATCCTTCTCAATTCCTAATTCCAGACATTGCCTCCTATCGTGCGTGGTGAAAAATTTGCGCCATTTCGACCTACACACAAATAGATGAAGATTCCTGACCCACCCAAATAAATCTAATTTGTTGGTAGGGATGAAGGATAAACCGTTGCTCAAGACTGCCATCTCATCAGTTCTCAAAGATCTATTTGAATAATTGATAATTTGCATCTCATCCGAGGCACCAGATGACTGTCAGTTTTTCATGGCCATTTGGCATCAGTGTGTGCATCCATTTTTTGTCTGTGTGTCTGTTTTTAATGTCCGTTTTGCATCAGTTTTTCATGTCTGTTAAAAACGGACATGAAAAATGGATGAATTTGACCTACCCTTATGAGAACACCCACAGGATAGTAGGCCCCCAGCTGAAATAATGTCCTCTATACTGTAAAAATGTATTTTTTTATTGCTGCCCCCAGCTTTAATAATGCCTCCATGTAGGCCCCCAGCTAAATAAATGTCACCCACAATGTATATAATTTTTTTATAGTGTCCCCAGCTTTTATAATACCCCCATGTAGGCCCCCAGCTAAATAAATGTCCCCCACAGTGTATATAATTTTTTTAACCGCCCCTAGCTTCAATAATGCTCTCAAAGTAGGGCCCCATCTTAAATAATGTGCCCCATAGAGTGTCTCATTTTTTTTTTAGGGCCTCCAGCTTTATAATGTCCCCCACGGTTTATATAATGCGCCCATAGTGTCCTGCAGCCCCCAAAAATATAACAAACCCTCACGTTATCCACTTGCTTGCGCTGCAGCAGTCTCTTCTTTCTTCACAGAACGGGACCTGTCGAAGGTGCGCAATGACGCCACTGCGCGCTCCCACGTGGTTACGTCACCACGCAGATCACAGGTCCTTCGGCAGGCCCTGCTCAATGAAGAGAGAAGAGACTGCCGCACCGCGAGCAAGTGGATGAGGTGAGTTTTTTTTTTTTAACCCCTAAATGGCCAGTGTACCCGTTTTTAATGGACATTAGACGGGTGCACTCCTGTCAATCGGCCGTTAAAAACTGTCCCATTGATTTCAATGGGGTCCATCCGGCCGTGAAAACGGCCCAAAATAGGACATGTCCTATTTTTGGATGGATGCTATTCACTGGCCGTGTGACGGCTGTTACTAAGATGGCTGTCACACGGCCATTTTTCACTGTCATGTGAATGTAACCTTAACGCTGGGTTCACACCTGAGCGTTTTACAGCGCGTTCAAACGCGCTGTAAAACGCTCAACACATGAAAACCAATGCTTCCCTATGGCCCTGGTTCACACTTGAGCGTTTTACAGCGCTGAAAAACGCACTATGCTCAAAAACGTTCTTGAGCTTCTTTGGGGCGTTTTGTAGCGCGTTCCCGCACATAGACTTTCGGGAACGCACGACAATGGGCGTTCGCTTGTCTCAGTATGCGCGATTGTAAACGCCGGTACAATCGCGCATACATAGCGCTCCTTTCAGAACGCTCAGGTGTGAACCCAGGGTAAAGGTTATTGGGGGGGAATATTTTCTTTCCCTTAATAGGTAATCTCCAAGGGGAGGGCCCCTGCCTAAAAAATTACTGCGTGTTGAAAACCTCTTGATCTACCCCCTCTCCCTCTTCGTCTACCCCGACCAGGACGAGGTGCAGTGAGGTGTGCAAATAGCGTCATTTTTAGGGAGGCTGGACATTTCCCTTTTTCTTCTCACATTTATTATTATTTTTTCATGCACTGATCACTGCAGTGATGTGGAGCGACATTTAATTTTATATTCATGGCATGTTGGATATTACCTTATTTATATTTGGTTATTTTTGGTCATCTGGATGGTATGTCATTATTGGGCATTGCTTGATGCTGTATGTCAATAGTCAGACATCATTATGTTTGCGGCATTCTGTATATGTCCAATGTGGACCTAATTTGGCCCGTTATTAAATACCTGCTGCTTCATATTCCTTTGCACTAGATGTCTCACGATTCGCCTGATTCCCTGTTTATGGGTATAAGCGATGTATCATGGGGTCCGACCCCTTTAGCGCTCACAAGGATGCCAGTCCCTTGGCTGTGGAAGGCGTTCCCTGGTCTCCTCCTGGTAGGCGGGGTATTGTCACGGCTGAGGATGGGGGAAACCCTCAGCCGTGCGATGCCAGATGATGTTATGGCTGCTCGGCCAGGACAACAGGATAGGGAGCAGGTCACCTCCTACAGCGTTCCTAACCTGACCCTAACTCCTATCTGCATGGGCCGACCTTAAAGGTAGGAGGACCCATGCGCAGGAACCTCGGATCCCTAACTCACCCTCCGTCCAGTCCCTGGGCTAGGAGTCAGGGTAAGACGACCTACTCCTCCTAGGCACGGAGGAGCGGGAGTCTCAATGGCCAAGCTGCTGGGAAAAAGGGGAACACATACAGCCTTACGGGCCGGCACCAACCTGCCACAGCCTTGCTGACTGGATCCCTGTGCAAACAGGAATCCAGAACCGTAAGCTGCACCAAATCACATAGGAAGGTCCCAACAGAACATCACATACAACATCACAGACAACAAGAGATAAACATAAAGTGACATAATCTTTATGACCACAGGGGTGGCTCTCACTGGCAGATAGAAACAAAAGAGGCTGCTCCAGCCAAGCATGGCTGAAACAACCCACAGACCTGAGCAAACAGTGAGGCTTTATAGGCCAAGAAGCCACACCCCACAGTCGAACACACCCAGTGACACACACACACAGGGAAGGGAGTTAACCCTTCCAGCACCACAGGAAAGGGAAAACACCAACTTAAAATGAAGTGCACACAATACATAAAACACAGTGCACACATACACACACCCCTAACAGAAACGTGCTAGGTGCAACCGCATGCACAGCATAGAAAGCTGCCACATACCTAACGTTGCCAGCGGCAACCACAGGTGAGGTAAATACCACTGCCCTCACCTGTGATTGAAAACCAAACTAAACCGCTGACAACTGCATGCGGTTCAGGAGTCACGGTCATGGCCATGGCCGTGACAGGTATAGACTTTAAATAGTTTCATAATCGATGGCCGCTTCACGGCCGTCCCAGTGCCAGTGCGCCGCCCCTAATGAGAGAGGGGGAGCGCATCTTGCCTCTAAGTCTGCTCTAGAAATCATGTTAAGATGTTACAGGGTGGGCTCCTGATGTTACTATGTGTAGAAACGCGTAGAGCCAGACACACCAGATGTCTGCAACTTTATTCAGAGCAGGGCATGATTCATCTACTGAGCCGGCAGCTTTATTTTCTTTTCTTTAGTGTGCGGTCTGCGATTGCTGCCAATCAGCTGGGGATACCAGCGTGAGTGTTTGAGCGGCGTGTGTCCCCTTCTGGAATGTACACTAGCATAGAGTCCATGTGGTTGTGTGCATGGGGGATACATATTGCTACTTCGCTGCAAACCACACATGTGCAATTTGTAGGTGGCATAGTTCATTATATTATCTTAGACCATAGCTCACTTCTGTTAGCATTTGGTGTCAGCGGTAGAGCTCAGGGAGTGTCTTCACTGCCGTGTTATACACACAGTGACACTCTGATGGGCTTTTTTCCCCTGCCCTATATGTTCTCCTATTTCCCCTCCCTTCATTTATTTTCTAATGCATAATCAATAAAACTTTTTGGTTTTATGTTTTTAAGCATCTCTTCCTGCTGGAATATTGTTTAACATATTACTATGACCAATGGACTTTTGTTGAATCTACTTTACAAAAGGAATGTATAATTGAGATGTTGATTGGGCAACCAGTAATTCATATTTTACAAAAAAACATATTCAATACCCCATTAATGCCCATTTTAAAATAATACATGGTATTTAAAAAATCTAATGTTCACCCCTTTTGCCCATGAATTACTTGTTCGCCTCCCTCTTGCAGAAGATGACCAGCAAGTAATATGACTAGAGTGATGATGACCATTCAAGAAAAAGCGTCGGCACTACTGAGTGCGACAAATGTCCAACTGTATTCACACCTGCACTCGCGACTTGGTGATATATGGTGGTGCTCTGCATGATAGCCATGCAAAAATCAACAAATAAAGAAAAAATGAATAGCAGCACTCACCATAAAGTAATATTTGCAGCTTTATTCTTGTTAAAAACTGGAAAGTGCGAGCACCGCACAGATGAATCAGGCAACAGCCGTTTTGCGCTACCTGCACGTGGTCAAGCCTACTATGACGTGGTCGGGGGGGTGCACAATTTACAACACTCCCGCTGACGCGTCATGCTGAACAGGTGGGATGATCAGTCCCAATCAAAACATAATGCACACATCAAAACATAATAAACCCATTTGGAAAAAACATGTCATATAAAAACAATTCAAACAAAAACAGCCAGGTCGTTCTTGTCATTCAGTCCTAGAGAACCCATCTCATTAGTTTTAATAATCCATGCAGCCTCCCTCTTTATCAAAATGCGTTTTCTATCTCCTCCTCATTCTGGCATCTGCACCACTTCTAATCCTGCACACATTGTTGCTTCCTCCATGTTCTGCATGTATATGTTCGATTAATCTGGTGGCCCCAATTGTGGTTTCTATCGACTTCCTACCTTCCCTGAATCTAACATAAAGAGGTCTGAAGGTTTTGCCTATGTAAAACCTCCCACATGGACAAAGGAGGACATACACTACGAATTGTGTTTTACAGTAGATAAAATGGTTAACTACAATGTTTAACTGACTAGAGTGATGACCAACAAAATGATGAAGTGTGTGGAAAGAAAGGGAGGTTCCCTCCAAAGTGTCAGGTGAGAGAAGTTGCCTCGTGGGAGAGAAAAAGCAGATTGGCAAAGCAGAGTTAGTGCTACCCGGTGGGAACAGATGCCCAAGTCCCTTGGTAACAATGAATAGAAACTGTAACCCTCAAGGCATATGAACCTGTAACTATGTAAATCTGTAATTAGCAAGCTCATGGACTAGAATTTGCTATTCATTTTGAATGAATCACAGAAAAATGGCACCCAGAACCATTTTACTGAGCATTGCTGGGGATAATGACAAGGGAAGAAGACGATGGATCACATGACTCTGAGAGGAAGTAGGGGGGAGGGATTGCCCTGATTGGCTCAGAGGCTGAAAGGTAGCCTCATCAGCCAATCAGAGGGGTAATAGGGAGATCCTTATGCTAATTGAGAACAATTCCCATACTCCAGTTTTTACAGTTCATAGGCTTATTGCCAGCACAGCTCTCCAATAGAATTCTGCTGCAAACACTGAGCAATTGCACATTATTTTCTTTTAAAAAAAAAAAATTCTGTGAATTATACGTTTTATTAACCCCTTGCCTGCATGTATGGCAGATGCTGGGTCTTTAACCCCTTCTGTCCCAGTGCCATACATGTACGATGGAAGGAAAGGTTTCAAATATGGCGCCGGCTTTCAAGAGCAGTTGGCACCATAGCCATCCGGTCTCTGCTGTATGACACAGCAGAGGACCAGGGCTAATGTCTGTGCAATAACGCCAATCACAGACATTTAACCCTTTAGATGGCCTGGTCAAATGTGACCACACCATCCAAATGATGAAAAAATGAAAGTTTGCATATCTGAGTCAGGAATGGCTCCCCATGCAGCAATCGGGGGAAGCCACTCTTTTTTCTCTGATGGGTCAAGTCTCTCTGTAGAGACCCAGTATATCAGAGCTGTAGTTCCCAAGCAGTCCTTCATTTAAAGGGTTTTACAAAATAAAAAAAAATATAAAATTCCAATCACTGCTTTCTCCCATAATTAAAATAAATAATAAAAAACATCAAGATCATGGGCATTTCCACGTCCCAAAATCCCTGAACTATTAACTATAAAAATCTTTATCCCATGAGGCAAATGGCATAATGGAAAAAAAATTCTATTTTTTCATTGCTTCACTTATTTATTAAAATGTAGTATTAAAAACAAGAAAAACTATATAAATGTGAAAATAGAAGTAAATTCCAGGTAGCGCAGCGAAAGCATCCTCCTTCTCCTGGTCTCCTTTGCGGCAGCTAGGCCACATCCCTGTGCTGTACAATGTCCTTGTCATCATTATCATCACTTACTGCTTCTCTTGCTCAGACTCCTCCTCCTCTTCTGCTACATCATCAACCACTGATAACAGAATGTATGTCCAGAAAACAACTCTACACACATAGCAATCCAATGGTGCACCAGCTTAAATCCCATCTGGGCAAGTTGCTGTTGGTGCAGTCATTGCCGTATCACTTAGGAGATTCTACTGCCTTGAGGGAGATGATAGTGTGAGTTTAGCCTTGCAGGAAGATACCTAGCCAGCAATATTTCCCACAAAAGACATCCCTGCCTTGTACTCTAACGTGGCAGAAAATGTGGGACGCTCTTTGCAATTCTCACTTTATGGAAAGTTGCACACCACTGTAGACACCTGGAGAACGGATATGGGCAAGGACAGTACAAGTCTCTTTTTAGCTCACTTGGACAATATTTTGCGTGGCAGTGGCAAGGCAGCACCTCAGCAAGAAGGCCAGGTCCTAATGACACTTCCACATTTGTGTTGATCTGGTTCCCACACCAGACTTTTATCTACCTAGCTTATCTACCTCCTCCTCCATATATATCCTCCTGTCCAAGCAGGGCAGAGTATCTTTCTTACTCCTCCTTCCTCCCCATATGTGTAAAGTAAAGCGCTGCCATGCTGAGTTAGAGCTGATCAGCCCGGGCAAGAGTTGCCACACAGTCAACCACTTGGTAAAGAGCATTAAGTATCAAACATCCAGCTGGTTGTCTTCCAGACAACTCTAACTGGGCAAGGTGGTCCGTGACAATAGCAGGAACCTCGTGACCATGCTGCATTTAAGGGAAATAACACATGCTCCCTGCATGGTGCATGTGATCAATTTAGTCATGTAGAACTAAAAAGTGCAATGGCTTACAGAGGGTGCTGGCCTTGTCCAGGAAACTGCCCTCACATTTCAGCCATTCTTTTGTAGCAAGGAACTCCCTCTAGGACTTGCAGCAACAGAACGGTCATTGCACTACTTGATCCGTGACATTCAAATTCACTGGAATTCCACCTTGCAGATGCTAGCATGTCTGTATGAGCAGTTTAAAGCAGTGAATTATTTAATTATGCACCAGACCAGCTCAACAGGGAGCATGTGTTGTTTTAAGGTCAGGCAGTGACAGCTTATCGGAGATGACTGTTGCATACTCAGACCTTTTCGAAGACGCTACCAGGTTTGTCAGTAGTGACAGCTGTGGCATCAACAATATCTTCCCTTGATATTTATTTTAGAACAGACATTCACGCTAATGCAACAAGGGACATCCAAAGAAAAACAGCTGTTGCTGTTGGGAACCAACATGGAGAATGTCACATGGAGGAAGAAGTTGAGGATGAGGATCTGTCGCTGGAGGAGGATCAGGAGGAATTACTTTGTTCAGGATAATGAGGCTGATGATGATGACGAAGACACGGGCCGTGATGACCAATAGTCAATGGGAAGTGGAACCGTAAAAGCTGGGTCCTCAGGCACGCTGGCAAAAATTGCAACCTGTTTGCTTGGTTGCTTACATAATGACAGTTGTATTATTCACATTAAGCAATCTGAAGCTTACTGGATAGTCATGCTTTTAGATTATAAATGGGGGAATGTTTTCCTGTTGCTGAAAAGGAGGCCAAATTGCTTTTTTACGAGGATACACTGTGCACAGCTTACCATAGCTTTCTTCAAGCAGATGCCTGCTTATAACATGTCTGAGGTCCCTCTACACCACAGCAGAGTCACCCACCACCTGCCAACTCTGCTACCACAGGCAGCAGAAGCCGCAGCAGCCAGTTCAGTACCATCAACATAATGGAGATATTAGGGAGAAACATGCTGCCTCAACAACCAAGTTCAGTCCTGCGTGGCCCAAACTGGCCCAGTATGCTCTCCCTGTCCTTCTTGTCCATCCTCCAGTGTCATCTAAGAGAAGGCTTTCAGTAAGGCAGGTGGCATTGTGACACCCAAACACAATTGTCCTCCAACAGCATACAAAACATCACTCTTGTCAAAATGAATAAATGGATCTGTGATGTTTTTTGCTCTCCTCTTGCTGAGGCTGATGAATAAATCTGCTTTTACTGACGGTGCCCCATCATGCCATTGCCACTGTCTCCCTGCCTACCATTATTTTGTGTGCCATATGGCTGCTGCTGCCCCCGCTGCCACTATCATGCTGCTTCTGCTCTCTTCTAGCCTACCATCATGTTCCGCCCCAAAGGCTGCTGCTACTGCCGCCATCATGCTATTGCCTCTGTCTACCTACCTACCATCATATTCCATACTGTATGGCTTCTGCTGCTGCTTCTGCCATCATGCTTCTGCCATTGTCTGCCTGCCTACAATCATGTTTTGCATTGTATGACTGCTACCACCATTATGCCACTGCCGCTGTCTGTCTATCTATCTGTCATCATGTTCTGTACTGTATGGATGCTACTGCTAATCCCTCTACTGCATCTTCCATTACCTCCACTGCCACTACCACTACTACTGCTACTACTACCACTAAACAGCCACACATGCGTCTACTGTCTTGTCTATTCCATGCTGTGCCATTACTGCTACCACTACCATTGTGGCAAATGTTACCCTACTATTTCTACATCCACTCTATACTGCTGCTGCCTCCAATTAAAAGGGATCATTTTTCCAGGCTTGTTTAGAACAAACCACTGTTTCTTCTTCAATTAGCACTTGTGCATATATAAATACAGACAAGCATTCTGCCCCGTTAACTAATAATTTTTGGACGCTTGTCCAGAACAAGCCAATATTTCTTATGACCTTGACATGTACAGTACAGACCAAAAGTTTGGACACACCTTCTCATTCAAAGAGTTTTCTTTATTTTCATGACTATGAAAATTGTAGATTCACACTGAAGGCATCAAAACTTTGAATTAACACATGTGGAATTATATACATAACAAAAAAGTGTGAAAATATGTCATATTCTAGGTTCTTCAAAGTAGCCACCTTTTGCTTTGATTACTGCTTTGCACACTCTTGGCATTCTCTTGATGAGCTTCAAGAGGTAGTCACCTGAAATGGTCTTCCAACAGTCTTGAAGGAGTTCCCAGAGATGCTTAGCACGTGTTGGCCCTTTTGCCTTCACTCTGCGGTCCAGCTCACCCCAAACCATCTCGATTGGGTTCAGGTCCGGTGACTGTGGAGGCCAGGTCATCTGGCGCAGCACCCCATCACTTTCCTTCATGGTCAAATAGCCCTTACACAGTCTGGAGGTGTGTTTGGGGTCATTGTACTGTTGAAAAATAAATTATGGTCCAACTAAACGCAAACCGGATGGAATAGCATGCCGCTGCAAGATGCTGTGGTAGCCATGCTGGTTCAGTATGCCTTCAGTTTTGAATAAATCCCCAACAGTGTCACCAGCAAAGCACCCCCACACCATCACACCTCCTCCTCCATGCTTCACGGTGGGAACCAGGCATGTAGAGTCCATCCGTTCACCTTTTCTGCGTCGCACAAAGACACGGTGGTTGGAACCAAAGATCTCAAATTTGGACTCATCAGACCAAAGCACAGATTTCCACTGGTCTAATGTCCATTCCTTGTGTTCTTTAGCCCAAACAAGTCTCTTCTGCTTGTTGCCTGTCCTTAGCAGTGGTTTCCTAGCAGATATTCTACCATGAAGGCCTGATTCACACAGTCTCCTCTTAACAGTTGTTCTAGAGATGTGTCTGCTGCTAGAACTCTGTGTGGAATTGACCTGGTCTCTAATCTGAGCTGTTGTTAACCTGCGATTTCTGAGGCTGGTGACTCGGATGAACTTATCCTCCGCAGCAGAGGTGACTCTTGGTATTCCTTTCCTGGGGCGGTCCGCATGTGAGCCAGTTTCTTTGTAGCGCTTGATGTTTTTTGTGACTGGACTTGGGGACACTTTCAAAGTTTTCCCAATTTTTCGGACTGACTGACCTTCATTTCTTAAAGTAATGATGGCCACTCGTTTTTCTTTACTTAGCTGCTTTTTTCTTGTCATAATACAAATTCTAACAGTCTATTCAGTAGGACTATCAGCTGTGTATCCACCTGACTTCTCCACAACGCAACTGATGGTCCCAACCCCATTTATAAGGCAAGAAATCCCACTTATTAAACCTGACAGGGCACACCTGTGAAGTGAAAACCATTTCAGGTGACTACCTCTTGAAGCTCATCAAGAGAATGCCAAGAGTGTGCAAAGCAGTAATCAAAGCAAAAGGTGGCTACTTTGAAGAACCTAGAATATGACATATTTTCAGTTGTTTCACACTTTTTTGTTATGTATATAATTCCACATGTGTTAATTCATAGTTTTGATGCCTTCAGTGTGAATCTACAATTTTCATAGTCATGAAAATAAAGAAAACTCTTTGAATGAGAAGGTGTGTCCAAACTTTTGGTCTGTACTGTATGTGTGCATAAACAGGAGCAGGGATCTTCCCTCATTAATGCATAATGTTTAGATGCTTGGTCCCCCAACAAGCCACAGTTTTTTTCCCCCATAACACCATTTGTGTTTGAGAACTATCTTCCCCCGATAAGGGACCATTTTTGGAAACTTTGCAATGCAAAAAGCATAACACATGCAAGAGTGCAGTGTCTTTTTGAACATTTTGCTTGTTAACACCATCAGGAGTGTCATATACCAATTTTCAGGCCAGTTGGAGCAACTTTGACTCATGACAAATCAATTTGGTCATAAATGAAATTGTTTGAAAAATGTTACGAATCGGGGACAAAATAAGGGTACTTTCACACCTGCGTTAGGTGCGGATCCGTCTGGTATCTGCACAGACGGATACGCATCCTATAATGCAAACGCTTGCATCCGTTCAGAACAGATCCGTTTGCATTATTCTGTCCAAAAACGGATCGGTCCTGACTTACATTGAAAGTCAATGGGGGACGGATCCGTTTTCAATTGCACCATATTGTGTCAGTAGAAAACAGATCCGTCCCCATTGACTTACATTGTAAGTCAGGACGGATCCGTTTGGCAAGCAGCGTTTTGGTGTCCGCATCCAGAGCTGAATGGAGGCTGAACGGAGCCAAACTGATGTATTCTGAACGGATCCTTATCCATTCAGAATCCATTGGGGCTGAACTGATCCGTTTTGAACCGTGTGAAACGGATCTCACAAACTGAATTCAAAACGTCAGTGTGAAAGTAGCCTAAATTTCAAGAAGTTTGTTCATTTGTAGGCTAGGACATAATATTTAAATAACATTGAACATTGTGTAGTACTAACTGAAGCCATAAAATAAGATTCATTTACTTTACTGTATGCATTGAGGCTATCATATGAGTCACAGTCTGAAGCTGAGGTCAGGCATGTAGCTATATTTAGTCCAACAAAGTTCAAGGGTGGAAACACATTTTCCAAATAATTTGCCACAAATCCTTGATTCGGTTATAGACTGTATAAAAACCCACAGCTCTTTCACTGTTGACATTTACTTTCTCTGCATTAATGCTAATGCAAGCTCATGTCCTCTACGCCACCATCATTATTCATCCTTCCTTTGTTTACTTGTTCCTACTTTTCTTGTCTTGTCATTTACACAGTATCATTACTTTAATTAGCACATGTGAGCTGGGACCAGGCCATTTGCTGTATCTTTCACTTTTGTTTTGCCCTTGTGGGAGAAAAAGAACAGAGGAACAAATAGCAATTTTTTCCCCTTATGATTTAGTAATAAAATATCTTGCAGGTCTGAAAAACATATCAATAATAAAGAATAACTATGCACAAAACACTATAATGTAATGCAATACCTCAATGTCATGACATTGACCCTCTTAACTTGCTCAGCTCTTGTCGTCTTCCAGTAAATTGCAAATCAGGAGTAACTGGAACCCCATTAGCCATAATCAGAGAAGAAAGGCATGTTCTTTTTTGCTACATTGTAATTTTGTACACACTTAATGAAATCATTAAAATGTGAATTCTGATGCAGTGAAAATATAAAACTTAAATCCAGCCCGAGGATTTCAGATGGCGTTAATTATACGGGACTTCCGCTACCCATTCAGTGATGAGCAATGTGGAAATAATTTGGACATGCAAATTAGAAATGGGACTTTTCCATGGTAGACTTATTAGCAGACAGCGAGTAACAAGATGCAAATATGCTAATGAGCGGATAAAATGATAACGTGCTGTCACCAGAGAAGCATTGTATTTTGCTGTAACTATGCATTTTAGATACTCGGGAAAAAAACTTCAATTTGGACATAATAGGACACATGTATAAAAAAATATATTCTTTCTTCTAGATATGAAGCTTAAAATTTTGCACACAGGTGCACCATATTTACCATATTTTTATGGGGTGTAAATTGGTTAAAAAGTAGTTATACGAGGTGTGGGAAGATTCCTCCCAAAACATTGAGACTGGTTCTGCTTATATATATTTTAAGACTGTGGCACTATGTGCTTTATTACTGTATGCTTCATGGTGGGAGTCAACTATGCTTATTAAATTGTGGCAGCTAGTACTGTCTTTTATTAGTGTTTTGCATCACATCTTGAGTCATGGTGGTTTTCTGGTGCCCAACCTAGATGGTGCTATGGGAAGTCTGGCCCCACATGACATCACTGGTGGGTAGTTACATGATGATTGGTCTGCGTTCCTCATGCAGGCCTTGTTGTAGGAACTCCATTTAAGGGACAGCCTTCTCAAGAAATAGTTATTTTGGAAATAAGCTCCAAGCTGTCTCAGCCTGCTCTCTCAAAAGCAACAGAGTTTGGTATGCCACAGTTTGGATTGGAGAGAGCTGGAAATAGTGCTTCGACTCAACAGTTATTTGTCATAGACACTCGCCCTGGTTGTTGTATCAGGGAGCTGCAGGAGAACATTCCAGCACCATATGAAGCTTTTGACGAGCCATAATAGAGATGATGACTGCCATAATACCCTAGAGGCATGGAAGTCAACTGTGGTGCTACAAGGAGATACAAGAATTAAACTTAAGAACTGTGCCTCTCTATTGAGAAGACTGTCGTGCATTCCAAATTGTAGGTCAAACCTTTTGTGTAAACATTTCCATCACCAACTGTAAAGTCCTGGTTGCTGCAAAAAAACTGTCTGCCCCATTTATAGCTGTGATTTTTGTATTTATATATTTTTTCATCTGCACATTGTATTATTTTGTGTAAGATGTCCTTGTGGTGCATGCGGTCCCCCGGCATCTTCCATTGTACGCAATTTTTGCTGGGGATTGCCGTTCTGCGTACCGCATGCAGAGGAATTGCTCCCCCGGTTATAGACACGCTACAGTGTCTGGAGCATTTCCACCCATTCAGTGAGTTTTTTTCTGCAACTCACCAGTGCTGTACCCACATATGGGGATATTGCCTATATGCCTGTCCATCCCATTGCACTTTCATTCTAGAGTTTAGTGAATAACTTCATTTATGTATTTTTTTTTTCTTTTTTCAGTTTTGGACTTTATTGGTACACAATTGGCTATTTTTAGTGCATTATGCCTGATTTGTATAATACAATTCTTCAATAACAGTTAAAATATCTGTGCTGACGTTCCAAGGCTCATATGCTGTACAATCACATAGAGTGAGGTTTCCTAACTAGGGCACAGCTGTGCCACCTAGAGATATTTTACATTGAAGTGTCCATACAGCAGTCAAGGCTAAGTTGTACATTTTGCTGACATGACACATGAGTTATGAATAAGGTTCAACTTGCCTAAAAGCAGTGGCCAAAAAATAAATAAATATAATCTGCCTCTCCTCTATTGCCTGCACTGCTTTCTACCACCCTAGTAGGAACATTACATTGGGTGTCCATCAGCCATTCTAGTGATTGGTCCTCTTCCTGTAGTAGACCCATTTTGTGACATTTTCAGAAGTAGAAAAAAAAGAGGCGACTAAGTGCTGGCCCCAAATCAAGTGCTGGCAAAAGTATTACTTTTATTACTTACTTTTATGTAATGAACATGTACTTTTCACATTATGCAGGGAAATATCTAAGGGTACTGGTGAGGCATGGGCTCTGGGTATTGGGTGCCATGAGAGTCACAAACAGACCACTTTTCCTCTAGCCATTAGAGTAGAATATTTAGAGAGGGCTAGGGCAGGGTACTGAATTTTTGCCTTGAGTAAAGCCTATGTATGACACTGCATTGAGATAGCATCTAGTTTTAAAAAAACATAATGCTGATGTAACATCCTGTAAATTTTCTGTCACCTCTGACTAATTTGTCTCCTGAATAAAAATACACATAAGGCCTCATGCACACGACCGTTGTGTGCATCCGTGTCCGTTGTTCCATTTTCCGTGATTTTCTGCAGACCCATTGACTTTCAATGGGTCCGTTGAAAACTCGGAAAATGCACCGTTTGTCATCCGCGTCCGTGATCCGTATTTCCTGTCCGTCAAAAAAATATGACCTGTCCTATTTTTTTGACGGACGTTTGCGGACCCATTCAAGTCAATGGGTCCGTGAAAAAACACGGAGGCACACAAGATTGTCATCCGCCTCCATGATCCGTGCAAGGCAAACTTGACTTAGATTTTTTTTCTATTTCCATCGTGTCTGGTGATCCTCCAAAAATCAAGGAAGACACACGGAAGAAAAAACGGACACGGATCACGGAACAACGGAACCCCGTTTTGCGGACCGTGAAAAAAATCTGTCGTGTGCATGAGGCCTAACACTGAGGTCAACTCTAAGTTGTCGTTTCTGTTTTTTGTGTTCCATCTGAGTAGCAGAAAATGAATAATGATAGATATCTGACACATGATGGACAACAATGTCTCCCCATGTACTTGTAATGGGGTTCAATGAATTCTCTTCTGGTGCCTATCATTTTGATGGTAGTAAAAAGCACTACAAGCTACTTTATCCTTCCTGTCAAAACAATGAAATCTGTTAATGGTGTAGCCAAATTATCTGTTGCAATATTGCAATGCCCAGTTCAACCATACGATCATATCAGTCCATTGATGTGACCATCAATGGACAGAACTTCATATCCTGATAAAGGCACTGATTCAGTGCCGCTATGCATAACCCCATGTTATATGCTGTTATGTGGTTTTCATTATAATAAACTAGGTGTCATTACAGCCACATATTATTTTTTTTAAAGAAAGAAAATTTTTGCTCCATTCATGGCCAAATTTTGCTTATGAAGAAGGATTGTGGATGTTATCTACTTCTGGAGCTGACAGCTATTACCCTCTCAGTGTTTGTCTGAAAAGAGTTGTGCCAAAAACCACAGCAGCCAGGCAGGTGAGAAGTGTTCCTATATCATCTTATCATCTCCTGAGCACTATAAAAAAATATTTAAAAAAATTAAAGGCTCATTTTTGTTTTTCTCCTTCACCTTCATATCCTTTATTATCCATTGAAATGTCCTTGCCCTCCAGGTTGCTCATTGATGAGCGTCTCTTTGCCAGCACACCAGGTGCTAAGGTCTGGTATTACAACAAGTATTATCAGCTGCTTTAATATGAAATTACATTCTTTCACAGTTATCATCATGCAATAGATACACAAAGTGGCAAATTCCCAATGCCAAGCTGATTCTCGCTATCCCCTATCTGAGTTACACTCCTGTGTCGATCAATATGTAATCACCTTGTTTTTCTAGTATGATTTATATTCCTTTAAATTTACCAATATCTTACATTAAAAGAAGCAATCCGTCTTAATCTCCACAAAACATCTCTGATATCGTCTGTTTTTCTATCAGTTCTCTCACAATGCTTAAATTCCATCTACGAGCCGCTTCTCTCTTACAGAAACATACATACTCACCTGGGCATTGGCAGGAACAGAAAGGTCAAATTGCTTATTTGTTCAGGCTGTAAACAGTAAGCAGAATGCACACTGTACTGAAGAATCACAAATCCTTACCACTTGGTTTTATTGAAAAGTGAATAAACCGTGGAAAATGTGCAGCAAACACAGAGAGATAGAGTTGGACATGTTTATCGTATAAGAATAAAATAAAAGGCAGTGGAAAGAACTTAAGAAAACTGAGCATAACAGAAAGGCCCCCATGTCAATGCAATAACTGATTTATAGTTGGTTTTAAATATGCGCAGACCGTTTTTTGATTTCTTGTTCAACAATATACAGTGGCGGAAATAATTATTTGACCCCTCACTGATTTTGTAAGTTTGTCCAATGACAAAGAAATGAAAAGTCTCAGAACAGTATCATTTCAATGGTAGGTTTATTGTAACAGTGGCAGATAGCACATCAAAAGGAAAATCGAAAAAATAACTTTAAATAAAAGATAGCAACTGATTTGCATTTCATTGAGTGAAATAAGTATTTGAACCCCTACCAACCATTAAGAGTTCTGGCTCCCACAGAGTGGTTAGACACTTCTACTCAATTAGTCACCCTCATTAAGGACACCTGTCTTAACTAGTCACCTGTATAAAAGACACCTGTCCACAGAATCAATCAATCAAGCAGACTCCAAACTCTCCAACATGGGAAAGACCAAAGAGCTGTCCAAGGATGTCAGAGACAAAATTGTAGACCTGCACAAGGCTGGAATGGGCTACAAAACCATTAGCAAGAAGCTGGGAGAGAAGGTGACAACTGTTGGTGCGATTGTTCGAAAATGGAAGGAGCACAAAATGACCATCAATCGACCTCGCTCTGGGGCTCCACGCAAGATCTCACCTCGTGGGGTGTCAATGGTTCTGAGAAAGGTGAAAAAGCATCCTAGAACTACACGGGAGGAGTTAGTTAATGACCTCAAATTAGCAGGGACCACAGTCACCAAGAAAACCATTGGAAACACATTACACCGCAATGGATTAAAATCCTGCAGGGCTCGCAAGGTCCCCCTGCTCAGGAAGGCACATGTGCAGGCCCGTCTGAAGTTTGCCAATGAACACCTGAATGATTCAGAGAGTGACTGGGAGAAGGTGCTGTGGTCTGATGAGACCAAAATAGAGCTCTTTGGCATTAACTCAACTCGCTGTGTTTGGAGGAAGAAAAATGCTGCCTATGACCCCCAAAACACCGTCCCCACCATCAAGCATGGGGGTGGAAACATTTTGCTTTGGGGGTGTTTTTCTGCTAAGGGCACAGGACAACTTATTCGCATAAACGGGAAAATGGACGGAGCCATGTATCGTGAAATCCTGAGCGACAACCTCCTTCCCTCTGCCAGGAAACTGAAAATGGGTCGTGGATGGGTGTTCCAGCACGACAATGACCCAAAACATACAGCAAAGGCAACAAAGGAGTGGCTCAAGAAGAAGCACATTAAGGTCATGGAGTGGCCTAGTCAGTCTCCGGACCTTAATCCAATCGAAAACCTATGGAGGGAGCTCAAGCTCAGAGTTGCACAGAGACAGCCTCGAAACCTTAGGGATTTAGAGATGATCTGCAAAGAGGAGTGGACCAACATTCCTCCTAAAATGTGCGCAAACTTGGTCATCAATTACAAGAAACGTTTGACCTCTGTGCTTGCAAACAAGGGTTTTTCCACCAAGTATTAAGTCTTTTTTTGTTAGAGGGTTCAAATACTTATTTCACTCAATGAAATGCAAATCAGTTGCTATCTTTTATTTAAAGTTATTTTTTCGATTTTCCTTTTGATGTGCTATCTGCCACTGTTACAATAAACCTACCATTGAAATGATACTGTTCTGAGACTTTTCATTTCTTTGTCATTGGACAAACTTACAAAATCAGTGAGGGGTCAAATAATTATTTCCTCCACTGTATGAGTGTTTACTTATATACCAATATGTCCTCCTTTACCTTTCCTCTTGACTGTATGTCATGATTAGAGTTGAGCGAACCTGCCTTTTAGCAGGTTCTAGTTCGGGTTTGGGGTCTAAGTGAATTACGTAATGGATTTGGTTCTTACACAATCCATAAAATAATGGGAGTGCCTCCCTTTAGAGGCACTCTGTTTTGCATGCCGTCATAATATAAGTGTATAGCCAGCAGAACAGAACCCTCGGAGCTGGCCATACACATGCCTTATGCGGCATGCCGGCATTGAATTGGGTGATGGATTCTGTGAGAACAGATTCTATTACATCATTCACTTAACCCTCTAATCCGAACTTGAACCTGCCAAAACACAGGTTTGCTCAACTCTAGTCATGATATGTGGGTCACATTACCATCTTTTTGATACGGCATGATTTAGCGATATTGTCTCACCAGACATCTATCCTATTTGTGCATATTTGAGTCCACCCAGTGGTTGTGCTGTGGATTACTGCCTGTCAAAGGTTTTGCTAGCAGTCCACAATTTTATATTGAAACTGGAGTCCTTCAATAGTGTACTATCCCAGTGAAACATGTTGTACCGGTACATTTTATCTCCACCAATAAAGGACACTTTCCACAAGCATTTTTGTATGGTCATCTATTTGGCCCAGAAAAATGTTTTATAAAGGTTTCCATCTTCTTCTGTACACTATTGTTGGGCATAGTATGGACAGACCAAAGGAATCCCAATGCCAGCAAGTGGGCTGTGCAACACTACATTGTTCTTTGGCGCGCCCAAAGTCATTCAACGCTAATGAAAGTTGTGCCTACAATGTGCAAAAACTAACATGGTTAGTACATATCATTCTTGTGCTCACCTACCACTGAGTAATATTGCTATACTCAAATAACACTTCTTGCCACTGTTTATCAGAATTTACCTTTTTGATACCAAATTCAAGCTAAGGTGAAGGTGGACACATCTGCAGTGCAAACATACATGTATTCCATATGATGCACAGAGATTATCACCAGGAATCCCACACAAACATGATAAGAACGTACGAAACTTGAAGTTGAACTTGATTAGATTCAGGACTACAGATGAGAAAAGTTTGGAAAAATTTGATTCAGTGGCTTTGCTGAAGTTCGACAAGAAATTTGATTTGATTTGAATTAATTCGGCACCATTCGATATAAATCACGTATAACCAGGCCAATCTTCCTAAAAGTAACAGTGGCCTGTAATACTGACAAACAGTAACTCTACAGCTAACATAACGGATTAAATATGAATATTGGTGTACTGCACACTTATGTACATGGCCATAAATTGTAGCAAAGTGTGTAGTTCAGTAGTCTCCCTTGCTCTCCCTGCAGTCTCCCTTGCTCTCCCTGCAGTCTCCCTTGCTCTCCCTGCAGTCTCCCTGCACTTTCCCCCTCCAATAACCTATTTGTTAAAGAGGACCTTTCACCTAAAAAAAAAAAGTAAACTAAGACCATAGCTTTACTGATTGGATGCGCTCCGTACCAGGGAGAAGAGAGAAGGCACGCCGAGGAGAACTTTTAAAGCCAGCCCATTTGAGGCTGGCTCATTACCATAGACGGCGGGAATTATTCCGGGGGGGCATAGCGGACAAACGGGGGCACAGTTTGAAAAAAGAAAAAACGATCAACACTTCATGGGGGCATGTAAGTAAAGCTATGGTCTTAGTTTACATTTTTTTTTTAGGTGAAAGGTCCTCTTTAACTATTTGCAGCAACACTTTCCCTAATGCATGAGCTTCTTGTCACATCTCTCCTTATACTCATCTCACAAGAAAAGGGAGTTAACTGCAGAATCAGGGTTTTATATGGCCCTAGTTGTGACATCACAGTGGGATGTCTACCTGTGGATTGGCTGGCTGCACAGAATTATGGGTGATCTTAAGTTCCCGGGCTTGTCTCCTCTACACTGACTTTCACTTTCTAACATGTGTAGCCACCAGGAAAACTGATTTGTTACCACGAAGGGCAAGGAATTTCAGATTTGTTTAGAATTGAAGTTTTCCTAAACTTCAGACCGAGTTCTACCACAGAGGCTTTGCTTCGCTCAACACTATTCAGGACAGTGGTGACTCACAGGAACTGTGCTAACTATGCTAATCACTGCACACTAACCATACTAGCCAAAGAGCCACCATACTGTCCATCTTAAATGAACAAT
The DNA here is from genome assembly GCF_014858855.1 of Bufo gargarizans. Classification (NCBI taxonomy): domain Eukaryota; kingdom Metazoa; phylum Chordata; class Amphibia; order Anura; family Bufonidae; genus Bufo; species Bufo gargarizans. Next base: position 77,124,445 of record NC_058080.1, read on the forward strand.
TATATATAGGAACTTCTGGGGGCCGGAAGGGGTGTACACACAACTCATAGGATGTTAAAAGTTAGTGTAGGACCCAGCTGTCACTGAAAGCTCTGAGATATGTAATTTTTTTTTTTACATTAAGATCAGCTATAATTAGCAAATTTTTAGGGTTAGCACTGTTTTTCACACACACTGCTCCCTGCTTCCCTCTGGCTTTCACAGCACATTGGAAATTGATTTATACAACTTTGGCTCAAAGGGCATCTGTCAGCAGATTTGTAGCTATGACACTGGCTGACCTGTTACATGAGCACTTGGCAGCTGAAGACATCTGTGTTGGTCCCATGTTCATATGTGCCTGCATTGATGAGAAAAATAATATTTGCAAATTAACTTCTTGGAGTAGTGGGGGTTTTGCCATTACACCTAGAGGAGCTGGTTTCTCTGCAACAGCCACAACTTCTGCAGTTTGATTGACAGGCATGACAATGTTTTCATTGCCTGACCCTGTCAATCAAAGTGCAGAGGACATTGCAATTGCAGAGAGAGCAGAGCCTCTAGGTATAATGGCAACACCCCTGTTTCTCCTAGAGGCTCATTTGCATATACAGTATTAAAACATAATTTTTCTTCAGCACATATGGACATGAGACCAACACAGAGGTTTTCTGCTACCAAGTGCGCATGCAACAAGTCAGCCAGTGTCATAGGTACAAATCTGCTGACAAGAGCCTTTTAAGAGGGTTATCCCATCTCATACATTGTTGGCATATTGCTAGGATACGCAACCAAAGTCAGATTGGGGCCCATACCTATTCTAGAACAGGCCCCCAAAGCGAAGGAGAGTGCAGAGGTCAAAATTTGTAAATAGGCAGAATTTGGTACACGGGTAAATTAATGTAGAAACGGCACACCTTTGCAGGACACTAGCAAACTAGAACATATTGCTCAGGCAGCCTCTCACAGGAGAAGGTACCGTAAGAGCCCCAGGGTAGCCAGCCAGTGGCTCGGGAAGATTGGGACATGGATATTGGCTCTTTAATATTCAGAAAGAGCAGGCAGTGAGAGGCATTGCTGGCAAAGAGCAGACCCCACTCTGGCAGCTGGGTCACAGCTGGGTCAGCTGGGTCACAGCTCGGTCCCTGGTCCCTGGTCAGTAGAGCAAGTCAGCAGTACAGCTGCTATGCCCACCAGAGAGAGTGGAATGGCAATCCTCATACAGAAGAGATGATTGCTGCATGTAAATGTAGCTCTTCCCTCTGCCCACGATCAAGCAATTATTGGGAATGAAGTTAATGAACGGTTTGTTACCGGTCACAATTGACCACAACATCTGATGGCCACCAGCAACCTGTTCTAGAATCTGAGAAGGACTGTTTCTACCACTTGCAGAGCTGCCTAGGGGGGTTAGTGGTGGGGCCTCAGTACACACTACATTGCTCTAGAATGAATGGTAATGACATGATCCTGTCTTTGATATGCACTCATGGCTGAGCAGCCTGACAGGAAAAGTCACCAAGAAGTAGTATATACAAGTGTCAGAGTGTAGTATGTAGTGAGACTCCTTTAAATGTCTGTGATTGGCATTATCGTTGATCACAGACATTAGCTCTGGGTGTCTACTGTGTGAAAGTCTGGAGCAGGACTCTGGAGCAGGCATCCAACATGCACCATACATGTAAGGCACAGCTCGTCAAAGGGTTAAAGGGAAATAATCACTTTATTCCTTTACCTATCAAAATCAGAAACATATGTTTAATTTCTAATTTCTAATTGTAGGTATTTTTTTTATTATTTTATTTTCTGCACATTATTATGGGGGCTGCCATCTTGCCTGAGCTGCTGTTAACAGCATTCAGAGATTTGCTTTACAGCAAGGAAATTGACATGGCAATCTGCAGGCTGAAGATGAATTATTTACGTCTACGGGAGAGATTTGTAGACGTGCACTGTGACCTGTGCAGAGGTCATTGTGGGAGGTGAGCTGTGACCATCATCTTTTGTAAAAAGTGAACCCTGTGTTACCTATATACAGGTCTTATCTGTTATTGTAATCCTGCTGGTAATGATATGACTGCTGATAGTGATCTCTACAGAACAGGAAGTGTTTGCCTATTATGAGTCTCAGAAGTCAAAATAAAAACTGCAGGATATTATTAACCCATTATTGACCAGACCAGACGAGACCTTAATGTACAATTTTTGTGAATTTGAGTACACAGTGATTGGACAGCCCAACTTTTTTTATTTGTTGGGCTACCATAAATTTGTGGACGTGCTACTAGTGAAAGAGGGTATCGGGGAGGTTTTTTAGGGACCCTCCCTAGACAAATTAGACAGTAATCCCCTTGAGGTGTTCAAGAAGGAGTTGAGGGATATCCTGATTTTGGCAAAAAGAAGTAACCTCATAAGTGAAAGTGAATATACCTATCTAGTCCCAGCATGCCCGACATTACCGGCCTTCTATAGTTTACCAAAAATTCATAAGGGTACCATCCCCCTTAAAGGGAGGCCGATAGTATCGGGCATTGATGGCCTCACTGAGAGGATCAGTATATATGTGGACAGAATTCTGAGGCCCTTTGTCATCTGCCTACCGTCCTATGTGAGGGACTCCATGGATGTCCTGAGAAGACTAAATGACATCTAATGTGATAATGATACCCTTCTTGCCAGTTTAGACGTTGAGGCACTGTACAGCTCAATCCCACATCAACAGGGATGTGAGGTTGTGCAGGTGTTCTTAACTGAAAGAGGTTCTCACTTTAAAGAACACAATACACTGGTAATGACACTCCTGGATTTTGTTTTACATCTAAACATTTTCATCTTTGATCATGTCATCTAATACCAGCTCAGGGGGGTGGCGATGGGCAGTCCGTGTGCCCCGACCTTCGCCAACCTGTACCTGGGTTGGTGGGAAAAGCAAATGGTGTTCAGTGAGGAGATGGAAGTATGGACCTCGTCCATCCTGTTATGGATGAGGTTCATAGACGATATATTCATATTGTGGAAAGGAACAAAAAATAAATTTTTGAGTCTAGACTCAATATCAATACCCTGGACTCTTTTTTACATCAGAGATTGATGAAGCACGACTCACATTTCTGGAGATTTCTGGAGAGAGGTTACCCGAGGGCACCCTTAAAGGAAGCTTACCTCCATGTGGCTGCATGTGAAAGAGAGGACCTGTTGCATCCTAAGAACAGGGCATCGGATGATGCCCAAGTGCATATCATAGGGACATATAATAGAGCACATAGAGTGGTTCAGGCGCTTCTTAAAGAACATTTTGATATCTGACCCAGATGTGGGTGACCTAGTGGGTGAATAACCCCGGGTGACATATCACTGTGGAGGGAATTTGAGGGACAAATTGGTCCACAGTGCGTTCAGCTTTCCGGTCAGTGAAACCTGGTTGACCTCAAGAAAACCGAATGGCACTTAAAGATGTGGCATTTGTGTTGCCTGTAGGGCCATTAGAAAAGGAGGTCAGTTTATGAGCTCTGTCACTGGACGCAGCTATGACATCAAGTCCTTCATCAATTGCAGAACAGTGGTAGTAGTATATTTGGCAACATGTGTTTGTGGCCTACAATACGTGGGCAAAACAAAACGTGGATTTTGGAGGCAAATAGAGGAGCACCTATTAAAGATCAACAGTTGTGGTGATACCCCCATTGCACAACATGTTGCGGTTAACTATCCGATAATGAGTAACTGCGTTATGTTCCAGGGTATAGAACATGTGAGGACATCACCCAGAGGGGGCGATATAGACAATTTACTCCTGAGAAAGGAGGCCCAATGGACCTTCACCCTTGACTCGATTAAACCCAGGGGCCTCAATGATTCAATATCTTATGCATGCTTTATTTGAGGGGGACTGTCTTATTTCTATCCCACATGATCAGGATTGATATGGTATATACAGTGGGGCTCTTATGTTTGTGGATTGTTGCAATCTGAGGTTACAGAGAAATGTTCACACTTGAGTTATGCACAGGCACATAATATATGCGGTTCTTTCAGGAATGAGATTGTAGCGTTGTTTACATGTCACTAGTATCTTCTAGATGGTATGGTACACTATCTTTATTGAGAGTGATGCATATATATCAGTCCGCATTATATGTCATTATGTGTCTTTCCCATGCTGCGTTTGTATTCTTTTAAGTATATCTGTAAAGCGCAACATATATACCTCAGGTTATAAATAGCTATGGTTGGGTGATGTAAGATCGCTACTAGACTAGGTTTGTACCTGTAGATGATTACGGTTCCCTGAGATGTAAGGTCACTCAAGCACGAATCACAATAACACAAAAAGCCCTGGACGCCGATAGCATAAGTATGATGACAGGAGGAGGCGTGATAGTTAGTATAGATGCACCTCATTGGCTCCTGTTTTGGAGGCATGACAGGTCCGGGGGCGGAGAGTTCTCCATTTAAACAGTGCTGGAATCGCCTGCGCTACGGCCGTCATAGTGCCGGAGGCTCTACCTTGCTGCACTCACGCCATCAGAGGCATGCAGCATCTTGTTTAATGGTTTAATGGAATATATGTTACTGCACACTCACCATTGAGTGATGGAGTTGAATCTGAACAATGCCCTCTATGATTAGGTTGCTGTTGCTCCTGAGGAAATACCACGCAATAGCGGCAGAGAAACGCATTGAGCAATACAGAGCGCCTTTTTATGTTCAGTAGAAATTGATACATACGTATGTTGAGCTGCTGACTCTAGTGGCTGTACCTTCACTCCAATACTATATTGAGGTTGTCCATTGTATTAGGACAGACCAAGGTGTAGTGGCCTGGACTAAAACCACCCCATTTAATATGTAGGCTTAAATTAGCCCCTATATCTTTCACAGTAGATACTTGTGGGGGTGTGAGTCTTGTAGAGCTGGTATATATATATGAGGTTCCAGACTCTAACTCGCACCACCAGCCTGATTTTTTAATTTGATTTTTATTTAGTTTTCAATAAAATGTTTTTAAACGTACTTTATTCAGGCAGTTAAAAGTGTTTATATATCTTTAGTACGCCAATCAGTTATCAATCAAAAGTTAATTAGTACCAAAAATAATATTTGTAATGGGATAAATAAGGCAATTTATTAAAATGTTTTGTTAGAGTTTTTTTTTTTTTATGCTTATTTAGGGAAAAACATGTACAAAAAAAGTTATTTTTTTTCAAACTTTTGCGTTTTATTATTTAAATATGTCAACTAATCCTTAAATGATTAATGAATGATAAATAATAATAAATTAATAAATATACAAATTTTGTGTATATTTAATATATTATATTAACATTTTTTTTATAAATGTGGTGGCTATGAAAACAATTTTCATTGGTGTGGATTTTTAGCATTTTTTTCTTATTTGAAATTTTATTATATATTTGTTTTACATTTTTTAAAATATGTTTTTGCACAATATGTCCCACAGGAAGTCATTAACAAAACTTTGGAGAACATTTTTATTTTTACATTTTTCCTCTATAATTGGGTCATCCAAAGGGGCCCCGATTACAGGGTTCAACAGCTCCTCCTGTGGAAATATTTTACATATGCAGAGCTGATGTGTGCCTGCTGAGACACCTGACAATCATAGCTGCCTTCCTATAGTCAGCGTTTAGTGCCTACAAGCACTATGCACCAAAGAAAGGAGAAGGCAGAAGAGGTAATAAACTGTAATTATTATCCATTGATGTTTCAAGTAAAAATAACTAATCATGAGTCAAAGTGCAGATAAATTCTGGAATGTAACGGGTTAAGTTCTTTCATCGACAGCTGTAACATATATACAGTATATAAATTACATTACACCAAACACTTCAAATGTTCACATTAATTCTACCATGGAAGATTTAAATTTTCATCCAAGTCTCAAAAATTAATAACTCAGAGAATAGAGATTTTATGAAGTCATATATTCCAAAATAATGAATCATGATATGTGGGTTTAAAACATGCAGATGCTCTTGTACAATCAGGCTAATTAGAAAGACATAAAATCTGCCACAAGTTATAAGAAAAGATATAGAACTTAAATTGATAAAGTATTCACGTTGAAATAATGTCCTTTGCTCTTTGAAACCATATTTTATTCCGTTACATCTGAAATACTGAGATCCAAGTAAAATATAAAAATAATTATAAGTAGATAACAGAAAATCATGATACAGTTGGATTATAACACTAATGCATTTAAAATATTATTGAGAATCACAACATTTTTAAAGGGGTATTCCAAAGAATAACATTTATGGCATATCCATATGTCATGCAGATGGGTCCTTCCATAGCTTTGAGATGAGCATCTTTTAAAACAAACACGATTTCATGATTCTGTGTCATGAGATGTCTATCTTATATGTGGCTACCGAGTGATTGTGATCAGAAATGAGTGAAGTAATGGAAAATTCAATTAGGCTGCTTCACCAAATTTTATTTTAAAAAGTTTGCTTTGTGATGAATTACTTTGTCACAAAGCGCATTTCTTTGGAAGTACTGGGTGCAATGACAGGGATCGGCGACATCCCCTGTCATTGTACCTCTCAGATGCCGAAGTCATACATGATCGCGACATCTGATGTATATAACACGGTGTAAAATTATTATATATTTTCTTTTAAGATCTGGCGTGAAATCTCGCGTGGTCCTAAATGACGTCAACACGCCAGCAGGCGTGGTGATGTTATATGTCACCGAGCATGGGATTTCAGACGAGATCTTCAAGCAAGATGGTGGTGGCTGGCCTGTCACAAGTAAATGGAGCAGGTAAGTATGACTTTTTTTTTTGGCACTATTTCAAGTTAAATCGATTCGCTTCCATGTAGCATGAGGAAATAAGGCTTCGGGGCAAATCAAATTTATCTTGAAATTCGGATTGAAGTCCTCTTTGTGGACTTTTATTTGCTCAACAGTAATTGTGATATACAGTCATGTGAAAAAATTAGGACACCCTTTGAAAGCATGTGGTTTTTTGTAACATTTTTAATAAAAGGTTATTTCATCTCCGTTTCAACAATACAGAGAGATTAAAGTAATCCAACTAAACAAAGAAAACTGAAGAAAAGTCTTTTCAAGATCTTCTGTAAATGTCATTCTACAAAAATGCCTATTCTAACTGAGGAAAAAGATAGGACACCCTTGCCCCTAATAGCGAGTGTTACCTCCTTTGGCTGAAATAACTGCAGTGAGACGGTTCTTGTAGCCATCTACCAGTCTTCGACATCGGTCTGAGGAAATTTTACCCCACTCCTCAATGCAGAACTTTTTCAGCTGTGAGATGTTTGAGGGGTTTCTTGCACGTACAGCCCTTTTCAAGTCACCCCACAGCATCTCAATGGGATTCAAATCTGGACTTTGACTTGGCCATTCCAGGACTCTCCATTTCTTCTTTTTCAGCCAATCTTTGGTTGATTTACTAGTATGTTTTGGGTCATTGTCATGTTGCATGGTCCAGTTCCGCTTCAGCTTTAATTTTCTAACTGATGGTCTCACATGTTCTTCAAGCACCTTCTGATACACAGTAGAATTCATCGTGGATTCTATGATGGTGAGCTGACCAGGTCCTGCTGCAGCAAAGCAGCCCCAAACCATGACACTTCCACCTCCATGCTTCACAGTTGGTATGAGGTTCTTTTCTTGGAATGCTGTGTTTGGTTTACGCCAAACATGTCCTCTGCTGTTGTGTCCAAATAATTCAATTTTGGACTCATCTGTCCAAAGAACATTATTCCAGAAGTCCTGGTCTTTGTCAACTTTATCTCTGGCAAATGTCAGTCTGGCCTCGATGTTTCTCTTGGAAAGCAAAGGTTTCCTCCTTGCACACCTCCCATGCAAGTTAAACTTGTACAGTCTCTTTCTGATTGTAGAGGCATGTACTTCTACATCAACAGTAGCCAGAGCCTGCTGTAGTTCTCGAGATGACACTTTAGGGTTTTTGGAGACCTCTTTTAGCATCTTGCGGTCTGCTCTTGGGGTGAACTTGCTGGGGCGACCAGTCCTGGGCATGTTGGCAGTTGTTTTGAAAGCCCTCCACTTGTAGACTATCTTCCGGACAGTGGAATGGCTGATTTCAAAATCTTTTGAGATCTTTTTAAATCCCTTCCCAGACTCATAGGCTGCTACAATCTTTTTTCTGAAGTCCTCTGACAGCTCTTTTGCTCTCACCATGGTGCTCACTCTCACTTCAACAGTCAGGAGCACACCAAACTAAATGTCTGAGGTTTAAATAGGGCAAGCCTCATTCAACATGCAGAGTAACGATCTACTAATTATGTGCACCTGGTGTGATATACCTGTGTGAGATCTGAGCCAATTTAAGAGGGAATACATGTGAGGGTGTCCTATCTTTTTCCTCAGTTAGAATAGGCATTTTTGTAGAATGACATTTACAGAAGATCTTGAAAAGACTTTTCTTCAGTTTTCTTTGTTTAGTTGGATTACTTTAATCTCTCTGTATTGTTGAAACGGAGATGAAATAACCTTTTATTAAAAATGTTACAAAAAACCACATGCTTTCAAAGGGTGTCCTAATTTTTTCACATGACTGTACATTGCAGCCTGTCAAGGGTTTTGCTAGAATGTTGTAATATTCTGTTGAGTTTGTTTCATGAGAACCTGGTGCCCATAACTAAATGAAAAAAAAAGGTAGGGGTAAACACATCTGTAAATATCTGATCTGGAGGGATTCCACCTTTGGGACCCTACCAGTTTAGTGTTCCTCATTGTGCTGCTAAACCCCAACAGTGACACAGTAGGGTGTAGGGGAGAGGGAATGAAACATGCATGTGTCTTTCTTTATTAAACCTTTACTTTTCCTAAAACTAGGCTAATTCAAGCCAAGCTACAGTATTTCCATAACTACCAGAGATGACAAAGGAGAGAGTCTTGGAGTGTTGAAAAGCTCCAATTTCTGGGCACTGGAAGACATATTGTATGAGGGAGATTATGAAACTGTGTAAAAGAGTAACTGTCTTTCCTGCTCAAAGCAACCAATCACAGCTCAGCTTTCATTCCCAAGAGAATATAAAATTAAATTTGTGCTGTGATTGGTCACTAAGGGCAGTTTTTATTTTTTCGTAAATCTACATCATATAATCTCCCACAATTCTTGAAAAGTTCCAAGAAACTTGTTTAAGTACCTTTATTTTATTACTTGCCAAAATTCCCTCTTTTGCCAGAGCATTCCCACAAACTGGGTCACGAAACGGATCGGACTTGTGCAAGCCCTTAACCAAAGTGGCCATTTTATGGGTACACAAAGGCATTCCAGGGCAATTCAAGGGACGGGCTTAAACGTCTCTTGTTACAGATATTGCAATTGGGGACGCAGGACCAACTGTCCACATTTCACCTCTGTTTGGATTTTCAGATATTATCAACTTCAGCAGAGACACGGTATGCCTAATGAGTGTACTCACACAGTCCAAAGAAGATCTCAGTATATATTATTAATGGCACATTATAGGTCCTGGCTCTTTACAGATATGACATTGAGGCACAGAGCCTACTATACACATTAAATCTCTATTTTGGACTTCAGCGCTGTCAGCCTGAAGTAATCTTAGCATATATTATAAATTACATATAATAGGTCTGGATGGACCCTTATTACAGATATTGCACTGGGACTTGACCTATTCCCACCTCCAGTACCAGACTCCGAAGTGAGCAGAGAGCACCTGATTAAGCGCGGCCACCCTCCATTCACTCCCTTTGTAAAAGCTCCGAAAACAGTCAAGTTCTGGCTCGACTAATTCCGGCAGTGCCATAGCTGTGAATGGAGAGGTCTCCTTGCTTCTGCAGTGCACTTTACACTCACTTCTATGGGACTTTTGAAAATAGTGTACTTGCTTGGCTACTTTCTGAACTTCTATCACGATAAATGGAGTGTATGTTGCTTTTGTGCAGTGTGCTCCCCTTCACTTTAGGGATCCGGTTCTTTAGATCAGACATTGGTGGCATATTTATAGATATGCTAGCGGGGCGTAAATACAGGCGGTGCAGAGGTAGCATTCGCTACCGGGCCCAGTAGCCTGAGGGGCCACAAAGCACTGTGGGAAGAAGGGCCCAAGCCTAACTCTAGCACGAGGGCCCATGAACCTTTAGCTACGCCCTGTATGATGCTATCAATATTCAAGATTGACAAACCCTGTTACATTTTAAAATTCTAAATACATTTTGACTCTCCTGTGTGTGTATGTATATATATATATATATATATATATATATACATACACAGAATAACTTTAACCAGATTTAGAACTGCATTTTTATAAAAGCCCAGTAATGTTTTTTATCTGTATCTAATAAAGTCTGCTCCGGCATTTACTCTCTGTATTTCACGTCTCTTAAGCAGTGTTGTCTGGAATTCTCCACAGAGACATTTTATCAAGCTCACGAATGGAAGGTCTTGTACACATTGCTGAAATTTAATTTCTTTTCTGGGGATTAGCAATTTTAAGTTTTATCAGATCTGTTTAAGTAGCCGTGACTTTATTACTTTCCTGTCCACATAACCATCTAAATAACGGCAATCATACAAAACGGGTGTAATGTATAATACGCATTAGAATCTAGTGAAATATAGTCATATACAAATGTTTAAAAAGGCTGGATATATGGAGGGTGACTGCATTACCAGGCTGAAATCGTGATACCTTTAAAGGGGTTGTCTCACATCAGCCAATAGTACTTATCATGTAGAGTTAATACAAGGCACTTCTTAATGTATTGTGATTGGTCATATTGCTTCCTTTGCTTGCTGGATTAATTTTGCATCACATTATATACTGCTCATTTACATTGTTTTGACTAGTGTTGAGCAAATCTTTAAAAGTTAATGAAGTGGACTTCGATCCTAATTTCATGAAAAATTTGATTCACCGTGGAGCTGAATTTCCTCGTGCTTTGTGGTAACGAATCAATGTTCCCTGAAATTGTGATAGAAAATAAAAAAAATCATACTTATCACATTCACAGCCATCATGTAGATCCCAAGCGAAATCCTGTTCACGGTGATGTATTATGTAACTATGGCGGCCTACGTGATGACGTCATCATGCGCCACCTGAGAGTTTGTGCTGGATCTTCAAGCAAACTGGCCCTGTTGGCCTCTTTGCACTCAATTAGGTAATTGCAGGTAATTGCAATTACATTTTTTACTTTTTTTAGGAGCAACCCCTAAAATGCTTTAATATTAATCTCGAGTGGTGCGATCAGCGATAAACGCAACATCTGTGGGGTCCAATGATGGGGGGTGGCGCAATCGCCTTTCCCTGCCATTGTAACCGCTACTTGCAAAAAAATAAAATCACTTTGTGACTAAATAATTCCTCTCCTCAGTATATGAAAAAAACTGCCTGGAATTTGTAAAAAAAATGCCCTAAGGCCACCCAGACTGTAAGGCTGAGTTCATTTTTCAGTTATTTGGTCAGTTATTTCCATTAGTTATTGTGAGCTAAAACCAGTAGTGAAGCCTACTTAGAGATCAGGTGTGATTATTTGATTTGGTTTTTGACCCACATTTGGTTTTGGCTTTGGCTCGCAATAACTGATTGAAATACTGTAACTGACCAAATAACTGAAATGTGAACTCAGGCTCAGAAACAAGATTTATGTGGTCTGATAAAACCATGGTTAAAAATGTTTGGCCTCAATTCTGAGATTCATGTCTGGAGGAAGCCAGACATGGCCCAATACCAGTGCTCCAGACATCAGACTGGGTTGAAGGCTTACCTTTCAACAAGATGATAACCCCAAGCCCACAACCAAGACAACACAGGAATGGCTTAGGGACAACCCTGTCAATATTAGTGAGTCGCCCAATCAGAGCCCAGTCTTGAACCAATTCAAAAATCTCTGTGGAGACCTGAAAATGGCTGTTCACCAATGATCCTCATTCACTTTGACAGAGCTTTAGAGGATCTGCAGAGAAACATGGCAAAAACTTGTGGCATTATACCCAGGAAGACTGGAGGCTGTAATCATTGCCAAAAGTGTTTCAATTAAGTTTCTGAGTAAAGAGTCAGAATACTTACGGCAATCTAATATTTAGCTTTTTTCATTTTCAATAAATTAGTAAAATGTTTGAAAATTTTGGGGATCATTTACTGAAACTTTGGTCTTAATAAATAACCCTCTTTGTTTTTACATTCCCATTATGGAGTATTGAGCGCAGAATGCAGTAAAAAACTAGATTTTGTATTTGATTTTAGCCCAAGGTTGCAACATAACAAATTGTGATGAAAGTGATAGGGTCTAAAAACTTTCTGAATGCATTTTGTATACCATGGCATGCAAAAGTTTGGGCACCCATCATCAAAATTACTGTAATTGTAAAATGCTAAGCAAGTTGAAGATGAAATGATCTCCAAAAGCCATAAAGTTAAAGATGAAACATACTTTTCAACATTGTAAGCAACATCAGTGTATTATTTTGGGTTTGTACAATTTTGAAGAGTGAAGAAGCAAAGCAGTACCTTGCAAAAATTTTACCGAGGTCTCAGACCTTAAATAACCTGCTAGGGTTAAGACTTGTCCGTGGCCTTCAAGGGAGAGTCATCAGAACAAAACTTCTCCTGTGTCCTCACCAAAAAATTCAGCATCAGAAGTTTGAAAAAGAGCATCTAAATAAGCCTGATGCATTTTGGAAATACGTCCTGTGGACCGATGAGATTAAAATAAAAGTCTTTGGTCACAATCACCAAAGGTATGTTTGGAGAAAAAAAAGGCAAGAAAATAATGAAAAGAACACCTCTCAAACCATTAAGAATGGAGGTAGATTAATCATGATTTGGGGTTGTGTTGCAGCCAATGGCATGGGTAATATTTCACTGATAGAGGGAAGAATAGATTCAATAAAATTCCAGCAAATTCTGGAAGCAAACATAGCAACAACTGTAAAAAAGCTGAATTTGAAAAGTGGATGGCTTCTACAAATGGATAATGATCTTAAACACACCTCAAAATCCACAATAGACCACCTCAAAAGACACAAGCTGAAGGTTTTGCCATGGTCCTCATAGTCCCCTGTTCTGAACATCATTCAAAATGATCTCACAGAATTGGAAAACTTTTGCAAAAAAGAATGGATAAAAATCATTCAGACAACAATTGAAAGACTGTTGGCTGGCTATAAAAAGCATTTACAAGGTGTGATATTGGCAAATGGGGAGCTACTAGGTACTAACCATGCAGGGTACCCAAAGTTTTGCTTCAGGGCCGTTTTTTGTTATTTTGAAAATGTAAAAGATTAAAATAAAAAATAGTTTTGTGTCATCTTTAACTGTATGCCATTTGGAGATCATTTCATCTTAAACTTGCTTAACTGTTCAATCATAATAACAGTTATTTTGACCAGGAGAGCCCAAACTGCCTGTGATGACAATAACATGACTGATGAGAAGTGATCTGTAGAGAAAAGAAACTAGAGTCTATTGTTAAATAGAGATAATGGAATGGAACATAAAAAAAAAACATTAAAAAAATATTAAAAAATATATATCATAATAATAATGATAATAATAATATTTGGCGTTATTTCAATGTGGTGTCCACCTACATATGTAAATCTACACCAAGAGGTTGTACAAGTGGCACATGGGAAATGTACAGTAATCCAGGTCTAATCTCTCTTAAACATAGACAAAAGTAGCGAGGCTCACCAAATGTCACAAAATGAGACCAAATCAGCGTGACTTTTGACAATGTAAAGCTGCAAAACTGACATATCTGATTTGACAAATGACCCCCTATATGTTTAAGATAAAAATCTTATTTAAACAATAGATAACATTACATAAAACAATTGGCTGCCCAACAGACAGATTAGGGCTATCATCTAAGAGCTGTTGGTAATAAAATTTTCAAAGACCTAAGTAGTTTAGAAAGCTTTCTACTTGCCATCATTTATTCAGTTATGAAAATGTATCGAGGCTTGAGGACTCTCAATTTTCATCTTTTGTATTTACTAGCTAATTTGGTACAAAAATACAGTTTACTTCTTTAGTAATGTAATACACTGTTCCACTATGCAGTTGTTAGACTATATAAGAAAAATAACAGACAGATCATCCAGCTCGGTTGCTGCCACAGTCGATAATTCGATAATTCTAATGTCACTTGTCTACCATGTCAGTGTGGAAATACTGTAATAAAGAACTGGAAGTGACATAGGAGAACTATGTTTGACATAGCAATAGTAGTAAAAGAGACAGTTTTATGGGAGCCCTAAGGAAAGTACATGCAGACTACAATGGTTTAGTTGTGTCCATATTAGCCATTACACTTCATTTTTATAAAATCTGAAAGAAACATGGTAGTAAAATATGCCATACATTGAACGACTTGTGATTTATACTCTCAAATGCTGGACATGGACAAATTGCAGAAAAGTTTTTCTTGAATCTGCGTTGGCGTAATTTGCACCAAATCTATGAAACATTACAATTTGTTAAATTTGGTGCATCTTAGAGAAGAGCAAATCAATTCAGAATTAGTCCTGAATGTATGTAATATATTTGAGAAAGCGCAAGAGAGACAACCTAGTATACTGCTCTGGGTTATTGGGCAATACTGTATATATTATTTGTCTGGAAGCGTACTAGAGAGAGCACCTAGTATCTGTAGTATGTGTTTGGAGTATTGCAGGCCAGGCAACATTCTTCTGGGTTTCTGGGAAAGACATTAAAATTAGTGTTCCTTAAAAAAGAAATTATAACTGAGCCTATCTGATGCCAAAAGATGAAAGGCTAATCTCACACTAACGCTAATCCTTTCCGGCAGGCTGTTCTGTTAAAGAAACAGCCTGCTAGAGTTCATAGCATCCTGAATAGCCAGAAACTGCTGGAGCAGGCATGGATCCGGCCTGTTTCCGGCATTAATGCTGACATTCAGATGGACAAATACCTACTGCAAGCTGTGGTTTTTGTCCTGCCAAATCCTAGTACTAATGCCAGAAACAGCCCAGATGCCCGCCAGGTCCCACTGTAGTCAATGGGCTTGGGCAGTGAAAGGTAGTATCCAACTGCGCCTGGTGCAATGAACTCCGGCAGCCGGTTCTTCTACTGGAAAAGCCAGGTGGAACGATTTAGAGCTAGTGTTAAACTAGTCTAAGATGTGCTAATTTTCATATACTTTTCCCAGAAACCCAGAGGACTGTTGACAGGCTTACAATACTTCTCAAGCTTAGGGCTCTTTCACACTTGCGTTCTTTTCTTCCGGCATAGAGTTCCGTCGTCGGGGCTCTATGCCGGAAGAATCTTGATCAGTTTTATCCTAATGCATTCTGAATGGAGTGAAATCCATTCAGGATGCATCAGGATGTCTTCAGTTCCGGAACGGAACGTTTTTTGGCCGGAGAAAATACCGCAGCATGCTGCGCTTTTTTGCTCCGGCCAAAAATCCTGAAGACTTGCCGCAAGGCCGGATCCGGAATGAATGCCAATTGAAAGGCATTGATCCGGATCCGGCCTTAAGCTAAACGTCATTTCGGCGCATTGCCGGATCCGGCGTTTAGCTTTTTCTCAATGGTTACCATGGCTGCCGGGACGCTAAAGTCCTGGCAGCCATGGTAAAGTGTAGTGGGGAGCGGGGGAGCAGCATACTTACCGTCCGTGCGGCTCCCGAGGCGCTCCAGAGTGACGTCAGGGCGCCCCAAGCGCATGGATCACGTGATCGCATGGCACGTCATCCATGCGCATGGGACGCTCTGACGTCATTCTGGAGCGCCCCGGGAGCCGCGCGGACTGTAAGTATACTGCTCCCCCGCTCCCCACTACTACTATGACAACCAGGACTTTAATAGCGTCCTGGCTGCCATAGTAACACTGAAAGCATTTTGAAGACGGATCCGTCTTCAAATGCTTTCAGTACACTTGCGTTTTTCCGGATCCGGTGTGTAATTCCGGCAAGTGGAGTACACGCCGGATCCGGACAACGCAAGTGTGAAAGAGGCCTAACCCATCAGAGTTCTTTATAAGGAGAAATAGTACCCCAATCAAGGCTTCTCAAGCAACCAAGCAAGTTGTCTTTGCTCAGCCCTGATGAAAGGTGCTTAATCAGAAAGAGTTAGGCTTTTGGCATGAAATGCTTTTTTGAAAAGAGATCGTTTTGCAAGTTTCTTTTTCAGAGAAGCATTATGTTAAGACACGAGTTTAGCAATAGATAAAGCATAAATAATACAGATTAGCAAATCAGATCTAACAAGTAGGAATTTGTCTTTTTTTTTTATTATTTGTTTTGGGTGAATCAAGAGAGATCTGCGTGTGAACAAAATGTGCAGTTCAGCTTTATTTTAAAAAGGATTAACTCTTAGGATACCGGATGTTTTTTTTTTTCATTTTTCTTTCCTGTCTTCCTGGAGCCATAACATTTTTTTTTTTTTTGTTCACATATCTAATTGAGGGCTTGTTTTTTGCAGGACAAGTTACACTTAGTTTTTTATTGAATATTACCATGCAAAAAAAAAGGTATAGTAATATGTAAATTGCTAATTTCTTATGTTGGCCAACATAGGAATTGCAGCTCCAATACACTGGGTCCCCGATCAAGGGGATTCCAGTATTAACCCGGAAGCACGCACTCCAGTGTTTTTCACCCTTTAGATGCCGTGATTAAACTTGATCACGGCATCTAAAGGCTGTAATGTTCCCGATCGGCATTATAGCCGGTCATGGACATTAGCTGTGGGCTCTACCGTTTGAAACAGCAGAGACCCGGGGCTATGGCGCCCGCTAGAGGCGCGAGTGAGCACCATGTTTAAAGGACCCCACCAGTGAAGTGAAGGTGTTGAAACACTTAGGGGGTCATTTATCAAACTTGTGTAAAGTAGAACTGGCTTAGTTGCCCATAGCAACCAATCAGATGCCTCCTTTAATTTTCCAAAGGAGCTGTACAAAATGAAATGTGGAATCTTATTGGTCGATATGGGCAAATAAGCCATATCTACTTTACACCTGTTTGATAAATGACACCCTTAGTGCTTCATACCTGTAGATATATAGCTATAACTGGGACAACAGCAAAACCAAGCCTCACATTCTGTGTGATTTTGTTCTGGTAGAGCTATTTGTTGATGTGAGGCTAGCTTAGCGCTTATCCTACTAATTTTGCAAGGGGGCCTGTTTTAAAAGCTGAGCAATGATTGGATGGCTATGCTGCAGTTGAAGAACACATGTTTTTTAATCCTTTTAGAAAGTTTTCATATGTAGATCTCTTATGATTTGTCTGAACTAAATCACAAAAAATGCATGTTTGTTAGAATCTGAAAATTTGAAAATAGTTCCAAATATATATATATATATATATATATATATACAGGGAGTGCAGAATTATTAGGCAAGTTGTATTTTTGAGGATTAATTTTATTATTGAACAACAACCATGTTCTCAATGAACCCAAAAAACTCATTAATATCAAAGCTGAATATTTTTGGAAGTAGTTTTTAGTTTGTTTCTAGTTTTAGCTATTTTAGGGGGATATCTGTGTGTGCAGGTGACTATTACTGTACATAATTATTAGGCAACTTAACAAAAAACAAATATATACCCATTTCAATTATTTATTTTTACCAGTGAAACCAATATAACATCTCAACATTCACAAATATACATTTCTGACATTCAAAAACAAAACAAAAACAAATCAGTGACCAATATAGCCACCTTTCTTTGCAAGGACACTCAAAAGCCTGCCATCCATGGATTCTGTCAGTGTTTTGATCTGTTCACCATCAACATTGCGTGCAGCAGCAACCACAGCCTCCCAGACACTGTTCAGAGAGGTGTACTGTTTTCCCTCCTTGTAAATCTCACATTTGATGATGGACCACAGGTTCTCAATGGGGTTCAGATCAGGTGAACAAGGAGGCCATGTCATTAGATTTTCTTCTTTTATACCCTTTCTTGCCAGCCACGTTGTGGAGTACCTGGACCCGTGTGATGGAGCATTGTCCTGCATGAAAATCATGTTTTTCTTACCTTGCAGACTTCTTCCTGTACCACTGCTTGAAGAAGGTGTCTTCCAGAAACTGGCAGTAGGACTGGGAGTTGAGCTTGACTCCATCCTCAACCCAAAAAGGCCCCACAAGCTCATCTTTGATGATACCAGCCCAAACCAGTACTCCACCTCCACCTTTCTGGCGTCTGAGTCGGACTGGAGCTCTCTGCCCTTTACCAATCCAGCCATCTGGCCCATCAAGACTCACTCTCATTTCATCAGTCCATAAAACCTTAGAAAAATCAGTCTTGAGATATTTCTTGGCCCAGTCTTGACGCTTCAGCTTGTGTGTCTTGTTCAGTGGTGGTCGTCTTTCAGCCTTTCTTACCTTGGCCATGTCTCTGAGTATTGCACACCTTGTGCTTTTGGGCACTCCAGTGATGTTGCAGCTCTGAAATATGACCAAACTGGTGGCAAGTGGCATCTTGGCAGCTGCACGCTTGACTTTTCTCAGTTCATGGGCAGTTATTTTGCGCCTTGGTTTTTCCACACGCTTCTTGCGACCCTGTTGACTATTTTGAATGAAACGCTTGATTGTTCGATGATCACGCTTCAGAAGCTTTGCAATTTTAAGAGTGCTGCATCCCTCTGCAAGATATCTCACTATTTTTGACTTTTATGAGCCTGTCAAGTCCTTCTTTTGACCCATTTTGCCAAAGGAAAGGAAGTTGCCTAATAATTATGCGCACCTGATATAGGGTGTTGATGTCATTAGACCACACCCCTTCTCATTACAGAGATGCACATCACCTAATATGCTTAATTGGTAGTAGGCTTTCGAGCCTATACAGCTTGGAGTAAGACAACATGCATAAAGAGGATGATGTGGTCAAAATACTCATTTGCCTAATAATTCTGCACGTAGTGTATATATATATATACAGTATATACATACCTCCATTTGATTTGTAGATCAATATTCTATTTTTTTATCCACTAAGTTTTTGGTGATAGCCTCAAGACGATTGATCAGTACATTTTTGATATTAAGATCTTCCCAGGTAGTGGTAGCTTTAAACTGTTCAATCACAGCTTTTTCAAAATACAATTTTTTTTATCTACTGCTATGGTTGTGTTCCCTCATAATGCTTGTCTGGAAAAGACATGCAAGCCAATCTTTCTACAAAAAAAAATTAAAAATTGTCCTTCACACATCCATTTTATAAACAATAGTAGTCTATGGGGTTATTCACACATTTTTTTATGACCAGTGAATACCTGATGTCAAGAACAGTGCGTGTTCTATTTTGTCCGTTCTTATGGACTGACAGCCCCCTTACAATTGAAGGTGATCGTTTCTAATGTCCATTTTTCACAAAGGCATTAGTGAAAAAAGTCAGTTAAAATGGACCGTGGACAATTGACCATGGACCATTGGTGAATATAGCCTTATAGCAGGACCCAGCTCTTTCTGTGTAAGTGATTTAAAAAAAAGTTGAACAAAGACTATTTGCTTGGTTAAATAAGATGCTTTGGTTGGGGTACTATTTCACCTTATGAAGAGTGCCGAGGACTATACAAGAAGAGTATTGTAAGACACAGTACTGTTGACTGACCATTGTTAAAAAGGGTTTTTAGAGCCCAGCTGTGTAGCCTACATAAAATATTCTCTGCAAGACACTATTGAGATTGTGGGCATCAAACTTTGAGAAATTCTTAGTTGTTCAAATGTAAGGTTGGTGTGCAAGTGCTACTTTGGGAGACATCAACCTTTTGGATCCTGCTGCCAATCCCTACACGTAACCAGGACAGTAATTATGATTAATATGAATTTCTTCCAATTATCTAACAATAAGAATTGTCATGTTTACAGTGATGTAAGAATGTTCAATATTTCATAGTTTATTAAGGATTCCTTGACAGCTTCACATTGTGAAATGTGCCCAGTCATCCTGTACAAAGATTACCAGTCTGAAACAGATTGCTCTTATTTTAAACCCCGGCCACCTCTCAAACAAATCAAGGAGCATACTTTTGATATATTACTGAATGAGCTGGCATGAAACACTTAAGGAGAAGAGAACACAGAGGAGATGGCATCCGATCTTTGCTATTTTTCAGAACATGAAATAACATCCTGTCAGCCACCCTTTACAGACCATTTTTATCAAGTCTCAAAGCCAGAAAAAAAGCTTGACCTCTATTTACAGCTATATTTTAGCTGATATATTTCTTGAAGGCACAAGTGAAATGATGGATTATACATACTTAGAATATACTAGAATATCCTAATACAGTAAACATGCTATCACTATATTTCTAGCAGTTGTGCAAATGTTACAATTATTAACTCTTCAAAATTTTTAGAAAAAGCTAATTATAAAATACTGAAGTAAGTTCTAAACAAAACAGAAATAATACATCATACTAGAAAAAATACCTTATCGACTACTACAACACGAATCCTAAATCCTAAAATGTTGTGCAGGCAGGGGGGAGTTTCAATGGCAAATGAGCCATTCCATCCCTCAATGAGGCCCCAAGGCTGGGGCTCCTAGCAATTAAACATTCATCACCCATCCTGTGTTACTAATTTGATATACTAATTAAAAGATGGAAACTCCAACAAAAACATTAAATCATTCCCAACAACCTCCAACCTGGCCCAGAACATTTTTTTGTTTTTGTTCCTTTTATGCCACGTCTGATTTTCAGAAAAAAAAGAATCCATCCAGTAAGTAGTTGGTGTGGTAACTATTAGTCCCATAAAGCCTAAAATATAGGTCCGAGTCAAAGGTAAAAGCCAGGACATATAGTCAGTGTGGTTTATGGAAAAACAAAAATGCAGCACTCTAAGTAAAGTGAAGATAGCGGTGGTGAAGCTTGACAAAAGCCTTACTGAGCAGGGCTGAAATTAATTTTACTTGAAGTGATGCTTTATTTTTATTTTGGGATTATCCACTGGACCTATTGCCTATGGTATGGGAGGAATCCATTTCTTTCACCTCTGACAGTTCTACTGTGTTTATATCTATCTACCTATTATCTATCCATCTGTCTATCATTACAATGCATTCTCAGTTACAGAAGATTATATAACACGCACATGTACATAGTGCAGCCATACCGTACACTTCGTACGTAGTACCACCATACAGACAAAATGAAGTAAATGGAGCAGCAATGTAATGAAGTCCACTTCAAAGAGTGAGCAGGTAGCTTCCATTGATCAAACTTCAAAGGTCAATAGTACAGCTATAATAGAAAAGAATTAAACTGTACTGCAATATCTTCCAGAGAATTATTTGAAAACGGCTCCACTGAGGAGCTGAAACCCTGTGATGTAAACTATTGGTGAATAAATCCTACACTTGGATGGAAGCTATTGGAGAGTTGTTCCATTATTTTCTATTGTGTTGCAACATTACACTGTGCACATCCATAGTACCATTATGCTGCACACATAAATCATACTGCTATGCAGCACACATACGTCATAGGGCCATGCCTCATACATACTGTACATTGTGCTGCTTTATGGTATCTTGTGAAAGAGAGGGACTCCAGCTTCCATAAAACTGCTTTATTTTGCCAATGATGTAAAAACCAAATAAAAAGACAAGCAGCGTGTACACAGTTCCACCACATCACACCCTTATTCGTGACAAGATGTGAATTAAAGGTCTGATATGGTGACCAAAAACACATAGATGCTGATTGTCTTCTGTATTTGGCTTTTACGTCATTGGCGAAATAAAGCACAATTTGATGGAAGCTGGAGTTCCTCTCTTGCACATGTTACCATATGCCTTAGCAGGGGCAGATTAAATCCATCATAAGCCTGTGCCTGTCTATCCAACTTGGGAACCCTCCCTCGATTTTCCCCTGACACCCCCCTTCTGTGTGCTGGCGATAGTAATTTTTTTTTCTGTATGAAGAGGCTGTGGTGCTCCGTAAGAGCTGCAGCCTATTCCTAGGTCATGTGACATCACATTCATCAGTCCCATGGCCTAGGAGCAGCTCAGTCCCATCCAAGTCAATGGGGCTGAGATGCTATACCAAGCACAGCCGCTATCAAATGGACACGGGAGCACCACAGTCTCTTTAAACAGCTGATTGGCAGGTGTTCCAGGAGTTGGACACCCACTAGTCCCATATTGATGAACTATCCTAAGCATAGGCCATTAATTTTAAATCCTGGAGAACCCATTTACATTATGTTACATAGGACCGCAGGTGACATCTACTACATTATTTATACTCAGAGTCTCTGAGTACAGATATGGTAGTAGAAATAAACTACAGTCCTATGTAACACCCAGATAACACAGTGATAACTCTGAGTACAGATAATGTAGTAGATGTTACCTTCAGTCCTATGTAACCCCACAAATAGCACAATGATAAATCTGAGTACAGATAATCTAATACATGTCACCTGCAGTCCTATGTAACACCTCACATAACACAGTGATACCTCTCTATGTACAGATAATGTGAGTCTGCTGCTCAAAGCTGACACACCCTCCTCCTTCTTGCCGCGCTGCTCCTCTGACCTCCTCCGTTTCTGGCGGAGGAGTATGATGACCAACCCTCCAAAATTCTGAGGGGTAGGGCACCAACTCCATTGGTTGTCCCACTATGCGTCACACCCTTCTTACAACCTGCTAATCACACATTAAATGTGTTACACACTGTGCGGGAGTGTCCACTCTAAATTAACCCTTATGAAGCCAAATCCCATGTTCCAAACCCATATAGGGAGAGGACAAAAAACCGCACAGTGTGAACAGCATACTCCATATAACAACTTGTAAAAACATGAATAACAAAACCAATATGGCACCATACGCTGCCGTGGAATGCAGATCCAGAAGATTACATATGTATACAATTTATTTGTTATACAAATGCATGCTTGACAGGTTAAAACATTCAAAGCCTTTGCAATAGAGAGGGTCTTTGCACCCAGGAGGGGGGGGGGGGGGGTCATCGCAAAAAAATTCGCCTACGAGAAGCCTTCTGGATTTTCAGACTCAACACCAGAGTTCCAAATGGTTTGAATCTGAAAAAATAACTAATGTATGTATATCAGTGATCAAAGCGGATGCCGGGGCCGGAATGACCATTGTTACTATTGCAGCAATACTCTGCTATTTAATATATGCAATCCCTCTAATATGTGGGACACTGGGGAGTGATGTGATCGCTCCGGTTCTGCTGCCTTCAAGTTTCTTGCTGAGTACAGGTATTTTTATATGTTTCCAGTGTTAATGCTTAGCGCTTTGTTCACACAGTGTGGTTATTCTGCTCTTCATGTATTAGCCTGGGAGACTGGGATCCGGTTCCCAGGGACGTAATCTAGGCGGAGGTCCCATACTATGTTTAACACACCAGACATGCAATTAACTAATGCACTATCACCTACTATGTATATTTAATTATCAATACTGATTCTTTTCATTTCTTGCATAAGTATTAACGAAATAAATTGTATACATATGTAATCTTCTGGATCTGCATTCCACGGCAGCGTATGGTGCCATATTGGTTTTGTTATTCATGTTTTTACAAGTTGTTATATGGAGTATGCTGTTCACACTGTGTGGTTTTTTGTCCTCTCCCTATATGTGTTTGGAACATGGGATTTGGCTCCATAAGGGTTAATTTAGAGTGGACACTCCCGCACAGTGTGTAACACATTTAATGTGTGATTAGCAGGTTGTAAGAAGGGTGTGACGCATAGTGGGACAACCAATGGAGTTGGTGCCCTACCCCTCAGAATTCTGGAGGGTTGGTCATCATACTCTTTTAAATTGTGGGGTCACACTATGAAGCACCGTTACGACTAAGAGTCCAGTACCCGAAACGCATCAACGTTTTGTATTCCGTGTACCAAGTGGCTGTGTCTGCTGTTTGTATGATTAATAAAAGAAGAAGCTTTTAAGAGGATTTCCATTGTTTCCAAGACCTTTCCTTCTAAATTACATGAACATCACTGACCATCAATTTCTGTCACCTGCTACAAGAGGACATAGTTTTATATTAGAGGGGCAAAGGTTTAAAAGTACTATCAGGAAGTATTACTTTACTGAGAGAGTAGTGGATGCATGGAATAGCCTTCCTGCAGAAGTGGTATCTGCAAATACAGTGGAGGAGTTTAAGCATGCATGGGATAGGCATAAGGCCATCCTTCATATAAGATAGGGCCAGGGGATATCCATAGTATTCAGTATATTGGGCAGACTAGATGGGCCAAATGGTTCTTATCTGCTGACACATTCTATGTTTCTAAGTTAATATCATTATATCTGGTGATGATTGTGCAAGATTATTAGACACTTTTTTGGGAGGAAAAAGAACAAAAATGATGTTGCAAAATTGAAAAATACAGCTGTTCTAATATCAAACCTACTTTATTTACATGGAAATTGTGGAGCCCCATTTCAGGTAAAAATGCATGTTGCATTCCCTCACAGATAATTACATAATAAGAACTAAAAGCTTATGTATTTGTGCCAATTAATTGCATATTATTACAACTCCAAAATGCCATCCCAAAGGGAACAGCTATTTTATGTTCACAATAAAACCTAGTAAATCACACTAACCTTTATCCAAACCACATGCAATCACTTCCCATATTTTCTAAGAAATCTGATGACAACAAAATGATCTTATAATGTAGAAGTGATGGTAGAGAACATTTAACTTTCCCAAAGCATTCACTGCTGATGTTTTCTATAGGGAAATACACCTAAAAATTAGATTTTTTAAAATAGATTTAAAATCCACTCTGTCTTTTTCCTGCATAGAATATTTCTGATGCCAATATTTTCTATTCTTTTCACTGTGGAGCCATTTGTTATGTCCATAAATAATAGCAGTACATTTTGACCAGAAGAGGATGAAGGTGGCAGGGAAGGGGGGGGCGATCAAGATGGACTTTGCTCTGTGATAAACATAGCTCAGTGGTTTCTAACTGTTAAAAGCTAAGTAACTCCTACCCAAACATGTCACATCAAAGTATAGTACCCCCAAAGCTATATACATATATAGTCAGGTCCATAAATATTGGGACATCAACACAATTCTAACATTGTTGGCTTTATACACCACCACAATAGATTGGAAATGAAATGAACAAGATGTGCTTTAACTGCAGACTGTCAGCTTTAATTTGAGGGTATTTACATCCAAATCAGGTGAACGGTGTAGGAATTACAACTGTTTGCATATGTGCCTCCCACTTGTTAAGGGACCAAAAGTAATGGGACAGAATAATAATCATAAATCAAACTTTCCAGGCCTTTACTGCAACTGTCTTCAGTTCCTGCTTGTTCTTGGGGCATTTTCACTTCAGTTTTGTCTTGTGAAATGCAGAATCCGATTCAGGTCAGTTGATTGACTTGGCCATTGCATAACATTCCACTTCCTTCCCTTAAAAAACTCTTTGCTTGCTTTTACAGTATGCTTTGGCTCATTGTCCATCTGCAATGTGAAGCGCCGTCTAATGAGTTCTGAAGCAGTTGGTTGAATATGATAATATTGCCCAAAACACTTCAGAATTTATCCTGCTGCTTTTGTCAGCAGTTACATCATCAATAAATACAAGAGAACCAGTTCCATTGGCAGCCATACATGCCCACGCCATGACACTACCATCATCATGCTTCACTGATGAGGTGGTATACTTAGGATCATGAGCAGTTCCTTTCCTTCTCCATACTCTTCTCTTCCCATCACTCTGGTACAAGTTGATCTTGGTCTCATCTGTCCATAGGATGTTGTTCCAGAACTGTGAAGGCTTTTTTAGATGTCATTTGGCAAACTCTAATCTGGCCTTCCCTTTTTTGAGGCTCACCAATGGTTTACATCTTGTAGTGAACCCTCTGTATTCACTCTGATGAAGTCTTCTCTTGATTGTTGACTTTCACACACATACACCTACCTCCTGGAGAGTGTTCTTGATCTGGCCAACTGTTGTGAAGGGTGTTTTCTTCACCAGGGTAAGATTTCTTCGATCATCCACCACAGTTGTTTTCCGTGGTCTTCCGGGTCTTTTGGTGTTGCTGAGCTCACCGGTGCGTTCCTTCTTTTTAAGAATGTTCCAAATTGTTTTCCAGTTGTTTTGGCCACGCCTAATGTTTTTGCTATCTCTCTGATGGGTTTGTTTTGTTTTTTCAGCCTAATGATGGCTTGCTTCACTGATAGTGACAGCTCTTTGGATCTCATCTTGAGAGTTGACAGCATCAGATTCCAAATGCAAATAGCACACTTGAAATTAACTCTGGACCTTTTATCTGCTTATCGTAATTGGGATAATGAGGGAATAACACAGACCTGGCCATGGAACAGCTGAGAAGCCAATTGTCCCATTACTTTTGGTCCCATAACAAGTGGGAGGCACATATGAAAACTGTTGTAATTCCTACACCGTTCACCTGATTTGGATGTAAATACCTTCAAATTAAAAATGACAGTCAGCAATTAAAGCACATCTTGTTTGTTTCATTTCAAATCTATTGTGGTGATGTATAGAGCCAAAAATGTTAGAATTGTGTTGGTGTCCCAATATTTATGGACCTGACTGTATACCTATCAATAGTCCACTTGTGCCTTCTTAGTTAGGTTTCACTCCTGGGCAGGGGTGTAGCTAGAAATGCATGGGCCCCATAGCTAAAAAAATGTATGGGCCCCCCCCAAATATCTATCGGGCCTCCCACCACCCCTTTCCAGAGCTCCCACCCAAACACCCCTACTAGATCTCCCACCACCATGAGCAGTTTCACACTTGCAAGTAGTTTCACACTTGCGGCAGGACGGATCCGACAGGCTGTTCAGCCTGTTGGATCCGTCCTGCCGCTATTTCGCCTTGCCGACACTCCATCCCCATTGACTATAATGAGAACGGGGACAGAGCTCCGGTGCAGCGCGGCAGTGTGCGGTGAAAGGTTGGTGGCCGAAAAGTACTGCAAGTCTGACTTTTTCGTCCGGTGGCCTCTCTCACCGCGCAGTGCCGTGCTGCACCGGAGCTCCGCCCCATCCCCATTATAGTCAATGGGGACGGAGCAGCGGTCCAGCAAAATAGCGGCAGGACGGATCCGACAGGTTGAACAGCCTGCCGGATCCGTCCTGCCACAAGTGTAAAAGTACCCTTAGTCTGTCATATAAGGGGGGGAAAAGAAACCCCAGAACTAGAGTGTGCCCCCCAAAAGAAGGAAGGGGCACCCTCCTTATCACTGCTGGCATCTCTTTTTAACTTCAGATCATCAGACTCTCACTTACTAATTACAGCACACACCCCTTTAGTGTCCACCATCCCTCCCCTGTCTGATGGTGGACACTATAGGCCAGGGTGTGTGTGCTGTAAATTTGTAATTAGTAAGAGTCTGATTATCTGAATTCTGAAGTTATAAAGAGCTGCCTGCAGACCTGCAAGGATAATGAGGGCGCCCCTTGCTTCTCTTGGGGGCCCCACTCTGCAGGCAGCTCTTTTTACTTTCTTCTCACTTTCTTTCACATACTTCTATTTAGAGCACACTAGTCACAGCAAGCACAGACTGGAGTGGCAGGACTGGAGACTGGAGTGGAGACTAGCTGAGGAGGAGGCAGGAGCACTGAACAGAGAGAAGAGGACTGGTCCAGTACAGCACAGGCAGGCACAGGCAGCAGTAGCAGTGCTAGACTGAGACTGTGACACTCTCACTCAGTCAATCTCAGTCAGACACTGCTGAGCTGCTCAGACTGGTTTCCGGCAGTCAGAGAGCGGGAATCTGACTGGCGCCAGTGTGGCCGGCGGGACCACTCCCTCCCTAGTCCCTCCACTCCAGGTACACCCCCGACCCAGCCCCCTCCACCGCCTGAGTCTGCCTCCCTCTACTGCTTCTCCAACCTGGTGGCTGGCTCCAGTCCCTCCTCCCTCCACTCAGGTACGCCCCGGTCCGGCCCCCTCCACTGCCTACCTCATCTGTGCTGCTCGCCTGTACTGACTGCTCCTGACTCCTCCCCAGCCAGGCCCGAGCCGGTCTGGGCCATGGATGGACCGCCCACAATATGTGCCCGCCCTCAGCCCTCCCCTAGCCTGCCCTGCAGCTCACAATGGATTCCGGAACTTAGGATTCCTGCGCTGGTGCCGGGCCTGCGGCGCTAGTGCCTGGTTCCGCCTACGTCCCTCAGGTACGCCCCTGTTCCGGCCCCCTCCACTGCCTACCTCATCTGCTGCTCATGCGCCCTGCTCCAGTCCTGACTCCTTCTCCCCAGCCAGGCCCGAGCCGCAGTGTAGTGGGCGGGCGGTCCACGGCTTGGGCCTGGCTGCCTGTGTGTAGTGTGTGTGTGTAAATAAAATTCAAAAAATCAACAGAAGGCGGCCCGGACGGGCCCCCAGTGGCATAGGGCCCCATAGCCACTGCTATGGTTGCTATGACGATCCCTACGCCACTGCTCCTGGGTGTTTTTTCTACTAGTGTACAGAATATTATGTTAACTAGGAGATCCTGACTTCTTTGTAGTCAGGCTCAGTAGAAGCACACAAACTATTCTTTCTAGCATTTGATATTGCGGCTGCATTCTTTTTCAGATGTCAAAACAGATTCCAATGAGTAAGGAGAATAATCTCAGAAGTAGCAGGGTGGAAAGGGAGGATTGAGAAGACATTAGAGTGGTGAGATGGGGTAAAAAGAACTGGTTGTCTGAGTTTACCATCTCTTAGGCCCCTCTCAGATGATCAAATCCCGCGCATCAGACTCACAGTGTGAGTATTCAGCAGCTACCATCCTGACCTCCTAGCACTGACAGGGTCGAATAGCATTATATTGATTTATGATGCTATGTAACCCTTACAGTTCTGGAATGTATTGGATAACACTGACATAATTATGCCAGTTTTATACATTACATTCCAGAA
Source organism: Bufo gargarizans (assembly GCF_014858855.1). Taxonomy (NCBI): domain Eukaryota; kingdom Metazoa; phylum Chordata; class Amphibia; order Anura; family Bufonidae; genus Bufo; species Bufo gargarizans. Next base: position 77,153,295 of record NC_058080.1, read on the forward strand.
CTGTAATGGTTACATAACCTCATAAATCAATATAATGCTATTCGACCCCATCAGTGCTGGGAGGTCATGACGGGTGCTCTCCCTGACACACGCTCCGAGTCCAATGCGTGGGACTTGCTCGTGTGAAAGGGGCCTTACCATAGGAGGCAGTTGTGGAGTGTTTAGTACAGTACGTGCAGGTACACTGATTAGAATGTAATCACATAGCACAGGGGAGGATACATATAACTTAAAGGGAATGTCCATTGGGTTGTAATTTTGCCTTTTCCAAAGGAGCCATATTCAAAAGAATAAGATTTCAAATTAAAAATAAAATATTAATGTGTGTTTTACAAGTCTAGGTACTCTATAACCTACCCAGAAATAGAATTTTTGAATATAAAATTGAAACTACGCTTTAATCGACTCTCCAGTGTTAACACTCTGCGTATATAAGGCAATATTTCTGCTTCCTGTACACTAGTAAGAAAGATTTTAGCATAAGGATTAGACTTAGATTAACTGCACTTATATCTAAATTTAAAGGTACATGAATCTACTGTACTTCTATCCAATGGTTCATTTTCTTTAGTAAAGGATTATGTTTCACCAAAAAGCATACCTGTAAGATGTCCACAGTTTATTAAAACTATCTTCTCAAATATCTGGGTTAACTTAAATATCAGTAGTAAAACATATATTCCCAATACAATGCAAACTTACATGACCCAGTATGACAAGGAGAACATAATGCTATTCTCTGAAAGACTAAAACCCACTAGTGCAGAAGCTGCTTGAATGTAAAATGACTAAAAAAAACTGCCTGAATAAGTTGAAGCATAAAATTATGGTTTTATGTGCTGTAGCAAAGGTCATGCCAGACTAACCTTATTAACTTCTTTGAAGAAGTGAGGAGGAATGTAGATCAAGGCAATGTAAAAGGAGTAACTGTAATCTACCGACCATTCAAAGGCTTTCAATATGGTGCTCAACAAATTACCAGTAACGGGTATGAATGCAAATATTTGCACTTGAGCATAGAGCTACTTAAAGGATGAATTAAATATGAGTGTTCAAAATGAAGTGGTTTTCTGTTTAGAGAATATTAGCCACTTATTTAAGGACAGTGAATTACAATTTTGATATGACCGTATTAAATTAGAGCATATAATTATGTCTCCACATAAATGTTCAAAGAACAGCCTCTCATTCTCCATACTAAAGTGGGTCTCCATATAATTAGTTTACATAAATATGGTGGACACCCTCTTTAGTATGGAACGTGTCACATCAGTTCCTGTCCTCCCTGGATACTAAGGACCAGTAAAGTGTACAGTGACATACAAAAGTTTGGGTACCCCTTGTCAAAATGACTTTTGCTGTGAACAGTTAAGCAAGTTCAAGATAACATGGTCTCCAAAAGGCATAACGTTAAAGATAACACATTCCCTTTGTACCCTATGCAAAAAAAAAAACTTTGTTACATTTTCCAAAATAATAAAAAAGGAAAAGGGATTGAAGAAAAAGTTTGGGCACCCTGCATGGTTAGTACCTAGTAGCACCCCCTTTGGCAAGTATCACAGCTTGTAAATGCTTTTTGTAGCCAGCCAAGTGTCTTTCAATTCTTATTTGAGGGATTTTCATCCATTCTTCCATTCCCCACTGCATGCTTCTACTAAAATTCCCTACTTTTATGATATAATATGACTGTAGCGTGAACTTTTAAGTTTTCCATAAATTTCACCCGATACCCAAATATCCCTAATTTTTTGTGTAGTGTATAATTCAAAAACAGAAAGTGAATGAATGCTAAAGCTTCAGCTGATTTTATAGACTTTAGTGTATGTTACCTTTGTGTATATGTAATCTTCTGTCTATTGAGTAGTGGACATGAAAAATCCTTTGCAAAAACACTACTTGGGCCTATATCTCAGTGATACAGCCAACTTCAGCATTTGGTTGGACAAAAGGGAGATGCAAAGGTCAGGAGATAATGAGTGGAAGGAGGAGATCCAGCTGCCCAAATGAATGCTACAAATATGGTTCTAGTAATGGGTTCGTTTCAGGCACACAATTTAGCATCCCAAACAATTTTCTGTACTGCCAATTACACTAATATTGTGAGAAATTATGCAATTTATGGTCCGTGTTTTCCTAAATGTTCTGTGTTCTGAGAAGATGAAACAATACATAATCCAACAAATATAAAGGATTCCTGAAAAATATTGTTCTTAGCACTGTAAATAAAATTTTAATTAATAAACAATTTAGTGAAATAATTGCTATTTGTTTCCATCCATCTTTATGCCGAGGATGCTTAAATCCTTATAATACTGATCATGTGCTAAAGATCTTTGTAATTGACACTGGCGCTGCCTGGTGAACAGACGGGCAGACATAATTAAATATAATCAAGTCAGGGTCGCTTCTCTTACAGTTCCAGATAGTCTGATTCACAGAAGTACAGTAACCTCACTTTTTCATGTTCCCTTCCTAAATGTAAAATGATTGAACTTGCTTGCATAGCATCCTAATCCCCACATTTTCAGGAGTTTGTTACTAGCACTTAACATGCTGCCGAATGAAGGACATTTCATTTAGTATTTCTATGGCTCAGTGAGCTAAGTTGATAAACATAATGAGTGTGTATTCCCTCTCTCCCAGCAATGTCTCTGGCGATAGTCTAGTTACTTACAGTTAAAAAAATGTTCAAGTTGATTATTAAAGGGAAACTATCTTAAAGTGTATTCTGTCCTATCTGAGGTCATCATAAACTAGTGTCAATGAATCTTGTTTCCACCACTCGCTCATTGTCTTTTTTGGCAAAGTGTTTTTTATAAAGTAAATGCAGTGTGAGCCAGCGATGGAGTCTCGATGATGTGTAAGTGCTCTGAAGTTATCTATATCTAAGAGCTGACGGCTTCTTCACAGCCCACACTCCAATGCCTCTAATTTGTAACTTTCTCCTCAAAGTCAGCATAGGGAGAAAGCTGTCAATCATCCATCGATAAGTGGAGCACTGGAAACATGAATATAAGAAATCAAACAAAAAGAATATCCTATTTTTCTTCCTATAAGACTCACCAGCCCATAAGACGCACTAGGTTCTAGAGGAGGAGAATAAAAAAAACATCTTTTGCATTAGACCTCAGATCAGACCCCAATGGTAATCAGACCTCAGCTCGGAGCCCCAATCAGACCCCCAATCTTATGTTAGTGGTAACCTTGAGCAAAAATACAAGAGAAAAGTTGCATTAAGTTCACCAAGTTTCAATCTACAATCTTCTTCCTTCACTCATTTTCAGACCTGATATTTAGCACTTTCCTCTTAATTTTAAACTTTTCTCGTGTGGTTATATCCCTCTCAGTAATAAATGTTAGATCTGTGTGTCCAGGATGCTGCTGTCTTCCGCCCAAGATTCCCCTCAAAATTGTCTTGTGTGTTTCCTGCTCTATCTACAGTCTACATAAACTGCCCTCCTTGGATCCTCTCCCCCTTTCCATACACATCTGCCATGTAGAACCTCCTGTAACTATCTCTAATAATTAGAGTAGGACGAGGAAAATAGCGAGAGAGAGAGAGAGATCACTGGCAGAAATTTGACAGATTTATGTCAGATCCAGCAGCACCAGCAGCAAGGTGAAGGACTTACATAGACTCTGCAGAAGCAAAATAGTTGGAGATTGTTAATAAAGACCATTTTGAAAGTTGCTCAACTTTGCATTCAGGAAACAAGTGAACAGTAAAATTAAATTATTGCAAAGATGTCATAGGCATTTAAGACTTTTGCTTGAGCAATAACTATTATCATGACAATTATACCGTGAAAACAGCAATTTGGAAAGAATTAAACGTTGGCCAACTATTGTGTGTATAGAAATGGACAACCACTTCATTATTAATATTGTTTGATTTGATATGTGGTTTACATGTGTATTTTTATGGTTTACACAGAGGGCAGAGCTGTGCGCTAGGACGCTGTATGGGGATACAAACATACCATAGGGGGGAATACCTTATAAGGATGCATACATTGCTACATACTACAATTTCTTTTCACATGGATAAAACCTCTGCATGCTTTCCTGCAAAATCCTAGGCACACAGAGTAGAGCTAGCAGGCTACTGGCACTGTATTTTGGAACCATGTATGTACATACTACAGGTTCGGAATACAGCCATGTACGGTGCATGGCCCTTGAAGTAATTTTTATTTTACTAAAAAATCTATTTCTAAATCCCGTCCTAGTATTTATGGGTGTCAAAGTGGAGGGCCACTAAGTGTTAATGGATACCACGCCGGCAATACCATCCATCCATAAATTACATAAATGGGAATTCAGTTCAATAGCTGCCATGTAATACTTTATTCACATCTGGGCACATTTGGCCACTCAGTGAGGGCTGTAGAAAGTTGGACAGGTTCCCTTTAAACAAACCTACCAGAAGGATCTGTTTTATCTGCAAACATTTATTAAGGGAGGAAAAATACATACACAGAAGGCGGACAATCCCTGAATTAGGATGAAGGGAGCTGGACTAGAAGCTGACTATTACTGAGAAACCCAGTAGCAGCAAGTATGTACAGTATTAATAGTCTTTTACTGCGATCATTTCTACACAGCCACATGAATGGGTCCGCATCCGTTCCACAATTTTACGTAACGGGTGCGGACCCATTCATTTCAATGGGGCCACAAAAGATGCGGACAGCACACCGTGTGCTGATTGCATCAGTTGTTCCATTCCGCTGCCCCGTTTTGTGGACAAGAATAGGCATTTCTATAAAGGGCTGCCCGTTCCGCTCCGCAAATTGCGGAACGCACAAGGATGTTATCCATATTTTGCGGATCCGCAATTTGTGGACTGCAAAACACGGCAAGGTTGTGTTAATGAGCCCTTACTTTCTCGTCTATCAAATGTTGCTTGCAGCTTTATCATCTCTGTTGAGTCCTTTGACTCCCTTTTCCAAGGCCTTGACAATTGTGACTATGGTGCCTTTCTGTCTTAAATGGGTTGTCCAGGTTTTCCGATATTGATCTGCAGCAAAACACAGGAGGGGTACAACGTCTGATACCAGGTAGACTATTTGTGAGGAACACACTAGCAGTGCACAGGTTCATAAAAGCAGCGGAAGGCAGGCATCATGAAATGTTGTAGTGAAAATGTCATACTTGCTGCTAGGGGAACGTTAGCATGGTGATATGTATATAGAAGGTGAGGCGCAGCCAAGGTGCTAATGTTGGCATGACGGCACTGTGTCAACACATGGAGCGTCATCATAACGTGGCATGAGAAAACCGTGCCACTCGCTTAGTGTTACAGCCTGTTACAGCAACCACTGCATCTCCCACCTGTGTGCACCCCCTCCAGCAGTCAGGGATTGCGTTCATTCCTATCAAATTCAATGTTGTCTATTGCTTTTGATGCTCTTCCTCCTACTACTTCTCGTTGCTTGTTTTGACAGCAACCGATCACTGAGGAAATTGCAAAAAGACAACAGTATGTGTACACTAATTCAATGGCGCAGAAGCTGAATGTGCACCTGGCCAAGTTGCTGGTACTACAGTCCCTCCCTTTCCATGTAGTTGACTCTGCATATTTCAGAGAACTGATGGGTTGTGCCCACCCAAGGTGGAGAGTCCCAAGCCAGCATTACTTTTCCCAAAAAGCTGTACCAGCCCTTCACACGTACATTGAACAGAAGGTGGGCCAGTCCTTGGACCTCTCGGTTTAGACGTCAAGTAGAACCGGTGTAGAGTTCACGCCAGTGCTCACGTATAGAGTTATAACTGTGGTCACAATATATGTCATTTACCTGGTTCATTACCCACTGGGTAAATGTGATTCCAGACCAGGCACACCAGCAACTTGGCCAGGTGATGGCAATGCTGCCTACGTGTTGTAATGCTGGGATTTCTGTGCCAATATCCTCCTCTGCCTCCTTGTCATCCACCTTATCCTCCCCTCTAGGCACAGTTCACATTGGTCCTTCAGCATATCCCCTATGCAAAGCTATTCATTGTCATGCGGTTCTGCACCTGGTCAGCCTTAGTGAATGGAGCCACAATGGGGAGGAACTGCTCAGGGTCATCAATAAAGAAATCAAACACTGGCTATCTCCTTGCCAACTGGAGATAGGAACCATGGTTATTGATAACGTTAAGAACATTTTGTCTGCGCTGTGTCAGGGACGGCTGACCCATGCGCCCTGCATGGCGCACATCATCAGTCTCGTTCTCACCAGTTTCCTCAAGTCTTCCACTAAACTGCAAGAGCAGTTAAAAATGTCCAGGAAACTGTGCATGCATTTCATCCACTCTTACTGTGCAAAACATGCCCTTCTTTAGAGGCAAAGGCAAAATGTTATTCCCCAACATCGCCTGCTATGTGATGTTTCCAGCCATTGAAACTCCACGTTCCATATGTGAGACCTGTATGAGCAGTGGAAGGCTGTCAACGATTTCTTAATGCCGCAGATGGAGAGATCTACTCCCCATTGTAACTTCCACGTTAACCAGTGGCAGCTCATGTGTGAGACGTGGCATTTGCTCAGGCCCTTTGAGGAGGTCACTTTATTTGTCAGTCAGCAGAACTACTATCCTGGAAGGGATAGTGACAAATCTGATTGATTGGTGAGGGGAGATAAGACATGGCTCCTACATTTCACAACCACTGGAGCAGGAGAAGCTGGGGGATGACGACAAAGACAAGCAGAGGACCCCGACAGACCTTGGCAGTATGCAGTGTAGATGGAGATGAGAGCCCCTTGCACAAATGGCCAGATGCATGCTGTTATATTTGTGTAGTGACAGCCTGTCCTCAGGAAGGTCTATCTCGGGGAACCCTCTGTTCTCAAGCTCCACTGCCATGACTGGTGGAGGGGGGAGGCCGAAGCAGCACCATCAGCAACTTTAGTCTGCAGTCTATGTTGAACAGTTTTCTTCAGTTACCTATTGAAGAAACCACACAGCAGCAACAGGACATACAGCAGTACCTCAACCAGCAGGTGGTGGCATACTTGGACTGCACCCTGTCCCATGATCCAAGATCCACTGGACTACTGGGCATGTGAACTTGAAGTGTGGCTGCAACTGGTCAAGTTTGCTATGGTTATGCTTTCCTGCCCAGCCAGTAGTGTGGCATCAGAGCAGGTGCTCTGTGTGGTGGTGGGGTATAATTACACCTAAGAGAACTCTTCTTTCCTCCCTAAATGTTTAAAGACTAACCTTCATAAAGAAGAATCAGGCGCGGATCAACCAGCATGGTGGCTCAGTGGGTAGAACTTGTGCCTTGCAGCACTGGGGTCCTAGGTTTGAATCTGACCAAGGACAACATCTGCATGGAGTTTGTATGTTCTCCCTCCCGGTACTCCGATTTCCTTCCACACTCAAAGGACATACTTGATGGGGACAGCTTGATGCTAATGTCTGTAAAGTGCTGCAGAATATAGCAGCGCTATATAAGTGTGAAAAATAAATAGATTTCCAGACGCCGGTGCCTGATGCAACAAAATAGATCATTCTGCCACTAATGATCATACTGTAGTGTGCTGCCACACCTGGAATATTCTGCAAAATGGGCCATTACATCTGGCCATGTCCTTCTGCCACCTGCCTTATGCTGGCTCTACTGCCATTCCTGCAGTGGGGTTCTTGGCCTACTGATATGTACATGTTACATTATTTAAGGCTAATAAGGATATGCATGCCACTGGGCCCATCATACTGCTGTTTTGGGGTTCTGCTACTACTGTGATCTGCCACCATCTTGTGCTGTATGCCACTGCTTTAGCCCCCTCCCCACTCTGTCATGGGGCGACTTGTCACGGTCAGTGCTGCTGTCCCCCCCTTTCTGACCCTTTTACAGCCACTGCTGTTAGACCTCATCCCCACTCTGTTATTGAGACGCTATTGTCCCTGTTTATCCATTTGACATCACCGTTCATTTTTCCTTTTTTTCTTAGGGTCCATTCACACGTCCGCAAAATGGGTCCGCATCCACTCTGCAATTTTGCGGAACAGGTGCGGACCCATTGATTTTCAATGTGGCTGGAATGTGCTGCCCACACTTCCGTTCCGCAATTGCGGACAAGAAAAGGCATTTTCTATGAGAGTGCTGGCGATGTGCGGTCCGCAAAATACGGAACGCACATCGCCGGTGTTCGTGTTTTGCGGATCCACAAAACACACACAGAAAGAAAGATAGGAAAGAAGGAAAGAAAGATTTTAAAAAAATCCTGTATTTTGAGCATCGTAAGGCCTCTTTCACACAGTCAGTATGCAGTATTTGATCAGTATTTGTAAGCCAAAAGCAGTAGTGGGTCGAAAACACAGAAGAGATGCACATATTTCTATTACATTTCGGACCCACTCCTAGTTTTGCCTTGCAATTACTGATCAAATACTGATGTCTTAAAGAGGCTTTATGGATGCTTAAAGTACAAGCTTTGCTTTTTTTGTTTTTTCGTTTTCTGTTCTTCTGGCGGATCAGAAGAATGGAAAAATTCAAGAGGTTATCTGAGCCTGAAAATGCCCCCCCCCCCCCCCCATATGCACGGGCCCCTCACACTGATTCTACTTACCTGGCTCCCCGCGCCGCTCCATGTGCAGGGATGAAAATATCCAGTGTCAGGGGAAACAGCCAATAGCAGGCGGGGACGATCCTCCCTGTCCCTAGCGCATTTGACAATGTATCTGCATTTGTGACAAATTAATCCGTAAAGAATAGAATTTCTTGTCGAAGTTCGGCGAATCGGCCAAATCCAATTTTTCAAAACATCACTGATCTCTAGTGATTACTACTGCTCCATCCCATTCACACAATTGCCAAATTCAGGTTATCATGACATATAGATGTAGTTGCCGATGACTATGGTTGAAAATTTCCCATCTGGCCGATCACATTTTCAGCAGACAATAGTCTTTTGCCAGCCTTCACAAACAAAAGATCGCTTGCTGTAATTTTTAAAATAGTAGTTACCAATTTCTACTTTGGTCTGCTTTAACCTCTTCCGGACACATGATGTATCGGTGTGGCATGTTGTCTCGGTACTTAAAGGGGTTGTCCAGGTTCAGAGCTGAACCTGGACAGCCCTCCATTTTCACCCCGGCAGCCCCCCTGACATGAGCATCGGAGCAGTTCATGCTCCGATGCTCTCCTTTGCCCTGCGCTAAATCGCGCAGGGCAAAGGCATTTTTCTGAGTTCCGGTGACATACCGGGCTCTCTATGGGGCTGACAGGCAGCCCGGTGACGTCACCGGCACTGATGGGCGGGATTTGGCTCTGCCCTAGCCAGTAAAATGGCTAGGGCAGAGCTAAAGCCCGCCCCTCAGAGCCGGTGACGTCACCGAACACACTGCTGGGCGGAAGTTACCGCCCAGCAGTGTGTTATTGAAAACACAAGAGCCTGTGCCCTGCGCGATCTAGCGCAGGGCACGGGAGCGCAGCGGAGCATGAGATGCTCCGATGCCAGGCTCAGGAGGGCTGCCGGGGTGAAAATAAGGGTATGTCCGGGTTCAGCTCTGAACCCGGACAACCCCTTTAAGGACACATGACGTACCGGTACGTCATGTGTATTTCTAATCACCGCCCGCCGCCGGCACCTTGGGTCAATGTTGGCGATCGCCGCAAACCGCAGTTTTTCAATGTTGTGGCGGCGGCGGTGCCATCGGGTCCCCGTGGGGCTGTAGGGGGGACCCAATGGCATGGAAAGCAACGCAATGCCTTCCTGAGGCATTGGTGCTGCCTTCCTGTGACGAGTCTGTGAGATCCAGCCCCCTGGATCTCACAGGCCGGAAGCTGTATTAGTAATACTCACTGTATTACTCATACAGCCAATGCATCCAATACAGACGTATTGGAATGCATTGTAAAGGATTAGACCTCCAAAAGTTGAAGTCCCAAAGTGGAAAAAAAATTAAGTGGAAAAAAGTTGAAAAATAAGGTTTTCCCCCCCTCAAAAAATTTTAAGTTTCAAGTAAAAATAAACAAAAATGTCATTTTCCCCAAATAAAGTTAAAAAAAAGGGAAAAAATAGGGAAAAAACATATTATGTAATACCGTGTCCATATCGACCGGCTCTATAAACATGTCACATGACCTGACCCCTCAGATGAACACCATAAAAAATAAAAACTGTGCTATATAAACCATTTTTGGTCACCTTACATCACAAAAAGCGTAATAGCAAGCGATCAAAAAGTCATGTGCACCCCAAAATAGTGCCAATTAAACCGTCATCTCTTCCTGAAAAAAATGAGACCCTACCTAAGATATTTGCCTAAAAACTGAAAAACTATGGCTCTCAGAAAATGGAGGCACTGAAACATGATTTTTTTTGTTTCAAACATGATATTATTGTGTAAAACTTACATAAATAAAAAAAGGTATACATATTAGGTATCAATGTGTCCGTATTGACCGTCTCTATAAAAATATCACATGATCTAACCCCTCAGATGAACACCATAAAAAATACAAAAATAAAAACTGTGCTAAATTAACAATTTTTTGTTACCTTACATCACAAAAAGTGTAATAGCAAGCAATCAAAAAGTCATATGCACCCCATATTTTTGTTTAAAAAATGAAATCATTGTGTAAAACTTACATAAATAAAAAAAGTATACATATTAGATATCGCCGCATCCGTAATAACTTGCTCTATAAAAATATCACATGACCTAACCCCTCAGGTGAATACCGTATTAAAATTAAAATAAAAACGGTGTAAAAAAAGCCATTTTTTGTCACCTTACATCACAAAAAGTGTAATAGCAAGCAATCAAAAAGTCATACACATCCAAAAATAGTGCCAATCAAACTGTTATCTAATCCCGCAAAAATCATACCCTACTCAAGATAATAGCCCAAAAACTGAAAAAACTATAACTCTCAGACTATGGAAACACTAAATTATGATTTTTTTGGTTTCAAAAATGAAATCATTGTGTAAAACTTACATAAATTAAAAAAAGTATACATATTAGGTATCGCCGCGTCCGTAATAACTTGCTCTATAAAAATATCACATGACCATTCGGTTTACGACCACATATAGGGGGTTTCTGTAAACTACAGATTCAGAGCCATACATATTGAGTTTTGTTTGGCTGTTAACCCTTGCTTTGTAACTGGAAAAAAAATATTAAAATGGAAAATCTGCCAAAAAAGGGAAATTTTGAAATTGTATCTCTATTTTCCACTAATTCTTGTGGAACACCTAAAGGGTTAAAAAGTTAGTAAAATCAGTTTTGAATACCTTGAGGGGTGTAGTTTCCTAGATGGGGTCACTTTTTTGGAGTTTCTACTCTAGGGGTGCACCAGGGGGGCTTCAAGTGGGACATGGTGTCAAAAAACCAGTCCAGCAAAATCTGCCTTCCAAAAACCGTATGGCATTATTTTTCTTCTGCGCCCTGCCGTGTGCCCTTACAGTGGTTTACCACATATGGGGTGTTTCTGTAAACTACAGAATCAGAGCCATACATTTTGAGTTTTGTTTGGCTGTTAACCCTTGCTTTGTAACTTGTTAACCCTTGCTTTTTAACTGGAAAAAAAAATATTAAAATGGAAAATCTGCCAAAAAAGTGAATTTCTAAAATTATATCTTGAGGGGTGTAGTGAATACCTTGAGGGGTGTATTTTCTAAAATGGGGTCATTTTTGGGTGGTTTCTATTATGTAAGCCTCACAAAGTGACTTCAGACCTGAACTGGTCCTTGAAAAGTGGGTTTTTGAAAATTTCTGAAAACTTTAAAGATTTGCTTATAAACTTCTAAGCCTTGTAACATCCCCAAAAAATAAAATGTAATTCCCAAAATGATCCAAACATGAAGTAGACATATGGGGAATGTAAAGTAATAACAATTTTTGTAGGTATTACTATGTATTATAGAAGCAGAGAAATTGAAACTTGGAAATTTGCAAATTGTTCTAAATTTTGGGCAAATTTGTATTTTTTTATAAATAAAATTGATTTTTTTTACTCTATTTTACCAGTGTCATGAAGTACAATATGTGACGAAAAAACGATCTCAGAATGGCCTGGATAAGTCAAAGCGTTTTAAAGTTATAACCACATAAAGTGACTCTGGTCAGTTTATGCAAAAAATGGCCTGATGCTTAAGGTGAAAATGAGCCCAGTTCTTTAGGAGTTAATCCCATGTGCCAGCTTTAGGCTTTATGCACAGACCTTCTGAATGGGTCTTCATATGTACAGACTGCAAAATCTGTGACCCTACAGTTGTGTGCTATTTCAGAGTTCTTTCTCGAAAATAAAAAGATTGGACTGTCGGATCAGACTACATATAGTTTATTTGTAGTCTGTAACCATAGAGACACATGTCTCTGTAAGAGTTATATACACAAAATGAATATTTTTATTTAAGACAATTGTTTCATTTTTATTTTATATTCATACATAAAAAGAATTACAAAAGTGTTCATATGCTAAAAAACAATATCTTATGAAGGGAAAAATGTTAGGAATTATTTGTAGCAATGCGTCCTCACTGCTAGAAGAAATTCAATGTCCATCTATCTGCTACTATAACTAGATAATTATAAGTTTTTCCATCTTCTGCAAAGAGGTCAGAAGACTATCAGATTGGCTTGATAAAGATGTCCAGAGACTGCTCACAGCCTTAAGATGAATGGAAATTAAACCAGGTAATGCAGTAAGACAGAAGTGACAGATGTCAATCAAAATCCTCATCTCCACAGTTTCCTGGTACATTATATGTGTAAATCAACAAGTCTACAGTGATCACACTGTATAAGGAGCTGTAAGTGGTAGCAGCACACTGCACTGTGAGACCAGTGATGAGACGATGAAAAGGTTAGATCTAATGCTACTTTTGATATCAGTCCCAGCATACTCCATTCACTAAGCATTTTTTTTCTCTCCGAAACGAGAGGGAATGCACTTTGAAGCAAAAATACAATCTGGAAAATCAGCAGGACTGGAATTTGTTGATTGTGTCTTGTTCGCGGACTTGCTACATTACAGTAGAGCATCAGTACTAATTCTACATGGCAGCTCCACGGAATACCATCTGCTTCCTTAGTAACTGTTAATATAGTTGTAATTATCTACTTCTAAGCCCTTTATTGGAAATATCATTTGCAAATTAATCAACTGCAGACCAGTAAAACAGATGACAAGCTACTATGAAAACAACAGAACTGCTACACACAGTTTTCCAGAAGAGCCTGTAACAGAGGGAGAGAAAAGGATTTATCAGATTATCTGAAAAGATATGACAAACAAATGAAGGGGATAAAGACAGACTATGAGATGGATTTATAAACCATGACATATTACATTGCATTGCCCCTCTCTCCATTCAAAACGTTGCTCAAAAGTGCCCACTTTTGAAATAAGGATAGCTACAGATCATGTAAACTGTCAACATCCTCCGACACTCCAGCTGTGGTGAAACCGCAACTCCCATTGTGCTCCATTTACGTCAATGGGAGTTCTGAGAACAGCTTAACAAGTGTATATGCTGGGAGTTTCACCACAGCTGGAGAACCCGATGTTGATAATCCTTGGTTTAGATGGTGAAGAAAGGGAGAGGTCCTTTTGCTTGTACCAAAAGATAACCAGGGTTTTTGAGACTACCTAAGTTCTACAAGTGCCCCATACTGATCTGAGGCCATTCAGTATGTGAACACAAATTTAATATAGACAATAACTGATATTATAGTAACACTTCCATGTGAATCTGTCTATATTGGGCATTTTACTTTTTCCATACCTATATCGGCACAATTGTACCCATTAATAAACCCTCCCAAAGAACTTAAGTCCCCAAAATAGCTTGTCATATATGTCCCTCTTGCTAAACCATTCAACACAACTAATATGGTCCTTGCCCATAAATGCCTACAGCCTCTTCAGAGATCTACCCAAATAAATGGTACCCTGACTAGAGCATGTAGTGGGCACATTTTTCCAGTAAATGTTAACTGTGGAGTGTCCTCCTAAGTGAGCAGGCTGGCTATGTAGTCTGGTGCTCCCTTCCAATACAACAGTCTGCTTGTGTAGTCTGCAACTTCCCTATAACAGCAGTCAGACCAAGTAGTCTGGACATTAGTTATGACAGCAGCCTGGTTGTGTAGTCTAGACCTCACCCTATTACCACAGTCTGGCTGTTTAATCTGGACCTCCCCCTATAACAGCAGTCTGGTTCTATAGACTTAACCTCCTTCTATAACAGCAGTCTGTGTAGTCTGGAGTGCGTCCTATAATAGTAGTCTTGTTGAGTAGTCTGAACCTCCCCATATAACAGCAGCCAGTATAGACTGGACTTACTCCTACAACAATAGTCTGATATTATAGTCTGGACCTCCACCTATAACAACAGTCTGACTATGTAGTCTGGAGCTTCTTTTATAACAACAGACTTTCTGCGTAATCTGTACCCCCTCCTACAAACACATAAAAACTGCCAGAGCATGTCTGGAGCATGTCCTATATCAGCAGTCTGGCTGTGTAGTCTAGTCATCCTTTCCAATAACACCGGTCTGGTTGTGTACTGCAAAGAAAAAAATGGGGGTTAGTCAGCACATCCCAATGCACAGGTGCACGTCGGCATGGCTAAAAGCATAAAAGCTAAAATAAACATAATGCAACATAAAAGCTAAAATAAACATAATGCAACAGAACTCTGTAAATACAATGCACCTTGCTCACTATAGAAAATGTACTAGTGCTAATTCTATGTTATAAATGAGAGATTCTTGACTAATACATTTAGTACAAAATTATTTGTGCCTGTCCGCCAATGACAAGGCAATGTCTTTAGGACAGGAACCTACACTAAATATTACCTCCGCCTGTTGCTGTTGGCAGACAGGCACAAATCATTTTGTACAACATGTATTTGCCAATAATCTCACATTTATAATGTAGCATTAGCATGTTCTATAGTGAATACGGCACAATTATATTGTTGCATTGTGTTTGTTTTTGCTTTTGTCTGGTTGTATAGTCTGGACCTTGCCTTATAACAGCAGATTGGCTGTATAATCTGAAACGTTTCCTATAAAAACAGTCTAGCTGGATAGTCTGGACCTACTGCTATAAGAGCAGTCTGGCTGTGTAGTCTGGACTTCCCCTTATAAGAGCAGTCTGTGTAGTCTGGACTTTACCTTATAAGAGCAGTCTGTGTACTCTGAATCTTCTCCTATAACAGCAATCTTTGTAGTCTGGAGCTCCCCATACAACAGAATGCTCTGCAGTCTGGATCTCCACATACAACAGCAGTCTGTGTAGTCTGGACCTCCCCATATAATAGCATTCTGTGTAGTCTGGACCTTCCCCTATAACATCAGTCTAGTTGTATAATCTAGGACCTCCCACTTTAATAGCAGTCTGCCTATGTAGTCTGGACATCACCTATAACAACATTTTTACTGTGTAGTCTGGTCCTGTCCTTATAACAGCAGTCTGGCTGCGTAGTCTAGACCTCCCTCTTTAAGAGTACGACCACATAGTGTGTTTATGACCATTCAGGTCATGGAAGACTGCAATTGCCATTAGGCTGCAGCTCCATTTTATTTAACTAATGAAGACTGCACTTTATATTTGGTCTCAATTGTTAATGGGCTTGTGTCACTTTCAATACCGCACTGCCATTAACAATGAAGACCGACTATACAGTGCTGGCTATACATTAGTTAAATAAAAGGCAGCTGTGGTCTAATTGATCGCTTGGTTCTGGCCACATATCAAATGGATTACATCTGTGCCATGTGGTCATACCCTTACAGCATTTTGGCTGTGTAGTCTGGACCTTCCCTTATAGTTTGTCTCTGTAGTCTGGCCCTCCCTTATAACAGCATTTTGGCTGTGTATTCTGAATCTTCCTTTATAACAGCAGTCTGGCTGTTTAGTCTGGACTTACCCTTAGAGCAGCAGATGGTGCAGCATACTTAGCTCATTGTGATTTTGTAGTGTGAATTTAAAGGGGTCATCCTCAAGGGTGCATCTAGCCTTTCTGCTGCCTGGAGTGAAAACTGAAATGACCCCTCACCCCTCATGCAAATTCTCAACCTAACCTCTTCCCTCCAGCCTTACAGTTAAAAGCATACTTAGAAAACATTACATATAGAGCTAGAAAGCATACTGGTTAATATAGAGATACAGTTGAATATGCAGAGATGAACGCTTCCACAATGAAAGCACTCATTGCCCAAAGCCTTTCCGCTGCCCCCCACTTGTCCCTACCTGGTGCTGCCTGAGGCAATCGCCTCAACTCGCCTCATTGGCGGTGCACCGCTGGTCATCCTTTACAGTGCCTCCATAGGAAAAATGAAACAATACACTGCTTCCATTGAACTCAATGGGCAGGCTGTGCAATATATAGGCATGCTCTGTCTTTCAGAGGAAGATATTTACTTTGTTGTCTCTTTCAGCTCTAAAGTTTAAAGGATCATAAATGGGCACCAATTTTTAGCTCAGAATTTCATAGTAGGGCATCCGAAAATGTAGCTTATGTAACCCCTTTAAATGTTTAAATGAGGCAATGCTGAACCCATCATCAGAACAAGCCTTACTAAATGGCGCAATACTGCAAATACCCTCACCTCATAGCAATCAAGCAACGTCTCATACTTCTATCAATTGACTTATAAAGCAGTGGGATATGTGACATGCATGAAATTGTACCTACATAGCTCTTATACAGTATTTTGTAATATTACATTTTCAAGCACTTTGAAGAATCAGATGAAAAGGAACCTTTTTTAAGTTAAAATGTGATTTAAGTTTTACATTTCCAAGCTATTTAAATATTTATTTTAGTAATTAAAATCATCATCTTCAGTTTACTTTTTCTCTCGGTAAAGTGCTGCTTCCTGTCATCTTTTTATGGCTCGCATGGTGCCACATTTTCATTAAAGCAGAACAACATACAGCAGTTATTAATTCTTTAAAGGGCTATTAAAACTATAATGAATAGTTTATATTAGAGCTTTCTGTATGTATCACTAAGTAAGTAACATACAGGAATTAGAACAGGCATTATTATTGCAGGTCTAGCTTGCAATGAGCTAGAGCTTTAAAAGGACCTCACAGAATCACAGTAACCACTGGCAATACCTACTGGAGGCACACCGCAGACTACTGCTATGATGATGTGGTAGGAGGGGGCTCTGCTCTGAAATGCTCTGTCTGCTTGATAGCATTGGCTCCTTACCACCACTAGGGGGAACTCAATGCATACAGATTTATACTAGGTATTTAAAACCATATGCTGTTAGCTCCCACTACTGGTGGCTGCAAGCAGCAAGAATTTTATTATGTCACTCTATCATTATGAGAAAGGAATAGGGTTTTTGGGGCTCTATTATGACATTATAGTGGGAAGTCATTGGGAAAAAAATAAATAAAAATTAACCAGAGCACCAGAGTGAGTATAAGGCCCATTATTATCCCCTGTACACCAGAATATTGTCTTTAAAAAAGTGCCAAATTTGGTTAATACCATGACTTCACAAAAATGTATGACTTTTTGGGGGTTTTCAGCCCCACTCACGTTGTGATTGGTGGTGCAGGGCCCGGCAAAGCCAGCCAGACACATTTATTATAATTTTGCCTTATTATCACTTGGTGGTGTAGATTTCAGATCTGGCACATGTACCCTGCTCAGATAAAGCTTCTTGATAATTGTGGTGCTTAGATCAGGCACCACAATTATCAAGAAGTTTGAGTCTCAATAGAATTATGCCAAATCTGACAACAACTTTATGTATTCTATATTCTGTGGAGTCTTATATACAGGTATAGCCCAAGTCAACATCTACCATATTGTTCATACAGTTGGCTATGTGGACAGATAATGTTCAGGAGTTTGGGACAGCATTCTAGATAAGCAGACATGTTAAAAAATAACCCATTTCACCTTCCACATTTAAAGATGCAGCCGAGCTAAACTTGAACGTGGAAAGTAAAAAATGGCACAAAAAGGTTAACTTACTCTTTCAATGTGTTTCAATGGCTTTTGTCACAGGATGGCACAAGATAACACTGTGACATGTGTTATCACAGTTATCAGAGTCAATTTCATCTCAGCTCCATCTGTACTAAGGATGAGCGAATCGACTTTGGGTGAAACATCCAAAGTCGATTCTCATAAATCTTTGTTCCAATACTGTATGGAGCAGGAGCTCCTGACAGTATTAGAATGTATTGGCTCTGATAAGCCGAGGTTATTGCTTCGCGAAGTCTAGCAAGACTTCGGGTAATAACTTCATAAATTAATTTGTACTGTAAAAAAACATTTGCCCGGACTTGGGCTCGGTATCAAGGTACCACTTGGAACTGAACCCAAGTTCTGGAAATGTTTTTTTACAGTACAAATTAATTTATGAAGTTATTACCCGAAGTCTTGCGAGACTTCGCGAAGCAATAACTTTGGCTTATCAGAGCCAATACATTCTAATACTGTACAGAGCTCCTGCCCCGTACAGTTTTGGAACGCAGTTTTATGCGAATCGACTTCAGATGTTTCATCTGAAGTCAATTCAGCTTATCCCTAATCTTGTACTAATACGGTCTAAAATTTAAACAGGGTAAACTTAGACCAGGCAGTATGAAAATGTGTCAAATTTATTACCAGGGCTCATGTTGTATGATAAAGCCTGGCACATTTTTTGGAAACTTCTGTCTTATGTTTGATGAATTGCTCCAAAAACAGACGTGTGAAAAATATTTGCACAAAATTACAACACAAAAGTGGTTCCAAACATATGTCTGGGTCATAAGGTTTAAACTAATCTGAAAGCAAGATCACATAGACAAGCATGTTAAAGGGAACCTGTCACCATGAAAATGAAATGTATTCTGAAGGCAGCCTGTTATAGAGCATGAGGAGCTGAGCAGATTGATGGATAGTTTTATGGAAAATGATTCTGTATAAGTGAGTGGTTCCATATAATTTATTTTTCTTTGTGTGTTTAATAATAGAACATATGGTCTTAGCAAGTAAGCAGTAAATGTTTGTAATTTACAGTCTATTAAAATGTGGTTACCAGCCTTCTTTATGAAGATGTTGGATGGAGGCTTACATAAAAAAAACTGCATTTGAAGTGCTTACCCACAATGCACTTAAAATATTATTATTTTTTATTGTTTTTAAATATGGGTCTTGTGATGACAAGCTGGTAACTACTGGGACCCCCAATATTTAACTTCAAAATCTGAAAGCAAATGCTTGTTTCCTTTGCAGCGCCACCATGGTGGAAAATAAGAATTACATGGTGCCCATTGAAATCACTGTACTGTCCACTCCATGCATGAATGTGATGGGTCCTCCAGAATGACAGACAGTCTTTATAGCCACTTTCCACTCATTAGATGATTATCCTGTTCTGTCCCTCTCTGTTCACTCATAGTTCCCTAATAGGATGTTTCCCAAAGCAGATAGCCCCTTTAAAGGAGTTATGCAGCCAAAAAAATGCTACAAACCAGCAGCTAGCTCTTGATAATTTTGTAATTTTACACAATGGAAAATTCAGTATAGCCACAAAGTTATTCAATGAAATGTATCTGTATAGTGCTACATGCTGTTTGTTTCTTTCCTCATCTCTCTGTCCACTTTGCTGAAGTGGTCGCACACGATCAGTTCTTATTTTCCAATTGTCACCAGCATTATCTTCTGTTAGAATCTGTTACAGTTACAGGACACGCCCCCTAGGCTCCCAGCTTAAAATAAATTTAGCACTGCAATGAATGGAGGATCTCTGGATCCATGTGAGGTACAAGGCTGGTTCTAGCTTAGAAAAAGATGCTCATGTACCATATGATGTCTGATTTTCCTTTTTACATAAATCATGGGATAACCCCTATAATCTTGAGGATTGACCTTTGACTGCAATAATATTAAAACCTCAAGTTCATTTAGTACACAATTAATTGCAAAGAAAAAAGGGGGGGGTGGGGTCAGTCAGCACATCCCAAGGCGCAGGGGTACATTGCTATGACTGAGAACAAGACTTTAAAACAAAACATGTGATGCAACAGCTCACTGCAAATCAAATAAAGTACAAAAATAGCATAGTAATTGCATGTACCATGCTACTAGGTTAGAGATGCTTGGCAAATAATTTTGTACAAAATTATTTGAGCCCGTCTGCCGCACGTCAAGGCGATCTCTGTAAGACGGGTTCCTAACGCTAAATACTACCTGTTATTTGCCATGACGGCTACCATACAAATCAGGGAGTGTAGGTTCCACATGCATGATGGGCCCGCTTTAATTTCTGTCATTTTTGGGGCCAAAATGGCCACTATTATTATCCAAGGAATGCAGGTACCAACATGCATGCCGGGCCCACTCCACACCACCCCTGGTGCCAAATGGCCACCAAGGACTGCAATGAGAGTCCACACACTATCTCTCTCCTTGTGCCAAATGGCTTCCAGTGAGTGAGGGGGAGCAGGCCAAGCTATATGCTCACAATAATGAGCTGGTCAGGAGTGCATGGCTGGGGAGGCAGCCACACCTCCAGCGCGTGCGTGCGTGCGTGCGTGCGTGCGTGCGTGCGTGCGTGCGTGCGTGCGTGCGTGCGTGCGTTGGCAGTCGGCAGTCAGCACATCCCATTTTGGCCCCAAAAATGACAGAAATTAAAGCAGGCCCAGCATGCATGTGGAACCTACACTCCCTGAATTGTATGGTAGCCGTCATGGCACATAACAGGTAGTATTTAGTGTTGGGAACCCGTCTTACAGAGATCGCCTTGACGTGCGGCAGACGGGCTCAAATAATTTTGTACAAAATTATTTGCCAAGCATCTCTAACCTAGTAGCATGGTACATGCAATTACTATGCTATTTTTGTACTTTATTTGATTTGCAGTGAGCTGTTGCATCACATGTTTTGTTTTACAGGGAAATTAATATATTTCTAGTTATCATATGGTTTTGTCATTTTTACTATGGTACCTTATATGCAGCCATGTAAATGTAAAGATGGTATAATTTGTTTTATCTGCCTTTTTAATTTCACTTTTTCTTTTACTTTTTCCTTACATGTGTCAGGTAGAACACCAAATACAGAGGATTTAAAAGTAATAAGGCAGTAAACATTATTAAGCCTGTAATAATTACTCTAAGGATTTGCACCAGCATAACCATGTTTTTTCATTGTGTAAAATTAAATTTGAGACTGAGTCAGAATCCAACACGATAAATACAAAAACAAGGAAATCCAATTAGTTTTACGGAAATAATTATGATGTCTTTGAAACTCTTACAACCCCAAATAATTAACATTTACTTTTGAATTAAGGAAGACAGAGGGAGGTTTATGTGAAGACTTTCAGATCTTAAGAACTAAAACTTAAATATAAATGACCTGTACATTTTTGTACGGAGACTGCAGTGTAGGATTCATGATAACGGGCTATATCAGCTATGAATGAAGATTTCACCTACAGATCTATCCACAGATCTTTCCAACTATAGAAATAAATTCTGAGAGATAAATAGTGAAATATATTTCAAACTACATATGAAACCAACCATATATGCAACCCCATACGGAACCAACAACTCTAGAGATTTTCACTCTTTTCGTCAGCTGAGTTAAAGGGGTAATATAGGATGAATATCATTTTCTGCACACAATGGAAGTGCATAACAAGAGGCATAATGTGGTTACCATTTAGCTTAAAAGGGTTGTTCACCCTTGGGGACCTTTTGTACAGACACCCCCATGCGACCCTCCAGAGTGGCCGAACCCGAGGTGATAATCATACTTACCTAATCCCCGCTGCTGGATTCCGGCTCCATAATTGTCCTCTAGTTCTGCAGGTCCCGTATCTTCCTCCCCATGTCAACATCTGGTTTGATGCCGATGTCAAATGATTGGCCACAATGGTGATGTGTCCCCCATGTGTCATGTCACTGGGTCACATGATGTAATGGGTAACACGTCACTGCTAAGGCCAGTCATTGGCTGCAGCTTTCACCCAGAGTCAAACCAGATGTTGATGCGGGGAGACAGAGGACCTACAAAGCCGATGTGGCAGTGATGGAGCTGGAACTCAGTGGCAAGGATCATGTATGGTTACCAAACCCATTTAGAGGAAAACAACCTTCACTCTTCATTATATTTTACAATATTCAACATTTTAAAATAAACCTTTCACCTTGAAAATACTGTCCAATCTACATGTGACATTATAAAGCAGGAGGAGCTGAGCAGATTAATATACAGCTTATGGGAAATGATTCAATATTATTTATATTAAATTTTAATTCCTACTCAATTTGGTCTTGGGAGTGCAGTGGGTGGAGTTACTCAATAATTAACCATTATCCACATATGAGCATCCATAGCTACAGTATCAATCACTCTGCAGCTATGACCACTTACTGATCTCTTAATGCCCAGAATGAGCAGGAATATAAATTAATAAAATACAAGATATACTTGATGTTTTCCTAAGGAAATACATATTAGTCTGCTCAGCTCCTCCTGCTCTATAAGAAGCAACCTTTAAAGAAAACATGTCATCAGGAAATTACCTATTATTTAAATCACGTTTTTATGTTTAACATATTTTGAAAAATGTTGATGAGGTTATTTTTAATTTTCCATGTCATTATCTAGATTTAAACTAAATCCATAAAATCATGAAATTTTCACACTGGCCACTTGGGGAAGGGGGTTTTACATAGGAATTTTCAGTTCTTTTATAGCTTTCCGTTATAACATGTTTATAATGAAATATAGCGGAATTGATACATAAGAAACCAAACAGAAAAATTTACTTTTCAATCTGTTCTCACATATTTCAATTGAGAAAAAATAATGGAAACCAACATTCCATCTGGTTTCCATTTTTTTGGGATGGAAAAAAAGTTCTATCGATGCTTGTTTATCGGGTAATCGGTGGTAGTATTACATTGCCAGATGATTGCTAATAAGTTTTACTATGAATGCTCATTAGAGATCATCTGGCAGAAAATCTGCCAGTGTAATACAGGATTAAGACAGAACCCACCTTTCACAATAGGCAATTGCCAGAACTTATCTAATTTCTCCTTGTACTATGACCTCTGCACTGGTCACAAAGCAGGCCCAGAAAACTCTCCCATAGAAGTTATTGTTTATTTAGTTACCCTGACAAGTGACGTCAGGGCTTTAGGATTTTGGCAGGGTATTTAAGTTTGTTTGCTATAGTGGTGTTTCACTGTTTTACACAGGCAATATAGGTGCCGAAACGCGTCACATAGTGACAATAAAAGAAAAACTCACAGCAATTTTGCATTTGCGGGACCTGCTTTATTATTATTACTATTGGGAATACCAACCCTAGGACCGTGCACCCACATGCCAACACACAGTGCCGACTTATCTACGTGATATAACCCCATAGAAGTCAGTGAGGTCCCCTCCTGACCATTGTGTCTATGTCCCATGGGGCTGCCGTAAAGCAGTTTTCTTTTTAATGCTTTCTAAATGCTGCTATGAATATCTCAGGCAAGATGACCACCCCATAATAATGTTCAGGAAACAAAATTAAAAAATCTGTAATCATAAAATAAAAATATGATAAAAAAGTATATCTGTTGCTATCTGGTTTTAATTAGCAGATACATTTTTTTTAAGTCTACATAAAAATTGTCACTTTGTAAATGATTTGTTTATTTAGATTGTATTTTTTAATTTTTTTATACATAGTTTTATTTACTGTCCAGAAATGTAAAATTCTGCATTTTTATGGACTATGATTACCAGAGAGGAGTGCATTGTGGGAGCGCCAATGTACATTTCTGACAGTGAACTGGAGCTATTGCGCTCTCTGGTCCAAAAGATATAAAAAAAAAAACTGCATAAACAGAAGTGACGAATTGTGAATGATGAAAGATTGCTAAAAGGTGAATTTTTTCTTTAAAATAACTTCTAGAATTCCGGGTGGTGGGGATCTGGTGGTGAATGCATCTGGTCAAATTACTTTGTGGAGTATGAAAATCTTTATACTAAATAATTCGGAAACAGAAAAAGTTATCATTTAGTATTTACAGAATGATTACTGTTTAAGGGTCACTTTCAAAATGTTGTCATATGTTGTAGAGATATATCAAAGATTTTGATTGGTGGCATCTGAGTGCTGAGACCCACACTGATCACTAGAAAGAGGAGAGAGAAGTGCTCACATAGTGCACTCTCCTTGCTACAGGAGACAAACTCAATAAAAAGTCTATGGGTCCATCTCGATTCAGTCTCCTGTAATGAGAAGACAGAGAGGTACAGTATATGTGAGCTCTTCTCTCTCCTCATTCTAGCCATCGGTGTAGGCTCCATTCTTAGACTGTTCAAACCCTTTGATGTGTCTGTTTGAAAGCTCAGTGACATTTTAAAGTGTGCACCCCATTATTAGTGTGGCTGAGTTTCAAGTCTACAAAAGTCTACAAATGGCAACTAGCGAAACAGCCAAGAACTCTGGCACCCAAGGCAACTGACAAGGTCAGAAACGATAGGTTTGTGATGTTTTACAGATGCCTACAGGGTCGTCTTTAACGCGGTGCAAAAGGGGCAGCTACCCCGGGCCCAGTTGCTACTGGGGGACCCAAGGAAGCTGCCTCTTGAGCCCCGCTGGCCACTGCCCACAATCGTGTCCCGATCCTATCCTTCACTATGCGAGCGGCATGGCTCGCATAGTGAAGGACTTACCAGGAAGACCGGAAAGCTGTGAAAGCTCTACACTCACCTCTTCCTGGTCCTCGGCTCTCCGCTGGGAAGGCTGCGCAGATGTGAGGTCGCACTATGACCTCATACTGTGCGCGCCAGTTCACAGCACAGCAGACTGAAGAGGAGGAAGACCGAGCACGGGCGGTGAGGCGCGGTGGCGTCCGGAGCAGAAAAGGAAAGTGTTTTTTTAATTTTTTTATTTATATGAGGCTGATGGAGGCACTGGGGGCTGAAGAGAGGTATATGGCATATGGTGCTGTGGGCTGAAGAGAGGCATATGGGGGCTGAAGAGAGGCATATGGGGGCTGTCTTTTTGCAACCATATTAACTATGTAATATGAGGCATATGGGTGCTGATATGAGGCATATGGGGGCTGATATGGGGGCTGATATGAGGCATATAGGGGCTGATATGGAGGCTGATATGAGGCATATGGGGGCTGATATAAGGCATATGTGGGGCTGATATGAGGCATATGCGGGCTGATATGAGGCATGGGACTCTTATCTGAGGTCTGATTGGGGTTCATTCACATTGGGGTCTGAGCTGAGGTCTGACTATAGTCACCAGAACCACAACAGCTAACTGTAGTAGTTCTGGTGTCTATAGCATGTCTCTGCAAGCTTTGTAATGTAAACACTGCCTTTTCAGAAAAAAGGCAGTATTTACATTACTTCCAAGGAACACCTCTAGTGGCCACTCGTCGTGCAACACTGGCATTCACGCGAAACACGTCTCATAGAAATGCATTGATTCAAAGCATCTCATGCGCAATAGCTTCCCAATGCTTCCCTATGGGAAAGCAGTGGGTTGGCTATGATATATTCACACACTGCACATTTTTTGTGTGTGTGTTGTGGTGGAGGGTGTGATTGCATGCTAGTGTGTGGGAAGGTGGGATCCAAGGAGCCCAAGTAAATTCTTGCCCATGGTCCAATCAATATTAAAGACAGCCCTGGATGCCTAGATCAGAGGACTGCCCGTTTGGGTCTCCCACAACCACTTTTAATTATCTAGTGAGAGACACAACTGTAGGTACACGTATCAACTGAGACTGAATTTGGTCCTCATCATTGTAGTGTCTTTAGTAGTAGAAAATCAATCACAGCGCATCTTTTTTTCTTATAGTATTCTTGAAAAATGAAAGCTGTGCTGTGATTGGCCACAAAGACTCTTTTCCTTTTAGACAGTTTTCTACTACTGAAGAAAACAGGGGAAGGTTTATCATCTCCATGTGCCAGTTTTCTGGTGGACAAAAAGGTCACAATCCTCACAATTGTGACCTTTTAAATATCATTGCAATAAAATAGAGCCGTAAGTGGCGTTTCTACACTGCCCTCGCCTGCTTCCCAAAAAGGGGTTGATGTGAGAGTGGAGAGGTGCCAGGACCAATGAGCCCAGTGAATTTATCTTCTTTCATGCCAGTTTCAGTCTAGGTCCAAGGACTGCTGGAGGATGTGCTGAATTAATGACAAGACATGCGCCTTGTCATAAATTAGGCACATCTTTCGGCAATGTAAGGGATATCATAAACAGGGGTAAAATGTTTGTCTATGATGAATCTCCACCACAGTTTTGATAAATCACACATTATTTTCTGGTCACTTTCTGGCTTCATGTATGGTTCTTGCAGCGTCCAGCTCCGTTTTGAAGTAATGCAATAAGTGATGTAAATCATAATAGGGTTTTAAGGTCTAGGAAGACCTTAGTTGTTGGAAATCCTTTCCTTTTTAACTTTTTTTAGTTGTTTTAGTCGTACAGTAGGTAGGCTACTGGCCATCCCTGTACGCACTGCATAACATTTCCATACATTTTTCATTCATTTGATGACAGGCTGATTTAAATAAATCTCTCCTTCAGATTTATTAAATACCTGTAAGGATTAATAGATTAATCTTCAAAACATTTGTATTTTCAGTTTTCTGGCTGAACTGACTTTAAATGAAGTGCAGTCTGTAGCTCTCTTAGACAGATTTGAGCTATTATCATTTCAAGATTATTGATTCTATGCCACACACATGAGGGTTTTGCCATCATAATTCATTCCTGCTGAGATGTACTTATTATAGTGAAATATTGATGAATAACCCTAACATAGATTATGAAGAAGCCTTTATCGTTGCTATTGGTCCTAAAGATGAATAGTGAAAGCATAACAATAAAGCTTATGTTACACGTAAGAATAGTAGCACTTGATAAAAAAAAGGATTAAGTGATGCCAGCTGGCTTGCCCATAAAAAAAGAGAAAAACTGCAGGCAATATATTTATATAATCGGCATCCATTTATTCATTCTTTCATTTATTGTAAAGATTCCATAGGGTATAAAAATGCCTGAGATCCCAGTGACTATTTGCAAAGTCAGCTTCAAATTGTAATCCAATATTAGAAAAACAAACTTATCCTGTATTACAGGAGCTCACTTAAGGGCGAGTTCGCATTGGCGTTACAAAATTCCATTATAGGTTATAGGTTCTGCTATAACAGATATAGTTATAGGCTTCTGCTTTGCATTCCGTCCTAAAATTCTGTTATATTCCGTTACTATAATGGAATTCTGTGACACCAATGTGAACCCGCCCTAAGATGTAACAGGTGTGTAGCATGGGCAGAAAAAGATTGCAGATGGCCATTGTACAAATAATGTACCTAGATGCTGATAAAGTTACACTGCCCTGCGGTCCCCACCACCAAATTTAAGATAGCACTTTCATGCAGGCTGAGGCCTGCTGGCAATGTCTCCATCTGCATTAAGAGTGTGTGTGCATTTGTGTTCCTTCCTCAGTAGGTGAAATGCATTTCATATTCATCTACTGAGGAAGGAACTACGTTCCGAAACGCGTCTAGTGTGAACTAGACCTGGCTATTGTTGCGGTTTTTAAATCCTGCAAGAAAAGGACTTTTTCCTAGTTATTGGAGCAAGTCCGCTATCAACTCTAAGCGGCCCCAGCTGCAAATTACCGGCAAGGTGGACCAACCTATATTGGTATATTAAAAATAGCAAAAGAACTCTGCTAAGCAAGAATCAAACTACATACGAAGCCAACTCCACTGTACTAGCTTCCGCCATCCCGACAAACCCAGGCGTCCACATCATCAGCCAACATATCACCATCTAGTTGGACACGTGGGACGCTACACTGATCGGGACAAGAGCTCACTCCGAAAAAGGAGCGAGTGAATTACCAGCAGTCGGAGGCGTTGTAATAACCAGCAGAAAACTGGACTTTGGTTGCCGAACTTTGTTCACCAGAGACCACAGATAGGACATCGCTAGAACCTCCTACATTTGAGTTGATCAATTGAATGAATCTTGCAGTGAGACGACAACACTATTAGCCAAAAGGTCTTATTTAATTGCATATATAATTGGAGTACTCCAGCTGTATGGGACATTTGAGAAGTTGCCTGAGCAATAGGTTCTAGTATGATAGTTTTCTGCAAAGGTGTGCCATGTGTTAATTTGCCTGTTCCTTGTACCGATCTTCTGACTGACTTCTGGTAATGACCTTTCTTTGCCTGATCTCCATTCTGACTCTTAGCTGCCCACACTTATCTCGGACTGTGTTTCAGACTGCGCACACTCTGCCTGCCTTGAACTCACCCTGTCCTTGACTATGTTTTTGCCTGATCCCCCAGGTTTCTGCACCACTGTCTCTTGACCCCCATTGGTCAGCAGTCACTTAAAATGAGACTTTTCCAGGAGGTAGCAGTCTGCAGAAGAGTCTTGTCAAGTGACACAGCAGATCCACATCCACTCAGTTATAACTGTCATCTACTTTCATGTCTTGACACAGACGGAAATCGTAGAGCCGGGTCATCACTGCAGCCAGTGATTGGCAGAACAAAAATCATAGCTATTTCCTGCAGTGTCAAGACTTCAGCAGGAAGTGGATTGCAGCAGGGACCTGGGCACTGTTAGAATGGCAGCAGAGGGGAAGAAGCAAGGTGAGGAGCAGCTGGTAAACGCGTTGTGATGTCAATAACACAGCCTAATCAGATACAGAGGAGTGATTAGATGGACAAAAACATATATGACACTCAAAGAGCAAGTATGCTCTCTGATAGATGGAGAGGGAGAATGATTACTTCAGCACATGTAATCAATTAAGCTTCAGTCACATCTGAAATACATAGGAGTTTCCATTTCAGATTCGGTCAAAAATGTACGCGACAAAATAGCACTGTGATCCTACTATTATTTAAGCTTCAATGATTTGCTTTTTCTTAGTAGAGCTTACGGTATATGCACAACTTCCCGATGCTGTTTTTTCAACAGTGTTGGAGTCCCTAATGCTGTAATTGTGGTGGTCCATGCCTGCTACTCCTCTTCTGCTGTTGGACAGAGCCACCACTTTGCTCACCTGTCCCATAGCTTTAGGACTCTGGCTGCCCGGTCTTACCTATATCGCCCTCTCCCTGTCAGGCAGACATGATCGGCAGAGTAACGATTCTCCTTCCTTGCAGACTGAGGACTGCCTTCTCCCAGTTAATGCCTCCCACTACTCATAGGACCAGCCCAACACTTTTCCTTCAGACATCCTCCTCCTTTTTTTCTTGTCCCGACTACTGAACTGCATGGTATTACACAACAAGAGAAGGCTTCCCCTATGGTTACAATAACAACCAGCAGAATAATGAATACAATCAGTATCTAAGGAGTAGTGCAATATTATTGCGGTAATTTAATGTATTAACAAAAAAACACTTTTTATGTAGATAGTATCTTTCTGTATGCTGAAACATGCTGTTCACTACCAAGTGGACGAAAAACTCTGTAGTATTTCTGATTCATTAAAACAATTTACTAGGTAGTTTAATAGACATGAATGGGGAGGTGCAAACAATACAGATAATTCCTTTCCTTCACGGACCAGCGATAGTTCAAGAGTGGAAGACTAGGGGGTTAGCTTATTAAGACCGGTGTTTTAGACGCTGGTCTTAATAACCCCTATATCTGACGCTGACCACTACATAACTTTGGCGCATCCAGCGCCATTCTAAATGTAAGACAGCTTCCTTGCTGGCTTACATTTAGACCATTTTATACACCTAGAAAAGGTGTAGAAAATGATGAATGAGTTGGGCCTGCCGTCCCGTCCCCTTTCCTGCCCCCACCATACCCACTATTTTAGACCTGGCACGAGAGGGGAAAAGTCGCAGATTGCGGCGCAACTAACCGTTGCACCACAATCTGTGCCTGAAATACGGCTAGCCGTATTTCAGGATAGTAAATGACCCCCTAGGTTTCTAGGTAAACCTGTAGTTCCCTGAACCCCCTGGGACCAGTAACTCCTTCTCCTTCATTGCCATAGACCACTGCAGTATTATTCAGACCCTGAACAGATGTATTGTGTGAGGAATAGATGACAATGTTAGGTAGGCCCTATATTGTGGTATTTTTTTATATATTGTGTGGAAGTATTATTTATTTTTGGCTGTATCATTTGGGTGCTGAACGGAAATCTTGTGCTGGCATTGTATGGAAGTATTATTAGGTATTTTATGGCAGTATTTTAGTATGAACATTCAGGTACAAAGTGAGCATGTGCAGACTTGATTAATGAAGCAATATATGTGAATATGCAAAGTTTGATGTCTTGCAATCTGGCATCTGGTGGTGTACATGTATCCCTGTGTTTTATATCTAGTGGACGCCTTATATTCTGGTTACTCATGGCCCCATTTTCTATAAAACCGGTCCTGTTACCATGCATACCGTATGGTTTCGAAACGCCAGGTTATAACCTTTATGTCAGTCCTCATTGTAACTTTCCTTGGACTCTTGCTGGATACCTTTGTTGCTTTGTTGTTATTCCCGCATTATTTTTTTTACACCACCAGATGCCAGATTGCAAGACATCAAAACTCTGCATATTCACATATATAGCTTCATTAATCACGTCTGAGCATTATCCCTGAAATTTAAAACGCTTGTGATTCCATCACAAAGTCAAATTATAATAATTAATTCAAATTTGTTATCTTTCAGTCCATGCAAAATATGCACGCAGAAAGCTTGCCTTAATTAGCTGGAGGAGAAAAACAATTCTGTTTTGCTTTTACCATTATACTTACAGCTTCCACTATTAATAATTTCACAAAGACTCTTCATGTGATTGGATTAAACTATCATTGGCCCTAGATCACTTTCTATGTGCTTACTTGGATGGGAAGCAATTTGAAATTGACTGCTAGAGCTTAGAGTTTAGACAGAATGAACCTGCTTGGTATTATGAAGCATAGTAAGATGAGTAGTTGTATAAAATGCAATTGTTTTACAATTAATCAGTGTTTTCTATTAACTAATCATCCAAAAATGTATTGCAGTAAAAAAAAAAGTAGCAATGGAGTCTTGGAGCATGCATTCTTACTCCTTTGTCATTGGTAGGCATATCAAGATCATGCTCCTCAGATATAGTGGTGGTGATCATTTATGAAAATCTTTTTTTTTCTTTTTTTTGTTTCATGGAACTGCAACCAAAACTGGATTGTGGCCTTGGGGCTTCTATTAGGTTACAATAAAACAAATTCAACAAGAAGGGACTACCTGCCCATCTCCCAACTCCAGGTGCCTGCTGCACTTTAAAATCCATACTTGTGTAGACTGCTGTTTATGGGAGTATGGATTCGATTCACAGCAAAGCCTAATTTCCTTGTGCTTCATGGTAACTAATACATTTTCCCTGAAATGGCATTTAAAAAAAAACATACCTCATCCCTCATCCATATGAGCATGAAGAGACCGCTGGCCAGCATGAGGACATCATGTCTTCAATCAAGATGGTCGTGGCAGCCTCTTCGTGCTCAAATAGACATGGTGAGTAGGGATGAGCGAACCTGAACTGCAAAGTTTGGGTTTGTACAGAACTTTGCGAGTTCAGGTACCCAGACCCGAACACAAACTTTTTCTCAGAACTCTAGGTTCCGGGTTCGGGTGATTTTATTATTATCCTTTATAACATGGTCATAACTGAAAATAATATCATTCTTAACACAGAATGCAAAAAAATATGGCCACATGGGAGAGCGTGGAGACGACTTTGGCAAGTCCTGCTGAATGAAGATAGAAGAGACTGCTGCAGCACGATCAAGTGGATGAGGTGATATTTTTTTTAACCCCTAAATGGCCATATTCTTTTGCATTCTGTCTTAAGAATGCTATTATTTTCTGATATAACCATGCTATGATGGAAAATATTAAAGTGAAGTTCGGGTTCGGGGTCAAGTTTGGGTCCCAAACTTTCACCTGAAGTTTGGCCGAACCCAGCGAACCACGAACTTCCACCGGATCGCTCATCTCTAAAGGTGAGTAGTTTTTTTGTTTTACCACAATAACCCCTGAAAGCCCTCAGTATTATTCTCAGATGTTGGGATCAGCGATAAATGCACCATCTGAGGAGTTCAATGACGGGGGGCTACACAATGGCCGGTCCCCATCATTGCACCTTCTACTTACAAAGAAGTGTGCTTTGTGACAAAGTAATTCATCACAAAGCAAAAAAATTTTTGAGATTCGGCGAAGCAGCCAAATCAAATTTTTATAAATTTCGCTCTACACTAGTACCGTTATGCAGGCTATTGGCAGAGCTGAGTGGAATGAGAACAGATCAGGAGCACATATAAGACATTGCTCTCCCGCTTTGCCCACTCTGCTAAAGCCTGACACAAAAAAAACGGATGCCATCTATATGCCTTCCTTTCTTTTTTTTTGCGGATCTATTGTAACAATGCCTAAAACGGACAAGAATAGGACATGTTCTATTTTTTTGCGAGGCTACGGAACGGTGTGCTGTCTGCATTTTTTTGCGGACCCATTGAAATGAATGACTCTGCATCCTATCTTCAAAAAAAAAAAACGGAACGGGCACAGAAAAAAACAACGTTCGTGTGCATGTAGCCTAATCCAGATTTTAGTAGGGCAGTGCTGGTACAGGCAGGAAAGGGATGTGGACACATGGAAATCTGTTCTGCCGTACACAGCAGTTTATGGGGATATGGATTCTAAATAGGCGCCTCTTTTGCTTGGGAAAAAATATCATACTAGAAAAACTATTTTCAGCACATTTAGAACAGGTTTAAACTTATTATAAACATTTAGCTACACTTTAAAGGGGTTGTCTGACATGTCACGTCATTTTCTATGCTGCATGATGTGCCCCAGAAACCACAGCCTTCAGCACATGACATCTAAGACCAGTCATTGGCTATAGCAGACACATGTAGTATATGGGCAAGTCATCACTACAGTCATGCAAGCAAAATTCAGCCAGTAGGATGAGAGCAGTGGTGCTGGAAGCAGCCTGGATAATTTAAGTCAGTATACATTTTTTATTATTTCATTACTGTTGCTGCCTTGGGGACATTTTATAAGAACTTAAACAACCCCTTTAAGCCATAGGATAATATAACTAATTTTGTAAAGTTAATAAATAAAATGGTAATATTTATAAGTGACAGTACAGTAGTGATGGACGAACATCAGCCGGGACGGTTCATGTTCGTGATCAAATGTTCGTGAACCACGCGTTCGCGGCGGGCCCTATTGACTTTAATGGCAGGCGAACCTGAAAAAACCTTCAGGTCATATTTGCAGCCACCAAATACTTACTAGAACTGCACAAATAGTCCCACAACATGGAAAGTGACATACCAGAGGGGGATCATTGGCAAAAATTCCCATAAAAAATATGTATTTTAATCAGGGGCCATTATTATACGTCTTAAAGGGAACTCTCAAAAATGTGCCCTGCTGGAGCCTAGAAGAGGTTTATTTTAGGCCAGGGGAGTACAGGCCCCTAAAATTAGGCATTCACCTGACAGAAAATAACTTGTGATTATGTGGCTGGAGGTACATTAGGCGGTCACTGGATACAAATTTTACTGTAGGCCAGTACAGGCCCCAAAAATTAGGAGTTCATCTGACAGAAAAGAACTTGTGATGATGTGGCTGGAGGTACATTAAACGGTCGCTGGAATTTTATTTTACTGTAGGCCAGTACAGGCCCCAAATATTAGGCATTCACCTGACAGAAAACAACTTGTGATTATGTGGCTGGAGTTACATTAGGCAATCACTGGATAAGAATTTTACTGTAGGCCACTGGAGTAGAGGCTCCAACAATTAGGCATTCACCTGACAGAATAGGCCTTATATGCCACTGATCATACATAAGGCAAGGACCATTCTTTGTTCTGGGTAGTGGCTTATATGTTGGGCTGGCATGAGGAAATTTAATTACACGTGGTCGTCACAGGCATTGAATTCCTCCGAGATCTATGCCTCAATTATCGTGAGCTGGGCGAGTGCGCTTTTCGGTCACGATTCCCCCTGCTGCGCTGAACGTCCTTTCGGACAGGACACTCGACGAGGGGCAAGCCAAGAGTTCCATGGCAAATTGTGCCAGCTCTGGCTACAGGTCAAGCCTGCACACCCAGTAGTCCAGTGATTCCTCGCTTCTCAAAGCGTCCATATCGGTCGTTAACCCGATGTAGTCGGACACCTGTCGGTCTAGGAGTTCCCTGAAGCTTGATCCAGAGGGCGGCTGTCGAAGGGTTGGCTACAAGAATGATCTCATATCTGAAGTGACCAACACATCTTCAAACCGCTCTCTTCTTGCAGACGCACCTGTTTCGCTGTGGGTGGAAATCCCTTTGCCAGCGCCTGCAAGAGCAGAATGCAGCAAGGCCTGGAAATACTGCATTCTGCCAGCCATTTGTGATACTGGTAATATGTCCACCATTTTGTGTTTGTACGTTGCCACCCAGTACAGGTCCTTGCCCTTTATGCTTTTTATACGGGTGTCCCTCTTCAAACACTGGTGCATGAACGCCCCCATTTGCACTAAATTGGAAGTGATGGAGCGCCCTGGCTCCTGCTCATCGCCCAGGAGAATGCTGCCCTCGGTCTCCTCCCCCCAGCCACGGACAACACCAGTGATCCCTGAAAAGTTTAAAGTCCCCCTCAAAGCCTGCTCTTCTTGCTCTACCTCCTCCCCCCAACCACCATCCTCCTCTGACTCCTATTCAGACTCTTGCTGACTTGTCTCAGATCGAGTAGCCCCCCTGGAAATTCATTCAGCATTGCAACTTCCTTATCTTCCAGCTCCTGCTCCTCGATGGCTTGATCAATGACACAATGCAATGCACGCTCCAGAAAGAAGGCATAAGGTACGATGTCACTGATGGCGCCCTGGCTGCGACTGACCAGTTTGGTGATCTCATCAAATGGTAGCAGAAGTCTGCATGCATCGCGCATGAGCAGCCACTGTTGCGGTGAAAAGAAACCAAGCTCCCCAGAACCTGTCCTGCTGCAGTGTTCATACAGGTAGTCGTTAATAGCACGTTGCTGCTGGAGCAGACTATCAAGCATATACAAGGTGGAGCTTCAGAAACATTTGCAGTCTGCTTTTTGCCTCCTGTGCCCTGCAAGCTCTGACTGATTCTCCTCCTTCTCCTTCCTCTTTTCTGCTCCGTCTCTCCCTCTGAACTCCACTCCTCTTCCTCTCTTGTGGGCACCCATGTGACGTCCATTGACACGTCATCATCATCACCTTCACCACCACTGACATTAGAGATCTCGGAGTAGGCAGCAATAGCGGGGACCACCCTCCTTGGGCTGATCTGGGTATTGTCGTCAGACCGCTGGGTGGCGGCCGTTGCTACCTCCTCTTCCTCATCTGATTCCAAGAATGGCTGCGCATCTGTAAGGTCTGGGAATGGATGGGAAAATAATTCCTATGACTCGAGTGGAGGGGCTATGGTGGTTGTGGTGATGGTCTCTTTGGGGGTGCACATAGCAGAGAGTGAGGAGGGTGCAGATACAGAGGATGAGGAGGGAGCAGAAGCGGAAGGCTGAGTGAGCCACTCAACCAACTCTGTTGCGCCCTTTGAAGTTATTGTACACGTCTTCTCCAACTTCCCACTTAGGCTCCGGCCTGGTGCACCTGCCCGACCCCTACCACCTCTGCAGAACGGCCTGCCTCTTTTTCTGCCTGTCATTTTTAAGAGGTGAAGGGGAGGAAGTTGCTGCAGAGAGAGAGAGGGGAGCGAGAGAGAGAAAGAGAGAGAGAGAGAGACACACACACACAGCTTCATAGAGATGTTGATAGTTAAAATATTTTACTGACTCTTTTATGTATAGAATTCTGAGATGTGGTCCATAATTCTGAATATTCTTCTGTTACCTAGAGTGGAGAGTAACTAAGAGAATATCTTGCTGTGGAGGAGCCAACACATCCATGCGTTAAACCAGTGTTTTCCAACATGTAGTTCTCCTGCTTTTGCAAAACTAGAACTCTTTTTGGAAGACAATTGGATTGCTAAAGGTTTGAGGTCACTGCATTAGTTGGAAAGCCAATGGATTTGGAACTTTGAAATACAAAGTGTGGGGTGCTGCTGGAGATTTAACACTTCCTGCCACATATATTTGTATAGAGTGATGCTGTGCAAAATACCTCTTTAAGGAGAGAGAGAATTAAATTTATATAGCCAATTGGAAGCCAAGATTGAGCAAGAACAAATGCTCTGCCAGGAGAAGTCCTGTTACTGAAATGATAGACAAAATGTAACATTTGCTAATGACAAAATAAAAACAATGTACCAAAGGTCATCTAATCTTGGTAATTGGCAGATCCTGATATTATCATATTTCCATATGTTAAACTTGACAGGCAGATTTCTTTAGTGACTCCTCTGATATATGATATTTTGCAAAGAGGACAGCATGACAACTGCTTCTTGTCAATAAGGGTTTCCATTTTCCATTTCCAAGTTAACTTTGGAGAACACATTGTACAGACTAATACATTGAAGTCCTAGTTGAGGTAGCAGAAGCATGTGCCCTGACATGATGCCCACAGTAACTGCATGAGGTTATAAAGGTTTTAGGAATAAGCTCAGTAATGTTTTACAGGAGGTGATATTATCAAGCATCTACAGATGTAGTAGGGTTAACACAAAAACTCTTAACTCTAATTTCTTAACTCATCGTGTTATCTTTAGTGTTGGTCAAGCATCAAAGTGCTTGTGTGCTCTGATGCTCAAGTAGAACACTTCCCGATGCTCGGGTGCTCTACAGAGCACCAGAGCACAATGGAAGTCAACGGGAGAACCCGAGCATTAAACCAGGTACCCCCTGCTCGGGACTCTAGTTCGGCTATATATGGATTCCCTGCCCTGACTCCATATATAGCTATGTCCATACAGTGCCTTGCAAAAGTATTCTCCCCCTTGCCTTTTTTGTATTTTGTTACATTACAGCCTTAAGTTCAGTGTTCAAGGTCTGATGAAACTAAAATTGAACTTTTTGGCCATCAAAGAAAAATCTATGTCTGGCGCAAACCCAACAAATCACATCACCCAAAGAACACCACCCCCACAGTGAAACATGGTGGTGGCAGCACTATGTGCGTGATTTGAGGCTAGGACGGAGGTTCACCTTCCAGCAGGACAATGACCCCAAACACACTGCTAAAGCAACACTTGAGTGGTTTAAGGGGAAACATGTAAATGTGTTAGAATGGCCTAGTCAAAGCCCAGATCTCAATCCAATAGAAAATCTGTGGTCAGACTTAAATATTGCTGTTCACAAGGCCAAACCATCCAACTTGAAGGAGCTGGATCAGTTTTGCAAGGAGGAATGGGCAAAAATCCCAGTGGTAAGATGTGGCAAGCTCAGAGAGACTTATCCAAAGCGACTTGGAGCCGTGATTGCCGCAAAAGGTGACTTTACAAAGTATTGACTTTAGAGGGGTGAATAGTTATGCACATTGACCTTTTCTGTTATTTTGTCCTATTTGTTGTTTGCTTCACAATAAATAAAAAAAACATCTTCAAAGTTGTGGGCATGTTCTGTAAATTAAATTATGCAAATCCTCAAACAATCCATGTTAATTCCAGGTTGTGAGGCACCAAAATACGCAAAAAGTCAAGGGGGGTAAATACTTTTGAAAGGCACTGTATATGGAGTCAGTGCTTGGGGACACCCCAGTGTATTAAAATCTAATTTAGCCTCTATTTATGAATTTAAACATATGTATATATATATATATATATATATATATATAATATACATATATATATATACATACATATATATACACGTTTTTAGCCATAATATATGTGCACACTAACCAATCGGATCACGGCAGTGAAAAAATGCCGGTTTCAGGCTCTGATCTGCTCTCTGCAGATCAGAGCCTGAAATCAGGTAGTGTCCTCGTGCCCCCCCCTGATCTGTGCCCCCATCTGTGCCCCTCCAAGCCCCCCTTTGTGTCCGCCTGCCGCCGCTGAAGCTTATCTCCTGCCTCCTGCCCTGATGCGGTCTGCCCCCTCCCCCCCATTTCGGCTTATCTCCTGCCTCCTGTCCCTCAATGTTCGCCGTGACACCCCCCCAGTTCCAGTGCTGCCCCCGATGCCGTGCGGTCCCCCTGCTGTGTGTGATGGCGGCGGCTCCATTCCTGAGCCGCCGCCATCAGCAGAGAGTGGCAGCTCTATGCTGACACTCTGCTGTAACCCCGGCAGCGGCATCCATGGGGTTAATAGAGGGAGGGGGCTCCCTCTCTCCACCATCGGGGCTGCCACGCTGCGATGGCAGCGCCCGATGGTTGCCATGGCAACCGAACACTTTGCAAAAACGTCCACTGTTGCCACCTACAGGACATCTAATTGTATTATACTTATGAGCATTGCAAAGTATAGTACAGCCATTAGCCCCACTGGATCTTCAAGATCCAAGAGGGATTGATAAAAAAAAATTTAAAAAATAAAAGTTAAAATAAATAAATAAAAATGTAAAAAAAAAAAAAAATTGCCTTTTCCTGTAAAAAAAAAAAAAAAATGCATATTAGGTATCACCATGTCCGTAACGACAGTCTCTATAAATATATCACATGATAGACCCCGTCTGATAAACACCATAAAAAATATTTAAAAAAAATGTAAAAAAAGCGATTTTTGTCACCTTACATCACAAAAAGTGCTATAGCAAGCGATCAAAAAGGCTTATGACCCCCAAAAGAGTACCAATCAAACTGTCACCTCATCCCGCAAAAAATGATACCCTTTTTAAGACAATCGCCCAAAAAAAAAAAGTATCGCTCTCAGACTATGGAGACACTAAAACATAATTTTTTAGGTTTCAGAAATGCTATTATTGTGTAAAACTTAAATAAATAAGAAAAAGTATACATATTAGGTATTGCCATGTCCGTAACGATCTTCTCTATAAAACTGTCACATGACCTAACCCCTCAGATAAACGCTGTAAAAATAAATAAATAAAAACTGTTCCAAAACAGCCAATTTTTTGGTCACCTTGCCCCATAAAGTGTAATAATGAATGATCAAAAAATCCTATGTACCCAAAAATTGTACCAATAAAAACCTTAACTCTTTCTGCAAAAAACGAGCCCCTGCACAAGACAATAGGCAGAAAAATAAAAAACATATGGTGTTCAGAAAATGGACACACAAAAACATAATTGCTTTAAAATGTAAAACTGAAACAAACAAACAAGACATATTTGATATCTTTGCGTCCGTAACAAACTGCTCTATAAAAATAGCACATGATCTACTCTGTCAGATGAATCTTGTAAAAAAATAAAATAAAAATGTGCCAAAACAGCCATTTTTCAGTTACCTTGCCTCACAAAAAGCTTAATATAGAGCAATTAAAAATCATAAGTACCCCAAAATAGTACCAATAAAACTGGCACCTTTTGTGTGAGTTTTGTTTGGCTGTTAACCCTCAATGTGTTAAAGAACAAAATGTAATAAAATGGAAAATCTGCCAAAAAAAGTGAAATTTAGAAATTTCATCTCCATTTTCCTTTAATTCTTGTGGAACACCTAAAGGGTTAACAAAGTTTGTAAAATCAGATTTGAGTAAGTTGAGGGGTGTAGTTTCTACAGTGGGGTCATTTATGGGGGTATCCATTATGTTACCCCCACAAAGTGACTTCAGATTTGAACTGGTCCTTAAAAAGTGGGTTTTGGAAATTTTCTTACAAATTTTAAGAATTGCTTCTAAACTGCTAAGCATTCTAACGTCCTAAAAAAATAAAATTACATTTCCAAAATGATGCCAACATAAAGTAGACATATGGGAAATGTTAAGTAATATATATTTTATTAGGTATGACTTTCTTTTTTAGAAGCAAAGAAATTGAAATTTTGAAAATTGTGAATTTTTTTTAATTGTTGATAAATTTGGGATTTTTTCATAAATAAAGGTGAAACATTTTGACTCAAATTTATGACTATCATGAAGTACAATATGTCACGAGAAAACAATCTCAGAATGGCTTGGATAAATAAAAGTGTTCCAAAGCAATTACCACATAAAGTGACGCATGTCAGATTTGTAAATTTTGACCTGGACACTGGGGCATCAATGACCCTTGGTCATGAAAGGGTTAATAAATATATTGAAGAGAATAGGGCCCAATACTGACCCCCTGAGGCACTCCGCTAGTGACAGTGACCTAATCTGAGTGTGTGCCATTAATAACCACCCTCTGTTTTCTATCATTAAAGGGGTTGTCCGAGTTATTTTTTTGTGCTTTCTACAGTATGTTCCTAACTGGGCAAATGTAACAGCTTTCCAATTAACTCACTTTATCTCCAGTGGCTGGTTTCTCAGATTTCACTGAGGGTCACATGACCTGTGATGTCAGATTCTCTCCCTGCTCTGATAAACTTTGTTTACAAGCCTGTAAACTAGATGTCACTGTGCTGGCCACACCCCCCTTCACTGCCGTCTGCTCTCTCTCCTAGGATTCTTAACCCCTTCAGCTGCACACACTGGGTATCTGCAGCAGTGACAATTCTGGGCACAGGAGCTGAAGGACTAGAGAGAGCATTGCACAAGAAGGTAGGGGGAAGAGCCTGTGTGTATTAGCAGTGTCATTATACAGCTGGGACTTGTAGTCCTACACATACAATATGCTGCAGAGTCTCCCAGCAGGCAGACATGTCACTCCACTCAGGGCAGCACTTGTATTCACTCCCTTAGCAGAGCAGGGGGAGGGGCAGAGATTGTTTTTATTGCATTTAAACAAAGGGCCAGAAAAGAACCAGTGAAATGAGGAAATATATATATATATTTTTTTTTTGCATAAAACTTGCTTAGCTTAGTTATATATTGCTGCCCATCAGATTTTCAGTGCTATATATATATTTTTCATAACTCAGACAACCCCTTTAAGCCAGTTACTTACCCACATACAGATGTTTTCTCCCAGTCCGAGCGTTCTCATTTTATATACTAACCTTTTATGTGGTACAGTGTCAAATGCTTTGGAGAAGTCCAGATATATGACATCCATTGATTCTCCACTGTCAAGTCTAGAACTTACCTCCTCATAGAAACTGATTAAATTAGCTTGACATGACTGATCCCTCATGAAGCCATGCTGATATGATGTTATTTTCTTGTTTTCATTGAGATCCTCCTAGATAGCATCTCTTAGAAAACCTTCAAGCAGTTTGCCCACAACAGATGTTAAAGTTACTGGCCTATAGTTTCCTGGGTCTGTTTTTGCACCCTTTTTAAATATTGGCACCACATTTGCTATGTGCCAATCCTGCGTAACACTCCCTGTCAGTATACAGTCTGTAAATATCATAAATAAGGGTCTGGCTATGACATTACTTAATTCTCTTAGGATACAGGGGTGTTTGCCATCTGGCCCTGGCGATTTGTCTATTTTAATCTTTTTAAGTCGCTGTTGTACTTCTACCTGGGTCAGACAGGGCACTTTTAATGGGGAATTTACTTTTACATTCTGCATTTCATGTTATGGCTGAAGTATAGAGCTATATAACTGTCTCAATATATGCCTCAACTCCACTGCTAATGGCAAGCAGAGAGAGAGAGAGAGAGAGAGAGAGCAGTTGTAGTGGTCACATCACTTATTATGGCCAGCATAGGACAAGCCATTTTAGTACTCAACCTGTAGCTAATTGTTTATCTTGACAGAAATGCAGATTTTCTGGTGTTTTCTCAAGCTCTGTGTGCTCTACTAGCTTCACTCTGGATTTTGATTTTGCCTGTTGTTATTGTTCTGATCCAGTCTAATCATGTTGAACTGTGGCTAAAATTTAAAGTTTACAGGTTTGTCTATTGAACTGGCATTGTTTATTGTCCACACCTTTCTGATCTTGCTTGCCTAACCATGTTCCTCTCAGACACCTCGTACCAAAAGCTGTCTTGGGAGCCAATGTAGTGACCCAATGGATCACTGTAAATGGATAATTTAATACTGGGTTAACCTCATACTACACAGTTAACTGTTATTATTTTATGTTAAAAGTACTTATTTCCTAATGCACATTCCAAATGTTATGTATGGCTACTGGCACATGATATATGGGGGGATCTGCCTACTGGCCCATGATGGGGGGTCCTCTGGCTACTGGCACATGATATGGGGGGGGGGGGCTCTTGTTACTGACACATGATGGAGGTTGGTTCTTATTACTGGCACGTGATTGGGGGCATCTATGAGGGCACATTTTACTGGCACATTATTGGGGGACATCTATGGGGGCACTTATTACTGGCACATTGGGGGCACTTATTACTGGCACATTATTTGTGGGGCTATAGAGGCATCTACTGAGGCCACAAAGAATGGTTATTTTATATGGGGGCCATGTATAGGGGCATTTTATGCTGGGACACATTATGGTGGGTACTATAGGGAAGGTGGGAGAGGAGTACTATGGAGTCATCTACGGGGGGCACTAAGAAGGGGTATTTTATACTTAAAAATTATGGGTGACACTGATGGCCTCTACTGGGGCACTATATATGGGGCATTTTATACTGGTACATTATGGGGGCACTAGGAGGGAGGGGGGAGAGGAGCACAATGGGGGCATTTACTGGGGGCACTATATAGGGGTATTTTATACTGGCACATTATGGGGGCACTATGGGGACATTAGCTCAACTGGGGGCATTACAAGGGGGTATTTTTTGCACTGTCACATTATAAGAATTATTTCTACTGGGGGGGGGGGCATTATGGTGGGCTTTATTACTCCCCCATAGTATGACCCCCTAGTAGCAGCACCAGCCTCTCCCTGATCTGCTATCTCTCTGCCCATTCTTCAAATCCTTATTATGAAATCTTTCTCATTAGGATAAAACACAACATCAGCTCCACCAAGCCCCCTGCCAAAGTGTGGAAGTGGTGTCCGAGATCCCCAAGGGCCAAGCCAAGTAATTGTAAGTTTTTATGTGAAATATGTTTATGTTATACACATATAGCATACACTGTGCCACACAATATACAGTTTCTTCTGTAAAAGTCATCAAATGTCATGGTGGGGGCTTATTGTTTTTCGCCACCAGGGCCCCATTTCACCTAGAACCGGCCCTGGCTGCCCGTACACATCTATTGGGAAAGGACTACACTGTAATATAATTTGGAAATGTGCCTATTGCTTCTATTTGTAGTAGTACATTTTCCAACATCAATTCAGTAAAGACTTTATTGTTTGTAACAAATGGACCTGCTTATAGACTCCTTCATCCTTCTGCTGACCCTTGCATCTGCCCTCCTGCCTTGCACCCATCTGTCTAACTCTAATGCACCCTAATCTTTACTGAACAGGAGCCCTAATACCAGGGTGTGCACTGAGGTAAAAAATGGTGCACCCTCCATTCACTGCATGGCCCCAGGGAGTGATGGAGTGAGGACATCTATTATGCATCACCACCACTCCTATCAGTGCCACAACTGCAACTTCCCTCCTCCCAGCTCTCCTCCTGAGGGTCTCTGTACCAAGATCAGGGAGTTCCCTTACAGAAGAGTCAAAACCACTTTGCAGGTGTCCAGGATGAGGGCATAGGTATCTGTTCATGGCATTTTCTGCTATTCTTCATCAAATTTGGGCTCTTATGACCTGCACTGCAGACTGAACAGTTAATCCTGGTTTTCTGCTCTGTACCACCCTATCCAGTACTTTAGAAAACATCTGCAACACGCCCAAGAGGAGAATGGGAGGGCTAATGGCTTTGGCTGTTACAGTCAATATCAATGGCTTTCCTCCCATAGTTGCTCCCTATGGATCTGCAGTGAATGGAGAATGCACCATTTTTTCACCAGGGCACCCCTTGATGTTGCGGCTCCTGCTTGATGGTAGTTGGGGTGCCCATGTACTGGTGCCTGTA
This sequence comes from Bufo gargarizans, assembly GCF_014858855.1. Classification (NCBI taxonomy): domain Eukaryota; kingdom Metazoa; phylum Chordata; class Amphibia; order Anura; family Bufonidae; genus Bufo; species Bufo gargarizans. Next base: position 77,197,167 of record NC_058080.1, read on the forward strand.
ATGTCCACTGAGGGATACAGGGTTTTAGAGATATGACTGGCCAGGTCGTGTCCTGGTGTGAAGGGCATCATAATAGTGTCCCTCACTGCAGTAAAGTCTTAACAGCTTTTGGTAGCAGTTTACCTTACTGACTCCAATGCTAGGTCATACAGACTCTAGGATACCTAGTTATTGCCTTTGTCTTTCTCCTTCTCGCCTTCTGTAGATCCTTCAGAGATTGGTGAGTGCTAAGAAGAGGGAGCACAAATCACAGCTTCCAAAATTTGAGTCTAGACTAGAGCGAGGGGTGGAGCCAGTCCACACTTAACCTCCTACAAGGGCTGAATCAAGGCTGTTAACTCTGAATGTGTCATCCATACATGGTTATACTGGGTGCAATACATAGCATGTCATAGCATTACCGTATTTTTCGCCGTATAAGACGCACCGGCGTATAAGACGCACCTAGGTTTTTGGGGAGGAAAATAAGAAAAAAAATATTTTGAACTAATTGTGGTCTGTGGGTGATGCACTGTTATGGGGATCTGTGGATGACGCACTGTTATGGGGGATCTGTGGGTGACACTTATAGGGGATCCTCTCTGGATGGCGCTGTTATGAGGATCTGTGTATGACAGTTATGGGGGGGATCTGTGGATGACACATATATAGCATCTTATGCTATGTGTCATCCACAGATCCCCTCCATAAGTGTGGGGGTCGCATTTGCTTTTATAATGGGGGTGGGGGTCGCATCTGCATTTATAATGACAGCGGGGCCCGTGCAGTGACTGTATTCTACTACACGGGCCCCGCTTACTGTACAATCATATCCCTAATACCGTAGTTAATTGTTGTGTGCACTGCATGTAAAAGCATAATGAGCGATGATGAGCGCTATTACTTACAATTAGAAGCGCTTGCCGTTCGGAGCAGGGAGGAGGGAGGAGGCAGGAGGCAGGCCGGGAGGACGGGCGCTGGCAGTGTGAGTCATCCGTCATGCGCCCACGCCGCCTGCTTCATTCATGAAGCAGGCGGCGCAGGCGCGTGACGTATGACTCACACTGCCAGCGCCCGTCCTCCCGGCCTGCCTCCTCCCTCCTCTCTGCTCCGAACGGCAAGCGCTTCTAATTGTAAGTAATAGCGCTCATCATCGCTCATTATGCTTTTACATGCAGTGCACACAACAATTAACTACGGTATTAGGGATATGATTGTACAGTAAGCGGGGCCCGTGTAGTAGAATACAGTCACTGCACGGGCCCCGCTGTCATTATAAATGCAGATGCCGCCCCCAGCCCCTCCTCCCTCACAGCTGATATACCCGCCGCACGGCATCGCGGCGGGTGTATCATTGAAAACTAAGCAAAATCGGCTACATTCGCCGTATAAGACGCACTGCTATTTCCCCCCCACTTTTGGGGGGGAAAAAGTGCGTCTTATACGGCGAAAAATACGGTACATTACATAACATAAAGAAATGGGGTACCACAAATCTTATTCTTCATACACTGTATGCTCCTTCAATATCTTTTTTTTTTATTTTTTATTTTTTTTCCAGTTGCCTTGATTTATTCTTTACAGATATTTATCATTATATATATATATATATTTTTTTTTTATATATCTTTTTATTTCTATCATCTCAACAGAATATAAAAAATTTCAACATCAACTAGTTTTTCCTATACATAAACAAATATCTTCAATCCCCATTTACCCACCCACCTAACACCCTTATGGGGAGGGGGAGGGGGATGTGCAATAATAAAAATAAAAAATAAAAGAGAATCTATCCTCAATCTATCCAGCCCTAAAATTTCTTCCATATTTCATCAGCACTTTTTACTTTTCTACTATGGCCCTCCATCACTCGTTCTTCTTTAATCAGGTTATCCACTGCTTTTCTCCACTGTCCCACTGTTGGAGGGTCCGCCCCTACCCATTTCTTAAGTATAAGGAGTCTAGCTTGAAATAGCACTTTACTCAAGACTAGAGTTGAGCGAACACCTGGATGTTCGGGTTCGAGAAGTTCGGCCGAACATCCCGGAAATGTTCGGGTTCGGGATCCGAACCCGATCCGAACTTCGTCCCGAACCCGAACCCCATTGAAGTCAATGGGGACCTGAACTTTTCGGCACTAAAAAGGCTGTAAAACAGCCCAGGAAAGAGCTAGAGGGCTGCAAAAGGCAGCAACATGTAGGTAAATCCCCTGCAAACAAATGTGGATAGGGAAATGAATTAAAATAAAAATTAAATAAATAAAAATTAACCAAAATCAATTGGAGAGAGGTTCCATAGCAGAGAATCTGGCTTCCCGTCACCCACCACTGGAACAGTCCATTCTCAGATATTTAGGCCCCGGCACCCAGGCAGAGGAGAGAGGTCCCGTAACAGAGAATCTGTCTTCATGTCAGCAGAGAATTAGTCTGCATGTCATAGCAGAAAATGAGGCTTCACGTCAGCCACCACTGCAACAGTCCATTGGCATATATTTAGGCCCAGCACCCAGGCAGAGGAGGGAGGTCCCGTAACAGAGAATCTGTCTTCATGTCAGCAGAGAATTAGTCTGCATGTCATAGCAGAGAATGAGGCTTCACGTCAGCCACCACTGCAACAGTCCATTGGCATATATTTAGGCCCAGCACCCAGGCAGAGGAGGGAGGTCCCGTAACAGAGAATCTGTCTTCATGTCAGCAGAGAATCAGTCTGCATGTCATAGCAGAGAATGAGGCTTCACGTCAGCCACCACTGCAACAGTCCATTGGCATATATTTAGGCCCAGCACCCAGGCAGAGGAGGGAGGTCCCGTAACAGAGAATCTGGCTTCATATCAGCAGAGAATCAGTCTGCATGTCATAGCAGAGAATGAGGCTTCACGTCAGCCACCACTGCAACAGTCCATTGGCATATATTTAGGCCCAGCACACACACAGGCAGAGGAGAGAGGTCCCGTAACAGAGAATCTGTCTTCATGTCAGCAGAGAATTAGTCTGCATGTCATAGCAGAGAATGAGGCTTCACGTCAGCCACCACTGCAACAGTCCATTGGCATATATTTAGGCCCAGCACACACAGAGGCAGAGGAGAGAGGTCCCGTAACAGAGAATCTGGCTTCATGTCAGCAGAGAATCAGTCTGCATGTCATAGCAGAGAATGAGGCTTCACGTCAGCCACCACTGCAACAGTCCATTGGCATATATTTAGGCCCAGCACACACACAGGCAGAGGAGAGAGGTCCCGTAACAGAGAATCTGGCTTCATGTCAGCAGAGAATCAGTCTGCATGTCATAGCAGAGAATGAGGCTTCACGTCAGCCACCACTGCAACAGTCCATTGGCATATATTTAGGCCCAGCACACACACAGGCAGAGGAGAGAGGTCCCGTAACAGAGAATCTGTCTTCATGTCAGCAGAGAATCAGTCTGCATGTCATAGCAGAGAATGAGGCTTCACGTCAGCCACCACTGCAACAGTCCATTGGCATATATTTAGGCCCAGCACCCAGGCAGAGGAGGGAGGTCCCGTAACAGAGAATCTGTCTTCATGTCAGCAGAGAATTAGTCTGCATGTCATAGCAGAGAATGAGGCTTCACGTCAGCCACCACTGCAACAGTCCATTGGCATATATTTAGGCCCAGCACCCAGGCAGAGGAGGGAGGTCCCGTAACAGAGAATCTGTCTTCATGTCAGCAGAGAATTAGTCTGCATGTCATAGCAGAGAATGAGGCTTCACGTCAGCCACCACTGCAACAGTCCATTGGCATATATTTAGGCCCAGCACACACACAGGCAGAGGAGAGAGGTCCCGTAACAGACAATCTGGCTTCATGTCAGCAGAGAATCAGTCTGCATGTCATAGCAGAGAATGAGGCTTCACGTCACCCACCACTGCAACAGTCCATTGGCATATATTTAGGCCTAGCACACAGGCAGAGCAGAGAGGTCCCGTAACAGACAATCTGGCTTCATGACAGCAGAGAATCAGTCTGCATGTCATAGCAGAGAATCAGGCTTCACGTCAGCCACCACTGCAACAGTCCATTGTCATAAATTTAGGCCCAGCACCCAGGCAGAGGAGAGAGGTCCCGTAACAGAGGATCTGGCTTCATGTCAGCAGAGAATCAGTCTGCATGTCATAGCAGAGAATCAGGCTTCACGTCAGCCACCACTGCAACAGTCCATTGTCATAAATTTAGGCCCAGCACCCAGGCAGAGGAGAGAGGTCCCGTAACAGACAATCTGGCTTCATGTCAGCAGAGAATTAGTCTGCATGTCATAGCAGAGAATGAGGCTTCACGTCAGCCACCACTGCAACAGTCCATTGGCATATATTTAGGCCTAGCACACAGGCAGAGGAGAGAGGTCCCGTAACAGACAATCTGGCTTCATGTCAGCAGAGAATCAGTCTGCATGTCATAGCAGAGAATGAGGCTTCACGTCACCCACCACTGCAACAGTCCATTGGCATATATTTAGGCCTAGCACACAGGCAGAGCAGAGAGGTCCCGTAACAGACAATCTGGCTTCATGACAGCAGAGAATCAGTCTGCATGTCATAGCAGAGAATGAGGCTTCACGTCACCCACCACTGCAACAGTCCATTGGCATATATTTAGGCCTAGCACACAGGCAGAGCAGAGAGGTCCCGTAACAGACGATCTGGCTTCATGTCAGCAGAGAATCAGTCTGCATGTCATAGCAGAGAATGAGGCTTTACGTCAGCCACCACTGCAACAGTCCATTGGCATATATTTAGGCCTAGCACACAGGCAGAGGAGAGAGGTCCCGTAACAGACAATCTGGCTTCATGTCAGCAGAGAATCAGTCTGCATGTCATAGCAGAGAATGAGGCTTCACGTCACCCACCACTGCAACAGTCCATTGGCATATATTTAGGCCTAGCACACAGGCAGAGCAGAGAGGTCCCGTAACAGACAATCTGGCTTCATGACAGCAGAGAATCAGTCTGCATGTCATAGCAGAGAATCAGGCTTCACGTCAGCCACCACTGCAACAGTCCATTGTCATAAATTTAGGCCCAGCACCCAGGCAGAGGAGAGAGGTCCCGTAACAGACAATCTGGCTTCATGTCAGCAGAGAATTAGTCTGCATGTCATAGCAGAGAATCAGGCTTCATGTCAGCCACCACTGCAACAGTCCATTGGCATATATTTAGGCCTAGCACACAGGCAGAGGAGAGGTTCATTCAACTTTGGGTAGCCTCGCAATATAATGGTAAAATGAAAATAAAAATAGGATTGAATGAGGAAGTGCCCTGGAGTCCAATAATATATGGTTATGGGGAGGTAGTTAATGTCTAATCTGGACAAGGGACGGACAGGTCCTGTGGGATCCATGCCTGGTTCATTTTTATGAACGTCAGCTTGTCCACATTGGCTGTAGACAGGCGGCTGCGTTTGTCTGTAATGACGCCCCCTGCCGTGCTGAATACACGTTCAGACAAAACGCTGGCTGCCGGGCAGGCCAGCACCTCCAAGGCATAAAAGGCTAGCTCTGGCCACGTGGACAATTTAGAGACCCAGAAGTTGAATGGGGCCGAACCATCAGTCAGTACGTGGAGGGGTGTGCACACGTACTGTTCCACCATGTTAGTGAAATGTTGCCTCCTGCTAACACGTTGCGTATCAGGTGGTGGTGCAGTTAGCTGTGGCGTGTTGACAAAAGTTTTCCACATCTCTGCCATGCTAACCCTGCCCTCAGAGGAGCTGGCCGTGACACAGCTGCCTTGGCGACCTCTTGCTCCTCCTCTGCCTTGGCCTTGGGCTTCCACTTGTTCCCCTGTGACATTTGGGAATGCTCTCAGTAGCGCGTCTACCAACGTGCGCTTCTACTCGCGCATCTTCCTATCACGCTCCAGTGCAGGAAGTAAGGTGGGCACATTGTCTTTGTAGCGTGGATCCAGCAGGGTGGCAACCCAGTAGTCCGCACAGGTTAAAATGTGGGCAACTCTGCTGTCGTTGCGCAGGCACTGCAGCATGTAGTCGCTCATGTGTGCCAGGCTGCCCAGGGGTAAGGACAAGCTGTCCTCTGTGGGAGGCGTATCGTCATCGTCCTGCCTTTCCCCCCAGCCACGCACCAGTGATGGACCCGAGCTGCGTTGGGTGCCACCCCGCTGTGACCATGCTTCATCCTCATCCTCCTCCACCTCCTCCTCATCCTCGTCCTCCTCGTCCTCCAGTAGTGGGCCCTGGCTGGCCACATTTGTACCTGGCCTCTGCTGTTGCCAAAAACCTCCCTCTGAGTCACTTCGAAGAGACTGGCCTGAAAGTGCTAAAAATGACCCCTCTTCCTCCTCCTCCTCCTCCTCCTGGGCCACCTCCTCTTCCATCATCGCCCTAAGTGTTTTCTCAAGGAGACATAGAAGTGGTATTGTAACGCTGATAACGGTGTCATCGCCACTGGCCATGTTGGTGGAGTACTCGAAACAGCGCAACAGGGCACACAGGTCTCGCATGGAGGCCCAGTCATTGGTGGTGAAGTGGTGCTGTTCTGTAGTGCGACTGACCCGTGCGTGCTGCAGCTGAAACTCCACTATGGCCTGCTGCTGCTCGCACAGTCTGTCCAGCATGTGCAAGGTGGAGTTCCACCTGGTGGGCACGTCGCATATGAGGCGGTGAGCGGGAAGGCCGAAGTTACGCTGTAGCGCAGACAGGCGAGCAGCAGCAGGATGTGAACGCCGGAAGCGCGAACAGACGGCCCGCACTTTATGCAGCAGCTCTGACATGTCGGGGTAGTTGTGAATGAACTTCTGCACCACCAAATTCAGCACATGCGCCAAGCAAGGGATGTGCGTCAAATTGGCTAGTCCCAGAGCTGCAACGAGATTTCGCCCATTATCACACACCACCAGGCCGGGCTTGAGGCTCACCGGCAGCAACCACTCGTCGGTCTGTTGTTCAATACCCCGCCACAACTCCTGTGCGGTGTGGGGCCTGTCCCCCAAACATATGAGTTTCAGAATGGCCTGCTGACGTTTACCCCGGGCTGTGCTGAAGTTGGTGGTGAAGGTTTGTGGCTGACTGGATGAGCAGGTGGAAGAAGAGGAGGAGGAAGCCGAGAAGGAGGAGGTGGCAACAGGAGGCAAAGAATGTTGCCCTGCGATCCTTGGCGGCGGAAGGACGTGCGCTAAACAGCTCTCCGCCTGGGGCCCAGCTGCCACTACATTTACCCAGTGTGCAGTTAGGGAGATATAGCGTCCCTGGCCGTGCTTACTGGTCCACGTATCTGTGGTTAGGTGGACCTTGCTACAGATGGCGTTGCGCAGTGCACACTTGATTTTATCGGATACTTGGTTGTGCAGGGAAGGCACGGCTCTCTTGGAGAAGTAGTGCCGGCTGGGAACAACATACTGTGGGACAGCAAGCGACATGAGCTGTTTGAAGCTGTCTGTGTCCACCAGCCTAAATGACAGCATTTCATAGGCCAGTAGTTTAGAAATGCTGGCATTCAGGGCCAGGGATCGAGGGTGGCTAGGTGGGAATTTACGCTTTCTATCAAATGTTTGTGAGATGGAGAGCTGAACGCTGGCGTGTGACATGGTTGAGACGCTTGGTGACGGAGGTGGTGGTGGTGGTGTTGGTGGTACATCCCCTGTTTGCTGGGCGGCAGGTGCCAACGTTCCTCCAGAGGCGGAGGAAGAGGCCGAGGCGGCAGCAGCAGAATAGGCCGAGGCGGCAGCAGCAGAAGAGGTAGCAGGGGGAGCCTGAGTGACTTCCTTGGTTTTAAGGTGTTTACTCCACTGCAGTTCATGCTTTGCATGCAGGTGCCTGGTCATGCAGGTTGTGCTCAGGTTCAGAACGTTAATGCCTCGCTTCAGGCTCTGATGGCACAGCGTGCAAACCACTCGGGTCTTGTCGTCAGCACATTGTTTGAAGAAGTGCCATGCCAGGGAACTCCTTGAAGCTGCCTTTGGGGTGCTCGGTCCCAGATGGCGGCGGTCAGTAGCAGGCGGAGTCTCTTGGCGGCGGGTGTTCTGCTTTTGCCCACTGCTCCCTCTTTTGCTACGCTGTTGGCTCGGTCTCACCACTGCCTCTTCCTCCGAACTGTGAAAGTCAGTGGCACGACCTTCATTCCATGTGGGGTCTAGGACCTCATCGTCCCCTGCATCGTCTTCCACCCAGTCTTGATCCCTGACCTCCTGTTCAGTCTGCACACTGCAGAAAGACGCAGCAGTTGGCACCTGTGTTTCGTCATCATCAGAGACATGCTGAGGTGGTATTCCCATGTCCTCATCATCAGGAAACATAAGTGGTTGTGCGTCAGTGCATTCTATGTCTTTCACCGCTGGGGAAGGGCTAGGTGGATGCCCTTGGGAAACCCTGCCAGCGGAGTCTTCAAACAGCATAAGAGACTGCTGCATAACTTGAGGCTGAGACAGTTTCCCTGGTATGCATGGGGGTGATGTGACAGACTGATGGGGTTGGTTTTCAGGCGCCATCTGTGCGCTTTCTGCAGAAGACTGGGTGGGAGATAATGTGAACGTGCTGGATCCACTGTCGGCCACCCAATTGACTAATGCCTGTACCTGCTCAGGCCTTACCATCCTTAGAACGGCATTGGGCCCCACCATATATCGCTGTAAATTCTGGCGGCTACTGGGACCTGAGGTAGTTGGTACACTAGGACGTGTGGATGTGGCAGAACGGCCACGTCCTCTCCCAGCACCAGAGGGTCCACTAACACCACCACGACCATGTCCACGTCCGCGTCCCTTACTAGATGTTTTTCTCATTGTTATGGTTCACCACAACAACAAATATATTATTTGGCCCAATGTATTGTATTCAAATTCAGCGGGATATAAATTTGAGGCCTAGTATTTAGGCGCTGGGTGACCGGTATGGATTTAGTGACAGAATTAGACTTGGAAATGCACAGAAGCGTGTGTGTGTGAAGTTATTCTGAATGACCCAATGTGCACCTTGAATATTATATACCCTTTTAGGGATAGATTTCAAATAGCTCTGATATAGCAGAAACCACTAAATTATGAAATTGCTAAATTGGGAATTGTATTTCAACCCAGAACAAAAAATGTGCTTTGACGGACACTAAATAACTTTCCCAGCCACAACAGGACAGCGTTAACGAGAGATTTAGCAGGATATAAATTTGAGGCCTAGTATTTAGGCGCTGGGTGACCGGTATGGATTTAGTGACAGAATTAGACTTGGAAATGCACAGAAGCGTGTGTGTGTGAAGTTATTCTGAATGACCCAATGTGCACCTTGAATATTATATACCCTTTTAGGGATAGATTTCAAATAGCTCTGATATAGCAGAAACCACTAAATTATGAAATTGCTAAATTGGGAATTGTATTTCAACCCAGAACAAAAAATGTGCTTTGACGGACACTAAATAACTTTCCCAGCCACAACAGGACAGCGTTAACGAGAGATTTAGCAGGATATAAATTTGAGGCCTAGTATTTAGGCGCTGGGTGACAGGTATGGGTTTAGTGACAGAATTAGACTTAGAAATACACAGTAGCGGGTGTGTGTGAAGTTATTCTGAATGACCCAATGTGCACCTTGAATATTATATACCCTTTTAGGGATAGATTTCAAATAGCTCTGATATAGCAGAAACCACTAAATTATGAAATTGCTAAATTGGGAATTGTATTTCAACCCAGAACAAAAAATGTGCTTTGACGGACACTAAATAACTTTCCCAGCCACAACAGGACAGCGTTAACGAGAGATTTAGCAGGATATAAATTTGAGGCCTAGTATTTAGGCGCTGGGTGACAGGTATGGGTTTAGTGACAGAATTAGACTTGGAAATACACAGTAGCGGGTGTGTGTGAAGTTATTCTGAATGACCCAATGTGCACCTTGAATATTATATACCCTTTTAGGGATAGATTTCAAATAGCTCTGATATAGCAGAAACCACTAAATTATGAAATTGCTAAATTGGGAATTGTATTTCAACCCAGAACAAGAAATGTGCTTGAACGGACACTAAATAACTCGCCCAGCTACAGCACTAAGGACAGATTTAGCTGGATATAAATTTGAGGCCTAGTATTTAGGCGCTGGGTGACAGGTATGGGTTTAGTGACAGAATTAGACTTGGAAATGCACAGTAGCGGGTGTGTGAAGTTATTCTGAATGTCCCTATGTGCACCTTCAATATGATCTACCCTTTTAGGGATAGATTTCAAATAGCTCTGATATAGCAGAAACCACTAAATTATGAAATTGCTAAATTGGGAATTGTATTTCAACCCAGAACAAGAAATGTGCTTGAACGGACACTAAATAACTCGCCCAGCTACAGCACTAACGACAGATTTAGCTGGATATGAATTTGAGGCCTAGTATTTAGGCGCTGGGTGACAGGTATGGGTTTAGTGACAGAATTAGACTTGGAAATACACAGTAGCGGGTGTGTGTGAAGTTATTCTGAATGACCCAATGTGCACCTTGAATATTATATACCCTTTTAGGGATAGATTTCAAATAGCTCTGATATAGCAGAAACCACTAAATTATGAAATTGCTAAATTGGGAATTGTATTTCAACCCAGAACAAGAAATGTGCTTGAACGGACACTAAATAACTCGCCCAGCTACAGCACTAAGGACAGATTTAGCTGGATATAAATTTGAGGCCTAGTATTTAGGCGCTGGGTGACAGGTATGGGTTTAGTGACAGAATTAGACTTGGAAATGCACAGTAGCGGGTGTGTGAAGTTATTCTGAATGTCCCTATGTGCACCTTCAATATGATCTACCCTTTTAGGGATAGATTTCAAATAGCTCTGATATAGCAAAAACCACTAAATTATGAAATTGCTAAATTGGGAATTGTATTTCAACCCAGAACAAGAAATGTGCTTGAACGGACACTAAATAACTCGCCCAGCTACAGCACTAACGACAGATTTAGCTGGATATGAATTTGAGGCCTAGTATTTAGGCGCTGGGTGACAGGTATGGGTTTAGTGACAGAATTAGACTTGGAAATACACAGTAGCGGGTGTGTGTGAAGTTATTCTGAATGACCCAATGTGCACCTTGAATATTATATACCCTTTTAGGGATAGATTTCAAATAGCTCTGATATAGCAGAAACCACTAAATTATGAAATTGCTAAATTGGGAATTGTATTTCAACCCAGAACAAGAAATGTGCTTGAACGGACACTAAATAACTCGCCCAGCTACAGCACTAAGGACAGATTTAGCAGGATATAAATTTGAGGCCTAGTATTTAGGCGCTGGGTGACAGGTATGGGTTTAGTGACAGAATTAGACTTGGAAATGCACAGTAGCGGGTGTGTGAAGTTATTCTGAATGTCCCTATGTGCACCTTCAATATGATCTACCCTTTTAGGGATAGATTTCAAATAGCTCTGATATAGCAGAAACCACTAAATTATGAAATTGCTAAATTGGGAATTGTATTTCAACCCAGAACAAGAAATGTGCTTGAACGGACACTAAATAACTCGCCCAGCTACAGCACTAACGACAGATTTAGCTGGATATGAATTTGAGGCCTAGTATTTAGGCGCTGGGTGACAGGTATGGGTTTAGTGACAGAATTAAACTTGGAAATGCACAGTAGCGGGTGTGTGAAGTTATTCTGAATGACCCTATGTGCACCTTGAATATTATATACCCTTTTAGGGATAGATTTCAAATAGCTCTGATACAGCAGAAACCACTAAATTTTTAAATTGCTAAATTGGGAATTGTATTTCAACCCAGAACAAAAAATGTGCTTTGACGGACACTAAATAACTTTCCCAGCCACAACAGGACAGCGGTAACGAGAGATTTAGCGGGATATAAATTTGAGGCCTAGTATTTAGGCGCTGGGTGACCGGTATGGATTTAGTGACAGAATTAGACTGGGATATGGCCAAAAAATAACCACACTATTGCTGGTTAAATGCACTTGGTGATGGGCGCAGCTTGCCCCTGATGTAGTATATGGCCAAAAAATGAACAGACTATTGCTGGTTAAATGCACTTGGTGTGATAGCTTGACCAACCACACTACTGAGGGTTAAATGCACTTGGTGACGGGCGCAGCTTGCCCCTGATGTAGTATATGGCCAAAAAATAAACAGACTATTGCTGGTTAAATGCACTTGGTGTGACAGCTTCACCCTGATGTAGGCTTTAGCCAAAAAACAAACGCACCATTGAGGGTTAAATGCACTTGGTGACAGGCGCAGCTTGCCCCTGATGTAGTATATGGCCAAAAAATAAACAGACTATTGCTGGTTAAATGCACTTGGTGTGACAGCTTCACCCTGATGTAGGCTTTAGCCAAAAAACAACCACACCATTGAGGGTTAAATGCACTTGGTCGCAGCTTGTGCTGGCGCACCACAAGACACAAAATGGCCGCCGATCACCCCAGAAAAATGTGACTGACAAACGGTCTGGGCAGCCTAAAAACAGTGAGCAATTGAGGATCAGCAGCTCAATGATCCACAGCTGCAGATCGATCAGTTAATCAAGTCCTTTGGAGGAGTTAATCTGCCTAATCTCGCCCTACTGTCGCAGCCGCAACCTCTCCCTACGCTAATCAGAGCAGAGTGACGGGCGGCGCTATGTGACTCCAGCTTAAATAGAGGCTGGGTCACATGGTGCTCTGGCCAATCACAGCCATGCCAATAGTAGGCATGGCTGTGATGGCCTCTTGGGGCAAGTAGTATGACGCTTGTTGATTGGCTGCTTTGCAGCCTTTCAAAAAGCGCCAAGAAAGCGTCACAAAAGCGCGAAGAAAGCGACGAACACCGAACCCGAACCCGGACTTTTACGAAAATGTCCGAGTTCGGGTCCGTGTCACGGACACCCCAAAATTCGGTACGAACCCGAACTATACAGTTCGAGTTCGCTCATCCCTACTCAAGACCATTCGTGTATCTCTATTTAGCTTCAGATGTTCAGTTGCCCCCAAAATACAAGTCACGGGATCTTCTGATATTTGAACCTTCAAAATTGAGTATACAGTATCTGTTATTTCTGTCCAGTATCTGAACAGTCTTGGCATCTCCAAAAACAATGTATTAAGTCAGCATTCTCTCCCCCACATTTTGTACAATTATCCGAAACTCTCACACCCATTCTTTTCAACATCGGTGGGGATCGATGCAGCCTATGAACTACAAAAAATTGTGAGATCTTATGTGAGCCCCTATTAGAAACTCCAGAATAGTTTTTTAAAGCATCCTTCCATTTTTCTTCCGTAAAGAATTGGAGATAATTTTCCCATTTTTTTCTGGCAAGTATTGTAATCCGTTTCTTTTTCCCTCCATCAATATCCTATATCTTTTTGCCGTTATTCCGCCTCTTTCACCCGCGTTGGTAAATTTGTGCAATGTATCAGATCTTATATTTGTCCTCTTGCGTAACTGTCCGCAACGCGTTCCTAAGCTGGAAATATTTATATATATCCTTTTGCGGTATACCAAACTCTCTAACCATTGGTATACCTTTCAATTTACCCTGTTCAAATATCTGGTTTAAGTATTTCATCCCTTTTTTTTCCCAGTCTATATACATCTTAATCCCTTGCAGTTCCTTAAGATTAATATTTTTCCAAATAGATGTAAAGTGCAAAAACCCTTTAATCTCTAATATTTTTTTAATTTTCACCCATATGTATTCCAGTGAATTTAAAATTCTATTTCCTATATTATTTTTCCCCAGTGTACCCGATTCCAACACCTCTAAGTAGTTCCATTCTTCTTTCCACCCCAATCTATTTACTACCTGCCTACCCACTAGACCATTTAAACTACCTTTTATATGACCATATTGTGTGATTAAGTAATAAAAAAAACAATTCGGAACAGCTAGTCCACCCTCTCTCACTGGGAGCTGGAGTATCTCTTTCTTTATTCTGGGAATAGCGCCTTTCCAAAGAAAATCTCCCATTAGGCTATCAAATAACCTAAAAATACTCTGCGGCAGCCTTAATGGGGCATTTTGGAGGACATAAAGTATTTTAGGGAGGAAGACCATTTTTATTAAATTTACCCGACCCTGTATTGACATTGGTAGTCTTCGCCAAATGTGTATTTTGGTCCTAAGTTCTTTTAATAAGGGGAGTACATTAAATTTTTCGTATTCTTCTATATTTCCAGAGATTTGTATCCCTAAGTACTTAAAGTTCTCTTGTTTTCCAAGCACCTTCACCTTTAAACTGATGTGGTTGTACATCTCCCAACATCAACATATGTGATTTCCCCCAATTCATATTTAGTCCAGAGAAAAACAAAAAACGTATCTATTATATCTATAACTCTATTAAACTGATCCCCAATATTGTGCATAAATAATAAAATATCATCCGCATACATTAACAATTTTTCCTCCCCACCCTCATAATGAAACCTTTAATCTCCTTATCATTTCTTATTATACATGCCAGAGGTTCAATCACAATAGCGAATAATAGTGGAGAGAGAGGGCATCCCTGCCTAGTGCCCCGGTATAGGGCAAGGGGCAGGGACAAGCTCCCGTCCACCATCACTCTAGCCCTAGGATTATGATTAGAGTTGAGCGAACACCTGGATGTTCGGGTTCGAGAAGTTCGGCCGAACATCCCGGAAATGTTCGGGTTCGGGATCCGAACCCGATCCGAACTTCGTCCCGAACCCGAACCCCATTGAAGTCAATGGGGACCCGAACTTTTCGGCACTAAAACGGCTGTAAAACAGCCCAGGAAAGGGCTAGAGGGCTGCAAAAGGCAGCAACATGTAGGTAAATCCCCTGCAAACAAATGTGGATAGGGAAATTAATTAAAATAAAAATTAAATAAATAAAAATTAACCAAAATCAATTGGAGAGAGGTTCCATAGCAGAGAATCTGGCTTCCCGTCACCCACCACTGGAACAGTCCATTCTCAGATATTTAGGCCCCGGCACCCAGGCAGAGGAGAGAGGTCCCGTAACAGACAATCTGGCTTCATGTCAGCAGAGAATCAGTCTTCATGTCATAGCAGAGAATCAGGCTTCACTTCACCCACCACTGTAAGAGTCCATTTTCATAAATTTAGGCCCAGCACCCAGGCAGAGGAGAGAGGTCCCGTAACAGACAATCTGGCTTCATGTCAGCAGAGAATCAGTCTTCATATCATAGCAGAGAATCTGGCTTCCCGTTACCCACCACTGGAACAGTCCATTCTCAGATATTTAGGCCCCGGCACCCAGGCAGAGGAGAGAGGTCCCGTAACAGACAATCTGGCTTCATGTCAGCAGAGAATCAGTCTTCATATCATAGCAGAGAATCAGGCTTCACGTCAGCCACCACTGCAACAGTCCATTGTCATAAATTCAGGCCCAGCACCCAGGCAGAGGAGAGAGGTCCCGTAACAGACAATCTGGCTTCATGTCAGCAGAGAATCAGTCTGCATGTCATAGCAGAGAATGAGGCTTCACGTCACCCACCACTGCAACAGTCCATTTTCATAAATTTAGGCCCAGCACCCAGGCAGAGGAGAGAGGTCCCGTAACAGAGGATCTGGCTTCATGTCACCAGAGAATCAGTCTGCATGTCATAGCAGAGAATCAGGCTTCACGTCACCCACCACTGCAACAGTCCATTTTCATAAATTTAGGCCCAGCACCCAGGCAGAGGAGAGAGGTCCCGTAACAGAGGATCTGGCTTCATGTCACCAGAGAATCAGTCTGCATGTCATAGCAGAGAATCAGGCTTCACGTCAGCCACCACTGCAACAATCCATTGGCATATATTTAGGCCTAGCACACAGGCAGAGGAGAGAGGTCCCGTAACAGACAATCTGGCTTCATGTCAGCAGAGAATCAGTCTTCATATCATAGCAGAGAATCAGGCTTCACGTCAGCCACCAATGCAACAGTCCATTGTCAGATATTTAGGCCCAGCACCCAGGCAGAGGAGAGAGGTCCCGTAACAGAGGATCTGGCTTCATGTCAGCAGAGAATCAGTCTTCATGTCATAGCAGAGAATCAGGCTTCACGTCACCCACCACTGTAAGAGTCCATTTTCATAAATTTAGGCCCAGCACCCAGGCAGAGGAGAGAGGTCCCGTAACAGACGATCTGGCTTCATGTCAGCAGAGAATCAGTCTGCATGTCATAGCAGAGAATGAGGCTTCACGTCACCCACCACTGCAACAGTCCATTTTCATAAATTTAGGCCCAGCACCCAGGCAGAGGAGAGAGGTCCCGTAACAGAGGATCTGGCTTCATGTCACCAGAGAATCAGTCTGCATGTCATAGCAGAGAATCAGGCTTCACGTCACCCACCACTGCAACAGTCCATTTTCATAAATTTAGGCCCAGCACCCAGGCAGAGGAGAGAGGTCCCGTAACAGAGGATCTGGCTTCATGTCACCAGAGAATCAGTCTGCATGTCATAGCAGAGAATCAGGCTTCACGTCAGCCACCACTGCAACAATCCATTGGCATATATTTAGGCCTAGCACACAGGCAGAGGAGAGAGGTCCCGTAACAGACAATCTGGCTTCATGTCAGCAGAGAATCAGTCTTCATATCATAGCAGAGAATCAGGCTTCACGTCAGCCACCAATGCAACAGTCCATTGTCAGATATTTAGGCCCAGCACCCAGGCAGAGGAGAGAGGTCCCGTAACAGACAATCTGGCTTCATGTCAGCAGAGAATCAGTCTGCATGTCATAGCAGAGAATGAGGCTTCACGTCACCCACCACTGCAACAGTCCATTTTCATAAATTTAGGCCCAGCACCCAGGCAGAGGAGAGAGGTCCCGTAACAGAGGATCTGGCTTCATGTCAGCAGAGAATCAGTCTGCATGTCATAGCAGAGAATCAGGCTTCACGTCAGCCACCACTGCAACAGTCCATTGTCATAAATTCAGGCCCAGCACCCAGGCAGAGGAGAGAGGTCCCGTAACAGACAATCTGGCTTCATGTCACCAGAGAATCAGTCTGCATGTCATAGCAGAGAATGAGGCTTCACGTCAGCCACCACTGCAACAATCCATTGGCATATATTTAGGCCTAGCACACAGGCAGAGGAGAGGTTCATTCAACTTTGGGTAGCCTTGCAATATAATGGTAAAATGAAAATAAAAATAGGATTGAATGAGGAAGTGCCCTGGAGTCCAATAATATATGGTTATGGGGAGGTAGTTAATGTCTAATCTGGACAAGGGACGGACAGGTCCTGTGGGATCCATGCCTGGTTCATTTTTATGAACGTCAGCTTGTCCACATTGGCTGTAGACAGGCGGCTGCGTTTGTCTGTAATGACGCCCCCTGCCGTGCTGAATACACGTTCAGACAAAACGCTGGCTGCCGGGCAGGCCAGCACCTCCAAGGCATAAAAGGCTAGCTCTGGCCACGTGGACAATTTAGAGACCCAGAAGTTGAATGGGGCCGAACCATCAGTCAGTACGTGGAGGGGTGTGCACACGTACTGTTCCACCATGTTAGTGAAATGTTGCCTCCTGCTAACACGTTGCGTATCAGGTGGTGGTGCAGTTAGCTGTGGCGTGTTGACAAAAGTTTTCCACATCTCTGCCATGCTAACCCTGCCCTCAGAGGAGCTGGCCGTGACACAGCTGCCTTGGCGACCTCTTGCTCCTCCTCTGCCTTGGCCTTGGGCTTCCACTTGTTCCCCTGTGACATTTGGGAATGCTCTCAGTAGCGCGTCTACCAACGTGCGCTTGTACTCGCGCATCTTCCTATCACGCTCCAGTGCAGGAAGTAAGGTGGGCACATTGTCTTTGTAGCGTGGATCCAGCAGGGTGGCAACCCAGTAGTCCGCACAGGTTAAAATGTGGGCAACTCTGCTGTCGTTGCGCAGGCACTGCAGCATGTAGTCGCTCATGTGTGCCAGGCTGCCCAGGGGTAAGGACAAGCTGTCCTCTGTGGGAGGCGTATCGTCATCGTCCTGCCTTTCCCCCCAGCCACGCACCAGTGATGGACCCGAGCTGCGTTGGGTGCCACCCCGCTGTGACCATGCTTCATCCTCATCCTCCTCCACCTCCTCCTCATCCTCGTCCTCCTCGTCCTCCAGTAGTGGGCCCTGGCTGGCCACATTTGTACCTGGCCTCTGCTGTTGCCAAAAACCTCCCTCTGAGTCACTTCGAAGAGACTGGCCTGAAAGTGCTAAAAATGACCCCTCTTCCTCCTCCTCCTCCTCCTCCTCCTGGGCCACCTCCTCTTCCATCATCGCCCTAAGTGTTTTCTCAAGGAGACATAGAAGTGGTATTGTAACGCTGATAACGGTGTCATCGCCACTGGCCATGTTGGTGGAGTACTCGAAACAGCGCAACAGGGCACACAGGTCTCGCATGGAGGCCCAGTCATTGGTGGTGAAGTGGTGCTGTTCTGTAGTGCGACTGACCCGTGCGTGCTGCAGCTGAAACTCCACTATGGCCTGCTGCTGCTCGCACAGTCTGTCCAGCATGTGCAAGGTGGAGTTCCACCTGGTGGGCACGTCGCATATGAGGCGGTGAGCGGGAAGGCCGAAGTTACGCTGTAGCGCAGACAGGCGAGCAGCGGTAGGATGTGAACGCCGGAAGCGCGAACAGACGGCCCGCACTTTATGCAGCAGCTCTGACATGTCGGGGTAGTTGTGAATGAACTTCTGCACCACCAAATTCAGCACATGCGCCAAGCAAGGGATGTGCGTCAAATTGGCTAGTCCCAGAGCTGCAACGAGATTTCGCCCATTATCACACACCACCAGGCCGGGCTTGAGGCTCACCGGCAGCAACCACTCGTCGGTCTGTTGTTCAATACCCCGCCACAACTCCTGTGCGGTGTGGGGCCTGTCCCCCAAACATATGAGTTTCAGAATGGCCTGCTGACGTTTTCCCCGGGCTGTGCTGAAGTTGGTGGTGAAGGTGTGTGGCTGACTGGATGAGCAGGTGGAAGAAGAGGAGGAGGAAGCCGAGAAGGAGGAGGTGGCAACAGGAGGCAAAGAATGTTGCCCTGCGATCCTTGGCGGCGGAAGGACGTGCGCCAAACAGCTCTCCGCCTGGGGCCCAGCTGCCACTACATTTACCCAGTGTGCAGTTAGGGAGATATAGCGTCCCTGGCCGTGCTTACTGGTCCACGTATCTGTGGTTAGGTGGACCTTGCTACAGATGGCGTTGCGCAGTGCACACTTGATTTTATCGGATACTTGGTTGTGCAGGGAAGGCACGGCTCTCTTGGAGAAGTAGTGCCGGCTGGGAACAACATACTGTGGGACAGCAAGCGACATGAGCTGTTTGAAGCTGTCTGTGTCCACCAGCCTAAATGACAGCATTTCATAGGCCAGTAGTTTAGAAATGCTGGCATTCAGGGCCAGGGATCGAGGGTGGCTAGGTGGGAATTTACGCTTTCTATCAAATGTTTGTGAGATGGAGAGCTGAACGCTGGCGTGTGACATGGTTGAGACGCTTGGTGACGGAGGTGGTGGTGGTGGTGTTGGTGGTACATCCCCTGTTTGCTGGGCGGCAGGTGCCAACGTTCCTCCAGAGGCGGAGGAAGAGGCCGAGGCGGCAGCAGCAGAATAGGCCGAGGCGGCAGCAGCAGAAGAGGTAGCAGGGGGAGCCTGAGTGACTTCCTTGGTTTTAAGGTGTTTACTCCACTGCAGTTCATGCTTTGCATGCAGGTGCCTGGTCATGCAGGTTGTGCTCAGGTTCAGAACGTTAATGCCTCGCTTCAGGCTCTGATGGCACAGCGTGCAAACCACTCGGGTCTTGTCGTCAGCACATTGTTTGAAGAAGTGCCATGCCAGGGAACTCCTTGAAGCTGCCTTTGGGGTGCTCGGTCCCAGATGGCGGCGGTCAGTAGCAGGCGGAGTCTCTTGGCGGCGGGTGTTCTGCTTTTGCCCACTGCTCCCTCTTTTGCTACGCTGTTGGCTCGGTCTCACCACTGCCTCTTCCTCCGAACTGTGAAAGTCAGTGGCACGACCTTCATTCCATGTGGGGTCTAGGACCTCATCGTCCCCTGCATCGTCTTCCACCCAGTCTTGATCCCTGACCTCCTGTTCAGTCTGCACACTGCAGAAAGACGCAGCAGTTGGCACCTGTGTTTCGTCATCATCAGAGACATGCTGAGGTGGTATTCCCATGTCCTCATCATCAGGAAACATAAGTGGTTGTGCGTCAGTGCATTCTATGTCTTTCACCGCTGGGGAAGGGCTAGGTGGATGCCCTTGGGAAACCCTGCCAGCGGAGTCTTCAAACAGCATAAGAGACTGCTGCATAACTTGAGGCTGAGACAGTTTCCCTGGTATGCATGGGGGTGATGTGACAGACTGATGGGGTTGGTTTTCAGGCGCCATCTGTGCGCTTTCTGCAGAAGACTGGGTGGGAGATAATGTGAACGTGCTGGATCCACTGTCGGCCACCCAATTGACTAATGCCTGTACCTGCTCAGGCCTTACCATCCTTAGAACGGCATTGGGCCCCACCATATATCGCTGTAAATTCTGGCGGCTACTGGGACCTGAGGTAGTTGGTACACTAGGACGTGTGGATGTGGCAGAACGGCCACGTCCTCTCCCAGCACCAGAGGGTCCACTAACACCACCACGACCATGTCCACGTCCGCGTCCCTTACTAGATGTTTTTCTCATTGTTATGGTTCACCACAACAACAAATATATTATTTGGCCCAATGTATTGTATTCAAATTCAGCGGGATATAAATTTGAGGCCTAGTATTTAGGCGCTGGGTGACCGGTATGGATTTAGTGACAGAATTAGACTTGGAAATGCACAGAAGCGTGTGTGTGAAGTTATTCTGAATGACCCTATGTGCACCTTGAATATTATATACCCTTTTTGGGATAGATTTCAAATAGCTCTGATATAGCAGGAACCACTAAATTATGAAATTGCTAAATTGGGAATTGTATTTCAACCCAGAACAAAAAATGTGCTTTGACGGACACTAAATATCTTGCCCAGCAACAACAGTACAGCGGTAACGAGAGATTTAGCAGGATATAAATTTGAGGCCTAGTATTTAGGCGCTGGGTGACAGGTATGGGTTTAGTGACAGAATTAGACTTGGAAATACACAGTAGAGGGTGTGTGTGAAGTTATTCTGAATGACCCTATGTGCACCTTGAATATTATATACCCTTTTTGGGATAGATTTCAAATAGCTCTGATATAGCAGGAACCACTAAATTATGAAATTGCTAAATTGGGAATTGTATTTCAACCCAGAACAAAAAATGTGCTTTGACGGACACTAAATATCTTTCCAAGCAACAACAGTACAGCGGTAACGAGAGATTTAGCAGGATATAAATTTGAGGCCTAGTATTTAGGCGCTGGGTGACAGGTATGGGTTTAGTGACAGAATTAGACTTGGAAATACACAGTAGCGGGTGTGTGTGAAGTTATTCTGAATGACCCAATGTGCACCTTGAATATTATATACCCTTTTAGGGATAGATTTCAAATAGCTCTGATATAGCAGAAACCACTAAATTATGAAATTGCTAAATTGGGAATTGTACTTCAACCCAGAACAAAAAATGTGCTTTGACGGACACTAAATAACTTTCCCAGCTACAACAGGACAGCGGTAACGAGAGATTTAGCAGGATATAAATTTGAGGCCTAGTATTTAGGCGCTGGGTGACAGGTATGGGTTTAGTGACAGAATTAGACTTGGAAATACACAGTAGCGGGTGTGTGTGAAGTTATTCTGAATGACCCAATGTGCACCTTGAATATTATATACCCTTTTAGGGATAGATTTCAAATAGCTCTGATATAGCAGAAACCACTAAATTATGAAATTGCTAAATTGGGAATTGTATTTCAACCCAGAACAAAAAATGTGCTTTGACGGACACTAAATAACTTTCCCAGCTACAACAGGACAGCGGTAACGAGAGATTTAGCAGGATATAAATTTGAGGCCTAGTATTTAGGCGCTGGGTGACAGGTATGGGTTTAGTGACAGAATTAGACTTGGAAATACACAGTAGCGGGTGTGTGTGAAGTTATTCTGAATGACCCAATGTGCACCTTGAATATTATATACCCTTTTAGGGATAGATTTCAAATAGCTCTGATATAGCAGAAACCACTAAATTATGAAATTGCTAAATTGGGAATTGTACTTCAACCCAGAACAAAAAATGTGCTTTGACGGACACTAAATAACTTTCCCAGCTACAACAGGACAGCGGTAACGAGAGATTTAGCAGGATATAAATTTGAGGCCTAGTATTTAGGCGCTGGGTGACAGGTATGGGTTTAGTGACAGAATTAGACTTGGAAATACACAGTAGCGGGTGTGTGTGAAGTTATTCTGAATGACCCAATGTGCACCTTGAATATTATATACCCTTTTAGGGATAGATTTCAAATAGCTCTGATATAGCAGAAACCACTAAATTATGAAATTGCTAAATTGGGAATTGTACTTCAACCCAGAACAAAAAATGTGCTTTGACGGACACTAAATAACTTTCCCAGCTACAACAGGACAGCGGTAATGAGAGATTTAGCGGGATATAAATTTGAGGCCTAGTATTTAGGCGCTGGGTGACAGGTATGGGTTTAGTGACAGAATTAGACTTGGAAATACACAGTAGCGGGTGTGTGTGAAGTTATTCTGAATGACCCAATGTGCACCTTGAATATTATATACCCTTTTAGGGATAGATTTCAAATAGCTCTGATATAGCAGAAACCACTAAATTATGAAATTGCTAAATTGGGAATTGTACTTCAACCCAGAACAAAAAATGTGCTTTGACGGACACTAAATAACTTTCCCAGCTACAACAGGACAGCGGTAACGAGAGATTTAGCAGGATATAAATTTGAGGCCTAGTATTTAGGCGCTGGGTGACAGGTATGGGTTTAGTGACAGAATTAGACTTGGAAATACACAGTAGCGGGTGTGTGTGAAGTTATTCTGAATGACCCAATGTGCACCTTGAATATTATATACCCTTTTAGGGATAGATTTCAAATAGCTCTGATATAGCAGAAACCACTAAATTATGAAATTGCTAAATTGGGAATTGTACTTCAACCCAGAACAAAAAATGTGCTTTGACGGACACTAAATAACTTTCCCAGCTACAACAGGACAGCGGTAACGAGAGATTGAGCAGGATATAAATTTGAGGCCTAGTATTTAGGCGCTGGGTGACAGGTATGGGTTTAGTGACAGAATTAGACTTGAAAATACACAGTAGCGGGTGTGTGTGAAGTTATTCTGAATGACCCAATGTGCACCTTGAATATTATATACCCTTTTAGGGATAGATTTCAAATAGCTCTGATATAGCAGAAACCACTAAATTATGAAATTGCTAAATTGGGAATTGTACTTTAACCCAGAACAAAAAATGTGCTTTGACGGACACTAAATAACTTTCCCAGCTACAACAGGACAGCGGTAACGAGAGATTTAGCGGGATATAAATTTGAGGCCTAGTATTTAGGCGCTGGGTGACCGGTATGGATTTAGTGACAGAATTAGACTGGGATATGGCCAAAAAATAACCACACTATTGCTGGTTAAATGCACTTGGTGACGGGCGCAGCTTGCCCCTGATGTAGTATATGGCCAAAAAATGAACAGACTATTGCTGGTTAAATGCACTTGGTGTCACAGCTTGACCAACCACACTACTGAGGGTTAAATGCACTTGGTGACGGGCGCAGCTTGCCCCTGATGTAGTATATGGCCAAAAAATAAACAGACTATTGCTGGTTAAATGCACTTGGTGTGACAGCTTCACCCTGATGTAGGCTTTAGCCAGAAAACAACCACACCATTGAGGGTTAAATGCACTTGGTGACAGGCGCAGCTTGCCCCTGATTTTGTATATGGCCAAAAAATGAACAGACTATTGCTGGTTAAATGCACTTGCTGTGACAGCTTCACCCTGATGTAGGCTTTAGCCAAAAAACAACCACACCATTGAGGGTTAAATGCACTTGGTGACAGGCGCAGCTTGCCCCTGATTTTGTATATGGCCAAAAAATGAACAGACTATTGCTGGTTAAATGCACTTGGTGTGACAGCTTCACCCTGATGTAGGCTTTAGCCAAAAAACAACCACACCATTGAGGGTTAAATGCACTTGGTGACAGGCGCAGCTTGCCCCTGATTTTGTATATGGCCAAAAAATGAACAGACTATTGCTGGTTAAATGCACTTGGTGTGACAGCTTCACCCTGATGTAGGCTTTAGCCAAAAAACAACCACACCATTGAGGGTTAAATGCACTTGGTCGCAGCTTGTGCTGGCGCACCACAAGACACAAAATGGCCGCCGATCACCCCAGAAAAATGTGACTGACAAACGGTCTGGGCAGCCTAAAAACAGTGAGCAATTGAGGATCAGCAGCTCAATGATCCACAGCTGCAGATCGATCAGTTAATCAAGTCCTTTGGAGGAGTTAATCTGCCTAATCTCGCCCTACTGTCGCAGCCGCAACCTCTCCCTACGCTAATCAGAGCAGAGTGACGGGCGGCGCTATGTGACTCCAGCTTAAATAGAGGCTGGGTCACATGGTGCTCTGGCCAATCACAGCCATGCCAATAGTAGGCATGGCTGTGATGGCCTCTTGGGGCAAGTAGTATGACGCTTGTTGATTGGCTGCTTTGCAGCCTTTCAAAAAGCGCCAAGAAAGCGTCACAAAAGCGCCAAGAAAGCGACGAACACCGAACCCGAACCCGGACTTTTACGAAAATGTCCGGGTTCGGGTCCGTGTCACGGACACCCCAAAATTCGGTACGAACCCGAACTATACAGTTCGAGTTCGCTCATCCCTAATTATGATATATTAACTGTATCCATCTTATAAATCCCTCCCCTATACCGACCCTTTTTAGTACTGTCCATAAATATTCCCATTCAATACAGTCAAATGCCTTTTGGGCATCCAATGAAAGTACCGCTTTCTCCCCCACTTCTAATCTATTAGCTTCAATATTTAAAAACAACCTTCTTATTTTTGATATATATCGTTCTACCAGGTATAAAGCCTGTCTGATCTTCATTTTTTACACCTTTAACCACCTTTGATAACCTTTTGCCAAAATTTTAACATCCGTGTTTAAAAGAGATATTGGCCTGTATGATCCAGGGTCTAATTGTTCTTTACCCTTTTTTGGGATTAGTGTAATAATTGCCTCTTTCATAGAATCTGGTAGATCCCCAATTTTTTTAGCCTCATTCAATGTTGTTTTTAGTTCGGGTACTAACACCTGGGAGAAAGTTTTATATATTTCAAAAGGAAGCCCATCGCATCCTGGTGCTTTTTCAGATTTACCTGCCACAAAACCTCATTTATTTCCGCCATCGATATTTCTTTTTCTAAAAATTCTTTTTGGGCCTGGGATATCTCTCTAAGGGGAATCTGGTCTAGGTATAGATCTAGATCTTGTTATGAGTATTGTACCTTGGACTTGTATAGCTCCTGGAATGCTCCTTCAATATCTAAGTGTAATAGAAATACAATTTCCAATTTCTCCAATTTCATATGGAGAAATGCAGAAGTTTTTTTTTATTATTTTATTTTATGGCATGCTATTGAAACGACTGTCAGGCTACAATTCAAATCACAGTCATTTAGTAACCACACATACACACACAGGATAGACATCTCATGATAGAGTATTGCAAAACCATGCTTTTTTAAGTTCAATTTCCAATTATTTCTGGGATAATGTACAATATATTATTGTGGTGACGTCACATTCAAAAATACATGTACTATAAGTACCATACATGAGTCATAAAATTGCTTGAGTTAAAGTCATTTTTAGTAGACTGTGACATTCCTATATTTATATCCCATAGACTAAGCTGTACAGCAAACTTTAGCAGCCAGACAGTGCAGTGTAAAAGATTTAGGCAGGTGTGGGAGAATGCTGCAAGTAAGAATGCTTTCAAAAATAAAAGTTATTTGTTTATTGTTATCAATAGTGTTGAGCGAAGCGGAACAGTCAAAGAGGAATTCGTTCTGAAGTTTGGGAAAACTTAGATTCTAAACAAATCCTAATATTCTCGCACTTCATAGTAACAAATCAGTTTTCCTAAAATGGCAGCTGCACATGTTACAAACTGAAACTAAGTGTAGAGGAAACAAGCTCGGAAATGCAAGATCACTCATAATGCTGTGCAGCCAGCAACTCCACAGATAGCTATCCCCTGTGATGTCACAGCCCCATAAAGCCCTCATCCCGCGCAGTCTCCACCATTGTCCTGTGAGCTGGGCTTAGGGAGAGAAGTGGCAAGTGCTCATGCGCTAGGGACAGTGTTGCTGAAAACGATTAATAGAAGAAAATTGGAGAGGGAGACTGCAGGGTGACTGCAGGGAGCATGCAGGGAGACTGCAGGGAGAACTTATTCTACATCAGTTTTATTTATTTATTCCTACATTTACTTATATCAGCCGTAAACTAAGATATATAATTCAATACCGATAAGATAGAAGCCTTTATTATTCCACTGACAGTGTGCAAAACAATACCATCCAGTCTGCACCCTTTGAAAGGGGGGGCAGGTCTTCACACTCGCATTTTGGCTTTCCGTTTGTGAGATCCGTTCAGGGCTCTCATAAGCGGTCCAAAACGGATCAGTTTGCATTCTAATGCATTCTGAATGGAAAAGGATCTGCTCCGAATGCAACAGTTTGCCTCAGTTCAGTCTCCATTCCGCTCTGGAGGCTGCTTGCAGCGTTTTAGCATGCGTCTGATGAAACTAAGCCAAACGTTTTCACTGACATAATCTGGCACAAAAGAAAACAGATCCATCTTGGCTATGTTAAAGATAATACAAACGGATCCGTTCTGAACGGATGCAGACGGTTGTACTATCTGAACGGATCCGTCCAGGATGGATCCGCACAAAATGCGAGTGTGAAAGTAGCCTAACAAATAAAGGCTTGAAATATCTCGCTTTGCATGTAATGAGTTTCATATGTTAGTTTCAATTTTTAGGTTGCATTACTGAAATAAATGAACTTTGCACGATATTAAAATTTTTCCAGTTTCACCTGTAGTGCCACTGTGCCAACCAATACCATTCAGCCTGCGCCCCTTAGGGAGGCCAGGTCTTCATGGTGACCATCCTCATCTTTTGCTGGCTTTGCTTCTTCCAAATCATCCTTAAAAGTCTCCATGTCCTAGAAAAGTCAGCAAGATGCAGAGAGAGGAGGAGCTGGATGTTCCTGATGACTAGAGTTGAGCGAACACCTGGATGTTCGGGTTCGAGAAGTTCGGCCGAACTTCCCGAAAATGTTCGGGTTCGGGATCCGAACCCGATCCGAACTTCGTCCCGAACCCGAACCCCATTGAAGTCAATGGGGACCCGAACTTTTCGGTACTAAAACGGCTATAAAACAGCCCAGGAAAGGGCTAGAGGGCTGCAAAAGGCAGCAACATGTAGGTAAATCCCCTGCAAACAAATGTGGATAGGGAAATGAATTAAAATAAAAATTAAATAAATAAAAATTAACCAAAATCAATTGGAGAGAGGTCCCATAGCAGAGAATCTGGCTTCCCGTCACCCACCACTGGAACAGTCCATTCTCAGATATTTAGGCCCCGGCACCCAGGCAGAGGAGAGAGGTCCCGTAACAGACAATCTGGCGTCATGTCAGCAGAGAATCAGTCTTCATGTCATAGCAGAGAATCTGGCTTCCCGTCACCCACCACTGCAACAGTCCATTTTCATAAATTTAGGCCCAGCACCCAGGCAGAGGAGAGAGGTCCCGTAACAGACAATCTGGCTTCATGTCAGCAGAGAATTAGTCTGCATATCATAGCAGAGAATCAGGCTTCACGTCAGCCACCAATGCAACAGTCCATTGTCAGATATTTAGGCCCAGCACCCAGGCAGAGGAGAGAGGTCCCGTAACAGAGGATCTGGCTTCATGTCAGCAGAGAATCAGTCTTCATATCATAGCAGAGAATCAGGCTTCACGTCACCCACCACTGCAACAGTCCATTTTCATAAATTTAGGCCCAACACCCAGGCAGAGGAGAGAGGTCCCGTAACAGACAATCTGGCTTCATGTCAGCAGAGAATCAGTCTTCATGTCATAGCAGAGAATCAGGCTTCACGTCACCCACCACTGCAACAGTCCATTTTCATAAATTTAGACCCAGCACCCTGGCAGAGGAGAGAGGTCCCGTAACAGACAATCTGGTTTCATGTCAGCAGAGAATCAGTCTTCATGTCATAGCAGAGAATCAGGCTTCACGTCACCCACCACTGTAAGATTTCATTTTCATAACTTTAGGCCCAGCACCCAGGCAGAGGAGAGAGGTCCCATAACAGACAATCTGGCTTCATGTCAGCAGAGAATCAGTCTTCATGTCATAGCAGAGAATCAGTCTTCATGTCATAGCAGAGAATCAGGCTTCACGTCACCTATCACTGTAAGAGTCCATTTTCATAAATTTAGGCCCAGCACCCAGGCAGAGGAGAGAGGTCCCGTAACAGACAATCTGGCTTCATGTCAGCAGAGAATTAGTCTGCATGTCATAGCAGAGAATGAGGCTTCACGTCAGCCACCACTGCAACAGTCCATTGGCATATATTTAGGCCCAGCACACAGGCAGAGGAGAGAGGTCCCGTAACAGAGGATCTGGCTTCATGTCAGCAGAGAATCAGTCTGCATGTCATAGCAAAAAATCAGGCTTCACGTCAGCCACCACTGCAACAGTCCATTGTCAGATATTTAGGCCCAGCACCCAGGCAGAGGAGAGAGGTCCCGTAACAGAGAATCTGTCTTCATGTCAGCAGAGAATTAGTCTGCATGTCATAGCAGAGAATCAGGCTTCACGTCACCCAAAATTGGAACAGTCCATTGGCATATATTTAGGCCCCGGCACCCAGACAGAGGAGAGGTTCATTCAACTTTGGGTAGCGTCGCAATATAATGGTAAAATGAAAATAAAAATAGGATTGAATGAGGAAGTGCCCTGGAGTCCAATAATATATGGTTAAGGGGAGGTAGTTAATGTCTAATCTGGACAAGGGACGGACAGGTCCTGTGGGATCCATGCCTGGTTCATTTTTATGAACGTCAGCTTGTCCACATTGGCTGTAGACAGGCGGCTGCGTTTGTCTGTAATGACGCCCCCTGCCGTGCTGAATACACGTTCAGACAAAACGCTGGCCGCCGGGCAGGCCAGCACCTCCAAGGCATAAAAGGCTAGCTCTGGCCACGTGGACAATTTAGAGACCCAGAAGTTGAATGGGGCCGAACCATCAGTCAGTACGTGGAGGGGTGTGCACACGTACTGTTCCACCATGTTAGTGAAATGTTGCCTCCTGCTAACACGTTGCGTATCAGGTGGTGGTGCAGTTAGCTGTGGCGTGTTGACAAAACTTTTCCACATCTCTGCCATGCTAACCCTGCCCTCAGAGGAGCTGGCCGTGACACAGCTGCCTTGGCGACCTCTTGCTCCTCCTCTGCCTTGGCCTTGGGCTTCCACTTGTTCCCCTGTGACATTTGGGAATGCTCTCAGTAGCGCGTCTACCAACGTGCGCTTGTACTCGCGCATCTTCCTATCACGCTCTAGTGCAGGAAGTAAGGTGGGCACATTGTCTTTGTAGCGTGGATCCAGCAGGGTGGCAACCCAGTAGTCCGCACAGGTTAAAATGTGGGCAACTCTGCTGTTGTTGCGCAGGCACTGCAGCATGTAGTCGCTCATGTGTGCCAGGCTGCCCAGGGGTAAGGACAAGCTGTCCTCTGTGGGAGGCGTATCGTCATTGTCCTGCCTTTCCCCCCAGCCACGCACCAGTGATGGACCCGAGCTGCGTTGGGTGCCACCCCGCTGTGACCATGCTTCATCCTCCTCCACCTCCTCCTCATCCTCGTCCTCCTCGTCCTCCAGTAGTGGGCCCTGGCTGGCCACATTTGTACCTGGCCTCTGCTGTTGCCAAAAACCTCCCTCTGAGTCACTTCGAAGAGACTGGCCTGAAAGTGCTAAAAATGACCCCTCTTCCTCCTCCTCCTCCTGGGCCACCTCCTCTTCCATCATCGCCCTAAGTGTTTTCTCAAGGAGACATAGAAGTGGTATTGTAACGCTGATAACGGCGTCATCGCCACTGGCCATGTTGGTGGAGTAAACAGCGCAACAGGGCACACAGGTCTCGCATGGAGGCCCAGTCATTGGTGGTGAAGTGGTGCTGTTCTGTAGTGCGACTGACCCGTGCGTGCTGCAGCTGAAACTCCACTATGGCCTGCTGCTGCTCGCACAGTCTGTCCAGCATGTACAAGGTGGAGTTCCACCTGGTGGGCACGTTGCATATGAGGCGGTGAGCGGGAAGGCCGAAGTTACGCTGTAGCGCAGACAGGCGAGCAGCAGCAGGATGTGAACGCCGGAAGCGCGAACAGACGGCCCGCACTTTATGCAGCAGCTCTGACATGTCGGGGTAGTTGTGAATGAACTTCTGCACCACCAAATTCAGCACATGCGCCAAGCAAGGGATGTGCGTCAAATTGGCTAGTCCCAGAGCTGCAACGAGATTTCGCCCATTATCACACACCACCAGGCCGGGCTTGAGGCTCACCGGCAGCAACCACTCGTCGGTCTGTTGTTCTATACCCCGCCACAACTCCTGTGCGGTGTGGGGCCTGTCCCCCAAACATATGAGTTTCAGAATGGCCTGCTGACGTATACCCCGGGCTGTGCTGAAGTTGGTGGTGAAGGTGTGTGGCTGACTGGATGAGCAGGTGGAAGAAGAGGAGGAGGAAGCCGAGAAGGAGGAGGTGGCAACAGGAGGCAAAGAATGTTGCCCTGCGATCCTTGGCGGCGGAAGGACGTGCGCCAAACAGCTCTCCGGTAGGGGCCCAGCTGCCACTACATTTACCCAGTGTGCAGTTAGGGAGATATAGCGTCCCTGGCCGTGCTTACTGGTCCACATATCTGTGGTTAGGTGGACCTTGCTACAGATGGCGTTGCGCAGTGCACACTTGATTTTATCGGATACTTGGTTGTGCAGGGAAGGCACGGCTCTCTTGGAGAAGTAGTGGCGGCTGGGAACAACATACTGTGGGACAGCAAGCGACATGAGCTTTTTGAAGCTGTCTGTGTCCACCAGCCTAAATGACAGCATTTCATAGGCCAGTAGTTTAGAAATGCTGGCATTCAGGGCCAGGGATCGAGGGTGGCTAGGTGGGAATTTACGCTTTCTCTCAAATGTTTGTGAGATGGAGAGCTGAACGCTGCCGTGTGACATGGTTGAGACGCTTGGTGACGGAGGTGGTGGTGGTGTTGGTAGTACATCCCCTGTTTGCTGGGCGGCAGGTGCCAACGTTCCTCCAGAGGCAGAGGAAGAGGCCGAGGCGGCAGCAGCAGAAGAGGTAGCAGGGGGAGCCTGAGTGACCTCCTTGGTTTTAAGGTGTTTATTCCACTGCAGTTCATGCTTTGCATGCAGGTGCCTGGTCATGCAGGTTGTGCTCAGGTTCAGAACGTTAATGCCTCGCTTCAGGCTCTGATGGCACAGCGTGCAAACCACTCGGGTCTTGTCGTCAGCACATTGTTTGAAGAAGTGCCATGCCAGGGAACTCCTTGAAGCTGCCTTTGGGTGCTCGGTCCCAGATGGCGGCGGTCAGTAGCAGGCGGAGTCTCTTGGCGGCGGGTGTTCTGCTTTTGCCCACTGCTCCCTCTTTTGCTACGCTGTTGGCTCGGTCTCACCACTGCCTCTTCCTCCGAACTGTGAAAGTCAGTGGCACGACCTTCATTCCATGTGGGGTCTAGGACCTCATCGTCCCCTGCATCGTCTTCCACCCAGTCTTGATCCCTGACCTCCTGTTCAGTCTGCACACTGCAGAAAGACGCAGCAGTTGGCACCTGTGTTTCGTCATCATCAGAGACATGCTGAGGTGGTATTCCCATGTCCTCATCATCAGGAAACATAAGTGGTTGTGCGTCAGTGCATTCTATGTCTTTCACCGCTGGGGAAGGGCTAGGTGGATGCCTTTGGGAAACCCTGCCAGCGGAGTCTTCAAACAGCATAAGAGACTGCTGCATAACTTGAGGCTGAGACAGTTTCCCTGGTATGCATGGGGGTGATGTGACAGACTGATGGGGTTGGTTTTCAGGCGCCATCTGTGCGCTTTCTGCAGAAGACTGGGTGGGAGATAATGTGAACGTGCTGGATCCACTGTCGGCCACCCAATTGACTAATGCCTGTACCTGCTCAGGCCTTACCATCCTTAGAACGGCATTGGGCCCCAACATATATCGCTGTAAATTCTGGCGGCTACTGGGACCTGAGGTAGTTGGTACACTAGGACGTGTGGATGTGGCAGAACGGCCACGTCCTCTCCCAGCACCAGAGGGTCCACTAACACCACCACGACCATGTCCACGTCCGCGTCCCTTACTAGATGTTTTCCTCATTGTTATGGTTCACCACAACAACAAAAATATTATTTGGCCCAATGTATTGTATTCAAATTCAGCGGGATATAAATTTGAGGCCTAGTATTTAGGCGCTGGGTGACCGGTATGGATTTACTGACAGAATTAGACTTGGAAATGCACAGTAGCGTGTGTGTGAAGTTATTCTGAATGACCCTATGTGCACCTTGAATATTATATACCCCTTTAGGGATAGATTTCAAATAGCTCTGATATAGCAGAAACCACTAAATTATGAAATTGCTAAATTGGGAATTGTATTTCAACCCAGAACAAAAAATGTGCTTTGGCGGACACTAAATAACTTGCCCATCCACAACAGGACAGCGGTAACGACAGATTTAGCGGGATATAAATTTGAGGCCTACTATTTAGGCGCTGGGTGACCGGTATGGATTTAGTGACAGAATTAGACTTGGAAATGCACAGTAGCGTGTGTGTGAAGTTATTCTGAATGACCCTATGTGCACCTTGAATATTATATACCCTTTTAGGGATAGATTTCAAATAGCTCTGATATAGCAGAAACCACTAAATAATGAAATTGCTAAATTGGGAATTGTATTTCAACCCAGAACAAAAAATGTGCTTTGGCGGACACTAAATAACTTGCCCATCCACAACAGGACAGCGGTAACGAGAGATTTAGCGGGATATAAATTTGAGGCCTAGTATTTAGGTGCTGGGTGACCGGTATGGATTTAGTGACAGAATTAGACTGGGATATGGCCAAAAAATGAACAGACTATTGCTGGTTAAATGCACTTGGTGTGACAGCTTGACCAACCACACTACTGAGGGTTAAATGCACTTGGTGACGGGCGCAGCTTGCCCCTGATGTAGTATATGACCAAAAAATAAACAGACTATTGCTGGTTAAATGCACTTGGTGTGACAGCTTCACCCTGATGTAGGCTTTAGCCAAAAAACAACCACACCATTGAGGGTTAAATGCACTTGGTGACGGGCGCAGCTTGCCCCTGATGTAGTATATGGCCAAAAAATGAACAGACTATTGCTGGTTAAATGCACTTGGTGTGACAGCTTGACCAACCACACTACTGAGGGTTAAATGCACTTGGTGACGGGCGCAGCTTGCCCCTGATGTAGTATATGGCCAAAAAATGAACAGACTATTGCTGGTTAAATGCACTTGGTGTGACAGCTTCACCCTGATGTAGGCTTTAGCCAAAAAACAACCACACCATTGAGGGTTAAATGCACTTGGTGACAGGCGCAGCTTGCCCCTGATGTAGTATATGGCCAAAAAATGAACAGACTATTGCTGGTTAAATGCACTTGGTGTGACAGCTTGACCAACCACACTACTGAGGGTTAAATGCACTTGGTGACGGGCGCAGCTTGCCCCTGATGTAGTATATGGCCAAAAAATGAACAGACTATTGCTGGTTAAATGCACTTGGTGACGGGCGCAGCTTGCCCCTGATTTAGTATATGGCCAAAAAATTAACAGACTATTGCTGGTTAAATGCACTTGGTGTGACAGCTTCACCCTGATGTAGGCTTTAGCCAAAAAACAACCACACCATTGAGGGTTAAATGCACTTGGTGACAGGCGCAGCTTGCCCCTGATGTAGTATATGGCCAAAAAATGAACAGACTATTGCTGGTTAAATGCACTTGGTGTGACAGCTTGACCAACCACACTACTGAGGGTTAAATGCACTTGGTGACGGGCGCAGCTTGCCCCTGATGTAGTATATGGCCAAAAAATGAACAGACTATTGCTGGTTAAATGCACTTGGTGTGACAGCTTCACCCTGATGTAGGCTTTAGCCAAAAAACAACCACACCATTGAGGGTTAAATGTACTTGGTGACAGGCGCAGCTTGCCCCTGATGTAGTATATGGCCAAAAAATGAACAGACTATTGCTGGTTAAATGCACTTGGTGTGACAGCTTGACCAACCACACTACTGAGGGTTAAATGCACTTGGTGACGGGCGCAGCTTGCCCCTGATGTAGTATATGGCCAAAAATGAACAGACTATTGCTGGTTAAATGCACTTGGTGACGGGCGCAGCTTGCCCCTGATTTAGTATATGGCCAAAAAATTAACAGACTATTGCTGGTTAAATGCACTTGGTGTGACAGCTTCACCCTGATGTAGGCTTTAGCCAAAAAACAACCACACCATTGAGGGTTAAATGCACTTGGTGACAGGCGCAGCTTGCCCCTGATGTAGTATATGGCCAAAAAATCAGCCGCAACCTCTCCCTACGCTAATCAGAGCAGAGTGACTGGCGGCGCTATGTGACTCCAGCTTAAATAGAGGCTGGGTCACATGGTGCTCTGGCCAATCACAGCCATGCCAATAGTAGGCATGGCTGTGACGGCCTCTTGGGGCAAGTAGTATGACGCTTGTTGATTGGCTGCTTTGCAGCCTTTCAAAAAGCGCCAAGAAAGCGTCACAAAAGCGCCAAGAAAGCGACGAACACCGAACCCGAACCCGGACTTTTACGAAAATGTCCGGGTTCGGGTCCGTGTCACGGACACCCCAAAATTCGGTACGAACCCGAACTATACAGTTCGAGTTCGCTCATCCCTACTGATGACATGTTCTCATCGATATTAGGTGAAATTGAAAAGGAGAAAAAGCAGAAGGCCTCCCACCTGTAGGGCAGGAGAGCGCTGGGGTTGGAGAAGTGGGCAGGCCATAGCTAATTAATATTCTGTGTTTACTGTCATTTTGCAGTTGACCGCAGGCCAGAACAGCAATAATTTGCATATTGTACCCCCACCTAAGCAGCCAAACCCTACACCCGCAATATCCCTGTTTAAAGGTGCCACACAGCCATTAAAACTGAAGAAGGACTATACAGTGCAGTCTTCATTATTAAATGAAAGGCAGCTATGGGCTAATTGGCAGCGCTGTCCGTCGCTGCAGCATGGCCGCAACCTGCCCGCAGCACCCAAAAGCAGAGTGCACTGGGTATACCTAATTTATAGCGATTTATGATGAATTAATTCGGACAAATCGAATCTCTTGGCGAACTTCGGCAAAGTTGCCGAATCAAATCTTTCAAAACTTTGCTCATTTCTTGTTATCAATGAACAAAATACAAACAGAATGAACAAGAGAAATCTAAATCAAATCATTATTTGCCTTCAAAACAGCATCAATTCTTTGAGGTACAGTATGCTTGCACAGTTTTTGAAGGAACTCAGCAGGGAGGTTCTTCCAAATATCTTGGAGAACTAACCACAAATCTTGCACAAATCCTTCTGTCTCTTCATATAATCCCAGACAGACTTAGTTATGTTGAGCTCAGGGTTCTAGGAGGGCCATGTCATTACTTCCAGGACTCTGTGTCCTTCTTTTCTCTGAAGTTTGTTCTTAACCCCTTCCTGACCTCCACTGTAAATGCACTGTGGAAATCAGATCTATTTTAAACTACAGATAGCTGGGGCTAATGTCTGTGATCAGCGATGATGTGGATTGCAGACATATATTCCCTCAAAAGCCGGGCAGATGAGGTGGCTCTCCCTACACTCCCTACTCCCTGTTCCTTGGTGGTGGTAGCAGCAAGCCTGCTTGAAGCTATCATGCCTACCATAGGGATATTCCTATGGAGGCCTGCAGATGCCAGTGCTCCATAGGAATATATTAAATGTCCCATAGGCTGCGTTTTTAAATAAATGCAGTCAATGGGCAAAGCAATTTAATGATCACATGGGGAGGACTTAAAAAAGTGAAAAGAAATAATATAATGTGTATATATAATATATATAGTACAGTATATATATTCCCATATTAAAAGTAAATAAACAAAAAAAAGATAATTTGCATCACTGCATCCCAAAATTACCGTGTTATTAGAATATAAATGTACTTATCCTATATGGTGAATGCTGCAGTGGAAAAAAAAAACTAGTTGCTGGGTTTTTTAACGTTTTACCTCCCAAAAACAAACTTGAATAAAGACGATAAAAAAGTCACACACGCTTTAAAATGGTATCGATAAAAAGTACAGATTGCCCCACAAAAAATGAGCCCTCGCAGAGCTCAGTATTAAAAAACAAGAAAAACGATATACCGTATTTTTCACTCTATAAGACACACATTTTTCCCCTCAAAAGCAGAGGGAAATGGTAGTGCATAGGGTTAAGCAAACCCGAACTGTAAAGTTTGGGTTCGTACCGAACTTTTGTATTTTGGGACCCCGAACCCGAACATTTCAGTGAAAGTTCAGGTTCAGGTTCGGTGTTCGTCGCTTTCTTGGCACTTTTTGAAAGGCTGCACAGAAGCCAATCAACAGGCGTCATACTACTTGCCTCAAGAGGCCATCACAGCCATGCCTACTAATGGCATGGCTGTGATTGGCCAGAGCAGCATGTGACCCAGGCTCTATATCAGCTTGGGTCACGTCACTCTGCTGTTACTAGTGTAGGGAGAGGATGCTGCTGGACTTGTGATTTCAGGGAGAGAATAGGAGAGAATCTAACTCAGCGATCTACAGACAAATAGTTGTGTGGGTGCAGGGCACAATCGTTTTACCCTGCCCTGAGCTCATTGACAAAAAAATACCATTTTATGCATGCTGAGTGCACCAGCATTGCATCTGAGCTTTTGGGACATTGCAAATCACCATTTTGGGGGGCAAACTACAACATCTGTATTAGTCAGTGTGCAATTTAAGCTAGAAATACACTCATCATTTTCTGGGGTTTGAAAAACACACTCTTTTGACAAAAAACACTATTTTCAGGCCTTGCAGCATCAGCACGTGTGAAATTACAGGCTTATATACTGCTGTCAAATTCAGTTTTTAAACACTCATTTGGGCACAAAATTTTTTATTGGTGCAGCCTTTGATCCAGATGTCATTGTGAGATACTCCCTTAATACATTTGGGTTACATTCAGAGATTTTAAATACCGCCATTTGGTGCACCAATATTGAATTCAGGCCTACAGAAGTTCAGGCCCTGTGAGATACCCCCTCTACATACAGGGGTTTGAATCAGGCATTTTAAAAACAGCCTTTTGTGCAAAGATATACAGTTGCAAGTTGCAAGAAAAAGTATGTGAACCCTTTGGAATAATATGGATTTCTGCACAAATTGGTCATAAAATGTGATCTGATCTTCATCTAAGTCACAACAATAGACAATCACAGTCTGCTTAAACTAATAACACACAAAGAATTAAATGTTACCATGTTTTTATTGAACACACCATGTAAACATTCACAGTGCAGGTGGAAAAAGTATGTGAACCCTTGGATGTAATAACTGGTTGAACCTCCTTTGGCAGCAATAACTTCAACCAAACGTTTCCTGTAGTTGCAGATCAGACGTGCACAACGGTCAGGAGTAATTCTTGACCATTCCTCTTTACAGAACTGTTTCTACAGAGTCGCAGCCTCAACTACAGAGTCAACTACATCCCCCTCTGGAGTGACAGTGCCACCTGGCACCCCGCAAACAGAGGATCTGCCAGCAACACCAACACCTGGGTCACCAAGCATCTCCACAATGTCCCACAGAAGCGTTCAGCTCTCTATCTCCCAAACGCTGGAGAGGAAGAGGAAGTACCCCCTACCCTGAATGCCAGCATTTCTAAATTACTTGCCTTTGAAATGCTGTCATTCCGTCTGGTGTAATCGGATAGTTTTAAAGGCCTTATGGCGATGGCTGTCCCACAGTACGTCGTGCCCAGCCGCCAATACTTTTCAAGGTGAATCATCCTTTCCCTTCACAACCAAGTAGGGGACAAAATCAGGTGTGCACTGCGCAATGCCATCTGTGGCAAGGTGCACCTGACTACGGATACGTGGACCAGTAAGCGCGGTCAGGGCCGTTATATCTCCATAACAGCACATTGGGTAAATGCAGTGTTGGCTGGCCCTGAGGCGGATAGCAGTTTGGCGCATATCCTTCCACCACTGAGGATTGCAGGGCGCTTCAGTTTGCCTCCTGTTGCTTCCTCCTCCTACTCCGCTTCCTCATCCTCTACCAGCTCTTCATCCGGTCAGCGTAACACCTTCGCCACCAACTTCAGCACAGCCTGCGGTAAACAACAGCAGGCAGTTTTAAAACGTATCTGTTTGGGGGACAAACCCCACACCGCGCAGGAGCTGTGGATGGGCCTTGAACAACAGACTGATGAGTGGTTTGTGCCAGTCAACCTCAAGCCCGGCCTGGTGGTGTGCGATAATAGGCAAAATCTCGTAGCAGCATAAAGTGCGGGCCGTCTGTTCGCGCTTCCGGCGTTCACATCCTGCTGCTGCTCGCTTGTCAGCGCTGCAGCGTAACTTTGGCCTTCCCGCTCACCGCCTCATATGCGACGTGCCCACAAGGTGGAACTCCACCTTGCACATGCTGGCCAGACCGTGCGAGCAGCAGCAGGCGATAGTGGAGTTTCAGCTGCAGCACGCACGGGTAAGTCGCTCGGCGGAACAGCACCACTTCACCACCAATGACTGGGCCTCCATGCGAGATCTGTGTTCCTTGTTGCGCTGTTTCGAGTACTCCACCAACATGGCCAGTGCCGATAACGCCGTGAATGAACCCCTGCTGTGCCTGAATGACAGGGGCCTAAATCTCTCAAAATCCTCTGTTCTATTGCTGGGTGACATGAACCACCTTCTGCCGTGAATGAACCCCTGCTGTGCCTGGGTGATAGGGGCATATATCTCTTAAAATCCTCTGTTCTATTGCTGGGTGACATGAACCCCCTTTTGCCGTGAATAAACCCCTGCTCTGCATTGCTGACAGGGAACTTAATTTAGTGAACACGTCTGTTACTAATCGGAAGATGCGCGACTACAAGCGCACGCTGATGATGGCATTCCCACCTGATAGCGGGGGCACAGTGGAAGCACAAGGCGAAGGCAGAAAGGCAGAGGAGGAGGAGGAAGAGGTCGCCAATGCAGCTGGGGCACCGCCAGCACCTGAGAAGGCAGGGTTAGCATGGCCCAAATGTGGAAAAGCTTTGTCAGCCTTGGAGGTGCTGAGCTGCCCTGCAGCCAGTGTATAGTGTGAACATGTGTTTAGCACGGCAGAGAGCATTATCACAGGCCGCAGCCAATGTGGACAAGCTTACGTTTATTAAAATGAACCAGGCATGGATCCCCCAGGACTTGTTCGTACCTTGTGCAGAATAGACATTTGTATACCAGCCTCAACCATCCATTCTTGTACTCAAGTGCACTTATTCTTTGTTTTATTTTGTTATATGTCCCAATATTTTGGGGGATACCTCAATTTAGAAATAAAAAATAACACAAATCAGTGTTGGCTACCTATTCCTCCTTCACCGCCGCTTCCACCTACACGGCCACGTCAACCTACACCGTCACATCCACCCATCCATCGCCTCCTCAACCTACTACTCTTAGATCCAGATTGTTATTTTTAATTTGTCAGTATTTTATGTTATTTTAAGTCATTTCCCTATCCACATTTGTTTGCAGAACAGTTGCTATGCTCTTAAACGCATTTTGATGCCCTTTGCAGCCCTATAGCCCTTTCCAGGACTATTTTAGATAAATTTTAGTGCCCAAAAGTTCGGGTCCCCATTGACTTCAATGGAGTTCGGGTTCGGGGTCAAGTTCGGGTCAAGTTCGGGTCCCGAACCCGAACTTTTTTTTCAAGTTCTGCCGAACTCGTCAACTCTAGTAGAGCATCTTATAAAGCTAATACTAGTGAGCACTTTCATTATGGAAGAGCTCACTAGTATGCCAGAGTTGTAGGAAGTGGTAACCGATGCGTTTCAATCGCTGCCTGTACTCACTGCTCCCTGGTCTTCACCAGGCGCCAATGTCTGGTCACAGTGTGGTATGGGCCCGGAGAAGACCAGGAAGCAGTGACTAGAGGAGAGACTGACGGACCTGTAGACTAGCGGCAGAGCACGAGAGGAAAGTTAATTTATTTATTTTAGTTGTGATGGGGGTCTGATCTGAGGTCTGAAGGGAGTCTGATCTGTTTTGGGGGTCTGACATGAAGATTTAAAGAGAGTCTGGTCTGAAGTTTAAGTTGGGGGTCTGATCTGAGGTTTGAGATGAGGTTCTGATCTGTGGTCTGATGTGGGGATCTGATCTAAGGTTGAAGATGAGGGTCTGATCTGAGGTTCTGATATGGGGGTCTGATCTGAGGATCTGATATAGGGGTCTGATCTGAGAATCTGATATGGGTGTCTGATCTAAGAATTTGATCTAGAGGTCTGATCTGAGGATGTGATATGGGGGACTGATCTGCGGTCTGATTTGAGGTCTGATATAGGGATCTGATTTGAGGTCTGATATGGGGACCTGATCTGAAGTCTGATATGAGGGTCTGATAAAAAAATATATATATTTTTTATTTTTCTCCTAAAAAACCTGGGTGCGTCTTTTTAATGAGGTGCAGGTGTGAAAAAAGCTATTAAGAAATAAATACTATTGATATTGTTAGTCTCCCAGAAGTAACATTTGAAAGCAGAGCATCAGGTATTTATCTGATATAAAATTATACTGACCAGCAGAACAAGGTTGCCAACAGTCCAGAAATTTCTGGACAGTCCGCAAAAATAGGAAACTTTTTCCTATGTTCATGAAAAAAAAATGTGTCCATGATTTTTTGAGGCTCGTGGTACTTGGCTATATTATTTTGGATGTAATTCTCATCATTTTACAGCTCACAGTGCATGTTGGTAAGAGTTCGTATCAGTATATTGATCTATAGACATGTATTACTTAGAATCTTTAGCATTTATTATGGTTTTTCAATTTGTCTGTAAAAAATATTGTCTGTCCATGATTTTGAGATAAGTGGTCCAGAAAAAAGGAAAATTCTGGTTGGCAACCCTGCCGCAGAATGAAGCTGATAGGTCAGTTTTGCTGCATGGGGATTACTGTAAAAACAAAATTGATAAAACTGTGGAGGAATTTAACCCCTTAAGGACTGGGCCATTTTTCACCTTAAAGGGACACTGACAGGCCCGATAAACATATTTAGTTATTCCTATGCAGTCATAGGTCTGTTAAAGTGTATTCCAATCACATAAGATTACCCCCTGTCCGCATTTTAAATCATGCTAAAAACAACTTTATAATCATCTGTCAATCACCTTCCTTTATGCCCAAGGGGTGTTTTTTCACATTTCTTTATGCCCAAGGGGCGTTTTTACTCCTACCTTTGTGCCCAGCCGCGCCCCAAATGTTGCTTCCTAGCGCCACCCAGCTCATTATTATTCACTGCGCTGGGCGGCTTTTACAGTCCCCGATCCTCCCGAGCCGACGCAGGTGCAGCAGGAGACGCTGGCATTGAATAAGGGACACAGGCGCACTGCGAGTGAGGGTGCCGGGCAAGTTATCCAGCGCACGCGCAGAAGATACAAGTGAGTTCAATGCCAGGGTCTCCTGCTGCATTGAACTCACTTGTACCGGATAACTTGCCCGGCACCCTCATAGTCTAAACTTTTCAAATTTCAATTTCTCTGCTTTTAAAACAGATAGTGATACCTCCTAATATTGTTATTACTTTACATTCCCCATATGTCTACTTCATGTTTGGATACTTTTTTGGGACATTAGAAGGCTTATAAGTTTAGAAGCAAATCTTGAAATTTTTATGAAAATTTCCAAAACTCACTTATTAAGGACAAGTTCAGGTCTGAAGTCACTTTGTGAGACTTACATAATAGAAACCACCCAAAAATGACCCCATTTTAGAAACTACATCCCTCAAGGTATTTAAAACGGATTTTACAAACTTTGTTAACCATTTAGGTGTTCCACAAGAATTAATGGGAAATGGAGATAAGATTTCAGAATTTAACTTTTTGGGCAGATTTTCCATTTTAATCCATTTTTTTTGAGTTACAAAGCAAGGGTTAACAGCCAAACAAAACAATTTTTTTTGCCCTGATTCTGTACTTTACAGAAACACCCCATATGTGGTAAAAAACCGCTGTATGGCCATACAGCAGGGCGCAGAAGGAAAGGCATCCCATATGGTTTTTAGAAGGCAGATTTTGATGGACATTTTTTGACACCATGTCCCATTTGAAGCCACCCTGATGCACCCCTAGAGTAGAAACTCCAAAAAAGTGACCCAATTTTAAAGACAACACTCCTCAAGGTATTCAAAACTGATTTTACAAACTTTGTTAACTCTTTAGGTGTTCCACAAGAATTAATGAAAAATGGAGATGACATTTCAGAATTTCACTTTTTTGGCAGATTTTCCATTTTAAGCATTTTTTTCCGCTAACAAAGCAAAGGTTAACAGCCAAACAAAACTCAATATTTATTGCCCTAATTCTGTAGTTTACAGAAACACCCCATATGTGGTCAAAAAATGCTGTATGGCCACACAGCAGGGCGCAGAAGAAAAGGAATGCCATGTGGTTTTTAGAAGGCAGATTTTGATGGATTGGTTTTTTGACACCATGTCCCATTTGAAGCCATTCTGATGCACCCCTAGAGTAGAAACTCCAAAAAAGTGACCCCATTTTAGAAACTACACACCTCAAGGTATTCAAAACTGATTTTACAAACTTTGTTAACCCTTTAGGTGTTGCACAAGAATTAATGAAAAATGGAGATGACATTTCAGAATTTCACTTTTTTGGAAGATTTTCCATT
Organism: Bufo gargarizans; assembly: GCF_014858855.1. Taxonomy (NCBI): domain Eukaryota; kingdom Metazoa; phylum Chordata; class Amphibia; order Anura; family Bufonidae; genus Bufo; species Bufo gargarizans. The sequence continues at coordinate 77,240,129 of NC_058080.1, forward strand.
TTAATCATTTTTTTCCGCTAATAAAGCAAGGATTAACAGCCAAACTAAACTCAATATTTATTGCCCTGATTCTGTAGTTTACAGAAACACCCCATCTGTGGTCAAAAACTGCTTTATGGCCACACGGCAGGGCACAGAAGGAAAGGAACGCCATATGGTTTTTGGAGGGCAGAGTTAACTGGGATAATTTTAACTTGCCATGTCACATTTGAAGACCCCCTGATGCACCCCTAGAGTAAAAACTACAAAAAAGTGACCCCATTTTGGAAACTACGGGATAAGCTGGCAGTTTTGTTGGTACTAGGGTACAGATTATTTTTGGTTGCTCTATATTACACTTTTTGGTAAGCAAGGTAACAAAAAAATTGATGTTTTGCCACTGTTTTTATTTTTTGTAATTTACAATGTTCATCTGACAGGTTAGATCGTGAGCTATTTTTATAGAGCAGGTTGTTACAGAAGCGACAATACCAAATATGACTGGTTGTTTATTTCAGTTTTACATAATAAAGCATCTTTTAGTGTCTCCATATTCTGAAAGCCATAGTTTTTTTTTTTTTTGGGTGAATGTCTTATGTAGGGGCTCATTTTTTTCAGTATCAGATGACAGTTTGATTGGTACAATTTTGGGGTGCATATGACTTTTTGATTGCTTGCTATTACACTTTTTGTGATGTAGGGTGACATTTTTACACTGTTTTTACTTTTTTTTTTTACAGTGTTCACCTGAGGGGTTAAATCATGTGATATTTTTATAGAGAAGATTGATACGGACGCGGCGATACCTAATATGTATACTTTTTTTATTTATTTTAGTTTTATACACTAATATTATTTTTGAAACAAAAAAAATAATCATGTTTTAGTGTCACCATAGTCTGAGAGCCATAGTTTTTTAATTTTTGGGGCGATTCTCTTAGGTGGGGAATAATTTTTGCGGGATGAGATGACTGTTTGATTGGTAGAATTTTGGGGTGCTTATGACTTTTTGATTGCTTGCTATTACACTTTTTGTGGTGTAAGGTGACAAAAAAATTGCTTTATTGACACCGTATTATTATTATTATTTTCACGGTGTTCACCTGAGGGGTTAGGTCATGTGGTATTTTTATAGAGCAGATTTTTACGGATGTGGCGATATCTAATATGTATACTTTTTTTTTTTTTTACATTTAACACAATAAAAGTATTTTTGAAACAAAAAAAAACATGTTTTAGTGTCTCCATAGTCTGAGAGCCATAGTTTTATTTTATTTTTTGGGGAGATTGTCCTATGTAGGGCTCATTTTTTGCGGGATGAGGTGACGGTTAGATTGGTACTATTTTTGGGGGCATACGCCTTTTTGATCGCTTGGTGTTGCACTTTTAGTAATGTATGGTGACAAAAATTGCTTTTTTTTACACAGTTTTTATTTTTCTATGGTGTCTATCGGACCGGGTGGATCATGTGATATATTTATAGCCGGTCTTTATGGACCCCGCGATACCTAATATGTGTGTTTTTTCTTCTTTTTTTCATTTTTTTTTTGTCTTATAAAATCAGGGGAAAGGGGCTTTTTTTTTTTTTACTTGAAACAGAATTTTTTTTATTCTAAATATTTTTTTTTACTTTATTTCTGTCCCACTCTGGGACTTCAACTTTTAGGGGTCTGATCCCCTCTGCGATCCATTGCCTGTTTGTGTACTACAGTGAGTAGTACACAAACAGGTTGCCTAGTAGACACAGCCTGAGGCTGGATCTCCTCTGCTCCCATAGAAGGCAGGTCCCAAAGCCGTGCAAGGTATGGGCAGCCTCTGCACAGCATCGGGCTGCCTTGTCACGCATTGAGTCCCCGCCACAGCAGCACGGGGACTCGATGCGCTGCTTTACCCACAGAAACCACTTCTATGTCGCGGTCAGCGCGGACCGCGGCATAGAAGGGATTAATCCGCCGGCGGATACAGCAGGGGCCCGACTACCAGGGACTGCCGGACCCTTGCAGTGATCGGGCGCGCACCGCTCCACTGCCCGTCCGATCATCCCACCGTGCATGTACAAGGGAATGCATTCTGGCAATGCATCCCCCGCCGTACATGCACAGCGTTCTGCATTAAGGGGGTAAAAAAAAAAATCTGATTATTACCAATTATAATTTTTTTTTCCTGCTTCTTACTACATTGCATGCGGCAGTAAATGGTTCCATTAGAAAGTACAACTTATCCTGCAAAAAATAACCCGCAAACCGCTATGTGAATGGAAAAATAAAAAATGTATGGCTTTGGGAAGACAGTGAGTGAAAAATGAAAACACATAAAAATTGCTGAGGGCTGAAAGGGTAATGACACTGGCTGTTTGTTTGAGGTTGTTGTCCTACTGCAGAATAGATTGAAATTTAAGCCATTGAGACCTATTTTTGAAAGCATTCTTATTTGCAAGCATTTTATGCCTAAAACTATTGCACGGTACTGTACAAAGATGAGTAACACCATGGGAGAGATTTATCAAAACTGGCGTGAAGGAAAACAGGCTTAGTTGCCCAAAGCAACCAATCAGATTCCACCTTTAATTTTTTAGAGCTTCTTTAGAAAATGAAATCTGATTGGTTACTATGGGCCAGTTTTGATAAATCTCCCCCATGTATTCAAAACGCTGGATTATTTTTAATAGATTTTAAATCGGTGTTCCTAAATACCAGATTACAGCTAAAGATGTCACAATATATGACTGATTGCAAAAAGAGAGGATTTTTTTACACTCTTATCTGCTTTGCTCTTGAGGTGCCAAGTCCATGTTCATTTTACAGTCCAACATTTCAGTCTTTTGAAAATGGAAGCCAAGAACACATAAAAGCCAGTATGAACATTCAGTCCTATTTGGATGACACCTCCAGTTTAGAGTCACAGGCAAGCAGCATCCCGAGCCCTGGGATGGGAGCAGCAGCTCACAGCAGGCATTGTAGCCGCTGAATGTTTATTCCATTTTAGATCTATGTTGGCAGGCAGTGCAGAATTTCTTGGCTTCTCCAACCCTCTATTAGGAAATAAATGCTGCCGACTTGTTGGTCTACCACAAGTAACATTTGAAAGCAGAGGATCAGGTATTTCTCTGATATAAAAATATTCAGGCGATAGGGCAAGCAGTTCACATGTACTTCTGTTCTAAGAATCAAAATTTAGCAGGCAGACATACTGTATCCTGGTGGAAACCTCCCGTACAGTGAGAACATGACTGTGGTTTTACATCTGACAACATGGACAGAGATACATTCCAGAGGATATATTTAATGGGTAATGTCATCAAGATCTAATTTGTTTGGACGAAGCTCAAAACTGTGGCACTTTTATTGGAAAAAAATATGTTAGCATCATGTGACAATGGAAATGTTAATCTTTATTTTAATTTTTGAAACCCAACAAAGTGGAGATTTAATATTGGCCATTTTAAGAATATTTGCCTTGAGAAAAAATTGATGTCAATTAGAGATGAGCGAATTTCTTGAAATTAGTGTCTGATTCGTTGAATCTTAAAAAAAAAAAAGAAAAAAATCGGGTATGATTCTATTTGCAGTTTGCTTTTGCATTGCATTTGTTTTTGCTTTTGTGCTTTCGGCTATGGCGACGTGCACCTGCGCACTGGGATGTGCTGACTAACCCCTTTTTTTCTTGCAGTCTGCATTGGAGACGTGGCTGTCTCCATTGGTCTTACACTCCTGATTAACCTGTCTGTACCATAGGCTGATTTTAATTAGTGCAAGTATAAGGCCCCTTGCAGACGAGCGTGTCCGGATTAGGTCTGGATGCGTCGCGTCTGCGATCAGGGAAAATCGTGCGAGTAGTTAGGCAATTGCAGTTCAGACTGCGATTGCGTTCCGATGCTCAGTTTTTATCACGCGAGTGCAATGCGTTTTGCACGCGCGTGATAAAAAACTGACTGTGGTACCCAGACCCAAACCCGGACTTCTCCACTGAAGTTCGGGTTTAGGTTAGGTATTCTGTAGATTGTAATATTTTCCCTTATAACGAAAATAATAGCATTCTTAATACAGAATGCTTAGTAAACTGTAGATTGAGGTGTTAAAAAGTAATAAATAAAAAAATTACTTACCTGTTCCAATTGTTCGCGCAGCCGGCATCCTCTTCTTGCCTCCTCTTTCAGGACCTGCAAAAGGACCTTTGATGATGTAATCATGCTTACCATGTGGTGATCTTATATCTTCATTCAGCAGGACCTGCGCTGACGTCACCACTCTCACCACGTGGTGAGCGTGATTACGTCATCAAAGGTCCTTTTGCAGGTCCTGAAAGAAGAAGCAAGAAGAGGATGCCGGCTGCGCGATCAATTGGAACAGGTAAGTTAATTATTATTTTTTAACCACTGAATCTACAGTTTACTAGGCATTCTTAGGGAAAATAATACAGGGAATACACTTAAATGGGGTCCAGGTTTGCTTTTATCCCCATTATCTCCTAGCAACCATGCCTGAAAATCGCACTGCATCCGCACTTGCTTGCGGATGCTTATGATTTTCATGCATCCCCATTCATTCCTATGGGGCCTGCGTTGCGTGAAAAATGCAGAATATAGAACATGCAGCGATTTTCACGCAATGCACAAGTGATGCGTGAAAATCACCGCTCATCTGAACAGCCCCATTGAAGTGAATAGGTCCGGATTCAGTGCGGTGCAATGCGTTCAACTCACGCATTGCACCCGTGCGGAATTCTCACCCATGTGAAAGAGGCCTAAAGCTGTAGCCTGCTCTCCTTGCATTTATTGGAGGCCATTTGGTACTAGGAGAGGTAAACTACAAGGTGGACTCAGCATGCATAAGGAACCTGCATTTCCTGAATGTAATAACGGACATTGTGGCACCAAAAGAGGTAGTATTTAGTGTAGAGTACTGTCCTAAAGAGATTGCCTTGATGTTGGCGTACAGTCACAAATAATTTTGTATAAAATGTATTTTCCAAGAATCTCACATTTAGCATTAGAATTAGTACATTTTCTATAGTGAGTATAGCATTATTGTATGCACCTTATTATTTGTGTTGCAGAGTGCTGTTGAATTGTCTGTTTTTGCTTTTGTGCTTTCAGCCATGTTGACGTGCACCTGCACATTGGGATGTGCTGACTAACCCCATTTTTTTTTCTTTGCAGTCTGATTCAATTCTACCTGAATCAAAAGTGCTCCAACTGGCCTGAAAATAGGTGTATGAAACTTAGGTTTCCTAGGATATGTTTTTATCGCTTGTCTTTATCTTTTTTTTTTTTTTTTGTGCTCTTTCTCCCCTCCCTTTAAGTTCTTTAATGCAATGACAGCAATACCAATTAATGTCATAGTGACATTGACATATATAACTATATAGCTACATAATTACAAAAAACAAAATGGCTGCACACCGTTATATATACAAACAATAGAGCTAAGAAATGGGGGTCTTTCTAGATAAAAGTGGTACAATACCGACTATAAATGAGTATAAATGAATAATGGAAGCTCTTAGGGCACATACGTGTCAGGCCCATCTACCAGGCGTCAAGGTGGCTTCCGCAGATGGGTCCCTATCACTAAAGAAACTGCCTCACTTTGGACTTACTTAAGCCTACAATATTCAGGGCAGTGTAGGAACCAGCTACAAACATATTCTGCTCAGAAGTCCCAGGTAGATGGGCGTGTCCAGTCTAAAAGGGGTGCCACCCCCAACATATTGCAAGAAAATTTAGACTAAAACCTTCAGGATCACAGGTGCATATCCATGAGGCAAACATAATTACAAAAAACAAAATGGCTGCACACCATTATATATACAAACATTAGAGCTAGGAAATGGGGGTCATTCGAGATAAAAGTGGTATAATACCGACTATAAATGAGCATAAATGAGTAATGGCAGCTCTTAGCACACATACGTGTGGGGCCCACCTACCAGGCGTCAAGGTGGCTTCCGCAGATCGGTCCCTATCACTAAAGATACTGCCTCACTTTGGACTTACTTAAGCCTACAATATCGGGGCAGTGTAGGAACCAGCTACAAACGTACTCTGCTCAGAAGTCCCATGTAGATGGGCGTGTCCAGTCTAAAAGGGGTGCCACCCCCAACATATTTCAAGAAAATTTAGACTAATACCTTCAGAATCACAGGTGCATATCCATGAAGCAAACATAATTACAAAAAAACAAAATGGCTGCACACTGTTATATATACAAACAATAGGAACCAGCTACAAACGTACTCTGAGCAGAGTGCTGCTGGGCTGACCATCTAAAACATTAGGGGTGAGGGTCTGCTGCTGAGCTGACCATCTAAAACATTAGGGGTGAGGGTCTGCTGCTGAGCTGACTCTCTAAAACATTAGGGGTAGAAATGGTGATGCGTTTGCGGCAGGCCCCATTCATTTTAATGGCAGGCGAACCTGAAAAACATTCAGGTCATATTTGCAGCCACCAAATACTTACAAAAAGTGCACAAATAGTCCCACAACATGGACAGTGACATACCAGAGGCGGATCAATGGCAAAAATTCCCACAAAAAATATGTATTTTAAACAGGGGCGATTTTTATGCATCTTAAAGGGAAACTCTCAAAAATTTGCCCTGCTGGAGCCTAGAAGGAATTTTATTTTAGGCCACGGGAGTACAGGCCCCAAAAAATAGGCATTCCCCTGACAGAAAAGAACGAGCGATTCTGTTGCTGGAGGTACATTAGGAGGTCACTGGATAACAATTTTACTGTAGGCCAGTGAAGTAAAGGCCCCAAAAATTAGGCATTCACCTGATAGAAAAGAACAAGTGATTATTTGGCTGGAGGTACATTAGGCGGTCACTGGATAACAATTTTACTGTAGGCCAGTACAGGTCTCAAAAATTAGGCATTCACCTGACAGAAAAGAACAAGTGATTATGTGGCTGGAGGTATATAAGACGGTCACTGGATATCTATTTTACTGTAGGCCAGTACAGGCCACAAAAATTAGGCATTCATCTGACAGAAAAGAACAAGTGATTATGTGGCTGGAGGTACATTAGGCGGTCACTGAATAACAATTTTACTGTAGGCCAGTGGAGTACAGGCCCCAAAAATGAGCCATTCACCTGACAGAAAAGAACAAGTAATTATGTGGCTGGAGGTACATTAGACGGTCACTGGATAACAATTTTACTTTAAGCCAGTACAGGCCCCATAAATTAGGCATTCACCTGACAGAAGAAACAAGTGATTATGTGGCTGGAGGTACATTAAGCGGTTACTGAATAACAATTTTACTGTAGGCCAGTGGAGTACAGGCCCCAAAAATTAGGCATTCAACTAACCTAAAAGAACACGTGATTATGTGGCTGGAGGTACATTAGACGGTCACTGGATAACAATTTGACTGTAGGCCAGTACAGGCCCCAGAAATTAGGCATTCACCTGATAGAAAAGAACAAGTGATTATGTGGCTGGAGGTACATTAGGTGGTCACTGAATAACAATTTTACTGTAGTAGGCCAGTGGAGTACAGGCCCCAAAAATTATGCATTCACCTGACAGAAAAGAACAAGTGATTATGTGGCAGAAAAAAGGTGTAAGGTAGGATGTCACTAATGGTGCTCTGGCTGCAACTGACCAGTTTGGTAATCTCAACAAATGTCATCGCAACTCTCATCGCAGAAGTCTGCATGCATCGCGCAGCCACTGGTGTGGTGAAAAAAAACAAGCTCCCCAGAACCTGTCCTGCCGCAGATTTCATACAGATAGTCTTTAATGGCACGTTGCTGCTGGAGCAGCCCATCAAGCATATACAAGGTGGAGTTCCAGTGCGTCGAACTGTCACAAATCAGAAATCTGACGGGCAGGTGGTGTCGCCAGCTGAACTGTCAGCAAGGCGAGCCATGGCCTTGGAAGATCTTAAAATGGCCAGAGATTTTCGTGGCCTGCCGCAAGACGTCCTGGACCCCGGGGTATTTGGCAACGAAATCGCTGCATGACTAAGTTTAGGACGTGTGTCATTTTGCCCTGTTTCAGCGTGCTCAGCAGATTGGCACAGTTGTCGCGCACCATTTTACCAACTGTCAAATTGAGCGGGGTTAGCCACTGATCGGCCTGTGAATGCAGAGCTGAAAGAAGTGCAGGACCAGTGTGGCTCTTGGCTTCCAGGCTCAACAGCCGCAGCACAGCATGGCAACGTCTCACTTGGCATGTCGAATAGTTTCTGGGGAGCTTGGCGAGTGCAGCGGAAGAGGCAGTAGCAGTGGAAAAGGAGGAGTCAGCCGAGGAGGAGAGGGATGATGGAGAAGGAGGAGTAGAAGAAGAGGCAGGCCGGCATGCAATCCGTGGTGGTAACACAAAATCCACACGAGAGCCATGGGTTACATGCTTGATGGCCATCAGAAGGTTCACCCAGTGGGCAGTAAAAGTTATGTGCAAACTTCCCTGCTTGTGTTTGCTAGACCACGTGTCTGTGGTCAGATGTATATTGGCACAGACACTGTGTGCCAGAGATATATTCACTTGCCACTGAACGTGGCCATATAGCTCTGGGATGCCCTTCTGGGAGAAATATTTCCTTCCAGGGACTTTCCATTGCAGTGTGCCAATGGCCCTATTAGCTAGCGTTTGGTGTCCCTAACAGTCTGTCCCTAGACCAGCAAAGCAACCTCTCCCTACACTGGCAAAACACTGAATGTAAAATGGCTGCCATATCGGGTTCTGTTTTAGGGTGGGCGTGTGTCCATGTGCTGAAACGTCTCAATTGGCTGTCCTGTCCCATTCTGATGGATCTGTCATGGGTCAAAATTCGGCGCAATGCAAAAGAATATGGTGCATGTTACAAGAATCACATACGCGCAAAGTTCGCCGCGAAACGACCGCCGGGCGAACCACAAGGCCATCTCTAGTTACAATCTCATAAAGACCTTGCTGTGTAGAAAATGTTGCATCAGGGTAACTGGCTGATAGATATTTCAGACCCTATGAACTGCAATAATCAGCTTTCTACACATTGGGAAAATAAAAGGTAATTTCCAGTAACTCTTCTATAATATATAACAGATAGAGGAGCAGCGAATTTCTCAAAAATTCGATTCGGCCTGTTCGCCGAATTTTCTGGAAAAATTTGGTTTGATCTGAATTAATTTGCGACAAATTGTATAAAAAAACAGCTATTTCCAGGCTGCAGAGAGCCTTTATATTTATGTAGAACACTGTGCCTTGCAGTAACACGCAGGTCGCGTCGCTATTAGAATCACACGCGCACTTCACTTATTTGGGCAGTTACGGGGCCAAAACCGACCAAATAACTCAAGTATTAACTCAGCCTTACAGGTCGATATTAGGGTAAAGAAGAAGCGCACTCCATTTACACCCTTGTCAGCTGATTCCACATAGATGTCTATATCTTTTTCTCTAGAAATATGACAATAAATGGTTTTAACGCAAATATCACCAAATGTAATTGGCATGTAATTTTCTCTTTCTCTATGGAAATATGACAAGAAACGCTTTTAGCGCAAATACCACCAAATGTGAACAGCGTCTATTTTTCTTGTATTGTACTGAACTGGCAATAAATGTTTTTAGAGCAAATAACACCAAATGTGAACAGCGTCTATTTTTCTCGTACTGTACTATAATAGGGCACTAAACGCTTTTAACACATATAGCTGCAGAAGTGAACAGAGTATATATTTTTCTTTTTCCACAGATATAAGCCTCTAATGGCATCTCAACATAACGCTTGCACCCCTACAACAAATTGCTGGAATGACAGAGCTGTATAATGGCTATTTAGATCCCCAAATAATCTTTCCCTGCACTTGTAAATCAAGTTTTCTCCCATTGATGTTTTCTGTATGACTCTCCCTAGCCCCTGCAACGTATGTTCCTGCACTAGGATGCTATGACATGATTCCTTCCTATCCTTATCGTGCATTTATAAACCGCTTTGTTTTTCATAATGATGTTTTCTTTATCACTCTCCCTAGCGCCTGAAACGTCTGTCCCTGCACTTAGATGATGTGAAATGATTCCTCCCTATCCTTATCATGCACTTATAATACGCTTTTTTCACACTCTCCCTAGCGCCCGCATAAACATCTGTCCCTGAACAAAGTACGATGGTGAATGGCAGAATTGTCGTATTTATAGGGCTGTGACATCACCGGGCTGGCTGGCTGCTGATTGGCTGCATGCATGGCATTATTAGTTATCCCGCCTTCCCAGAGTTCCTTGCCTCATGTCCTCACATGTGTAGCTCCATTTTAGCTGCCATTGTAGCCGCCATGTTAGCAGTGGCGTATCTATCACGAGGCAAACAAGGCATTTGTCTCGGGCGGCACTTGCCAATGGGGCAGCAAAATGCCTTGTTTGCCCCTTGTCCCCTCCGTCTTATATGCCGGTATACTCAGAAGATCTGATGGTATATTCTAACCCCCAGGCGTTTCCCATGGTGACGGGGACGCTTGCCTGGGGGTTAGAATATACCATCGGATCTGAGTTTTCACAATCTCAGTGAGATCTTGAAAACTCAAATCCGATGGTATATTCTAACCCCCAGGCGTTCCCATGCTGACAGGGACGCCTGCGTGGGGGTTAGAATATACAGGGCCACGCTGCTCACAGGAGTACATTTATAAACTGTAATCAGTAACTTTAACTTTAATCATTGCTGATCTCTTTACTTGGATACCTTACTCTGTCTTAGCTCAGGTAACAGCAGGCAGTGCGGGTGGGCGGCGCTCACTCACTGAAGTCACGCGCCTGCTCCTCCCACTAGGTGGCGCAGGCGCGTGACGTCAGTGAGTGAGCGCCGCCCGCATTGCCTGCTGTTACTGGAGCTAAGACAGAGTAAGGTATCCAAGTAAAGAGATCAGCAATGATTAAAGTTAAAGTTACTGATTAGTTTATAAATGTTCTCGTGTGAGCGTCGGGGAGGGGTATCTGTGGATGGCACTGTTTAGGGGAGGGGGATCTGTGGATGGCACTGTTTAGGGGAGGGGGATCTGTGGATGGCACTGTTTAGGGGAGGGGGATCTGTGGATGGCACTGTTTAGGGGAGGGGGTCTGTGGATAGCACTGTTTAGGGGAGGGGGATCTGTGGATGCCACTGTTTAGGGGAGGGGGATCTGTGGATGGCACAGTTTAGGGGAGGCGGATCTGTGGATGGCACTGTTTAGGGGAGGGGGATCTGTGGATTGCACTGTTTAGGGGAGGGGGATCTGTGGATGGCACTGTTTAGGGGAGGGGGATCTGTGGGTGGCACTGTTTAGGGGAGGGGGATCTGTGGGTGGCACTGTTTAGGGGAGGGGGATCTGTGGATGGCACTGTTTAGGGGAGGGGGATCTGTGGATGGCACTGTTTAGGGGAGGGGGATCTGTGGATGGCACTGTTTAGGGGAGGGGGATCTGTGGATGGCACATAGGAAGGGGTGGGGTTTAGAGAAGAAGGGGTTTGGCCTTGACAGGAAGGGGTGGGTCAAATTTATATTAGGGGGGTGCCCGAGTTTAGTCTCGCCTAGGGCAGCACAAGACCAAGATACACCACTGCATGTTAGATAAAATTGTAATTCGTTACCACGAAGCGAGAGGAAATTTGCATTTTTGGAATGAATTCGACTTCTTCAGCTTTGATTTGCTCTCTATATAGGAACTTATATGGGGCTTGATTATCAAATTTACAGGTAAGGAGGAATAAAAAGCCACTGATTTTATCAATTAATTAGCCACAATCGCTGCCTTTCTATGGGGAAGCATATCTCCTCAGCTCTATTTACAGGGTGTTCCTTAGGCTAGGCAGTCAATATCATATCGGTGGGGGGTCCGATTGTTGGCACAACCACAGATCAGCTGATTGAAAAGACGTCACTGTTTTCCAGTTACAGCTCTGCACATTTTGCAATGGCTATGCCTGGTATTGCAGCACTTTACATCTCAGTCCTTTTCAAGTGAATAGGAATAAGCTGTAATATCATGCACAACCACTAGAAGATGTATGGAGCAATAATTGGTAATCAATGACACAACGGTCCCTTCAATCAGCTGATCATTTTAGGTGGAAGACGATGGACAACCACCAATCTGATACTGATGGCCTATCTTTACAATGTGCTGTACATGTCAAAGTGCCAGAAAACCCCTTTAACAGTGTTGGACTGGGATGCCTAGGGCCCATCAATAAAACTCATTCTGAGGGCTCACTGTACAGTGATATGCAAATATTACCTGCCCACACAGAGGCAGACAGTAACAAGACGCTACAAGATGATTGATTATGGGGCTCTCTGCAACAACTTCAAAGGGTGGGTCCCAGGGAAGAGAAGATATTGGCTGGCCTGCCTCTATTCATAGAGGCCATCTTAACCTTCCGATGCATCTATAATAATAAACTGGGCATTCTTTCCAGTTTTTTATGTTGCTATAGGTTATTTAAGATGCTATACTGGTGGACTGGGGCCCACCTTTCTCAGGAGCCCACCTGGGGATTCCTCTGTTCCCTTGTGGGCCATTCCAAGCCTGCCCTTTAATATATAGCATAGAGCCTGACGCTATTAACTATTCTGACAAACTCCAAGAAGTGATTATGAAAGAATGGGTTGCTATCAGTCAGGAATTGGCCCAGAAGTTGATTGAGAGCATGCCCAGTCGAATTGCAGAGGTCCTGAAAAAGAAGGGCCAACACTGCAAATACTGACTCTGCATAAATGTCATGTAATTGTCGATAAAAGCCTTTGAAACGTATGAAGTGCGTGTAATTATATTTCACTACATCACAGAAATAACCGAAACAAAGATCTATAAGCAGTTTAGCAGCAAACTTTGTGAAAACTAATATTTGTGTCATTCTCAAGACTGTAGACTAGTTTAAAAGTTCTGTGAAAGGAGAAAATCGCGAGAAACTTAGCAGTTCCTGCCGTGTGTGAAAAGGAAAGCAAAGGAATTGTGATTGTCAAGAGCACATCTTATCCTGTCTTGCTCATCTACGTCTAGGGAGTGGGGTTGTACCTGATGGAACTGACTTTTTTTTATTCCCAGGTGATGTAGCCTCAGAGTGAATTTTATTTGAGACTTAAAGTTTACAATACAATTAAAAGTGGAGATACACATGTTCTGTATAGTTGGAGGTTGGTCCTCACAATCGTTTCTTCTGATGTACACAAGGACTCCCAGTCTGATAATAATATCTCATTCACACCTCAGTCCGGTCACTGATTTCCATCAGTGATTGGGAGCCAAAACCAGGTGCGGCTCTAAACACAGAACAGGTGCAGATCTTTCCCTTATACCTTGTGGGCCAGATTTATCACGACTCTGACAGCTCACTCCACTTTCACATATGGCTAAAGTCAGTTTTAGCCAAGTCAGATTTATGATCGGCCCTTTAAGACTGTAATAAATGTGGTTTGACGGTAGCAGTTTATCCGTCAGTAAGCAGCTTTACAAAAGTCGCACATCTTTACAAAAAAGTCGCACGTTTTTATGAAAAAGTTGCATGTTCTATTAAAAAGTCTCATAAGATAAGCATGGTCCTCACTGGAGTGAAATTGCGACTTTTTTGTGACTTTTTTGTGACTTTTTTGTGACTTTTTTGTGACTTTTTTAAATAGTCCCAATAGTAAATCTGTCTAGAGATTCATTTACATAAGAAAACACGCCCACTTTCAGAAAACTGGCGAGCATAATGCAGAGCAGAAAAAAGTCGCAAATTTGTGCGCAGTTTTAGCGTTTGTGACTTGTTTTGGGACTTTTCCACTCCATTATTCTGACCTGAGCTAATGATAAATCTGGCCCTATGTCTGTGGAGGCTCCAATCCTGGTTTTGGCTCACAATCACAGAAGGAAATCACTGACCAAAACACTGACGTGTAAATGAGGCTTAAATGTGTATGTCATGGTTTTACAAGTGGGTGTGAACCCGTTGCGTTTCAACAGATTTGACTTGAAGTGGAGTAGAAAGGATTCACTTACTCCTGCACAAGGATGTGGAATTAACAGTAGGGAATCCTCAGGTCACAAGCACAGGAGCTAATCAACAGGCTGACATATGCTAACATGTGACACCACAACATAGGCACCAAATCAATAGGCAGAAGTTATAGTCAGCTAGCAACAACTGGTGGAGTTTAGATGTGGTAAACAGAAGGAAGATCAGTATGGGTGGCTCAGGTGCCATTAATAGAATATTGTTGGCTACCTTAACATGATTCAGGATAGATCCAAAACAGTCCAAATGCTCATGCACTGGATGCTGGGCGATAGGCTCTACAGAAGCCTAGGTCAGTTGGGCATTGGCTGACTAATTGGACCTTAGCACATCCTGAGCCTTTAATAGCCAGGAGTCATTACATGCCCAAAGGAACTGCAGAGGACCTGGTTAAAGGGTCCTGGTGGTGAGGTGGCGGAACCCTGCAGTCCAGGGCTGGTGTGAAGGAGGAATTCCCATGACGGGCATGCAGAGGGTGGCAGAAGGGACAGGAATGGACGTCCCAAGGAGAGCAGGACAAGGCAGGTGGAGGTGAGCAGGACGGAGAACAGAGCATGACAGTGAGAAAACAGTTCGAAATATCAACAGGTATAAGATGTAAGCCTAATACAGTCATAATATTTTTAAACCCTCTTTACATGCACATTAATCCATAAATATATCTACTTTTGTGTATGAGTCATTAAAGGGGTTGTTCAGGATCAAGAAAAAGGGCCAGTGGTTGGGGGAGGGGGGGGGGGGGTTTGCATAAAGCAATAAAAGAACAATGACTTACTTGTTAAATCCCTGTCACTCCACCAAGCCCACTTCAGTATCCCCAACAGCCTTTACTTATTGTGCTGAAGCGGTGACATCACGTCAACACAAATGACCACTGCAGCCAACCACTGGCCTCAGCGGGGAGATTGACTAGAAAACAATGGTTCTTCTATTGCAATTTTCACACTGTAGCCTATTTTTTGATCACAGACAACCTCTTCAAATAGTTACACAAAAGACATCGCTATAACAATTAAAGGGGTTGTGCAGGCTGTATATATTGATGATTTATTTTACTTACTCTTTATTACACTGCCTATCGTCTCGGAAGTCTCGGCAGTGCAGTGTAATGACAAGTACTCGCCCCATTCACTTCAATTACAATTAATTAATTACTCTATGCCGGTGCTGCAAGGGAGACAACGCACAGTGTAATGAAGAGGAAGCAGCGCTCACATGGAGTGCAGCCTTCACTTCAAACATCTGATCGGGGGGCTGCCAGTTGCTGGACCCCACCGATCAGATATTGATTACCTATCCTGAGGATAGGTCATCAATATATACAGCCTGCGCAACCCCTTTAAGTCTACAGGGCACACTGTAATCCCACATCTTGTGGCTGTTCTATGGTTGATTGTAATGGAGGCAATAATCAGTAAAACAAAAGAGGACAGTCAAAAAATGGAAATGGTCACCTTTTCCACCTGTACCATGATAATGGAAGGATCAGATGTTGTATGTTTATGTACAGTATGTTATTATGTAAAAATCTGTAAACAGGTTTTGAAGGAGATCTTATAAAAAAAAAAGAATCTTAATTTTATCCACTCTTGTCCATAGGTTTTGCCTGGTATTGCAGAAAAGCTCCATTCACTTTGCAATGCCGGAAATAACCCATGGGCCAAGGTGGTGCTCTTCCTGGGGGAAAAAACACTAAAAAAAAGACTCTTTCACACAGTCATAAAAAAAGAAGAAGTTGTTGATGAGTATAACATTTATTATACAGTATTTTTTTTATTTTTTATATCTGGGTAAGTAGGTATACGTTGCCCAACTGCATGTTCTATATGATTCCTTAAGTGAAAAAAGACTAATCCAGGCTCTGCCGGGAACAAATCAAACATGTTACATGGCAGAATTTATTTTTTTAATAAACCCTATAGGGTAATGCTTGATAACACAAATAACAGCACATGAAGCATGAAGCACATTCTCTAGGTGAAACCTTCACGGTACTGCAATCGGAATGACCAGTGTCTGGCACAGACCCTGTTACTTGATTACCCTTCCACGCTAAAGGTTGTTTTCAATCTTCGACTGAAGTTATAATAGGACTATAATTGGAACAGGCACAACCATAAAGATAGATTCTATAAATAGTCATGTCTGGTGGATGAGGAGCAGCTTCAGGTTCGTAGGTTTCAGTGCAAGAAAAAACTTGTCATTGAAAGTTTTCTTTTTGTCAGGACTCGCTTTTCCTACTTTACACACAATGTACTGGTAAGTGGTTCACAAGAACACTTAATTACTTAAAGAGGTTTTACAAAAATGGAACCCCCCACTTTACCAGACCTGTAAAAGGAACATTACTTCTTTCTTCTCCTGGCCTGCAATGCTCCGCAGGGTTCCCTTAATGTAAACATCCTGCGGCAATGAGCTGCTCCCCTTACATCATATCAAATAGTCACATGACGGAAGGGGATCCAGTCTCGGCCACAACCAGTGATTGGTTGCAGCAATGTCAAACCGGATGTTGACATCGAGGGAGTGCAGCAGAGCATTGCAGGCCTGGAGGAGAAGGATCAGTGAGCCAGCGCCAGGAAGCAGATAAGTAATTTTTTTCCCTTTATAGGACCAGTAAAGTGTGTGTGTTTGTGTTTGGGGGGGGGGGATGGTTGCCAACATCCACTCCTCCCCCCCATTCTTGTACAACCCCTTTAAAGATGCTTTGTCTATCTATCTATCTCGTTTCTCCTGAATCAAATCACACAGAATTCTGATAGATTCAGTAGACTCATACCCTCTTGAAACATTCAGCATGAATCAATTTTCTCACCTCTAATTATCAGCAAATTAAGTGATCAGGTTTCATCTGTCTATAGTTTTCTATGGAGAAGGGAAGAGGAGGAGGAAGCAGCTGGAGATAAAAAGGCAGAGAGACACAGAAATGCTGCTGAAGGTTCGTCCGACATTCGTAGCTACACTCAAGTACTGCTATGCAATGCCCTCCATGGTGCTGCTGCTGATGCTTATATGTATGTGAGAAATAGAGATAGGTGAGCAACATCTCCTCTTCTTTATGTGTGCTGTGTATGGGAGACATCATAGCAGCTAGTCATCACCTGCTCTGGAGCTGAGCTGAGCTCGCAATTAGAGATGGGGTCTGCTAAGGAGATAATGCCAGATACAAGTCATATAATGGGCATATATAGTGTAACTCCTCATGCACACACATGACTGCTTATTCTGAAAAGTTGTCTGAAATAACAGGTGCGCTTTATACAGTATATTGAGTCCCCCACCCCCATAAAAACAGAACTTTCGGAGGGGGAGTTTTATTCTATCTATGCAAAAAAAAAAAAAAAAAATAATAATAATTTGTCACAAGTGCATTAAATCAGCTATATCCCGGCCTGCAGGGAGAATGTATCTTGGTGTGCATCACTTTGCATTGCAGCAACATTCATAGCTAGTCCTTTCTGGTAATGAAATAGTTACTGTGGCAGTTCCCTTACAGTACATAGATGTGTGCATCATCGTGCAGGCCAGCAACAGTCCTAGCTAAACCAAAAGAAAAGCATACAGAGGTCCTTAGTAAAAGAAAAATAAAAACACTGTGTGCCTGTGTCCACTGCGCACTGCCATGGCCTGTTGGGGTCAATCTGCCCGGGCATCTTCATCATCCTCCAGCTCCTCACGCTTCCTGGGCATTAATATCTTTCTCCTAGTCCTCATCCTCCTCCGCCAGTTCAGCCCCCACAGACCTCAGGTGGCATTAATCAGCATCTGCTCCAGGACGTGAAGGAGTGGAATGAGATCATTAATCTCATAGTCCTGGCGACAAATAAAGTGGCCTCCTCAAAGGGCCTGAGTAAATGGCATGTGTCCCACATGAGCTGCCACTGGCTAATGTCTAAGTTATACAGGGGAGCACTTCTGTCCACCTGCATCATCAAGAAATCATTCACGGCCTTCCTCTGCTCATACAGTCGTTCTAAAATGTGGAGGGTGGAGCTCCAATGTGTGGAAAGTCACATATGAGGTGATATAGGGGAACACCATTCTGCCTTTACTGCTCAAGGAGGGTGTGTTTTGCACAGTAAATGGCTGAAGTGCATGGACAGTTTCCTCGCCATTTTCAAGACATCTTGCAGTTGGGTGGAAGACTTCAAGAAGTGTTCTTCCCGTTAGAGGTGACTGTGGTTCAGATCTTCACATGATGAGGCGACAACCAGGATTTGATTTCTTGGTGAAGGATGCAGAACAGTTCCTCTCCAGTCTGACTCAGGCTGGCCATGTGCAGAACCGTGTGACACCAGAAGTTTCCACAGTGGAGGCTGAGGACAAGGTTGAGGGTAAGGAGGCAGAGGGTGACAATGGGTCCAGATCTCACACTGCTGTCACCCGGCTGGCTCACAGCCACGCTTGCACCCTGCTGGCTCGGCTGCACACTGCCTCCCTGCCCCTGTCTCACGGGCAAGCTGCCAACCTAACCCCCTAAACAGGGCCGTTTCTAGGGGCGGGCGGGACGGGCGGCCGCCCGGGGCGCTGTCAGAAGCAGGGGGCGCCCGTTGAGGTAAAAAATAAAAAATAAAAATTTGGTTATGTGATAAAGGTTCGGGCGGTCGGCCGGCGGCGCCCCTCATGCTGAGCCTCCTGAGCGGCCGGCTCAGTGCTGCGCAGCCTGCCTGCGCTGCAGACTGCTGAGTTGCTAATGTAGCGTGGCCGAGCTCTGTTCAGTCCGGCCTGGGGTACAGGAGCATTTGTTTCCTGTACCCGGCCGGACTGAAAGGAAGTGCACACTAAGTGAGCACTTCCTGTCAGCCGGGTACACGAAACAAAAGCTCCTGTACCGCGGAGCGAACAGAGCTCGGCCACGCTACATTAGAGGTGACATTGACAAGGGGGAGGAAATGAGAGTGACAAGGGGGGGGGGGGGCGAGTACAATCAGAGTGACAAGGGGGGGGTGAGTACAATGAGAGTGACAAGGGGGGGGTGAGTACAATGAGAGTGACAAGGGGGGGGGGAGGGGGGGTGAGTACAATCAGAGTGACAAGGGGGGGGGGGGGTGAGTACAATCAGAGTGACAAGGGGGGGGTGAGAACAATGAGAGTGACAAGGGGGGGGGGTGAGTACAATGAGAGTGACAAGGGGGGGGTGAGTACAATGAGAGGGACAAGGGGGGGGTGAGTACAATGAGAGTGACAAGGGGGGGGTGAGTACAATGAGAGTGACAAGGGGGGGGTGAGTACAATGAGAGTGACAAGGGGGGGGTGAGTACAATCAGAGTGACAAGGGGGGGGGTGAGTACAATGAGAGTGACAAGGGGGGGGTGAGTACAATGAGAGTGACAAGGGGGGGGTGAGTACAATGAAAGTGACAAGGGGGGGGTGAGTACAATCAGAGTGACAAGGGGGGGGTGAGTACAATGAGAGTGACAAGGGGGGGGTGAGTACAATGAGAGTGACAAGGGGGGGGTGAGTACAATGAGAGTGACAAGGGGGGGGGGGTGAGTACAATGAGAGTGACAAGGGGGGGGGTGAGTACAATGAGAGTGACAAGGGGGGGGTGAGTACAATGAGAGTGACAAGGGGGGGGGGTGAGTACAATGAGAGTGACAAGGGGGGTGGGGGGAGTAGAATGAGAGTGACAAGGGGGGGGGGGAGAAGAGAGTGACAAGGGAGGGGGGGAGAAGAGAGTGACAAGGGAGTCCGCAGAGCCAGACCAAGAGCCAGACTGCAGCCAGAGACCAGATCATCTTATTGTCCTGGTGGTAAGTAGACAATGCAATATGTGTATTATTTAATTGTTTAGTTATTAATACTACATTTTGCGGACCGCACATTGCCGGCACTAAGAGAATATGCCTATTCTTGTCCGCTATTGGGGACAAGAATAGGACATGTACTATTTTTTTTCAGGATCGGAATTGCGGATCCGGGTCCGCAATTCCGGATCTGATAAGGGGGGGGGGGCGTCAATTTTTATCTTGCCTAGGGCGGCAAAGATCCTTGCACCGGCCCTGGTCAGACTTACTGACGTCACGCGCCTGATCCTCCCACTAGGCGGCGCAGGCGCGTGACATACAGTGAGTGAGTGAGCGCCGCACTGCATGCCTGTTACCGCCCGCCCTGAGTCCCTGAGCAGTGCTGATGCCTGCTGTGAGGCGAGTGATGGTCTGGGGGGGCATTAATTACAATGGGGGGGAATTAATTACAATGGGGGGAATTAATTACAATGGGGGGGCCTCTGTGGGAGACATGAAAATGGGGGCCACTGTCACTGTGGTGGACATTATGTTTAATAAGGATCACTATGGACATTATTTAGAATGGAGGCTGCTGTTGGTGTCATTATAACTGTATAATGTCTGATAGGCCTAGTCCTGAGCTGAGTTATATTACCCTGCCCATGCCCTGTATAATAATGTACCCATCCCTGATACCCCTTAGTTATATTACCCCGCTGGAGTAATATAACTAAGGGGTATCAGGATACATTATTAGACAGGGCAGGGTAATATAACTCAGGACTGGGCCTATCAGACATTATACAGTTATAATGACATCCACAGCAGCCTCCATTCTAAATAATGTCCATAGTGATCCTTATTAAAAATAATGTCCCCCCACAGGCAGGCAGTGCGGGTGGCGGCGCTCACTCACTGTACCTCACGCACTGCGTGACGTACAGTGAGGTGAGCACCGCCGCCCACACTGCCTGCCTGTCTGTTACCGCCCGCCCGGAGCAGTGCTGAGAAAGAAGCCTGCTGTGAGTGAGAGCCTGAGTCTATGGGACAGTGGGTCACTGGGTGCGTCACTGTGACCGTCCGTGCAATGTGGTTCCACATTTTTTACAATGGGGAGACACTTATTTCATCGAGCAGTTGTGAGGGGGGGGGGAGTTTTTTTGACACTCGCCCTGAGAGAAATTTTACCTAGAAACTGCACTGCTCCTAAAGATGATGAAGCCCCCCTTCACCTGGCTCTAACGTGCAATCAGCTACATCATCTGCTTGTCACTTATGTCACTCTCACCAGTCTCATGGCAGTGTCCCTGGCCACTGGTAACACCTGCTCCCATGCAACTGTCCTCGTTGTTATCTGTTAAACAAGATGGACACCCAAATAATAGTAAAATTAGACAGCTTATTAACCCCAATTTGAGAATCAACCCCTAATAGAATTGCTTATCTATTAAAAATAGGAGGCTCTGTGCCCTACACAGGATTTTATGAAAACTGTGTTGTCTCCTATGGATCTCTTCAGCTTCCAATTACTATCCCTACATCTCCCTATGTTCCCCCTACAGTGTATAAAAACTCTCCCTATGATCTTCCTACACTGTTCCTGCTGTCTCCCTATCCAATATTCAACAATTAAAAGCTTTTAGCAACACTGTCCCTAGCGCATGTCACGTCTCTCCCTATGCACAGCTCACAGTGACAATGGCAGAGACCATGTGGGATAAGGCTTTTAAACAGCTGTGACATCACAGGGGCTGGCTAGCTGCTGATTGGCTGTCTGCACAGCATTATTGATGATGTCGCATTCCCGGGCTTCTTACTTTCACTTTGTAACACGTGTAGTCGCCATTTTAGAAAAAAAAAAAATTAGTTACCACGAAGCGCAAGAAAATTCGGATTTGTTGCGAATCAAATTTTTCCTAAACTTCGGACTGAATTTCACTATGGATTCTTCGATTTGCTCAACACTAATCCTGCGCATCAGTTATGCACATTTGGCGTCCGTTTGAGCAATTTCTCTCTGATATCTGTTATTTTAGACAGAAAAAAAAGTCCTGTATGCAGAATAAAATAACGGATGTCTGACGAAAGTGGCACAAAAGGATGCCAAATGTGCATACTGTAACTGATACTGTAACTAATCATTTTTTTTTTATAGGATCTGTATTTCTCTTTATCTTTGTGTTCTTCTGAAATAATGGTCACGTGAACTCAACCTAAGAAACATTTGAAACATTATTAAATAATCTGCAAGAAGAAAAAATATTTTACATTTCCCTTTTTTTGATAGTACAGTGCCGCCTATGAATGTACAATATTTTGTTGCTCTCTTTAACGTGCAGTAAATGCCATCAGACCAAATGTAGGGCACTTGTCCCAGCACTTTGGAGAGATCATTGGTTCAGAAATGCAGTTTTTATAATCGGTTTGCCTTTCATTATATTAGACAGTAACCGAACAAGTCAGAAATTAGCTGTAATGAAAGTAAATGCCTGGCTGTTCTTACAACTGGTCCATGTGTCATAGTGAATAGAACTCAAACTGCAACTGCAATAGTGACATCTGCAGATGAGAAGAAGGCATTGCAAGCCCAAACCCTACCTTGAGTATAAGACTTAGAACTGACCATGCATAAGATTTACAGATAACAGTTCAAGGTGGGTTGAACCCCTTCAGTCTTCTTTTTCACTTTTTTCTTTTTACATCATAGTTAGTGATGAGCGAAGTTATCAAAAATTCTACTCGGCTGCTTTGAGGAATTTCCCAATGAAATTCGATTTACGAACGCATTACTTCATCACGAAGCGCATTCCTTTGTATGTAGACGGCGCAATGATGGGGAACGGCGATTAAGCAGCCCCCCGTCATTGAACCCCTCCGATGCCACATTCATTGCCGATTGTGGCATTTGATGCTACAATTGTGGGCTTTCAGGGGTTAAGCTGGTCAAAAAAACATACTCACCTTATCCATTTGCTCGTGGAGAGGCCATCGCGGGCTTCTTAGGCCTCTTTCACACTTGCGTTGTCCAGATCCAGCGTTTACTCCGCTTGCCGGAATTACACGCCGGATCCGGAAAAACGCAAGTGTACTGAAAGCATTTGAAGACGGATCCGTCTTCAAAATGCTTTCAGTGTTACTATGGCACCCAGGACGCTATTAAAGTCCTGGTTGCCATAGTAGGAGCGGGGAGCGGGGGAGCGGTATACTTACCATCAGCGCGGCTCCCGGGGCGCTCCAGAATTACGTCAGAGCGCCCCATGCGCATGGATGACGTGCCATGTGATCACGTCATCCATGCGCGTGGGGCGCCCTGACGTCACTCTGGAGTGCCCCGGGAGCCGCACGGACGGTAAGTATGCTGCTCCCCCGCTCCCCGCTACACTTTACCATGGCTGCCAGGACTTTAGCGTCCCGGCAGCCATGGTAACCACTCTAAAAAAGCTAAACGTCGTATCCGGCAATGCGCCGAAACGACGTTTAGCTTAAGGCCGGATCCGGATCAATGCCTTTCAATGGGCATTCATTCCGGATCCGGCCTTGCGGCAAGTCTTCCGTTTTTTTGGCCGGAGCAAAAAGCGCAGCATGCTGCGGTATTTTCTCCGGCCAAAAAACGTTCCGTTCCGGAACTGAAGACATCCTGATGCATCCTGAACGGATTTCACTCCATTCAGAATGCATTAGGATAATCCTGATCAGGATTCTTCCGGCATAGAGCCCCGATGCCGGAACTCTATGCCGGAAGACAATAACGCAGGTGTGAAAGAGCCCTTAATTGAAGACATCGCATTCCCAGCCAGTGTGCTGTCCGCATCCGCATTTGCGGAGCATGGCCCCGATCTTCCGGTCCGCAGCTCCGCAAAGGATAGAACATGTCCTGACATGACACTGACAGTGGCCCAGCCGCATGGGGATCGTGGACCCATTCACTTCAATGGGTCCGCGATCCCTCTGTTCCGCAAAACGATAGAGCATGTTCTATCTTTTTGCTGTGTGGAGGCACGGAACGGAACCCCAGTAGTGTTCCGTTCCATGCTTCCATTCCGCATCTCTGGATTTGCGGACCCATTTAAGTGAATGGGTCCGCATCTATGATGCAGAATGCACACGGAATGGTGCCCGTGTATTGCAGATCCGCAAATGCGGTCCGCAATACGGCAACGGGCACCACACGTTCGTGTGAACGAGCCCTACATCTCACTTCCTTCTGGGATTCGCGTCCCCACCTATCCCTTGGTTGAACTTGATGAATTTATGTCTTTTTTTCAACCGTATTAACTATGTAACCATACTGTTTTAATCAGCAGGATCAACCTGTATTGGTTTAATCAGCAGGATCAAGGCAGTATCCCTGGTTTAGTAGGGTTAGTCCTTTCTAACTGTAGGGCTATCTTCAGCCTGTTCTTTGAACTGATAAAACGTAATAATCTGCAGTGATTAAGCGAAGTTATGGATCAGGGAGTGGCGGAACGATATTTTCCCATCCACTTGTATCGAGGAATTTAACTAGAAATGAAATGATGAAGTGCTACAGATCCCAAGGTTACTGACATCACAGCCGGCTTATAAATAACGTGCAGTGCTTCCTATTTTAGTTACTGGTAGATAAACAAGCCTTGCATCATGTGAGCTTAGACTGTAGTGTGACACGGCCAGTAATTCCATGACCTCACGGAACGTGACATTTCACTCCCAGCACACGGGGTTCATTCTCACTGGCAGCTCATGATCCTGTCTCTTGCCATTTTTTTCCGTCTTCTTGACTCAGCTGTTGCAGGGGACGCATGTGGTCATATTGGATTTCAAATTTATGCAAAAGAAGTTCCCATCTGCATAAAAAGTTTCCTTGGGCATAAGCAGAGGCTCTTATTTCTATCTAGACTTCAAGCCTTGACCTTATTCTTCTAACATCTTTAACGTCTTAAGACATGCGGCAGACTAAGCTATAGCGCCCTCACATGGCATTTTAAATAAAAAGGCTACACTCACACGAACGTGGCGTTTTGCGGATCCGTAAAACACGGACACCGGTCCATGCTGCGGCTGTCATAGAAAATGCCTATTCTTGTCCAAGAATAGGACATGTTATATATATTTTTTGTGGGGCCGCAGCATGGGGAAACGGATACGAAGAGCACACTGTGTGCTGTCTGTATCATTTGGTTGTGTGAATGTAGCCTTTAGGGAATGTGTCACCTGAAAATGACCTGTTGTTTAAGTCACTTTTTTTATGTTTAACATATTTTCAAAGTTTTTTTTGATGATGTCATTTGTAATTTTTCATGTCAATATGTATACTTAAACAGAAAACTGAAAATTCTGCAGTTTTCACACTGGCCACTAGACCTAATAATAAGTGTCACTTCTTGGTCTGTACAGATCACATTATCGCAGTTATCTACTTATTTGTCATTCTAATCCTGCCTGTAATGATATCACCTCTGTGTACAGATAAGACAGGATCCACCATTCACAGTAGGCGATTGTCAGAGCCTATCTTTTCATCCCTTGTATAATGAGCGCTGCACAGGTCACAGAGCAGGCCTAGAAAACTCTCCCATAGAAGTCAATGAGGTCCCCTCCTGACCATTGTGTCTATGACCATGGGGCTGCCGTAAAACAATTCTCTTAATGCTTTCTAAATGCTGTTAAAAACAACTAAGACAAGATGGCTGCCCCCATAATCATGTTCAGAAAATAAAGAATCTGCAATCAGAAAATAAAAGCAGATTAGGAAAAAGCATATGTGTCGCTATTTGGTTTAACTAGCAGATTACATCTTTGGCGATTCATTTTCTTTAAAGGGAATCTGTCAGCTCATACCATGATATATAAGGAGAGAGCTGCAGCAGAAAGGAAACACTCCCTGAGTTGCAGCAGAAAGGATACTCTCCTTGAGCTACCAGCCTGACAGAAATCTAGCAGAGCAATTAAAGCATGAATGGGAGATCTCTGGACCCATGTGAGGTACAGGGCTGGTTCTAGCTTTGTTAGAGATTGTCATGTACTGTATTATGTCTGATTTACATATTTTTTTATTATATTAATCATGGTATAATCCCTTAAATATAAGATCAGTTGGGGTCCATCACACAGCACCCACATGGAGCAGCTGTTTTCAGCAGCCGCCAATGCTGGAAATTAAACAGTGGAGATAACCAGAAGCAGAAGGCTACATCCACTGTGTAATGGCCGTGTCGGGGGACTGATACTCAGTTCCTATTAAAGTGGACTGAGTCAGCTTGTGAACACTGAGTATCAACTTGGCAAATGAGGTTCAAAGTAGGTAAGTGTAATGATCAGTGATGGTCAGTTTGTGGTGTTCGCGAACACATGCGGGCTGCCATCTTTGGTAAGGTAGACTCACCCGTCCGGCGATGCACAGGTAAGCCCTTACCTGTGCCTGTGTTGGGAGCCGGTCTGAAATCAAATGCAGTCACCTGGAGCAGGCAGTTCTGAGAACAGCCGTCTGGGGTCTTCATCGGGCTGTTCTCGGAACTGCCTGCTTGATTGATTGCATTTGATTTCAGACCGGCTCCCGGCACAGATAAGGGCTTACCTGTGCATCGCTGGACAGGTGAGTCTACCTTACTAAAGATGGCAGCCCGCATGTGTTTGCTGGCGAACACTGCGAACTGACCATCACTGGTAATGACAATGTCAATCAGCTGCTTCCAAGACCAGCAAAATACTGTCATATATTACAAGAGGCATGGACTTGGACTTGCAGGATGTAATATTACCACTTTACAAAGCACTAGTGAGCCCTCATCTGGATTAGGCAGTTTGGTTCAGAGTGCCAGTTGCCCTTGATTTGGAACAAGTACAAAGAAGAACCAGAAAAAGAGGGCATAGAAGATATTAGTTGTGAGGGATGTCTAAGGTGCATTCCAGTTATTCCATGCTAACCCGTTTCTACAGGACTATAGGGTAGGGAATAAAGGACACAACTATTAGGTGGGGATTCTACCCATGGAACACCCCCAGTTCATGAAAATGCCCCCCTCCCCGCAAAAAATAAATGAAAATTAACAGAGCAGCAGGTCAGGAATTCGCATTGCAGCTCTTTTAAAGGGAACCTGTCACCGGGATTTTGTGTATAGAGCTGAGGACATGGGTGGCTAGATGGCCGCTAGCACATCCGCAATACCCAGTCCCCATAGCTCTGTGTGCTTTTATTGTGTCAAAAAAAAGATTTTATACATATGCAAATTAACCTGAGATGAGTCCTGTCCCTGACTCATCTCACGTACAGGACTCATCTCAGGTTAATTTGCAGATGTATCAAATCAAATCATTTTTTGACACCATAAAAGTACACAGAGCTATGGGGACTGGGTATTGCGGATGTGCTAGCGGCCATCTAGCAACCCATGTCCTCAGCTCTATACACAAAATCCCAGTGACAGGTTCCCTTTAATTTCTATAGGCCTGCTATAAACAGCCAGGTACAGTGCTTAAGCTGTTTTCAGCAGGTCCCATGGAGATGAATGGAGCAGCAGTGCATGTGCCTGACCTGCCACTCCATTTATTTAGGGGGGCTTTGTGGGGTACAGGTCCACTGATCTCATGATCAGTGGGAAGCCCATTGTAAGAACCCCCACCGATCTAATAATAATAATTATTCTCTATATCCCCTATTCTGTGGATAGAGGATGACTTGAAATAATTGGAATAACCCTTTAACTTATACAAACATATAAATGGCCAGTAAAAACATTATAGTGAAAGGTTATTCTATGTAAAATCCCCTCAAAAGACAAATCGCCGGAACCAGATGGCATACACCCCCATATCCTAAGACAATTAAGTAATGTCATAGCCAGACCCTTATTTCTGACATTTAAGGACTCTATACTGACAGGAAGTGTTCCACAGGATTGGTGCATAGCAAATATGGTGCCAATATTCAAAAAGTTTTGAAATCAAAGCACGAAAACTATAGGCTGTTAAGTTTAACATCTGTAGTGGGTAAACTGTTTGAAGGTTTTCTAAGAGATACTATCTTGTAGTACCTCAATGAAAATAAGCAAATAATACCATATCAGCATGGCTTCATGAGGGATCGGTCATGTCAAACTAATTTAATCAGTTTCTATGAGGAGGTAAGTTCTAGACTTGACCGTGGAGAATGAATGGATGCCGTATATCTGGACTTCTCCAAAGCGTTTAACTGGCTCAGTGATAGAAAACAGAGGGTGATTATTAGTGTTGAGCGCAAATATTCGAATTCCGAATTTCAATTGCAAATATCGCCACTTCGAGAATTTGCGAATATTTAGAATTTAGTGCTATATATTCGTATTCGCGAACAGTGTTATATATTCTAATCGCAATTTTATCGCGAATATATTACATTGCAGATTTTTGCAATCAAGTAAACAATGACTGGAGATCACGAATTCTCGAATTTGCTAATTTATGGCGAATATTCTGCCAAAAATTCACAAAATATTGCGAATTCGAATATTGCCTATGCCACTCATTACTAGTGATTATTAATGGTACACACTCAGATTGGGTCACTGTCACTAGTGGGTACCAAAGGGGTCAGTATTGGGCCCTAATCTCTTCAATATATATATTAATGATCTTGTAGAAGGCTTGCACAGTAAAATATCAATTTTTGCAGATGACACTAAACTGTGTAAAGTAATTAACACAGAAGAGGATAGTATACTACTACAGAGAGATCTGGATAAATTGGAGGCTTGAGAAGAGAAGTGGCAGATGAGGTTTAACACTGACAAATGTAAGGTTATACACATGGGAACGAATAATGCAAGTCACCAGTATATACTAACAGTGACATGGAAAAGGACCTATGAATTTTAGTGAACAGCAAACTAAGCTGTAAAAACCAGTGTCAGGCAGCTGCTGCCAAGGCCAATAAGATAATGGGTTGCATCAAAAGGGGCATAGATGCCCATGTTAAGAACATAGTCCTACCACTTTACAAATCGCTAGTCAGACCACACATATAGTACTGTGTACAGTTCTGGGCTCCTGTGAACAAGGCAGACATAGCAGAGCTGGAGAGGGTTCAGAAAGTAAAGTAATAACTGGAATGGGGCAACTACAGTACCCTGAAAGAATATAAAAATTAGGGTTATTCACTTTAGAAAAAAGACGACTGAGGGCCAGATCTAAAAACTATGTATGAATATATCAGGGGTCAGTACAGAGATCTCTCATCTATTTATCCCCAGGACTGTGACTTTGACGAGGGGACATCCTCTGTGTCTGGAGGAAAGAAGGTTTGTACACAAACATAGAAGAGGATTCTTTACGGTAAGAGCAGTGAGACTCTGGAACTCTCTGCCTGAGGAGGTGGTGATGGTGAGTACAATAAAGGAATTCAAGAGGGGCCTGGATGTATTTCTGGAGTGTAATAATATTACAGGCTATAGCTACTAGAGAGGGGTCGTTGATCCAGGGAGTTATTCTGATTGCCTGATTGGAGTCGGGAAGGATGGATTCCTATTTTCAGCATTATGAACTATGTTACTATGTAACTCTACTAACTTTGTAACTATGAGGGTCCATCATTAAAGGGGTTGTCCAACGAAAAATATTCTACATTTCTCAAACAGCCCCTGGATCTGAAAATCTTTCATGCAATTAAAAATGTAATATAGCCACTGAGTTAGTGAATAAACTATATTTGTCTAGGGCCACTTGCTGGACCCACATGCTCAATTCCACCTTTAACTTCCACCAGCCATATCTTCTGTTAGAAGATGTGACAGTAACAGGAAGAGAGTTGCAGCAGAAAGGAAACACCTCCTTAGCTGTGATAGAGTGAGAGAGAGCTTCAGCAGAAAGGACACCCCCCCTCCCCTGAGCTGTAGGCTGAAATATCTCTAGCAAGCTCTACCAGAGCAATTGGAGCAATGAATAGAGTGATCTCTGGATCCATGTAAGGACCAGGTCTGGTTCTGGATATGTTAGAAAGAGATTTTCATGTACTGTGTGATATTCATTTTTCAACATTAATTATTGGGTAACCCCTTAAAGGTAGGCACACAACCTAATAAAGTCCTTTTTGTGTCCCCATTATGGCTAAAAATTTCAGCTCTATGATGTTGACAGTTCATATTAGACTCCTGGTCCGGCTGGGATTTTTGGCTGTAATACGTTCATCTGAAACCAATTGCCCTTTAATTATATTTAGTCTCATGAAAAAGTATAGAAATTTAATGGGGCAAATTTGTCAATGCAATTCCTCCAGAAAAGAATTGTGTTCAGACTCAAGCCATTCAAAAAAAATAAAAAATAAATTATGAATTGGCTAAAAAGAAAGGGATGTGGCTTTATAGCTGCCTGCAGAAAATACCACAACTTAGAAAAAACAGGGTAATGTCATAGAAAGCTAT
This sequence comes from Bufo gargarizans, assembly GCF_014858855.1. NCBI lineage: Eukaryota > Metazoa > Chordata > Amphibia > Anura > Bufonidae > Bufo > Bufo gargarizans. The sequence goes on from NC_058080.1 coordinate 77,270,170, forward strand.
GGCAGCCCAGGACCAGCACCACCCTCAAACTATTGTTCACACTGGATTGAAATATAGGTGAACAGTCATCCAAATAACCAGATCACAAGTTAGAACAGTGGACACCAACATACAATCCGTAATGTGTCTAATACTCTGGTACTTTGCTGACTCTTTGAATTGCATGCTCTATCACTACCAGAATCAAAGGCTGACATCTAGGATTAGCACATGTCTTCACTGATGCGCTGCCAGGTAGTGGGAATTGCTTGGAGTTCTGCCATGCATGCCTATGTACAGGGTGTAAAGATCTGAGCAATGTATCTTTGGAAATAAATAGAGATGAGCGAATTTAGTATTTTTAAATTCGTTCACACTTCGTTTGTTGGTAAAAGGTGAATTGCGTTATGGATTTCGTTACCACAGACCATAACGCAATTCTATGACGGAATGCATAACAGAATGCTTTTAGAGGCATTCCGTTATTCATTTCTGTTATGCAGGGGAGGACTTGCGTTATGGTCCGTAGTAACTAAATCCATAACGCAATTCACCTTTAACCAAAAAATGAAGTGTGAACGAATTTCATAAGTGGAAATTCGCTCATCTCTAGAAAAAAAATATCTATGGCTGTAAAAACATGTGAGTAAAGATCAGAGCAGAGTTCAACTGGTACATGGTCCTGGAAGAAAATACTGCTAAATACAGAAATGCAATATATAGTAGTAATAATTATATGGGGTCATACACCCTGCGCTGTAAATTACAAGAATATTTTGTTTATTAACCCCTTAAGGACCGGGCTCATTTTCACCTTAAGGACCAGGCCATTTTTTGCAAATCTGACCAGTGTCACTTTAAGTGCTGATAACTTTAAAACACTTTGACTTATCCAGGCCATTCTGAGATTGTTTTTTCGTCACATATTGTACTTCATGACACTGGTAAAATAAAGTCAAAAAAATGATTTTTTTTGCATAATAAAATACCTAATTTACCAAAAATTTTGAAAAATTTGCAAATTTCAAAGTTTCAGTTTCTCTACTTCTGTAACACATAGTAATACCCCCAAAAATTGTGATGACTTAACATTCCCCATATGTCTACTTCATGTTTGAATTATTTTGGGAATGATATTTTATTTTTTGGGGATGTTACAAGGCTTAGAAGTTTAGAAGCAAATCTTGAAATTTTTCAGAAATTTACAAAAACCCAATTTTTAGGGACCACTACAGCTCTGAAGTCACTTTGCAAGGCTTACATAATAGAAACCGCCCAAAAATGACCCCATTCTATAAACTACACCCCTCAAGGTATTCAAAACTGATTTTACAAACTCCGTTAACCCTTTAGGTGTTGCACAAGAGTTATTGGCAAATGGGGATGAAATTTGAGAATTTCATTTTTTTGCCTAATTTTCCATTTTAACCCATTTTTTCCACTAACAAAGCAAGGGTTAACAGCCAAACAAGACTGTATCTTTATTGCCCTGACTCTGCTGTTTACAGAAACACCCAATATGTGTCTGTAAACTACTGTACGGCCACACAGCGGGGCATAGAGTGAAAGGTGCGCCGTATGGTTTTTGGAAGCCAGATTTTGCTGGACAGTTTTTTTGACACCATGTCCCATTTGAAGCCCCCTGATGCACCCCTAGAGTAGAAACTCCATAAAAGTGACCCCATCTAAGAAACTACACCCCTCAAGGTATTCAAAACTGATTTCACAAACTTCGTTAACCCTTTAGGTGTTGCACAAGAGTTATTGGCAGATGGGAATGAAATTTGAGAATTTCATTTTTTTGCCTAATTTTCCATTTTAACCCATTTTTTCCACTAACAAAGCAAGGGTTAACAGCCAAACAAGACTGTATCTTTATTGCCCTGACTCTGCTGTTCACAGAAACACCCAATATGTGTCTGTTAACTACTGTACGGCCACACAGCGGGGCGTAGAGTGAAAGGTGCGCCATATGGTTTTTGGAAGCCAGATTTTGCTGGACAGTTTTTTTGACACCATGTCCCATTTGAAGCCCCCTGATGCACCCCTAGAGTAGAAACTCCATAAAAGTGACCCCATCTAAGAAACTACACCCCTCAAGGTATTCAAAACTGATTTTACAAACTTCGTTAACCCTTTAGGTGTTGCACAAGTTATTGGCAGATGGGAATGAAATTTGAGAATTTCATTTTTTTGCCTAATTTTCCATTTTAACCAATTTTTTCCACTAACAAAGCAAGGGTTAACAGCCAAACAAGACTGTATCTTTATTGCCCTGACTCTGCCGTTTACAGAAACACCCCATATGTGGCCGTAAACTACTGTACGGCCACACAGCGGGGCGTAGAGTGAAAGGTGCGCCGTATGGTTTTTGGAAGCCAGATTTTGCTGGACAGTTTTTTTGACACCATGTCCCATTTGAAGCCCCCCTGATGCACCCCTAGAGTAGAAACTCCATAAAAGTGACCCCATCTAAGAAACTACACCCTCAAGGTATTCAAAACTGATTTTACAAACTTCGTTAACCCTTTAGGTGTTGCACAAGATTTAATGGAAAATAGAGATACAATTTCAAAATTTCACTTTTTTGGCAGATTTTCCATTTTTTATTTTTTTTTCCAGTTACAAAGCAAGGGTTAACAGCCAAACAAAACTCATTATTTATGGCCCTGATTCGGTAGTTTACAGAAACACCCCATATGTGGTCGTAAACTGCTGTACGGGCACACGGCAGGGCGCAGAAGGAAAGGAATGCCATACGGTTTTTGGAAGGCAGATTTTGCTGGACTGTTTTTTTGACACCATGTCCCATTTGAAGCCCCCCTGATGCACCCCTAGAGTAGAAACTCCAAAAAAGTGACCCCATCTAAGAAACTACACCCCTCAAGGTATTCAAAACTGATTTTACAAACTTCGTTAACCCTTTAGGTGTTGCACAAGATTTAATGGAAAATAGAGATACAATTTCAAAATTTCACTTTTTTGGCAGATTTTCCATTTTTTATTTTTTTTTCCAGTTACAAAGCAAGGGTTAACAGCCAAACAAAACTCATTATTTATGGCCCTGATTCGGTAGTTTACAGAAACACCCCATATGTGGTCGTAAACTGCTGTACGGGCACACGGCAGGGCGCAGAAGGAAAGGAATGCCATACGGTTTTTGGAAGGCAGATTTTGCTGGACTGTTTTTTTGACACCATGTCCCATTTGAAGCCCCCCTGATGCACCCCTAGAGTAGAAACTCCAAAAAAGTGACCCCATTTTAGAAAGTACGGAATAGGGTGGCAGTATTGTTGGTACTAGTTTAGGGTACATATGATTTTTTATTGCTCTATATTACACTTTTTGTGAGGCAAGGTAACAAGAAATAGCTTTTTTGGCACGTGTTTTTTTTTTTGTTATTTACAACATTCATCTGACAGGTTAGATCATGTGGTAATTTTATAGAGCAGGTTGTCACGGACGCGGCGATACCTAATATGTATACAATTTTTTTTTATTTATGTAAGTTTTATACAATAACTTTTTTTTAAAACCAAAAAATTGTTTAGTGTCTCCATAGTCTAAGAGCCATAGTTTTTTCAGTTTTTGGGCGATTATCTTGAGTAGGGTCTAATTTTTTGCGGGATGAGATGACGGTTTGATTGGCACTATTTTGGGGTGCATATGACTTTTTGATCGCTTGCTATTACACTTTTTGTGACGTAAGATGGCAAAAAATAGCTTTTTTTACACCGTTTTTTTTTTTTTTTTTTACGGTGGTCATCTGAGGGGTTAGGTCATGTGATATTTTTATAGAGCCGGTCGATACGGACGTGGCGATACCTAATATGTATACTTTATTTTTATTTATGTAAGTTTTACACAATGATTTTATTTTTGAAACAAAAAAAAATCATGTTTTAGTGTTTCCATAGTCTAAGAGCCATAGTTTTTTCAGTTTTTGGGCGATTATCTTGAGTAGGGTCTCATTTTTTGCGGGATGAGATATTTTGGCGTACATGCGACTTTTTTGATCACTTTTATTACCTTTTTTGGGAAGTAAGGTGGGCAAAATTTCAATTTTCTCATAGTTTTTATTTTTTTATTTTTATGGCGTTCACCGTGCGGGGAAAGTAACATGACCGTTTTATAGATCAGGTCGTTACGGACGCGGCGATACCTAATATGTGTAGTGTATTTTATTTTTTTAATTTTTATTCAGTGATAAATGTTTTTTTTTTTTTATCTTAACTTTTTTCACTTTTTTTTTTATTTTTTTGACCCAGACCCACTTGGTTCTTGAAGATCCAGTGGGTCTGATGTCTGTATAATACAGTACAGAACCTATATAGGGTTCTGCACTGTATTTTACTTACACTGAACAGATCTATGCTTTCAGCACAGATCTGTTCAGCACCATGGACAGCAGGACGCCTGAGCAGGCGTCCTGTTGCCATGGGAACCTTCCCCGTCTGCCACAACTTCGCAGACGGGGAAGGGTAAGGACGGGGCTCTCGGGGGGATGCCTGGGGGCTCTCTCCCTCTCCCATCGGGGGGCTGCAAAGGCACAGCAGCCCCCCGATGGGAGAGGGAGGGAGCTCCATGCACTGTTAACCTTTTCCATACAGCGGTCCATACGGACCGCTGTATGGAAAGGGTTAAACGGCTGACATCGCATCAACGATGTCAGCCGTTTATACCAGGGTGCCAGCAATGTGCTGGCACCCTGGTATATCCACTAGAAACCAACGATTATTCAAGGGGAGGCGGGCGGGGGATCGCGATCCCGCCTGCCGCACCGCCCGCCTCCCGCAACGCCCCCACTGCCTGCGACACCCCCCCTGCACCACCCGCCGCCATCAAATCGTGCAGGGGTGCAGGGGGAAGGTGAAATCTTGATCTTAGGCACTCTGAAGTTTCTGATCCCCGCGGTCAGGGACCGCGGGGATCAGAAACTGCAAAAAGCGCAGCAAACCGCAGGTCTGAATTGACCTGCGGTTTGCTGCGATCGCCGACACGGGGGGGTCAAATGACCCCCCCCTGCGTTGTTACGGGATGCCGGCTGAATGATTTCAGCCGAAATCCCGTTCCGATTAACCCCCGCGGCGCCGGAATTCAGATTTTAAGTCAGGACGTACCGGTACGTCCTCGGTCCTTAAGGACTCGGGAAATAGGGCGTACCGGTACGTCCTCGGGGGTTAAACTTCAAGGTAACGTCCATTATACTTAATAATTTAGGAGTTACAGTACTCTTTACAATACACCCCAGCTGTTTGGTGGATACATAATGTAGTAGATGTTACATGCAGTCCTATGTAACACCACAGATAAAACAGTGATAAACCTCTGAGTACACATAATATATTAGATGTGCAACAGACGGGCCCAGACGGCAAGGGGGTCCTTGTTAAAGGTATATGTTTGTCGTGACGCCAGTTGCTTTGCAGCAACAAGGGCACAGGACCCCTTTAGTAGATGTGTTGGTGGTACCCAGTGTAGGAATGCCAGAGTGGTAAAAGGGTGGCTTATCGTGTTCTTTTAGATCTGGGTGTGCATGTGTCATGGTACTCCTACCTGGATACTCTGGAACCACAGGCATTGTTGTCCATTCCATAAAAAGGAATATTTGAACAGCAGCTTTACTTGAATAAACTTTCTTCAGGAAACAATCTTCCAACTCTATCTTGGTTACCAGCAGGTTTTGGCATAAGCTCTGGCAGGCAAACACACTCGGCTCTGCAACATCTGTAGCTCTCAGGCTCCGCTGTGCTAACAGGATTAAATAGAAACTTTTCCTTTCTGCCGAACTTTCCTTTCTGTAGTCTTTCTTTGCCTTTATCTTCATCCAGGGAACTTTACTCCTGGCTTGCAGCTTTGGCCTCCATGTTCAGCAGAGCTTAGGGGTGCTCTGCTGGCTTGCACTCAGCCTTCCCCTCACGGGGGTAAGCTAGACTCACTTTGGCAGGGCCTGTCCAGCAGGGACGAGGGCCTGCTTCCTTCCCCAAGCGGGGGGTACTCCAGACAACCTCTCCCCTATAGGGTTAGGCTAGACTGCCCTTCACTAACTAAAACCCCTCCCTCTCTAGAGAGGCCTAGAATGGAAAAAAGGTTCCATTCCTGGCAAACTAACTCTGCTATTGATGCCGCCATCTGCTGGTGAACCAGGCACATTACATGTTAACAGTCACAAAGTGAGAAATAAGAATACATAATGTGCAGGACCTGGAATAAATACACATGATGACATTGAATCAACCATAGGAGATAGTGAAGAGGTGTAAAAGGTGGTAATGCACCTCTGGGGCGCTTACAGATGTCACATGCAGTCCTATGTAACACCACACATAAAACAGTGATAAACCTCTGAGTACAGATAATGAAGTAGATGTTACCTGCAGTACTAAGTAACACTACAAAAAACACAGTGATAACCCCCTGAGTACAGATAATGTAATAGATGTTACCTGCAGTCCTATGTAAAATGACAGATAACACAGTGATAGCTCCCTGAGTACAGATAATGTAGTAAATGTCACTTGCAGTCCTATGTAATCCCCCAGATAGCAAAGTGATAACTATCTGAGTACAGATAATGTAGTAGATGTCACCTGCAGTCCTATGTAACACTACAGATAACACAGTGATAACTCTCTGAGTACAGATAATGTTGTAAATAATACCTGCAGTCCTATGTAATACTACAGATTACAAAATTTGTGGTAGTCTACTATATAGGAAATCATAACAAACTCCTATACAATAAAAAAAGGTACATTGGGGTAGGATACTCTTCTGAAATCTTTTGGGTCTTTAACCCCTTCAGCCACCGTGACGTACCCATATGTCACAGTGGCTAAGGGCTTGTGTGGAGCTGGCTGCTACGATGAGCTTGCTCCATACCAGGTGTGTGCCTGCTGTATTATACAGCATGCACCCTGCTGCAATGATGGTGAACGACGATCACGCTGAACCCCGTCATTTAATCCTTCAGATGCCGCATTCAACAGCAATCACGACATCTGTGAACTTAGGCAGAAGGATGTGCTTCTGCCTTGCGGTCGGAGCCCCTGCAGTGAAATCGAGAGGTTGCGACTGGTTACCATGACAGCATAGAAGCTGCTGAAGCTTCCCAGGCCTGTCATGGTAAGCTTCCAGCTAAGTTGTGCACCAGGCACTGCTCAGCAGGGAACGCGTCAAGCTATATTTTGCACTAACTAAAGAGGGTCTGTCATATTTCATTTCTGGACTCATTCTTCAAACCACCTTTTTACTGCACCGGTCCCCAGGGAGTAATGGCCTGATGGAATCACTGTTACAAAACCTCTCATCATGACCACTACCACTCCCATTCTCTGCATTGGCTTCTCAGAGGCTTGCTGCAACTGCCAGGATAACACCCTTAGGAGTGACCCGAAGAAAAATCGGTTTGGTGGACATCCCTACTGAGTCCTAGCTGGAAAAGAAGGAGGTCGGAGGAGCAGCGTGGCAAGAAGGTGGAGGGCGAGCCAGACTGCAGGTAACAACTGCTACACTTCTATTATCTGTACCCAGAGATGTTCCCTGCAGTCCTATGTAACAGCCCATAACACAGCAATAACTCCCTGATACAGATAATGTAGTAGATGTTCCCTGCAGTCCTATGTAACAACACAGAAAGCTGCAGGGAACATCTCTGGGTACAGATAATATACGTGCAGCAGATGTTACCTCTAGTCTAGCTTGCCCTCCACCTTCTTACCACGCTGCTCCTCTGACCTCCTCCTCTTCCAGCTGGGACGCAGCAGTGTAGCAAGAAGGAGGAGACGGGGACTCCAGCATCTGTGAGCCACACAGCTTAGGGGGACAGTGCTGCGCTCGGTGCTGTGTGCATATGGGCGTTTGGGGAGGCATTGGGCCGTACAGAGATGTCGAGCACGAAGGTGTTGACCCAAGGGCCCCTATTAGAATCAGCCATTGGTACATATTTCTCATCAGCCGTTTAAGATACAAACAAAAGAAATATATCATTTTGATCATCATGATCAACCTTACCAGCCAATATGTTTTTATATGGTAGATCCTGCTGACAGAGGCTCTAATCGACTGCCTTCTTAGCCCATCCTTGTTGTAGCCCTGGCCCTGTCTAATAGAGGAACAGGAGATTTGAACAGGGAATCCTGTGTTTGCCCAATCTCTCACCAGACAACCCCTCTCTGCTTTGTATTTTTTGATTTCCAGGCCAGTTTCTACACGCAAAACGTCGTCTGCCTTTCTGTCCATTTAGCAGCAGCTACAGCAATAAATGCTTCTACCCAAAGGCCTTGTGTTCCCTGACATTTGACTATGAAAATGCTGAGCTCTGATTTGACCACAGCACCAGTTATCCGTCCATTGCTTTGTTCTCCCGCCTGGGTTGTAGATACAAAGATTCTAATTTTAACTGTAAAAAATGCTAACACTGTACATTAGGCTCGCACATTATCCATGAAGGCAAACCTGCTAATGCTGGCGGAATTTTATCTGACTTCAGATAAATTATCCTATCTCTGCTGATTTAATGCATGATTACTGAACCCATATATTTACAGATGTAAGCTCTGCTATTCCATGCTATGCTATCACAACATGCTACAGCACAGGCCAACCATCTGTGTTGTCCAGAGAGGACACAGAGGTGTTCACCAGACTCCCTCTATTGTTCTGTGCAAGATGTCATAGATTTCAGGTTTACCTTGGCCAGATGGCATGATGTGTCACACATGTTAATCTCAAACGTATCTTCTAATCAGCTGTTGTAAAAATCCAGGATTCAGAATCTGCATTTGTTGTGTGCTGTTTTCCAGGTAGCATCTGACATAGTTTGGACCATTGCCCACCAGTAAAAGCCACACTCAGAGGGTGACTGTTCTCTGTGAGCCTTTGGCTATGAAATCTTCTGCAAGTTTCTAACATAGTGTACGTTGTGTTTCAATGTCTCAAGGTTTTAAGATTTCTTCTCGCTGTCCATAAATAGTTACATCGTTAAGTAATTATTTTGGTTGAAAAAAGACATAAGTCCATCAAGTTCAACCAAAAGATAGGTGGGGACGTGAAAAGGGGGAAGAGACCCAGATTTCTACATATGTCCTTAAGCATTAATGTTATTTCATTTAAGGAATTAATCTAAGCCCTTTTTAAAACTGTCCACTGTTCCTGCTGTGACCACGTCCAGAGGTAGTCTATTCCACAGGTTAACAGTTCTTACAGTGAAGAAGTTTTGACACTTCTGGAGACTGAACTTTTACGTCTCCAGTCAGAGGCTGCCCATTCATATATTTGCATAGGTTAATCATGCCCCCCCCTTAGACGTCTCTTCTCAAGACTAAATACATTTAACTATTTTAATATTTCCTCAGAATTAAGACCCTTCATGCCACTCTTCAGTTTAGTTGCTCTCCTTTGTACTTTACCCAGCTCCACATTCAATTGGCCTTTAATAAAAAAAATATTAAGCCGTTCTGTCACAAAGGGTTAACTGTTTTTAACTGTGACTGGTACTTTTACTTTCATTCTGTGCCGGTCATCTAATAAACCTTATCTCCAAATTACTACAGGGAGTGCAGAATTATTAGGCAAATTAGTATTTTGACCACATCATCCTCTTTATGCATGTTGTCTTACTCCAAGCTGTATAGGCTCGAAAGCCTACTACCAATTAAGCATATTAGGTGATGTGCATCTCTGTAATGAGAAGGGGTGTGGTCTAATGACATCAACACCCTATATCAGGTGTGCATAATTATTAGGCAACTTCCTTTCCTTTGGCAAAATGGGTCAAAAGAAGGACTTGACAGGCTCATAAAAGTCAAAAATAGTGAGATATCTTGCAGAGGGATGCAGCACTCTTAAAATTGCAAAGCTTCTGAAGCGTGATCATCGAACAATCAAGCGTTTCATTCAAAATAGTCAACAGGGTCACAAGAAGCGTGTGGAAAAACCAAGGCGCAAAATAACTGCCCATGAACTGAGAAAAGTCAAGCGTGCAGCTGCCAAGATGCCACTTGCCACCAGTTTGGCCATATTTCAGAGCTGCAACATCACTGGAGTGCCCAAAAGCACAAGGTGTGCAATACTCAGAGACATGGCCAAAGTAAGAAAGGCTGAAAGACAACCACCACTGAACAAGACACACAAGCTGAAACGTCAAGACTGGGCCAAGAAATATCTCAAGACTGATTTTTCTAAGGTTTTATGGACTGATGAAATGAGAGTGAGTCTTGATGGGCCAGATGGATGGGCCCGTGGCTGGATTGGTAAAGGGCAGAGAGCTCCAGTCCGACTCAGACGCCAGCAAGGTGGAGGTGGAGTACTGGTTTGGGCTGGTATCATCAAAGATGAGCTTGTGGGGCCTTTTCGGGTTGAGGATGGAGTCAAGCTCAACTCCCAGTCCTACTGTCAGTTTCTGGAAGACACCTTCTTCAAGCAGTGGTACAGGAAGAAGTCTGCATCCTTCAAGAAAAACATGATTTTCATGCAGGACAATGCTCCATCACACGCGTCCAAGTACTCCACAGCGTGGCTGGCAAGAAAGGGTATAAAAGAAGAAAATCTAATGACATGGCCTCCTTGTTCACCTGATCTGAACCCCATTGAGAACCTGTGGTCCATCATCAAATGTGAGATTTACAAGGAGGGAAAACAGTACACCTCTCTGAACAGTGTCTGGGAGGCTGTGGTTGCTGCTGCACGCAATGTTGATGGTGAACAGATCAAAACACTGACAGAATCCATGGATGGCAGGCTTTTGAGTGTCCTTGCAAAGAAAGGTGGCTATATTGGTCACTGATTTGTTTTTGTTTTGTTTTTGAATGTCAGAAATGTATATTTGTGAATGTTGAGATGTTATATTGGTTTCACTGGTAAAAATAAATAATTGAAATGGGTATATATTTGTTTTTTGTTAAGTTGCCTAATAATTATGCACAGTAATAGTCACCTGCACACACAGATATCCCCCTAAAATAGCTAAAACTAAAAACAAACTAAAAACTACTTCCAAAAATATTCAGCTTTGATATTAATGAGTTTTTGGGGTTCATTGAGAACATGGTTGTTGTTCAATAATAAAATTAATCCTCAAAAATACAACTTGCCTAATAATTCTGCACTCCCTGTATGAGGTCATAAACACTTATTTAAGCCCCATTCTTAGTGCAATAAGAGCTGAGCTACAATGAGTGTTTGTAATGTCAGAGAAGAAGCCCGTCAGCTCCCCAACTAATGTAAAAGACTGAAAATCCACAGACTGCTACTAGAGCATCTCAGCTCTGTACAGAGAAAATAGTTCCATATTTTTAATAAAGACCAATTGAAAGAAGAATGTTTAGCTAAAAATGAGTACAATGCAATAATAAATAAATAAATGCCCCAAAAGGTGTACTGTATATAGCCTTTAAGCATGACTGTAACCTGTGCACCATTCTAGCTACATTATTGGCGAGATTCATCATGTTATGGAGCAGCCATAGGTAGCAGCATTATGGTTGTGACTCCATTTGGCCAAAACACTGGGTCACAGAGCTAACCAGTTCTTGTGCAATGCTATACCACAAACCTGTAGGGTCCAAAATGTCTCCATAATAATCGAAGGTGCTTTAAATCACCTCTAATGTTATACATGAATCCACCTCTGAATGCTCTGTACTTGGGGCACATAGGTGTCTGCTCCTTAGCACATCACTTGCTCCTTGGAATACTCCAGTCTGATTAAACAAGACATGATCCTTTCGATAGCTAGCTCCGCTCTGCTTTTAACGTGACTATTCTGTTTCCCCGCTGTATTTCCAGAGCTATTATTTTTATACACTGTTTCTAACCACTGAAAGGTCAGAGTTATTCCTGACGCACCGAAAACAGCTGAGAGAAAAAAATGACATTTAAAAAATACCATAATGATAGTTAAACTTACTGTAAGTTTGTCTTGACCCATAACCAGAAGTTTAACTCTGTCAACTTCAAATTCTTTCTATTTCCACTATGCCACTGTGTGGTGGACATTATAGACCAGCAGTGGCGAACCTATGACATGGGTGCCAGAGGCAGCACTCGGAGCCCTCTCCGTGGGCACCCACACCCTTGAAAAAGTCATATGCTTAGACTTTTCCTGCCATTCATCAGAGTAGGGTGCACTATAAACAGCACAGGCAGTGCACTGGATGTAGGCAGGCTGTTATAGCTAAATGATAAAGTACATGGAAGATATACTATACTGGACTGTAGTATTCAGGTGAAATTGGCGTGTTGGCACTTCGCAATAAATTTGTGGGTTTTGGGTTACAGTTTGGGCACTCATCACTGATAGACTATACACACTTGTTCTTCTCTATGTTTATAATTGAGACGGACAAATCTAGGGGTAGATTCAGATGCAGCAGAATATTTCTTCAACTTTCCCATTCATCTAAAATGTATGTACTTGCTAATGGAATTGATTTTCGGAAATTTCGGCAACAAATCTGCAGCAGGTTAAATCACTCATAAGGCTCAGTGAGTGGTTATTAAAGTTCCCTGCAGCCCTGTATTCGAATGCAAGAAGAACAACATCTGCACAGAGTTTGTATGTTCTACTTGCTTTTGCATAGATATCCTCTAGATACTATGACTTTCTAACACATTCCAAAAAAACAAACAAAAAAAAAACATACTAGTACTGTTTACTGGCTTCTAATTAAATTGACCCTAGTGTATAGTGCTACAGAATATGTTAGTGGTATATAAGAAACAGCAAATAAATATATGTCTTTCAGGACAAATGGATGCATTACCTTTTGTGACCAGGTTTAGACACAAAAATCTTTTAAAGCTATTTACACCTTTGGAGGCATTTTTTTTTATCATTGCATTGTACTTATTTTGAGCTAAAATAATTTTGTAAATTGGTCTTTATTGAAAATATGGAGTCCTTTTTTCTGTACAGAGCTGAGATGTTTTAGTACTAGCCTCTGGATTTTCTGTCTTTTCCATCATCTGGGCAAAATCCACACGTTACATAGTTTTTTACACAATTGTAAAATACATTCCGAATATTTGCAACAAAGTGAGGTTGGTTTTATCAAATTCCAAATGCGAAAAAAAAATCTGCAGTGACATCTAACATATAGACTTCCTGATGGAAGTGGGTGCTGATTTTCAGACTAGTTCAAAAGCATAATTCCGGTATAAATAAATACCATGCAGTTATTTTAGTACAATGTATGTGTCATTTTCTATCAGTTCTTCCTAGTAGCAAAATGTAAGGAAATATAATAGTCATCAACCTGAACCACAGAAAGCAAACTCAGAAACTGCTACCAGTCTTCCTTAACCACGCCAGGTGGTAGGAAACTAAGGCAAACCATAGTTTCAAGGGTATAGCTATAGGGGCGGCAGGGGAAGCAATTGCTTTGGGGCCTGAACTCAGATGGGGCCCGTCCCAGGAGGAGGACTGAAATATTTTATTGTCAGGGTACTCTCAACAGTATCTGTAACTGTAGCAAATGGACAGGGTGGCTGCCTGGGCAGGTCTGAAAGAGCTATCTTGACTTGTAACAGGAGTGGGGGTTATATGGTAGGAGGGGGTTGTGAAGAAGTCATTTCTAGTTGCACCACTGCCTAGGTTCTAATCTTCACCAGAGCCCACCACAAGGCAGGATGGATTTGGTTGCTAGGGACCCAAGTTACATCTGTCGAGTAAGCGAGAAGAAAACTGGTGCAAACTTGCCAGCAGAACACCTATCAGAATGATAGGGCTGCGAAGAGTTGTAGAAAAGCAGGGACAGGACCAGGAGAGATTCATTGTGCCAAAACAGTGGACAAGGGATTAATCCAGAATCAAACCACAGTTCAGAAGAAGAAGGTTATCCAGAAAACAAGCCAAAGTTGGTACACAGAAGGTTAACAAACAGGTCTTGAGTTCAGGTACAAATCACAGAAGAACAAATCGAGCCAGGACACTTTGTGCAATCACAGGCAACTCCCAGAGGATAGGTCATCAGTATCAAAATCCCCAAAAAACCTTTTCAGGGCATTACTGATGTTTGTTTTTTCTTTCATAGCCCCCTGTCCTGTAACCTCTGACTAATAATATCACACTGTGCATCCAATAAAGTACCATTGGAGCATGTCCTTTTAGCTTGGACAAACTCCCTATATGGAATAGTTTCAATGGTGTGAACTGGATGTCAGCTAGTCGCATTAAGGATAGTGTTACATGGAGATGTGTTACGATAAATAGTCAATTGAATTTCTTTCCCCAAAGGATCCCACAACTCCAGATCTAAAAAAGAAATCTGATCTGAAGGCGCAGAAGCCATAAATCTCTGTATACACAGTCACAGAGGGAAGGCTGTCAATCACTGATAGGACCTCCTCCTGGACTTCAAAGCCAAGAATGAGCAGAAATTTAATTGTATACAGTACAAGATTTACAGAACCTTTTCCCAAAAAACTATATATTAATCTGCTCAGCTCCTCCTGCTCTATAACAGGCTGCCTGCAGCTTATACACCATGTTCAAAATGACAGGTTCCCTTTAAATCAGTGGCTATTCATTCTTAACAGTGGATGCTGGGTTGCTTGCTCTATCAAGCATATACATTGAAGCTGACAAAACCAGATAACTGCTTTAAAAAGAGGAATTCAAGTTCTAAAGGTAGCCATAAACATGCTGGCTAAACCAACTACACCCACCATCTGATGTGTGGGTTTCCCGATTCATCTTCAAGACAGTTGGGGTTTAGAATGGTCTTATAATTTCAACATGCCTGATGTGTTGGCCAGATTTAGTTAGTGGACACATCTACCCCTCCTCAGATCAGGATGGATGGAGCAGAGGATTTTTTTTACAGCATGCACATTTTTGAGTTAGTATCCATGTGGCCAATGAGTTCAAGTCGTTCAGCTTGTTTCGATACCTTCACAACTCAGGACTGGGGGGTAATTTGGTAGGTGCAGATGCATCCAATAACTTCTCTTTTTTATGGTATCTGGCTACAGTCAGGCCCCTTTCAATAGTAAACTGTGATGCCCTAAGGTTGTTTGCCTTATTAAAAGTTTACGGCAGTACAAGCACGCTTCACGATATGAAATTTAGGTTAGATAACATGAGAACAGCCTAGCTTGGAATTAAACAAGAGCAATAAAGATATTTCCAACTAAAGGATTGGAGGACATTGAGATTTGTGTTTTAATTATAAAGAGCTTGTTAGCAGGTCAAAGGTCCGAGGGAAAGTTCTTTAGTATATTGCAAGAACACAGATTATACCACCAACTTCTAGCTTCATTGAAATCAATTCATTGCTGCTAATACAGCACAGATAAAGAAGAGGATATAGCAAAGAGCAGTACACATATAATAAAAGAAATTACTTAATACAAGACTGGACACAGCCTAATACAGTCTGAGCAAATCTGGGAAAAGAGCAACAATCAGAAGCCTTTTAGTAGTGTTTCTATGGAAAATAGGAACCGACAAAAGATAGATTACATTTCTCCATTTACACCTATTGGTGCTTTGTACACCATACAACTGCTGTGATGTACATGGTTCATCAGCTCCACCAAGTGTAGTGTCCTACTAGGACACTACTAGTGAGCAAAAACTAAATATTTTGTACTGTTTGACATGTCTTAATTAGGGATGAGCGAACTCGAACTGTATAGTTCGGGTTCGTACCGAATTTTGGGGTGTCCGTGACACGGACCCGAACCCGGACATTTTCGTAAAAGTCCGGGTTCGGGTTCGGTGTTCGTCGCTTTCTTCGCGCTTTTGTGACGCTTTCTTGGCGCTTTTTGAAAGGCTGCAAAGCAGCCAATCAACAAGCGTCATACTACTTGCCCCAAGAGGCCATCACAGCCATGCCTACTATTGGCATGGCTGTGATTGGCCAGAGCACCATGTGACCCAGCCTCTATTTAAGCTGGAGTCACATAGCGCCGCCCGTCACTCTGCTCTGATTAGCGTAGGGAGAGGTTGCGGCTGCGACAGTAGGGCGAGATTAGGCAGATTAACTCCTCCAAAGGACTTGATTAACTGATCGATCTGCAGCTGTGGATCATTGAGCTGCTGATCCTCAATTGCTCACTGTTTTTAGGCTGCCCAGACCGTTTGTCAGTCACATTTTTCTGGGGTGATCGGCGGCCATTTTGTGTCTTGTGGTGCGCCAGCACAAGCTGCGACCAAGTGCATTTAACCCTCAATGGTGTGGTTGTTTTTTGGCTAAAGCCTACATCAGGGTGAAGCTGTCACACCAAGTGCATTTAACCAGCAATAGTCTGTTCATTTTTTGGCCATATACAAAATCAGGGGCAAGCTGCGCCTGTCACCAAGTGCATTTAACCCTCAATGGTGTGGTTGTTTTTTGGCTAAAGCCTACATCAGGGTGAAGCTGTCACACCAAGTGCATTTAACCAGCAATAGTCTGTTCATTTTTTGGCCATATACTAAATCAGGGGCAAGCTGCGCCTGTCACCAAGTGCATTTAACCCTCAATGGTGTGGTTGTTTTTTGGCTAAAGCCTACATCAGGGTGAAGCTGTCACACCAAGTGCATTTAACCAGCAATAGTCTGTTTATTTTTTGGCCATATCCCAGTCTAATTCTGTCACTAAATCCATACCGGTCACCCAGCGCCTAAATACTAGGCCTCAAATTTATATCCCGCTAAATCTGTCCTTAGTGCTGTAGCTGGGCGAGTTATTTAGTGTCCGTTCAAGCACATTTCTTGTTCTGGGTTGAAATACAATTCCCAATTTAGCAATTTCATAATTTAGTGGTTTCTGCTATATCAGAGCTATTTGAAATCTATCCCTAAAAGGGTATATAATATTCAAGGTGCACATTGGGTCATTCAGAATAACTTCACACACACCCGCTACTGTGTATTTCCAAGTCTAATTCTGTCACTAAACCCATACCTGTCACCCAGCGCCTAAATACTAGGCCTCAAATTTATATCCTGCTAAATCTCTCGTTACCGCTGTCCTGTTGTGGCTGGGAAAGTTATTTAGTGTCCGTCAAAGCACATTTTTTGTTCTGGGTTGAAATACAATTCCCAATTTAGCAATTTCATAATTTAGTGGTTTCTGCTATATCAGAGCTATTTGAAATCTATCCCTAAAAGGGTATATAATATTCAAGGTGCACATTGGGTCATTCAGAATAACTTCACACACACACGCTTCTGTGCATTTCCAAGTCTAATTCTGTCACTAAATCCATACCGGTCACCCAGCGCCTAAATACTAGGCCTCAAATTTATATCCCGCTGAATTTGAATACAATACATTGGGCCAAATAATATATTTGTTGTTGTGGTGAACCATAACAATGAGAAAAACATCTAGTAAGGGACGCGGACGTGGACATGGTCGTGGACATGGTCGGACATGGTGGGTGACGTGAAGCCTCATTCTCTGCTATGACATGCAGACTGATTCTCTGCTGTCATGAAGCCAGATTGTCTGTTACGGGACCTCTCTGCTCTGCCTGTGTGCTAGGCCTAAATATATGCCAATGGACTGTTGCAGTGGTGGGTGACGTGAAGCCTCATTCTCTGCTATGACATGCAGACTGATTCTCTGCTGACATGAAGCCAGATCGTCTGTTACGGGACCTCTCTGCTCTGCCTGTGTGCTAGGCCTAAATATATGCCAATGGACTGTTGCAGTGGTGGGTGACGTGAAGCCTCATTCTCTGCTATGACATGCAGACTGATTCTCTGCTGACATGAAGCCAGATCGTCTGTTACGGGACCTCTCTGCTCTGCCTGTGTGCTAGGCCTAAATATATGCCAATGGACTGTTGCAGTGGTGGGTGACGTGAAGCCTCATTCTCTGCTATGACATGCAGACTGATTCTCTGCTGTCATGAAGCCAGATTGTCTGTTACGGGACCTCTCTGCTCTGCCTGTGTGCTAGGCCTAAATATATGCCAATGGACTGTTGCAGTGGTGGGTGACGTGAAGCCTCATTCTCTGCTATGACATGCAGACTGATTCTCTGCTGACATGAAGCCAGATTGTCTGTTACGGGACCTCTCTCCTCTGCCTGTGTGCTAGGCCTAAATATATGCCAATGGACTGTTGCAGTGGTGGCTGACGTGAAGCCTCATTCTCTGCTATGACATGCAGACTAATTCTCTGCTGACATGAAGCCAGATTGTCTGTTACGGGACCTCTCTCCTCTGCCTGGGTGCTGGGCCTAAATTTATGACAATGGACTGTTGCAGTGGTGGCTGACGTGAAGCCTGATTCTCTGCTATGACATGCAGACTGATTCTCTGCTGACATGAAGCCAGATCCTCTGTTACGGGACCTCTCTCCTCTGCCTGGGTGCTGGGCCTAAATTTATGACAATGGACTGTTGCAGTGGTGGCTGACGTGAAGCCTGATTCTCTGCTATGACATGCAGACTGATTCTCTGCTGACATGAAGCCAGATCCTCTGTTACGGGACCTCTCTCCTCTGCCTGGGTGCTGGGCCTAAATTTATGACAATGGACTGTTGCAGTGGTGGCTGACGTGAAGCCTGATTCTCTGCTATGACATGCAGACTGATTCTCTGCTGACATGAAGCCAGATCCTCTGTTACGGGACCTCTCTCCTCTGCCTGGGTGCTGGGCCTAAATTTATGAAAATGGACTCTTACAGTGGTGGGTGACGTGAAGCCTGATTCTCTGCTATGACATGAAGACTGATTCTCTGCTGACATGAAGCCAGATTGTCTGTTACGGGACCTCTCTCCTCTGCCTGGGTGCCGGGGCCTAAATATCTGAGAATGGACTGTTCCAGTGGTGGGTGACGGGAAGCCAGATTCTCTGCTATGGAACCTCTCTCCAATTGATTTTGGTTAATTTTTATTTATTTAATTTTTATTTTAATTAATTTCCCTATCCACATTTGTTTGCAGGGGATTTACCTACATGTTGCTGCCTTTTGCAGCCCTCTAGCCCTTTCCTGGGCTGTTTTACAGCCGTTTTAGTGCCGAAAAGTTCGGGTCCCCATTGACTTCAATGGGGTTCGGGTTCGGGACGAAGTTCGAATCGGGTTCGGATCCCGAACCCGAACATTTCCGGGATGTTCGGCCGAACTTCTCGAACCCGAACATCCAGGTGTTCGCTCAACTCTAGTCTTAATATATTTCTATCTTTGCAGAAATATTTGTTTAGGAGCATCTGCTGTAAGACTTAAAGGGGTTGTCTGCAACATTGCCAGGGATCTTATCACATCACATAAGGTGACTTACTAATGTACATGTTGCTTCAGTAGGGTGCTGATTCTCCATTTGGGAACATAGTCACATGTCCCCAGAAGTCCCACTGTTCTTTCTGTTTTGATGACAGGTCCACAGGACCAAAAATGGACTTCTCCTCATATTATATCAGTGCGTCATGAAAGCACATGACCGCTAGGGGGCTTGCACTGTGACCATGTGCAGTACTCCGGGCCTGGGGGTACTGCAATTCTAAATAGTCATGTATTTTATATGATTATGTATTTTTGTATGTTTGGCCATAACTACCAGTTAAGGATGTAGATGGCAATGATTGGTAAGGAACAGGGCCAACCACCCTAGGAGCTGGTTGGTCCTGATTCCTGCCAGGAGGATGAGTTCAAGAGTAACTGGAGAGAGGAGAGGAAGCACACTGTAGAGCTACAGCTCCTAAGAAGTATTCTACAGATAGAACAACAGCTAAAACCTATCCTAAAGTAAATCCTTGAAAAGTCAGGCAGAAGAGTGACCAGCTATCCCCTACATCAAAGACACTGTTGTGAGGTGAGGGACTACAACTAAGACACCCATCACCAAGAATTCTACTAGGCCAGGACGATAAACATGCTAAATTGAGGCAATCCAACCTGCCTCCATATTCCTTACTGGTGCCAGTAAATTGCACTTGGAATCAGCTGCTATTGAATGTACATGAAGTTATACACTGCACTTAGTAAAAGAGACTTTTATACTTTTACTTCTGACCTCATTCTTAAAAGCAACTTTTCCACTCCACCTACTGTATCCCCAGGGAGTGAGTCTAATAAAGCATACAGTGACAGCACTTCACCAGGGCCACTACTATTCCTGTCCTCTGCATCGGCTCCTCCGGGGCTTGCTGCACACGCATAGTTAGTAAATGATGTACCCCTTTTTCCACAGTGCTGTCTCCAAATTGCATTCCTGGTGCATGCACATTGATATCAGCAGAGGTGTGGACCGGAATACAGGAAGCAAAGGGAAAGATGGGGATGACGACACTCTAAAATTGAAAGTTCACTACCTGGAAGTTTGCAATCGGCACTAGATTTACATTGAGATCCAGTAAGTGATGCAAGGTTATATTTTTTTGTGCATGCAGTATTACATATAAAAATGTATATGTATGTGCTTACAAATAGTTGTGAACTTTTTTTGTGGTCCCAGAATAACCTTTCTAATTTATTAAAATATGCATACAGGAAGCTGGGTGGCTCAGTGGTTACAAATGTTACCCTGCAAAACTGGTGTCCTGGGTTTGAATCCAGTGTAGGCCAACATTTCCATGGAGCACATGTTTTGCCAGTGTTTGCATGGGAAAATGAGATTATGAGAACTGGTGTAAATGGTAAGATGAGTAATGATAATTAAAAATATCAAGAATTTTAAAGCATCAGAATGAATTTCTTTTTGTGGGCCCAAATGATGCCAGTGTACCAACTTAGTTCCTGTTGTCAAAAATGTTGAGAAGAGAGATAGAATAGCATAAAAAGCATATGTGTATTATAGTAATAAACTGCAAATACTGTACTATAACAAAGGAGAATGCAAAGATTAATTGGCTTTCTTATGGAACTGACCTGAGAGATATGTATGTACACTTTTACAATCTCTACAGTCCACTTCTTGGGGTTGTCCAGTAAGGTCAGGCCATTATTGTTCACGTAACTAAAACACTGTCTTTTAATGAGGATTAATATACCAAGACAAGGCGAATATGCTGCCAAAAGTTATGATATATTGAATTACAGTTTCTTCTTGGATGACGGGTACACTGCATGACTATACCGCAACCTGTCAACGGCAGATTAATAATGGAGATCCACTACACAAGTGTGCAACCTATCCATTGATGCTATGTGCTATATTGTCAAAATGAAGGTTAAATACCAAGGCTTTGTTTAGTTTGGGATTACGGAGGGTGCTGAAATGTGAAGCAGAAGGAAACCACTGCATTGCTCTTACTGACCATTGTATTTCATTCTTTCAAGCTTTTAAGTAGATGCCAAATGTAAGAGATCAAGAGTGTAGAGGGCAGAAACTGCGACCAATTCTAGCAACAGGAATGTGGAGCTTTATTCACAGTGGGTTATCATATAACTGGATTGCTTTTCCACGAGCAACCATTAGAGAAAAGTCAAATCTTTTGGGTCATTTGATAAGTCCAGAATTAGCCTCTATAAACATACATGGAAAGCCACCACAAACCATCAGAAAGTTATCACTGTTCTCCATTTAAACTCCTTCGACCCCCTCAGGGCCCACCTCTGCTACTTCATCATTGTTCCAGCTCTTATTTTGTGAGATGAAGTAGGCTAATACAATATTCACTTTAGGCATTTAGCCAAAACACAACTATAGAATAAATATTATTTATTTTATTACTTTCTCCTGAAGAACAGAAAAAATAGTGCCACACAGAGCTCAGATACAAATGGCATATAGGGCACGGGTTTATGTGCCACATAGTACCGACACTGCAGTGCTATAGAGTACACAAATAGCTCTAGGCACTTACATGGCTACTCACAAACTTATACTAGCACACATACATCCAGGACCCAATACTGTATGCATCTATAATAACCTATATACTCTGGTGCACATTCACTCATCCATATACTGATTTACATAAGTAAGCATCCACCAGTTTACTTACAGGTGAATGCAGTGACCTCCTCACAGCTTACAAACCATAGGGTGTATATTGGTGGTGCTTGGCATTGTCGCCCAGGCCCAGTCACTTGAAGGGGACTAAGCTGCTCAGAGGCATAACACCCTTTGGGAGAGTGGGATGAGCTATGTTCATTAGGGGAGCAGGCTAGGTAAGTTCTACTGTTTGTTTTTTTATTTACACCAAAGGGGCATAACTACTGTGTGGATACATTAAGGAGGAGCACTACTGTGTGGGGGGACTAAGGGGACATTACTGCGTGGGGCACTTAGGGGGTGTAACTGCCCTGTGGGGCATTAAAGGACCAATTACTACTGCGTAGGGGCACTTAGGGGGTGTAACTACCCTGTGGGGCATCTAAGGGGGCATAACTACTGTGAGAGGGCATAAAGGGGCTAGAAGTACTGAGTGGGGGCTCTAAGGAGCCATAACTACTGAGTGGTGGCACTAAGGAGCATAACTTCTGTGTTGGGGTACATAGGGGGACATAGTGTAACTACTTCCAGGGGGCGCTAAAGGGAAGCACTACTGTGTGGACGTATTATGGAGGAGCACTACTCTGAGGGGGCACAACTACTGTGAGTGGGCACTAGGGGGCTATATCTACCAAGTGGGAGCTCTAAATTGTGATAGCTACTTGTGGAGGAGTTAAGAAGCCATAACTACTGAGTGGGGGCACTAAGAAACATACAGTATAACAAAATAATAGCAAAGACAGGTGCACTCTGCGGTCTTACTAAACCCTCAAACTGATTTTAAAATTGAGAGATTAACATGTCTGAGCCCGAGCACCGCGCCAAGGTTTCTCAAGTAGCTCGGGTCAGTTTGAGGGTTTAGTAAGACCGCAGAGTGCACTTGTCTTTGCTATCATTTTGTTATATTGTTATATTGATTATCACATCCACAAAATTGCTATCTTGTGTAGGATGTCTATTGTGGTACTTGTGGTTCGCTGCGGGCATCCTCCACTGTATGCATTTTTGCTGGGGATCGTCATTAGCAACGGCCCACAAGTGCAGGATTTGCTCCCCTGTATATATATGCACGACTGCATGTGGGTTTCAGCACTTCCTGCCTGTGTAACACCATGCCATTTTTTTTATTTGTTTGTATATACAAGGAACATACAGTAACTACTGTGTTGGGGTACTAAGAGTGCATAACTACTGTGTAGGAGCACAATGGGCGCATTATACAGTTTGGTTCAGCTCCTGGTCACTTCCTCTGCCATGCGTCCGTTATATGCTGTAAATGTGCCAGCCCTTTCCACATTGCAGACAGTGCATTAGTATAGTAGCAGAGACAAAATGAATAAGCATTTAGGAGCGTAAATGTGACAGGCACGGCCTTGAACGCTCTGTTATGGCCTACTCATTATAAACCACACTGTCACTGAGAAGCCATCAGTCTGATCAAGCTACTCACATATACAACACAGACACAAATATAATCTAACAATTGGTCGTGTTAAGAAAATGGACTCTTTATGATTATTTTAAATTGCAGTCACATAGTGGTTGATTTTATTTATGATCAAGATGACAGAGACAGGAGGCATGTTGGATAATCAAATCAAAGCCTGGAGGCTCGGAGCCGTAACACGGCTCAATATGTACGGAGAAAGCATCTGAAGAATATGTCCTATGTACACAGAAACATGCTGTATTTTTACCCACAACCATAAGAAAAACAGGATTATACTTTATTTGCATAAACATGGGCATATGGGAAGGACATGCAAATAGTTTTTCAGCTGAAAAGATTCTGCTAATTTGCATGTCTTTCCCATATGCCCATGTTTATGCAAATTAGTTTACATGACCAAACAGTATAGAAATGTTATTGAATATAAACGTTAGGACAATTAGAAAACCATTGTAAGATATGCTGTCTACCTATCTTATGGGTAGATTATTGGCTTTCACTTACCTGACTTTTGGCATACAGCCTTTGTGTGATTATATGTTATAGGTAATGATATAGCACCTAGAAAAATAAAATATTAATGGTAGTAATAATAATACTTATAATAAGTTTACTAATGAAAGGTAAGGAAGATAGATAGGTTTCGAAGGAAAAGGTTTCGAAATCGTGCGCAACCCTAATGGCTATGGCGGTGTTTGGCTGAACACCACGATGTGCCAAGCATGGTAATACTCGAGTCAAAATGGTGTTCAGCCGAGCATGCTCGCTCAACACTACAAACTGTGCTTTGCTGAAACCACTGCAGTTTTCTGGATTTCAGTTATCTCACCGGCTGAGGTCTCTGGGTGGGATATACACGCCTCCCAGCAGCTATACTGTACCATTCACTACACTATCTATCTATCTGCTCTATGGTTGAGCCGAAACGTTGCATCCACATAGGTGAATAAACTTCTGTGTCTTTTTACATTATTGGAGAGTGCTGCCTCTGCATTTTTTTTATCTATCTATCTACTATCTATCTATCCGTCTATAATTTATCTATCATGCCTAAAGCTCATTAACATTGCTGTATTATCGATACTTTTCATAAGGGCAGATCTACTGTATATAGCAGAAAATGAACACAAAGGCACACATAGGGCTTTACCTGGGTAAAAAGGTAGGTACAGAACAGTGGTGCTAACCTGTTGGCATTGTGCTGGGCGCAGAACATCCTAAAGTCCTTCAATGGGGGTTGTGCAGTGGATTAATATTGATGACCCATCTTTAGAACAGGTCATCAATATCAGACTGTCGGGGGTAAGATCCACTGAACGACCCCCTTAAGAAGTACACTTGCAGTACGCAAAAAATGCAGACTATAACAGGTGCAAGATGAACTTCTGTGGTCTCTTCTACCAATGAATAAGGCAATGGCAATGCAGATTTTTTGGGTAATGTAGAATGCAAAGCATTTCTGTACTTCCCCAGCGACAGTTTTTTTTCATTGATTCATATAGAATCAGTATTAGGCATCCTTTATTCATTTTTTTTGCGACTTTTTTTAAAATTGTATTTTGATACATTACACGTCTTATAGTAGGCGTAAAGAACATTATATAACATATTATACATAGCATGTGCTTCACATAATAATGAGCTAGCATATCACATTATACGGTAAGTAGAGATGAGGGAATTTCTCAAAAATCCAATTTGGCCGGTCCGCCGAATTTTCTGGAAAAATTTGCTTCAATCTGAATTAATTCGCGACAAAGCACATTTAAAAACTTCTATTTCTAGGCTGCATAGACCCTTTATATGGGTGTAGAAGGGTGTGCCTTGCAGTAACACGCATAGGGAGTGCTGCTGTGGTAATGAAATAATACTGTGAGTCTGTATGACATGCAGATGATAAATGTCCCTATTAGAATCATGCTGCCTAGTGAAATATGACAATAAACGCTTTCAGCACAAATAAAACCAAATGTAAACTGCGTCTATTTTTCTCGTATTGGAGTGAAATATGGCACTAAACGTTTTTAGCGCAAATAACTAAAAAAGTGACCTGCCTATATATTTCTCAGATTGTACTGAAATAGGCCACTGAATGATATCAGCGCAGTCAACAGCAAAAGTGACCTGCTTACGGTATATATTTGTCTTTTTCCACAGATAAAAGCCACTAAAGGCTTTTCAACATAGCACTTGTACCCCAATAACTAATTGCTGGAATGACAGAGCTGTATTATGAGACTATCTGGATCCCCAAGTAATGTTTCCCTGCACTTGTAAATCGCTTTTTTTCACAATGAGGATTTTCCTATGACTCTCCCTAGCATCTGTACACGTCTCTCCCTGCCTGTGAAATGATTCCTCTCACTATGCTTTCCATGCACTAGTAAAATCGCTTCTTTCCTTTTTATTTTTTTTTTTTTTTTTTTTTATCAATTCATTTTTCTTTCACTCTCCCTACTGCCTGCACGTCTGTATCTGAACAAAGTACGAATAGTAGTGAATGGCAGACTCTAAGATGGCGGCCGTATTTATAGGGCTGTGACATCACCAGGCTGGCTGTCTGCTGTCTGGCTGCATGCATGGCATTATTGGTCATCCCGCCTTCCCAGAGTTTCTTGCCTTATGTCCTCACACGTGTAGCCGCCATTTTAGCCACCATTGTAGCCGGCTAGCCGCCATGTTAGGAAAAATTGGGATTCGTTACCACGAAGTGCGAGGAAATTCAAATTCGTTTTTTTCCCCTGAAATTCTGAACAAATTAGACTTCCTCAGCTTTGATTCGCTCATCTCTAATTATAAGCACGCTCCTGGCATTTTGTACAATTAATTGCCACATAACAGGCCAATATGTCCATCTTAATAGGTCAATTGTAACCTATAACAGCTGACCAGTATATTGTTAAAACCCACTTGACTAAGCCCAGGCCATTCAGTTGGTCTTTACCCAAAGATGGAGCAAAAATCAGAAGAAGAGTCACCCATTTGCCCTCTGCAGGATTTCCACAAGTCTGCTTGTATCAGGATCATGCAGAAAAGGGTGCAGACGGAAATATAGTGGAGGCAACTAAATGTCTTATTTAATCTTAGCCTTCATTTCTAGGTTTATTTATTTATTTTACGCACTTATATAGCGCTACTATATTCCACAGCACTTTACAGACATTAGCATCACACTGTCCCCAATGGAGCTCACAATCTAAGGTTCCTATCAGTATGTCTTTGGAGTGTGGGAGGAAACCGGAGAACCCATAGGAAACCCATGCAAACACGTGGAGAACATTGCTTGGGATGCTGTATGTATGAGCCCTCACAATCATTTTTACCTATAATGGGATTTAGCTACTCATTTGTTTGTAAGGTTTCAAGCTCATATTTTTGAAAGGGCCTAATGAAGAAGTGAGAACCCCAGATATGGACACTAAAACAAATCAGGTATTTACATTGCCCTTTGAGCACACCACATTTCAGTTCTCCTGTAGGACTACATTTCAGTTCTCCTGTAGGACCACATTTCAGTTCTCCTGTACGACCACATTTCAGTTCTCCTGTACGACCACATTTCAGTTCTCCTGTAGGACCACATTTCAGTTCTCCTGTAGGACCACATTTCAGTTCTCCTGTAGGACCACATTTCAGTTCTCCTGTAGGGGCTTATATTTTGTACTACACTGAAGTAGGTACTGCTCCAGCTGAACAGCTTATGCTTATTATATCGCTTTTTTTTTTTTTTCCTTCTTAAAGTGTGTTAACTCCAAAGAGATTTGAAAGCAATTAACATTCACCAGTTAGAGAGCAATCAGTGCAGGGATACAGAATGACACTGGACAGAATCCAAACACATATATTAAGATAATTGAGAGCCACTGACATAGGTTATTTGAAGTTAATGTAGGAATAGGAGCAAAGAAGTGTTTTTCCAATAGTGTCGCTTTCAGAGGCATCTCCATTGCATTAACATGATTATGTCTGCTCTCACTAAAATCCATGATATCACCCAAAGAATGTAAGCACACTTGTACTGTATATTGTACATACATATTGTATATACTTTCCTGAGTCTGATATAATCCACTAAATGGCTGTGAAGAATTGGGAGCAATCCATCGCTGAAGCCCTAGTCATAGGAAAACTAGGAGCAGCAGATATAATAGAGCTTTAGAAATTGAATAATGTACAACCCCAATTCTTAAAAAGTTGGGACGCTCTTTAAAAAGTAAATAAATGTAAATCAAAACAGAATGCAATGGTTTGCAAATCTCATAGACCTATATTTTATTCACTCTTTTTCTGCAAAGCTATGCTGTTGTGATGGATGCAGTATCTGGTTAAGCATTGTCTTGCTGCAAAGCCTTCCCTGAAAGAGACATGGTATAGGTATAAGCAAATGTTGCTCTAAAATCGTGATATACTGTTCAGCCCTGATAATACCTTTCCACATGCGTAAGCTGTCCATGCCATAGGCACTAATTCAACCTTATACCATCAAAGATGCAGACTTTTGAACTGTGGGATGATAACAAGCTGGATGGTCCCTCTCCTCTTGAATCTGTAGGACACGGCATTTGTGGTTTCCAAACAGAATTTAAAATTTTGATTTGTCTGAGCACAGAACTGTTTTCCTTTTTGCTTCAGTCCATTTTAAATGAGCTTTGGTCCAGAGAGGAGAACAGTGTTTCCGGATCATGTTGACATATGGCTTCTTCTTTGCATGATACAGCTTTAACTTGCTTTTGTAGATTGTAGGATAAACTATCTTCACAGACTATGATCTCTAGTAGGGTTCCGGAGCCCATGCAGTGATTTCCAGTTCAGAACCATGCTTGTTTTCAATGCAGTGCCTCCTGAGGGCCCGTAGATCACAAATATTCAATATTGACCCTTAGCCTTGGCTCTTGTGCACATGGATTTCTCTAGAGTCTCTAAATCTTATAATGACATTATGTACTGTAGATGGTGGGATATTGAAAATCTTCACAATTTTTATGTTGAGGAACATTTTTCTGAAATTGTTCAATCATTTTTTCATGTAATTTTTGGCAGATTGGTGAACCTCTATGTTTTGTTATTATTGTGTTTTTTAGGTCCAGAATTTTTGATTTCTTAACCACTTAAGGACCACAGGTTTATACCCCCCTAGTGACCAGGCCCTTTTTTACAAATCGGCACTCCACAACTTTAGCGGTTTATTGCTCGGTCATGCAACTTACCACCCAAATTAATTTTACCTCCTTTTCTTCTCACTAATAGAGCTTTCATTTGGTGGTATTTCATTGCTGTTGACATTTTTACTTTTTTTGTTATTAATCGAAATTTAACGATTTTTTGCAAAAAAATGACATTTTTCACTTTCAGTTGTAAAATTTTGCAAAAAAAACGACATCCATATATAAATTTTTCGCTAAATTTATTGTTCTACATGTCTTTGATTAAAAAAAAATGTTTGGGTAAAAAAAAAATGGTTTGGGTAAAAGTTATAGCGTTTACAAACTATGGTACAAAAATGTGAATTTCCGCTTTTTGAAGCAGCTCTGACTTTCTGAGCACCTGTCATGTTTCCTGAGGTTCTACAATGCCCAGACAGTAGAAACCCCCCACAAATGACCCCATTTCGGAAAGTAGACACCCTAAGGTATTCGCTGATGGGCATAGTGAGTTCATAGAACTTTTTATTTTTTGTCACAAGTTAGCGGAAAATGATGATTTATTTTATTTTTATTTTTTTCTTACAAAGTCTCATATTCCACTAACTTGTGACAAAAAATAAAAACTTCCATGAACTCACTATGCCCATCACGAAATACCTTGGGGTGTCTTCTTTCCAAAATGGGGTCACTTGTGGGGAAGTTATACTGCCCTGGCAATTTAGGGGCCCAAATGTGTGAGAAGTACTTTGCAATCAAAATGTGTAAAAAATGGCCTGTGAAATCCGAAAGGTGCACTTTGGAATGTGTGCCCCTTTGCCCACCTAGGCGGCAAAAAAGTGACACACATCTGGTATCGCCGTACTCAGGAGAAGTTGGGGAATGTGTTTTAGGGTGTCATTTTACATATACCCATGCTGGGTGAGAGAAATATCTTGGCAAAAGACAACTTTTCCCATTTTTTTATACAAAGTTGGCATTTGACCAAGATATTTATCTCACCCAGCATGGGTATATGTAAAATGACACCCCAAAACACATTCCCCAACTTCTCCTGAGTACGGCGATAACAGATGTGTCACACTTTTTTGCAGCCTAGGTGGGCAAAGGGGCACATATTCCAAAATGCACCTTTAGGATTTCACCGGCCATTTTTTACAGATTTTGATTTCAAACTACTTCGCACACATTAGGGCCCCTAAATTGCCAGGGCAGTATAACTACCCCACAAGTGACCCCATTTTGGAAAGAAGACACCCCAAGGTATTCCGTGAGGGGCATGGCGAGTTTCTGGAATTTTTAATTTTTTGTCACAAGTTAGTGGAATATGAGACTTTGTAAGAAAAAAAAAGAAAAAAAAAAAAATCATCATTTTCCGCTAACTTGTGACAAAAAATAAAAAATTATAGGAACTCGCCATGCCCCTCACGGAATACCTTGGGGTGTCTTCTTTCCAAAATGGGGTCACTTGTGGGGTAGTTATACTGCCCTGGCATTCTAGGGGCCATAATGTGTGGTAAGTAGTTTGAAATCAAAATGTGTAAAAAATGACCTGTGAAATCCGAAAGGTGCTCTTTGGAATGTGTGCCCCTTTGCCCACCTAGGCGGCAAAAAAGTGTCACACATCTGGTATCGCCGTACTCAGGAGAAGTTGGGGAATGTGTTTTGGGGTGTCATTTTACATATAACCATGCTGGGTGAGAGAAATATCTCTGCAAAAGACAACTTTTCCCATTTTTTTATACAAAGTTGGCATTTGACCAAGATATTTCTCTCACCCAGCATGGGTATATGTAAAATGACACCCCAAAACACATTCCCCAACTTCTCCTGAGTACGGCGATACCAGATGTGTGACACTTTTTTGCAGCCTAGATGCGCAAAGGGGCCCAAATTCCTTTTAGGGGGGCATTTTTAGACATTTGGATCCCAGACTTCTTCTCACGGTTTCAGGCCCCTAAAAGCCAGGGCAGTATAAATACCCCACATGTGACCCCATTTTGGAAAGAAGACACCCCAAGGTATTCAATGAGGGGCATGGCGAGTTCATCCAAAAAAAATTTTTGGGCACAAGTTAGCGGAATTATTATTTTTTTTTCTCACAAAGTCTCCCTTTCCGCTAACTTGGGACAAAAATGTCAATCTTTCATGGACTCAATATGCCCCTCACGGAATACCTTGGGGTGTCTTCTTTCCGAAATGGGGTCACATGTGGGGTATTTATACTGCCCTGGCTTTTTAGGGGCCCTAAAGAGTGAGAAGAAGTCTGGAATATAAATGTCTAAAAAATGTTACGCATTTGGATTCCGTGAGGGGTATGGTGAGTTCATGTGAGATTTTATTTTTTGACACAAGTTAGTGGAATATGAGACTTTGTAAGAAAAAACAAACAAAAAAATATATATATTTTCGCTAACTTGGGCCAAAAAAATGTCTGAATGGAGCCTTACAGGGGGGCGATCAATGACAGGGGGGTGATCAGGGAGTGTATATGGGGTGATCACCCCCCTGTCACTGATCACCCCTCTGTCATTGATCACCCCCCTGTAAGGCTCCATTCAGACGTCCATATGTTTTTTACGGATCCACGGATACATAGATCGGGACCGCAAAACACATACGGACGTCTGAATGGAGCCTTACATGGGGGTGATCAATGACAGGGGGGTGATCAGGGAGTGTATATCGGGTGATCACCCCCCTGTCATTGATCACCCCCCTGTAAGGCTCCATTCAGACGTCCGTATGCGTTTTGCGGATCCGATCCATGGATGAGTGGATCCGTAAAACACATGCAGACGTCTGAATGGAGCCTTACAGGGGGGTGATCAATGACAGGGGGGTGATCAATGACAGGGGGTGATCAGGGAGTGTATATGAGGTGATCACCCCCCTGTCACTGATCACCCCCCTGTAAGGCTCCATTCAGACGTCCGTATGTGTTTTGCGGATCCGATCTATGGATGCGTGAATCCGTAAAACACATTCAGACGTCCGTATGCATTTTGCGGATCTGATCCATGGATGCGTGGATCCGTAAAACACATGCAGACGTCTGAATGGAGCCTTACAGGGGGGTGATCAATGACAGGGGGGTGATCAATGACAGGGGGGTGATCAGGGAGTGTATATGAGGTGATCACCCCCCTGTCATTGATCACCCCCCTGTAAGGCTCCATTCAGACGTCCGTATGCGTTTTGCGGATCCGATCCATGGATGCGTGAATCCGTAAAACACATGCAGACGTCTGAATGGAGCCTTACACGGGGGTGATCATCCCATATAGACTCCCTGATCACCCCCCTGTAAGGCTCCATTCAGACGTCCGTATGCGTTTTACGGATCCGATCCATGGATGCGTGGATCTGTAAAACACATGCAGACGTCTGAATGGAGCCTTACAGGGGGGTGATCAATGACAGGGGGGTGATCAATGACAGGGGGGTGATCAGGAAGTCTATATGGGGTGATCACCCCCCTGTCACTGATCACCCCTCTGTAAGGCTACATTCAGACGTCCGTATGTGTTTTGCGGATCCGATTCATAGATGCGTGGATCCCTAAAACACATACGGACATCTGAATGGAGCCTTACAGTGGGGTGATCAATGACAGGGGGTGATCAGGGAGTGTATATGGGTGATCACCCGCCTGTCATTGATTCCCCCCCTGTAAGGCTCCATTCAGACGTCCGTATGTGTTTTGCGGATCCGATCCATGTATCCGTGGATCCGTAAAAATCATACGGACGTCTGAATGGAGCCTTACAGGGGGGTGATCAATGACAGGGGGGTGATCAATGACAGGGAAGTGATCAGGAAATCTATATGCGTGATCACCCCCTTGTCATTGATCACCCCCCTGTAAGGCTCCATTCAGACGTCCGTATGCGTTTTGCGGATCCGATCCATGTATCCGTGGATCCGTAAAAATCATATGGACCTCTGAATGGAGCCTTACAGGGGGGTGATCAATGACAGGGGGGTGATCAATGACAGGGGGGTGATCAATGACAGGGGGGTGATCAGGGAGTCTATATGGGCTGATCAGTGGTTTATAAAGGGTTAATAAGTGACAGGGGGGGTGTAGTGTAGTGTAGTGGTGTTTGGTGCTACTTTACTGACCTACCTGAGTCCTCTGGTGGTCGATCCTAACAAAAGGGACCACCAGAGGACCAGGTAGCAGGTATATTAGATGCTGTTATGTTTCAATGGTGTTTATTACGTTTTTTTCACACAAATGAGATACACATTACAATGTGCATAAAATAAGAGGCAAAGAGCCCAATCAATTGGACCCTCCAAACAAATAAAATAACGAACAGAAAGACTTACAGAGAATTAAGCATAAATAAAAAGACAAAAAAATAAATAAATAAATAATATAAATTAAAAAAAAAACATCAGAAGATCAGGGGTAATAGACATACCGCTTCAGGGGGCATGATTTAGCTAACAGGAGGCGACCCGAAAGTCGAGGGGTAGACCTCACATCCATCACTCAGGGTACAACAAATCCAGGATGCCACCATCAGAGTTCATGATAGAGGGAAAGATCAGTCGAGTGGGGAGAGGACGCCCAGGGCTCCCAGACTCCTTCGAAGAAAGCAAATGTGTCTGAGCGGATTGCCGACAGCCTTTCAGATTGATAGATCTTATTGATTCTATCAATCACAGCTTGATAGCTCAATGACAAGGATCGCCACTGAGAAGCAATGTGGATCCTAGCTGCCATCAGGATAAACTGGGCCAGTTTAAATTTAGCATTTGCTAATTTAGACGGTTTGTCTCCAAGTAAAAAGACCGAGGGTGTGGGGAGGAGGGCGCGCCCCAGTAAGGCTGATAGTAAGTCACAGATGCGACCCCACAACCTAGAAGCTACGGGACATGTCCACCAAATATGGAGCATCGTGCCCTCCTCATCACACCCCCGAAAGCAGGCAGAGGGGACCTCCGGGTAGAAGTGATGCAATTTGGCCGGTACAAGGTATGTCCGGTGGAGTATTTTAATGGAAGTCTCCGCCAGAGTAGTCTGCCATGACCCTCTAGTCAAAGTCTGGGAGCGCTGGTGCCATCTGGATACACTCGATTCCTCCGACAGATCCGCCTCCCACTCCAACATATAGTGGAGTTTGGTGCCCTCTGGGGGTGCAGTGAGGATAGAATATATCCTGGACAGTAGGCCTTGTTTATATAGGGAGAAGGCCATTAGCCTTTCAAAAGGAGCATAGTCAATTTCGAGAGAACCAGTCTTCAGGGAGTGGAGGAAGGAGAATACTCTCCGGACATTGAATTGTTCACAGGCCGGGGGGGTGAATTTCTCAAGAAAAGCTGGCATGGTTACTAGTTTGCCCCGCACAAGGAAATCCCGGAGGGAGCACAATTTTTTTTCAACCCACCATGAAAAGGCCCTAGAATGAAGCCCTGGGGGGAAGGCAGGATTGCCCCAAAGACATTCCAAGGGGGACGGTTTGGATTGGAGAGAGCGTTTGAACCTGATAGATCTCCACAGGATCAAGGCATAGTAGGAGAGCTGGGATCTGGAGCGGAGGGAAGAGGGCAGAGAGGATGCGGTCCAAATAAGGGCTCTCCAGGAGAACGGACCAAACAGCGACTGCTCAAGGGTAACCCATATAGGTTGAGCCTGTGCAGAGAGGTGTGTCAGGAACAGTTGCGCTAATCTGGCAGCCTTGTAGTATTGGGCTAAATCCGGTACTGAAAGGCCACCATGAGCCTTGTGGCGACACATGACCAGTTTAGAAATACGAGCCCGTTTATGGGCCCAAATAAACTTAAGGATGTCCGCCTGAAGAGCCCTTAGATCAGACATTGGGACTGGGATAGGGATAGTGCGGAACAGATATAGAAGCCGGGGGAGGACTACCATTCGTACTATATGTATCTTACCCACCCAGGATACTGGAAGGGATTCCCACGACTGTAGGTCCTTCCGCACCCGCGTAAACATGGGGAGGTAGTTGTGTTTATATAGGGTGTCGAGCGTTTTGGTCAGCGATATGCCCAGATATGGGAGAAAATGTTGGTTATGAAGGAATGGGAACCCGCTGCGAAGTATCTCGGAGTCCCGAGAGGAGACATTACTCAATAGAAGTTCGGATTTGGACTGATTGATTTGTAGGCCAGACGCAGCTGAGAAAGATTTGAGTACGGACAGAAGGGATGGAAATGAGATGACAGGGTTGGTGAGTGTTAACAAAAGGTCATCGGCAAAAAGGCTCAATTTATAGTCCACACCCCCAACCGAGATCCCTTTTATGTCCGGATGAGATCTAATCTGAATCGCTAATGGTTCCATAGCTAAGGCAAAGAGGGCTGGGGAAAGGGGGCAACCCTGACGTGTTCCCCTAAGAATTGGCATGGAGGATGGGCGCGAGGAAGGCAATTTGAGGCTGGCCCGAGGCGAAGAGTATAGTGCCTGAATGGCGGAAAGGAAGGGTCCCCTGATGTTAAAATGAGAGAGAGTCTGCCAGAGATAGGTCCAAGAAACTGTATCAAAGGCCTTCTCTATATCCAGTGCTAACAAAGCCACTGGGGTCACAGTCCTGTTCGCCTCATGCACCAGACCCAAAACCTTCCTAATATTATCTGGAGCTTCCCTGCTGGGGATGAAACCAACCTGATCCTTGTGAATCAGATCAGGGAGAAGTCCGTTAAGTCTGCGCGCCAGAATGGAAGTGAACAACTTGTTATCTAAGTTTAGGAGTGAGATAGGCCTATAGTTGGAAGGTAGAAGGGGATCTTTGTTTGGCTTGGGAATTACCGTTATCTTGGCCGCTAGGAACTCGGCTGGGGGTGTGGAGCCCTGTAACAGATGGTTACAGTATTTAGTGATGAAAGGTATTAATTGGTCTGCAAATTTTTTAAAATAAAGTGCCGTATAGCCATCTGGGCCTGGGGCTTTTCCCAGTTTCAGGGCTTTGATTGAGTAGGTCACCTCCTCCGCCGTAATTGGACTATTAAGTTCCGCCAATGCAGCTGAAGAGACCCTAGGAAGGGGAATGGGAGAAAGGAAGTCACCCACCCTGTTGCTGGGGTCACCATTGCGCTCGGAATATAGCTTCTTATAGAAAGATTGGAAGGTGTCATAAATGATGTCCGGGTGAGTGGTGGTTCTACCAGTCCGTGTGCGGATTTGGTAGACTTGGTTTATTCTCTGCGTAGCTTTAAGTTGGCGGGCCAACATCTTATCAGGTTTATTAGCATATTTGTAATAGTAGGAGGCAGTCCAGCGAAGTGCTTTTTCTGTATTATTTGAAAGTAGGGTATTCAGTTGGGACTTGGTGTCCTTTATTTCCTTCAGTAGGTAAAGGGATGGGGTTTGCTGATGAGCCCTCACTAGTTTAGCCAATCTAGACTCTAGGGTGACTTGAGCTGAAGATCTGTCCTTTTTAAGTCTTGACGCCACCTGAATGAGCTTGCCCCGCATGAAGGCCTTGTGGGTCAACCACAGGTTCATAGGATCAGTATCCGGTGTGTCATTCAACTGAAAGAACTGTTTAAGTTCATCCAATAGCGCATCAAACACAGCCGGACGGGTCAGTAATGACTCATTCAGGCGCCAGACAAGAGGAGTATTGGAGCTATCGGTAAATGTGAAATCGGCTATGACCATGTCGTGATCCGAGAGTGAGGATACAATATGTCTGGAATAAGCTAGTGAGGGTAGGCAAGAGGAGGAAACTAGGATTAAATCTATCCGAGTGTAAAGTTGATGGGAAGGAGAATAGTAAGAATATCCCCTTTGTGGGCCATTGTGCTCCCTCCAGGTATCCGCCAAAGACAGGGATTCCAGTACATGTTTAATTTTAACATTATGGGATAAAGGGCGCGGTTGGGCCGGGGGGGCGGATCTGTCGAGAACAGGGTTGGGCACAAAATTAAAGTCACCACACCACAGTATCTTGTGGTACGTAAGGGGCGCAATAATGGAGTGCATAGAGGCAAAAAAGGGAATAGGGTCCTCAGTAGGTGCATACACGTTTACAATACACAGGGTCTCTTCCCTATACGTGCCTAGGAGAATGACATATCTGCCATTGGGATCAACCATTGAACTCTGTAGAGTAAAGGGGAAAGAGTTACGCAATAGTATAATAGCCCCCCTACTTTTCGAGACATAAGTAGATGAGTAGAAACGCGAATAGTGTGGATGGAAGTATTTAGGATGAGAGGTGGGCGTGAAGTGGGACTCCTGCAGGCAGATCACATCAGGTGCATGTTTGATATAAGTAGAAAAGGCCGACTTACGTTTTCTGGGAGAGTTAAATCCCCTCACATTGTGTGAAAGCAACTTACACATGGTAGGATAATAAGGAGGATGTAGGGAAGGCTAGGCAAGCCTGAGTGATCCGCCACAGGAGCGCCACCTCTGACCGCCACCTGAACACCAAAGCAGCCCGATCTTCTCCCCTGACACAGACAATAATAAAAACAACAAAAAAGAAAGGAAAAAGAATAAAAGGTTAAAAGAAACTGCAAACATATAAAACAATATGGAATTAAGCCTAAACAGGCTTGAGAAAAATAGGTGGGTGCTGCTAAGCGGGGTGAGGACAAAGCCTCCCAACCCAGCCCAGAGAACCCAAACATGGGGTCAAACATGACAGTCCTTCACGCCGAGTCCCAGCTAGATGTTAATGTTCGGGAAAATATCAGCCCATACTGAAGGGACTATAAAAGAAGGATAGTGTCCCGCAACATTAGGGATGGGAAAAAGGTAAGGGTTGGATTCGTTGGGAAAGTAATGACAGCCTGAACGTCACAGCAGGTTAGAATGAACAGGAGCAGAAGTCCCAGGCCTAAACCGGAGGTGAGGAAGTAGGTTTCCGCGATGATGAGGGCACCTTCGTCCAGATCCTGGCTGGACGATGCGGTTCTGAGGCGGCTTCTGGAGCTGGATCATGGTCGCATGGGATCCCCGCCTTCCTGAGGATCTCGGTTCCCTCTTTGGGTGTGTGGATCGTATGATCCCGGGAGTTCAGTCGGAATGAAAGGGAGAAAGGAAATCCCCATTTGTACCGCACCTGGGCGATTTGCAAGGCCGAGGTCACCGGTCTCATATCCCTTCGTCTGCGGAGAGTGGAGGGAGCCAGGTCGGCATACAGATGCACTGATGAGGGTACACCGGGAAGTTCAGTGAGGTTGCGGGCAGCCGCCAAAATTAGATCCCGAGTACCTGGATGATGAAATTTCAGGATAACATCCCTCGGTGAGGCATCTGGGCGAGGTCTCCCTAGGGCTCTGTGAACCCTATCCATCAGGAGCCTCGTTGGTTCTGTTTGCGGCAGCAGGGCCTGGAACAGCGCCGATAAAGTGGCCTGGAGGTCTGTAAAGGTTTCAGGTAGGCCCTTGATCCGGAGGTTGCCCCTCCTGGTTCTATTCTCCAGGTCCTCCAATTTGAGCTCCAATGCTGCAATCTGGGCAGCTTGAGACATTATATCCGCTTTGTCAGCATGTAAAGCGTCCGACAGATCGTCGGTGCGTGTCTCCAAGTCAGAGACCCGGGTGCCCAGGTCGTGAATCTGGCGGGAAAACTCGTCCACCGCTTGGGACAGTTCTGAGCGGAATAGGGAAGCAATATTTTTATAGAGTTCAGCCTGACCTGGATCCTGTATGTCCGAGGGCTGTGAGGCAATGCTGGCCTCTGAGGACGCAGGGCTCCTGGGAGCAGTGGCCGGGTCCGCCATATTGCTGCGGCCTGAGTTCCTGAAGAGCTCCGGCAGGGTCTGAGAAGGCGCGGGTGTTCCCATCGATTTTGTCCTTCCCTTGTTGCGGGTCATCATAGGGGTCCCTTGCATGAAGAAACGGGCCCGTGGAGCCGACGAATCAGCGCTAAATGAGGGTGAAGTTCGGCGCTAGGAGCGGAGCTCAGGGGAACACGTCCGCCATGCAAGCCTCGCGCATGCGCCTCCATTAGATGCTGTTATCAAAACAGCGTCTAATATACCTGTTAGGGGTTAAAAAAAAATCACATCTCCAGCCTGCCAGCGAGTGATCGCCGCTGGCAGGCTGGAGATCCAGTCGCTTACCTTCCGTTCCTGTGAGCGCGCGCTCCTGCGTGCGCGCGTTCACAGGGAATCTCGGCTCACGCGAGATGACGCCTATTGGCGTTAGCGTAGCCTGGGAGAGCCGCCGCAATGACGCCTTTCGGCGTTAGCGCGGCGCCAAGTGGTTAATGTACCCACCTATGTATTAATTAGATCACACCTTGTTTGATATAGAGCTCCAAATACTCTGCAAACATAGATTTAAAAAAATATTCTGAATGCCTACAGCTGCCAAAAGAAGGAGCTCAGGAGTTTACTGCATACAGTTCATATTGAACCCTGGACACTAGGGCTATAAAACAACAGTGCCAACTGCTGAACTAGGGAGCTAGCTAGAGGAGGTGAACAGGTTGAAGTTGTACCTGGGCCCCAAAGCAAAAGCCCCTCTGCCCCACAAGAAGACCCCAGTATTATAAAAGGCATGTAGTAGGTGGGGGCCCAGTTACATATTTTGTATTGTATCTCAGAAGTTGCAATTTACACCTCTGACTATACTATTCCTCTCCTTATTTTTACATATTGCCTGCTACTTTATTGTCTCCAATTACTATATTGAGTGTACAAATATCTGGTGAGAGGATCCCTAGAAAGCATGTGTGGCCACTTTTACCATAGGGATAGCAAATTGATTTCAGGCTACCCAAGGAAGCTCCCCCTGTCAGCAAGCATAAAATCTTGTCTAGAAAGTAAAATTACAGAATTGCGAGTAAGTGTTCTTTGGGAGTGGACACAGTTTTTAGAGGTTCCTCAGTGATGCTGGTCTAAAGCAGCCTCTAATCCCTTCCCAACTGAGCACAGCAAAAGCAAACATCAATCTCGTCCTAGAGTTAAATGTTGTCATCTACTTCAATATATTGTAACAAATTCTTAGCTGTGTTGGTAGGACAAGCTCAAGAATGTTTCTAGCTACTAAATATGAAAAAAGTGTTTCCATTCACTTACAGCAATATGAAAAATGTAAGTCATGTACCTTTTCTGTTTATAATGATCAAGCTTCCTTAACACCTTCTACCCCGGGCCAGTTTTTTCTCCCTCCTGCCCAGGCCATTTTTTGCAAATCTTATAGGTGTCAA
This sequence comes from Bufo gargarizans, assembly GCF_014858855.1. Lineage (NCBI taxonomy): Eukaryota > Metazoa > Chordata > Amphibia > Anura > Bufonidae > Bufo > Bufo gargarizans. Next base: position 77,309,754 of record NC_058080.1, read on the forward strand.
TTTATGTGGTAATAGCTTTGGAACACTTTTATTTATACAAGCCATTCTGAGATTGATTTCTCGTGACACATTGTACTTTCATAATAGTCATAAATTTGAGTCAATATATTTCACCTTTATTTATGAAAAAATCTCAAATGTACCCAAAATTTGTAATAAATTTGCAATTTTCAAAATTTTAATTTCTCTGCTTTTAAAACAGAAAGTGATACCTCATAAATTGTTTATTACTTAGCATTCCCCATATGTCTACTTTATGTTGGCATCATTTTGTAAATGTCATTTTATTTTTTTAGGACGTTAGGTTTAGAAGTTTAGAAGCAATTCTTAAAATTTTTAAGAAAATTTCCCAAACCCACTTTTTAAGGACCAGTACAGGTCTGAAGTCACTTTGTGGGGCTTACATAGTGGAAATTATGACCCCCATTGTAGAAACTACACCCCTCAAGTTACTCAAAACAGATTTTACAAATTGTGTTCACCCTTTAGGTGTTCCACAAGAATTAAAATGAGCAGAAATTTCAAACTTTCACTTTTTGGGCAGATTTTCCATTTTAATCCATTTTTTTTCTTTAACACTTTGAGGGTTAACAGCCAAACAAAACAATATTTATTACCCTGATTCTGCAGTTTACAGAAACACCCCACATGTGGTCGTAAACTGATGTAAGTGCACACTGGCAGGGCGCAGAAGAAAAGGAGCGCCATATGGTTTTTGGAAGGCAGATTTTGCTGGACTGGTTTTTAGATGCATTCTTATAGAGGAGCTTAGTTCAATGGCCAATGGCTATCCTAATTCCTGTTTGAGGTAATTTTTCTTTTTGTTTGAAACATAACATTTATTATTCACTTAAGAAATACAAAATTGCCCAATATAGAAAAGGTTAAAAATTGAAGGTGACCATGTGAGTCTTTTCTTTTTACTATAAATTGTTTACATGCTATGGGATATCACCAGGGATATTTACTTCATATCCCCTTAGATAAATGTGCAATGGCTATAATAAATGTATCAATATCTTACTTTGTAATTGACTAGCCACAATGTTGCAGCTAGATGTATAATCCTTATTAAGTTGTTGCCATTTGCACACTTTCAGTTAGCGATGGATTGTATAAAATATTGGTACTGATTCTGAACCTATCTTACTAAGGCTCCTTTCACATTACCGTTTCTCCTTTCCGTTCTCCGGCTCCGTTGAAGAGCTGGAGAACAGAAAGGACGGATTCTGCAGATAACTTAGACCGGAGCGTAACGGAGCCTAAAGACCCCATAGACTATAATGGGGTCCAGTTCAGTGTCCGCTCAGAATATGATTTTTGAGCAGAGACGAAAGTCCTGCTTTTACAGTGATGCCGACCAACCGATTACCATGATGTAATAGTACGTCAAAATTAGCAAGTCACTTGCCGCCATGACGTACTATTACTGTCACAGTGTAGGGGGAGGGGAGGAACACCAGAATGACAACAGAAGCAAAATGACCAGGAACTAGGCCTCAAGGCTAGGGAAAGGGAAACGGTGACCACCTAAGCAAACCCTAAACCTAGCCCTGACTCCAGTCAGTATGAATAGACTCTGAAGGTGGGAATATTCATACACCGTAAACCTAGGCCCTAGTAACCCTGAAAAGCCCTAGGATTAGTGACTGGGTGTGAGACTACTGGTTCCTTCCCAGATGAACGAACCAGTGTCTTCCTGAGGCATAGTAAACAACGAGCAAATGGGAGTAACAAAATACCAAGAGAAGTACACTTATCTTCAATAGAAAATGGATGAGCAGGAACACCAGCTCTTCCAACTCCAGGCAGAGAATATCAACCTGCATGGTATGAGGAGTCCAGACTAAATAGAGGAGCAGTAATGACCACAGGCTACACCTGATACAAGAGGTGTGGTCATTACCAACAACAACACTGCAACAAGTGAAAACAGATAGGCTGTTAGATGACCTAATGTGCAGCCAGTCTCTCAGATCTTCTAATCTCTGTCACTGGAGGGACCATGACAATTAGGTCATATATCAGGTAGGGGTTAAAGGGGTTCTCCTGGAATGAAGAAAATGAAAATACCTAAATATTATTTTATAATAAATATTTTCCCAAATACCTTTTGTTAGTTATAAAGGCTTGTTTTGTCTAGGGAGCGATCATCAGGGGAAACAAAATGTCCGCCGTCCTATTAGTTCACACAAAACCTGTCCTAACCACACATGAGGACAAGTTACTTTACAATACTGAGGTAAAGAGCTGCCTTATCCTCCTCTCTGCTCTACTTGTCAGGGCTTATGATCCTGAATACAGATAATAATAACTTTAGCTGAATTTCTGGGGAATTTAGTTCATGAGGAGTCATGAAGGTACAGAGAGGACGGACAGGACAGGCTGTGGTAATGGAGACTGCATACAAGTGCTGCTGCTCATTAGCCACACCTCACCCTCCTCTCATGTCTCCTCATCATCTCCATTCCCACAGAAATTCACCTGTATTCAGGATCATGATTCCTGACAAGCAGAGCAGAGAGGAGGATGAGGCAGCACTATGGCTCATTGTGGTGAAGTAACTTGTCCTCCTGTGTGATTAGGACAGGTTCTGTATGTACTAATAGGACGGCGGCCATTTTATTTCTCCCAATGATTGCTCCCCTGAAAAAACAAGCCATTCTAAGTAATGAAAGGTATTTGTGAATATATTTTTTATAAAATAATATTTAAGTATTTCCATTTTTTTTTTTTATTCGTGGAGAACCCTGTTTAACTGGACAGATCCTTTGGGCTTTGTGTGTCATACTGGGGCTACATAAAGACTTGTTACATGGCAGCTGGAACAGCAACTGTCCAGAGGAATGAAATAGTCAGACCTTAGTGACAAGTGCATGTGACATTAGTGCAATGTGACATGCAGATTAACAGGATATCTCTCAACAATTGACTTAGCAACCAGTAGTAATAAATCAGGTTCCAGTTTTTATTTATTTGCAACGTTAAGCACAATACTGACACATTTAGCAGGACAGTTTTAATGCACGGCGGTCCAATGTTCTAATAAAAAATAGCTGAATTTATAATAACCAAATGACTATTAAGGTGCTTACACAATTACACCTGAAATGCAGGACACACAAGGATTTTTTCTCTCCTTGTGTTTGTGTATATTAAGTGCATTTTCTTTTTTTACCTTCTGGCTTCTATTCAAAAATGCAGCATGCTGTAGCTTTTGGCTCTTTTTCAAGCATTTTAATGTCACCTTCTCTACAGGTAAAAATGCCATGAAGAAAACATTTGTGGTAAAAAGAGCTGAGGCAGACTTAGTATTAAAAAAGAGCAAGTATTTTAGTGCAAATCTGGCATACTTTCTTTGCATCATGTTTATCGAGTGTTTAAGACTAGTGATGGACGAACATCTGCCGGGACGGTTCGTGAATGCGATCAAATGTTAGCGAACCGCAAGTTTGCGGCGGGTCACATTAATTTTAATGGCAGGCGAACCTGAAAAACCTTCAGCTCATATTTGCAGAGAAGAAATAATTACAAATAGTCCCACAACATGGACAGTGACATACCAGATGTATTATTCGAATTTGCGATCTCCATTCATTATTTTTTTCAATGCGAAATATCGGCAATGTAATTTTCACGTACTCGCATGCGCACACCAGTTATATATATTTTTTTCCAATACCGTTTGTCACTGTGTGTAGCAGAGGGAATGCAGCAAAACCGCAAACAAATGCTGCTGTACCCAAATGCACTATATAGAAAGTATATTGGTATATAACACCCCGCTTCTATCAGTTTTTTGGGGGGGCGACTGGTATATCACACCAGTAGAAATTATTTGTTCTAATTGCGTTAGTCACTCTGTGTAGCTGCAGAACCGCTCACCACTGCTGCACAATACAAATCCACTATAATATGCTTTCTATGTTAGAAAGTATATTATAAGTGTATTACACCCCTCTGTACTGCACACCTATCGATAGCACACCTATACCTGTCCTTAAAAGGACTTGTGTGGCCCTATTAGCTAGCGTTTTGGTCCCTAACAGCCTGTCCCTGCTCCACACAGCAACCTCTCCCTACATTGGCAAAAGACAGAATGTAAAATGGCTGCCAGATCGGGTTGATTTATAGGGTAGGGGGTATGTCCATGTGCTGAAATGTCTCAATTGGCTGTCCTGTACCACCTGATGGATGTGTCATGGGTCAAAGTTCTTCACAATGTAAAAGAATATGGTGGGGCGCGTTTATCGCCATATGTTCGCATGTTCAGCAAATCGCGAACGAGCAAAGTTTTCCGCGAACCGACCGCCGGGCGAACTGCAAGGCCATCACTATCTAAGACACTTTCTAAACTTTTTATACCTCATCCAACAAGGAGGCATAGCTTAGCATGGGCCATCATGATTTATGGCTCCATCTAAAGGCGACGTGACGTAATTGAATTTCTGTGCACCAAAATTGGGGCAGAAGTTAAGTCCTTGTACCTAAATTGTAAATGTATCTATTATTAAAACTGGAATTCGTATTCTTAGCGCAAAGTTTGACAGTACTGTGTGCAGAAAAAATAAAAGAGAAAACACAAGTTCTAAAAAACAGAAGATGCAATCTTTTTTTCTGTTGTTTTTTTATACTGGTAAATAAAAAAGGCAAGGCAAGTGTAAGTACTCTTAATCTGTTTAAAATAAGAATAGTATCCATAAAGATACTCCCCAGTATAAAGGGGTTATCATACAATTTGAATTCATGCAAAAAGTCCAAAAAGGCTGTTTTGATTTATTTCCTAAAAAAACTAAACTTTCATTTGTCATTCTCATCCTTATTGCTAAGCACTGCAGTGCAATGGAAGGCGGGCTGCTGGACAGTGCCACATAACCCCTTTCTCTGCTTTCTGACTACAGCTTCCAAAACCGCTTGCATGCAATCTATTGCTCTTTTACCCTCTACTAGTCCATGCCACAGCCAGATTCCTTCCCCCTCTGGCAGTTGTAAATAAAGTCCCAACTAAGTCCCCTAATCAGGCTCCTTCCCCTCCTGGCAGTTGTAAATATAGTTATCATTAAGTTTTCTAGATATACACCCTATACCTGTGACGGCTAACCTCCAGCACTCTAGCTGTGGTAAAACTACGACTTCCAAGATGTACACTTGCCTGGCTGTTCTCAGAACACAGCCTGGAGTGCCGGAGGTTAGCCATCACTGCCTTATATCCTTTGCCCTATACCTGGCAGTGGCTTCACCGGGGAGCCGGCCTCTACATAACTTCTGTGGATCCTACGCTACTTCTAAATGTAAGCCAGCTTCTTAGCTGTCTTACATTTAGACCTTTTTCTGAGCCTAAACAGGTGTAGAAATGATGAATGAGACGGGCCTGCCAACCCGACCCCTTGCTCGCCCACGACACTTTTTTAGACCTGACGTGAGCGGGGAAAAGGACCTTTGTGCTGCAATCTGAGCCAGAAATACGCCTAATTTAGGCATGTTTCTGTTTGATAAATGACCCCCATAATCCTTACTAAGTTCCTGCAGATAAATAATAATTTTTCGATTGGATCTAGAACAGCAAAGAGACATAGTACTCGCTTGCTCATAAGACATCCTTCAGACGCAGTCTTGTCAGCTTCACTGGACTACTGCACAGGCTCTGATCCTTCAGGGAGAAAATAAAGCAATTTGTACAGTGAATAGTGTTGATCACGAATATTTGAATTTCGAATTTTTTTCGCGAATATAGGTACTTCGAAAATTCGCGAATATTTCGAATATAGTTATATATATTCGTAATTTCGAAAATTCGATTTTTCGATTTTTTTCCGATTTTTTTTCCGATTTTTTTTTAAATCAGTACACATGATCCCTTCCTGCTTCTAGCTTGTGGGCCAATAAGAAGGCTGCACTATACTTGACTTTAGGAGTAGTGATGAGCGGCAGGGGTCATATTCGAAATTGCACGATTTTTTTTTCTTGAAAAAATCGGCAAGGTAATGATTGTGTAATATGCGAATTTTCGTAATTCGAATTTTCGGATTCGATTTTTTATTGCGAATTTTTTAACTTTTAGACAAAGATTATAGCACTATATTAGCTAAATTGCTCTATATTCGTTTTTTTCGAATATTCGCTATATTGCTATATATTCTTGTTTTAGAATATTACAAATATTCGAAAAACGAAGTTATAGCAATATAGTGAATATTCGAAAAAAAAAACGAATATAGAGCAATTTAGCTAATATAGTGCTATAATTTTCTTTGTCTAATAGTTGTAATTTTTTTCTCATTTGAAGTTCAGATTGGAAAAAAATTACAACTATAAAAAAAAGATTATAGCACTATATTAGCTAAATTGCTCTATATTCGTTTTTTTCAAATATTCGCTATATTGCTATATATATTCGAAAAAACTGTTATAGCTATATAGCGAATATTCGAAAAATCGAATATAGAGCAATTTAGCTAATATAGTGCTATAATCTTCTTTGTCTAATAGTTGTAAGTTGAAAAATTCGCATTAAAAATTCGAATCCGAAAATTCAAACTACGAAAATTCGCATATTACACAATCATTACTTTGCCGATTTTTTTCAAGAAAAAAAATCGCGAATTTTCGAATTTTCGAATATTCGACGAATATTCTAAAAATATTCGCGAAATATCGCGAATTCGAATATGACCCCTGCCGCTCATCACTAACAGTGAACAGAGGACTATTAAGTCAGGATCCGTCAGAAAGAAGAGGGTCTGAGCATGCATGTCCATCAGCTCTTAACTCCGAAGATGGACATGCACAATGTCATACACTTTGAAAACCAGGCAGCGCCATATTGTGTAGTTAAATGTCATCTGTTTTATGGATCATTTTTAACCCCTTAAGGACTGGGCCCATTTTCATTTTTGCATTTCCGTTTTTTTCGTCCCCACATTCCAATAGCCATACATTTTTAAATATTCTGTTCATATAGCGATATGAGGACTTATTTTTTGCGGATAAGCTGCATTATTTAATTTTTAATGACACCATTTAATTTACCATGTCTTGTTTTGGATGACTGGAAACAATTCTTTGTGGCAGTGAAATTGAAAAAAAGATAAACAATTCTGACACTTTTTTGGAGGTTTTGATATTACAGTGTTCCTTCCGCACTGAAAACGACATGGTCCTTATTCTGTGGGTCAACACGATTATGGCAATACCAAATATGTAGTTTCTTGTTTGTTTGTTTTTTAATACTTAAAAAAAATTCCACATTTTCTTTGCATGATCATTCTCTGACAGCCATAACTTTTTTTTTATTTCTGTCTACAGAGTTGTTTGGTGGCTTGTTTTTTACACTGTAGTTTTTATTGGTACCATTTTTGAGATACGTCCAGACATTTTCAGATGCGGTGATGTTGACTTTTTTTTGTTTATTTAATTTTAAATGTAAAATTGGGAAAGGGGGGTGATTTGATTTTTTTAAAATATTTTTACTTGTTTTTTTTTTGTTACATAATAACTTTTAGCCCTGTTAGGGGCCTATAACCTGGGATCTTTTGATTACTTGTCCCATAGACCTTGATAGAGAACTGTTATGGTTTATGGGATTCAGAACCTCAGCCTGTTGAGCCACTCATCATGCACAGCTTTTCAGGTAGTTTACCATGACAGGCCTGGAATTCTTCAGCAGACCCCAGGCTGTCATGGTAACTGATCTGAGACTCGTGATTTCACTGTGGGATCTCCCTCCCTCTGCCTGACTCCACAGATGCAGCAGGTCGCCATTGACTGCAGCATCTGAGGACTTAAATGACCAGGTTCGGCATCATTGTGGCCGGGTGCCTACTGTATTATACAGCCGGCCTCCACCATGTATGGAGCTCAGCGCAGCAACCCACTTCATACATTTGATGTCAAGGTGGCTTTATTTATTTTACTTGTGTGTGTATGAATATATATAATGACAGTATATAACATTGTGAACACAGACTATGTAATGACTATAGTTATGCTGCGTTATTACTCTTACAGGTTTTTTTCTTCGGAGACCAATAGTAATATTGGTATTAGGATTCCGCTTTACCTTTTGGTATGCTTACATTGCACATTTTCTTTACATAGTTTGTTCATTAATTTTATTACTGATAATTCATGTCTCTTCATCTATGCTGCTTTAATTTTAATTATAAATTCAGTGATTGTTTGCCAGACCTGTTTGAACCGGAGGTGTTCAGCTGACATGTAATTAGATTAATCAGGAAGCTAATTAGATACGGTGTTCAAACATTAATACAAGGGATAGGAAGTTATACATCACTAAAATACTCAAGTTCAGGCTTCTAGAGTTTCAGTACACAGCGGGGGAGGCAGCAAGGTACAAAGGACTGGAAAGAGTCAACTGTTCTGAGCCACTGCCAACGTTTGTGATTCATCCATGGTGGCGGGACTAGCCTGCGCACCTTGGGGGGTGTCGGTACTACCAGTAGCTTAGCCCCCAACTACCATTGCCATTCATAATACTGATTTCTTCTTATGTGGCAGAGAGGTGATCACTACCTCTACATCCTCTATAGTTATGCCTATGATTACAGAGATATTTTACAACAGGAATGTATAGAATATTCTGTTTTCTCTGTTACTCTTTAGGATAAAAGTTAAGGAGGTTGCACACACATGGCTGTCTCTATTGCAGTCTATAGGAATAATGGAAACAAGATACTTGGTTACTTCTGTATCTCCCATAGACATATGGGATGTAAACCGCCTAGGATTCTGTCACTGTCCAACTTCAATGATGACTACCAGGCACACATATGATTAAATCAGTGCCCTCCTCCCCTTTTACCTAGTGGTATTGTGGTTCACAGGGGTGATGTCTTCTTATGTGGCAGAGAGGGGATCGGTACATCTACATCCTCTAGATTTAGCCTATGATTACAGGTATAGTTTTACAACAGGAATGTATAGAATATTCTGTTTTGTCTGTTACGCTAGGATTCTGTCACTGTCCAACCTCAATGATGACCACCAGACACATACATGACTAAATAAGTGATTTCCTCCCCTTTTGCCTAGTGGTATCAGGGTACACAGCACACAGCCCTCTTATACAAATGCCATTGGAATACAAGGACTTGACCAGTTACAAGACTTAGCTCTGATAACTGTACAGTAACTCACCATCTACCTGCATGTCTATCACCTGACCAAAACAGATTGTTATCTCCAAGAAGTAATTAATGAAGATCAACATTGAATGACAGCAAGCAGTGATCTTAAAAACAATGAGAAAGTAAGTAGTTGCCTAGGTATAATGACGAACGGCACAATGTAGCAAGATTTCTGGCGCTTGTATTGCTCTTTTAAAATTTTAATTCCTTTTATTGATTTTTACAAATAATAGAACAACCCTAAGCCTTTTCTTGAGTAAGGGTTGGGATTCTTGCTACACTATACTATGGGGACCTTACTTCCAATGTTCGTTGTGATGACCGTGGAAGTTTAAACCTTTAAAAATGGCACGGGGCAACAGGCAATGTCTTTTATGGCTGTCAAAATCAGCTAAGTTAATTCAGCTTTTACAGGAGACATTGTGGCTGAGAATGACCAGATATATGAATTATCTTATGGGGAGAAGCAATGTCCACATGGCCGTTCGGCATATGTCCTCAAAGCCGTTCAACAAAAAAATAGAACGTCCTCTTATTGTCCGCAATATGGACAAGGATAGGGATGTTTTATTAGGGGATAGCCCTTCTGTTCCACAAAATGGGGTAAACACGGCTGGTATCCATGATTTTAGACAGCAAAACACCCAACGATCGATCTTTCTACACACAGCGTCCCTGATAAAAAGGTTATCAGGTTAATATCCTCTTGAGCTCTTGGCTTACCAGGCAGCACTCATCCGGTGGGAGCCTTCATTGTAACAGATACAGGCCTTCAGCAGTGGTCACAGCTAGAACAATAACACAGCTTCTCTTGCCAATGCCCCTAAGTCCCTTTTGTGGAAAATTAAATGATGTTGAATTGCATAAATTGAAATAACCCTTTAGGTATGTAAGTAATAAGTGATGGATAGTTTCATTAAAGGTTCTCAGCAGTTACCAGTACATTTATCTCCATTAAAGGGGCATATTGCAAGGATACGCCAGCAATGTCAGATAGGTACAGGTCTCATCTCAGGGACTTCCTCCTATCTCCAGAACAGGGTCCCTGGGGCAAAGCATAGCGTACCGCATAAGTTTGGCCATCCTGAGAGTTCTGAAAATAGTCTAGTGCTGGCAGTCCCATAGTGGTGAATGGAGAGGTGTCCTTGCATGTGTGGTGCCTCTTTCATTCACTGCTATGGGACTTCCAAAAATAGCTGAGTGCTCTTGGTTGACACTTTTTGTAAACTCCCATACCAGTGAATGGAGAGTTCATCAAGCATACGTGGTGTGATCTCCTTCACTTCAGGGAGATAGGAGCACCTATCTGACATTGATGGCATATCCTAGCGATATGCTATCAATGTCTGAGATGGGAAAACCCATTTAAGAGCACAACAGAGCATGAACACATTTTTTATATGACACCATGACTATGTATTTTCAGTATGACTTCACATGTGACTAAATTGTTGCAGAAATTTCCACTACTGAAAAATCAGCAGTACTATTCATCTAAATGGGGTCGGTTATTCAGTAAGCACATGAAGGTCTGAAAGTCCCATTCAAGCTAATTTGTTTAATGATTTTTCAGTCTCATTATTTTTAGCTTCTTAAAACTATTGTTGTGAAGTTGTTACTTTGTGTTTCCCTGTTTAGGTGTCGTACAGGTAAATTATACTGTTTTGTATCAAATCCAGCCAGAAATCTTTCTAATAAATTACTTTGAGTCTCTGGGTGAACAGCAGGTGTCTACATTGGGGTCTTCACTGGTCTGTCAAAATTAAAATGACAGTTGATTGTGTAGATGATGGCTGATTGTGTATGTGTTTGCTATGTCTAATGATCTAGAAAGGAGTGATGTTGCTTTGTACCATAGATAGACAGCTGGATGGCACTAAGTAAACTAAGGAGAGTCAAGTTGCTAATATTTCACTTAGTAACCACTGTACTCCATTGTTTGCCATATGTGAAGGAAATATTCTTCAGCAGAACATCAAGGCATATATACTATAAAGAAAACGGAAAGTTGTAAGCTGCTTTCACACACATTGATTTAATGAAAAAATTTAACGTTTTAACAGTTTTTTGTTGTATTCTATAGGAATATATAACATGCCTTATACGCTGGGACAAATTTAATATTTTTAGTGGATGGGTCATGCACACAAACTTTTTTTTTTCTGTGTCCATTCAGTTTTTTTTTGTGGCCTATATACAGATTTGTCGGCATTATGGACAAGCATAGGATTGTACTATTAGGGGCCAGCTCTCCTGTTCCACAAAATGCGAAATGCACATGGCCAGTATCTGTGATTGTGGACAGCAAAACACCCAATAATCGTGTGCATGAGCCCTAACAAATTCATTATAATTTACATAAAAAATTACATTTCTGGCAAATAAACATATATTCAACAAATATATTAAGAAGCATGTTCCTCTTAACAAAATGTGTTCCATTTTTCTCCATCACACTTTGGAGTAAGGACAGCATATAAAGCACAGGTCTTAGCAAATTCCTTCCAAACTATTTTGATTGGTGGGCTAATTTACAATTTTGCCTAAGAACACTGCCATGAATAAAGAATGGTATCAAAACATCCTCCAACTGCAACTTCTTCCAAGGATCCAGGAACAATTTGGTGATAAACAATGCTTTTGCTAGCATGTGGAGCACCATGTCGCAAAGCAAAAATGATAACTAAGTGGTTCGGTGAATAAAACATTGAACTTTTAGGTCCATCACCAGGAAACTCCCCAGATCTCAATCCCATTAATAATCTGTGATCAATTCATAAAAAAATACCGAAATTGCGATAAACTACAAGCAATGTTTAGGCAATGTCAGTTAGGATTTGCTCCAGAAGCTGATATCCAGAATGACAGGGCAAAGTCTTGAAAAAAAAAAGGGTCAACATTGGACATATTGAGTCTTTGCATAAACTTGATATATTACACGTTAAGAAATCTTATGAAATTCTTTTAATTGTAATTCAGTACACCATGGAAACCTCAGACAAAAAGATCCAAAAACACTGAAGCAGCAAACTTTGTAAAAACCGAAATCTGTGTCAGTCTCAAAACCTTTGGTCACATCTATATATTTTATAACCTTTTCTGGTAGAGAGTTCCATAGTCTCACTGCTCTTACAATAAAGAATCCCCTATGCTGGTGTGGAATCTATTTCTCCACTAAAAATAGAGGATGTCCAGCTTCTTATAGCATTAGTGAGCAAACCCGGAGGTGGCCCTAGACACAGAACAGGTGCAGATCATTCCCATAGACCTTATGTCTGTGGAGGCTCCAATCCTGGTTTTGGCTCACAATCACTGAAGGAAATCACTGACCAAAACACTGACGTGTGCATAAGACCTAAGGCAGTGGAATCACAAGTCCCAGGATACAACCAAACAAAGACAATGGACTAGGATTCAAGACTCTGTTAACAAACTGCACATAGCATTCAATATACCCAACAAAGAGGCCATCACTAGAGGCACAGAAACTAAAGCATTTAGCAAGCTGGTAACAGAACTAGATTCAGGTGTATGGCTGCTGCAGAGCAACTGGTTCAAGCAAACTTAGGGTGGGTTTGCATTGGCGTTATGGAATTCCACAATTGCATTTTCATATACTATATTTGTCCATATATGTCCCATTGAAGCAGGGGCATAGCTAGAAATGCATGGGCCCCATAGCAAAAATAATTTTATGGCCCCCCCCCAGTGCCATCCACAGATCCCCCTCCCCTAAACAGTGTCATCCACAGATCCCCCTCCCCTAAACAGTGCCATCCACAGATCTCCCTCCCCTAAACAGTGCCATCCTACAGATCCCCCTCCCCTAAACAGTGCCATCCACAGATCCCCTCCCCTAAACAGTGCCATCCACAGAATCCCCCTCCCCTAAACAGTGCCATCCACAGATCCCCCTCCCCTAAACAGTGCCATCCACAGATCCCCCTCATCTAAACAGTGCCATCAACAGATCCCCCTCCCCTAAACAGTGCCACCCACAGATCCCCCTCCCCTAAACAGTGCCATCCACAGATCTCCCTCCCCTAAATAGTGCCATCCACAGATCCCCCTCCCCTAAATAGTGCCATCCACAGATCCCCCTCCCCGACGCTCACAGGAGTACATTTATAAACTAATTAGTAACTTTAACTTTAATCATTGACATTGCTGATCTCTTTACTTGGATTGAATTTGGATACCCTTACTCTGTCTTAGCTCCGGTAATGGTAACAGCAGGCAGTGCGGGCGGGTGGCGCTCACTCACTGATGTCACGCGCCTGCACCGCCTAGTGGGAGGAACAGGCGCGTGACGTCAGTGAGTGAGCGCCGCCCGCACTGCCTGCTGTTACCGGAGCTAAGACAGAGTAAGGGTATCCAAATCCAATCCAAGTAAAGAGATCAGCAATGTCAATGATTAAAGTTAAAGTTACTGATTAGTTTATAAATGTCCTCCTGTGAGCGGCGTGGCCCTGTATATTCTAACCCCCAGGCAAGCGTCCCTGTCACCATGGGAACGCCTGGGGGTTAGAATATACCATCGGATTTGAGTTTTCACGCTCTCACTGAGAGCTTGAAAACTCAGATCCGATGGTATATTCTAACCCCCAGGCAAGCGTCCCCGTCACCATGGGAACGCCTGGGGGTTAGAATATGATCGGATCTTCTGAGTTACCCAGTGGCCTGGCTGGAGCCTCCCTAGCCTCTGTGTCGGCCCGGCCCTGCGTGCACCCTGCTCCAGTCCTGACTCCTTCTCCCCAGCCAGGCCCGAGCTGCGGACAGCCTGCGCCCCGCCCACTACACTAGTCTAGTGGGCGGGTGGTCTGGACGGGCCCCCAGTGGTGTAGGGCCCCATAGCCACTGCTAAGGTTGCTATGGCGATCCCTAAGCCACTGCATGGAAGGCTTGCGACAGGAAAGCACAATTTGGAGGCTAGGCTGCACAAAGATGAATTTATTGTGAATTTTTGTGCACATTTTTGTTACTGAGTTAAAATCTTTCAAATGCATTTGCATTACCAAAGTAATAATGATGTCATGTGATGGCAACTGCTACGTTTCACTCTGAGGTCTTTAATACACAACTGTGGTTTGTTCAGTCAATGAATGTGATGTTTTGACCAAAATGTGGTCTTTCTCAAGCGCTTGAAAAAGACCACGTTTGGTCGAAACGTCGCATTCATTTGGTGAATAGACCACACTTGTGTATTGAAGACTTCAGAGTGCTGCGGTTTCACTTTTCATTTTGGATAACGGGGGTTCTACATGCTGGTACCCATCACTGCCGGCACCACCACCAATTGGACACTCTTTTTCCATAAGTACTGCTATAACCTTTAGAAAATAACTGCTACGTTTGACACACTGTGGCAGTTGTGATCACTTTATGTGACATCACTTCTGACTACCTCGGCTCCCTCTGGTAGAGAACGGGACACATGCGGTCAACTTTGGTGAAATAGACTTAAGGTAAAACAAGTATACTTCCAAATGTTTTATTCATGTGACCACAAGTAGAGAGATGTGTACTGTAATGAGTAGTATGAGTTAAAAGACAATTGATGAACAGTTGATAAATAATCACAAATACTTAGATCCCTGGTGGCTTAGTGGGTAAGTACCACCTTCTGTTTTACTGTGGTGCCTAGTGTTTGTCCAAGATAATAACAAATAAATCTTGGACATGTCCCTAAATGCTGTAAATACCTATTTCTCCAGCTCCATTCTCTGTGCCAGTGGTCCTCCTACCACTGAGGACAATGATTGGCTGCAGCTGTCACCTGGCATATATATATCTGTGTTGTCTGTAAGGAGTGGCAGGAGGAACTGACCTACGACACATAGAAGGGATCGGGAGAATGAGATATAATGGCATAATTTTTATATTTTATTTTACAGTATTCCAATATTTTAAATTATTGCAGACAATACGTAAATGTATTGTGATTGTCCATATTGCTTCCTTTTCTGACTGGATTCATTTTTCCATTCCATTATACACTGCTCGTTTCCATGGTTACGGCCACCCTGCAATCCAGCAGTGGATGTCGAGCTTGCACACTATAGGAAAAAGCACCAGCCTATGTGTGCTCCCACCATCACAGCCACCAGAGAGGCCTATAGGGTGCAAGCACGACCACCACTGCTGGATTGCAGGGTGGTCGTAACCACGGAAACGAGGAATGTATAATGTAATGGAAAAATTAATCCAGTCAGAAAAGAAAGCAATATGGATAATAACAATACATTAGTAAGTGCCTTGTATTAACTTTCTCTACATAAGAAATGCCACTTGCTCAAGTGAGACAACCCCTTTAAGGATTCCACACAGGTTATACCACCGTTAGCTGAACGATATTTGGGTGGATCGAACAGTCTAACAAGTATAGGGAGTTCCTGACACCACCCTGCCCCGATGGATAATGCTGGGGAAGAGAAAAATGGTGTACTTTGAACTTCAACACCTGATCCTTTTGTTCGATCCTGCAGATCGTTAGGCTGACAACTATTAAAGGTGTATGGGCCTCTTTACAGTTGTTGGGGGCAATTAGCATATCACAGGATAATTCTTCTCCAGCGGTGATCTCGGCTACCGGTAATACAAGCAGAGAAATCTGAGCAGCTGTCATATGAAGCCTTCACACACAGCTACTCCATGTGACACAAAGTATGGAGCCATCTGGTATTTCGCAGTATATGGGAAAGTCACATGTTTTCTCAGAGGAAAAAAAAAATCACTATTTTTTTCCCCAAATATCCCTCTGGAGTAAAGCAATTTTTAGTGCCTGTTTACACCGTATGGAAAAGTTAAAAAAGCTAATCCTCAGCCTGCTGCCTTCCTGGCACTGCATTAATCAGCAGCAACTTTTATAGATCTTACCCCATGGCTATATACTGTTTCATTACTGCTGTAAGTGCAAGCACTCTATCAATGATTACATTGATTACTGGATTATTTTAAATTGTACTTTAAAAAGGGCCGAAAGCTTTCCTCATGAACTGCTACATGCACAAACACTCGTTTAAGCACCAAAATGAGCTCCTGAAATGTATTTTTTACAAAAGACTGATGTGTTTTACTGGAGGGGCATTCTTCTATCCTCAGCACAGAGAGGTAGTGAGCGGACATGGCGGCAGACTACTGATCATCAGCCACAATCTGCTGATCTTACATTGTATCCAGAATTCCCTTTGTTATTGTGAGACTGCACCTCACAGGTGGAAGAGGAGATAGGAAGCCGTGCCCGGAGGGGACTGACCTTTACAGCATGACAACTCTAGTCCTAATATAGGTGAGTTTATCTATCTATCTGCTACTTATCTATTATCTATATATTATTTATCTATCTATAAATATCACTCTATATCTATCTATCTATCTAATATCTATTTATCTATCTATCAATCATATTTTATTATCTATCATCTACTATCTATCTATCTATCAATTTATCTATCTATCATCTTGTATTATCTATCTATCTATCTATCTATCTATCTATCTATCTATCTATCTATCTATCTAGGCCAATCAATATTACTCATTCTTGTCCAGTCCCTGATGTTCTGAAGTCTTCTTGGTTACTGATTGTCTTCCCACACCAACCACAGTATGTCTCTGTCTCCCAATCGACCATCATCCTGCTGCTGTAAATGTTATCCCTCACAGCTAATCACCATGTTGACAGGCATTTCTTGTATTATTCTCCCCTCTAGTTGATAACTCAGTTTATACACCAAAAAGACTCTACGTAACTACCACTACAGGCATTCGCCAGTCCAGTGACTTTGAATTTTAGCACATTCATGGAGTGAGCCTGAAGAAGATCAACAAAGGTTTTTACAGAAAGAGCTTTCTAGATTAAAATCATGATCTGATAGCCCATTTTATAGTACTATGCTGTTCTGCTCCTTCCTTTAAGCACCAGGTATGTTTTGGGTTGTGCACTGAATTCTGTTACGGATCAAGTGTATGGACAATGGTTGTGGAACCACTGTGCCAAGTAACCGCTTTGACGTTGGGCCAAATCTTAAGGGCATTGTTCTGGTGCTTCCCTGTTATTCACCCTTTAACCCCTATAGCGACCAGACAGCTACACCACCTCCTGGAATGGTCCTGATATACTTGAAAGCTGACCCTAGGACTCAGGAACTGTAGAGAAAAGCACCAGGAACACAGGTGAGGCCTGATACAGAACCTGATCACAGGCAAATCCAAAGGCAAACAAAAATGCAGGCAAGAGACAAGACAGGGAGCACTGGCAGACAAACAGGTCAGGAACCCGGGGTCTCAGACATCATGCACTAGGAGACACGGACTATAGGAATGGACAACTGGAACTCGGACTCTGTACAGACATAGCAGACTAAGCAAGACGGACATCAGGAACTGGAGCATAGTTCAGACATAGCTGACTGAGCAAGACGGCCGTCAGGTACAGGACTTAGAACAGACTTAAAGGGAACCTGTCATGTGGATATTTGATTATAATCTAACTAATTATATACAATCATTAACTACTAATGAGTCAGGAGCTCATGAATATTCATGACTCATCATTATCAGCTGGAGCTTTTCAATACAAGATGTTGGCAGATTGACTGGGTCAATTAAAGAAAGTGACCCAGCGTTTTGCTAAGAGAATCAGTCACTTATTTATGTTGCCCTTAGTTAGGACACCATAAAACTGGTGACAGGTTCCTTTTAACAGACTAGGCAAGACAGATTTCCTGAACTGTATCCGGCAACCAGCCCACATGGCATACAGTGGAAAACGTGAACAGATATTGTAACGCTGACAAGTATTTAACACCCTCCTCTTGTTTCTTTTTGACTATATGTTTACACAGGCCAACACAGTAGCCAATCACTGGGAAAGATCCATTCATTGCCTGCCCATCAGTGGAGATGAGAGCTGCATTTACATGCTGCAATCACCTCCTCTATATGGAGACAAGGGATCACAACAGTAATCCCTCATCTCCATATAGAATCATTGTTTCATGGTAGTAGATCACTCTTCACACAGCACAATCTGCTGCACTGAAACGATGATTGAGGTGACCACACCAGTGATGCTTTCACCTGTTGAACGAATGTTTGCTCATTCATCGGGTGATCAGCAGTACCTTTACACAGTACAATTAGCAGAAACGAGTGATCACTGAGCTGTAAAAGGGCCTTTACTGACAATTAGGGATGAGCGAACTCGAACTGTATAGTTCGGGTTCGTACCGAATTTTGGGGTGTCCGTGACACGGACCCGAACCCGGACATTTTCGTAAAATTCCGGGTTCGGGTTCGGTGTTAGTCGCTTTCTTGGCGCTTTTTTGACGCTTTCTTGGCGCTTTTTGAAAGGCTGCAAAGCAGCCAATCAACAAGCGTCATACTACTTGCCCCAAGAGGCCGTCACAGCCATGCCTACTATTGGCATGGCTGTGATTGGCCAGAGCACCATGTGACCCAGCCTCTATTTAAGCTGGAGTCACATAGCGCCGCCCGTCACTCTGCTCTGATTAGCGTAGGGAGAGGTTGCGGATGCGACAGTAGGGCGAGATTAGGCAGATTAACTCCTCCAAAGGACTTCACTTGATTAATCGATCGATCTGCAGCTGTGCATCATTGAGCTGCTGAAATTCAAATGCTCACTCACTGTTTTTAGGCTGCCCAGACCGTTTGTCAGTCACTTTTTTCTGGGGTGATCGGCGGCCATTTTGTGTCTTGTGCGGTGCTGCGACCAAGTGCATCCAAGCTGCGACCAAGTGCATTTAACCCTCAAAGGTGTGGTTGTTTTTTGGCTAAAGCCTACATCAGGGTGAAGCTGTCACACCAAGTGCATTTAACCAGCAATAGTCTGTTCATTTTTTGGCCATATACTACATCAGGGGCAAGCTGCGCCCGTCACCAAGTGCATTTAACCCTCAGTAGTGTGGTTGGTCAAGCTATCACACCAAGTGCATTTAACCAGCAATAGTCTGTTCATTTTTTGGCCATATACTAAATCAGGGGCAAGCTGCGCCCGTCACCAAGTGCATTTAACCAGCAATAGTCTGTTCATTTTTTGGCCATATACTACATCAGGGGCAAGCTGCGCCCGTCACCAAGTGCATTTAACCCTCAGTAGTGTGGTTGGTCAAGCTATCACACCAAGTGCATTTAACCAGCAATAGTCTGTTCATTTTTTGGCCATATACTAAATCAGGGGCAAGCTGCGCCCGTCACCAAGTGCATTTAACCAGCAATAGTCTGTTCATTTTTTGGCCATATACTACATCAGGGGCAAGCTGCGCCCGTCACCAAGTGCATTTAACCCTCAGTAGTGTGGTTCGTCAAGCTGTGACACCAAGTGCATTTAACCAGCAATAGTCTGTTCATTTTTTGGCCATATACTACATCAGGGGCAAGCTGCGCCCGTCACCAAGTGCATTTAACCAGCAATAGTGTGGTTATTTTTTGGCCATATCCCAGTCTAATTCTGTCACTAAATCCATACCGGTCACCCAGCGCCTAAATACTAGGCCTCAAATTTATATCCCGCTAAATCTCTCGTTACCGCTGTCCTGTTGTGGCTGGGAAAGTTATTTAGTGTCCGTCAAAGCACATTTTTTGTTCTGGGTTGAAGTACAATTCCCAATTTAGCAATTTCATAATTTAGTGGTTCCTGCTATATCAGAGCTATTTGAAATCTATCCCTAAAAGGGTATATAATATTCAAGGTGCACATAGGGTCATTCAGAATAACTTCACACACACGCTACTGTGCATTTCCAAGTCTAATTCTGTCACTAAATCCATACCGGTCACCCAGCGCCTAAATACTAGGCCTCAAATTTATATCCCGCTAAATCTCTCGTTACCGCTGTCCTGTTGTGGCTGGGAAAGTTATTTAGTGTCCGTCAAAGCACATTTTTTGTTCTGGGTTGAAATACAATTCCCAATTTAGCAATTTCATAATTTAGTGGTTTCTGCTATATCAGAGCTATTCGAAATCTATCCCTAAAAGGGTATATAATATTCAAGGTGCACATAGGGTCATTCAGAATAACTTCACACACACGCTACTGTGCATTTCCAAGTCTAATTCTGTCACTAAATCCATACCGGTCACCCAGAGCCTAAATACTAGGCCTCAAATTTATATCCCGCTAAATCTCTCGTTACCGCTGTCCTGTTGTGGCTGGGAAAGTTATTTAGTGTCCGTCAAAGCACATTTTTTGTTCTGGGTTGAAGTACAATTCCCAATTTAGCAATTTCATAATTTAGAGGTTCCTGCTATATCAGAGCTATTTGAAATCTATCCCTAAAAGGGTATATAATATTCAAGGTGCACATAGGGTCATTCAGAATAACTTCACACACACGCTACTGTGCATTTCCAAGTCTAATTCTGTTAGTAAATCCATACCGGTCACCCAGCGCCTAAATACTAGGCCTCAAATTTATATCCCGCTGAATTTGAATACAATACATTGGGCCAAATAATATTTTTGTTGTTGTGGTGAACCATAACAATGAGAAAAACATCTAGTAAGGGACGCGGACGTTGACATGGTCGTGGTGGTGTTAGTGGACCCTCTGGTGCTGGGAGAGGACGTGGCCGTTCTGCCACATCCACACGTCCTAGTGTACCAACTACCTCAGGTCCCAGTAGCCGCCAGAATTTACAGCGATATATGGTGGGGCCCAATGCCGTTCTAAGGATGGTAAGGCCTGAGCAGGTACAGGCATTAGTCAATTGGGTGGCCGACAATGGATCCAGCACGTTCACATTATCTCCCACCCAGTCTTCTGCAGAAAGCGCACAGATGGCGCCTGAAAACCAACCCCATCAGTCTGTCACATCACCCCCATGCATACCAGGGAAACTGTCTCAGCCTCAAGTTATGCAGCAGTCTCTTATGCTGTTTGAAGACTCCGCTGGCAGGGTTTCCCAAGGGCATCCACCTAGCCCTTCCCCAGCGGTGAAAGATATAGAATGCACTGACGCACAACCACTTATGTTTCCTGATGATGAGGACATGGGAATACCACCTCAGCATGTCTCTGATGATGACGAAACACAGGTGCCAACTGCTGCGTCTTTCTGCAGTGTGCAGACTGAACAGGAGGTCAGGGTTCAAGACTGGGTGGAAGACGATGCAGGGGATGATGAGGTCCTAGACCCCACATGGAATGAAGGTCGTGCCACTGACTTTCACAGTTCGGAGGAAGAGGCAGTGGTGAGACCGAGCCAACAGCGTAGCAAAAGAGGGAGCAGTGGGCAAAAGCAGAACACCCGCCGCCAAGAGACTCCGCTTGCTACTGCCCGCCGCCATCTGGGACCGAGCACCCCAAAGGCAGCTTCAAGGAGTTCCCTGGCATGGCACTTCTTCAAACAATGTGCTGACGACAAGACCCGAGTGGTTTGCACGCTGTGCCATCAGAGCCTTAAGCGAGGCATTAACGTTCTGAACCTGAGCACAACCTGCATGACCAGGCACCTGCATGCAAAGCATGAACTGCAGTGGAGTAAACACCTTAAAACCAAGGAAGTCACTCAGGCTCCCCCTGCTACCTCTTCTGCTGCTGCCGCCTCGGCCTCTTCTGCTGCTGCCGCCTCGGCCTCTTCCTCCGCCTCTGGAGGAACGTTGGCACCTGCCGCCCAGCAAACAGGGGATGTACCACCAACACCACCACCACCACCTCCGTCACCAAGCGTCTCAACCATGTCACACGGCAGCGTTCAGCTCTCCATCTCACAAACATTTGAGAGAAAGCGTAAATTCCCACCTAGCCACCCTCGATCCCTGGCCCTGAATGCCAGCATTTCTAAACTACTGGCCTATGAAATGCTGTCATTTAGGCTGGTGGACACAGACAGCTTCAAACAGCTCATGTCGCTTGCTGTCCCACAGTATGTTGTTCCCAGCCGCCACTACTTCTCCAAGAGAGCCGTGCCTTCCCTGCACAACCAAGTATCCGATAAAATCAAGTGTGCACTGCGCAACGCCATCTGTGGCAAGGTCCACCTAACCACAGATACGTGGACCAGTAAGCACGGCCAGGGACGCTATATCTCCCTAACTGCACACTGGGTAAATGTAGTGGCAGCTGGGCCCCAGGCGGAGAGCTGTTTGGCGCACGTCCTTCCGCCGCCAAGGATCGCAGGGCAACATTCTTTGCCTCCTGTTGCCACCTCCTCCTTCTCGGCTTCCTCCTCCTCTTCTTCCACCTGCTCATCCAGTCAGCCACACACCTTCACCACCAACTTCAGCACAGCCCGGGGTAAACGTCAGCAGGCCATTCTGAAACTCATATGTTTGGGGGACAGGCCCCACACCGCACAGGAGTTGTGGCGGGGTATTGAACAACAGACCGACGAGTGGTTGCTGCCGGTGAGCCTCAAGCCCGGCCTGGTGGTGTGTGATAATGGGCGAAATCTCGTTGCAGCTCTGGGACTAGCCAATTTGACGCACATCCCTTGCTTGGCGCATGTGCTGAATTTGGTGGTGCAGAAGTTCATTCACAACTACCCCGACATGTCAGAGCTGCTGCATAAAGTGCGGGCCGTCTGTTCGCGCTTCCGGCGTTCACATCCTGCTGCTGCTCGCCTGTCTGCGCTACAGCGTAACTTCGGCCTTCCCGCTCACCGCCTCATATGCGACGTGCCCACCAGGTGGAACTCCACCTTGCACATGCTGGACAGACTGTGCGAGCAGCAGCAGGCCATAGTGGAGTTTCAGCTGCAGCACGCACGGGTCAGTCGCACTACAGAACAGCACCACTTCACCACCAATGACTGGGCCTCCATGCGAGACCTGTGTGCCCTGTTGCGCTGTTTCGAGTACTCCACCAACATGGCCAGTGGCGATGACACCGTTATCAGCGTTACAATACCACTTCTATGTCTCCTTGAGAAAACACTTAGGGCGATGATGGAAGAGGAGGTGGCCCAGGAGGAGGAGGAGGAGGAGGAGGAAGAGGGGTCATTTTTAGCACTTTCAGGCCAGTCTCTTCGAAGTGACTCAGAGGGAGGTTTTTGGCAACAGCAGAGGCCAGGTACAAATGTGGCCAGCCAGGGCCCACTACTGGAGGACGAGGAGGACGAGGATGAGGAGGAGGTGGAGGAGGATGAGGATGAAGCATGGTCACAGCGGGGTGGCACCCAACGCAGCTCGGGTCCATCACTGGTGCGTGGCTGGGGGGAAAGGCAGGACGATGACGATACGCCTCCCACAGAGGACAGCTTGTCCTTACCCCTGGGCAGCCTGGCACACATGAGCGACTACATGCTGCAGTGCCTGCGCAACGACAGCAGAGTTGCCCACATTTTAACCTGTGCGGACTACTGGGTTGCCACCCTGCTGGATCCACGCTACAAAGACAATGTGCCCACCTTACTTCCTGCGCTGGAGCGTGATAGGAAGATGCGCGAGTACAAGCGCACGTTGGTAGACGCGCTACTGAGAGCATTCCCAAATGTCACAGGGGAACAAGTGGAAGCCCAAGGCCAAGGCAGAGGAGGAGCAAGAGGTCGCCAAGGCAGCTGTGTCACGGCCAGCTCCTCTGAGGGCAGGGTTAGCATGGCAGAGATGTGGAAAACTTTTGTCAACACGCCACAGCTAACTGCACCACCACCTGATACGCAACGTGTTAGCAGGAGGCAACATTTCACTAACATGGTGGAACAGTACGTGTGCACACCCCTCCACGTACTGACTGATGGTTCGGCCCCATTCAACTTCTGGGTCTCTAAATTGTCCACGTGGCCAGAGCTAGCCTTTTATGCCTTGGAGGTGCTGGCCTGCCCGGCAGCCAGCGTTTTGTCTGAACGTGTATTCAGCATGGCAGGGGGCGTCATTACAGACAAACGCAGCCGCCTGTCTACAGCCAATGTGGACAAGCTGACGTTCATAAAAATGAACCAGGCATGGATCCCACAGGACCTGTCCGTCCCTTGTCCAGATTAGACATTAACTACCTCCCCTTAACCATATATTATTGGACTCCAGGGCACTTCCTCATTCAATCCTATTTTTATTTTCATTTTACCATTATATTGCGAGGCTACCCAAAGTTGAATGAACCTCTCCTCTGTCTGGGTGCCAGGGCCTAAATATATGCCAATGGACTGTTGCAGTGGTGGCTGACGTGAAGCCTCATTCTCTGCTATGACATGCAGACTAATTCTCTGCTGACATGAAGCCAGATTGTCTGTTACGGGACCTCTCTCCTCTGCCTGGGTGCTGGGCCTAAATTTATGAAAATGGACTGTTGCAGTGGTGGGTGACGTGAAGCCTCATTCTCTGCTATGACATGCAGACTGATTCTCTGCTGACATGAAGCCAGATTGTCTGTTACGGGACCTCTCTCCTCTGCCTGGGTGCTGGGCCTAAATATATGCCAATGGACTGTTGCAGTGGTGGCTGACGTGAAGCCTGATTCTCTGCTATGACATGCAGACTGATTCTCTGCTGACATGAAGCCAGATCCTCTGTTACGGGACCTCTCTCCTCTGCCTGGGTGCTGGGCCTAAATTTATGAAAATGGACTGTTGCAGTGGTGGCTGACGTGAAGCCTGATTCTCTGCTATGATATGAAGACTGATTCTCTGCTGACATGAAGCCAGATTCTCTGTTACGGGACCTCTCTCCTCTGCCTGGGTGCCGGGGCCTAAATATCTGAGAATGGACTGTTCCAGTGGTGGGTGACGGGAAGCCAGATTCTCTGCTATGGGACCTCTCTCCAATTGATTTTGGTTAATTTTTATTTATTTAATTTTTATTTTAATTCATTTGCCTATCCACATTTGTTTGCAGGGGATTTACCTACATGTTGCTGCCTTTTGCAGCCCTCTAGCCCTTTCCTGGGCTGTTTTACAGCCGTTTTAGTGCCGAAAAGTTCGGGTCCCCATTGACTTCAATGGGGTTCGGGTTCGGGACGAAGTTCGGATCGGGTTCGGATCCCGAACATTTCCGGGAAGTTCGGCCGAACTTCTCGAACCCGAACATCCAGGTGTTCGCTCAACTCTACTGACAATGCATGTTTATATAACTGGTTATGAGCAGGTATAAGCCCATGTCACTGCCATGAAGAGACATACATGTGACAACTTTTTGAAAAAAAGGTTGCAAATGATATAAAATAGCCAGTTCAAGATCAGGAAATTTTCCACCATTTATGACCAGAAACATTTTCTCATTTTTCAGTACATACAGGCTTGAAAGTAATTTAAAAAAAAAATGTTTTGGTTATTAAAATCATTTTGAATCTTTTTTTTTGTGATACACAGAGAATTAATTTATGTTTTTTTTTTATAACTGGCAAAATGTAAGAACATTTTTTTTCACATTATTATTTTTTGTTTATAGCACAAACTAAAAATAATAAAAAAATTGTGTACCTTTTCCATTATGGTAGTTTTTTTTATATAGGGGATATATAGATTACACTCTTTGGACATGGCTAGAAACTGCATTGGGGGCTGATAGTGGCATGCTTTTTTTTTTGTCTTCTCTGTCTTTAATTTTTGGGAGGCTTTGTAACTTTACATTATTTTTTACCACTGATTTACTTTGAAACTGAGACTGATGTATCAGTTCTGATTATAGGGGGGAATACAGCCTCCTCGGACATACTGCAGAGCTGATCTGGGCCTGCTAAGACATCACCATGTGCAGTAACCCTTTCCAATGACATCACAGTGTTTATTTTCTTTTCTTCTAATATATAGTGATACACTGGATTTTCCCTGCTTGGTGGTATCACTGAGAGGATTATCATTCTTGCTACTTCACATTGATCATTACTCATGCGTTGTGACATTATTATCTTTGTTTTAACAGGGCACAGTGATCACTGCTTATTATGTTTGTTAAAATCATTGTAGTTATTATTCTTGTATTCCAGTAGAACAATCATAGTAGCAATTTTTCAACCCCATATAAAGGGGTTGATTGCTGCATGCTAATACAGCTGTATAGTTCATCCCCAATCATTGTGCTGAGTATTGATCCTTATAAATGGGCCCTTACTTTGTAATTACACTGCATTATCTATCTTCATTCAGTTACAACCTGTGTTATAGTTCTGAGCTGCAATCACAATTCTTCAGGCATCGGAGCTAAAATCATCAAGAATATCCACTACATTATAGAAACGTAACTATGCTCCTAGGGATTTGCCTCATGAGAAGTTTATTAACTGTTTCCAATAACATTTGGCAGTATTTTGACTATAAGTATAGGCAGACTATATTTCTGGCTGCATGTTGGATCCTCTTCTGGTCCCTTATTCACTAACTCTCAGTTTGCTGCTCAAATTCATCGTCAAAGAAGATGGTTGCCTGCTCACTGAAGGATCAGATTATATAGAAGCCAGAGAGGCTGACACAGAGACTGCTGCTGGTTGGTAAGTGACTTCAATGCTGAATTCACATCAAAATTGATCAGTACTGCTGTGTAATGACCTCCATTACTGTAACAGCTTCTGAGGGGAGTTACAGAGAAGTTAGAAAGCAGAGTCCCCTGTTTCTCCATGTCCTATGTCTTGGAAGGCATGATTCCAGCTAGTTTGCACTAGTTTAGGAGAGGGGAAAATGCTAGTTACATGTCATATAATGGCCATAAATAATAACATATTACAGATGAAAAAAGACAAGTCCATAAATTTCAACCAAGGACAGATGGGGATGTGAATTAAGGAAAGGGGAGTGAGAAACGTTTATAGAAATGTTAGTATTATTTAATTGTAAGAATGTTGTCTAATCCTTTTTCAAAACCATCAACAGTTCCTGATGCGGCCACCTCTGACCTTTTTCTTCTCCAGGCTGAGGTAGAGCGCCCTTGTATTTTAACCCTTTGGCTAACTGATTTTTATTTTATTTTTTTCATTTTTCTTCCCTATTTTTCGTTAGCCATAACTTTTTTATTTTTCAGGTCACATAGCTGTAGGAGGGCTTAATTTTTGCAGGACAAGTTGTACTTTCTAATGCCACAATTAATTATGGCATGAAATGTTGTGGGAAGCAGTAAAAAAATTCAAAATGGGGTGGAATTGGAAAAAAAAACAATCCCTCCACCATTTTATAGGTTTTGTTCCCACAGCGTTTTGTTTATGGCAACACTGACCCATGCCATTCATTACTATTACAACAATACCCCATATGTATAGATTCTTTATGTCTAAATAGTGTAAAAATAAATTTAAACTTTGAGAAAAATAGTTTTTTATATCACCATATTTTGACCCCCATAACTTTTTTATAATTATGTCTGCGCATTTAGGTGGTGCCATGATCTCACTTGATCACAGCATCTAAAGCATTTAATTACCATGATCGGCATCATTGCCGGTCACGGTAATTAGCCGCACGTGCGAGCGGGCGTCATGTTTACATGTACGGCGCTGGTAGCCTAAGGGTTAATGGGATGTTACATGGAACAGCTAATTATTTTAATATATCCTCATAATTAAGACCCTCCATGCCTCTTATCAGTTTCGTTGATCTTCTTTGTACTTTTCCCAGCTCCAGGGCATCCTTTCTATGAACTGGCACCCAGAACTGCACTAGAGCTTTGCAAAGTGGCAATGTCCCTGTCCCACGAGCCCATGACAATATCCTGCTTGCCTTAGAAGCAGCTGATTGACATTGTATGCTGTTATTTAGTCTATGATCTACAAGTACATCCAAGCCCTTCTCTACAAGTTACTCCACCTAGAACACATGATGCATGTAGATTAGTACCAAGATGGATAACTTTACATTTACATATATTGAATCTCATTTGCCGAGTATATGCCCAAACACTCAGAGCGTCCAAGTCAGCTTGTGGTTTATGGACTTCTTTCATAGACTGTACAGTACTAAATAACTTGGTGCCGTCTCCAATGGTGTCATCTGTTCCTCCATTATTCTTCCTCTACACACAGCTTATTCTGAAATAGTGCCTGAAATGACAATTACACTTTAAGCTTTTGGTCTAAGCAACCAACTGGTGCAGCTAGTGATAACTGTGAATGATTGAAAGCAGAAGTGGGAATAAGAAAAATGACTTGGAGATCAAGAAGGAAAAAGACCCAAGGGCCAAGGACACAACAAAGAGGAAACTACCCAAGGATCAGGGAGGACACTAAAATAATCACAAACCTTTCATGTCCTTTTGGAGTGGTGCCCCATCCAAATTTTGCTATGGGGTCTCATGGTTACTTGTTACATACCTAATACAGTCTATTTTTGGCATATTAACTCTTTGGCAACCAGATAAACAGATAATAATACTGATATTCTATTATTATCTTACATCACAAAGTATGTAAAAATGACATGCAGTTCTAGAAGTTAAAAATATGCAGAAATAGGCAAAAAAAGACATTCTCATCAAGAAGAGGATGACAGAGTGTGACCTGGAAAGACACAGCCTTCTAGTAATTTACTTGCAGCCAACTCTGAGCAGAAGAAAGAGCATGGTATTCTAAGAGGCTCAGGGAAAAGTCTGAAATATAAACTAGGGAAATTTAATCTAAAACAAAATATTCTTATTTCGACCCTATTTGCCTAAAGGGGTTATCATGTTCAGTTGTAGCCATCGTTCTGGCAGGGACTTTGCTAAAGGCCTTTCCAATCTTAAACTTATGAATATATGAAGTAGACAGCAAGTAATTGGAAGAAAGGAGATGAATTCTCGAAGAAAACTGTCTGTTGAAAATAAACTGTTCTTCTTTGGAGCATTATGCTGGCTCCCTAATATACTTGTGACATACTGCCGTTTTCAGACGAAGGTTTATAACACTAAAAATATTCCATCTAGTCTTGAATCATGGGGATCGGTAAGTGACAAGATGGCTGTGCAAGTCCATATTTTTATAACACTGGACTAGCAGCTGCCCAAAGCTAAAATAAAATAGGATGATTATGTAAATGTAAAACTGCTTTCTTCCTCTCTCTCCATTTTTTCAAATATGAATGCATAGTGGCTCGAAGCTAGGCTATTTTGATTTATAAAGTGGTTATTCTAATGTATCTACTTTATATTCTCCAGGAAAAAATTTAAAACAAAAGCTCAAACGAGGACAAAACTTAATAACTGCATAAATGACTGTAGGCTAATATAATGAAAAGGGCTTTCTGTGTTAACAGCTACATAACTATCTCTGCCATCTACAACTAATAAGTACAGGCAATGCCTGGTAACACTGGGCATTGCGAAGGGGTGAACATTAGACTGCATGTCACATTAAAGGGGTTGCCCCACAAAAAATATTAAAAAAATTTCAAACCAGCACCTGGATCTGAATACTTTTGTAATTGTATGTAATTAAAAATTCAGTACAGTTACTGAGTTATTTGCCGAAATCTATCTATGTAGCGCCACCTGCTGTTTGCTCTTTCTAAATTCTCTGTCCAGCTCACTGCAATTGACCTACATGCTCAGTTTCATCATTCAAATGCCACCCGCTGCAGCAGAAAGCACACAACCTCTGAGAAAGTGCACCCCTTTCTTAGATTCCTGCTTGAAATAAATCTAGCAGAGCCATTGTAGCGATGAATGGGAAGATCTCTGAATCCATTTGAAGAACAGGGCTGGAGGTAAGTTTGTTAAGGGCTGAGAATCTTCATAGGTACGCTCGTTAGCAATTATCTGGCGGTGTAAATGTACCGCCAATTAACCGATGAGCAAGTGAAACGCTCATTCATCAATTAATCCGATAGCTTGTCCAGTGGCGGATCATGGT
Source organism: Bufo gargarizans (assembly GCF_014858855.1). NCBI lineage: Eukaryota > Metazoa > Chordata > Amphibia > Anura > Bufonidae > Bufo > Bufo gargarizans. Next base: position 77,339,609 of record NC_058080.1, read on the forward strand.
GTCTAATCACGATCTGCTGCCAACAAACAGTGAGTCAATATGGGGAAGAACGATGGCATTGGCAATCGCTCCTCCCCATGCTCTGGAGGAGATCACTACATGTAAATGCCGCAGTATCCTCCACCAGTGAGTAGCAGATTGTTGGGAATGAACGCTTCCTTCGCGATAATCTTCTGCTCTGTCATCCTATGTAAAGGGACCTTTAGAAAGAAGCCATCATGTACTGTATGACACAACATCCCTATTAACACGCACAACTCACCTGCCTCCAAAATCCTATTCCTTATGTCTCTGGACTGCTGTTCACAGCTCATAGCAGCAGCTCAGGTAAGAACGCTGCCCCCACGTACAATAAAAAGTGTTATGATTATTTCCTCGTTATTATTCAGTACGTTCTTCATTCGGTCCGAGGCTTGTGACACATAGGGGTGGAAAATGTACTAAGCATGGCGTTTCATAATTCTGTATGAGCCCAAAGTGCACCGGAGAAATATGCGGCTTTGGCCTCTTAATAAATTTGATGCATCATTGCCCGTCCTTGTGCCATAAATGCAAAATCTAAATTTTTTAGAAAGGTGCTGAGTAGGAGATGGTTCCATCTATGGTCAAACTGTTGATTTCTCCGGGGGGTGTCGCAGCCACCAAACGTGTTCTGTGTCAGTAATTGTAGTTTAACAATATAGCTATCCTTACTGACACCTGAAAAGTTAACAACATAGTTGCAAGATTTGTTTACTTGACATTTTCAATGTCTTTTGTGATCTGGTAATATGGTCAAACTCAAAACCTCTCCATCTCCAACACAGGGGCTGTGGACATGATGTATTATATGGGAGGGAGCTACTCTTATAGAGGAGGGTCCTAAGTGTGTCCCCTCCTATAACATCCCAAAAAATCACTGATCCTGAGTGTGAGGTCTCATACCACTCAGTCGCAGAGGTGAGGTGTGGTTTGCAGTGGAAATCTGTCACCTTAAAAATGGTTCACAATCTATGGGCAGCATGGAATAAAGCAGGAGCAGCTGAGCAGATTGGTATACAGGTTATGATTCAGTATATCACGTGTTGTATGTTCTAAGGGATCACCTACTGGACTCCTAAGCATAGAAGGTGTATAGGTTTAAATGAATAAAATACAAGCAGTGGTGCACAGTGAGTGAAGGCCGACCATGTGGTTGCCCAGGGGACAGCCAGCCTTTCTGATACTGTAAGGAGTCCCTGATATTCTCTATGGAGTCACAGTTTGGTCCATCCTCCTTTCAGAGGCTTCTCTTAGGAGTTTCTGCTTATTACTATGGAATCCTCTGACATGAAGGGCAATGGGCCTTCTGCATTGTGAGGACATCCCAGTATATTTTACTTTTATTACTCTTTTTTTGCCAGATTGTTGCTGGGTCTTGAATACAGGACCTGCTGTATGGTGGGCAGAAACCCTACAGGTTTAACTACTGTCATTCAAAGGATTTTCTCTGACTAAGACTCTCAATAGTATTTTCACCATGCATAATGGACTGATATCTAAAGACACAACTCTCTTTCTCTCTCTCTCTCTCTCTCTATATATATATATATATATATATATAAATATCCAAAGGATGAGGCAGCACTCCAAGTAAAGTGAAAATGGTGGATCTTTTATTCCCCTCTGCAACGTTTCAACCGTCTCAATGCAGTCTTTCTCAAGCATACCACAAGGTGTCATACAGGGGTATATATACCTACAATACATAGCAAACAATTAGAGTGACATTTATTCAATACAAAGTATAATAAAGTCTATAGTGCAATATACAATATATATAACTGACGTGATTTAAAAAACATGATAATTTACATGGCATGATGATCTCCACAGTACAATACAATGTGCACAAACGCAGTAATCATAGTGACAGCATAAACTGTGAATTAATTACTAACATGCATTTCATCAACACACTAGCCTATCACCTGTGTGTATATAAAAAAGTGATTAAATCAATAAGGTTAAAAGCAACTCACACCGCAGTGCATGAGCAGGGGCGCCAAAATCTGCATCCTCACAATCGAACCTCGCATGCCTACTGTCCATGCCGCGTCACAGGAGCGACATCCTCAGAGAGGAAGCCAAGCGCCGTCACCATGGAGACGTGGGAACCACATGACCAGGGCGCCCGTCACATGACCAAACAAGTCGCCGGACCGAGCCCCGCCCACGACGCCGGGCCCGCGTCACCCGGCCAGCCACGCCCATCATAGCGGCATCGCTGCCCTGGCAACAACAAGCCCAGCAGCATGCGCAGTGGCTCACCACAGTCTCGCAACAGACATAGGGCAGGCGCGGGCTGATCCCATGCCCGTTATGGACCTGGGGTCATGGCCGTGAGAACGGCGTGACCCTTTGGCCCCCGTCCCATTGTCTTGCAGTATGAGTAGGGCACAGGTCATGTAGGTGTTTCCTAAGGTGCCGAAATACTCTGTACCACGTTCACTCCTGTCTCTAAATGTATATAGTGACCCGGTGAGGTGCTCATTGGCCCTCGCCTGTCTGTTTTTTTACTTCTGTATTGCTGTGCACGATGTTTCTCTCCCCTCGCCGATCTTTGTTAGCCCGCGCCTGCCCTATGTCTGTTGCGAGACTGTGGCGAGCCACTGCGCACGCTGCTGGGCTTGTTGTTGCCAGGGCAGCAACGCCACTATGATGGGTGTGGCTGGCCGGGTGACGCGGGCCCGGCGTCGTGGGCGGGGCTCGGTCCGGCGACTCCTCTTGTTTGGTCATGTGACGGGCGCCCTGGTCATGTGGTTCCCACGTCTCCATGGTGACGGCGCTTGGCTTCCTCTCTGAGGATGTCGCTCCTGTGACGCGGCATGGACTGTGGGCATGCGAGGTTCGATTGTGAGGATGCAGATTTTGACGCCCCTGCTCATGCACTGCGGTGTGAGTTGTTTTTAACCTTATTGATTTAATCACTTTTTTATATACACACAGGTGATAGGCTAGTGTGTTGATGAAATGCATGTTAGTAATTAATTCACAGTTTATGCTGTCACTATGATTACTGCGTTTGTGCACATTGTATTGTACTGTGGAGATCATCATGCCATGTAAATTATCATGTTTTTTAAATCACGTCAGTTATATATATTGTATATTGCACTATAGACTTTATTATACTTTGTATTGAATAATTGTCACTCTAATTGTTTGCTATGAATTGTGGGTATATATACCCTTGTATGACACCTTGTGGTATGCTTGAGAAAGACTGCATTGAGACGGTTGAAACGTTGCAGAGGGGAATAAAAGATCCACCATTTTCACTTTACTTGGAGTGCTGCCTCATCCTTTGGATATTTATTTATCTATAGCCGTCTGAGCCTGCGGCTGAGAGGACCTGCACCTGTATTTCTGGTCTTGTGCTGTTGGGACCCTCTTTTTGGTATATATATATATATATATATATATATATATATACAGGTCCTTCTAAAAAAATTTGCATATTGTGATAAAGTTCATTATTTTCTGTAATGTACTGATAAACATTAGACTTTCATATATTTTAGATTCATTACACACTGAAGTAGTTCAAGCCTTTTATTGTTTTAATATTGATGATTTTGGCATACAGCTCATGAAAACCCAAATTTACTATCTAAAAAAATTAGCATATCATGAAAAGGTTCTCTAAACGAGCTATTAACCTAATCATCTGAATCAACTGAATCCACAACGCAACTGATGGTCCCAACCCCATTTATAAGGCAAGAAATCCCACTTATTAAACCTGACAGGGCACACCTGTGAAGTGAAAACCATTTCAGGTGACTAGAATAAATATTTATAAAATAAAGAAAACTCTTTGAATGAGAAGGTATGTCCAAACTTTTGGTCTGTACTGTATATCTAATATATAAAGCTGATTGTATGTATGTATGTATGTGTGTATGTCCGCTAAAGGAATCCGCACCATCGCATTTACAATCACTAAATTTAGCACAGCTGCCTCCTGTGACTCGGGGAACATCATAGACTATGTTTTGTGTGGAAATTTTCACCCTGTGCTTTCCAATTATTTGCCAAAAAATATGCTTAGTAACCTAACCGCCAAACTACAGGAGCCATTGTCTGTTGGCTGTTGTGGCAGTTAGCCTGGATATTCATCAGGCTGCATATAGCAACCAATCACAGCTCAGCTTCTATTTTGCTACAGGTCATTAATATGAGCTCTGATTGGTTGCTATAGGCAATGAGGAAAATTCTTAGTATAAAGACAGCTGATGTGTGAGTTAATATGGTTTCGATTTCGAAGCTTAGACAACGTTGTTGTAGAGGCTGATGTAACTCACATGACATTAAGTGTATACTAATTCTGTGGGGTTTTATATACTGTCAATGGACTTGAATGTATTGTCTTTAGTGTTTAATCCAGGTTTTGTTTTGGATCCAGTGATGGTCGGTTTCCAGTGTGGAGGCCTCATGTTGAGTGCTTTAATCTTGCCTTTGCTGTGGAGTGACACACTTCTCCAATTGCTGGTGTGATGATCTCAGAAGCCATTCCATATGACAGTCGGTCACCCCCAGTATGAAACAAGGGACATGTGTTGCCTCTCATGGCAGGGTTTCCAACTGGCATTTTTCAGCAGGGTAATGCTTGCCCACACACAAAAAGCTAGCTTTGGCAACCTACGGGTGTGCAGCATCTGTGGCCAAACGTGCCACAGGATACCTTCAGGAACCTGTATGCCTCCATGCCCAAACATATCTTATCCTGTATCCAGGGTAGAGACTGTATCTCATCTTGTTTCCAGGCTAGAGGCAGCCCAACAGGGTCCTAGAACCTCCTTTCAGTTGTACAGTTTTCCACAATAGACCTATCATTGCGCCCTAATAATATAATTAGTGATGAGCGGCAGGGGCAATATTTGAATTTGCTATATTTTTGTAGAATATTCATCATATATTCGCAAATTCGACATAATTTTCTTGAGCACGAAAAATCGGCAATATTATATTCGCGTACTGCGCGCAAAAACAGGTGTGGGTCACTATAGCTAAATTTTTCAAGCTGCTAGAAGTTTCCTGAGACTGGAGAAAATGGTTGGCACGGCAGAACATTACAATAGCTTTATATGCAGATAGAGAGCTCCAATATTTTCTTGATTGTGAAAACGGCATTAATGATGCAAATATTTTGGCGCAATACGTGCAACTTCACATTTTAGCAGGTCTGACTACATATTACTGATTGGCGCACTAAGTATTGTTGTGACATCACAGCACTATGTCTGTAGCATGTATGTATGGACAGCAGAACCTATCACACTACCTAACACCCTGCACTGGAACCTATCAGCTACACTATATCAGGATATAACCTACACTGACTATCTCCTCCTAACTATCTGCATTATATATATAAGCTAACTAACTATCTATCTAATGTAATAATACAGGAAAGCACAGAGCACAGCAAGGACACTGCTGTCTCTCTCAGAACTCCATAAAACTACAGAAAATGGCTGCTGGGGAGGTTCTTATATAGTAAGGGGTAGGCTACTTTCCTATTGGTTGCTAGGGATGTTGCTAAGCTCAGACAAAGACATTGCAGCCTTCTCATTGGCCCAGAAGCAAGAAGGGAGGTTACTAATGAAAAAAAAATCTAGAATATTCGAAATTACCGAATATATATCACTATATTCAAAATATTCGCAAATTCTCAAAGTGCCGATATTCACGATTAATATTCGCTTTTCGAATATTCGCACCCAACACTAAATATAATCACTTACATATACAGTATCATCATTACATCCACATATTTTATTGCGTTCCAATCTCTTCCAATCCTTCTTGCTGCGGTATTTTTTTGTCAATGAGTGTAGTTGCTAACTTCCCGTAATTAACACATTTAATCGTCCACTTTTCGTTTTTGTGTGAAGTCGTTACCAAAATGTGGATCCTTCCCTTGAATTACTGTACAGTTACAGTTGTAACATACAGCAAGTGCAGAATGAGTGGCTGAGCTTATCATGTAATATTTCTTAGCATGTTCCACTGCATTAACATAACGCGTAATTAGCTCATAATTATTGTGACTTTTAATACGAGCTTGTAAAATACGTAATGATTCTACCGCAGAAGTAAATTTAAAAAAGCATCATCCTCACACTATGGTCTGGCCTCTAATATCTCTCAAGCATTTAACTGCTTAATGTGTATCTGATATGATGATTGGATTCTTCAGGGGGATCTGTAAAGTTTAAATTAATATACACATTTTCACATCTAAAGCATCAAGTCCCTGAGTGATGGGTAACTATATTTCAATGGGTTTTTGTTGTAAGTATAACAGAGACAAGCAATAATGAGCCAAGGGTGTACATACATGTACCATGGAGAAGGCCTTTGTAACTACTATGGAGACCATAGAGCGAAGGGCCCCAGTCCTAGTTGGTCCCAATCTCTTTGCATCTGTAGAAGACTCCCCAAAACAAACACAAGACCCATCTTTCTATCAGGGAAAACCTGGAACAAAAATGGGGGGGATCTATGGTGATCTTTAATATGGGGTCAACTGTAAAATAACAAGTAGATATTAAGGGGGGTTTCCAGGTGTTTAATAGTGAGGACCTATTCTCAGGATAGGTCATGAATACCTGATCAATGAGGGTCCGACATCCAACACACTTGTCAAACATCTGTTTGAAGAAGCCACGATACTGTGACCTCCTCGCAGCTTACGAAGCACATTGCAGTCCACTGGATACCACATGTTCTTGGTATTGCAACTCAGTCCCTTAACTTGAATGGGACCGAGCTGCGTCTATGTGACCCATGAACGGGATGTCCCTGTCCTAGAAAGAGGCACACAGACCATGGCGACCTCTTCAAACAGCTGATTGCTGGGGGTTCCAAGAGTAAGACCGCCACTGATCAGACATTGATGACCTATCACCAATTTTGGCCTTAAAGGGGTTATGCCATAATTGAGCAAAAAAAAATCAGACATCATATAGTACATGACAATACCTTTCTAACATAGCTAAAACTAGCCCTGTACCTCATATGGTTCCAGAGACCTCCCCATTCATTCTTCCAGTTGCTCCGCTAGATTACCTTCAGCCCGGCAGCTCAGTGGGAGTGCTGCAGCTCTCTCCCCGTAACTACTACAGCTTAGACCAGCTCAGTGAGATGGACAAAAAAAATAAGGAAAATAACAAACAGCAGGTGGTGCTAAGTGCTATGCAGATACATTTTTTGAATAGCTCACTGGCTATAATAAATTTTTAGTTACATGCAATTTTTGTAGATCCGGGTGCTGGTTTAAAAAATGTACTGTAGAACATTTTTAGAGATGCAACTCCTTTAAGGATGACATAACCCCTTTAATTCTGACGTGTCACTTTATGTGGTAATACATTTTAAACACTTCTATATATCCAAACAATTCTGACACTGTTTTATTTTTTATATATTGTTCTTTATGTTTGTGTGAATTTGGGTTGCTATGTTTTGTGTTTTAACATAAATTTGGAAAAATTAGCAATTTTCAAGATTTGGAAATGCATGCTTTTAAAACAGTCATACCGCACAAAAATGTTTATTTTTAACATTTGGCATTTGTCTACTTTATGTTTGAAAAGTACATTTATTTTTTGGGGGTAGGCATTACAGGGGTTATAAATTTAGCAGCAATTTTACAACTTTTCAAGAAAATGTCCAAATTCTCTTTTTTAGGGACTCAGTTCTGAACTGGCTTTGAGAGGCCTAAATGTTAAACCCCCCTTTAAATAACCACCTTTTAAAAACCACACCCCTAAAAGTATTCAAAACAGCATTTAAAAAGTTTGTTAACCCTTTAGGTGTTTCACAGTAATTAATGTTAAATGGAGGTGAATTCTTTTTTACAGATTTTATATTTTAATTTATTTCGAACATAGTAGGTGATAAAATGAAACTAATACTCTGAATGTATTACTGTGATTGTGCAGTTTTTAGAAATATCCCATATGTGGCCCTAGAGTGATTATTTGTAGTGTTGATCGCGAATATTCTAATCGCAAATTTTTATTGCGAATATTGGCACTTCGAGAATTCACAAATATCTAGAATATAGTGCTATATTTTCGTAATCACGAATATTCTAGATTTTTTTCATCAGTACCCATGATTCCTCACTGCTTCTTGCTTGTGGGCCAATGAGAAGGCTGCAATATCTTTGACTTTAGGAGTAGTGTTGATCGCAAATTTTCATATCGCAAATTTTTATCGCAAATTTTGTGATTGCCGGTTTTCGCAATCAAGAAAATAATGACTGGAGAACACGAATTCTCGAATTTGCGAATATTCGCCCAAATATTCGCAAAATATTGCAAATTTGAATATTGCCCCTGTCGCTCATCACTGGTTATTTGATGGAGCACCTTGTTGATTTTTGGTCTCCATTTCTCTAAAAAGTTTTGTAGGCACTATTTCAGGTTGCAGAGGCCTTGGGGTACAAAAAAATAAGAAACATCTCCAAAAGGCCCCATTTTGGAAACTACACAAATTTTTCATTTTTGGGCATATTAAAATCCTTATTGGATGACTATTCCCTATATAGGGCTCTTACCTTGTTCTGTGGCTTCGTTTCATTAAAAATCGAGCTTTTAAAATGCAAATGCAAATGACTTCACTACCAGCTAGCCGCCGCATTCTCCTTTTAAAAAACACCCCCTCCTCCAGTTGATTGACAGGGCCAGGGAGCGCTCTCCTGTCAGCATTTCAAATCCCGCGCCTGCACCTTACGTGTCTTCATTCGGCGCAGGAGCTCTGAGAGAAGGACGCTCACTTCCTCAGCACTCCCTCAGTGCGCCTGCGCCGATGACGTCACCTCTAAACCCGAAAGAGAAGATGTCATCGGCGCATGCGCACTGAGGAAGTGCTGAGGAAGCGAGCGTCCTTCTCTCAGAGCGTCTGCGCCGAATGAAGACACGTAAGGTGCAGGAGCGGGATTTGAATTGCAGACAGGGCCAGCAGGAGGAGGAGAGCGCTCCCTGGCCCTGTCAATCAACTGGAGTTGGGGGCGTTTTTTTAAAAGGAGGATGCGGTGGCTACCAGCAAGTAGATGCCCTACTTGCTGGTAGTGAAGTCATTTTGCATCGATTTTTAGTGAAATCAAGCCACAGAACAAGGTAAGAGCCCTATATAGGGAATAGTCGTCCAATAAGGATTTTAATATGCCCAAAAATGAAAAATGAGTTTTGGGGGGTGACAGAAATCCTTTAATATAGGGATGTAGTGAGCATTTTGACTCCACAGGTGTTTCACAGAATTTATCATAATTGCACATGAAAATCATAAATGATATGTTAACAATAATATGTAGTTAGTTAAAAATGTTCCATTTTTATAAGGGTTAACAAGTGAAAAAGCACCCCTAAAATTGTTACGCCATTTCTCTCGAGTACAGCAGGGCTCGGAATGGAAGGAGTGTGATATGGCTTTTGAAACCATGATTTTATGGGTTTGGGTACCATGTTGAACTACAGTGGAAACCTCAAGAAATAACCCTATTTTCGAAACTACACCCTCAAGGAATTTAGGTAGGGATGTAGTAATAATTTTGACTCAACAGGTGTTTCATAGAACTTATTAACATTGGACCATGAAAATTTAAAATGTAACCTTTTCCAATAGTACACTGTTTTAGCCCCAACCTATTCATTTGTGCAAGGGTTAAAGAGGTTGTCCAGTCCCAAAATCTAAATTATTTTTCTGTGCTCCTAACACCCCTCACCATCCATACATATGCCCCCAATACCTGTTTTCCATGTCTGAGCTTTCCTTCCCCCTTGGAAGACATCAGACTATCCTGGCAGATCTGTTTACTTTCTCCCCTTCTTGTTTGGTTGAATACATAACTTTATTGATACACAAGCCTGGCTGCACTGCACAGAGATGAGTCATATGCTGGCCACACCCCCACACTGCTCTATCTGCAGGAGCTCCACCCACTACAACTCCTGTGTCCATGTTACTACAGCCATACATGAGTCTACTTCTCACTCAGTGTCTACATCACAACCCTATCAGTGCACAGGCTCTGCCCTCACATCTGTATCTAATCCTATCCTGTGTGATACAGCCTGCTGAGCTGTGTATCTAATCCCATCACTGACCGTTCACAGGCTCTTCCCTCCCCATCTACAGAGTGTAATAAACAGCTGGAATCAGCAAGCAGAACAAATCACATGTGTATCTAATCCTATCATGTATGATACACAGCCTGTTGTGTGCGATACTACTGGCTGAAGTGTGTATCTAATCCCATTTTCTATGATACAGCCTACTGAGCTGTGTATCTAATCCTATCATGTATGTGTGCCTGATACACAGCCTGTTGTGTGCGATACTACCAGCTGAAGTGTGTATCTAATCCCATTTTCTATGATACATCCTGTTGAGCTGTGTATTTAATCCCATCTTGTATGATCCTGACTGCAGAGCTGTGTATCTAATCCTGTTTTGTATAATCCTGTCCTGTGTATCTAAACCCTTGTGCACATGACCGTATCCATTTTCCAATCCACATTTTTTGCAGTCCCATTGAGTTCTATGAATTCGAGGACCTAATTTTGAGGACCAGAATAGGACATGTTCTATCTTTACTAGAACTGACATACGGATGTAGAAAACACACTGCTGACATACATGTGCTTACCACATCCGTATGTCAGTTCTGCAAAATATAGAACATGCCCTATTCTGGTCCTCATAATGCAGACCTAAAACACATAGAACTCAATGGGACTGCAAAAAATGTGAATCGCACACGGATAGTAACCTTATTTAGTGGATCCGAGACTTGCAGACCGCAAAACAGATATGGTCCTGTGCATGAGCCCTATCACTTATACTGTGCGCCCATAACAGTGACAGTCACAGCACCCCCATAACAGTGACATGCACAGTGCCCCCATAACAGTGACATGCACAGTGCCCCCATAACAGTGACATGCACAGTGCCCCCATAACAGTGACATGCACAGTGCCCCCATAACAGTGACATCTACAGCGCCCCCATAACAGTGACATCCACAGTGCTTCTGTAACAGTGACCTCCACAGTACACCCATAACAGTGACATCCACCGCGCACCTATAAAGGTGACATCCACAGTGCTCCTGTAACAGTGACCTCTACAGTGCCCCCATAACTGTGACCTCCACAGTGCTTCTGTAACAGTGACCTCCATAGTACACCCATAACAGTGACATCCACCGCGCCCCTATAAAGGTGACATCCACAGTGCTCCTGTAACAGTGACCTCTACAGTGCCCCCATAACTATGACCTCCACACCTGCCCCTTGTGTACCATCCAGTGCCTCCATTGCCATCCACAGTGCACCTCATGTGCCATCAAGTGCTCTTTGTGTGCCATCCAGTACCCCCTTTGCCATCCACAGTACCCCTCATGTGCCATCCAGTGCCCTTTTTGAGCCATCCAGTGCCCCCTTTGCCATCCACAGGTCCCCCTTGTGTGCCATCCAGTGCCATCATTGCCATCCACAGTGCCCCTCATGTGCCATCCAGAGCCCTTTGTGTGCCATTCAGTGCCCCTTTTGCCTTCCACAGTGCCCTTTGTGTGCCATGCAGTGCTTCCATTGCCATCAACAGTGCCCCTTGTGTGCCATGCAGTGCCCCCACTGACATCCACAGTGCCCCTCATGTGTCATCCAGTGCCCCCTTTGCCATCCATGGTGCCACTTGTGTGCCATCCAGTGCCTCCTTTGCCATCCACAGTGCCCATCATGCGCCTTCCAGTGCCCCTTTGCCATCCACAATGCCCCTCATTGCCCTCTTTGCCATCCTCAGTGCCCTTCATGTGCCCCCTTTGCCAATCACAGAGCCCCTCATATGCCCCTTTGCCATCCACAGTGCCCTAGTGACCTGTAAAGAATAGCAATCAGCCTCTGTGGCCATCTAGTGCCTCTGTGTTTGATCGCTATGCTGAGACTCATACATGAGCCTCATAAATGAGTCTCATAGAAGCCTGTACACCCTGTCCGGGTCCATGCGTAGTAGTGTACATGAGTCAGGACCTGAGAAGGCCGGCAGGAGGCGATGACGTCAGTGATGAATACGGCGCTGGACCGGAAGCCAGGAAATCGCGTTTGGAGCGGTCATGTGACCGTGAAGAGGATCCTATGAAGGGCTGCTCTGCCGAGGGTAAGTATACCTGTATTATACTTCCCTCCACAGGAAATTAAAGTTCCCCAAATTTAAAGAAGGGGCCGGAGAACCCCTTAAAAATCAGAAAAAGCATCACATAATTTGTTTAAAATTTCTCCTCACTACAGATATACCGCAAATGTGATCATGAACTGCTGTTTGGTGACATGGCAGTGCTCAGAAGGGAAGGAGCGGCATCTGGGTTTTGTAACATGGAATTTGCTGAAATGGATTTTAAGAGCCATAACTTTTTTGTTATTGACTGTTTTTTGTTGTTGACTGTACTGTGTAATGGTTAATTTTTAGTGGCAAAAGGTGTAGCTTTTATTGCTACTATTCTGGGTAGATTTGGCTTTTTAATCACTTTATAATTTTTCTGGGAGGTGAAGTAGGCAAAATTGCAATTCTGTCAGTGTTATTTTTCTTTTTTTATGGGGTTCCCTAAGCGGTATGCCGTATATGATACTGTGAACTATGCTATTCTGTTGGTCAATACAATAATGATGATCCAAATTTTCATAGTTTTTATGTATGTTTTACTACTTTTGCATAATAAAATCACTTTTGTATTAAAAATCCTTTTTTTTTTGCATCGCCACAACAAGACTCATAACTTTTTTTTTACATTTTTCTGTCAATGTAGATGTGGGAGTGCTTGTTTTTTGCAGGACGAGCTTTATCTTTTATTGGTACCATTTTGGGGTACATATGACTTTTTGATTGCTTTTTATACCATTTGGGGACCCACTTAAGGATTTAAACAAGTAGATTGCTGGTGCAATGCACTGCAATAGTTTTACACTGACATTTGGCTTGATCAGACTCTGCCTCTGTTAGGGCCTGGCAGGCTTCCATACATGGCACGTCTGGAGGTCTTTGTTAGGCCTCTGCCTGCCATGGCCACCATTACGACCCGGTGATCGTATCATGGGTGCCTGATAGGAGAGAGAGGGAAATCACTACCTATTTAAACCCCTTAGATGCATCGTCACTTTGGACCATGGTATCTAAGGGGTTAAACTAATTAGATGATAAAAGTTAATTTATTTCTGTAATTCAATTCAAAAAGTGAAGCTCATACATGATATAGATTTATTACATATAGAGCGATCTATTTCAAGCATTTATTTCTTTTAATGTTGATGATTATGGCTTAAAGCTAATGAAAACCCAAAAGTCAGTATCTCAGGAAATTAGAATATTATATTCAAAAAATGATTTTTTGAAAAGTATGTACAGTATAGGCATGCATCAATGTGCAGTATATGCATCAATGTGCATCGAGGGAATCAGCCTGTAGCATTGCCCAGGTTGCTGTTATTGTGGCCTTCAACTGGTCTGCATTGTTCGGTTTGGTGTCTCCCATCTTCCTTTGGGGTTTAGGTAAGGTGAGTTTGCTGGCCAATCAAGTGCAGTGATACCGTGGTTATTGAACCAGGTTTTGGTACTTTTGGCAGTGTGGCCAGGTGCCAAGTCCTGCTGGAAAATGAAATCAGCATCTCCATAAAGCTTGTCAGCAGAGGGAAGCATGAGCTGAACTTCACACCGGACCTCATGGAACTTGGATTGTGTGCCTCTCCACTCTTCCTCCAGACTCTGGGTCCAAATGAAATGCAAAATCTACTCTAATCTGAAAACAGAACTTTTGCACCACTGAACAAAAGTCCAGTTCTTTTTCTCCTTAACCCATGAAAGACAATTCTGACATTGTCTCTGGGTCATGAGTGGCTTGACACAAGGAATGCAACAGTTGTAGCTAATGTCCTGGAAACGTCTGTGTGGTGGCTCTTGAAGCACTGACTCCAGCCACAGTTCACCTATTGTGAATCTCCCTTAGATTCTTGATTGGCCTTTTCTTGACAATCCTCTCAAGGCTCGGTTATCCCTGTGGCTTGTGCACCTTTTTCTACCACACTTTTTCCTTCTAGTGATGAGCGGCATAGGCAATATTTGAATTTGCAATATTTCGCAAATTTTTGGCAGAATTTTCGCCATAAATTCGCAAATTCGAGAATTTGTGATCTCCAATAATTATTTTCTTGGTAGCGAAAATCAGCAATGTAATATATTTGCGGTAAAAAATTTGCGATTAGTATATTTCTGATCGACACTAATGGGTAGGAAACTTTCCTATTGGTTGCTAGGGATGCTACTAAGTGCTGATAAATTTGCGATTCGAATATTCACGATCAACACTATTCGCAAATACGAATATATTGCACTATATTCTAAATATTCGAGAATTCTCGACGTGGTGATATTCGCAATCAAAATTTGCGCTCAACACTATTTCCTTCCACTCAACTTCCCATTACTATGCTTGGATACGGCACTGTGTGAACATCCAGCTTCTTTAGCAATGACCTTTTGTAGCTTCCCCTTCTTGTGGAGGGTGTCAATGACTGTCTTCTGGACAACTATCAAGTAAGCAGTCTTTTCCCAGATTGTGTAGCCTACTGAACCAGACCAAGGGAACATTTAAAGGCTTAGGAAACCTTTGCAGATGTTTTGTGTTGATTAGCTGATTAGTGTGTGACCATGAGCGTTGAATTTTGAACTTTTTCACAATATTCTAATTTTCTGAGACACTGACTCTTGGATTTACATTAGCTATAAACCATCATCATCAACTTTAAAAGAAATAAATGCTTGAAATAGATCGCTCTGTATGTAATAAATCTATATCATGTATGAGCTTCACATTTTGAATTGAATTACAGAAATAAATTAACTTTTCTCTGATATTCCAATTTATTGAAATGCACTAGTAGACCACAGACATATAAAAAAGGCCATGATGAAAATGGAGGAACTCTTCTTTTCTTTATGGTTGGCAATTTGGCAGTGTAGAGGAGGATTCATGTCTTGTCTAAATGTCTACTCCTGAAGAAGGCAGCTTCATCATCTGAATTCCATACCCCTGGGGCCACACACCTGGTTACATGCCCCACCAGTTGGGTATTAGTTGGACTCTAAGCACAGTAGAAATAGATATCAAGTAATGAAATCTGAGAATCCTGCATAAATTTCCCATGCACCTGGAACATAGAAGAATTAGTTTTCAGGCCCAGTACCTGTGGAGATGTTATCTCAATTTCTGCATGAGTAGAACTAATTAATGTCATGGCTCCTGCATTCATACACTGTGAAGTGGATCTACTAATTGTTGTACCAAATAATCAGATCTATTTCGTATTTAAATTTTTCTCAGCCCACAGGGGAAAGGGTAGAGCTGTCTACAAGCTAACCTTTACAATGTAGTCGTAATTAACTTTTACAAGTGTTGAAAGGCCTCCGCAAAATGCCAATACCATCACTGATATATTAGCTATCGTTAGTCAAGCAAGTCTTTATTACACGTACAGTAGGTGGTGGTTTTTATGGCTTATCATGTTCTGTAAATTAAGTTGCTGAGTGGGCACAGTTCAGTGCGTAGTCTTCAGTAAAATCTTGACCAGAACAATTGCCGTCCTCAGGGATTTTTTAACTTAACTGCTCATAAAAATGTACAATGTCAATGTCAGACCCTGAAAGTTGACGCCCTGTACAACAGGGCGCTGTGTAGGTTTGGATAGGTTGGGTTCACTAACCTTTTCAACATGTACCTCCTGATACTAATGTTAATTTTTATTTAAATTGAGTTTAATTAGCATCCTCTCTGAAATGCACTGCCTGGGGCCTCTATTGCGATGTGCTACGCGCCTCATAAATGTTGGCCCTTGTAATGAACAGTTTAAATAAGGAAATTATGCAATCCATTGATGACCCTATCTTAATGCTTTTAAATTACATATTTTAACTGTTTTAATCTTATGACTGTCAGATGAGATAACCAAGGGCATTGAGGCTCACTTGCTAAAATCTGCTATTGGTGAGCAGCGAGTGAGCATTTTCCTTTTATTCATCTCATGTCAGCTGGCCGGTTTTCACACTTCCGTTGTTAATTCTGTTATTGAGATTCGGCAGAGGATCCGGATGCATCCGTTCCGTTAGGATGCGGTTGTGTGAAGTCAAAAACGAAAATAAATGACACTAAATACATTGAAAGTCAATGGGTGATGGATCCGTTTTGTAGGCTCCATTAAAAAAATTGATCCGTCACTATTGACTTACATTGATCCGGTTTGTTCCAATTCAATGCGCACAAAACCGCAGCTTGCAGTGGTTTTGTGTCTGGTGGCAAAACGGAATGCTGCCAGAACGGAAGACATCCTGACGCATCCTCAACGGATCTTTTTTCATTCAGAATGCATGAGGAGTAAACGGAAGCATTTTTTTCCGGTATTGAGATCCTCTGCCGGATCTCAATACCGGAAAACGACAACGCAAGTGTGAAAGTAGTTCAAGATGGGACTAAAGGTGACATACATCTTAGTTACAGTAGTTCTTGGCTTTTTCTAACAAAGCTAAAACCAGCCCTGTACCTCACATGGATCCAGAGATCTCCCCATTCATTGCTCAAGTTGCTCAGATTTATTTCAGGCTGGCAGCTCTGGGGGTGCTTCCTTTCTGCTGAAGCTTTCTCCCTATCACAGCACAGGGGCATGTCCTTTCTTCTGCAGCGTTCTCCCTCTGTAGAGGTCACTGCTTCTAACAGAAGATACGGCTTGTGGAAGCTGAAGGATGGAACTTGGAAAGGTGGACGTAGAAATAAAAATAGGACAAACAGCAGGTGGCACAGTGCAGTCCATTTCTTATTGAATAACTCAGGGGTTTTATTTTTTTTAATTACATACGGTAATTACAAGAGCATTTAGATGCAGGTCCTGGGTTGAAAAATGTAGAATATTTTTCATGGGACAATTCATTTAATAGGCAAAGGTGAATAAGGCTCTGACAGATACTACTGTGGCTTATCTCCTTTGAGCTCAACGCATAGGGCATGTTCAAGTCCAACATGCCCAACGCTTCTTTCCTCTGACACCTGATTCAGGGAATTATATAGCCAGCAGATTCTGCTGAAATCTAGATTTGTAGCTGATGTTTAACTAATCTGTATACCCAGCTTAAAGTGTTACTGTCATATTGTTTTTATTTGCTAGTTTATAAGAGCTAGGCATGCATACCTGAGTTATAGTGTTGAGCGAGTATGCTCGGCCTAACAGCAGTTCGGCTCGAGCATTGCTATGCTCGGTAGTGTTGGGTGCGAATATTTGAATAGCGAATATTAATCGCGAATATCGGCACTTCGAGAATTTGCGAATATTTAGAATATAGTACTATATATTCGTAATTTCAAATATTGTAGATTTTTTTTTTTCATCAGTGACTTCCTTTCTTGCTTGTGGGCCAATGAGAAGGCTGCAATATATTGGTCTGAGCTTAGCAACATCCCTAACTACCGATAGGAAAGTTGCCTACCCCTTACTATATAAGAACCTCCCCCTTGTATGCAGTATTTTGCAGTTCTGAGAGAGAGAAGTGTCCTTGCTGTGCTCTGTGCTTTGCTGTGTCATTTCATTAGATAGATTAGTTACTTAGCTTATATGTATAATACAGATAGTTAGTGGGAGATACTCAGTGTAGGTTATATCCTGATATAGTGTAGCTGATAGGTTCTGCTGTCCATACATGCATGCTACAGACATAGTGCTGTGATGTCACAAGTTCACAACAATACTTAGTGCACCAATCACTAATAAGTAGTCAGACCTGTTAAAATGTGAAGTTGCACGTATTGCGCCAAAATATTCGCATCATTCATGCCGTTTTCACAATTGTGGATATATTGGAGCACTCTATCTGCATATAAAGCTATTGTAATGTTCTGCCGTGCCAACCATTTTCTCCAGACTCAGGAAACTTCTAGCAGCTTAAAAAAATTAGCTATAGAGACCCACGCCTGTATTTCACAGGCATTATGTGAATATTACAATGCCGATTTTTCGCGATCAAGAAAATAATCTCGAATTTGTGAATATATGACGAATAGTCTACCAAATATTCGCAAATTCGAATATTGCCCCTGCTGCTCATCACTAATGCTCGGCACATGGGAGTGTTCGGTCGAATACTGTGTATGCTTGAGCACAATGAAAATCAATGGGAGACCCGAGCATTAAACCAGACACCCCCTGCTCTGAAGAAGAGAGAGTGTCTGGTTCACAGACAAAGGTTAGAAATTGATGGAAACACCACCAAAATTGTTTGAAAACAGCATGGGAAGGATGTCTGGATGTATCTTGGACTCCCATTACCTATGACATACAATAGACAACAACACAAAGGCTATATGCCAAAAGCCAATTATGTGCAAGCCAACAATCTCTCCATGAGACAGATACAGTCAGCATACCTTACAATGGCAGCCTTGTGCGCTATGAGACATTCCAAACCAGCTCTCATCTGACTGAAAGCCAGTAAGCTTCCAAGTTACTTCTTAACTGTTGGATGACTTGGGTGGACCTGGACACCTAGATCATTATCATTAGGGTGACAAAAAGTTTTCTGATTGTCTAAAAATATATGCAAATTAGCTAAATGGGCATATGCAAATTAGATGAATCTGCTTGTTTTTCAGCTGAAACACCATTTGCATGGAAAATTTGTACCTAGAATATTTGCGATCAACACTACTCATGAATAGAGCAATTTATTGGATTTATTGTTGTGTAGTCTCATGGTAGTGAGACTACAGGCTGGTTTTAAGAGCTCCATTTATATAAGCAGGAATATAACGTGAGTTTGCGCGTCGCGTGTTTGATTGAAGTGTGTGTTTGTATAACTGTGCAACTTTAGATTAAGTGACTTCAGATTCAGGGACTTCAGTGGGGGACTGCAGTAAATCAGTTTCTTACTACTTCATTATATTGTATTTTTCTCTTTCATTGTGTAATCCCCATTAGTATGTGTTCCATAATTGACAGCGCCGTCCAGTGCACATCTTGTCTGATGTATGCAGTCCTGGAACAGCCATTCGAGGGTGTATATCATTGTTCAAAATGTGAGCAAATTACCCGTTTGGAAAAGAGTTTGCTGCTCACTGAGCAAGCACTCTAGGGCGAAGATGAGGGGGAGGGTCAAAGCAAGGAGGTTGAGGAAAGTGAGGTAGCTAGCTGGGTAGCGGTTAGAAATCAGGGTAGAGGGAAGAGTGCCAGGGAGGCTAGCCCTGATCTGTCACACCCCAACAAGTTTGCACGGTTGGCAGATGAGGGGGATGTCGGTTCAAGGAGAGCACTGCTGCAGCTGGACACTTCTTCTGCCAGTCAGGGGAATGTCAGCTCCGGTAAGCAGGGGACCAGGAGAGCAGGCCAGGGCAGACCAGACAGGTGCTGGTAGTGGGAGACTCTATTATTAGGGGTACAGAAAGGGCAATCTGTCACAAAGACCGTGATCGCCGAACAGTGTGTTGTCTTCCTGGCGCTAGAGTTTGACACATCGCGCATTGGGCTGACAGATTACTGGGAGGGGCTGAAGAAGACCCAGCAGTCATGGTCCATATCGGAACCAATGACAAAGTTAGAGGAAGGTGGAGAGACCTTAAAAATGATTTCAGGGATTTAGGTCAAAAGCTTAGGGCAAGGACTTCAAAGGTAGTGTTTTCTAAAATACTACCTGTACCACGAGCCACACAAGAAAGGCAGCAGAAGATTGGGGAGGTTAACAAGTGACTTAAGAACTGGTGTAGGAAGGAGGGGTTTGGGTTCCTGGAGAACTTGGCCGACTTCTCTGTCAGCTACAGTCTCTATCGTAGGAATGGGCTGCAACCCAATGGGGAAGGGGCAGCTGTGTTGGGGGGAAAGATGGCTAGAAGGTTGGAGGAGTGTTTAAACTAGGGACTGTGGGGGAGGGTAATTATGTTATAGGATGGGAAGATAGTGCAGATAGAGACCGGGGAAAGGTAGTGGGACTGGGGGAGGAATGGAAGGAGGGACTAGAAAAGTTCAGAAGGAAAGGTGTAGAGTAAAATATATACATAAACCTCTTAATTGTATGTATACTAATGCCAGAAGCCTGACTAATAAAACTGGTGAACTGTAATTAGTGATGTGTGAGGAAGACTATGACATAGTGGGAATAACTGAGACATGGCTGGATGATAGCTATGACTGGGCAGTTAATGTACAAGTTTACAGTCTGTTTAGAAAGGATTGTCAAAACCGGAGAGGGGGAGGGGTCTGCCTTTATGTAAAGTCCTGTCTAAAGCCCACAGTCCGAGAAGATATAAGTGAGGGACATGAACATGTGGAGTCACTGTGGGTAGAAATACATGGAGGCAAAAATAATAATAAATTACTAATAGGAATTTATTATAAACCACATAATATACCACAGAAAATCTACTACTAAACGAGATAGACAAGACAGCAAATTATAATGAGGTGGTTATTATGGGGGACTTCAGCTACCCAGATATAGACTGGGAAACTGAAAGCTGTACATCTCATAAAGGAAACAGGTTCTTGGCAATAGCCAAAGACAATTACCTTTCCCAACTGGTTCAGGACCCGACTAGAGGAACTGCCATACTGGACTTAGTATTAACCAATAGACCTGACAACAGATGTGCAGGTTTTGGGACACCTGGGAAATAGTGACCAAAAAGTAATAACCTTACAATTGTCATTCAAAAGAGTGCCCTTCAGGTAGGAACAAAAATACCAAACTTCAAAAAAGCTAAATTTTGCCAACTAAGAGAGGCCATTAGTAGAGTTGAGTGAACACCTAGATGTTCGGGTTCGGGGAGTTCGGCCTAATTTGATCCGAACTTGATCCGAACTTTGACCCGAACCCGAACCCCATTGAAGTCAATGGGGAACCGAACTTCACTTTATTATTTTCTGTTATGATATGGTTATAACGGAAAATAATAGTATTAGCTTTTTCAGATCTGAGTTTTCACGATCGTGAAAATTCAGATCCGACAGTATATTCTAACACAGAGGCATTCCCATGGTGATGGGGACGCTTCAAGTTAGAATATACTAGGAACTGTGTAAATAACTGCCCCCTGCTGCCTGGCAGCACCCGATCTCTTACAGGGGGCTGTGATACACACAATTAACCCCTCAGGTGCCGCACCTGAGGGGTTAATTTTGCAGATCTCAGCCCCCTGTAAGAGATCGGGTGCTGCCAGGCAGCAGGGGCCAGACCTCCCTCCCTCTTCAGTATTAAAATCATTGGTGGCCAGTGCGGGCCCCCCCTCCCTCCCACCCCAGTATTAAAATCATTGGTGGCCAATGCGGCCCCCCCACCCCCCCTATTAAAATCATTGGTGGTTAGTGCGGCCCCCCCTATTAAAATCATTGGTGTCCAGTGAGGCCTCTCCTCTCCCCCCCTAATTAAAATCATTGGTGGCAGTGGCCACAGGTTAACAACCCCCTCCGCCCCATCATTGGTGGCAGCGGAGCGGCAGTTCCGATCGGAGTCCCAGTTTAATCTCTAGTGCTCTGATCAGTTACCATGGCAGCCAGGACGCTACTGCAGTCCTGGCTGCCATGGTTACTTAGCACTTTTAGCAGCATTATACTTACATGCGCTGTCTGTGGCCGGCCGGGCGCTCCTCCTACTGGTAAGTGACCGGTCTGTTCTATAAGCAATGCGCCGCACAGACCTTTCACTTACCAGTAGGAGGAGTGCCGGGGGATCACGGGGGGGGGCACCTGAGGGGTTAATTGTGCAGATCACAGCCCCCTGTAAGAGATCAGGTGCTGCCAGGCAGCAGGGGGTAATTATGTCCACAGTTCTCAGTATATTCCACAGTTCTCCACAGTTCTCAGTATATTCTAACTTGAAGCATCCCCATCACTATGGGGACGCCTCTGTGTTAGAATATACTGTCGGATCTGAGTTTTCACGATCTAACTTAAATCCGATGGTATATTCTAACATAGAGGCGTATCACTTTATAAATCACTAGTCAGACCACACATGGAGTACTGTGTACAGTTCTAGGGCTCCTGTGAACAAGGCAGACATAGCTGATCTGGAGAGGGTTCAGAGGAGGGCAACTAAAGTAATAACTGTACCAACCGAAAAATATATACCTACAACCATCGAATAATTACTTATTCAGACATAAACCAACCTTTGGCAATACATTAAATACAAAACCTACATAGACAAATGCCAGGCCGCTGGTATTCATTAATTCTTTATTACAAAAAACATTATAATTTAATAACATACATGATTAAAAGAGAAACAGTGCAGGAGATAAAAAAGCAACATGACTGGAGGAGGCATACAGTG
This sequence comes from Bufo gargarizans, assembly GCF_014858855.1. Lineage (NCBI taxonomy): Eukaryota > Metazoa > Chordata > Amphibia > Anura > Bufonidae > Bufo > Bufo gargarizans. The sequence continues at coordinate 77,361,993 of NC_058080.1, forward strand.
GACAAAGTCCCTATCCCTTCAACATGATTATTCACAAAAATGCATATATGGAGATTCGTCAAAACAGGACAATAGGACATTTACCCATACTGCGTCTCCTCCAGGATGGCGCCAACCTGGAGGCGACGCAGTATGGGTAAATGTCCTATTGTCCTGTTTTGACGAATCTCCATATATGCATTTTTGTGAATAATCATGTTGAAGGGATAGGGACTTTGTCCACTGTATGCCTCCTCTAGTGATGTTGCTTTTTTATCTCCTGCACTGTTTCTCTTTTAATCATGTATGTTATTAAATTATAATGTTTTTTGTAATAAAGAATTAATGAATACCAGCGGCCTGGCATTTGTCTATGTAGGTTTTGTAAAGTAATAACTGGAATGAGGCAACTACAGTACCCTGAAAGATTATCAACATTAGAGTTATTCACTTTAGAAAAAAGACGACTGAGGGGCAGATCTAATTACTATGTATAAATATATCAGGGGCAGTACAGAGATCTCTCCCATCATCTATTTATCCCCAGGACTGTGACTGTGACGAGGGGACATCCTCTGTGTCTGGAGGAAAGAAGGTTTGTACACAAACATACTTATGCCTTATTGGAGTCGAGAAGGAATTTCCCCCCCCCCCCCCCTTAAGTGGGGAAAATTGGCTTGTGCCTCACAGGGGTTTTTCGCCTTCCTCTGAATCAACTTGCCGGATAACAGGCCGAATTGAATGGACAGATGTCTTTTTTTTCGGCCTTATATACTATGTTACTATGTTATGATGCTTCATATGTTATCGGTTTCATGACTCATGAACAGCGCCACCTAGTGGTTTCATAGTCTTTTGAGGTGAAAAACAATGCTTATTTGCATGTCTTTCCCATATGCCCATGTTTATGCAAATGAGTTTACATGACAAAACTGTATAGAAAGGTTATTAAATATTATGTTAGGACAATCTGAAAACTTTTTGTCAACCTAATGATAATGATCTAGGTGCGCAGATTCACCCAAGCCATCCAAAATTTATGAAGCAACTTTGAGGCTTATTGGCTCTCAGTCAGATGAGAGCTGGTTTTGAATGTCTCATAGTGCACAAGGCTGCCATTGTAAAATGTGCTGACTGTGTCTGTCTTATGGATAGATTGTTGGCTTGCACATATTATTGCTTTTAGCATATAGCCTTTGTGTGGTTGTCTATTGTATGTCATAGGTAATAGGAGTCCAAGATGCATCCAGACATCCTTCCCATGCTGTTTCCAATCCATTTTGGTGTTTTTTCCTTTTTCTATAAACCAGATACCCTCTTCTCTACAGAGCCGGGTTTAATGCTTGAGTGCTCAGTAGAGCACCCGAGCATCCCGATATGTTCTGCCCGATCACTTTTGTTGTCAATAAACACTACTGCGTTAGTCTGTCAATGATTGTTAAAAGATCTTTAATTAGCATATAATAACAGCTTTTATTAATGTCCTCTGCCCCTTTCCACTGCTCCCTTAAAAGATAGTTGCTATGGCTTGTCTGTCTCCGGCTAAGATAGACGGAGGGGCGGTCCTCCACACTGCATGCCTGCATTAGGCTTCAGAGTGAGGAGGCGTGTCTCTCAGTAATCCAATCTGATTGGCTGGCCGAAAGCTGCTGGATAAAGCAAGTGTCACGGACGTTCCAGCGACAGATGGCAGGAGATAGGTGAGACTGGCAACACATAGTTTGATCTGACATGTTTTCCTTTTAGATCAATTGACGTCTGTGTTGTTTCTGGTGCATGTCACACCTTCTTTCCCCAGGTGCGGCTATTAGGGTCATTTAACATTCTCTGTTAATAGTTGCTTCTCCCACAATGCTGTGCGGTTTATAGCTTCTGTTTGCAGCTTTGGATAGATTGTGGTTGGATCACGGCTGAGTTCCTGGTGCTTCCATTGCTCCAATTAAGTTAAGTCTTTCCTTTCCCTTTTGTATTTTGTTTGGGTTCTGTGTGTTGCATTTCCCTATTGTTTGTATTAGACCTGAAGGAGACTCCTGTTCGTCCTTCCTTTTGGAGGAATAGGTAGTCTTGTCCCTGCCATTAGTACCAGGTTCCTATAGGGCTTGATAGGACTCTAGGTATTCCTGCATATGAGCTCCCCTACCTTTGGGGTCTGTTCATACTAGTAGTCAATCAGGATTTTGGTTAGGGTTTTCATTAGAAGGTGTGCATTTTTCCTTCCCTAGTTCTCAGGCCTGATTCCCTGTCCCCTCCCCCTTCCCTCCTATGCTCGGTGTGGTGTTTCCCTCCCACACTGGAGCATGACAGCAAGTGTGTATGTGAAGTGAGGGAAGGCAGTTTTGGCCTCAGAGAACTTGCAGAAGAGCCATCTTCAGAAGTTTATCATAATTCAGGCTTCAAAACTGTGGTAACTAAGGGGAAAGCTCAAGGAAAACAGTGGTATTTGAAGAAACTAAAGAGTGCCTTATGTATAATGCAGTAACGTATTTTTATATTTAACATTTTTTTTTTTACGAACAAATGACAGTTACACTGTGGTTGTAATAATTTTGTGCAATTAAACTTAAAAAAAAAAAAAGATTGCTTCTACTAAAATTGGGAACTGCTGGCCATACATCTTAGAAATCTGTCTCTCCGCCACCCCGCACCCCCATGCACACTCATCTTGCCTCTAAATGGTAAGACATCTCTGGCAGCTCCCAATGTTCCTGAATCCTGAGAACAAAAGGATTAGGGCATTATGAAATCCAACTGTCTGATCTATCTCTATTCTAACAGTTAGGAGGTCCCCATACACATAAGCTGGTTGAACAGTCCTCATGGAATTGACAGGTTTGGCCAACATTACTCTAATAGGACAGATTTGATTTTCATATGTTGACCCATCATCCTTCTCTTCACGTAAAGACAAGATAAAAAAAATTAAATAAAAAATTATCACCAATCTACTAAGATCAGCATATCTGAAGAACCAATTTTCTTACTCTAACATGTATCTGTTTCTAATTCTGCTACATACAGGTGAAACAAAAAAAAATAGAATATCGTGCAAAGTTCATTTATTTCAGTGATACGACTTAAAAGGTGATACTAACATATGGGATAGACTCATTACATGCAAAGTGAGATATTCCAAGCCTTTATTTGTTATAATTTGGATGATTATGGCTTACAGCTTTTGAAACCCCAAAGTCTCAATTTTAAGGTAGTCTTTGCTCAGTGAATATGGATTAATTAGCTGACTAGAATGTGACACTTTGAGCCTAGAATATTGAGCCTTTTCACAAAATTCAAATTGTAAGCTGCATTAATGCAATTCCTTTTAATTTGCATTACTGAAATAAGTGCACTTTTGCACGATATTCAAATTTTTGGAGTTTCACCTGTACTGAAGCTCTTGGGAGATGTTACAAAGCCTGGATGCAGTGTAAGCCCAACTGATTGTATTATTATTACAGAACTAAATTAAACTGGAGACCCAAGTTGAATGTATTAACCCCTATCTATGAATCTAAGTGGAAATATCTAGAAAATATATCATTTTCTAATGCCAATATAAAAAAAAAATAGGGATACAATATAGACTTGTAAAGTATATGGGATGGTAATTACTACAGACAGGCACCGACAAGCATTTGCCGTATTGTCAGCACATCAGTGATGAGACTCTTCGCACATTTGTCTATGACACATTTGTTGCCTATGTTTATTAATGTTGTTCATTTATATTTCACAATAGAGTTTTTACAAGATTACTGCATTTTTAAGTGGAAGAAAATGGTGACACAAATACAGTAAGTACATATAAATATTCAACATTATCCAAATATCCAGAATAATTGACCGTTGTGGGGTTTTCTGACCATAAGGCTTCATGCACATGACCATGGGGACATCATGCCTGTGTGGCAGACCGAAAACCACGGGTCCGCAAAACATGGGCACAAGCTAACTGCACTTCTCATCATGGTGTGGACCCTTTGACTTCAAAGGGTCCTTGTTCCACAAGATGCAACAAAAGATAGGATATGTTCTATCTTTTGCAGTACAGATACACGGATCCAGAAGCCCACAGAAGTACCTCTGTGTGTTTCCGTGAGCTTCCGGGTCCAGGCCTATGTACAACATGGCATTGTGGCTGTAATGTATGCAGCATCCTGCCGAGGAGGTTCACAAGGAGGATGAGAGTGCTGATTGTGGCCTGCATGGTGGTAGTATTACTCAGCAGTGCACAGTGGCAATTGCCACTCTGGCTCTCCCTGGGGCCATGCAATGACTGGAGGGTGCACCCCTTCATCACTCAGGGCACACACTGATATTGAGGCTGCTGCCTGGTTGTAGTGCTCTTGATAGGTGTTTGGCAGGGTTCAATGTGGGTGCAACAGCAGATGTGTGGTGGAGTCAATAACCAGGCCAGTTGGTATCAATAAATAAGTCATTTTTTTACTAAAGCGCAGAATAGGAGTAGTAGTACATCCAGTAATAACAAGGCACAGCTCCAAGATATACAGTATAACACGGTGTATCGATAGCAGCAATCATTGGGGGTTGTAGTACTCCTCCCCTCTGTCTTTCTAAAATCTCTCAATAGAACCATAGGTCCCAGCAATAAGGTTCTTAGACCCAGGGTCCATCTCCCTAGAGTCTTAACCTGTAACCACAGGCTTAACCCTTATTTGTACAGAAGGCGGCTTTCCTTCCTCTCCTTTCTTTCGATGCCACTGTATGGAATATTTAATCACTACAATAGTGAAGCACTGTTTTAAATACTAATATAATACAAGTTTATTATACTCACAAACATATGTAAAATACAGGCAACAAGCTAAAACCACTCTAGCGATCCTGCCCGACCCGGGTTTTGCTCCAAGCTTCATCAGGGGCGTGTCTCACTGACTTTCCACACGTCTTTAAATACCCTTCTACCCCTCCCCCAGTTTGCCTATAACTTATTTAAAACTTATATTAAAATGATATAACCAGTAAAGTGTGCCCTCACAGTCCACTAATACATACAGTTACCCATAATTTTTTTCCCCATACTTCATTATCTGCCTTCATTCATTCACAAGCTGCTCATTCACAAATCCTCCCCAGTCCATCCTCTAATACAGGGAACCTCACGTGGTGTCCACCCTCCAGCCCTGATTGGCCAGTGGCGACCCACCCCCCACCACCCACCACCCACCACCCATACTTAGTGTATAGTAGGGAAGTCCTGAGTTACCCCTGCTCAAACAGACACTGGGTTCAGGTCTAGTTCCACTGTTGAGCCCCTGCAGTTAGATCATATCTAGCTCATATATCCACTTGACCTCTCGCCGGTCTGTCTTTGCAACCACATCACCTCTCCCGCCAATCTCCTCTTACTAGTTCCATTCCAGCAAAAATAAGTCCTCTAGGGTATTTCTGGTGGACATTTTTAAAATGCATGGAAACTCCATGCGTTTCCAAACATTTTTTGCTGTTTCTTATATGTTCCTGTACGTGAACTTTGAGTTTTCTCATAGTGCGTCCCACATACTGGAGGCTACACGGGCACTCCAGCATGTAGACAACACTCGAGCTCTCACACATAATTTGTCCTTTAATTTTAAAATCTTTGTTTCTTTTGTTCGAATGAATCATCGATGTTCTCATTTGCTTATTTTCTCTACTCCTTTTTTTACATGGGGGACAAAAACCACACCATGAGAATTGATCCTGTACTTTTCTCTCGTCTCCCACTGGAATAGCACTATGCACTAGACAGTTTTTGAGATTCTGAGCTTTTTTGAAAATAAAGTAAGGGCGGTTCGGGATTTCTTTTCCCAAGACCGGGTCATTTTTTAACACTGTCCAGTTTTTTCTAATGCCATTTTCAAGACCAGCATGTGTAGTATACTGGGAATTCAAAATGAAAATCCTCTATAATTTGACTACAAGCAGATATTTCCTACTTTGTATACCCTTTCTCCGTAAATATTTCTTCTGTTATCTGGCTCTGTTCCCTATTTTCACTCAGGTCACACCCTAGTGTTGGGGCTCCTGCTTGGTGGTGGCTATGGTGCCCTTGGTTAGCACAAATATAGTCTCTCTCTACTATAGATGAGTGATGAAGTACAGATACAGATATACAGTACGTAAGTAGTGATGAGTGGCAGGGGCAATATTCGAATTTGCAATATTTCACGAATATTTGGGCGAATATTCATCATAATTTTCTTGATTGCGAAAATCGGCAATGTAATATGCGCATATTGCGCTTGCAGTACAGGCGTGGGTCACTGTTGCTACATTTTTCAAGCTGATAGAAGTTTCCTGAGACTGAAGAAAATGGTTGGCACGGCAGAACAATACAATAGCTTTATATGCAGATAGAGTGCTCCAATATAGTCGCGATTGCGCAAATCGGCAATTAATGATGCGTGTATCTTTGTGCAATACGTGCAACTTCACATTTTAGCAGGTCTGATTACATATTACTGATTGGTGCACTAAGTATTGTTGTGACATCACAGCACTATGTCTGTAGCATGTATGTATGGACAGCAGAACCTATCACACTACCTAACACCCTGCACTGGAACCTATCAGCTACACTATATCAGGATATAACCTACACTGACTATCTCCCACTAACTAAACTCCGTATAGGTAGGCAGGGCCTTATTAGCCCCTTCCCGGCTTTAGGGCCTAACTAGGGAAACAGTTCCCGACTTCTGCCTTTGCCTATAGCAACATATTGATTGACATCCTTTTCGCATGCGATCCAGTTACCACCAGCTCAAAGAATTGGAAGACTCATCCCATGGAATCCTGATATGATACCCTCCTGATGAGATCCATTCATCACGTCCATCTTGGGTGAGAACATTCCTTTCCTTGTCTATACTGGCAATACCCTGCATTTGTCTAGGCCCACACGGGCTTGTCTTATTTGTGTTTTGTGATTTTTTTCTTTTTTGCACCATTTATTCTAATTATTACCTATTAAATGTTAAGTGTGATAAACCTATAATATACCTTCTAACATAGAAAGTATATTATAGTGCATTTGCATTGTGCGGCAGTTGTGTGCGGCTCTGCTGAGATACCGCAGCTAGACAGAGGGACAAATGCTATTGGAATAAGTAAATGCAACATGTGTGATATACCTGTTGCTCCCCCCCAAAAAACTGATAGAGGGGTGTGATAGTGTTCAGCGAGCATGCTCGACCGAACACCTGTTCGGCTCGAGCATCGCTATGCTCGGCATATCCGCGTGCTTGGCCGAATACTTCGGGTGCTTGAGTACAATTTAATACAATGGAAGTCAATGAGAGAACCCCAAGCACCCCTGCTTAGAAGAGGGTACCTGGTTCATAAAAAAAGGTTAGAAATTGATGGAAACCCCATCAACATGGTTTGGAAACAGCATTAAGAGTATAGCTGGATGTGTCTTAGACTCTATTATGTACAACATGCAATAGACAACTACACAAAGGCTATATACCAAAAGCCAGGTATGAGCAAGCCATCCATCTATCCATGAGACAGATAGCCAGCATACCTTACAATGGCAGACTTGTGCACTATGAGATATTCCAAACCAGCTCTCATCTGATTGAGAACCAGTAAACCTCAAAGTTATTTTGCATCTGTTGGATGGCTTGGGTGGACCTGCACACCTAGATCAATATTATTAGGGCGACAAAAAGTTTTCTGATTGTCCTAGCATAATATTCAATAACCTTTCTATACAGTTTTGTCATGTAAAAAAAATAATTTGCCTAAACATGGGCATAAGGGAAAGACATGCAAATGAGCAGAATCTGCCTTATTTTTCAGCTGTCATAAGACTATGAAAACCAATAGATGGCGCTATTGAGTTATGAACAGCGCCATATATTGGTTTCACAGTCTTATGACAAGAGTAGACTAATAGTTTTGTCAGAAGACTATGAAACCAATAGATGGTGCTGTTCATAACTCAATAGTGCCATCTATTGGTTTCATAGTCTACTGACAAGAATATTAGACTATGAGTCTTATGACAAGCTTATTAGTCTAGCCTTTTGCATGGAAATTTTTCAATAAAAATCTGTGATTAGAATATTTGCGGGTAATAACTCAGTGATAAAATCTGACACTGGGAAAGTTGGGTAATAACTCAGTGAGGATATCTGACACTGGGAAAGCTGGGTAATAACTCAGTGATAAAATCTGGCACTGGGAAAGCTGGGTAATAACTCAGTGATAAAATCTGACACTGGGAAAGTTGGGTAATAACTCAGTGTAGATTACTGACAGTGGGAAAGCTAGGTATTAACTCAGTAATGATATCTGACAATGGGAAAGCTGGATGATAACTCAGTGATAAAATCTGACACTGGGAAAGCTGGGTAATAACTCAGTGATAAAATCTGACACTGAGAAAGTTGGTTAATAACTCAGTGAAGATATCTGACACTGGGGAAACTGGGTAATAACTCAGTGTAGACCGCAAATATTCTAATCGCTAATTTTTATTGCAAATTTTCCAAGCAAAAGGCTACACTAATAAGCTTGTCATAAGACTCATAGTCTAATATTCTTGTCAGAAGACTATGAAACCAATAGTTGGCACTATTGAGTTATGAACAGCGCCATCTTTTTGGTTTCATAGTCTTCTGACAAAACTATTAGTCTACTCTTGTCATAAGACTGTGAAACCAATAGATGCACTGTTCATAACTCAATAGCGCCATCTATTGGTTTTCATAATCTTATGACAGCTGAAAAACAATGCAGATTCTGCTCATTTGCATGTCTTTCACATATGCCCATGACAATCAGAACACTTTTTGTCGCCTTAATGATATTGATCTAGGTGTGCAGGTCCACCCAAGCCATCCAACAGATGCAAAATAACTTTGAGGTTTACTGGTTCTCAGACAGATGAGGACTTGTTTGGAATATCTCATAGTGCACAAGGCTGCCATTGTAAGGTATGCTGGCTGTTCTCTGTCTCATGGATAGATGGATGGCTTGCACATACCTGGCTTTTGGCATGTAGCCTTTGTGTGGTTGTCTATTGTATGTTGTACATAATAGGAGTCTAAGACACATCCAGCTATCCTCTTAATACTGTTTCCAAACCATTTTGACAGGATTCCCATCAATTTCTAATCTTTTTTTATGAACCGGACACTCTCTTATCTTCCAAGCAGAGGGGGCCTGGGATTCTCCCATTAACTTCCATTGTGCTCGGCCAGAGCACACGAGCATTTTGGTGCTCGCTCAAGACTAGGGTGTAATATACCTATAATATACAAACCGGCTTCCAAAAAAGTCACGGGCATCCAGTATGGTTTTACGGCCTTGACCCTTACGCACAGAGATTGTTCCAGATTCTCTGAATCTTCGGATGATGTTATGCACAGTTGATGATGATAGATGCAAAGTCTTTGCAATTTTTCGCTGGGTAACACCTTTCTGATATTGCTCCACTATCTTTCTGCGCAACATTGTGGGAATTGGTGATCCTCTACCCATCTTGGCTTCTGAGAGACACTGCCACTCTGAGAAGCTCTTTTTATACCCAATCATGTTGCCAATTGACCTAATTAGTGTTAATTGGTCTTCCAGCTCTTCATTATGCTCAAATTTACTTTTTCCAGCCTCTTATTGCTACTTGTCCCAACCTTTTTTGGGATTTGTTGAAAACCGTGAAAATTTGAATCAACGTATTTTTCCTTTAAAATGATACATTTACTCGGATTAAACGTTTGATCTGTCATCTACGTTCTATTACAAATAAAATATTGACATTTGCCATCTTTACATCATTGCATTCAGTTTTTATTCACAATTTGTTTAGTGTCCCAACTTTTTGGGAATCCGGTTTGTACCTTCTAACATAGAAAGTATATTATATTGCATTTGAATTGTGCATCAATTATGTGAAGTTCTGCTGAGATGTCACAGCTATATAGAGGGACAAACGCTATTCGAATAACTAATTGCAACTGGTGTAATATACCTGTTGCCCCCCAAAAAAGCTGATTAAGGGGTGCAATATAGCTGCTTCCGCAAAATGCTGATTGAGGGGTGTGATACACCAGCTTCCACAAAATATTGATTGAGGGGTGTGATACACCAGCTTCCACAAAATATTGATTGAGAGGTGTGATACACCGACTTCCACAAAATATTGAATGAGGCCAGCGATACACCGGCTTCTACCAAATATTGATTAAGGGGTTTGATATACCAGCTTCCAGCAAATACTCATTAAGTGGTTCAATATACCTATTTCCACAAAATACTTATAGAGGGGATAGATATACCGGCTTCCACCAAATATAGACTGAGACCTGCGATACACCAGCTTCCACCAAATATTGATTAAGGGGTTTGATATACCAGCTTCCAGCAAATACTCATTATTGGGTTCTATATACCTGTTTCCACAAAATACTGATACAGGGTATCAATATACCGGCTTCCACCAAATATTGTTCGAGGCCTGCGATATAGCGGCTTCCACCAAATATTGATTAAGAGGTTTGATATACCTGATTCCAGAAAATACTCATTATTGGGTTCTATATACCTGTTTCTACAAAATACTGATAGAGGGTATTGATATACCAGCTTTCACCAAATATTGATTGAGGCCTGCGATACACCGGCTTCCACCAAATATTGATTAAGGGGTTTGATGTACCAACTTCCAGCAAATACTCATTATTGGGTTCTATATAACTGTTTCCACAAAATACTGATAGAGCGGATTGATATACCGGCTTCCACAAAATATTAATTGAGGCCTGCGATATACCTGCTTCCACATATACTGCTCTTCAATAGGGACTGAGCATCCCGAGGTGTTCTACTCGAGCACCCGAGTACGCAAGCACTTTGGTGCTTGACTAACACTACTGAATATCTATTTTAGATTCTTCCAGAATGAAGCATGGTTTTAGTTTGAAAGCTTTTACTCAGAGGCAATATAAATGAATCAAATACTCATATTTAGCAGCTTGTCTTAATGCACATCTAATGGTTATTATAAACAAGCCTATTTTTCAGCATGTAGTACAATACGCTCAATCACTCTGTCACTAGATCAAAAGGCTGAAACTGAGCGATGACAGAAAGATCCAATTCTGGGGGTGGCAAGTAATATGTGGTCTCTGAAGGGTCTTGGTAGGGAATACAAATCTTAGTATGGAAGTTGAAAATCCTTTTATTCATGGCGAGTACCAGTGGTAAACTTGAGTGATGAGCGCAGAGGTAACAAAGAGAATTGTAAATTGACCTTCATTAATCATGTATAGGTAATTAGAGCCCTAATTATAGTGCGATTATGACCAAGGGAAACCTTCACCTTGGTCCCTTAGAGAACAAAGTAATTAGTGTCATATATTGGTGTTAATGTGCATCTCTATATGTTTTATACTTATATGTTTTTTACCTATACTGTGATGATTTCCATCGCAGAAAGTAAACCAACCAAAGCTATTTACTTTTGTAATGCCCCTCTCTACTATCTCTTATGGTTGATTTAATGTCAGCATGTGTATTTATTTCCAGGTCCTGCACATTGTGTATTTGTATTTCTGATTTTTTGACTGTTAACATGTAATGTACCTGGTTTACCAGCAGATGGCGGCAATAATGGCATTGCTACTTTGTATAGAATGGAACCTTCTTCCATTCTAGGTCTCTCTCTCTAGAGATGGAGGAGTTTAGTTAGTAAAAGTCAGTCTAGCCTACCCCTTTCTGGGGGACAGGTTCTGTCTAGCTTATCCCCCTGCCTGGGGAAGGCAGCAGGGCCTCGTCCCTGCTGGGCGAGCTCTGCAGAAGTGAGTTTAGCGTACCTCCTCCTAGGGGAAGGTTGTGTGCCAGCTAGCAGAGCCCTGTCTGTTCTTCTGGAACAAGAGAAAAGGGCAAAGAGCCTAAGAAGCCATGAGGAGAAGTTCCCTGGATAAAGATAAACATATAGCTAAAGGTAAAGACTGAGTCAGACTACAGAAAGCTAAGTACAGCACAAAGGAAGTTTCTACTTAATCCTGCTAGCACAGCAGAGCTAAAGAGCAACAGATGTAGCAGGGCCGAGTGTGTTTGCCTGCCAGAATTTAAGTGAAAACCTGCTGGTAACCAAAATTAAGTTGGAAGATTGTTCCCTGATGCAAGTTTATTCAAGATTAAAGTCCAGCAATTTTAAATAAAGTTATATGTAGTGGGTTAGGGAGTAGAATTATTAAGTCCAGCTAGGCAATAACCCTTTATAGGAAAGATTACACTTTTAATAATAAATACCACAACAAAGATCCACTGATGTCACGATGTGCACGGATCCACCGAGAAAGGACATACTAAAGGGTCTAGCCTCAGGGCATGCTTTCAGGGATAGTTCCCCTATCGAGTTGATTAGTATGTCCTTTCTCGGTGGATCCGTGCACATCGTGACATCAGTGGATCTTTGTTGTGGTATTTATTATTAAAAGTGTAATCTTTCCATAAAGGGTTATTGCCTAGCTAGACTTAATAAGTTTATTCAAGAGAAGCTGTTGTCAACTATAAAAAAGGTCTGGGCTCAATTCATTCTACAAATTCCCCAACTATTCACCCTTTTTTCACTAATGCAGATGACTACGTCCTGGGGTTCCAGGAAATCCAGGTAGGAGCACCGTGACATGTGCACAGCCACATCTAAGGGACATTATAGGCTACCCTTACACCACACTGGCATTCCTACACCAGGGTACCACCAACACCATCTACTTAAGGGGACTCTGTCCCTTGTTGCTGAAATTCAACTGGCACCACAACAAAAACATTCTCACTTAAAGTAGTTCCCTTACATCCGCTGGGTAGTTCCCTTACATCCGCTGCACTTTGCCCAAACATTTACATTTATGAATATGTGACAAAGCACATGTAATACATTAACTCTTTATGTACCGGGAGGGATGACTTTTCATTTTTGCATTTTTGTTTTTTCCTCCCCACCTTCCGAAAGCCATAACTTTTTTTAATTTTCCGTTCGCATAGCTATATAAGGGCTTATTTTTTGTGGGACGAGTTGTATTTTTTAATAACGACAATTATTGGGGTCTTGTTTTTGCAGCGTTAACTATGCGCTAAAGGTGATGTGACAGTGATATTCTGTGGGTCAGTATGATTATAGTAAAGTCAAATTTATATAGTGTTATTTAAGCTTTACTACTTAAAAAAATAATAAAATATCTTTATTTTTTTTTCATATACAGAGCAGTGGGAGGGCTCATTTTTTGTTGGGCGAGCTGTAGCTTTTAATTTTGGTAGATATGAATTTTTGATCACATTTTATTCAATTTGTTTTGGTGAGAGGGGCAATATGACCAAAAACAACAAATTTGAAATAAAAAAAAATAATTGTTATTGCAATCACTGCACACATTATATATTTTATTAGTCTGGATATTTTCCGATGTGGCAATACCAATGAGGTTTATTTTTTATTGTTTATATATTTATTTTTATGTGTAAAATTGGGAAATCAGGGTGACTTGAATAATTTATATTTTTGTGTCTCTTAATATTTTTCAGCATATTTTTTTTTACTTCTTAACCTATACTTTTTAATTTCCTTAGGGACTATTGCAGTATATGGGATTTTCACAGGCTGCCTGTCAGTTCGTGCCTTGGAGATGGCTTTGCAGGCAAATTGCTATGGAAGGCCTAGGAGTCTTCACAAGGCTCCAGGGGCTCTAATCGGAGGGCAGAAGGAGCCCACTCCTTCTGTCGAACCCCCCAGATGCTGCACTAGCTATTGGCATCTAAGGGGTTAAATGACCAGGATCTGATGTCAGGTTTCCCTCCTGCTTCCTGCCTCGACCATGGTAGGGATTATTGACACTCAGCCGATCATTGTCTGAGCAGGGTCCATATTTTGACAAATGATATCTTGGATGCAATCAATGGATTTTATCAGAAACAAAACATCTCCGATCGACAGAAGGCTACCTAAGCCCAATTTGGATTGCTATTTCAAATTGTTTTTCAGTACACAGGTATGACTACAGTAGGAATTTATCGAAGTCTCGCACAACTTGGAGCCAATACATTTTGAGGCTGAAACAGCATAAAAAATCTAAGTATTTGAATGAATCTGCTTCTGATCTATGATCCGAAGGTCGATTTGCTCAAGCCTAATGGTAAACAATAACTTTTCATGAATTTAGTGAAGGACTCCAATTTCTGATGAAACCAATTCAAAACAATATTGCCACATACTAGCAAAATCCTTGATGCACTGCAATACACAACACAGCCACTAATAACTACACCTAGACTTATATAGGATAGACATCTCAAGACATAGTATCATAAAATTCAGTTTTTTTGGGCAGTAGAGAATGTTGGCAGTAAGGCCTTATTCACAATGTGGGCAGTAAGGGCTTATCCGCATCTGCATTGGAAGCTGTCTTTGGGACTTCCATTGCAGATTTCACAAAGAACAGCATGCATGGAAGACATTTTACTCCAATAAAAAGTGGACTCTTAAATAGAAACCAAAGAAACCCCATTATAGTCAATGGGATATGCTTGGCTCAGTTCGGGTCACTTATGTGCTGTATCCGGACATTATTTTCGCTGTTTTGCACGGAAGCAACAACGCTGATGTGATCTCAGCCTAAGATATATCACTTTTCAAAAAAACTGTTTTTCTATCTCAAACTGGTTTGTTTTTGCATAAAATTGATCTCAACATTAAAATTCATTGACTTGGTCAGCTGCTAGACTCAGGGAATATTCACTAAGTGACATGATTATTCCATTGCTTAGCTGCAAAAGCTAAATTGTTATGTCTTCTCTTGAGAGAAGAACGGTAACTAGCCAGCAGATGTGAAGAATGAGAAGAAATGTGTAGAAATACACAGACCAAGCAGGTGAATATTTAGTACAAACCATAGAACACAACAGGATCCTCAGCAGCACTGTATCATCCTGAGCTAAAGGTCTACCCCGTGCAGCAGTCAATTGAATCAATACCCGTAAACCCTGTTAGCACTTGAGTTACCATCTAAGAGCTTTAATCTGCCCAGTTAGAGCAGAGGAGTATGGGAAATCTATGGCCCGACTGGTGAGGGTGATTATAACTGGAAAATGAATACACTCAAGGCTTACATTTCCCAATCAATCTCAAAATGGAATTTTTGTTTTCTGATCCTACTCCTCAGATACTAATCCCTTTCAGGATGTATTCAGAATATGTGCAGATACCAGGATCTGATAGAAACAGGATAAAGTAAGGCGCTGCAGTACCTGGTTTGTTTTTCTTCTATGTTTTCTTCTTTCATAAAAAAAAAAGTTATTCTTTTTTATATCATAGCTGTTAACCCTATAATGTCATGGCCTAGCCTGGTACTTAATTACATTTCTTTAAGGTCTCATGCTCCCAACCGTATATATTTTGTGGTCCGCAAAAAATACTGATGACACCCGTGTGCATTCCTTATTTTGCGGAACGGAACAGCTGGCCCCTAATAGAAGAGTACTATCCTTGTCCGTAATGTGGACAATAATAGGACATGCTCTATTTTTTTGCGGAGCGGAAATACGGACATACGGAAACGGAATGCACACAGAGTAACTTCTGTTTTTTTTTGCGGACCCATTGAAGTCAATGGTTCCGCATACGGTCTGCAAAAAAACGGAACGGACACGGAAAGAAAACACGTTTGTGTGCATGAGACCTAACCCAACTTAAAAGTCATAACTTTTTTTAATTGATGTAGCCAAATGAGAGCTTGTTTTTGCAGGGAAATTAGTAATTTTTGATGGCAGCATTTTAAAAGGGTTTTCAGAGACTATACCACTGATGGGTCATCAGTATCTAATCGGTAGGGTCCGACACCCAGAACAACCGCCAATCAGCTGTTTGAGAAGGCAGCGGCACTTGCAGTAGTCTAGGCCATGTGAGGTCTCGTTCATCGGTCACATGGCCTAGGTGCAGCTGAACCCCTTTGAAGTGAATGGGGCCGAGCAGCGATACCAATTACAAACAGATGGCACTGTGCTCAGTGAGCTGAGAGAAGAGCGCAGCACTACAGCAAGCACCAGTGCCTTCTCAAAAAGCTGATCGGCGGGGTGTCCTGGGTGTCGGACCCCCCACCATCAGATACTGATGACCTAGGTAATCAGTAGTAAAGTCTCCGAAAATGCCTTTAAAGTGCAAACAGAAGATATTGTATAACTTTCAGCAATTTTGTTCATTTTATTTTTTTCGGCGGGGAGGGGGTTTGCGAAAGATAGTAGTTCCACCATTTATTTACAACATTCACCGGTATAAATGATATGATCATATTATTTTGTGGATCAGTTCAATAAGTCTGATACCAAATTTACAAAGTTTTTCTAGGTTTTGCTATGTTTGCACAATAAAAACACCTTTAAAAAGTTAAATAAATAATACAATGAAAAATTATTTGTATTTGTGTTCCAGTGGAGATAACATTTTTACCTTCCATCAACTTACCTTTATGCAGATTTTGATTGCTGGACCAGTTTTCACTGGTGCCATTTTGGGGTACATATGACTATTCAATCACATTTTACTAATTTTTTAGGGAGGCATAGTGAACAAATAACTCGGGCATTGTTTTTATTTTACTTTTTTTGTTACCAAAAAACATTATTATTATTATCTTCTTTACAATTTTTGGGTCTTTCTAAAAAATATGTATTATGCTAATCTATTAAAGCACATTAGCATTTTTTGTTTTTCCATTTTTATTTTTTACTCTCTGCCATCCAAGTGCCATTACTTTATTTTTTTTACTGTTCTGCTTATGTATGTATGAGGGTTGTATTTAATTTACCATGTCCTACATTGAAAAACGGCTGTGAATAAAAAATTAAGTTTCCTTTATTGTGTCATAGTTCCAGCAATTTTATATTTATACTGTTTTTCTAAGGTTTTACTACTTTTAAAAAATAATTAAAAAAACTTTGAAAAAATTCAGCATTGTGTTGCCATTAGTGTTAAGCAAATGTTGCCATTAGTGTTAAGCGAATTGAAGTCAAACAAATTGATTTCAATACAAATTTCATGGTAACAAATCAATTTTCCTTGAAATAGCAGTTAAAATACACGGTCAGGTCATTCATTTACGCGCTGTGGGGATTTGCTCTGGTAGTTAGGACTGGCGGATGCAGTATAGAGGAAAAGTACACAGTTCTTTAATCAGACAGCAGGTGTTTATTCACACATTGGTGTATAACAAAATGCATATAAGGTGTATCACAAAACACAGGTGGCTTGGTGTTCGTTCACACACAAGGAAAGTCCATAAACAATAAAAGTCACCTTTTATCCCGGGTGTTAATTCCTACCCTGTTAGCCGTTCAGCCTCATCAAGTCCATAGGCAGCCTGTTCGCCCTCACAGGGGTCTGAGTCCTCCAGCCTGGCTCAAACCTCAGTTCACAGCACACAGACTCCTGAGCTCCACTGTCAGACGGAGGTAATCCTCCCCACCTGGCATTGCTGGCTGGTTTTTATGCCTGCCAAGACCCAGCCTGGAACATGGGGAATAGTCACCCACCCAGTACTTTGACTACTCCTAGTAAAAGCCGTCCCGGATCAGCTATAACAGCCATGCTAAATCTTTAGGTGTCACTTAGAAATAGCTGCTGCTGACACATAAAGTACCGGCTTTTACTTCACCAAGGCCAGGTACCTCGGTGACACATACCTTCCATCCACGATGATTCCAGGTACCTTCTTACAGCGCGAACAGGCTGTCTTGGCCTTCTTGATTAAAGATACTGTGCAAAGTCTTGTGCAGGTTAACATATGATGTCACCACGTCGGCCAGCATGATGACATCATCTTCATTCAAGATGGCCGTGACGGCCTCTAAGCGGTCAAATAGATAAGGTATTTATTTTTTTACCCTGATTAACCCCTGAAAGGCCTAAATGGTAGCCTCTGATGCCGCGATCAGCAATTAATGTGGCATCTGATGGGTTCAATGAAATAACCGTATATGTTCATAACCGTCTTTTTTGTCTTGGGGGGATTTCGTTATCTATGATTTTATTAGACAAGGGGCATGATCGCTGTTCCCCATCACGGTGCCTGCTACATGAAGTAATTTCTTTGTGAAATTCGGCAAAGCAGCCAAATCTAATTTTCCATAACTTCGCTCATCTCTAGTTGCCATATTGTGACACCCGTATTTTCTATTTATTTTTCCATCCAGAGAGCTGCGTGGAGCTTGTTTTTTGTAGAGTAAACAAAAAAAATTATTGTTACCATTTTCGATGCATACAACTTTCTGATCACTTTGAATTAAAAAATTTTTAGGGACAAGACAAAAAAACAGCAGTTCAGACATTTTATTTTTTTCCATTATGACATTCACCATGTAGGATAAATATTTATATATTTTAATAGTTCAGACATTTTATTATACAAACCGGATTCCAAAAAAGTTGGGGCACTATACAAATCGTGAATAAAAACTGAATGCAATGATGTGGAGGTGCCAACTTCTAAAATTTTATTCAGAATAGAACATAAATCACGGAACAAAAGTTTAAACTAAGAAAATGTACCATTTTAAGGGAAAAATATGTTGAATCAGAATTTCATGGTGTCAACAAATCCCCAAAAAGTTGGGACAAGGCCATTTTCACCACTGCGTGGCATCTCCCCTTCTTCTTACAACACTCAACAGACGTCTGGGGACCGAGGAGACCAGTTTCTCAAGTTTAGAAATAGGAATGCTCTCCCATTCTTGTCTAATACAGGCCTCTAACTGTTCAATCGTCTTGGGCCTTCTTTGTTGCACCTTCCTCTTTATGATGCACCAAATGTTCTCTATAGGTGAAAGATCTGGACTGCAGACTGGCCATTTCAGTACCCGGATCCTTCTCCTACGCAGCCATGATGTTGTGAATGTGGTCTGGCATTATCTTGTTGAAAAATGCAGGGTCTTCCCTGAAAGAGATGACGTCTGGATGGGAGCATATGTTGTTCTAGAACCTGAATATATTTTTCTGCATTGATGGTGCCTTTCCAGACATGCAAGCTGTCCATGCCACACGCACTCATGCAACCCTATACCATCAGAGATGCAGGCTTCTGAACTGAGCGTTGATAACAACTTGGGTTGTCCTTGTCCTCTTTGGTCTGGATGACATGGCGTCCCAGATTTCCAAAAAGAACTTAGAATCGTGACTCGTCTGACCACAGAACAGTCTTCCATTTTGCCACACTCCATTTTATATGATCCCTGGCCCAGTGAAAATGCCTGAGCTTGTGGATCTTGCTTAGAAATGGCTTCTTCTTTGCACTGTAGAGTTTCAGCTGGCAACGGCGGATGGCACGGTGGATTGTGTTTACTGACAATGGTTTCTGGAAGTATTCCTGAGCCCATTCTGTGATTTTATTTACAGTAGCATTCCTGTTTGTGGTGCAGTGTTATTTAACCCCTTAAGGACACAGGGCGTACAGGTACGCCCTTGTGCCCTGGTACTTAAGGACACAGGGCGTACATGTACGCCCTGTGTATTTCTGATCACTGCCGTGCGGCTGGCAGTGATCGGGACCCGGTGCCTGCTCAAATCATTGAGCAGGCACCTAGGCTAAATGCGCGGGGGGGTCCCATGACCCCCCCATGTCGGCGATCGCGGCAAACCGCAGGTCAATTCAGACCTGCGGTTTGCTGCGATTTCTGCCGTTTCAGAAACTTTAGGATTAAAACTTTTTTCCAGTATCCCTCCCCCCTGCACCCCTGAGTTATTTGAGCACGGTGGGAGGTGCAGGGGGAGGGTTGCGGGCGGTGCGGTAGGCGGGATCGCGATCCCCCGCCCGCCTCCCATTGCGTAATCGTTGACGTCTAGTGGGTATACCAGGGTGCCAGCACATTGCTGGCACCCTGGTATAAACCGCTGACATTGGTGATGCGATGTCAGCCGTTTAACCCTTTCCATACAGCGGTCCGTACGGACCGCTGTATGGAAAAGGTTAACAGCTCAGGGAGCTCCCTCCCTCTCCCATCGGGGGGCTGCTGTGCCTTTGCAGCCCCCCGAATGGAGCTTCCAGGCAGCCCCCCAAGCCCCGTCCTTACCCTTCCCCGTCTGCGAAGTTCTGGCAACTACTGAGCAGACGGGGAAGGTTCCCATGGCAGCAGGACGCCTTCTCAGGCGAAAGCATAGATCTGTTCAGACAAAGTGTAAGTAAAATACAGTACAGTACAATATATATTGTACTGTACTGTATTATGCAGACATCAGACCCACTGGATCTTCAAGAACCAAGTGGGTCTGGGTCAAAAAAAAAGTGAAAAAAGTGAAAATAAAGTAAAAATCAAAAAACACATTTATCACTGATTAAAAATGAAAAAAAAAAATTCCCTACACATGTTTGGTATCGCCGCGTCCGTAACGACCTTATCTATAAAACGGTAATGTTACTTTACCCGAACGGTGAACGCCATAAAAATAAAAAATTAAAAACTATGATGAAATTGGAATTTTGCCCACCTTACGTCCCAAAAAAGGTAATAAAAGTGATCAAAAAAGTCGCATGTACGCCAAAAATGTAACAATCAAACCGTTATCTCATCCCGCAAAAATCATACCCTACCCAAGATAATCGCCCAAAAACTGAAAAAGTTATGGCTCTTAGACTATGGAAACACTAAAACATGATTTCTTTTGTTTCAAAAATGAAATCATTGTGTAAAACTTACATAAATAAATAAAAAGTATACATATTAGGTATCGCCGCGTCCGTATTGACCGGCTCTATAAAAATATCCCATGACCTAACCCCTCAGATGACCACCGTAAAAAAATAAAAATAAAAACGGTGTAAAAAAAGCCATTTTTTGTCATCTTCCGTCACAAAAAGTGTAATAGCAAGCAATCTAAAAGTCATGTGCACCCCAAAATAGTACCAATCAAACCGTCATCTCATCCCACAAAAAATGAGACCCTACTTAAGATAATCGCCCAAAAATTGAAAAAACTATGGCTCTTTGGAGACACTAAAACATTTTTTTTGTTTTAAAAATGAAATTATTGTGTAAAACTTACATAAATAAAAATAATTGTATACATATTGGGTATCACCGCGTCCGTGACAACCTGCTCTATAAAATTACCACATGATCTAACCTGTCAGATGAATGGTGTAAATAACAAAAAAAAAAACGGTGCCAAAAAAGCAATTTCTTGTTCCCTTGCCGCACAAAAAGTGTAATATAGAGCAACCAAAAATCATATGTACCCTAAACTTGTACCAACAAAACTGCCACCCTATCCCGTAGTTTCTAAAATGGGGTCACTTTTTTGGAGTTTCTACTCTAGGGGTGCATCAGGGGGGCTTCAAATGGGACATGGTGTAAAAAAAAACAGTCAAAATCTGCCTTCCAAAAACCGTATGGCATTCCTTTCCTTCTGCGCCCTGCCGTGTGACCGTACAGCGGTTTACGACCACATATGGGATGTTTCTGTAAACTACTGAATCAGGGCCATAAATAATGAGTTTTGTTTGGCTGTTAACCCTTGCTTTGTAACTGGAAAAAAAATATTAAAATGGAAAATCTGCCAAAAAAGTGAAATTTTGAAATTGTATCTCTATTTTCCATTAAATCTTGTGCAACACCTAAAGGGTTAACAAAGTTTGTAAAATCAGTTTTGTATACCTTGAGGGTTGTAGTTTCTTAGATGGGGTAACTTTTATGGAGTTTCTACTCTAGGGGTGCATCAGGGGGCTTCAAAAGGGACATGGTGTCAAAAAAACCAGTCCAGCAAAATCTGCCTTCCAAAAACCGTATGGCATTCCTTTCCTTCTGCGCCCTGCCGTGTGCCCGTACAGCAGTTTATGACCACATATGAGGTGTTTCTGTAAACTACAGAATCAGGGCCATAAATAATGAGTTTTGTTTGGCTGTTAACCCTTGCTTTGTAACTGGAAAAAAAATATTAAAATGGAAAATCTGCCAAAAAAGTGAAATTTTGAAATTGTATCTCTATTTTCCATTAAATCTTGTGCAACACCTAAAGGGTTAACAAAGTTTGTAAAATCAGTTTTGTATACCTTGAGGGGTGTAGTATCTTAGATGGGGTAACTTTTATGGAGTTTCTACTCTAGGGGTGCATCAGGGGGGCTTCAAATGGGACATGGTGTCAAAAAACCAGTCCAGCAAAACCTGCCTTCCAAAAACCAAACGGCGCACCTTTCACTCTACGCCCCGCCGTGTGCCCGTACAGTAGTTTACGGCCACATATGGGGTGTTTCTGTAAACGGCAGAGTCAGGGCAATAAAGATACAGTCTTGTTTGGCTGTTAACCCTTGCTTTGTTAGTGGAAAAAATGGGTTAAAATGGAAAATTAGGCAAAAAAATGAAATTCTCAAATTTCATCCCCATTTGCCAATAACTCTTGTGCAACACCTAAAGGGTTAACAAAGTTTGTAAAATCAGTTTTGAATACCTTGAGGGGTGTAGTTTCTTAGATGGGGTCATTTTTATGGAGTTTCTTCTCTAGGGGTGCATCAGCGGGCTTCAAATGGGACATGGTGTCAAAAAACCAGTCCAGCAAAACCTGCCTTCCAAAAACCAAACGGCGCACCTTTCACTCTACGCCCCGCTGTGTGTCCGTACAGTAGTTTACGGCCACATATGGGGTGTTTATGTAAACGGCAGAGTCAGGGCAATAAAGATACAGTCTTGTTTGGCTGTTAACCCTTGCTTTGTTAGTGGAAAAAATTGGTTAAAATGGAAAATTAGGCAATAAAATGAAATTCTCAAATTTCATCCCCATTTGCCAATAACTCTTGTGCAACACCTAAAGGGTTAACAAAGTTTGTAAAATCAGTTTTGAATACCTTGAGGGGTGTAGTTTATAGAATGGGGTCATTTCTGGGTGGTTTCTATTATGTAAGCCTCGCAAAGTGACTTCAGAGCTGTAGTGGTCCCTAAAAATTGGGTTTTTGTAAATTTCTGAAAAATTTCAAGATTTGCTTCTAAACTTCTAAGCCTTGTAACATCCCCAAAAAATAAAATATCATTCCCAAAATAATTCAAACATGAAGTAGACATATGGGGAATGTAAAGTCATCACAATTTTTAGGGGTATTACTATGTATTACAGAAGTAAAGAAACTGAAACTTTGAAATTTGCTAATTTTTCCCAATTTTTGGTAAATTTGAATTTTTTTTATGCAAAAACATGCAGGACATGGGAATACCACCTCAGCATGTCTCTGATGATGACGAAACACAGGTGCCAACTGCTGCGTCTTTCTGCAGTGTGCAGAGAAAACAGGAGGTCAGGGATCAAGACTGGGTGGAAGACGATGCAGGGGACGATGAGGTCCTAGACCCCACATGGAATGAAGGTCCTGCCACTGACTTTCACAGTTCGGAGGAAGAGGCAGTGGTGAGACCGAGCCAACAGCGTAGCAAAAGAGGGAGCAGTGGGCAAAAGCAGAACACCCGCCGCCAAGAGACTCCGCCTGCTACTGACCGCCGCCATCTGGGACCGAGCACCCCAAAGGCAGCTTCAAGGAGTTCCCTGGCATGGCACTTCTTCAAACAATGTGCTGACGACAAGACCCGAGTGGTTTGCACGCTGTGCCATCAGAGCCTGAAGCGAGGCATTAACGTTCTGAACCTGAGCACAACCTGCATGACCAGGCACCTGCATGCAAAGCATGAACTGCAGTGGAGTAAACACCTTAAAACCAAGGAAGTCACTCAGGCTCCCCCTGCTACCTCTTCTGCTGCTGCCGCCTCGGCCTCTTCCTCCGCCTCTGGAGGAACGTTGGCACCTGCCGCCCAGCAAACAGGGGATGTACCACCAACACCACCACCACCTCCGTCACCAAGCGTCTCAACCATGTCACACGCCAGCGTTCAGCTCTCCATCTCACAAACATTTGAGAGAAAGCGTAAATTCCCACCTAGCCACCCTCGATCCCTGGCCCTGAATGCCAGCATTTCTAAACTACTGGCCTATGAAATGCTGTCATTTAGGTTGGTGGACAGAGACAGCTTCAAACAGCTCATGTCGCTTGCTGTCCCACAGTATGTTGTTCCCAGCCGCCACTACTTCTCCAAGAGAGCCGTGCCTTCCCTGCACAACCAAGTATCCGATAAAATCAAGTGTGCACTGCGCAACGCCATCTGTAGCAAGGTCCACCTAACCACAGATACGTGGACCAGTAAGCACGGCCAGGGACGCTATATCTCCCTAACTGCACACTGGGTAAATGTAGTGGCAGCTGGGCCCCAGGCGGAGAGCTGTTTAGCGCACGTCCTTCCGCCGCCAAGGATCGCAGGGCAACATTCTTTGCCTCCTGTTGCCACCTCCTCCTTCTCGGCTTCCTCCTCCTCTTCTTCCACCTGCTCATCCAGTCAGCCACACACCTTCACCACCAACTTCAGCACAGCCCGGGGTAAACGTCAGCAGGCCATTCTGAAACTTATATGTTTGGGGGACAGGCCCCACACCGCACAGGAGTTGTGGCGGGGTATAGAACAACAGACCGATGAGTGGTTGCTGCCGGTGAGCCTCAAGCCCGGCCTGGTGGTGTGTGATAATGGGCGAAATCTCGTTGCAGCTCTGGGACTAGCCAATTTGACGCACATCCCTTGCTTGGCGCATGTGCTGAATTTGGTGGTGCAGAAGTTCATTCACAACTACCCCGACATGTCAGAGCTGCTGCATAAAGTGCGGGCCGTCTGTTCGCGCTTCCGGCGTTCACATCCTGCTGCTGCTCGCCTTTCTGCGCTACAGCGTAACTTCGGCCATCCCGCTCACCGCCTCATATGCGACGTGCCCACCAGGTGGAACTCCACCTTGCACATGCTGGACAGACTGTGCGAGCAGCAGCAGGCCATAGTGGAGTTTCAGCTGCAGCACGCACGTGTCAGTCGCACTACAGAACAGCACCACTTCACCACCAATGACTGGGCCTCCATGCGAGACCTGTGTGCCCTGTTGTGCTGTTTCGAGTACTCCACCATCATGGCCAGTGGCGATGACGCCGTTATCAGCGTTACAATACCACTTCTATGTCTCCTTGAGAAAACACTTAGGGCGATGATGGAAGAGGAGGTGGCCCAGGAGGAGGAGGAGGAGGAGGAGGAGGAAGAGGAGGGGTCATTTTTAGCACTTTCAGGCCAGTCTCTTCGAAGTGACTCAGAGGGAGGTTTTTGGCAACAGCAGAGGCCAGGTACAAATGTGGCCAGCCAGGGCCCACTACTGGAGGACGAGGAGGACGAGGATGAGGAGGAGGTGGAGGAGGATGAGGATGAAGCATGGTCACAGCGGGGTGGCACCTAACGCAGCTCGGGTCCATCACTGGTGCGTGGCTGGGGGGAAAGGCAGGACGATGACGATACGCCTCCCACAGAGGACAGCTTGTCCTTACCCCTGGGCAGCCTTGCACACATGAGCGACTACATGCTGCAGTGCCTGCGCAACGACAGCAGAGTTGCCCACATTTTAACCTGTGCGGACTACTGGGTTGCCACCCTGCTGGATCCACGGTACAAAGACAATGTGCCCACCTTACTTCCTGCACTGGAGCGTGATAGGAAGATGCGCGAGTACAAGCGCACGTTGGTAGACGCTCTACTGAGAGCATTCCCAAATGTCACAGGAGAACAAGTGGAAGCCCAAGGCCAAGGCAGAGGAGGAGCAAGAGGTCGCCAAGGCAGCTGTGTCACGGCCAGCTCCTCTGAGGGCAGGGTTAGCATGGCAGAGATGTGGAAAACTTTTGTCAACACGCCACAGCTAACTGCACCACCACCTGATACGCAACGTGTTAGCAGGAGGCAACATTTCATTAACATGGTGGAACAGTACGTGTGCACACCCCTCCACGTACTGACTGATTGTTCGGCCCCATTCAACTTCTGGGTCTCTAAATTGTCCACGTGGCCAGAGCTAGCCTTTTATGCCTTGGAGGTGCTGGCCTGCCCGGCGGCCAGCGTTTTGTCTGAACGTGTATTCAGCACGGCAGGGGGCGTCATTACAGACAAACGCAGCCGCCTGTCTACAGCCAATGTGGACAAGCTGACGTTCATAAAAATGAACCAGGCATGGATCCCACAGGACCTGTCCGTCCCTTGTCCAGATTAGACATTAACTACCTCCCCTTAACCATATATTATTGGACTCCAGGGCACTTCCTCATTCAATCCTATTTTTTTTTCATTTTACCATTATATTGCGAGGCTACCCAAAGTTGAATGAACCTCTCCTCTGTCTGGGTGCCGGGGCCTAAATATATGCCAATGGACTGTTCCAATGTTGGGTGACGTGAAGCCTGATTCTCTGCTATGACATGCAGACTAATTCTCTGCTGACATGAAGACAGATCCTCTGTTACGGGACCTCTCTCCTCTGCCTGGGTGCTGGGCCTAAATATCTGACAATGGACTGTTGCAGTGGTGGCTGACGTGAAGCCTGATTTTCTGCTATGACATGCAGACTGATTCTCTGCTGACATGAAGCCAGATCCTCTGTTACGGGACCTCTCTCCTCTGCCTGGGTGCTGGGCCTAAATATATGCCAATGGACTGTTGCAGTGGTGGCTGACGTGAAGCCTCATTCTCTGCTATGACATGCAGACTAATTCTCTGCTGACATGAAGCCAGAATGTCTGTTACGGGACCTCTCTCCTCTGCCTGGGTGCTGGGCCTAAATTTATGAAAATGGACTCTTACAGTGCTGGGTGACGTGAAGCCTGATTTTCTGCTATGACATGCAGACTGATTCTCTGCTGACATGAAGCCAGATCCTCTGTTACGGGACCTCTCTCCTCTGCCTGGGTGCTGGGCCTAAATATCTGACAATGGACTGTTGCATTGGTCGCTGACGTGAAGCCTGATTCTCTGCTATGACATGCAGACTAATTCTCTGCTGACATGAAGCCAGATTGTCTGTTACGGGACCTCTCTCCTCTGCCTGGGTGCTGGGCCTAAATTTATGAAAATGGACTCTTACAGTGGTGGGTGACGTGAAGCCTGATTCTCTGCTATGATATGAAGACTGATTCTCTGCTGACATGAAGCCAGATTGTCTGTTACAGGACCTCTCTCCTCTGCCTGGGTGCTGGGCCTAAATTTATGAAAATGGACTCTTACAGTGCTGGGTGACGTGAAGCCTGATTTTCTGCTATGACATGCAGACTTATTCTCTGCTGACATGAAGCCAGATCCTCTGTTACGGGACCTCTCTCCTCTGCCTGTGTGCTGGGCCTAAATATATGCCAATGGACTGTTGCAGTGGTGGCTGATGTGAAGCCTCATTCGCTGCTATGACATGCAGACTAATTCTCTGCTGACATGAAGCCAGATTGTCTGTTACGGGACCTCTCTCCTCTGCCTGGGTGCTGGGCCTAAATTTTTGAAAATGGACTCTTACAGTGGTGGGTGACGTGAAGCCTGATTTTCTGCTATGACATGCAGACTGATTCTCTGCTGACATGAAGCCAGATCCTCTGTTACGGGACCTCTCTCCTCTTCCTGGGTGCTGGGCCTAAATATCTGACAATAGACTGTTGCATTGGTCGCTGACGTGAAGCCTGATTCTCTGCTATGACATGCAGACTAATTCTCTGATGACATGAAGCCAGATTGTCTGTTACGGGACCTCTCTCCTCTGCCTGGGTGCTGGGCCTAAATTTATGAAAATGGACTGTTGCAGTGGTGGGTGACGTGAAGCCTGATTCTCTGCTATGACATGAAGACTGATTCTCTGCTGACATGAAGCCAGATTGTCTGTTACGGGACCTCTCTCCTCTGCCTGGGTGCCGGGGCCTAAATAACTGAGAATGGACTGTTTCAGTGGTGGGTGACGGGAAGCCAGATTCTCTGCTATGGGACCTCTCTCCAATTGATTTTGGTTAATTTTTATTTATTTAATTTTTATTTTAATTCATTTCCCTATCCACATTTGTTTGCAGGGGATTTACCTACATGTTGCTGCCTTTTGCAGCCCTCTAGCCCTTTCCTGGGCTGTTTTACAGCCGTTTTAGTGCCGGAAAGTTCGGGTCCCCATTGACTTCAATGGGGTTCGGGTTCGGGACGAAGTTCGAATCGGGTTCGGATCCCGAACCCGAACATTTTCGGGAAGTTCGGCCGAACTTCTCGAACCCGAACATCCAGGTGTTCGCTCAACTCTACATATGAATTAAAAACCAAAAATAAATAAACTACACATCTAATAAAATCATAGATAACGAAATCCCCCCAAGACAAAAAAGACATATACGGTTATTTCATATATGCTGGATACATAATAGAACACTATCTATGTTACTTGTGTGTATCGTATATAGGAGCCAGTAAAAGGTAATGTAAAGCTGACTCACGTATGCTTCACACAGATCAAATACATAAATACTCAGTCCTCAAGATATCCAGATATGTTGGTCTTGTATACATATGTATATATGTATGTATATTCCAGCAAGATACCATATAAACAGAAGAAAATGGCATCCAACACGTCCCCAAGGAAATATAATATTCAACAGGATCAAACCAAGTACCTACCAGCTGTATACTAAATGTTCAGTGTTCAGATAACCTTCAAATCACATTATTCTGATGGCAGTTTCATTTGGTGGTCCAATTGTTTATTTTAAGACCTGCGGATAAATAATATATACCTCGGCTGAGGCTCTTACCAGTCTTGTATGTGCTTTCTTCTTATTTGGGGTGGATGTCAGAGAGCCGTATATGCCGCAGTGTTTGTTGCTGTATCTCCGCATGCTGTTTGGAGCGATCATGTGATCCAACATGTGATCGCACGGGAGGTCAGATGATTAGAGTTCCGTGCTAATCCTCCATGCACAGAGGATGAGCTGTAGAAGTATAGCGCTATTATAGTGAAATGTCTGTGTACTTCACTTAATCCGGACCTGGCAATTTCTAGCTGGATGACACAGAATAACTCCAAACGCGTTTTGGGGCTTCTTGCTTCTTCATCAGTGGCTTAAAAAAGGACTGAGTATTCATGTATTTGATCTGTGTGAAGCATATGTGACAATGGGGGGCGTGCACTATAATATTAATCACAGGGTACGATATTTCTTGCCGCAAAGACACAACCTCAGTGGATAGATGAGCAGTCTTTTTTTATTGAAACACGATAAAAAAAAAAAACTGATCATCTATCCACTGAGGTTGTGTCTTTGCGGCAAGAGGTATCGTACCCTGTGTACTATTATAGTGCACGGCCCCCCTCCCCCATTGTCGACTATATCACTCCTCTGGAGAACTGGCCACTCCATCAACGAGGACTGAGAGATACCGGCAACACAGACCACCTGCTTTCACGAGTGTTGTGCCTGCGTAGGCACAACACCAAAAGGTGAGCATAACCATTGGCACATTCTATTTAAAAAAAATACATATTACCCTATGAGCGCCTCTCCCTCTTTTGCCACATTGCTGTAGCATATGTGAGTCAGATTTACATTACCTTTTACTGGCTCCTATATACGATACACACAAGTAACATAGATAGTGTTCTATTATGTATCCAGCATATATGAAATAACCGTATATATTCATAACTTTCTTTTTTGTCTTGGGGGGATTTCGTTATCCATGATTTTATTAGATGTGTAGTTTATTTATTTTTTGTTTTTAATTCATATGTACTCAGCATGTTTTTTACTGTACCGTATGTACTCAGCAAAAATTTTTAATTTATATACTCACTTTTACTACTTATATTTGATTAAATACGAGGAGTGAGAAGTTTTAAATAAACTGTGTTTCCTACAGCAATCAGTATGGTGTTCCTCCCTTACTGGTATACAAATATTTTCTTATTATTGGACTCTGGGTGATCCAAACAAGACAGGGTGATCCATTCTTTCTAGTGTGAGCTCCCTAAATCAGTATTTTTAACTGATTTGAATTCTTAGTACTTTGGTAAATTTTTTGCTACACAGATAGCTGTCAACTGAATCTCATCTGACCCTCCCATAGACATGAACAGTAATCGAGGCTGAATGTGTTGGGAAATTGGAAGATGGATTAAGATGCACCCTGAGCCCTCTTTCACACGAGTGATACAGATTGTGTCAGTTTTTTCAGGTATTGCATACAGTGCGTGTGCATTTCCTATCCAAGTTGTAATCGAATTACATGCGTTTTTCACGCACGTGAAGAAAATCTGAAGAATAGCCACCTACTTCTCCTAGCAACCATCCGGATGCATTCGCATTTCAAAAAAGCCCCATTCACTTTTATGGAGCCAGAGCTGCATAAAAAATGGACAATATAGAACATGCCCCGATTTTTCCTGTACGCAAAGATGATGCGTGCAAAGCAACATGTGCACAGACCCATTGAAATGAACGGATCAGGATTCTATCCTGATGCTGTGAGTTCGCTACACGCATCTCATCTGGATGGAATACTTGCTTGTGCAAAGGAGTCCTGACTCCTTATCTTCCTGAGAACAAAAGGATCAGACTTGTTAATATCCAACTTCTGGATTCTTCTCATTCACGATATCTGCCATCAGTGATGAGCCCCCATACACATTACTAGATGAGTATCTGTCAACAGAAGCAGCACAATGTTAACTATGACCAGGCACTCTCCTAATACCTCCACATACCTGATTTCAAATGGGCATCATTGCTTTAGCACAGAAAGTTTTGATAAATATGGACATGTGGTGGAAAATCATGTGCATGTGCTAGAAGAACCGTCTTTAGTGAGATCTGGGTGCAAAAAAATACTATGTGATATTAAATAAAGTAGCAAAATATAATTTCTGCTGCTATAAAATTCACTAGATGTAAATGAGCATGCTCTACTTCACTAACAGCACGCAGAGATCTTGAAATAAGTGAAGGATTAAAGCACAAAGTTTCAATTTTCATTATACAATAATTACACTTAATTTTAATTAAAGCAAATGAGTAATAATAATAATTAGAGATGAGCGAATTTCTCAAAAATTCGATTCGGCAGGCTTGCCGACTTTTCTGAAAAAATTTGGTTCAATCCAAATTTATTTGTGGTGAATTGCATTAAAAACTGCTATTTCTGGCTGCAGAGAGCCTTTATAGTGGTGTAGAACACTGTGCCCTGCAGTAATAAGCATAGGAAGTCTGCTGTGGTAGTGAAACAATACTGTGAGTCAGTATGACTTGGAGATGACAGGCGTTGCTCTTAGAATGACTGCACACTTCACTTATTTGGGCAGTTACGGGGCCAAAACTGACCAAATAACTCAAGTGTGAACTCAGACTTACAGGTGGATGTTAGCGCCAGATATAAAGAACTGTGCAGAGGCCCAAGATCCTACAATAGCATGAAAGAGCGCACTCCTTTTACACCAATTCACAGATTCCACATACATGTCAACAGAACCTGTTCTATTAAATGCTTATACAAGTAGAGCCTCCCTGACAGAGTGGAGAGGGTGTCAACAGTAAGTTTGTGTTGCTGTCCCTGATTATTTTGCCCTTCCTTTGATCCGTCAGAACAATAACCCCCCAAAAAACGGATCCTGTCTGTTAAGCATCCGCCTTCACTCGGTCAGCATTTGGTCAGTAATCCATCAGTATTGCTAATGCCCAAAAAACAGGCGTGGATCCAAAACAGAGAGGACACGTGAATGGAATATTTCCATGTCTTTTGTGTTTAGTACCCACTCCTGCTTTTGGCTACCAAATCATAAGGCAATTCTGATCTAAAATAGGGACCATGTCATGCAGGCATTACAGCTGTTACATAGACAGGATCCATTGTGCATCTCAATTTTTATTCCTTCTGACAGATCAGAAGAGGGGTCAAATAAATAATGATATTAGCCAGGCCGAAAGGCAAAACAGTGGCCCAGTCATGAAGTGGGGATGGTGGGAACAGCATGCAATGTCCACAGAGTGGCCCTATGGCACACTGACAGAGTGTGGAGGAAGCGGCAGCAGCAGCATCAGGAGGAGACTACAGGGCGGCACAATGACAGCATCAGGACACTTGAGTGGTGAGGTGGCAGCAGCATCAGGAGAACACAGAGTGACTCGTTGACAGAGTGGGGAGGTGGGTGGCAATATCACTACCAGCTGAAGATGGTGGGTGAAAGGAGCACTTGGCATAAGATGTTTGGCATTAGGCGGGTGGCAGCATCAGAATAGTAGCTGAGACAGGTAGCAAGACGAAACCGGTCTCTTTTGTCAAAGTGTTGGTGTGGCACCATGGATGATCTAGTCTGAAGCATCAGTCGTTGGTGGGTGGAAATCCTGGCTGATCCACGCCTGATTAATCTTGACAAAGGTCAGTTTCTCCACATTTTGGGTGGACAGGCGAGTTCTTCTTGGGGCAACTATGGCCCCAGCCACACTAAACACCTGCTCTGAAGCCACAGTACTGGCCGGGCAGGACAGCTTTTCCAGAGCAAACTATGCCCGTTGCGGGTTACTAGGCGGGTGAAGAAAGCTGCTCATCGTTGACTCTAGAC
The DNA here is from genome assembly GCF_014858855.1 of Bufo gargarizans. Taxonomy (NCBI): domain Eukaryota; kingdom Metazoa; phylum Chordata; class Amphibia; order Anura; family Bufonidae; genus Bufo; species Bufo gargarizans. The sequence goes on from NC_058080.1 coordinate 77,394,421, forward strand.
TTAAGTTGCTGTTGATGGAGCTGGAACCGCTTCTCCCCCCCACCCTGCCACAGCAGCAATGGCAGAGGAACGTGAGCACAGAGGGCCCCCCGGTCAGACCTGTGAGCGGATTGACGATGGCGCAGATAGGCAACAGCCAACTGACTACATAGGATGTCTATATAGTATGATGGGAAGGACAGACAGTTCCCTTTGGCTGAGGTGGTCGAGCTTTGACTGCCTAAAATCGGGTGTGTGCCGCAGGCTTTACCACCACATCGGAGCCACGGTTCTCCCAGGCCACTTTATGGTGACGCTGCATATGTGATACAGGGCCACGGTGCCAACATTGGCACCCTGGCCACGCATCACCTTCTGCCCACAGATTCTACAAATGGCCATGTTCACCTCCTCTGGCGGCTTAACAAAAAACTGCCACACCGCCGAGTAGGTGATTTTACCCCCAACACTGACTGACTGCTACTGCCGCTGCTTCCGTGAACCCCCTGCACCACTACTTTCCGGGCAGGTAGGCTCCTGCAAATTGGGTGGTCTACCCCGGAGCACGTTTGGCACCCGACCTTTTACTGATGCCACCCTGCTGACTCCCAGCAACACTAGCGACTTGCTGGCTCCGCTGCTGCCTGACTGCCAAGCTGCCACCTTCTCCCAATGATGATGAAGCCCCTAATTCACCCGGCTCCCAAGTGCAATCAGCTACATCATCATCATTGAGTACTGTCTGCACATCACTGATGTCCTCCTCAACAGTGTCTGGGTCAGGAGCCTGACCGCTCGCAACACCAGCTCCCACATTACTCTCCTCATCACTACTTACCCACATCTTGGCTGCCCAGTAGCTGCTGACTGTCCTCTAGTAGGGTAGCTCGCCATCGCTGTATAGTGGAGCTGAGCCCACAGCATATACAGTAATTTTTCTCTGGCTGAGGACACAGAAAAGGACAGAGGCAGGTTGAGGACAGGTAAGGGCACAGGGCCTGCTCCCGGGCCATGCTAACTAAGGGTTGTGTGAGAGGAACCCACCGACTCTTGGATGGTGGATGTCTGATGTCTTTTGGGACAAAGTGGATGACCGAGTCAACCATTCAAGAACCGGTGGGTTGCTGGTCAAGACATGACCGCTAGATGATACCGGGAGCTTAAGCCTCTTGCTGCGACTCCAGCTGCCATGCCCTTTTACTCTGATGCAACTTGTACCTGAGCCAGAAACATTTAGGCCTTTGCCACTCCCCTGTGCACAGCCTGGCACTTCTCTATCTGACATACTGTTAGATCAAATAAATAAATAAAGAGTAAACTAAAACACCACAAAAAAGTCAGTAATTTTCTCAGTTCAACACACAACGGCTAATAAGCCCTTTTTTTCCCCCTCTAATACATGCCAAAGAAGGCTTTAGAACATGTAACTGCACCGCTGAACGGCAAATAATATACATTTTCTTGGCACTAATACCCACTAAAAAGGGCTTTAGAACATATACAGATGTAGCAGGGTTAGGACTCAAGCTCTTAACTCAAATTTCTTAACTCATTGCTTTATCTTAAGACAAAAGCCATTGAAAAGCAATTGAAGGTGTTTGCTTAGTTTAGATAACACATCTCAGAAATCTCAGAAAGCATGAATGTTAACTCTACTACATCGGGTATCTGCAACGCTGAACGGCAAATATATATTTTTGTGCCACTAATACACGCCAAAAAGGGCTTTAGAACATATAGCTGCACCGCTGAACAGCAAATATCTTATTTTTTTTTGCCACTAATACACGCCAAAAAGGGGTTTAAACATATGAATGGCAAATATATATTTTTTGCCACTAATCCACACCAAAAAGGGTTACACATTTCTAACTTCGCCACACAACGGCAAATACTTTTTTTGTGTGCCACTAATATGCACCAAAAAGGGCTTTACAACCTATAACTGCACCACTGAACAGCAAATAATATATCTTTTTCTGTGATTAAAAGGGCTTTAGAACATATAACTGCACCGCTGAATGGCAAATAGGCCCTTACTTTTTTCCACTTATTCATGCCACAAAAAGAATGGCAAATAATTGTATTTATTTTTTGCCACTAATATATGCCAAAAAGGGCTTTAGAACATATAACTGCACCGCTGAACAGCAAATATCTTTTTATTTTTTGCCACTAATACACGCCAAAAAGGGCTTTAGAACATATAACTGCACCGCTGAACAGCAAATAATATGCATTTTTTTGCCACTAATACACACCAAAAAGGGCTGTAATTTTCTCACTTCACCACACAACGGCTAATAAGCTCTTTTTTCCCACACTAATACAACCAAAAAAATGCTTTAGAAGATATAACTGTACCTCACAAGGGAAAATAAGATGTAGAAATATTTCCTTGCTGATTCAAACAGCACTTGAACCCCAATAACAAAAAACGGTTTGCTGGAATTACAGAGCTGTATAATGGCAATTTGGATCCGCAGTCAGTGTAGCAAGGTGTAATAGGATTGTTCCTATTACCCACGCTGTAAACTCCCCTACTGAACCCTGTTCTGCTTCAATACTGTGGAATGATACCTCCTATCCTTTCCCTGAACTTCTATACAGCAAGTTTTAAAGTTTTTTCTACCAATTTCCCTAGTGCCTGCTGATGTCTCTCTCTGCACTAAGTACGCTGGAAAATGGCTGAATCCAAGATGTCTGAGGCTATTTATAGGGTTTGTGACATCACACGACTGGCTGGCTGATGATTGGCTGCATGCATGGCATTGTGGGTGATCCCTCGTTCCCAGAGTTCCTTGCTCCATGTCCTAACAAATGCAGCCATTTTAGGAAAAATGTGATTCATTACCACGAAGCGTGAGGAAATTTGGATTTTATTACATGACATTCTCTTTCTTTTCTGAAATTTCTATAGCAGCACAGAAAAAAGAGAAAACACCCTTACCACACAGGGTAACCATGGCAACAAGCCCTCCCCTAACCCAGTATAAGAGTCCTGGCATCAAACAGCTCCCCCTCTTTCTTTGCTGCTCCACATCAGATAAGTACTACTCTCTCTCTCTCTTGTGTAGCTTTTCATAGTTTACTGTGAGATTGTTGTGATTTTGTTAGGCCGCTGGGGTTTTTGCCCCTCATCTGTGGCCTTAGTCCGTCGGACCTCATATCTATTCTAGCTTATTGTTTTATTGTTTTCTTTTGCTGATTTTCTGTTCTGCTCCCCCGTTTTTTCCTTTTGTGCCATTTCCTAGGATATTTTCCCTCGGTTCTTCCTCCCCCTTTGTTCCCTTGCGGTCTTTCACCTGTTTTTTCCGGCCGCTTGTACACCGGCCGCTTGTACACCGGCCGCTTGTTCGCGTAGCCACTCCCCCTCGCCATCTTAGGTCGCCTCCTTCTCCTTCTTCTCTGCGCTCCTTCCCGCTTCTGCGTTCGGCGGGACGGCTCTCTACTTCCGGGGGCGGACCGGAAGTCTCGCGAATTCACGTGAGACTTCGGCCGCCATCTTCTCCTGCTCCTCACACTGCCGGCATTGCGGCTGCTCTGGATCGTTGTGGGGCTACATCTCCCTTTCAGGCATAGTCCGTTCTGTTGCTATTATTATTATCAATATTTCCCCCCTTATTCTCATAGTGCAGCCTGTTAGTTGTGCCCGATCATGGCTGAGGGGAATATTAACCCTTCCTTACCTGGTGTCCTGAAGATGTTGTAACCCCTCCCCCTCTGAGCCATAGTGTCCCATCTAGCGCTATGTCTCTGCAGGCATCTGAGTTGCAGCGCTCTGTTACTGCTGCTATTCAAGCCGCCATGGGCTCTGTATCCAGCGCCATTTCTTCCTCCATTTCTGAGGCTCTTAAGGTTCATTCATCCGCCAAGCGTCATCAGCGCCCTGCCCGTCAGCACAGTCACCCTGTGATTGGTGTGCAGGAATCCACCACTGAGAGCGCGCATAAATCGCGCAAAAGAGCCCATGCCCGCCGGGCAGAAAAGGCGAGGCCTTGGAAATGCGCCAGAGCGCAACCTGAACCCGATTCTGAATCGGATGTAATATCTGATGAGGAGGCTATTGTACAAAATATTTCTTCTGGTGAAGAGGGGCTTGATTAGACGGAGGAGATCCTCCCGGGCACCTCTACCACTTTGGTGGAACCTATGGTCACTCCTTCTGACCCGCCTCCTATTCCCACCTCGGCGGTCCTTGATCTGTCCGGAGAGTCCCTTTTTGACCCTGATGCTCTGCACCACTCTCGTTCCGCCGAATGGTTACCATCTGACCATGTGGCGAGATACTTAGAGTCTCGGGTTCGCCAGCCCCTATCCAAGGAGGCAAGAAATAAACTACGGGCAGAATGCCCTAGGCCCATTATTCCTAACAAGGTGGGCGAGACCCCTTCGGTAGATCCGAAAATTACGCAATTCCTGGCTAAGTCCGGATGGAATCCGCGTAGGGGTTTGGAATCGGCCTTGAAGGCCTGTCAAGATAAATTGCTTGACGTTTTGGGCCCTCTGACCAAGATATTTGAAATGCCAAAATCTGCCAGGACCCAGAATTTACCCATTGACCCTGAGGAACTTAGTGGATGGGTCCAGAGAGCGGTGTGTATCACCGGTAATGTCAACACCTCTCTTTCTATCGAGAGGCGGAAGGCTATATTGTTTAAGATTGAGCCGAAGCTCTCTAATTTAGCCCTCACTGAGGCTGGCAAGGATGCTCAGGGTCTCCTGTTTGGAGACTCCTTCATCAAAGACCTCGGTCGTTTTGTAGGGGCCTTCACTGCCCTCCATAAGGCCCAGTCGTCTATGAGACGCGTCTTTCAGGGGCGGGTCTCTTCTAGGGCCGGCAGCTCCAGGGGCCGCCTGTCCGGCCGTGCATCATTCCAGTCCCGGTGTGCTGCGGGTCGAGGCTCCTACTCATACCGTGCCTCCCAAGACGCAAGACAGCCTCCGGCATTCTTCCCGTCCCGCGGTTCCTCTTGGAGATCTGTCTTCTTCAGCAATTTGGATAGGAGGCAGACTCTATCGTTTTTCCCATGTTTGGTCGACTCTCGCCGCAGACCCTTGGTTCTTGTCTACGGTTCAGGGGTTCCATATAGAATTGATTGTTCCATCTGTTCAGATTCCCATTCCCCACCCTGTTTGTCTTCCATTTCAGAAACAACGTCTTCTACATTTGGAACTGCTTTCTCTTTTTCGGAAGGGTGCGATAGAGCGGGCTCCCTCCACTCCTGCCGGAATCATCAGCAGCATCTTCCTGGTGGCCAAGAAGGACGGCCATATGCGCCCGGTGATCAATCTCCGTCCCTCGAATCACTATGTCCGCTATCGCCATTTCAAAATGGAGGGCATTCACCTTCTCAGGGACATGCTCCTCCTGAACGATTGGATGGTCAAGCTCGACTTGAAGGACGCCTACCTGACGGTTCCGGTAGCGGTCTCTTCCAGGGACCTTCTGTGCTTCCATTGGGGCGGCGAAACTTGGAGGTTCATCTGTCTTCCATTCCGCCTGTCATCAGCTCCCTGGTGCTTCACCAAGCTGATGTGGCCGGTCGTGGCCTTCCTCCGCAGTCGTGGGATTCATCTTATTAGTTATCTAGACGACATCCTTCTCATAGCCCAGGATCGCAACCGCCTTTTGGAGCACCTGTCGGCTTTGATGGATCTTCTTTCCCGGTCGAGGTTTCTCATCAACCTGGAGAAATCTTGTCTGGTTCCGTCTCACTCCATGGAGTTTCTGGGTTTTTGGGTCGACTCTACCACAGAGTCCATCAGTCTTCCTTCCACCAAGGTTCATTCTATTCGCAAGGAACTTCACCGGACGTTGACTCTCCCTCAAGTCTCACTACGCCAGCTTGCCCGCATCATAGGCCTGCTATCCTCCTCCATTCAGCCGGTCTTCCTGGCTCCGTTGCACTACCGAGCTCTTCAACACCTCAAGCTTGCGCACCTTCGTGCCGGTGCTACATACGAGGACTTGATTTGCCTAGACAGAGAGACCAGGGATGAACTACGGTGGTGGATTCACAATCTGGATGCCTGGAACGGCAAGGCTATCTTCGGTCCTCAACCCGACTTCACGATAGAGTCGGACGCCAGTCTCTCGGGCTGGGGTGCCTACTGCAACGGCGTTACCACCGGACGGCCGTTGGTCCCCAGCAGAAGCGAATCTACACATCAATTCTCTGGAGCTACTGGCTGGCTCCTTTGCTATTCGCAGCTTCACGAATGGTATGGCCAGCGCATGTGTCAGACTGCGGATGGACAATATATTGGCTGTGCGTTATGTCAACGCCATGTGAGGGACACGCTCTTCGGCTCTTTCCCATCTAGCGAGGGACTTCTGGGAGTTTTGCCTGGAGAAGGACATCAATGTTGTGGCGGAATATCTTCCGGGTTTACACAATACTCACGCGGACTGGTCCTCTCGTTTTCTGGTGGATTCCAGCGATTGGAGGTTAGACGTGATGATGTTCTCCTCCATTTCTTCTCGATGGGGTCCTATATGCATCGACCTTTTCGCTCCTCGCCTTAATACCTAGCTTCCGAGATTCTACAGCTGGAGGCCGGATCCGGACGCGGAGACGGTGGACGCATTTCTCCAGAATTGGACCAGTTTTCTGTCATATGCGTTCCCACCATTCATGATGATCCCACAAGTCCTAGCTCAACTGTGTCTTCAGAGAGCCGAGATGGTGCTTCTGGTTCCTTTCTGGACGGCCCAATCGTGGTTCCCTCAGCTGCTGGAGTGTCTGATCCAACCTCCCTTGCTCTTGCCGTCATTCCCAGACTTTCTACTCGACCAGTCAGGTCGCCAACATCCGCTCGTGCTGGACGGTTCTCTACGCCTGCTCGCACGCAGAGTTTCAGAGGTTCCTGGGACGTCTCGGATGTTCCGGAAGCAACTAGATGTCTTCTGGAGAGCGCATGGGCCCCTGGGACCAGGAGATCTTACCGTGCTGCCTTGCGATCTTGGACTGACTGGTGCCTCGCAAGGGACTTGGATCCCGTATCAGCCCCTGTAACGGAAATCTTGAAATTCCTCACATCGCTGTTTGAGTCGGGTAAGGCTTACCGAACGATTAACTTGTTCCGTTCTTCCATTTCTGCCTATCATTCGGGATTTGATGGTCGCCCGGCTGGGCAGCACCCTTTAGTCTGCCGTCTTCTCAGGGGTTCCCGTCTTTCCCGTCCTCCTCGTCCTCGTTTTTCTTGTACCTGGGATGTTTCCTTGGTTATTTCACTTTTTTCCTCCTGGCCCTCCAATGAACAGCTGTCCTTGCGACAGTTGTCTGCGAAATTGGTTACCTTATTTTGTTTGATTTCGTGCAAACAGGTATCTGATGTCAGGGCCTTAGATTATGATGCTAGGTCTTTTACGCCAGATGGTGTTGTTTTTAACATTTCTCGGCGTACCAAAACCAACATTAGATCGGTTTCGTACCCTAGCTTCCCCGAGGTTGCTGCCCTTTGTCCAGTTGCATGCCTTCAGGTGTATGAGACCCGCACGTCTTCTCATCGTTCCTCGGCGTCTCCAGAATTATTTCTGTCTTATCGTCGTCCCTTTGCTCCAGTTACTTGTGTCACCTTGGCCAGGTGGGTTAAGTGGGTTATGTCCTTAGCTGGAGTGGATACTTCTGTTTTCACGGCTCACTCCACTAGAGGCGCTGCTTCTACATTTATGGCGGTTGCTGGTGCCCGCTTGGAGGATATTCTTCGTTTGGCTAACTGGTCTCGAGTTTCCACATTTCGTGAGTTTTATTTTCGACCATCCACTCATGCATTTTCTTCAGTTATTCAACAGCTTTAAACTTGCAATTGGAGCCTCCATGTCATGAAATAAAATTGCATGATTTTCCTAGTTTATGACGTAAAGTCATGATTTTATTAAGGACACGGAGGCGAGTATTGCCCCTCCCCTATTTTTTCTTCCCGCCCTTATTTTCTATGATGTTTTATATTATTGGTGTATTTTGCTATTTTGCTGTATTATGCTCCATGTTCTTAATATTTATTGCTGTTCTCAATTTGCCTTGTTTCTATATTGTCCTGCTTGACTACGGTATTGATCTGTTTATTTAGTTGTACAGTACATTAAGCTTCCATTGGACTTACATTATCTATGTTCTCTTTATCTGCTTTTTCCTTAGGATAACAGCTCGGGTATTCTTGGTGCTTGAGGTCGTGTTTTGTTCCATTACCTTATATCTACAGTCATCCCGGTTGGATGTGTTCGGATTGAGTTCTTCGTGGTTGGAGTCGGTCCTGTTTGTTTCGTGACGGTTTGAGGATGTGTCTTCATCAAAGAAAGAGGAGGAGCTGTTTGATGCCAGGACTCTTATACTGGTTTAGGGGAGGGCTTGTTGCCATGGTTACCCTGTGTGGTAAGGGTGTTTTCTCTTTTTTCTGTGCTGCTATAGAAATTTCAGTAAAGAAAGAGAATGCAATAGGAGCCTCCGTGTCCTTAATAAAATCATGACTTTACGTCATAAACTAGGAAAATCATGCAATTCGGTGCAAATCAATTTTTCCCTGAAATTCGGATCGAATTCCATTTCGTCAACTTCGATTAGCTCATCTCTAATAATAATGATCATGATGATGATAATAAAGTGGACACTCAGGTTACAATATTAATTGGTTCCAGGATGACCATTATATGTTGAAACCATTGTAAGTTTAGTAATCGGTTCCAAAGCCCCAAACTGCCATCCAAGATAAGAGAAAATTAAGGTTTAAGAAAAATAAGCAGATAACTAAGATAGATAAAAGAAGTCCTTACATACAACAATCAGTATTAGCTGCTAACTAGCAACTAATACAGATATTTTACCAGAGAAGTGGCCTTAATTGGTTGGATCTACAGTACAGACCAAAAGTTTGGACACACCTTCTCATTCAAAGAGTTTTCTTTATTTTCATGACTATGAAAATTGTAGATTCACACTGAAGGCATCAAAACTACGAATTAACACATGTAGAATTATATACATAACAAAAAAGTGTGAAACAACTGAAAATATGTCATATTCTAGGTTCTTCAAAGTAGCCACCTTTTGCTTTGATTACTGCTTTGCACACTCTTGGCATTCTCTTGATGAGCTTCAAGAGGTAGTCACCTGAAATGGTCTTCCAACAGCCTTGAAAGAGTTCCCAGAGATGCTTAGCACTTGTTGGCCCTTTTGCCTTCACTCTGCGGTCCAGCTCACCCCAAACCATCTCGATTGGGTTCAGGTCCGGTGACTGTGGAGGCTAGGTCATCTGGCACAGCACCCCATCACTCTTCTTCATGGTCAAATAGCACTTACACAGCCTGGAGGTGTGTTTGGGGTCATTGTCCTGTTGAAAAATAAATGATCGTCCAACTAATCGCAAACAGGATGGAATAGCATGCCGCTGCAAGATGCTGTGGTAGCCATGCTGGTTCAGTATGCCTTCAATTTTGAATAAATCCCCAACAGTTTCACCAGCAAAGCATCCCAACACTATCACACCTCCTCCTCCATGCTTCACGGGGGGAACCAGGCATGTAGAGTCCATCTGTTCACCTTTTCTGCGTCGCACAAAGACACGGTGGTTGGAACCAAAGATTACAAATTTGGACTCATCAGACCAAAGCACAGATTTTCATTGGTCTAATGTCCATTACTTGTGTTCTTTAGCCCAAACAAGTCTCTTCTGCTTGTTGCCTGTCCTTAGCAGTGGTTTCCTATCAGATATTCTACCATGAAGGCCTGATTCACACAGTCTCCTCTTAACAGTTGTTCTAGAGATGTGTCTGCTGCTAGAACTCTGTGTGGCATTGACCTGGTCTCTAATCTGAGCTGCTGTTAACCTGCGATTTCTGAGGCTGGTGACTCGGATGAACTTATCCTCCGCAGCAGAGGTGACTCTTGGTCTTCCTTTCCTGGGGCGGTCCGCATGTGAGCCAGTTTCTTTGTAGCGCTTGATGGTTTTTGTGACTTTACTTGGGGACACTTTCAAAGTTTTCCCAATTTTTCGGACTGACTGACCTTCATTTCTTAAAGTAATGATGGCCACTCGTTTTTCTTTACTTAGCTTATTTTTTCTTGCCATAATACAAATTCTAACAGTCTATTCAGTAGGACTATCAGCTGTGTATCCACCTGACTTCTCCACAACGCAACTGATGGTCCCAACCCCATTATAAGGCAGAAATCCCACTTATTAACCTGACAGGGCACACCTGTGAAGTGAAAACCATTTCAGGTGACTACCTCTTGAAGCTCATCAAGAGAATGCCAAGAGTGTGCAAAGCAGTAATCAAAGCAAAAGGTGGCTACTTTGAAGAACCTAGAATATTACATATTTCAGTTGTTTCACACTTTTTTGTTATGTATATAACTCCACATGTGTTAATTCATAGTTTTGATGCCTTCAGTGTGAATCTACAATTTTCATAGTCATGAAAATAAAGAAAACTCTTTGAATGAGAAGGTGTGTCCAAACTTTTGGTCTGTACTGTAAGTCTGAAGCATTGTATGTTAAGTCTAGTTTCAACTTACAATAGGACAGAAACAACTATTGTATGTTGAAAATATTGTATCCTGAAGCCATTGTATTTAGAGGGTTTACTGTAAAAATAATAATCTTCATCATAGTAATAATGATAATAATATTATCTAATACCTTCCTTGATATAGGAATACATAAAGTTATGGCCGCAAGTGTTGGCACCCCCTTTTTCCAGAAAATACAGTATTTCTCCCAGAAAATGATTGCAATTACACGTTTTGTTATACATATGTTTATTTCCTTTGTGTGTATTGGAACAACACAAACAATATAGGGAAAAAAGGCAAAAATATAATTTCACGCAAAACTCAAAAAATGGGCCAGGCAAATTTACTGGCACCCTCAGATTAATATTTGGTTGCTTCCTATAACCATAAACAAGCTTCTTACACCTCTCAACTGACATTTTGAACCACTCTTCTTTTACCATCTGCTCCAGGTCTCCCAACAGCACTTTTAAGATCTCTCCACAGGTGTTCAAGGGGATTTAGATCCGGACTCATTGTTAGCCACTTCAGAACTCTCCAGTGCTTTGTTCCTATCCATTTCTGGGTGCTTCTTGAAGTATATTTGGGGTCATTATCCTGCTGGAAGACCCATGACCTAGGACACAAACCCTGCTTTCTGACACTGGATCCTACATTGAAACTAGTGATTATCGAAGCGATCTTCGGGTCACAGATCCAAATTTCTGTCACGGACATTCCTGCAACAGGTGGCAGGAGATTGGTGAGACTGGCAACACGTAGTTTGATCGGACATGTCTTCCGTTTGGACAAATTATGTCTGTGTTGTTTCTAGTGCTTGCCACACCTTCTTTTCCTAGGTGTGGTTATTATGGTCATTTAACCTTCTCTATTTATTGTTGTTTCTCCCACTATGCTCTGCGGTCTATAGCTTATGTTGGAATTGTGGATAGCTGGTGTGTGGATCTAGGCTGAGTTTCCGGTGCTGTCATAGCCACTTGAAGTTAAGTGTTTTCTTTCCCTTTTGTATTTTGTTTGGGTTATTTTATGTGTTGCATTTCCCTGTCATTTGTATTAAGGCCTGAGGGAGACTCCTGTTCGTCCTTCTTTTTGGAGGAACAGGTTGTCCCAGTCCTGGAATTAGTACCAGGGTCCTATAGGGTGAGTTAGGACACTAGGTATTCCGGTGTATGAACTCACCTACCTCTGGGGTCTGTTCATACTGGTAGTTTGTCAGGATTTTAATTAGGGTTTTACCATCTCCTTTCCCTAGTTTCCAGGCTTTATTTCCTCACCCTCTTCCCTCCTATGTTTGGTGTGGGGTTTCCGTCAGGTTCTATAGACATCTATGTGGAATCAGCTGTCGACGGTGCAAAAGGAATGCGCTTCTTCCTAATGCTAACGTTGCCCTGTACGGCTGAGTTCACATTTGAGTTATTTGGTCCATTTTGGCCCCATAACTGCCCAAATAAGTGAAGTGTGCAGTGATTCTAAGAGCGACGCCAGTCATCTGCATGTCATACTGACTCACAGTATTGTTTCACTACCACAGCAGACTCCCTATGCATGTTACTGCAATGCACAGTGTTCTACACCACTATAAAGGCTCTTTGCAGCCAGGAAATAGCAGTTTCTTAACGCGATTCACCACAAATAAATTCTGATCGAACCACAGTTTTTAAAAAAATTCGGTGAACCGGCAGAATCAAATGTTTGAGAAATTCACTCATCTCTAATTTTAATCTCTAATTGTTGATATTTTTCCATAATTTTGGTTCTCAAGTCCTCAGACTGTTCTCTTCTCCTTTTTCTGTTCTCCATGCTTAGTTTGGCACACACATGCACGCAATGCAAATATTGGGTCAACTTCTCCTCTTTTTATCTGGTTTCAGGTCATGATATTTATATTGCCCACAACTGTTACTTGCCTTTGAACGAGCATCACATGCTTGAAACAAAGTTGTTTACCAACAATTTTGAAAAGGTGCCAACAATTTTGTCCTGCCCGTTTTTTGGAGTTTTGTGGAAAATGATGTCCAATTTGCCTTTTTTCCTCAGTTTATTTGTGTTGTTCCAATACCCACAAAGGAAAAAAAAAAAAAAGAATATAACAAAATTGCAATAATTTTCTGGGAGAAATACTTCACTTTCTGGAAAAATTTCAGGGGTGCCAACACTTGCGGCCATGACAGCATATATTTCTAAATTTTCAAGGTTCTTTTACCTTAATATGTATTTTTTTATAAATGTCTACTTGTTTACTTATTGCCTTTGACTTGTAACATCTTCATAAATTAAAGTCTGGAAGTTGTATCTTAATCGCCACCGCTTATCCTGCATTACCCAGAGGAGTAAACAGTGCAGTAAACAACACATTGCATTCAACATCTGGTGATTTAAGACATAAATCAACAAAGCGCCATTTAGAGAAAAGACTTTATTTCTGCATTAAAATATTAATAATAATACAGGAAAAGCGTTACTGTGTTATCTTTTCTTGGATTATACAAAGAAGGATAAGAAAACTTTCTTTTCAAACTGTCTGTTTCTGAAATCATATTTATTCTCTGGTCTTTCAGCTCATTGATCAGCTAGTAGTAACATGGATGCTAAAAGAAGTTGTCCCTTCAGTCCTGTGTCAAGGACAGAAGGGACATGAACAGGGCCCACACTGATCTCTTTATCCACTGCTATGCAACAGCTACTTTTGGAAATCCCATAGAAGTGAAGAGAGAGAGAAAAAGTCATGCACAGTGTTGGACTGGGGTTCCTTGGGCCCGCCAGCAAAAATTATTCTCAAGGCCCCATCCATAGATCATTAATAAATATCAATAGGTTTTGGATAAAAAGAAATAGACTCTATTGGCAAGTGACTTTATTAAAAGGCAGCAAAATAAGTTTTTCTTTTCCCCCTGGATCTTTAGGGTGCACCATGACATCAAAGCCTGGGCCTTCTGGAGGATCCTCAGTCTAACCCTTGCCATGCACGGCTTCCTCTCCATTCAGGAAAGTGTGATGGGGCCATGTTCTTGAGATAGTAGTAGGTCCACCTATCTGACATTTCTGGCTTTTCCAAAATATTGGATATGCAATAAATGTACTCATTTAAGGAAGAGTGCAAAAATAGACACATCTTAGAAGATAAGAAGTTAGAGCCTTTTTTTTTTTTCAGTTGTACCAGTCATTTTTGCAAAAGTGACAACTGGAAGTGCATTCATATTAGTTGTCAGACTGAATTACAATCTCAAAAACTGATAGTTGAATGAACACAGTTTCAGACTGGGTGCCTAGGGCCCACCAGTAAAATTGCTTCTGGGGTCCACTGTATAACTACATACAAATATTATCTGCTCACCCTAAAAGATTAGAAAGGTCCCTGCAGAGACTTTGAGATGGGGGCCCTGATGAAGCAGGACACTGGCTTTAATAATAAACTTGGTAGTTGGTCAAATAATCTCCCCAGTTTTTAAAATGAGCATAGGTTGGTTGAGATGTTATGTACTGCCTTTCTATATGTAGTGCAGTCAATGTACTGTGCCATGTGCCACTTGTGTAGAGAGTGGTGGTATAGGGGGCCCACCATACACAGGAGCTTATTGGGGGATTCACCTGTTCCCCTGTGGACCAGTCTGAACGTGACTGAAAACGCTGACAACATGAGAGCTGATTTTGAGCTATGTTGACATTTGTGTTTTTATAGCAGATGTGACAACACTCTGCCAGATCCAGAACCACGTTGTAAGGACCCGAGGGACTTAAAGGGAATGTGTCACCTATATATACACAGGTGAAACTCGAAAAATTAGAATATTGTGCAAAGTTTGTTTATTTCAGTAATGCAACTTAAAAGGCGAAACTGATATATGAGACTCATTACATGCAAAGCGAGATATTTCAAGCCTTTATTTGTTATAATTTGGATGATTATGGCTTACAGCTTATGAAACCCCAAAGTCACAATCTCAGGTACCCTTTGCTCAGGGGGTATGGATTAATTCGCTGACTAGAGTGTGACACTTTGAGCCTAGAATATTGAACCTTTTCACAAAATTCTAATTTTAAGCTGCATCAATGCAATTCTTTTTAATTTGCATTACTGAAATAAATGGACTTTTGCACGATATTCAAATTTTTCGAGTTTCCCCTGTGTATATATATATATATATATATATATATAAGCAAAAAACGGAACAGCACCTCCTGAGACTAATCGCAGGTGCAAGCTACCCGGCAATAATACAGCAAACAAATAAAGTAGCAGCACACCACTAAATGCACTAAGACTGAGTATACAGGTGAATATGTGAACAGGGTCAAATACATGACGCCAATATTATTATTATTATTATTATTATTTACTGCAAATGCAGTAAAGAAGCTATTAGCGCATATTATTGATCAAAAATATGTCGGGCCCACCTATCCCAACTGATAAGAAGCAACCTTGTCGCCGGGTAGGTGGGCCCGACATATTTTTGATCAATAATATGCGCTAATAGCTTCTTTACTGCATTTGCAGTAAATAATAATAATAATAATAATAATAATATTGGCGTCATGTATTTGACCCTGTTCACATATTCACCTGTATACTCAGTCTTAGTGCATTTAGTGGTGTGCTGCTACTTTATTTGTTTGCTGTATTATTGCCGGGTAGCTTGCACCTGCGATTAGTCTCAGGAGGTGCTGTTCCGTTTTTTGCTTATATGTATATTATAGAGGACTAGGCATCCTCTTTGGAACTTAGCACTCCTCGCCCATCCCCCAACCCTTGGTGTTTTTAAATCAGAGTGAAAATGGAGCTGGACCCTCCATGTTAGAGTAGGTCCCACCTGATAAGAAGCAACCTTGTCGCCGGGTAGGTGGGCCCGACATATTTTTGATCAATAATATGCGCTAATAGCTTCTTTACTGCATTTGCAGTAAATAATAATAATAATAATAATATTGGCGTCATGTATTTGACCCTGTTCACATATTCACCTGTATACTCAGTCTTAGTGCATTTAGTGGTGTGCTGCTACTTTATTTGTTTGCTATATATATATATATATATATATATATATAATGAAAGAGTCCAGCGGGAGCACCATCCAGGAAGCGGGTGCAGTGTCCACAGGGGCCGCGGCAATACCCCAATAATATAAATTGAAGAAAATGGACTGCACTCCAATTAAAAGTGAAAAATAGTGAACTTTTATTCACCCATATTGTGGCAACTTTTACGACGTTTCGGCTCACAAGAGCCTTCTTCCAGCATAGAAACAGTGAAAATGAGAGCATATAAAGGTATATCTCAAGTAACTAGCCAATCACAGTGCAATTACAATCATGATTTAAATTGAATACATATGATGCAGATACAAAAAATTCAACAAAGTGCATGTGCATAAAGTGACTTGTGCTAAGAGATCCACAGTACAGGAACGGTGTCCCTGTTCATTGATCACATAAATATATAATATGAATAATTTCCAAATACATGTATATAACATACTTGATGAAGTGAATAAGTGTTACAGATAGAAATCAAAGAAATCGCACCTCTAGATGGAATGGCGCCTGCATACACTATCATGCCGCATTGAGCCTTCCCATTTGTTCACTGCGCATGTCCAGATTGGCGTCATCATGTCTGTCATAGCACTTACGTATGACGCATGCGCTCACCATAGTTGTACTGAAACCGCCATTTTATTGAAGGGCAACCATGCCCTGCAGTTTCATAAGCGTAACTCATAGATGTCTAAAATGTGCAAAGAATTTTTCTCTAAAGCGTATCAAGCCGCGGTAGGTGCGTCCTACATAATCCAGCATGTGGAGAGAGATCCAGCTCTGCCGAGATGGATCCAACCCACTAGGTCGCATGTGTCAGAGGGGGACACACCAATGTACCCCGCTGACACCGCCAACCTCATTACCGGCAATTACGCAGCCATAAAGGGGGTTCTCCCTCAGAGGGAAACATAGCACATAATCACTAGAGTTTCATATCTGGAAATACGCAGCGGGAAGACACCGATGTTGTTGCTCAGCACCATCGTCATCAAGAGGGGCTAGTTCAAGAATCACCATCCAGTCTTTTAAAATTCACAATTATTCTAAAAGGCAAAGGAAAATTAACAAATTAATCACAAATTGAAGAATAAATTTCATATAAGTTGCAAATTTGTATTATCACCATTTCAAGGCACTTTTATACAAAACCAATAGAGACAAACCGCTAATACAAAGGAAATCTGGTTCAACTTCAAATCCCAGATCTCTCATCTAAATTCTATATTGAGCCCCATGGGGTGCAGGCTATCGAGAGAATATATCCATCGCAATTCTCTCTTTTTCAAGATTGCCAAACGGTCGCCACCTCTCCTGGGTATCGCAACATGGTCAATAATCCAGCATCTTAGATCCCGTTCAGTGTGATGAAGGGATCCAAAATGCCTGGAAACCGGTAGATCGGTGCGTTTTTTCCTGATTGAATTTCTATGATTGTTCAACCTCAATTTCAATTTCGGTTGATGTCTCCCCTACATATATTAGATTGCAAGTACATGCTAGAAGATAAATGACATATGATGAAAAGCATGTCAAATGAAATCTAATGGGGTATTCCTTCCCTGTAAATGGATGTGTAAACAATTTAGATTTACATATATAGCGACAGTTGACACAATTGAGAGACGGAAAACATCCCAGTCCCGCCTGCGTCAACGGTCGCCAGGCTTGAGAAAGGCTCATGTATGAGCTGAAACGTCGCTCTTTGCCACTTTATGGTGAATAAAGTTCATTGACTCTTTGGAAAGTCCTTTGGAGTGCAGTCCAATTTTTGTCTTCTATATATATATATATATATATATATATATATACACTTTTTTTTCGAATCTGTTTTTATTTCCTGGTTGTAGATTTTTTATTCTATTTCCTGAACTTGATCATGTTTTAGGTCTATAAATTATGTCTTTCATTGTAATCATGCCTATCACCTAGCCTTTTATTAGGCTAAATGGCCAGTGCAAAAACTGCAACTTATTTTATATAGGTGGTGACATAACAAATGAAAAATACCATCACCAGAAACTCTCTAAAAATATGTTTAATTTAAAAACTTAATTTAACAATAGGTCATTTTCTGATGAAACATTCCATTTAAAATTGGGGTTATTGGGCTTCCATGGAGGTTTCCCCTGTTTTTATGGAGAAAGTAGTGCTGCATGATGCTCTGTTCTTAATGTCAATAGAGACACTGGGATCTCAGTGAAATGCTCTTTCCTATTCAAACCTATCTAAAAAATGGGGGATCCACTGACACCCGTCTCTCAGCTCCTATGAATGAAGAGGAGGCCATGCAAGTGCAACTCTCCAACAGTGCAGTTCTGAAAATAGTTGAGCTAGTTTCCCAACTTCCATAGAAGTGAGCAGAGAGTACTGCATGTGCCACAAACTCTCCATTTACAGCAGCTGTGAGTGGAGGTCAGGGGATCTCGGTTCTCATGATACATGCTTGTCCCTGAGGTGGGGCCTGCATCTACTGGACATTTGTAGCACATCCTGTAGAAGACTGGAATAACCATTTAAGAGGTCTGACACTAACTTATTTTCCTCCCGCCATTAAAAAGAGCTATTGACTGAACAAGCATTTGGCTTACAGTTACCTTTATTGGTATAGGTAGCCTAAGTTGAAAAAATGAAAATTCCTATGTGTTATATTCTTTTGTATGCATTATTGGACTTAAAAAGAGCATCCCCAAGGGCAGACACTAAAGACCATGGCTGCTGAGAAGAACCGTTTGGTCCCTAAAGGCACAGTAGATACAGATGAAAAAAATCCTGACACTTAAAGGGAACCTGTCACCTCCAAATACCATACCAAGCCGCCAGGAATACCTGAGAGTAGCCCGCAGTGTGTTTCAAATGATCATTTTCTTTCAGCAGTCAGATGCGGCAACGTTATTTTATCCCCTGCCCATGCTATTTTCTAGTCATGCTTGAAGTCAAGGGGGCAGCGGCCTGCTTGCTTTAAGTCAAGGTAACCGCGCCTCCTACCCTGCCCCTTCACCTGTGACTGACAGCGCTTATACACAAGAGTTTGGTTGGCTTTGCTGAACTGCTGGCTGTCAGTCACAGGCGAAAGGGCAGGAAAGGAGGCCACTGCCCCCTAGACTTCAAGCATGGCTAGAAAGTAGTGCAGGCAGGGGATAAAATACATTTTTCAGAGCTTTTGCCGCATCTGCTAAAAGAAAATGATCATTAGAAACACACTGCGAGCTACTCTCAGGTTCTGCTGGCGGTTTGGGAAGGTTTTTACAGGTGACAAGTAACCTTTAACAAGTTGAATAAACAGTTGAAGGAACTTTATCTTGACTTTTCAATGGCTTTTGTGTTATCACGCGGTCATAGTCAAGTTAGAAACTGCTCCATCTGCACTTACATTGAGTCTAAAGGCGAGTTTACATGGCCCGATGATCGGGCTAATTATCGGGAATGAATAGTAAAATGATCTTTCATGAGGACACCTAAATAATTGGTTTGGGGAAGCAGATTGTGCTGTTTGAACAGTGACCTGCTGCCGCAAAAGTATGATTCTGCCATAGCAGCAGACATTGCTCCTCCTCATACAGTGGAGGTGATCGCTGCATGTAAATGCAGCACTTACCTCCACTAATGAGCAGGTGATTGTTGGGTAGGAATGCTTCCTTCCAGACAATTGTGTGCTCGTTCACTGCATGTAAATGCAGCATTATGCTTATCCCATGCTTATGTCTTCAGTAAACATATAGTCCACCCTGTGGCCCCACACATAACATTGAGGTGTGCTCTGGAAAAACATATAAATATGGTTGTAAACTGTGAACTGTGTTCTCAAAAATGTGTCCTCCATCGCAGTTCTCAGTTTTTTACTTCTATTTTACTCCTTCTAGATTGGGAGCAACGGAGCTAGGTGCAGCCTTAGCATAGTGTTGTGTGACTTGGGGGGAAGTTAGGCAGTTGAGGGTTAAAGTTTAGGTGAGGGGAGGGGTCATGGTCATGGTTCCCGGGCAGTATATGAGGGGAGCTTTGGCAGACGCCGCTCGTGGAAGAAGGAGAAAGTTTTTCCCTCCCGCCCGCCCAGTATAGTGGCTGGGGTTGATGAGTTTGCAGTGGCGTGGTAATGGAGGGTCCTGGAAGGCAATGATAAGTTTAATAGGTGCATGCCAAGGTGGAGTGTGCATCTCAGTAGGTTCGGTAAGCTTGTGCATGGGGCTCCTGTTGGGCAGATGGGCCTACAGGGGAGATCAATTACAGTATAGAGGATTCGGTGCTCTCGGGTCGGTGACCGCGGCCGAGGGTAAGGCGGTATGACAAGTGGAGGTGAATGGTGGAGAGCACAGCTTACCTGTTGCCTTCTAGGATCCTATGCAATGGTTCATATGTTATGGTAATTGATATGTTATGCGTGTTATTACGTATTTCTGTTAAGTGATAATTGATGTTGTTTAATAAATTGGCCGAGAAGGCTCTTTTCCCAAGAAGATGTCTCTGTCTGTTAATTGTGGTACAGGTGGGGGCAGTAAGGTAAGGGGCAGGTTTTATGGGCCGAAGTATCTTCCATCCCATAAGTCATAATTACATATATCTATTAGAAAGTTTCCAATAACATAAGACGTAAGAAAGCGATTGCTTTGGTCTCAGACAAATGCACTTGAGAAATGAAATTTAAAATGGGTAAATAGGTAATTATAGGTAATGACACCATTTCTAATATTTTTGTTTAGAGCTCCCCTTTAACCCTTTCTACCCCGGGCCAGTTTTCACCTTCCTGCCCAGGCCATTTTTTGCAAATCTGACGAGTGTCACTTTATGTGACAATAACTTTGGAGCACTTTTACTTATCCAGGCTATTCTAAGACTGTTTTCTCGTGACACCTTGTACTTCAGGCCAGTGGTAATTTATTTATAAAAATAAATCCAAAATGTATCCAAAATTTTGAAAAGTTCACAATTTTCTAAATTAAAATTTCTCTACTCTTAAGACAGATAGTAATGCCTCATAAAATAGTTATCAGTCATCATTCCCCATATGTCTGATTTATGTTGGCATCATTTTGTAAATGCCATTACATTTTTTTAGGATGTTAGGAGGCTTAGAAGTTTAGAATCAATTTTTCAAATTTTCAACAAAATTTCCAAAACCATTTTTTAAGCACCAGTTCAGATATAAAGTGATTTTGAGGGGCTTACATAATGCATTTTTGAACAGAATTAAATCTTGTTTTTTTCTGACTTCCCTATTTTTTTTATTTTTTGCCATTGTCTTAGGTATGGTCTAATTTTTTGCGGGATGAGATGATGGTTTGATTGGGGTACATACGCCTTTTTGGTTGCTTAGCATTACACTTTTTGTGAGGGAAGGTGACCAAAAAATGGCTGTTTTGGCACTTTTTTGTTTTTACTGCATTCACCTGACTCATGTGATATTTTTATAGAGCCTGTTGATACGGACGCGTCAATACCTAATAAGTATACTTTTCTTTTTTTTCCTATTTTTTGTTATTTTTTTATTACTTAATTATGGGAAAACAACACTTTTTTTTTACTTGAAACTTTTTTTTTTTATTATTATACAAAACTTTATTTGAACCTTTTTTTTGTTACTATTTTTCCGACAACTTTTGGGGGTCTGATCCTCTGTACAATGCATTACAATACATCTGTATTGTAATGCATTGGCTGTAAGTATATTACCAGTGTAATACACTTACAGCCTTCCTGCCTGTAAAGGTCCAGGGGGCTGGATCTCACAGGCTAACAGGGAAGGCAGCCACGATGCCTAAGGAAGGCATCTGGCTGCTGTCCAAGCCATCGGGTCTCTATCACAGCAGCACGGAGACCTGATGGGGATGGGGAGAAGCTCCCTCCGTCCACACACCCTGCACATGCCGTGGTCAGCGCTGACCACAGCATAGTGAGGATTAGTGCACCGGCATCAGTGTTTTCACTGATGCCGGTGCATACAGCAGGGGTCCGGCTAACGGGAACAGCCTGACCCCTGCAGCTGATCGAGCAGGACAGCTCCTTCCCCCGCCCAATTAGCACGCTGCAGTACTACGGCGCTGGTCGAGAAATCACTTCCCGCAGCGCCATAACATTACAGCGCTGGTCGACAAGGGGTTAATTCTCATCTCATAGTGAAGGTGTATTACATTCTACCACAGTGAGCAGCCCTGAAATAGTAACATAAAAGTGCTATAGGATAAAAGAAAACCTTTACATAAACAATATATCACACTTTAGGAATCGTCAGGTCAGAATAAAGGAATAAAGGGGGATCGGTAATATGTGGATATGGCTGGAAATGCTTCCATGAGAGCAGTTTTCAGAGAATCAGGTTATCTTCGTCAGATGTAACCTGAGAAAAGCATTGAAGGTGTAAGGAAAAGGTGCTTGTCTCATCCTTGAGGGACACGGTATCTAAGGTAGGGAATAGCGAGTGAATAGGTTCACGTTTTAGATGTGAAAGATAAATGGATCACTGCACAGCAGGCAAGAGAAAGGAGCCAGATACTCTTTGTAATACAGAAAAAGGCAGGATAGCACGAGGTCTGGAGGTGACACTATACACTGTTAAAACAAATCCACGTCAGTATCCGACACCCTCCCCACTAGCCTCTGACTCTGCCATTGCTATTTGATATGTCATTGAATGGCCTCTGGTCATGAAAGTCAAAGTTGAGGAAATGCATTTTCCGTTTTGTCTACTGCTCGTACATAGTAATCTCCAGCTATGTTATAGTTACACAGTGCTCCTGGGCTTCCCAATACATAGAATATCTGGTGATATGTTATCACTGTCAATATGGAACAGAACGACAACACTAAATGGACAAATATACTGGGAAACTTCTCTTAATCATTGCACTCAGGTGTTTCATTTAGTCTCATTACCACAGGTGTATAAAATCCTGCTCCTAGCCATGAAGTCTGCCTTTACAAACCTTTGTGAATGAATGGGTCATTCTAAAGAGCTCACTGAATTCCAGCATGGTCCTGTAATAGCATTTACCGCTGCTACAAGTCAGTTCATGAGATTTCTTCACTCTTAAATATTCCACCATCAAATGTTAGTAATATTATTGCAAAGTGGAAACATTTAGAAACCACAACAATTCGGCCACCAAGGGAAGACCACGTAAAGTTACAGAGCAGGTCACTGATTGCTGAGGCACATAGGGCATAAAAGTCACCAATTTTCTGCTGACTGAATTAATGTGCACAAACCTCCTCAAAAACTGTTTATCGGGAGCTTCATGACATGGCTTTGCATGGCTGAACAGCAAGCACTATGCCAATCGTCAGATGTACTGATGTAAAGCATGACACCACTTGCCTCAGGAGCAGTGCAAATGAGTTCTGTGTAGTGAAGAATCTCACTTCTATATTTGTCAGTCTGATGGATGAGTTTGGGTTTGGTGACTGTCAGGAGAACGTTACCTGCCTGACTGTACTGTGCCAACTGTAACATTTGGTGGAGGAGGGATAATACTATGGAGTTGTTTTTCAGCGGTTGGCCTTGACTTCTTAGTTCCTTAACGCTTCTGCACACCAAGATATTTTACCCAACTGTTTACTTCCAACTTTGTGGGAACAGTTTGTGGAAGGCTTTTTAGTGTTCCACCATGGCTGTTTCAAGGTAGACAAACCAAGGTCCATAAAGGTGAATTTGGTGTGACTGGATGCACAGAGCCCTGACCTCAACCCCACTGAACTCCTTTGGGATGAACAAAAATAGAGATCGTGAGACAGGCCCTCTCACCCAACATCAATGTCTGATCTCACAAATGCTCTTCTTGATGAATATGCAAAAAACACCATGCCGTCCATAAGGAGATATTGTATTGCCAAAATCACCACAGACACACCACGGAAATCTTTCTCTTTCTTCTTTTTCCCGGAGAGATACCTCTTTGCATATTATTTCCCCATAGAGCAAAGTCACTAAGTCTCCCCCACCCAAGCTGCATCCAAGGCATCCCACTACGCCAGCCATAATCCTACTCTATACTGATTAGGGGCAAGCACACCATCATGGACATTTGGCTTGGTAATTTTGCTTTGTCATGTTCCAAGGTTTGTTAAAAAGTTGTAGGTTCATAAGGAGCCACTTCCAAAAGGCAGCGCTAGCGAGATGATTCTCTTTCCCTGGGAGATACCGCTTTGCATACTATTTTCCCACTGAGCATTGCCACTAAGTATCCATACACAACTAGTCTGCTTTGCTGTACTAAGATGGCAGCCCAAACCTATGAGGAGCTAATAATGGGCATGAAAGATCTTGTATCCTGGTAGTCAAGTTCCAAAACCTAAGGGAAACCCTTTCAGAAGGTGGATAGCTGTGCTATCAGCACAGAGCGGACTCATTTAACATAATTGTCTATGGTTGTGGAATGTGACATCAAGCAAATACAGTGCCAAAATTTGTTTGAAAATGGTCTTCCAGAAGAGTGATCTTCTCAAAGAAGATCTCTTGTTCTACAAAAAACAATGGACCTGAAAAGCTGTCATTGGAAACCTGGCCAGCATAAGGAAGGCAGTCTTCTTGAAGAGGTTGTCTTTTGTAGCGTTTCAACTGTGTATTTACTAATGCGATGTGCGCACGTCTGCAAACATTGAGCAGTGCAGTGTAGTGTATATATCTAACCGTACATACAGCGTATCCAGTACATAAAGTTTCTATATTTCAGCAAGTATCAATTAGTTCCTCAAGGAGACATTGTACATAGTCTCATTGTTCAGGGAAACTAATCATCTCACAGGGCAGGAGACAGTAATGGAAACCGGCTTTGAGTAGTGTAAGTGGTCGGCTCCGGTGACAGAAATTTGTGTGAACGGATAAAAAGCAATATTAAGAAGCAGTGATGCTTAAACACTATAATCATTTTTTGGACAGCAAGTTCTACCAATATTTTTTATGGAACCAGCTGAAGTAAAAAAAAAAAGAAACTCTTCAATTGATGCGAAAAAAAAAAAAAGCAGAATGGGGGACTTGTCAAAATGGAGTACAAAAGGCTAATATCTAAATGAACAATTACAAGGGGAAAAAGTGGATGTGCGATGTTTGCTTAACTAATGTCACGTTTACTGACTGTGTAACGACAAAAAAACATGACGGTATTAGTTCACCTAGCGCCTATCTCTGCAATTACCAAGGCAAAGCAATCTGAAATTCCACAGCTAACGACAAATCAAACTGTGTTCTGCTATCTGCCCAGACACAAATGGAAAATAAATACTGTTAACTGTCACTTTCCATTAGGTAACAGAAATTCAATTATTTTTCAAACAAGCTTCCAAGTCAACAGAATAAATCTGTTTCATAAATGAGCAGGTAACCATATTTGATTCCAGTTTCCCAAAGGGAGTGAAAAATCAATATTAATCACAATTCTTCACTCTATGTGTGAATGTTTCGGAGAGACATAAATCACTTTGCCCAATAAATATTATTTTGATGGGAATAAATAAATAAGTGAGGGGGCGCTATGTTGTGCTGCTAATGCACTGTAAATCCTTTAGTGTGCCAAAGAGAAGCCAAACAAAAAAGAGCACAAATACACCTTGCGACAGATGTATGCGATGTATGTATCGCTCAAGTGTACTATATTGTATTATGTATTATAATGTATATGTATTTCTTATGTGTATCATATCTTGTAGATGATTTACAATGAGATAGTACAGGTGATGGGTTAAAAGCATGGATACATAGTGACATTGCGGTGTTTGACAGCATTGCTTCTATCAGAACCATCCATACTGGCATTTGAATGCCCGTTCTTGGGTCAGTTTTAAGCCTTACCCACTGAGAAACGCATATAAAACCTCTCAGAAATGTCCACTTCAAGGAATATATGCATAAGGCCCACACACCCAATTTACCTGGACAATCCTGCAGAAAACAGGACAGTTTAGAGGTATGTCAGAAGAATTCAAAGTTGAGCTGTACTTTAACTAACAGTAGGATATATGGACTACATAAAGAACATCTTTCACCATGATCAACACTATTAAACCAGGCATACTGCCTAGTGAGGTTGATCATGGTGACTGAAATGAGCCCTTTCTCTCTGCCATTAATACTACTGTACTGATGCAGAGAAATGCATTTTTTTTTGTTATATTCAAATAAGATGCTGTGACACCATCACTGCCTCTTCCCACTCCCCCTCCCCATCCCAATATGATTGACAGGGCCAGACATCATGGCCCTTAAATCATATGCATGCGTCAGCAATTGTCACCGCTCTGATACATGCACTGCAGATGCACCAATGGTACTGCTGTCAGTGCGTGCACAAGATTTCAGAGCCAGGCATCGGAGCAGTGAAAATGTCTGGCACTGGGTCTGGTGCTCCAAGAAGCTAGGCCAGCCCCTTATTGCTTTGAGAACCTCATTTGCATATAACTAAAAATATGAAATTCTCTACATTGGTAATACCAATTGCAGAGAGAAAGGACTCATTTTAGTCATCATCACGAACCCTACGAGGCCGTATGCCTGATTTTATAGGGTTGGTCATGGTGAAAAATGATCTCCCTTATGTATATACATGCTTAGTTCACCCGAACATTCATTTGTTCTCAATGAGGAATGCTGAAATTCAATATGCCTGATTCTTCTTTCCTTCAACATCTGCCATTATAGGAGAGTTGGGGTACACCCTTAGAGGAAGAAGATGTGCCAAGTTTAAGAGTTGTCTCATCCTCAGGATTGGAGATAACTATCTGATTGGTTTGGTCTGTCTGCTGTGACCCACACCAATCCCAAGGACAGGGTTCCCATTCCCCTCTCTAAATGGAGTGGCATGTTTAGCTTTCATATGCTTGCCAGTCTCTGGCTGTCCCATAGAGAATGCTCAACCTGCCGCTCCATTCAGACTGGGGAACAAGATCCTGCTCTTGGGTTTGTGGTGGTCCCAGCAGTCAGACTCCCAATGATAAGATATCTACTAGTAGATAATGTTTAAACTTTATACATGGCATACAGAAAAGAAAGGAGGCCCTATAATAAAGATAACAAGGGGCCATTGCTAGGTTTTGTTACCCATGAGAGAAGGCCTTGATGTGTTTCCCCGTGCATACTCTTCCCACCTTTCTTGAGCCAGTTCCCTACCTTCTTATTTGATAAGAAGGAAGTTCTTCTAGAGAGGAGAATCCTGCACATGTTCTCACCACCAAATAGTAAAGGTAATGTAATCCTCTGAAATTAACCAGTGCTCAATCCAAGGACCCTATAGCAGCCACATGGTCTAGCTTTGACTTTAATGCATTGTCACAGACTTGTACATAGGTAAAACAAACCAAATCAAGTATTTTCAAGATTTGTGGTCAGTGACAACAGCAGATCTCTTAAAGTGTTGGACATCTGCAGTTGACACCCAGTGCATCTGTTGATATGCAATAAACACATAAATCTCAAGTGTATAACATGCAGAATAAACATGCTTCAAACAGCAAGATTCCAGGTAAGGAGTACAGTATAGAGTAGTATAAGATGAAGGATATCGAGTTTAACAATCGCAGGCATCCATAGCTCAGTAGTGATGTCACTGAGTGCTCCAGGGGAGCACAAGCTTTTGAGGTATAGGAACTGCAGCACAATTAAGGAAGTAGAAGCTTTGTAGGTAAATGAGTGTCAGTGCTTTACAATTTAAGTGATTAATCAGACAAAAAAAAACACAATACGGCACACTTAATAAAGTACGTAAAATATGTAATAAAAGTGCAGTCCCATTTACCCTAGTCAATCCCAAAAGTTTTATACTGTATATAACCACTCAAATGGATAGAAACTACTAGATAATCTTTATCTTACATCTACTGCATATATAATAAAATCAGGGGTAGTTTTTAGAAAACAGTCAGAATTTTACTTATGTAATTGTACTTTCTTCGAGTCCGAAGGCAGCACGGAAGGGATATTTCCCGTTCCAGTCACTCAATTATAGGACCGCCCACCTAGAAAAATCTAACAATTAAACAATTAACAGAATTGATAATACCTTAGGTACTCTATATGAGAAGCCAAGGCACTGCACCAATTGTGTAATAACGTAGACCAACTCATGCAAGTAAAATTTATTGGGAGGGTTAGTGTGCTGCCTTCGGACTCGAAGAAAGTACAATTACGTAAGTAAAATTCTGACTTTCTTCTTCATCCTGCAGCAGCACAAAGGGATATAACATAGAAATTACAGGCGGGGGGGAGCTTTCTTTTACTGCTGACAACACTGCTGTGCTGAAGGCTGAGTTCTCAGCTCCATTGTTGAGTCTGTAATGACGAACAAACGTAGAAGATGAAGTCCAGGAAGCTGCGTTGCAGATTTCTAAGACAGTGTTTCCCAACCAGTGTTTCTCCAGCTGTTACAAAACTACAACTCCCAGCATGCCCGCACAGCCAAATGCTGTCCGGGCATGCTGGGAGTTGTAGTTTTGCAACAGCTGGAGGCACACTGGTTGGGAAACGCTGGTCTAAGAGATCAACTTGCTGTCTCTCTGCCCAAGATGTAGAAATTGCTCTGGTGGAATGGGCTCTTAATGGCTGAGGCGGTTCTTTACCGTCTAAGATGGTTGTTTTAATCCAACGACCCAAAGTGTCTTTTGAGGCCTTCATACCCTTCCTCGGGCCAGAAAATAAAATGAATACATTTTCTTCTTTCTGGAATTCTTTCAGCCTTTCAAGATAGCAAATTAATGCTCTACGACTGTCCAGTGTATGGAGTTTTACTTCTTCGTCTGACATTGGGTCAGGGTAGAATACTGGAAGAACAGATTCCCTATTGATGTTACTTGAAGACGCAACCTTTGGTCTAAATGTTGGCATGGTTCTA
This sequence comes from Bufo gargarizans, assembly GCF_014858855.1. Classification (NCBI taxonomy): domain Eukaryota; kingdom Metazoa; phylum Chordata; class Amphibia; order Anura; family Bufonidae; genus Bufo; species Bufo gargarizans. The sequence goes on from NC_058080.1 coordinate 77,422,760, forward strand.
AGTCTGACACCATTCGGCAAAAATTTTCTGATATGGAAGACAATGCCTGCAACTCCCCTAGCCTCTTTGCACACGTGATGTCAATGAGAAAAAGGATCTTGTAGGACAACCAGCTAAGATCTACTTCGGCAATAGGCTCAAAGGGAGGACCTGTAAGTCTATTTAGAACCAGCGATAATTCTATCCAGATGGGCATAGGAGGTCTAACTAAAGGCCTCAACTTCTTCAATGCTCTAAAGAACCTCGCTATTAGAGCGTCACCTGCATGATGGCCATCTGTCCAGGCATTAATGGCCGTCATGTGAACTCTCAATGTGTTAGGCTTTAAACCTTTTTGGGGCCCCTCTTGTAGGAATTTTAATATGGAGTTGATAGAGATTAGTAACTCTTTCTCCTGCAACCAGGATGAAAATTTTCTCCATAATTTGTTGTAAACTGAAATAGTAGATTGCTTTCTGGAGGACAGCAAAGTGGAAATAACCTCATCTGAAAGGCCTTTCTCTTTTAATCTTTCCCTTTCAGGTACAAAACTGTTAAATGCAACTTGTTCAGTTGAGGATGGTAAAGGTCTCCCTGTAGAAGAAGATCTGGGTGCAGAGGCAAAGTCCAGTGATCGTCTTTCGAAAGTGGGGCTATTAGTATCGCTTCCGGTGCTTCTGAGAGAAGTTTTGGTATGACCTGAGGTAATACTGGTATGGGAGGAAAAAGGTAAACAAACTTGTGGCTCCAATTGAGAGAGAAGGCATCCAGACAGTCGGGTCTGTCCGCTCTCCTGAGTGAGCAAAACTTCAGGACTTTCTTGTTCTTTCTGGTTGCAAACAGATCCCATTTTGGACGGCCCCATTTCTCCACTCTTTGAGCGAAGTATTTCGGGTTCAACTCCCATTCTCCTGGACACACCCTCTGTCGACTGAGCCGATCTGCCCTGACATTCTCGGAGCCCTTGATGTGAACTGCCATTAGGCTGTGTAGGACTGGCTCTGCCCAAGACATTATCTTGTCGCAAATGGACTGTAGAGAGAGACAACGCGTTCCCCCTTGCTTGTTCACGTAATATGCCGCCATCGCATTGTCTGTCTGCAGGAGAACTCCTCTGTGGTAGAGATAGGGCTCGAAATGCTGCAGGGCTAGTTGAATGGCTTTCAATTCCCTGAAGTTTGAGGATCTCCTCATCGTGGTTGACGACCATGCCCCTTGAATCCATTGGTCTCCCATGTGCGCACCCCAACCTTTGCGGGAAGCATCTGTGGTTATCACCACTCTTTGTATGATGCGGAATTCTCTTCCTTTTATCAAATTTTCTTCTTTTGTCCACCAAAGAAGGCTTCTGCGCATTGCATACAATATCTTCATCATAGTAGTTAGAGACTTGGGATTCTTGTCCCAACAGTGGAGAATTTCTCTTTGCAGGTCTCTCATATGAGCTTTTGCCCATGGAACCGCTTCTATAGCAGCCGTCAATAATCCTAGGGTGCTCATCGCCGAACGGATAGATACTTTCATTGCAGAGATCAACGACTAAATTCTCTGAACAATCTGAGCCACTTTGAGGGGGAGAAAGAAACACCCTCATTAATTCTGAGCATATTAAAAGACCCAGGAACTGGATTCTTGTAGTGAAGACAAGCTGTGACATTTTTAGGTTGACAATGAACCCTACTTGCTGAAGTAGATTCAAGGCAGTGTGTAGATCCGACCTCAGAATCTCCTGGGAAGCTGCTATAAGTAACCAATCGTCCAGATATGGCACTATCCTTAGGCCTTGAACTCTCAGAGCCGCTATTAGGATGACCACAACCTTCGTGAAGATACGAGGGTCCGGAGATAGCCCGAAGGGAAGAGCTTTGAATTGATAGTGCCAAATCTGACGTTGGGTCCTGACCGCCACCCTGAGAAATCTCCTTGATTCTTTGTGGATGGGTATATGAAGGTATGCATCCTTTAGATCTATGGATGCCATCACCTCCCCAGGTTGCAGGATGCTCAGGACAGATCGTATATTGTCCATTTAGAATTTTATACTTCTTAAATGGTTGTTTAGAAACCTTAAATCTATGATGAGGCGCCACCTGCCGTCTGGTTTCGGAACAGAAAAAAACTCTTTTTATGGCTCTTCTGGCTCGACATCTGTAGAATAAAACAATCTTTATTTAAATGCACATAATATAGCATAAAGGCTAAACAGGGCAGCAATACCTTTAGAGACTCAAAACTCGGCTGCCCGGCACAACAGAGTCTTTAAATAGGATCTAGAATTTGAAATTGCCACCCGACCCACGCCCCCAACGTAATGAAGTAATGCCAAACCTGGGCGCCGCACAGAGGAGAAGCAGAGCGCCTGCGCCAGCAGAAAAAAATGAAGCGGAGGCATAAAAGGGCGCCTATACTTGTATCAACAGAGCCAGCAACGCATAACAGGGGGAGACGTAAGTTAAACCCCTCTGAACACTTACCCGGAGTGCAGAAATAACAGAAATGAGCCAGGCAAAGTGCTGGCAGACAGCCCAATACTTACCCGGCTGTCACTCTCTGTATACTGGGATCTAGGTCAGCCAAGCAGACGCACTGGACACCGACCGGCGACCTGCTACAGGCCTTACCAGGCATACGCGCTGGTAGGCAAAAAGCCACAATGCACAACGCAAAGCTCAAGTCCTTTCCAGGTGGGCAGCAAGGTGAGACCATCACCTGTTATAGTAAGGACTAGAAAAAACACAATTGGTGCAGTGCCTTGGCTTCTCATATAGAGTACCTAAGGTATTGTCAATTCTGTTAATTGTTTAATTGTTAGATTTTTCTAGGTGGGCGGTCCTATAATAGAGTGACTGGGACGGGAAATATCCCTTCTGTGCTGCTGCAGGATGAAGAAGAAACTAGCTATACTGCATATCGAGAAGAGTAACTAGTGGTGCACTAGCTGTACTGCATAAGATGATGTGAGCAATAGCACCAATATAATATCAACCAGTTAGATGACGTATAAAATAGTTCCCATCATAATACCCTTTTAATACCAAGTAAATCATCTTTATTAAAACAGCCAAAGTTGCACCATATACCGTGCCTACCAATAGCCATAATGTACACACAATACCAGTCATATTGCCTACATCTATAGTATCAGTAAAATAACAGCCATAGAGCCTACAACAATAGGGTTCGGCCAAAGGCAGAGCTCCGGGACGGCTTGAAAACAAGACACAAGCAAAATTCAAACTAGGGACCAACAGAATACTTTATTACACATGTAATAAGTAAACATGACAGTAGAGACATGCAGGTTAGGCAATAGTGGTAGCACTACCACAGAACCAAGTGCATCGGCAGACCAGAGGCAAAACCCAGAGGGTGGAGAGCCAGTGAGCCACATTTTTCACAAAGCCCCTGGTGGTGGAGATGAACTGGGCCAAGGGCTCACTGGTCACACCTCCAGGCAGGTCCTGGTACACTTGGCCCCTACCTGCAAGGAACCACACAGGTGCAAGCACCAGCGGAGCAGACATCAGAACTGGAACCCATACAAATTTATTGTCCAACTTGAGGCACTGTCATAAAGATGGTCCATATCTAGATAGCCTGTCTAAATTACATCATCTAAATCTGACCTAATTTAATTATAAAGTTAGACAGAAAGGGTCAACACTTTCTACATCATGAATTATAGGTAGTTTTTATTATATTGTCTACACTACACAAGGGCATACCTGTATATACCATTGAATATAATCATGCGACTGGTATGGGCTCCCAGAGAAAGAAGTCTAAGCCCCAGTTGCTATGGGGTCCTAACAGTGGAACCAACCCAGCTTAACAGGGATCTCCACCAGATTTACATCATTAGCAAACAAGTGAGTAGAAACTCAACATAATGTTTCTGGAAATTACAGAGGCAAGCACACCTCAAGATCTCCTTTAAAGTTATTACATTACATTCCCCATATGTCTACTTCATGTTTGGATCATTTTGTGAATGCCATTTTATTTTTTGGGATACGTTAGAAGGCTTAGAAGTTTAGAAGCAAATCTTGAAATTTTTCAGAAAATTTCCAAAACCCACTTTTTAAGGGACAGTTCAGGTCTGAAGTCACTTTGTGAGGCTTACATAATAGAAAACACCCCCCAAAATTGATCCCATTTTAGAAACTACACCCCTTAAGGTATTCAAAACTGATTTTACAAACTTTCTTAACCCTTTAGGTGTTGCAGAAGAATTAGTGGAAAATGGAGATGAAATTTCAGAATTTCACTTTTTGGGCAGATTTTCTATTTTAATCAATTTTTTCCAGTAACAAAGCAAGGTTTAACAGCCAAACAAAACTCAATATTTAATGCCCTGATTCTTTAGTTTACAGAAACACCCCTTATTTGGTCGTAAACTGCTGTATCGGCACACGGCAAGGTGCAGAAGGAAAGGAACGCCATATGGTTTTTGGAAGGCGGATTTCACTGGGATAATTTTAAGCTGCCATGTCCCATTTGAAGCCCCCCTGATGCACCCCTAGAGTAGAAACTCAAAAAAAGGGACCCCATTTTGGAAACTATGGGATAAAGTGGCAGTTTTATTGGTAGTATTTTAGGGTACATATGATTTTTGGTTGCTTTATATTAAACTTTTTGTGAGGCAAGGTAACAAAAAATTGCTGTTTTGGCACCGTTTTTATTTTTTATTTACAACGTTCATCTGACAGGTTACATCATGTGCTATCGCTTGGTATTACACTTTTTGTGATGTAAGGTGACAAAAAATGGCTTTTTTGACACCCTTTTTATTTTATTTTCACCTGAGGGGTTAGGTCATGGGATATTTTTATACAGCAGGTTCTTACGGACATGGCGATACTTAATATGTCTACTTTTTTTATTTAAGTTTTACACAACAATATCATTTTTTAAACAAAAAAATCATTTTAGTGTCTCCAGAGTCTAAGAGCCATATTTTTTTTTATTTTCTGGGCAATTGTCTTATGTAGGGGCTAATTTTTTGCCGGATGAGGTGACGGTTAGATTGGTACTATTTTTGGGGGGAATACGCCTTTTTGATCACTTGGTGTTGCACTTTTAGTGATGTAAGGTGACAAAATTAGTTTTTTTAGCATAGTTTTTATTAAAAAAAATTTGACGGTGTTCACCTGAGAGGTTAGGTAATGTGATATTTTTATAGAGCAGGTCATTACAGACGTAGCAATACCTAACATGTCTACTTTTTTTTATTTATTTAACTTTTACGCAATAATTTAATTTTTCAAAAAAAATAAAAAATCATGCTTTAGTGTCTCCATAGTCCATAGTTTTTTTATGTTTTCGGATTGTCTCAGGTAGGGTATAATTTTTTTTCGGAATGAGATGGCGGTTTGATTGGCATTATTTTTTGGTGCATATGACTTTTTGATCACTTGCTATTACACGTTTTGTGATGTAAGGTGACAAAAAATGGCTTTTTTGACACTTTTTTTTTTTCACGGTGTTCATCTGAGGGGTTAGGTCATATGGTATTTTTATAGAATAGTTTGTTATGGATGCATCAATACCTAATATGTTTACTTTTTTATTTGATTTTTTACATTTAACACAATAAAAGCATTTTTGAAAAAAAAATCATGTTTTTGTCTCCATAGTCTGAGAGCCATAGTTTATTTTTTTATTTTTTGGGTAATTGTCTTAGGTAGGGGCTCATTTTTTGCGGGATGAGGTGACGGTTAGATTGGTACTATTTTGCTATTTTGGTGGGCATACGCCTTTTTGATCGCTTGGTGTTGCAAAAAAGGTGACAACAAATGTTTTTTTTAGCACAGTTTTTATTTAATTTTTTTATGGTGTTCATCTATGGGGTTAGGTAATGTGATATTTTCATAGAGCTGGTCGATACGGACGCTGCAATACCTAATATGTCTAGTTTTCTTTTTTTCCCTATTTTTTACAAACTTTTTTTGTAAAACTTAACTTTTTAACTTTTTTTACATTTTATTTTTTGTCCCACTCTGAGACTTCAACTTTTGGGGTCTGATCCCCTTTACAATGCATCACAATACTTCTGTATTGTAAAGCATTGGCTGTAAATGCATTACACACTGTAATACGCTTACAGGCGGCTTGCTTGTGAGATCCAGGGGGCTGGATCTCACAAGCTGTCCCGTAATGCAGCCATGATGCCTAAGGAAGGCATCGGGCTGCCTTCCCTGCCATCGGGTCCCTGTCACAGCAGCACGGGGACCCGATTGAAACTCTGATCCCAGCACGGATATCGTAGAGACTGCGGCACCCCTACAGCGGATCGGGCGGTAGGTGCATTCCCACTCTGAGAGACAGAATAAATAAAAAAGAAAAAGGAAATCACATTGTATGATTTTTAAAGAATGTGTCTTGCACTGCTGAACATAAGTATTTGAACACCTGAGAAACAGCAAGAATTCTGGCTCTCAAAGACACTCATTAATCTAACTTAGTAGCACCTGTCTGAGATCTTTAAAGACACCTGTCCACCCCACAGTCAGTCAGATGCCAACTACTACCATGGGCAAGACAAAGAGCTGTCAAAAGACACCAGAGACAAAATTGTGAACCTCCACAAGGCTGGAAAGTGCTACAGGACAATTGAAAAGCAGCTTGGTGAAAATAGATCAACTGTTGGAGCAATTGTTAGAGAATGGAAGAGGCTAAAGACGACTGTCAGTCTCCCTCGGACTGGGGCTCCATGCAAGATCTCACCTTGTGGGGTATCACTGATGATAAGAAAAGGTGAGTAATCAGCCCAGAACTACAAGGGAGGAGCTGGTAAATGACATGAAGAGAGCTGGGACCACAGTTTCAAAGGCCACTGTCGGTAGAACACTACGCTGTCATGGTTTCAAATCATGCATTGCACGGAAGGTTCCCCTGCTCAAGTCATCACATGTCCAGGCCCGTCTGAAGTTTCCCAATAACCATCTGGATGATCCAGAGGAGGCATGGGAGAAAGTCATGTGGTCAGATGAGACCAAAGTAGAACTTTTTAGTCTAAACTTCACTTGTCCTGTTTGGAGGAAAAAGAAGGATGAGTTGCATCCCAAGAACACCATCCCTACTATGACGCATGGGGGTGGTAACATCATGCTTTGGGGGTGCTTTTCTACGAAGGGGACAGGACGACTGCACTGTATGAAGGAGAGGATGAATGGGGCCATTTATTCCCTCAGTCAGAGCATTGAAGATGGGTCGTGGCTGGGTCTTACAACATGACAACGACCGGAAGCACACAACCAGAATAACCAAGGAGTGGCTCCGTAAAAAGAATATCAAGGTTCTGGAGTGCCCTAGTCAGTCTCCAGATCTAAATCCAATAGAACATCTTTGGAGGGAGATGAAACTTTGTGTTGCTCAGCGACAGCCCCGAAACCTGACAGGTCTAGAGGAGACCTGGGTGGAGGAGTGGGCCAAAATCCCTGTTGCAGTGTGTGCAAACCTGGTCAAGATCTACAGGAAACATTTGATCTCTGTAATTGCAAACAAAGGCTTCTGTACCAAATATTAACACTGATTTTCTCAGGTGTTCAAATACCTATGTTCAGCAGTGCAAGACAAATACATTCTTTAAAAATCATACAATGTGATTTCCTTATTTTTTTATTTTTTTTATTCTGTCTCTCAGAGTGGGAATGCACCTACAATGTGAATGTCAGACCCCTCCATGATTTCTAAGTGGGAGAACTTGCAAAATCGCAGGGTGTTCAAAGACTTCTGTTCCTCACTGTATATACGATATATATATATATATATATATATATATATATATATATATATACACAGTAACTACAATGTACAATATATAAAGTATATTACAAATATTTATTTTATGACATATAGAATAGGCTTTAATAAAGTATGTTTAAAATTTTAGGTACCCTTTGAAAATATGTTAGTTAGCCCTCTTTTGTTTCTAGGCAGTTTAAGTGTAAACCATTATGATTTCCATTACAACTCCCAAAGGGTGGTAGGTGGTAGCATTTTTCTACTTATGTATGCCTCTACATCTTTAAGGGCTCATGCAATGCACGGGCAACATCCGTGCTGCGGACCGGACCCATTCAAATTGAATGGGTCCATGGTCTGTCCGCACCGTAAAAAAATGACATGTCCGTAGTTCTTCTGGTGTTCCATTCCGTGACTCAGTTCCGCATCTTCGAAATTTCGGACCCATTCAAGTGAATGGGTCCACATCTGTGATGTGTGGTGCACATGGCCGGTGGCCGTGGGTTGCCGACCCACCATTTGCGGGTCGCCCAACGGCCGTGTGCATGAGGCCTAACCCTAAAGCCAATGCATAAATAGAGAGAGATTTTATGTCCAGAGCTGTAGGAAAGTGAGCCTACTACTCCTGCAGCAGTTTTATATGCAGTCATGTTTGCTTTCCCCAAACTTTAGCAGCACAAGAGATAGCTGTATTTGTAACGACTTGGCAGGACAACCCAAAAACGTATATTTACTGGTGATTTTTTATTTAGGGAAAATGCTCTTTACAAAATGACCTCTATTAAAATCTGTTGTCTGCGAGACAACACAAAAAACAAATGTCTTAGACATAAACCAGTCACATTTACCAGATCCACCTTTTCTTTCTTAGCACACTAGACTTTTCCTTTGATTACTGCTACGACAGAATTTACAGTACACTAGATGAGAAAGGCCAAGTGTTTCTACTCATGTCAAGTGGTTACATAGCCCACTGACAGCTTAGTGTTGATTTCTTGCTATCTGGTAACGTCTCTGTTCATTTCTATTCGATTCAGTCAGAAAGAATCCACTTCTCTCTCGTGGTGACCTTTTGCTCAACAATTCCGACCAATGTCCATCATCGTGCTCTGCAACAAACTCATTTTGCGTAGATACATTTCAGCATCCTACAAGTAGCAGATTGAAGTTTTTTTTTCTCATTTTCTTGATTTCCAGCTGTTAAAGTACTTTTTTTTTTTTACTAAGACGTAAAGAAAGGAAAAAAATTGCAGTGAGACTAGGTCCGGCCACGCTTTGGTACAGCCCATTTGCCACAAATTCCGTTTTAAACTGAAATTAGGTTTTGATTCCCACATGGTGCATGATAGTACGTCATTTGAGGAACCTTGCCTCTGGCTATATTTAGGGGATAAATGAGCCATTTACAATTCACCAGGGAAATGTAAAAGTGCTATTTATATAATAGCATAGAAGTGTAGGTCTTGGATCTGTGCATCTTCTTCCTGAGCATTTCATGAACGAGATTGATGCTACTGTGTAAATATAAGAAATTCCATCTCTTGAGTGGTAGAAAAACTAAAGGATTAAAATAGAAACAAACTATATTCTAGATAAAACTGCACTTTTCAGACTATTTTAAACTTTAGATGATTTGCCATAAGATATATATATATATAGTGTAGAGCGGCAGGGGCAATATTTGAATTTGCAATATTTTGCAAATATTTTGTTGAATTTTCGTTGAATATTTGCGCTTAACACTAGATATATACAGTACATAGACATAGATGTGGCGGTCATACTTGGAGTACATTATTAGTATACATTTTTTTTTTTTGTCTCCTTTTGTTTTGTAGGGTTTCTTCTGGCACAGAATCTTCCTCCGTCTATAATTTATCATTATGATGAGTTAATTTGCTTTCAAGGAGGGATCATTAAATGTAAGATACTATTATATGAGCTAGACATGTACATAAAGGTGAAGGGCACCCATAACAAATATTAAAATGGGACCCTGCTGTTTGACATTACAACAACATCCATAGCCACCTGTTAAAGAAGACCTTTCAAGGGTCCAGACTTTATATACTAAGTATCAGGGTATGTAAGGCATACAGCGGGGATCTAATGCCGCTTACTATTTATTCTGGGAGCCGCTCCGTACGCCCGCTGTGCCCCCTGTTAAACTGTAGAGGACCTGCACCGGTGCAGATGTACGTAACTTAAGGACCAGCGTTCTACATGCACGGCGCTGTGATCGGGCAGATTCCAGGAGACACGCCCGCCTGATCCGCGGCAGGGGTCGTGCAGTCTCTGAGAGCCGGACCCCTGGTGCATGCGCCGGCATTGTACGATGTCCGTGGATCAGAGCTTCAATCGGGTCTCGGTGCTGCTGTTCAGAGACTTTGTCACTCCTGAGTCTCTGAACCAACGCCCCAGACGAAGCAGGAGCGAAACCTGGGTTGGGCAGCAACACATGTTCTATATGTAAAACCAAAATTGCCATACACAGGAACGCTCATCAGACTAACATATACCTGGAGCACAACCTGCCTTCTACCAACAAGAACCCATATAGATAAATGTGAAAATAAATCTGGTTTGCTCACAGTAGATACATTTATTAACCATCTACAAATTATACATACATTTCATAAATCCTAACCCCCCATAAAATACTATAAAATACTATAATTATAATCGTAAATCTTGCCAACACAGTCACGACAGCAAAATCGGCTGAATATACTGCAAGCACAGTCTGGGAATAATAATCTGAACTTTAAAAAGAAAAGATTTCAAGTCCGGCGTGGGTAAGAGCAAAGTACGCATGCACGAAGATATCCCGGGACAGCAACCTCCGGCGAGAGGGATGTATGCAAGTGAACTCTGAGACCGGTAGGAAATATCATCTCCCGCTTACAGCAAGCGTCCATAAGGATGCCCTAAATGGTGACATATCAGGAGACTATTCTAATATTTATGGTCCCTGTTGCTTACATTTGAAAACGCAGCATTGGACTCCCGAAGTTCTCAAATAGAGCATAGACTGTGGTGTAAACTGGTACTTTATATAACGTGCCGCAAACCACGACATCAAAGAGCGGATAATATAAAGTGGACTGTTAAAACCCAGCAATATAAGGCAAGAATTAAGCCATAAAGACCGTTGTTATAATTGACACACGCGAGATCTCCGCATGTAATTTTAAAAGGACCGTGACCGCGTTGTCGAGATTTACAATTATAATTATAGTACTTTACAGTATTTTATGGGGGGGGGGGGGTCAGGATTTATGAAATGTATGTATAATTTGTAGATGGTTATTAAATGTATCTACTGTGAGCAAACCAGATTTATTTTCACATGTTTTATATGAAGTTCAAGGCTGTGATCTTGTGTGAGGAGTATATCCACTATTGCCCGTTGGTTCAGAGACTCCGGAGTGACGAAGGAGGAGGGAAAAGGAGGAGAAAGGAGGAAACAGCGAAGGAACAGAGATCTTTTTGTGTTATCTCTGGGATCCTTTGTATTTAAGTGCGGACCCTTTAATATCTTATTCGATTTGCACCGAATCCGAATTTCCTCACGCTTCGTGGTAACGAATCGTATTTGTTCCTAAAATAGCTGCTATACATGTTAGGACATAGAGCAAGGAACTCTGGGAATGCGGGATCACCCACAATGCCATGCATGCAGCCAATCAGCAGCCAGCCCTGTGATGTCACAGCCCTATAAATAGCCTCAGCCATCTTGGATTCAGCCATTTTCCAGTGTACTTAGTGCAGGGAGAGACGTTGTATCCCTCAGAAACTGCGTTCATAGCTGATTGTGACATCTGATAGTAATAACAGAGAGTTAAATAAAAAAATAAAAAAAACTTACCTCATCCATTTGCTTGTGACAGCCTGGATGCCACCATCTTGATTGAAGATCTGGCACGAAATCTCTTGCACAGCACGCTGGCGGCGGCCAGCCCGTTGCGAGCAAATGTATGAAGTAAGTATGATTTTTTTTGTTTGTTTTTACACTATTTCGGGAAAAATCAATATGCTGCCACATAGCACGAGGAAATTCGGGTTCTTGGTGAATCAAATTTATCCTTAAATTTGGTTTGAAGTACACTTCATAGACTACGATTCGCTCAACACAAAAAATAATCAATGAAAAGTTTGAAAATGCATATGTGTACCTGTTATAGCCATCAATGCTGACGAGTCCCATAGGTCTCTTTGGTGTGATCCAAAGTGAAGAAGCAGCTGGAATGCTGAAGGCTACTCTTGAATTAAAGATACTTGTCTTACGTTGAAATTAATTTATTTTCCTTCGCTACTGCTGTCCTAAATTAGAAATAAATTCTTAAGGATTGGGATTTAGTCTTTACTGGAATCAGATGGATCATGCTGCAGGTAATGCCAGAACTCCTTAAAAGTGACAAGACTGATAATTCCATTGAGAAAATCCCATTTACCGTATTTTTCGCCTTTTAAGATACACTTTTTTTCTCTCCAAAATGGTGGGGGAAATGTCGGTGCATCTTATGGGGCAAATACTAATGAACACTTCCATTATGGAAGTGCTCATTAGTTCTGGTAGACAGGAAGTGACAGGAAGACCAGGAATAGCGCTTGATCTCTGGGCGGCAACATCCTGAGAAGGAGAGGTAAGTTAATTCCTTTTTTTTAAATGTCTCTGATTAACCTGGGTTCTGATCTGAGGTTTGATTGAGGTTCATTTACACTAGGGGTCTGATCTGAGAGTCTTATTAACATTGAGGTCTGATTAACACTGGGGGTCTGATCAATGGTCTAATGAAAAATATTTCTTTTCTTACTTTCCTCCTCTAACACCCAGGTGCATCTTATGGGCAGGTGGGTTTCATAGGGCGAAAAATACAGTAACTATTCTCATACGGTTATTTATGCATATGATAGCAGATTATTTACCATTTGTGCATGCAAAGAATGGACTATGATGGTTACCTCTTTAAGGGGTTTTCTTGTAGAATATTTATGATCTATCATCAGTGACCTGTGAGGTCACCACTCCTTTTACCCACTCCATTCTACCTTCTACCATAAGGCTCTCTACCTACAAATCCAGCACACTGCTCCTGTCCTACAAGTTCCAAACAGATGTGACACATTTCAATGGGGACAATGCTGCTACCAGTGGGGGAGGGGTTGTCAGGGGACAATAATGCTGGGTATTTTGCACTACATGGTAATATTTAATTGGCGCTGTTGGGAAGATATCTTGTGCTGGAATGTTATATTGATATTTTGAGCTTTATTATGGTACATATGTGTTGCTGTTGGGAGGGTGCCACATGTCCCCGACCATATGATTAGCCACTTTTGCGTTCCACTTTTATTTTCTTTCTTATATTGATGGTTTACTTAGGGGCATGCAATCTTGGATGCTTACCTCAAAGATGTTACACAGTATTTACTTGGTTAATGTTAACTATCACAGAAAGAGCTCTTAAAAGCTTTACTTGCAGCTTTGAGTGCCATTTTGGACAAATTATTATAGACCAGGTAATGGAGATGGATGCAGCCCACTATAACACATCATGACTTCCAGATAGGCTTTAATCAAGAACTTCTCTACATTCACTGGGATATATACCATATTATTGCCAAGCATAAGGGCTCTCATCACTCCGGGACCATTCTGAGCCCCACATATAAATTCACCCTCCACTTTTGGGCTCAATGTCCCTGTGTTTCATGCTATGATACTTATTTTGTTATTTATTTGTGTTGTATACTCTAAATCAGGGATGCCCAACCTGCGACCCTCCAGCTGTTGTAAAACTACAACTCCCAGCATGCGAGGACAGCCTACAGCTATCAGCCTACAGGAGGGCATGTTGGGAGTTGTAGTTTTAGAACAGCTGGAGGGCCGCAGGTTGAGCATCCCCGCTCTATATATTGCATTGGACCAACTAAGGAGCAGTGACTAGTTTCTGTTTGATCGTCCCCTGTGATGGACAAATACCTGAATAACTACATAGGTTGTCCCTTCCCTCTTGCAAATGTAAATGAACCACTAGCTAGTGTACATTGTCATTCCTAATCTGACCCAAATTCAACCGTGAATAAAAGCGTTATAAGGGTTGTCCCATGACAAAAACGTATCCCCTAACCACAGCATAAGGGCTAATGCACACTAATGCACACAAACATATTTTCTTTATGTGTCCATTTCAGGGTTTTTTCCGGCCCGAAATGCGGAACCATTCACTTCAATGGGTCCACAAAAAAACGCAAATGACTCTGTGTGCATTCCATTTTTGTATGTCCGCATAGCAGTTCCATTTTGCGGACAAAGGCATTGTTACAATGGATCTACAAACAAAACAGATTCAATACAGATGTCACATAGATGTCATCCGTATTTTTGGGGATCCGTTTTTTGTGGACCGCAACATACATACAGTTGTGTGCATGAGCCCAAAGGGAGTAAGAGTCTAATCGGTAGGGGTCTAAGTGATGGGCCCTGCCAATCACTAGAATGTCCCCATGTTCTCCCTCTGAATCGAGGCACAGACATGACAGCCCAATAGAGTTGAATGGACCATGCATGTCTGTCGCTCCATACAATGGGGAATACAGTGATCAGCAGGGCCCCTGCGGTCTGAAACCCGCCGATCAGACATAAAATAGGGGATAAGTTGTTGTCATTAATTGTAGCTTTTAATACCACATTTCCATTCTGATACAGGGTTGCCGACTGTCAGCAAATGTCCAGGGCAGTCCATAAAAACAGGAGGCTTTTTTTCCCATGAATTTACTCAAGCTGAAAGAGGTTATATTGCTTGTCATGACTGTAATAACCAATTATATGATGAACCATAGTGATGAGCGGCAGGGGCAATATTCGAATTTGCAATATTTCGCGAATATTTGGGCGAATATTCGCCATATATTCGCGAATTCGCGAATTCATGATCTCCAGGCATTATTTTCTTGATTGCGAAAATTCGCATAAAATTCGCATGAACTGGTATTTCCACAAAAATCGAATATTCGCAATTCCGAATATATTTTGCGAAATTCTAAATATTTGCGAATTCTCAAAGTGCCGATATTCGCGATTAAAATTCGCAATTCGAATATTCGGGATCAACACTAATGAACCATAGAAAACATAAAGTGTTTAGCCTCAAAAGGTGCCACCGACAATATAACCAGAGAAAACACCAAAGTCAATAATATATAATGCACAATATTCAGCTATAACAATATTGCGGTTTTAAAGATGTATGGCGGCATTCAGGTGGTAAAAAACAACAAAAACATTTTTATTCTTAACATCTCTTTGGTTGCTGTGGGTTTTCCGTGTTGTTATCCGGACGTCACCCAAAACACCTGCTCCAAAACACTGGTTAGAGCTAGTAGAAGATAATATACAACTCCAGCATACTGGCAGGCTACTGAGGACTGTGCTGCAGAGGCCAGGCTATCACCTAACTCTGTTACACCACAGACCCTTCCTGTATGATTCTGTCTCTTGATGAGCCTTTTTAGATGAAACATGGCATGTCGGGACATACTGATAGGGTCTTAATAGGGTGCGTAGGTGAGGGACAGGTTCCAGATCTCTTAATTTCCCTATTATGACCTATAGACATTTATTACCTACTAGACATTAAGCCCATTACAATAACGGGCGCTAGAACAGCAGTGCATAAACATTAGTAGGAACACTCTATATTAAATGGCAAGGGAACTTGACCACACTGACTGGTGGCTGAGACTGGTGGCTGTGGCTGGTGGCCGAGACTGGCGGCTGTGTCTGCTGGCACTGACTAGTGACTGTGGCTGAGACTGCTGGCACTGACTGGTGGCTGAGACTGGTGGCTGTGGCTGTGGCTGATGGCCGAGACTGGCGGCTGTGGCTAAGACTGCTGGCACTGACTGGTGGCTGTGGCTCATATTGCTGGCTGCGGCTGACACTGCTGGCACTGTGACTGGTGGCTGTACGATTGGCACTGACTGCTGGTGCTGAGACTGCTGGTAGGTCAGACTGCTGACAGGGGCTTCTCTCTATATGGCTGATAGTGCTGTGACTGACGAACAGAAATGGTGGCACTCCGACTTGCGCAGGTGTGGGCGGTGCATGCGGCATGCGGAGTGCCATGTCCTGATTGGTCGGCGTGCTGGTGTGAGCGGTGCGGTGCGGTGCGGGGGGGGGGGGCGTGTTATTATTAGGGTTATTCCTGCAGTATAGAAATCTTTTGCTAGAGGTAGTTGTGCATTGTGTGTGCGTGTGTGTATATATTGTAGGAAGGTGCAAGGGTCCGTCATTGACGGAAGGTATGTGTCACGTTCCAGGCCGGGTCTTGACTGGCCTATAAAAAAACCATCAGACAGTGTCAGAGGAGCTCTAGCAATCGCTGGTGTGGGAACTGAGCTCTGTGCTGGGCTGAAAGGCTGAGATGGGAGAGCAGGCCACCAAAAGCCTGCATTTGGACTGCTGGAGGCTGACAAGGTGCCTTTTTTTTGTTATGCACAAACTTTCTACTTGGTGTGAACAAACACCAACCCTGAGTGTTTTTTGTTTGAATAAACACGGACATTTGAATTACGAACTTGAACTTTGCCTCTGTACTGCACCCGCTTATCCCAGCTACCATAGCGAATCCCCACAATTGGTGGAGGATGCGTGCATGGATCCCGCTACCTCTCGCATGCCAAGCAAGATTACAACCTCTGTCCCTTAGACAAAATGGAAGCTGTCGTGAAAGCCCTCATGGAAGCTAACCTGCAACAGTGGGAGGCCAATAAGCAACTGCTGTTACAACATGTGATGGCTTTACAAGCAGCAGGAGCGTCCATGATGCCCGGAAAGTGATCCGTGTGGCGATCCCCAAGATGACCCCCACAGACGATGTTGAGACCTATTTGGCGATCTTGGAGAAGGTAGCCGTGATAGAGAAGCTACCCCGGGAGCAATGGGCTGAGGTCATCGCTCCATTCCTGGCGTCTGGACCCCAGCAGGTGTATTTTGACTTACCGGATGGTCATGCGGCTGATTACCTGACAGTAAAGGGTGAGATCCTGGCGAGACTGGGGGTGAATGTATTAGTCCGGGCCCAGCGGGTGCATCAGTGGGAGTTTAACCCGGCTGAGCCAACGAGGCCCCTGTATTATACCCTATTACACCTGTTGCAAAAATGGCTGCAACCTGACGTGCTGATGTTCCCACTGCTACGTTGGACCATCTGTTGGCTGATGTGTTCAGGAGGGCTTTGTCGTACCCCCTCCAGCACTGGATCGGCCAGGTGTCTCCTGGTAATGCCCTTGAGATGGTGGACCTGGTTTAATGCTATGAGGCTACCAGGAATTTAAAAGGGGGTTCATTTGGGAGGGCAGCCAAACCCCAGCAATCTCCATCCCAGACCCAGAGACTTGTGCCAACCAAGCCCGATCGGGGTGTACCCCCCGTAGACCCAGCCCCGAAAGTATGCTGATGGTGTCAGGAGCCTGGCCACGTAAGGGCCGACTGTCCCCATCTGGGCAAACCAATGGAGACTAACTATGGATACTGCAACTCTTTGTACACCAGGAAGCTGTGTGCATTAGGTATACCCGAGACTGTAGACAATAAGCACCTGTGCCAGGTAGAAGTTGGAAACACTCTGGCAGTGTTTTTGTTGGACTCAGGGAGCCCGGCGAATATACTGGCCAAAAAATCGGGGTCATGTGCATACATGTAGATTTAAAGGACTATCCCACCGCCTTGGTGTCTCTACCCATGGGAGGCGGCAAGTGGACCTGCGAGGTGGCCGATGCCACCACTTTACCTTATGAACTAATAATATGGAGAGACTTTCCGGGCTTCCCGGCCCTGTGGCCAGAAGTGAGAGTTGTTGATGCCCCTGAGTCAGGGGAAACTTCAGCTGAGTGGCCTGGCTCAGGCAAGAGGCCAGAACCCTGGGAGCCCAAGGCCGAAGGGCCAGCGGTAGGGGTGACCGGCCGCCACTTCGGTGGAAGAGGAGAAGACAACCCCGCTGAGTGTGTTGGTAGCAGACATTTAGGACTTGCCGCCGGGTCCTGAATTGGCAGACCTTAATGTCTCCGGTGAAAATTTTGTAACCGCACAACACCGGGACCCAACATTATCCTGGGCCTGGGAGAATGTTGTAATAATTGATGGTGAACCACAAAAACCTGGGGCCGAGTCGATGTTTCCCCGTTTTGTCGTTAACCAGGAAATGCTGTATCAGGTAAACCAACTACGGGGTGAGCACATTGAACAGCTGGTGGTGTCCAAGGCGTATCACAAGCTCGTATTGCAGCTTGCCCAACAACATGTTCTTGGGGGTCACTTTGGGTGGCAGAAAAAGCAGGCCCGGATACTATAGCGGTTTTACTGGCCCAGTGTGTTTTCAGAGAGGTAGAAGAGTTTTGTAAGTCTTGCCCAACCTGCCAGATAAATAGCCCCAGCCACATTTCCGGAGCCCCCTGGTGCCTGTCCTGATTATTGAGGTCCCGTTCAAGCGAATCGCTATGGATCTCATAGGCCCAGTACCGAAGTCCGCTAGATGGCACCAACACATCTTGGTCGCCCTCGACTACTCCACTCGGTACCAGGAGGCAGTGCCACTGCGACATACATCAGCTAAACTCAGAGCTAAGGAGTTAATGGAGATGTTTTCCCGAGTGGGACTACCTAAAGAGGTTCTGACTGACCAAGGGACCCCTTTTATGTCCATGGTCATGAGGGAACTCTGTAAGTTGTTCCACATAAAACAGCTACGGACGTCCTTGTATCATCCGCAAACCAATTGCCTGGCAGAGATTTTTAATCAAACATTAAAAAACATGTTAAAAAGAGTAGTGTCTAAGGATGGGAGGGACTGGGACCTTCTTCTGCCCTATCTCATGTTTGCAGTGTGAGAGGTGCCCCAGGCATCTACTGGTTCCTCGCCCTTCGAACTGCTATATGGAAGACATCCTCATGGTCTGTTTGATTTAGTCAAAGAAGGATGGGAACAACAACCCACACCGCACAAAAGTATTATTGAGTGCGTCACCCAGATGCAAGGGCGGATGGAGACAGTGTTGCCTCTGGTCAGGAAGCATGTGGAGGCAGCGCAGTGAGCCCAGAGTAGGGTCTATAATCATCAGGCTCGTGTCCAGAACTTTAACCCGGGTGATCGGGTTTTGGTTCTGGTACCAACCATAGACTGTAAGTTCCAGCTAGGTGGCAGAGGCCCTACGAGGTACTCGAGAAAGTAGGAGAGGTAAATTTACAAGGTACGCCAGCCGGGACGGCGAAAGCCAGACCAGGTGTACCATGTGAATTTAATAAAACCATGGAAAGATAGTGAGTCCTCTACTGAAGATAGCCTGTGGCCAGGTTTTGTAGGAGAAAAGGTTTAGGCTGCCAAAGAGAAAACTGCCTTTGTCCCCCCTGAGGGGCTGTATCAGTATAAAGTGTTACCCTTTGGTCTGCATGGTGCCCCCACCACGTTCCAACGACTCATGGACATTGTACTTCGTCCGCATCGTCAGTACGCGTCGGCTTACCTGGACGATATCATCATCCACAGTACCGACTGGGAAAGTCAATCTACCCAAAGTGCAGGCTGTAGTGGACTCCCTTAGGAAGGCTGGTCTGACCGCTAAGCCAAAGAAATGAGCGATAGGGTTAGCGGAGACTAAGTACTTGGGGTACATCATTGGACGTGGAGTTATCAAACCCCAAGTGAATAAAATAGAGGCGATTTGGAATTAGCCACGACCTTTCACCATGAGGCAAGTAAAGTAATTCCTGGGAATGGTGGGCTATTATATGAGGTTCGTTCCCCATTTTGCCACTTTAGCGGCTCTGTTGACAAGGCTCTTGAAAGGACGGAAGTCCGTGATGGTCTGCTGGAATGACCAGGCGGAAGAGGCATTTTCTGCGTTGAAGTTGGTCCTATGCTGGTCACCGGTTTTGGTGACACCATACTTCAGGAGGGAGTTTGTGGTACAGACCGATGCCTCTGAAGTAGGCCTCGGAGTTGTACTCTCTCAGGAAATAGATGGGGAGGAACATCCCATTGTTTCCCTGAGCCGCAAACTCACCCCAGCCGAGACTAGGTACAGTATAGTGCAAAGAGAGTGCCTGGCCATCAAATGAGCACTCGAGTCTCTCTGCTATTATCTGTTGCGGAGAAACTTCCATCTGGTGACCGACCACTCCCCTCTCAAGTGGATGAGCCAGGCCAAAGAGGAATGCTCGGGTCACCAGATGGTTCTTCTCATTACAGAACTTCAAGTTCTCAGTGGAACTCAGGGCAGGCTGCTTACAGAGAAACGCGTATGCCCTGTACCGGGTACACTGTCTGGCAATTGTTCACCCTCTCAGGGTTGAACAAAGGGGGAGGCATGTAGGAAGGCGCAAAGGTCCGTCGTTGACGGAAGGTATGTGTCACCGAGGTTCCTGGCCTTGGTGAAGCAAGAGCTGGTATTTTTAGGTGTCAGCGGCAGCTAATGCTGATTGACAGTTTGCTATTTTAGTATGGCTGTATAGCTGAGTCGGGACGGCTCTTACTGGGAGTAGTAAAAGTGCTGGGTGGGTGACTACTCCCCACGTTCCAGGCCGGGTCTTGACTGGTCTATGAAAAACCCAGCCAGCAGTATCAGCTGGGAGTGATTACCTCTATCTGACAGAGGAGCTCTGGCAATTTCTGGTGTGGGAACTAAGTCCTGTGCTGGGCTGAAAAGCTGAGACATGTGTGTTGGGAGAGCAGGCCACCTAAAGCCAGCATTTGGACTGCTGGAGGCAGAACCGCCAACGAGGTAACATCTTTTTTTGTTATGCACAAACTTTCTACTCGGTGTGAACAAACACCAACCCTGCAAAGAGTGTTTTTTGTTTGACCTTATGTGTAAATAAACATGGATATTTGAATTACAAACTTGTGCTTTGCCTCCGTACTGAACCCAATTATCCCAACTACCAGAGCGAATCCCCACAATATACTGTATATATTACTCTATTTATGAGGCAAGGTAACCAAAAAATGGCTGTTCTGGCACAGTTTTTATTATGTTTTTTTTTACAATGTTCACCTGACAGAGTAGATAATGTTATATTTTTATAGTGCAGGTAGTAACGGTGACAGCGATACATAAGTCTTTTATTTTTAAAGAATAATATTTTAATTTACACAATATATATTTTTTTTAAATCATGTTTCTGTGTTTTCATTTTCTGAAAGCCATATTTTTTTTATTTTTCGGGCGATTGTCTTTGGTAGAATCTCATTTTTTTCTGGAAGAGATAATTGTTTGATTGGTACCATTTTGGGGCACTATGCATTTTTGATTGCTTGGTAATACACTTTTTGTGATGTAAGGTATGAAAAAATGGCTTTTTTGGCAAATTTTAATTTTACTTTTTGACGTTGTTCACCAGACAGGTTTGATCACATACTATTTTTATAGAGCAGGTTGTTATGGACACATTGATGCCTAATATGTGCATATTTTAATTTTTTACACAATAAAAGCATTGTTTTTGTGTTTCCATTTTCTGAAAGCCATAGTTTTTTTTATTTTTTGGGCGATTATCTTAGTTAGGGTGTAATTTTTTTGTGGGATGAGATGACGGTTTGATTTGTGCCATTATGGGACATATGTGACTTTTTGATTGCTTGGTATCACACTTTTTGTGATGTAAGGGTAGAAAAAAATAATTTTTGGGCAAACTATATATTTTTTTTATGGTGTTCACCAGATGGGTTTGATCACATGCTATTTTTATAGAGCAGGTCATTACGGACATGACAATATCTAATATGTGTATTTTTTTTACTTTATTTTATTTAATATAAGCATGTTTGAAAAAAAAATCATGTTTTGTGTCTCCATTTTCTGAAAGCCATATTTCTTTTATTTTTGGGATGATTGGCTTATGTAGTGGCTACTTGTATTGTGGGATGAGGTCACGGTTTTATTGGTGCTAATTTTGGATACATAAGACTTTTTTTAACACTTTTTATACAATTTTTTGGGAAGTGCGGTGGGCAAAATTGCAATTCGATCATCGTTTTTATTTTTTTATGGTGTTCACCATTTGGTAAAAGTAACATGATCCTTTTATAGATCAAGTCCTTACGGACGCGGCGATACCAAACATGTTTAGTGTTTTTTAATTTTTTAAATTTTAACCAATTATGTTTAGTTTTTTTTTTACATTTTTGGGACCCAGACCCACTTGGTTCTTGAAGCTCCAGTGGGTCTAATGGCTTACAATACACTGCAGTACACTGTATAGTGTTCTGCAGTGTATTGAATTTACACTAAGGGCTCATGCACAGACCGTATGCGGAACCATTCACTTAAATGGGGCTGTAGAAAATTCAAGTCAATGGGTCCGGATAAGATACAGAACGTACACGGAACACATCTGTATGTCATCCGTATTTAATCCTTATTTTGCGGATCCATTCTGTAGAAATTCTATACCCAGCCCATATTGCTCATGTGTTTGGTGATTAATAAGTTACTGTTTCAGTTTCCAATCCGCAAAAAAACGGATCACATACGGAAACCATACGGATATGTTTTGTGGAATAACGGAACGGAATAGGACTTAAATCAGAGAGAGAAAAAAACTCAGATACGAAACAACGGATCCGTAAAAAACGGACTGCAAAACAACAACGGTCATGTGCACGAGCCTTAAGCCTGATCAGGTTCCTGTCTTTAGCAGGAGCCTGATCAGGATATACCAGAGCAAGCCGGATGCCTGTGAAGGCATTTAGTTGCCATGGTAACCATCGGGACGCTGCCACAGCGCAACGGCCCTCCCTAAGTTTACCCTTCAATCATCGGCCACTGCCACAGCAGAGCAGCAGCCTGATGGTTAGCCTCTCCATTCAGCGGTCCCTAAGGACCACGGCATGGAAGGGGTTAAATGGCCGACATCGATGCCAGCACCGATGCCGGCTGTTTCAAGCAGAGTGTTAGCTGTACATTACAAGGGGGGGGGGGGGCAGGAGTGCTGCACACTTGGCATCTTGAAAGGGTGGGCAGGGGGGCTGCGCGCTCTGCATCTTGGCATCTTGAAAGGGGGAGCGGGGGTGTTGTGTGCATGGGGGGCATTAACCCTTCAAGCATCGGGCCATTGCCAGGGCAGAAGCAGCGGCCCGATGGTTAGCCCTTTCTCTGAGATATCTATGGGCAGTCAGACTGCTGACACCCTGCAAGGGAAACTTGTGAGTAGGGCTGTGTCCATGTGGAGCACTGTGTCCTCATTGGACGCAGCGCCACTCATGCCCAGTGCAAAACTGGTGACACACAAAAGGACACAGTGCACTCACACAGGAATTTTATTATTAGAGATGATCTGTATGATTCATTTTAACTTTCCAGTCTGTCTGATTTTAGGACAACTTGTCCACGAAACAGAAAAAAACTGTCTGGAACAATGTTCTGGTGAGAATATTCTTCTTTATTCTTAAAAGTAAGAAGGAATAAAACTGCATAGTTCAGCATCCTGCAATTTTCTACAATCGGTCTTAATTTCTGAGCATCTCTCTAATATATATATATATATATATATATATTACAAAGAAGGGGTGGGGGTACAAAGCTCATAGTATTTTCTATATATTCCATGATAATATATGTATTTTACCCTGACCTTGACATGGCTGCGAGCAATAAAAGATAGACATGCAATTTGTTATATAGTAAATCACATTCTACAGAATGGATCAATACTAAGAATTTTAATTTAAAATACTTTCTTTGCTGTTCATTTTCAGAGCAAGGATTGTGTAAGGTACCCTTTTTCCATTGAGTTATTTATTATATTACTCCTTTGTAAATCAAATATTATATATATATATATATATATATATATATATATATATATAGAAATTGAAGAAATAGGACTGCACTCCAAAATAGTGATAAAATCAGCAGTGGTTTATTCACCCATAATATGGCAATAGTGATTTTATCACTATTTTGGAGTGCAGTCCTATTTCTTCAATTTCTATACCATTGGGGATTGCCGCTACCCTGCACAGGACCTTGCACCCACGTTCTGGTTGGTGCTCCCACTGGACTTTTCCTTCTCTCTCTCTCTCTATATATATATATATATGTATATATATATATATATATATACACAGTACAGACCAAAAGTTTGGACACACCTTCTCATTCAAAGAGTTTTCTTTATTTTCATGACTATGAAAATTGTAGATTCACACTGAAGGCATCAAAACTATGAATTAACACATGTGGAATTATATACATAACAAAAAAGTGTGAAACAACTGAAAATATGTCATATTCTAGGTTCTTCAAAGCCACCCTTTGCTTTGATTACTGCTTTGCACACTCTTGGCATTCTCTTGATGACCTTTAAGAGATAGTCACCTGAAATGGTTTTCACTTCACAGGTGTGCCCTGTCAGGTTTAATAAGTGGGATTTCTTGCCTTATAAATGGGGTTGGGACCATCAGTTGCGTTGTGGAGAAGTCAGGTGGACACACAGCTGATAATCCTACTGAATAGACTGTTAGAATTTGTATTATGGCAAGAAAAAATCAGCTAAGTAAAGAAAAACGAGTGGCCATCATTACTTTAAGAAATGAAGGTCAGTCAGTCCGAAAAATTGGGAAAACTTTGAAAGTGTCCCCAAGTGCAGTCACAAAAACCATCAAGCGCTACAAAGAAACTGGCTCACATGCGGACCACCCCAGGAAGGGAAGACCAAGAGTCACCTCTGCTGCGGAGGATAAGTTCATCCGAGTCACCAGCCTCAGAAATCGCAGGTTAACAGCAGCTCAGATTAGAGACCAGGTCAATGCCACACAGAGTACTAGCAGCAGACACATCTCTAGAACAACTGTTAAGAGGAGACTGTGTGAATCAGGCCTTCATGGTAGAATATCTTCTAGGAAACCACTGCTAAGGACAGGCAACAAGCATAAGAGACTTGTTTGGGCTAAAGAACACAAGGAATGGACATTAGACCATGTGGGAATCTGTGCTTTGGTCTGATGAGTCCAAATTTGAGATCTTTGGTTCCAACCACCGTGTTTTTGTGCGACGCAGAAAAGGTGAACAGGATGGACTCTACATGCCTGGTTCCCACCAAGAAGCATGGAGGAGGAGGTGTGATGGTGTGGGGGTGCTTTGCTGGTGACACTGTTGGGGATTTATTCAAAATTGAAGGCATACTGAACCAGCATGGCTACCACAGCATCTTACAGCGGCATGCTATTCCATCCATTTGCGTTTAGTTGGACCATCATTTATTTTTCAACAGGACAATGAACCCAAACACATCTCCAGGCTGTGTAAGGGCTATTTGACCATGAAGGAGAGTGATGGGGTGCTGCGCCAGATGACCTGGCCTCCACAGTAACCGGACCTGAACCCAATCGAGATGGTTTGGGGTGAGCTGGACCGCAGAGTGAAGGCAAAAGGGCCAACAAGTGCTAAGCATCTCTGGAAACTCCTTCAAGACTGTTGGAAGACCATTTCAGGTGACTACCTCTTGAAGCTCATCAAGAGAATGCCAAGAGTGTGCAAAGCAGTAATCAAAGCAAAAGGTGGCTACTTTGAAGAACCTAGAAAATGACATATTTTCAGTTGTTTCACACTTATATAATTCCAGTTCATAGTTTTGATGCCTTCAGTGTGAATCTACAATTTTCATAGTCATGAAAATAAAGAAAACTCTTTGAATGAGAAGGTGTGTCCAAACTTTTGGTCTGTACTGTATATATATATATATATATATATATAATTGATCACATTTCTGAAATTTGTAAAGGTTAAAAAAAACAGCAACTTAGCTTTCATTCCCCTTTCCCTAACCTGTATCTAAGTGTCCTAATGTCCTGGCCAAAGAGAAGTGTCTTAGTGGTGCCCTCCCACCATCACCTACGCATCCAGTCTAAGGCACTTACCCAACCAGCTAGGTACCTGTACCTTAAATTTGCAATGAAACTGGCTTCCCAAGTTATGCACTTTTCCATTACCTAAACTGAGTTTGCTTAAACTAGGAAATCATTAAATTTGTATTAATAAAATTATAATTTTGAAAATGTAGGAAATGTTACTACATACATTGCCATCCGACATTACGTTTTAGTTACTTCAACAAGCAATATTCTTCTTAACCTAAGGACCACAATAATTTATTACAGTTTGATGTGCACACCCCGAAAGGATAATAGAGTCTATACCATATAGCCAGTTTTTGCAAACTATACAGATAGTATCAGATGAAGAATTGGTAGACAATTGATTACAAATGATGGGAAATAAATTTAGGGATAGAAGATGCCTCCGAAGTTAGTAGATCGTCATCTACTAAAAGCGAAGCAATGTGAACGAAAACAGCTATTGGCATCAACAAATAAGGAGAAACGGAAGGAAGTGAAATGGATACCATTTGTATCCACTTATACTAGGATGAGTGGAAAGATAACTAGAATATTGAGACAGAATTTGCATATTCTGTCTCAGTCCTTCCCACAAGTGGAGGAATTCCAGTTACCTTTATAAACTGGTAAGAACAGACATGGGGGTGAAGGATAGACAGGTAGGCAAGCAGGGATGTTGCTCTTGCTTGGGCTGCTGCAACTGCTAATCAAGGGGAACTTCAGCCACCCAAGAACTGGAAAAAAAATATAAAATTAAGGATTTCTATACCTGTAATTCTCAATATGTTATCAATATCTTGCAGTTCCCATGTGGCCTACTTTACGTAGGAGAGACCACACAGCTCTGCAATAATAGGATCAATCAACACAGGTATACAATCTGGAAACTGTTATCTAGGAGGCAGGAACAAGAAGACAGGGAGGAGATTCAGTTACCGGTACCAGAACATTTTGTAAACTATAGACACAATATCTCACAGTTCAGATATCTCACTATTAAAAGAGCAGACAAGTGTGGAGCCACGGTAGTGATGGATACAGAAAAATATAGGTGTGAAATCTTGAGGCAAGTACAGGATAGAGAAGTCTATAGGCCCTTAAATAAGTATCCTAAATGGGATATTTTACGCAAAATCAAGTTATTGGCAGACAATTCATTTGCCAATGACCTGGTTGATGAGAAGTTACATACCTAACTGATAGCAGAGAATCAAGTGACCCAATTACTAGATGTGCTCCCTAAAATCCATAAAGATTTTCATTTTTTTTTAAACAGGGCGTCCAATAGTGTCTGGCATAGATTCTGTCTTCTCTAATGCAGCTATCTTCCTAAATAAGATATTAAGATCTTTTGCTACTAATGCCTTGTCTTATGTGCGAGATACCACAGATTTCCTCTCTAGGCTGATGTCACTACCAGAGCTTTGAGACGTTCTCACAGCTCTGTGTCTCCACCCCTGTGATGATGTCACTTAGAGTTTGGAGGTGTTCTCACTGTTCTGTTTCTCCGCCCCTGTGATGAGGTCTTTACTCCCAGCTGTTCCTCCTGCGTTTGATTTCCCTGCCTTTAAATCACCCCTCCTCCTATTGCAGGGCGTGGATTATATTTATCTTTTCAGTTGTAGCTCTGTCTTGAGTATCTTCACTTGTTAAGCTATTAGTTCTCTGGACCTGTGTTCTGTTGCTGCAAGCACTCCGGATATTGCCAGCGGCCCTTGGATCCGTCTTCTCTGCGGCTGCAGCTCCATCAGCTAAGTGTGCAGACATTGTTGTGTACCTGGTGATTTTCTGACTGGATCTGAGGTGGCCATGGTTCCCTCCATATTCTGAGCAGGGCATCGGTGGCCGTGCCCCTTCCACTATTGTAGGGGTTACAGGGCTCATCAGTCTTAGGCACGCGGGCATGCCTCGTTCCACCACATGGATCCGGGCATGTGCTTTAGCAGCATAGGTAGAGTGTTGAGGGTCTGACAGGGGTCACCCTTTCTCTTCCCTAGTTTGGGTCCGGTCAGTAGCTCTTTTTACTGTGTATGCTCTTGTTACCCTTAAACAGCCGTGACAGCTGAAAGCTATGGGATTTAAAGAGGGTGAGTGGCTGGTGTCATTTGATGTCACCAGTCTTTACAACCGCATAGACCATGGCTTAGGCCTAGAAGCAGTGAAATGGGCTTTAGAGAAATCTGATTACAGTGAGGAACTTAAGGAGTTCCTATTGTCTATTTTAGAAATGTTACTCACCTACAACTATTTCCTCTTTGAAGATGTGTTCTATGAGCAGTGTAGGGGTACAACGATGGGTTCCAACGTGGCCCCGACATATGCAAATATTTATATGTCGTACCTTGAGGAATAGCATATATACCCAACCTCCCTCCATGCATCAGCAAGGGGGTGGTTGAGGTATATAGATGATGTTTTTTTATTTGGAAGGGGTCAATTGCTGACCTACATACTTTCCATGAACATATCAATCAGATACATGTACAGTTGAAATTCACTAAAGTGTTCTCACAGGAGCCTCTGCAGTTCCTAGAAACATTGGTGTACATTAAAAATGGAAGTTTGGAGACTGACCTGTTTATAAAATCAATGGACCGCAATAATTTCTTACAGTTTGATAGTGCACACCCCAGAAGGATGATAGAGTCTTTACCATATAGCCAGTTTTTGCGAACTAGGCAGATAGTATCAGATGAATAATTGGTAGACAATCGATTACAAATGATGGGAAATAAATTTAGCGGTAGAAGATATCCTCGGAAGTTAGTAGATCGTCATCTACTAAAAGCAAAACAATGTGAACAAGAAAAGCTATTGGCATTAACAAATAAGGAGAAACGGAAGGAAGTGAAACGGATACCATTTGTATCCACTTATACTGGGATGAGTGGAAAGATAACTAGAATATTGAGACAGAATTTGCATATTCTGTCTCAGTCCTTCCCACAAGTGGAGGAATTCCAGTTACCTTTACTGATGTCATATAAAAGGGTCAAAAACTTAGGTGATAAACTGGTACGAACAGACATGGGGGTGAAGGATAGACAGGTCTGCAGCAGCCTAATCAAGGGGAACTCCTTCAGCCACCCAAGAACCGGAAAAAAATCCTCAATATGTTATCTATATCTTGCAGTGCTCGTGTGGCCTACTTTACATAGGAGAGACCACGCTGCCCTGCAATAATAGGATCAATCAACACAGGTAGAAAATTCAATTACAGGTCCCAGAACATTTTGTAAACTATAGACACAATATCTCACTAGTTGAGATTTAGAATTATTGATGGTATTTCGCCATTGAGGAGAGGAGGAGATTGAGAGTAACTGTTGAAGAGGAAAGAACTAAAATGGATATTTTAATTGGATACAATGGAACCAAGGGGCTTAAATAGAGAATTTAAAGCGGGGTCTCTCTTTTAACCCTGTAGATATGTGCAATGTATTTAAGTAAAAGTCCCCAGCAAAAAGCCGTGTTTGTTTTTAGTTGTTTTTAACATTCTTTGTCTTTTCTATCTATTACAGGTAGCTCTATGTGCAGACAGTGTGGAAAACATCCATGGAGAAAGGACTTTATGTTCTGTATTTTGGATATTATTTGAAGATTTGAATTGAGGGAACCGTCAAAGATGAGTAATAATGAAATGGTTACAATGTTAGGCACACCAATGATTTTGTGCGAACACACCGCTTATCTCCTGTGGGGAAGCTTTGTGGACTGGGTGTCACACCATTTGACGTACTGGAGAACAAAATTGATGAAAATAAGGTTGGGGCAAGTAAAGTGAAGTCTGAGAGTCCGTCAGCAAGTACACAATCCCTTTTATATATATATATATATATATATGTAATTGATCACATTTATTAAATTTGTAAAGGTCCAAAAAAACAGTAACTCAGCTTTCATTCCCCTTCCCTAACCTGTATCTAACTGTCCTAATGTCCTGGCCAAACAGAAGTGTCTTAGTGGTGCCCTCCCACCATCACCTACGCATCCAGTCTAAGGCACTTACCCAACCAGCTTTTGCCCCAACTCATGATTGAACAAAGTCGAGCACCACAACATATAGCTACAGTATTGCTATTGTTAAACTAAGGGAGATCTCAGGGCTACTTGATCCATGTCAGGTCTGATTTGCTATATTATATGATACTTGAGTTTCTAGGATACTTAAATTACACTAAAGGGCGCTGACTACACAAAGAACATTCCATCCAATATGTGGGGTTTGTTGGCCAGTTCATTCATGACAGCTGACATTGGGCTCATAAAAAGTGGGAATCCCTTTATTACCATCCTATCTGGCTATTGGTAATGTGAACCTAGGAAGGATTCCTGCTGTTCAATGAACGGAAAATAGGGAACTAGTCACAGTGTCTTATTGTACATATTTCTTACATGAGGTGCGAGGAGATGAGTGATGAGTCCATCTTACCAAAGATTAGGTAATATAGTAGTCTGTTCCAGAAGAAAAGCCATACCTTAAATTTGCAATGAGAATGGCTTTCCAAGTTTTGTACTTTTCCATTACCTAAACTGAATTTGCTTAAACTTGGAAATCATTCAATTTGTATTAAAAAAAATATAATTCTTAAAATGTAGGAAATGTTACTCCATACATTGCCATCCGACATTGCGTTTTAGTTACTGCAACAAGCAATATTCTTCTTAACCTTAACCATCATTTTTGTTTAGTTTGACCTTCCTTATACCCTACGCGTACAGCAATCTCAATGGTCACACCAAATAAAAAATCAATCAGATAAAAAGCCAGGCAAATAGAATAATATAATTGTTATTCCTGCAAATTAGCTAGGCATGTCACACTGTCGCAGTCCTGATGTCTGTTTACAATGTTCTTATTGTATATCCTAACTCAACCAATAACAGACTAGAGGACATAGCTGCGTAAATGCAAAAAAAAAGCCCATACATATCTTGTATTTGTACTTCTACAGTGAAGCTCAGCTTTGGAACTAGAGTATAAACTGGTTTATAGAATATATATAGTACATCTAGGAGAATTGGATAAATAGAAACCCTATATATACTTTTATTATTTTGTATGCTACATTTACCTGGGGTGTAACAATAACTTGCAGAGCAACAATATACTCCAAATTTCTCACCACTGTGGTTTGGAGTTGATTGCCAGACTGTAGGTAAACGCTCAAAGAGTCCTGCAGTCTAGTAAATGATCTCTCTAGTTCTCTATCAGTGTTAAGCACTTACAAAGCATACCAAAGGTAGGTAGATGGGCTGCATATGTGGGCTAGCTGGTCTCCTCCTTTACCAGGAAAATAAATGGCAGGGTATGTTAACATATGAACCAAAACCAAAGAGATGAGTAGCGATAGGATGAGGTAGAATAAAATATAAAAATAAAAAACATAACATTTTATTAATCACACAAGCCTTTGAATTTGTGCCAATGACATTCTATATGTTTCCATTAGCCCTCTCTACAGATGACATCGTCCTGCAGACTTTACTCTCAGAATGAAAAAGTGACCTGAAGGTGGTTAACTTCTTATTGCACTCTCATCCCTACAGTACTTGAGTTGCTGCAACTTCATCTTAGGGTGCATTCGCTAGGTAAACTTTTTATTTCCATCCTTGCAGTGTCCATATAAAAAAGTATCGATTAACATATACTTTTTTTTTCTTTTAATGGAACTCTATAGTAATAGATGTAACATAACATATTTTTTAACCCATTAAGGACCTTGCCATTTTTCACCTTAAAGGGTTTCTACCACTTGCTTTGCACCCATTTCATTTTCAGACACTAGCGATCCGCTAGTGTCTGATGTACAATACAAGCTACCTTCCTAAACTGCCGCCCAGCTCGTCGCTCCAGACCGCCCTTCTCCTAGCGAATTCGATCCTCCCCCTGCTTCTGGCGTCTGAAATCTCGCGCCTGCGCCGTCCGTCTCTGCATTCGGCGGCATTCGGCGCAGGCGCAGTGGAAATGTCTGAGCGCTCCCTGCTCAGACATTTCCACTGCGCCTGCGCCGAATGCCGCCGAATGCAGAGACGGACGGCGCAGGCGCAAGATTTCAGACACCAGAAGCAGGGGGAGGATCGAATTCGCTAGGAGAAGGGCGGTCTGGAGCGACGAGCTGGGCGGCAGTTTAGGAAGGTAGACGGAGCCTCTAGGTGCTGGAAAGACGCCCACATAGCACCTAGAGGCTCATTTGCATAAATATAAAAGTGCTTTTTTAAACAAAACGGCCGGACAGAATAAGATAATACTTAGCTTGTATTGTACATCAGACACTAGCGGATCGCTAGTGTCTGAAAACGAAATGGGTGCAAAGCAAGTGGTAGAAACCCTTTAAGGACCAGGCCATTATTTGCAAATCTGACATGTGTCCTTTATGTGGTGATAACTTAAAAACGCTTTTACTTATCCAGGCCATTCTAAGATTGTTTTCTCGTCACATATTGTACTTTATGACAGTGGTAAACTTGAGCAAAAAAATATCAAATTTACAAAAAATTGGGAAAAATTCTCAATTTTCTAAATTTCAATTTCTCTGCTTTTAAAACAGATAGTGATACCTCATAAAATAGTTATTTCTTTACATTTCCCATATGTCTACTTCATGTTTGGATTATTTTGTAACTGACATTTTCTTTTTTTGGAATGTTAGAAGGCTTAGAAGTTTAGAAGCAAAGCATGAAATTTTTCAGAAAATTTCCAAAACCCACTTTTTAAGGACCAGTTCAGGTCTGAAGTCACTTTGTGAGTCTTACATAATAGAAACTACCCATAAATGGCCCCATTTTAGAAACTACACCACTCAAGGTATTCAAAACCGATTTAACATACTTTGTTAACCCTTTAGGTGTTCCACACAATAATAGGAAAATGAGTATGAATTTTCAGAATTTCATTTTTTTTATTTTAATCCATTTTTTCCAGTAACCAACCAAGGGTTAACAGCCAAACAAAACTCAATATTTATTACCCTGATTCTTTAGTTTACAGAAACACCTCATATGTGGTCGTTAACTGGTGTACGGGCACACGGCAGGGCGCAGAAGGAAAGGAATGCCATTTGGTTTTGGAAGGCAGATTTCACTGGGATAATATTAAGTTGCCATGTCACATTTGAAGACTCCTGATGCACCCCTAGAGTAGAAACTCCCCTATTTTGGAAACTACAGGATAAAGGGGCAGTTTTGTGGTACCATTTTAGGGTACATATGATTTTTGGTTGCTCTATATTACACTTTTATTGAGGCAAGGTAATAAAAAATAGCTGTTTTGGTACCATTTTTTTTTGTTATTTACAATGTTCATCTGACAGGTTAGTTCCTGCAGTATTTTTATAGCGCAGGTTGTTACGGATGCGACAATACCAAATACCATTTTGGTTGTTTGTTTCAGTTTTTCATAATAAAGCATTTTTGAAAAAAAATTTTTTAGTGTCTCTATATTATCAAAGCCATAGTTTGTTTTAAATTTTTTGGGCAACTGTCTTATGTAGGGGCTCATTTTTTTGGTATGAGATGACAGTTTGATTGGTACTATTTTAGGGTGCATATGACTTTTTGATCGCTTAGTATTAAACTTTTTGTGATGTAAGGTGACAAAAAATTGCTTTTTTGACACCGTTTTTATATACAGTATATATTTTTTACGGTGTCCACCTGAGGGGTTAGGTCATGTGGTATTTTTATATAGCAGGTTGTTACGGACGCAGCGATACCTAGTATGTATTTTTTTGTTGCATTTGTTAAACAGAAAAAATCATGTTTTAGTGTCTCTATATTCTGAGAACCATAGTTTTTTTTATTTTTTGGGCATTGTCTTAGGTAGGGTCTAATTTTTGTATTGCTTAGTATTACATGACCTAACCCTAACCCCAAAAATGGCTTTTTTTAGCATAGTTTTTATTATTTTTTTTTTTTACGGTGTTGACCAGAGGGGGTGGATCATCATGATATTTGTATAAAGCAGGTTGTTACACACACGGTGATACCTAATATGTCTGTTTTATATTTTTTTCTATTTTTTACATTTTTTTATGTCTATTTTTATGGGAAAGGGGCTTTTTTATTGAAACTTTATTTTTTTATTGTTAAAAACACTTTTTTCACTTTTATTATTTTTTATTTTTGTCCCACTATGGGACTTCAACATTACACACGCGGTGATACCTAATATGTCAGTTTTATATATTTTTTTATTTTTTTAAATTTTTTATGTCTCTTTTTATGGGAAAGGGGCTTTTTTTTATAGAAACTTTATTTATTTTTTATTGTTAAAAACACTTTTTTCACTTTTGCTATTTTTTCATTTTTGTCCCACTGTGGGACTTCAACATTACAGGGTCTGATCCCTGTTTAAATGCAGCACAATATATCTGTAGTGTACTGCATTGACTATCAGTTTATTACGCAGTGTAATTCACTGAAAGTTTGCCTATGAGACCCAGCCTGGGGGCTGGGCCTCATAGGCCTCTGTACATGCCGGGCCCCAAGGCCTTTGAATGACTTGGGGCTGCCATAGAAACCATCGGGTCCCCGCCACCGCAGCGCGGGGACCTGATGGCTAAGGAGAGGGAGCGCAAACCTCCCATATGCCGCAGGAGAATGCTCGTCCTGGGGCGCAAAGTACTGGCCATTTAGGACAAGCATTCTCGTCCTGGGTCCTTAAGGTGTTAAAGTTAAATGTAAGACAAAAACATGATATGAACCCAGCCCAAAGAGAACTTATCCTGGTGAAACATTGTGATAGTCTTACAATATGAGGGCTCATTTACATGACCATATGGTCGCCGTGCTGCAGACCACAAAAAGCAGTCCGCAATGCCCAAGCACCAGCTGTGTGAACTCCATGCTGTGGTGTGGGCCTATTGACTTGAAAATATCTGTGATCCACAAAATATGGCAAAAGATAGGACATATCCTATCTTTTGCAGCATGGAGGCATGGGCCAGAAAGCCCACGGAAGGGATTCCGTGTGTTTCCGTGAGCTTCCGATCCGTGCCTTCTGTCTGCAAAAGATAGTGTGAACTCCGCAATATGGAGCTCACACGGCTGGTGCAGGTGTATTGTGGGCCACTGTTTGCGGTCCAGAACACTGGCACGGCGACCATATGGTCATGTGAATGAGCCTTAACTACCATACTTATGGTTGCTTTTTATTAGTTTCTAAGCTAAACTAATGTTTGCATTTTAGACATATAAATTCATTACCAATCCCAGAGAAACCTAGCAAATCAATTTTCATCCAAACATTTTAAAACAGAAATTGCAATATGTTATTGGCTCTTTCTGGAATTGTCAGTTTTATTGTCCTGCTAATAACCAATGGAAAAGAAGCTAATTACACTGCAGACTACAGCGCAGCATTTTATAAGTTGTGATATGATAGCATTAAATAAATATTTTTTTCCAGCCATTAATATTCATTTGAGTTAGACTATGTATAAATTCCTTTACATTTATAGCAACGCGACTTACACTTTCATCGTAACGAAGCAGTATTTTATTTAATTAACATTCTATAATTACCCTGATTAAACACAGCTAGGAGACCATAAAAACAGATTAAACATTATTGCTACAAAACTTGGCAAAAATTACCATAAAATGACTATTAAGCCTTAGGTAACAAAATTAATATCTGAAGTAGACTTTTACGGTTCTGCCTTATGTCTCTCCCTCTTTATATGGCACAAGAGGGAGCAGGAGCACAAAAAAGTGCTAACCCCTGTGCAGCATGGGAGGTAAGCTGCTAAATGTCCTTTACAATTAATTATGGATGGAGATGGTTGGAATTTGCCATCTGTCTTGGGTACACTATTTCAATATTAAATTATAAATAAAGAAAACATTGATCTTGAAGATAAAGTACATGGCACCCTGAATATTTGTGCACCTTATTCATAAATTAACTAATTGACTAAATTCAAACAGTCCCTTGCCTAGAGGGCACTTCTGACAATTCATATAGGCACCATAAAGCACATTGTTGCTATATTTTAAAACCCATCATTATTAGGTCCAAAAATATGTCTCGATTCATGTTTTTAAATATTCTGCAATGGTAGGAGCATTGTTTTTCTGATATGAAGCTCTAAACCTTCTTGTATGGACATAGAATTGAATTACAAACTTTTGTCTACCTGTATTGTTCACTAGGGGAGACTATGAGCTCACTGAATACTGTTTCTGTATTGAAATCAATATAAAAACAGTATGCAGTAAGCACCATCTAGTGGTAGCTGCAGGTATCTAAGAGTCTATATTTTAACTCAAGTTGGGCCTAGACCGGTAATCTGAGATGTCAATCTGTTTTGTTTTCTTTATTGGCTGTTCTCTATTGGATTTACCTACTAGATAATTGCCGTTGACATCTACCTTCTTGGACTCCCCATCTTCAGCTGTAAGAGCTGCCACACTAAAGTACTAGGACGTACATCTAAGGCTTGTATTACACCTGCAGATAGTCGGGCAGATCATCGCTAACAAGAGTTCATAGGAACGCTCATTAGCGATAATTTGCCTGTGTAATAGTGCTACCGATAACCCGATCAACGAGCAATCACGATTTTTAAGCAGGCTGAAAAATCATCATTTACTGGCAGCAGATCGTGCCAGTCTCATGACGGTCTGCTGCTGGCAAATAATGATTTTGTATGGGGACAAGCGTTAGCGATCACTTCTCCCCATACTGTGAAGAACATATATGTAATAGCAGCGCTCTCCTCCACTGATGAGTAAGCGATGGTCAGGAAGGAACGCCTCCTTCTCGACAATCGTCAGCCTCATCTACTGGTCTAATACCAGCCTAAGTGGTGGCACCCAGAGATCACGAGTGGCCCTAGGATCAGTGACGCCTGGTGTGAGGTCTGTATTACTTTCGGGATCTGGTGTGGGCACTGAATTTATTTAGGGGTCTAGTCTGGGGGTTGTAATTATAAAAGGGGTAAGTAGTGATACAAAAAGAATTTAACCTAACTGATAACTGGATGTTACCATTTACCGTCTCAATGGACTGGACACTGGCAGAACTATGTAAAGACCCTTTGACAAGGAGAAAGGTGTCAGCCAGTTGTCAATTTAATCATGCATTTCCCAGATAAATCGCAAAGAAACTGCACAATGTAGAGTTTTAAGGAAAGTTCTCCAAAATTATTACACGTGGGACACAATAGTCTACTAAAACATGTCAGGAAAGCTGACAGGTCCTCTTCAAGGCCACATTCAGATGGCCTTTCTATTTTTGTTGACAAAATACAGATGTATTTTGGATACTCTGTGTCTGGGTGT
Source organism: Bufo gargarizans (assembly GCF_014858855.1). Taxonomy (NCBI): domain Eukaryota; kingdom Metazoa; phylum Chordata; class Amphibia; order Anura; family Bufonidae; genus Bufo; species Bufo gargarizans. Next base: position 77,459,671 of record NC_058080.1, read on the forward strand.
GTCCCTTTCTTCTCCTAGTCCTATTCATTGTTTGGACAGGATATGGACAAGATTGGTCCTTGCTGAGAGTTTCCTGCATAGACCAAGGGTCTGTACCAAAAAACTCAAACCATTTACTTTATTAGATCTGGTACAGTCTAGATAACACCTGGATGGAAAATATCAGTGTATTCTGCCTGTAAATGAGTATGATCACTACTGTATACAATTTTATGGTCTGCAGTATGATAATACTCTGCAGACTGACTGGCTAAACCTGATCTGATGACTATGTTGTCACTGTATGGTGGTATTATTGGTTACTCTGATGCTTCTGTACTCGTCTCTGACTGAGAAAGTGATGCCTGTCCTTGTGTCACTGCCAGATTTCTGAGAAACTTTGACAGACGTTCTTCAGTACCTCTTGCTTGAGGTTCTTTTGTTTTGGTTTCGTTTTGTCATCTCGTTTCCCTCTCTCAGCTGTCATCTAGTTGCACTGATTGTGCTCACTGCTAGATGCTGCAATTGCTGCTTCCTCAGATAAGTCTTTTCCTTTATTTGTGTTTTCCTGTTGGCTTGATTCTAGGTGACACTGACTCCCTCCGTATTAAGGGAGCCTATTGTAGGGTTTTCAGGTGTCACACAGTCTAGGTAGGAGGACATGCAACTTTCTATCATAAAGATCTTTGCATGGGCTGAGCAGTCAGGGAGAGCTCTAGGGCTTTTTTAGGGCTCACCCATTTGTTCCTTAGTTTGGGATCAAGTCAGTCAGATCTATATTTGTGACTTCTAGTTTTCTGCAACACCATCCGTGACATTATAAACCGCCAAAACCGTCTTAAGCATGGATCCGGTTTCAGCTTTGATCAACCGCGTGCAGGGTCTTTCACTGGAGGTAGCAGATCTCCGTAAAACTGTCTCTCAGTTTCAGGTGACCGGTTCTGCTTGCGTTCATGGAGTTTGTACTGAGCCTAAGATCTCGCTTCCGGATACGTTATCCGGGGGTAGTGAGAATTTTGTTTGTTTTAGAGAGGCTTGCAAACTCCATTTTAGCCTACTTCCCCATTCCTCTTCATCATCTCGCTGCTCAGGGATAACGCTCAGTCTTGGGCCCTTTCACTACCGGTGGGGGCACGGCCCCTCCGATCCGTGGATGAATTTTTTTGTAGCCCTGGGTCAGATATATGATGATCCGGACCGTATTGCTCTGGCTGAATCTAGACTGCGTCTTTTATGCCAGGGTAAACAGTCCGCAGAGATATACTGTTCAGAATTTCGGAGATGGGCAGCTGATTCTGGTTGGAATGATGCTGCACTCCGAAGTCAATTTTGCCATGGTCTTTTGGAGGGATTGAAAGATGCATTTGCCTTTCATGAGAGACCTGCCTCCTCTGAGTCTGCCATGTCTCAGGCTGTTCGTATTGACAGGCGTCTTAGAGAGAGAGGAGAGATCACTCCTTCCTGTCATATTCAGTCTAAGGACAGTGGGGCTGTCTCATTCAGTGCGCAGGGGTCTCAGTCTCTCTTAATACCCTCTGAGGAGGAGCCCATGCAGCTGCGTTTGCTTGCCTCTAATAATAGAAGAGTCAGCTCTCTGAGGAGGGTTTGTTTCTGTTGTGGAGGTATAAATCATTTGGCAAATGTTTGCCCCTCTAGGAGATTCAGGGAGTTTTTTTGAGGGTAATAAAGAAACTAAAAGAAAAAATCCTCTAAAAACATTCCATCTGTTACTATTGGCAAGGTTGATGCAGAAATTGAAGGTTTTCCATTTGCTTGTAGTTCCTGTTTTGTCCTACCTGCCAGGGTGGCGCTAGAGAGCAAGAACATTGTTTGTGAGATTTTTGTAGATAGTGGAGCAGCTGTCAATCTCATTGATAGTCAATTTGCTATAACACATGGTTTCCAGGTATGCACTTTGGGAAAGGATATACCTGTTTTTGCTATCGATTCCGCTCCACTTTCTAAAAAATCGTTAAAGGGCATAGTCCACAATATCCGTTTGACTGTGGGTGATGCTCATGTTGAGGATGTGTCATGTTTCGTCCTAAGCGGATTACCTACTCCTCTAGTGTTGGGGCTACCCTGGCTTACTAAACATAGCCCCACCATTGATTGGCAAGCAAGGCAAATAAATGGTTGGAGTGACTTTTGCGCAGAGAATTGCCTCTCGGCGTATCTTTCAGAGGTTTCCACCAAGACTGTACCATCTTTTCTCTCTGAATTTTAGGATGTGTTTTTAGTGAGTGGTGTCCAGGAGCTGCCCCCTCATCGGGAGTACGATTGCCCTCTTAATCTCACCCCAGGCGCCTAGCTCCCTAAATCTCATTTATACAATCTCTCCCAATCTGAAAGGGTCGCTATGCGTACGTATATCTCTGAGAGCCTGAGAAAGGGACACATCCGACCCTCGAAGTCACCTGTTGCCCCTGTTTTTTTTTTTGTTAAGAAAAAAGATGGTTCTTTAAGACCATGTCTGGATTTCAGGGAGCTGAACTGTATCACAATTTGTGACCCATATCCGCTTCCTGTGATCCCTGACCTGTTTAACCAGATTGTTGGGGCTAAAGTTTTTTCTAAGGGCTCTTTCACACTTGCGTTCTTCTGTTCCGGCATAGAGTTCCGTCGTCGGGGCACTATGCCGAAAGAATCCTGATCAGGATTGCATTCTGAATTCATGCATTCTGAATGGAGAGAAATCTGTTCAGGATGCATCAGGATGTCTTCAGTTCCGGACCGAAACGTTTTTTGGCCGGAGAAAATACCGCAGCATGCTGCGCTTTTTGCTCCGGCCAAAAATCCTGAACACTTGCCGCAAGGCCGGATCCGGAATTAATGCCCATTGAAAGGCATTAATCCGATTCCGGCCTTAAGCTAAACGTCGTTTCGGCGCATTACCGGATCCGACGTTTAGCTTTTTATGAATGGTTACCATGGCTGCCAGGACGCTAAAGTCCTGTTTGCCATGGTAAAGTGTAGTGGGGGAGCAGTATACTTACCGTCCGTGCGGCTCTCGGGGTGCCTTCAGAGTGACAGTCAGGGCGCCCCACGCGCATGGATGACGTGATCCCATGGACACGTCATCCATGCGCATGGGGCGCTCTGATGTCATTCTGGAGCGCCCCAGGAGCCGTACGGACGGTAAGTATACTGCTCCCCCGCTCACCACTACTACTATGGCAACCAGGACTTTTAAAGCGTCCTGGCTGCCATAGTAACACTGAACGCATTTTGAAGACTGATCCGTCTTCAAATGCTTTCAGTTCACTTGCGTTTTTCCGGATCCGGAGTGTAATTACGGCAAACGGAGTACACGACGGATCCGGACAACGCAAGTCTGAAAGAGCCGTAAGTTAGATTTGAGAGGGGCATACAACCTGGTCAGAGTCAGGGAAGGGGATGAATGGAAGACGGACTTCAATACTCCTGAGGGCCATTTTGAGAATTTGGTTATGCCCTTTGATTTGATGAATGCTCCAGCCGTCTTCCAACAGTTTGTGAACAGCATTTTTTATCATGTAATGGGGAAATTTGTAATAGTGTATCTAGATTACATTTAGATTTTTTCTCCTGATTTCAAAACTCATAGGGACCACCTACGTCAGGTCTTGCTCATTCTGCGGGAGAATAAATTATACGCTAAACTGGAAAAATGTGTGTTTGCAGTTCCAGAAATCCAATTTCTGGGGTTTCTTCTCTCCGCTTCTGGTTTTCGCATGGACCCTTAGAAGGTCCGCGCTGTGCTTGATTGGGAGCTTCCTGAGAATCAGAAGGCGCTGATGCACTTTTTGGGTTTTGCCAATTATTACAGGAAGTTTATTTTTAATTATTCCTCTGTTGTTAGGCCATTCACTGATATGACTAAAAAGGGGGTAGATTTTTCCTCCTGGTCGGTAGATGCGCGTAAGGCCTTTTCTAGTATCAAAGAGAGTTTTGCTTCCGCTCCCATCTTGGTACAACCTGATGTCTCTCTACCTTTCATTGTTGAGGTGGAGGCTTCTGAGGTGGGTGTGGGTGCGGTCTTGTCTCAGGGTCCCTCTGCTGCCAAAAGGCGACCGTGTGCCTTTTTCTCTAAGAAACTCTCCTCCGCAGAGAGAAATTACGATGTGGGAGATAGGGAGTTGTTGGCCATCAAATTAGCTTTTGAGGAATAGCACCATTGGCTAGAGGGAGCCAGACACCCTATTACCGTGTTTACCGACCATAAGAATCTGGCCTACTTGGAGTCAGCCAAGCGTCTGAACCCGAGACAGGTCCGATGGTCTTTATTCTTTTCCAGGTTTAATTTTGCTGTCACGTTCCGCCCTGGGGTTAAAAATGTGAAGGCCGATGCCCTGTCACATTGTTTTCCGGGAGGGAGGAACTTTGAAGACCCGGGTCCCATTTTGGCTGGGGGGGTGGTCGTTTCTGCTCTTTACCCTGATTTGGAGGCAGAGGTTCAGGCAGCCCAGGCAGAGGCTCCTGATCTTTGTCCTCCTGGGATGTTGTTTGTGCCTCTCGCTTTACGACATAGGGTTTTTAAGGAGCATCACGATACTGTCCTTGCTGGGCACCCGTGGATCTCATTGCTTGGAGATTCTGTTGGCCGGCTCTTCGTAAGACAGTTGAGGGTTTTGTGGCAGCCTGCGAGACCTGCGCTCGTGCCAAGGTCCCTCATTCACGGGCCATCGGGTCCTCTCCTCCCGTTACCCATTCCTTCCCGTCCTTGGATGCATCTGTCCATGGACTTCATTACGGACCTGCCTCGTTCCTCGTGAAGACTGTGATTTTGGTGGTAGTAGACCGTTTTAGAAAAATGCCGCATTTCATTCCTTTTCCTGGGTTACCCAATGCTAAAACGCTGGCGCAGACATTTTTTGATCACATTGTCAAACTGCATGGCATTCCTTCAGACATAGTCTCGGATAGGGGCATGCAGTTTGTTTCCAGATTCTGGAAGGCCTTCTGTTCTCGCTTGGGGGTTCGGTTGTCTCTTCTGCTTTTTACCCGCAGTTGAATAGTCAGACAGAGCGCGTCAATCAGAATCTGGAGACATATCTGTGCTGTTTTGTGACTGAGAATCAGGAGGATTGGTGTTCTTTTTTGTCCCTTGCTGAGTTTGCTTTATATAACCGTCGCTAGGAGTCTTCGGATAAGTCACCATTTTTTGGTGCATATGGGTTTCATCTGCAGTTTGGGACATTCTCTGGAGAGGGGTCTTCTGGTTTACCTGATGAGAAGAGATTTTCCTCGTCTTTGTCATTTATTTGGCAAAAGATTCAGGGTAATCTGAAGTGGATGAGTGAGAGATATAAGCATGTGGCGGATAAGAGACGTGTGCCTGGTCCGGACCTGAATGTGGGTGATCTGGTGTGGTTGTCTACTAAGAATATCAAATTGAAGGTTCCCTCCTGGAAGTTGGGTCCTAAGTTTATTGGGCCTTACAAGATTCTGTCCGTCATCAATCCCATTACCTTTCATCTTGATCTTCCTCAGACTTGGAAGTACCATAATGTTTTTCACAAGTTCCTGTTAAAACCTTATGTCCAACCCACTGTACCCTCTTCTTTGCCTCCTCCTCCGATTGTGGTTGATGGTAATCTTGAATTTCAGGTCTCTAGGATTGTAGATTCTCGCATTATCCGTGGTTCTCTCCAGTACCTCGTTCATTGGGAAGGTTATGGTCCTGAGGAGAGAATGTGGGTCCCAGTGGCGGACATTAAGGCCACTTGTCTCATCAGGGCTTTCCATAGGTCCCATCCTGAGAAGGTGGGCTCTGAGTGTCCGGAGTCCACTCGTAGAAGGAGGGGTACTGTCACCGCTAGATCTCTGAGAAGCTTTGACAGACAGACATTCTTCAGTACCTCTTGCTTGAGGTTCTTTTGTTTTGGTTTCGTTTTGTCATCTCATTTCCCTCTCTCAGCTGTCATCTAGTTGCACTGATTGCATCCCTTTATATCCCCTCCCATACTGCATCACTTTGCGGTTTATACAACTTCCTGGATTGTGCTCACTGCTAGATGCTGCAATTGCTGCTTCCTCAGATAAGTCTTTTCCTTTATTTGTGTTTTCCTGTTGGCTTGATTCTAGTTGAACCTGACTCCCTCTGTATTAAGTGCAGGGAGCCGGTGGTCGTGTCCCCTCACTATTGTAGGGTTTTCAGGTGTCACACAGTCTAGGTAGGAGGACATGCAACTTTCTATCATAAAGATCTTTGCATGGGCTAAGCAGTCAGGGAGAGCTCTAGGGCTTTTATAGGGCTCACCCATTTGTTCCTTATTTTGGGATCAAGTAAGTCGGTTCTATATTTGTGACTTCTAGTTTTCTGCAACACCATCCGTGACAGCTTGGCCATGTGATTAGATGCTTCACTTATTTTCCTTCTTGTGTTGATGGTGTGGACATATTTAACCTCTTCAGGACTGGATACATTTCCATAACTTTTATATTTTTGTTCTTTGCGGAGCATGTATTTTCTAATGGCCAAATTTTATATAGATTACAATGTAGAGGGTAGCTGGAAAAATTTTCCAAATGAGGGGAAATTAGAAAACAAAATTGATGACATTTTTTACAGCGTTCCTAGGCATTGCCATATTCTGACCCCCATAACTTTCTTATATTTACATCTTTTGCATTGCCATATTTTGACCCCATGACTTACACTGCCTAGCCCCAAAAAAATTCAACACCTGGATTTAAATAAGCAAATAGGCAAGAGCCTCCAAGTTGATCTTGGTTCAGCAACGTTATGTGCCTAAAGAATGAGGTCAGCTGACTACCTGAATACAGGGAGTGCAGAATTATTAGGCAAGTTGTATTTTTGAGGATTAATTTTATTATTGAACAACAACCATGTTCTCAATGAACCCAAAAAACTCATTAATATCAAAGCTGAATATTTTTGGAAGTAGTTTTTAGTTTTAGCTATTTTAGGGGGATATCTGTGTGTGCAGGTGACTATTACTGTGCATAATTATTAGGCAACTTAACAAAAAAGAAAAATATACCCATTTCAATTATTTATTTTTACCAGTGAAATCAATATAACATCTCAACATTCACAAATATACATGTCTGACATTCAAAAACAAAACAAAAACAAATCAGTGACCAATATAGCCACCTTTCTTTGCAAGGACACTCAAAAGCCTGCCATCCATGGATTCTGTCAGTGTTTTGATCTGTTCACCATCAACATTGCGTGCAGCAGCAACCACAGCCTCCCAGACACTGTTCAGAGAGGTGTACTGTTTTCCCTCCTTGTAAATCTCACATTTGATGATGGACCACAGGTTCTCAATGGGGTTCAGATCAGGTGAACAAGGAGGCCATGTCATTAGATTTTCTTCTTTTATACCCTTTCTTGCCAGCCACGCTGTGGAGTACTTGGACGCGTGTGATGGAGCATTGTCCTGCATGAAAATCATGTTTTTCTTGAAGGATGCAGACTTCTTCCTGTACCACTGCTTGAAGAAGGTGTCTTCCAGAAACTGGCAGTAGGACTGGGAGTTGAGCTTGACTCCATCCTCAACCCGAAAAGGCCCCACAAGCTCATCTTTGATGATACCAGCCCAAACCAGTACTCCACCTCCACCTTGCTGGCGTCTGAGTCAGACTGGAGCTCTCTGCCCTTTACCAATCCAGCCATGGGCCCATCCATCTGGCCCATCAAGACTCACTCTCATTTCATCAGTCAATAAAATCTTAGAAAAATCAGTCTTGAGATATTTCTTGGCCCAGTCTTGACGTTTCAGCTTGTGTGTCTTGTTCAGTGGTGGTCGTCTTTCAGCCTTTCTTACCTTGGCCATGTCTCTGAGTATTGCACACCTTGTGCTTTTGGGCACTCCAGTGATGTTGCAGCTCTGAAATATGGCCAAACTGGTGGCAAGTGGCATCTTGGCAGCTGCACGCTTGACTTTTCTCAGTTCATGGGCAGTTATTTTGCGCCTTGGTTTTTCCACACGCTTCTTGCGACCCTGTTGACTATTTTGAATGAAACGCTTGATTGTTCGATGATCACGCTTCAGAAGCTTTGCAATTTTAATGCTGCATCCCTTTGCAAGATATCTCACTATTTTTGACTTTTCTGAGCCTGTCAAGTCCTTCTTTTGACCCATTTTGCCAAAGGAAAGGAAGTTGCCTAATAATTATGCACACCTGATATAGGGTGTTGATGTCATTAGACCACACCACTTCTCATTACAGAGATGCACATCACCTAATATGCTTAATTGGTAGTAGGCTTTCGAGCCTATACAGCTTGGAGTAAGACAACATGCATAAAGAGGATGAGGTGGTCAAAATACTCATTTGCCTAATAATTCTGCACTCCCTGTATACTGAATGGATTTTTTCTTCCCTGATGGCACCGGCATATTCTAAGATAACAATGCCACAGTGAATGCACGCCGAAATCAAAGCTAAAAGAGGTCCAACAAAATATTAGTGTGTCCTTTTTATGGCCAGGGAGAGTATATTTATGTCTAAAGAGCTTTTGTGAAGGAGGGGTTTATTTTTTGCTGGGTCACCTGTGGTTTTTAGACTTTTGAAGTGTGTACAATTGTGTGCGTATGAATGTTTTTAGAGGTTTTTTTTGTTTGTTTGTTTTGGAGTGTGTATTACTATTTGATCACATTTTATTAACTTTTTTGGAAGGTTAAGTGATTAAAAAGCAGCAAATAGGTCATTTGGATTTTTTCCATTACAACGTTAACTGTATGGGATAAATATGTTCATATTTTAATAGTACAGGTATTTTCGGATGTAGTGATGAAAATGATTTTTTTGTGTCTGTATGTATTTTTATTTTGGGGAAAGGGGAAGTGATTTCTATTTTTACATAATTTTTTTAAATATTTAAAAAAACGTTATTTGTATGTTTTTTAAGGGCTCTTTCACACCTGCGTTCTTTTCTTCCGGCATAGAGTTCCGTCATCGGGGCTCTATGCCGGAAGAATCCTCATCAATTTTATCCTAATGCATTTTGAATGGAGTGAAATCTGTTCAGGATGCATCAGGATGTCTTCAGTTCCGGAACGGAATGTTTTTTGGCCGGAGAAAATACCGCAGCATGCTGTGCTTTTTGCTCCGGCCAAAAATCCTGAAGACTTGCCGCAAGGCCGGATCCGGAATTAATGCCCATTGAAAGGCATTGATCCGGATCCGGCCTTAAGCTAAACGTCGTTTCGGCGCATTGCCAGATCCGACGTTTAGCTTTTTCTGAATGGCTACCATGGCTGCCAAGACGCTAAAGTCCTGGCAGCCATGGTAAAGTGTAGCGGGGAGCGGGGGAGCAGCATACTTACCGTCCGTGCGGCTCCCGGGGCGCTCCAGAGTGACGTCAGGGCGCCCCACGCGCATTGATGACATGATCGCATGGCACGTCATCCATGCGCATGGGGCGCTCTGACGTCACTCTTGAGCGCCCCGGGAGCCGCGCGGACTGTAAGTATACCGCTCCCCCGCTCCTTCTATGGCAACCAGGACTTTAATAGCGTCCTGGCTGCCATAGTAACACTGAAAGCATTTTGAAGACGGATCCGTCTTCAAATGCTTTCAGTACACTTGCGTTTTTCCGGATCTGGCGTGTAATTCCGGCAAGTGGAGTACACGCCGGATCCGGACAACGCAAGTGTGAAAGAGGCCTAAGTCTTTTTCTAAAGTCTCTTTATGGCAAAATAAAGCAAAATTCAGTGCAGCATGCACTGTATGCCACAATTTTTCTGTAATATTTATGTGGGATTGGTAGAGTTTGTGTGCCAGGCTGTGGTGTACCTTCAATAGAGGTAGACTATGAAGCTGCTATGGAGCCCATGGGGAAAAAGGGCCCTCAGTGAACTAAAGGCCCCGCAAACTAACTACGCTCATTACTGTCCAGCTCCACTATAGTATCCCTATCGTCAGTGAAGAAAACTAAGGGACCTGTGATGATGTCACAACAGGTCCTGTACATCTAGTAAATGAACTGCACAAACAATTGTGTAGTTCCCAGGTTATGTAGGAGGAGCATCTGTAGACCTGTGATGATCTCATCTTTAGCATCACAGGTCCTGTACATTTAGTAAAGGAACTAAATATCAGTGTATTGATATATGAGTTACAAGGTACAATAGATGCAATGTGCTAAGATATTTAGTATATACAGCAGTGTACTGACATGTGAGGTATAAGGTATAATAAATGCAGTGCGTACAGATATACAGTATATCCAGCAGTGGACTGATATGTCAGGTACAAGTTATGTAGATAACATAGTAACATAGTAACATAGTACATAAGGCCGAAAAAAGACATTTGTCCATCCAGTTCGGCCTGTTATCCTGCAAGTTGATCCAGAGGAAGGCAAAAAAAAAAAAAAAACCCTGTGAGGTAGAAGCCAATTTTCTCCACTTTAGGGGAACATAAAATTCCTTCCCGACTCCAATCAGGCAATCAGAATAACTCCCTGGATCAACGACCCCTCTTTAGTAGCTATAGCCTGTAATATTATTAATCTCCAGAAATACGTCTAGGCCCCGCTTGAATTCCTTTATTGTACTCACCATCACCACCTCCTCAGGCAGAGAGTTCCATAGTCTCACTGCTCTTACCGTAAAGAATCCTTTTCTATGTTTGTGTACAAACCTTCTTTCCTCCAGACGCAGAGGATGTCCCCTCGTCACAGTCACAGTCCTGGGGATAAATAGCTGATGGGATAGATCTCTGTACTGACCCCTGATATATTTATAAATATTAATTAGATCTCCTCTCAGTCGTCTTTCTTCTAAAGTGAATAACCCTAATTTTGATAATCTTTCAGGGTACTGTAGTTGCCCCATTCCAGTTATTACTTTAGATGCCCTCCTCTAGACCTTCTCCAACTCTGCTATGTCTGCCTTGTTTACAGGAGCCCAGAACTGTACACAGTACTCCATGTGTGGTCTGACTAGCGATTTGTAAAGTGGTAAGACTATGTTCTTATCACGGGAATCTATGCCCCTTCTGATGCAACCCATTATCTTGTTGGCCTTGGCAGCAGCTGCCTGACACTGGTTTTTGCAACTTAGTTTGCTGTTTATTAAAATTCCTAGATCCTTTTCCATGTCAGTGTAAAATGTGTACAAATATATGGTATATACAGCAGTGTACTGACATGTGAGGTATGAGGTATAATAGATGCAGTGTGGTCAGATATATGCAAACCGGATTCCAAAAAAGTTGGGACACTATACAAATCGTGAATAAAAACTGAATGCAATGATGTGGAGGTGCCAACTTCTAATATTTTATTCAGAATAGAACATAAATCACGGAACAAAAGTTTAAACTGAGAAAATGTACCATTTTAAGGGAAAAATATGTTGAATCAGAATTTCATGGTGTCAACAAATCCCCAAAAAGTTGGGACAAGGCCATTTTCACCACTGTGTGGCATCTCCCCTTCTTCTTACAACACTCAACAGACGTCTGGGGACCGAGGAGACCAGTTTCTCAAGTTTAGAAATAGAAATGCTCTCCCATTCTTGTCTAATACAGGCCTCTAACTGTTCAATCGTCTTGGGCCTTCTTTGTTGCACCTTCCTCTTTATGATGCGCCAAATGTTCTCTACAGGTGAAAGATCTGGACTGCAGACTGGCCATTTCAGTACCCGGATCCTTCTCCTACGCAGCCATGATGTTGTGATTGATGCAGAATATGGTCTGGCATTATCGTGTTGAAAAATGCAGGGTCTTCCCTAAATGAGATGACGTCTGGATGGGAGCATATGTTGTTCTAGAACCTGAATATATTTTTCTGCATTGATGGTGCCTTTCCAGACATGCAAGCTGCCCATGCCACACGCACTCATGCAACCCCATACCATCAGAGATGCAGGCTTCTGAACTGAGCGTTGATAACAACTTGGGTTGTCCTTGTCCTCTTTGGTCCGGATGACATGGCGTCCCAGATTTCCAAAAGTACTTCGAATTGTGACTCGTCTGACCACAGAACAGTCTTCCATTTTGCCACACTCCATTTTAAATGATCCCTGGCCCAGTGAAAATGCCTGAACTTGTGGATCTTGCTTATAAATGGTTTCTTCTTTGCACTGTAGAGTTTCAGCTGGCAACGGCGGATGGCACGGTGGATTGTATTCACTGACAATGGTTTCTGGAAGTATTCCTGAGCCCATTCTGTGATTTCCTTTACAGTAGCATTCCTGTTTGTGGTGCAGTGTCGTTTAAGGGCCCGGAGATCACAGGCATCCAGTATGGTTTTACGGCCTTGACCCTTACGCACAGAGATTGTTCCAGATTCTCTGAATCTTTGGATGATGTTATGCACAGTTGATGATGATAGATGCAAAGTCTTTGCAATTTTTCGCTGGGTAACACCTTTCTGATGATGCTCCACTATCTTTCTGCGCAACATTGTGGGAATTGGTGATCCTCTACCCATCTTGGCTTCTGAGAGACACTGCCACTCTGAGAAGCTTTTTTTTACCCAATCATGTTGCCAATTGACCTAATTAGTGTTAATTGGTCTTCCAGCTCTTCGTTATGCTCAAATTTACTTTTTCCAGCCTCTTATTGCTACTTGTCCCAACTTTTTTGGGATTTGTTGACACCGTGAAAATTTGAATCAACGTATTTTTCCTTTAAAATGATACATTTACTCGTATTAAACGTTTGATCTGTCAGCTACGTTCTATTACAAATAAAATATTGACATTTGCCATCTCCACATCATTGCATTCAGTTTTTATTCACAATTTGTTTAGTGTCCCAACTTTTTTGGAATCCGGTTTGTAGTACAGTCCTGATCAAAAGTTTAAGACCACTTGAAAAATGGCAAAAAATCTTATTTTACATTGTTGGGTCTTAACAAGGTTCCAAGTAGAACTTCAACATTCAACAAGAAGAAATGAGTGTGAGACAAAACATTTTTAGAGCATTTAATTTAATGAAAATAACTATTAAACTGAAACAGGCTGTTTTTCAGCTGATCAAAATTTTAGGACCACATGCCTTTAAAAGGCCAAATCTGTGCAAAGATGTGGATTCATTGTCATCTTCTGTCAGGTAGTCACACATTGTGGCAAAAAAACTATCCCTTTTTGAACGTGGTCGAGTTGTTGATCTGCATAAGCAGGGTCTCTCACAGCCCGCCATCGCTGCTGAGGTGGGACGCAGTAAAACAGTCATTTGGAATTTCTTAAATGATCCTGAGGGTTATGGAATAAAAAAAGTAAAGTGGAAGACCCCAAAGAAATTCATTAGCACTGAGCCGGAGGATCCAATTGGCTGTCCGTCAAGACACTAGACGATCCTCGACCCAAATTAAGGCCCTTACTGGTGCTGACTGCAGCCCCATGACCATCAGACGGCATCTGAGACGGAAGGGCTTACAAAAACAAAAAACGTCTTCAAAGACCTCGTCTACTTGAATGCCACAGAACTGCTCGTTTGGACTTTGCAAGAGAGCACCCAACATGGGACATTCAAAGGTGGAAGAAAGTTTTATTCTCTGATGAGAAAAAATTTAACCTTGATGGTCCTGATGGTTTCCAACGTTACTGGCATGACAAGCAGATTCCACCTGAGATTTTCTCTACTCGCCACAGTGGAGGCGGTGCCATAATGGTCTGGGGTGCTTTTTCCTTCAGTGGAACAATGGAGCTTCAGGAAGTGCAGGGGTGTCAAACGGCCGCTGACTATGTCCAGATGTTGCAGAGAGCATTCCTCATGACTCAGGGTCCTCGTCTGTGTGGTAACGACTGGGTTTTTCAACAGGACAACGCTACAGTACACAATGCCCGCAGGACAAGGGACTTCTTCCAGTAGAATAACATCACTCTTTTGGCCCACCCTGCATCTTCCCCTGATCTAAATCCAATTGAGAACCTTTGGGGATGGATGGCAAGGGAAGTTTACAAAAATGGACAACAGTTCCAGACAGTAGATGGCCTTTGTGCAGCCGTCTTCACCACTTAGAGAAATGTTCCCACTCACCTCATGGAAACGCTTGCATCAAGCATGCCGAAACGAATTTTGGAAGTTATAAACAATAACGGCAGAGCTACGAATTACTGAGTTCATGTTTGGAAGTTGGATTTCTGTTTTGGGGGGGTTTCGTTTTTTTGTCTGCTTCAGTTTATTTGATGTTTTCATTAAATTGAATACTCAAAAAATGTTTTGTCCCACTCCCATTTCTTCTTGTTGCATGTTAAAGCTCTTCTTGGAACATTGTTAAGATCCAGCCATGCTAAATATGATTTCTTGCCATTTTTCAAGTGGTCTTAAACTTTTTATCAGGACTGTATATACAGCAGTATACTGACATGTGAAGTACAAGCTATAATGTATACCTTGTAACTCACATATCAGTACACTGCAGTATATACTGGCCAGGAATGGGTAGTGGAAGGGGATAGGAATTGGTCAAGGAAGCCCAATTGGGGCCCAGTGATTTATATGTACGCCCCTGGTGCCAAGGCTGCTTTTTAGTCCTAGTCTGGTTTTGCTCTATGTTCATCATCATAAAGACAGAGCTCCAAACACTCTCAATGTATATTACAAAATCAATAAGTGCAGAACTTTGACATCTATAGCTTAGAAAAACAAGGGGGAAACAACTTAAACTGGTCATATAAACTAGTCTTATAAGCCAGGCAAGCATGTAGATTAAGGCAGAGAACCACTTCTTGTACTTGAATCTCATATAATCCATTATGTGAGGTCTTTTTTTATGTGTTATGGCTCAGTTTTATTTAAAAAATAAAATAAACTGACCTACTGATTTAGCCATCCCAGACAATCAGAGAATACCACTATATTTCAGATGTCACCCCTATGACTTATGTTAAACAGCAGTAACATTGCCACTAGTCGCATGCTTGAGACAGATTTCAGGAAGACGTCTTCTATAGCTTTTGTCTCTGAAGATAAAATTAATATCTGCACAGATCATAACAACACTGGAATATATTACTGAACAATGTTTACTCTCTAAGCTGAAGCGCTTGGTGTCCTGGAGCTCATAATTCCTGCCTTTTCTTGGCATGAGCCTACAGAACATTATCTGATGGGAAATCCAGTCTGGGCAATTGAATCCCTTAGCTGTAATTATGTATAGTGCAGCAAACAATAGTCAACCCCTTACTCCAATAACAGAGCAACAAAAGAGATATTTTAGCTCTTAGGTTATCTACAAATAGTATTCACTCTACTTTACCAAGTTGAATCAAAAACTTTTTACAGGCAATAATAACAACAAATGGCTGTAAAATAACAAATTGAAGAATTGTTCCACATACAAAATTAAATAGCACAAAGTTGGCCAGACATAGTTTTTACACCCACCAGCCATAATATTAAAACTTTGTTATCTCATTACAATTACATCTATCAGGAGGTAGGATATATAAAAAAAAAAAAAAAAGTGAATTGTTAGTTCTTGAAGCAAGAAAAACTGGCAAGCATAAAGATCTGAGCGACCATGACAGGGGCTAATTTAATTTAATAATACACAGGTGAGCCAGGCATTTTAAATACGGACACATTTACAGGGTGAGCCACATCCCCCAGAGGAAGGCATTCTAGCCGAAACGCGCATCGGGGTACGTGGCTCTCCTGAGTTGGACACTACTATTTCATGGGTATGTTACTGTATGGTGTGAGGTAGTTTTTTGCATAAATGGCATGTTATTGTTGCTATACTTGGTCATCTGATATATGTTACAGGAAAATCGGTCTCTGTGACCTTCGTGTTCACTTATAGTGGATGTGGCTATCTGTCATGGAACCATGAACCAGACGTACAACAGAGATGAGTGGAAATAAGAAGGCTTTATTGGAAATCAAGCCGTAGCAAAAGTCCAAACGGATGGCTAAACCGAAGCAGGGTCTTGCGTAGACAGAGGTCAGGAACCAGGAGGGTGGTCAGACGAAGCCAGGATCAGGAACCAACGGGGTAGTCAGACGAAGAAAGGATCAGGAACCAACGGGGTAGTCAGACGAAGCCAGGATCAGGAACCAACGGGGTAGTCAGACGAGGCCAGGATCAGGAACCAGAAGCAGCAGCAGTCTTAGAAGCATGTGAACACAGGAGGACCAAGCAAGGAACTGAAGCCACAGACCTTCTATATATATGAGCTAGGCATCCAGCTCCTCCCAGTGGGAAGGAGAAGCCGCAGGGTGGGAGGCTACAAGAAACCCAGAAACCAAGATGGCCGCCAGCACATGTCAAACGAAGGTAAGACCATGACAGTACCTCCCCCTCAAGGGCCCCTCCTCCGCGGAGTAAGGAACGGTTTCTGAGGGAAGCGTGCGTGGAAGGCTCGGAGCAAAGCAGGAGCATGGACATCTGCGGAGGGAACCCAGGAACGCTCCTCTGGACCATAACCACGCCAATGGACCAAAAACTGCAACCGACCGCGGACCAGGCGTGAGTCCAGGATATTGCTCACCTCATATTCCTCATGATTGCCCACTTGGACCGGACGGGGCCGAGGAACCGAGGAAGTGAAACGATTACACACCAACGGCTTCAACAGGGAGACATGAAACACGTTGGAGATCCGCATGCCAGGAGGAAGCGCAAGGGCATAGGCTACCGGGTTTACCCTGCGAAGCACTCGGAAGGGACCAACAAAGCGAGGCGCCAGCTTGGGAGTGGGCACTCGAAGGTTGAGGTTGCGGGTGGACAACCATACACGGTCTCCGACCTGGTAGGAAGGAGCGGGCGCTCGTCTGCGATCAGCCTGGAATCTCTGGCGCTGCGCAGAGACCTCAAGGGACCTCTGGATCTGTACCCAAGAAGCACGTAGGACGGAAAGGTGATCCTCCACAGCCGGAGTATCCTGGGGAGAGAATACCTCCGGTAACACGGCAGGTTGGAATCCATAATTGGCCATGAAGGGAGACGTCCCAGAGGAAGAGTTCACCGCCCTGTTCCTGGCAAACTCAGCCCAAGGCAGGAGGTCAACCCAATTGTCTTGGTGATCGGAGACATAGCAACGAAGGAATTGCTCCAAGGCCTGATTAGATCGTTCTGCGGCCCCATTGGACTGAGGGTGGTAGGCCGAGGAGAAAGAGAGATGAATCCCCAACTGGGAGCAAAAGGCGCGCCAGAACCTGGACACAAACTGACTCCCCCGATCCGACACAATCTCCTTGGGCAAACCGTGCAACCGGAAGACCTCCCTGGCGAAAATCGTGGCCAACTCTTGTGCAGAGGGTAACTTCTTGAGAGGAACACAGTGGCACATTTTGGAAAACCGGTCCACAATCATGAGAATGACCGTATGGCCTCGGGATGCAGGGAGGTCCACAATGAAATCTTTCCCCAGGTGTGACCATGGGCGCTCCCCGGTGGCTATGGGTTGCAAAAGGCCCAACGTAAGGTGCCGAGGGGACTTACTCTGGGCACAAACGGAGCATGCCGCTACATATGCTGCGATGTCGGAACGTAGAGAAGGCCACCAGAACAGACGTGAAACAGCCCAGGACAGCTGGTTCTTTCCAGGATGCCCCGCGGCCTTGGAGTTATGGTAGGTTCGCAACAACCGAGTGCGCAACTCCTCAGGCACAAAACACCTGCCGTTGGGTCTCCCAGAGGGAGCACCAGATTGAGCCGCCAAAATCTGCTCACCCAGGGGAGAGGTCAGGCTGGTGCGAATGGCAGCCAGGATCTGATTCAGAGGTATGACCGAAGTCGGAATCGACTCCTCCCCGGACAGCTCGGAGTACTGCCGTGATAAGGCATCCGCTCTGATGTTCTTGGAACCGGGTAGGTAGGAGACCACGTAATTAAAACGTGACAAGAACAGAGCCCATCTGGCCTGACGTGGTGTCAATCTCTTGGCCTCAGAAAGGTAGGTCAGATTCTTGTGGTCCGTCAGGATGAGAACCGGAACCACCGAGCCCTCGAGCAAGTGCCTCCATTCTTTAAGGGCCTGCACGATGGCCAATAACTCCCTGTCACCAATCTGATAGTTGCACTCCGCGGAAGACAGTTTCCGGGAGTAAAACCCACAGGGAAGCAGAGGACCCTCTGGTGTTCTACGCTGAGACAGAAGGGCGCCTACTCCCGTCTCAGACGCGTCCACCTCGAGGACAAAGGGCAACCCAGGGTTGGGATGCGACAGAATCGGAGCCGACACAAAGGCGGACTTTAGAGCCTCAAAAGCTCGGATGGCCTCGAGCGGCCAGACCTGGAAATTACTGCCCTTCCTGGTCAGATCCGTGAGAGGCTTGGCTAGCATGGAAAAGTCCCTGATGAACTTCCGATAATAATTGGCGAAGCCCAAAAAGCGCTGCAGGGCACGGAGACCACTGGGCTGGGGCCACTGTAAGACAGCCGAAACCTTCTCAGGATCCATGGAGAACCCCTCAGCGGAAATGATGTAACCTAAGAAGGTTACCTGGGATTGGTGAAATTCGCATTTCTCAAGCTTACCGAACAGTCTGTTCTCTCGTAACCGTTGCAACACTCGTCTGACATCCATAATGTGGGCCTCCATGGATTCAGAATATACCAAGATGTCATCCAAATAGACCACCACACACTGCTGCAACAGGTCACGGAAAACATCGTTGATGAATTCCTGGAAGACTGCGGGCGCATTGCACAACCCAAAGGGCATAACCAAGGATTCATAATGACCGGTCCTGGTGTTAAACGCTGTCTTCCACTCATCGCCCGCCTTGATCCTTACCAGGTTATATGCCGCCCTCAGGTCGAGTTTGGTAAAGACCGTGGCCCCTTTGAGGCGATCGAACAGCTCGGAAATCAAGGGTATCGGGTAAGCGTTCTTGATCGTGATGCGATTGAGACCCCTGTAATCGATGCAAGGCCTCAACTCACCGCCCTTCTTTTTCACAAAGAAAAATCCAGCCCCTGCCGGGGACGAGGATTTGCGAATGTGTCCGGGTGAAAGCGCCTCCCTCACGTACTCCTCCATGGCCTCATTCTCCGCTACCGACAGTGGATAGACTTTGCCACGAGGAGGAACGGCACCGGATTGTAACTCTATGGCACAATCGTATGGGCGGTGCGGAGGTAGGGCAACCGCGCGCACCTTATCGAATACATCCCGGTACTCTTCGTATTCAGGAGGCAACAGAGAGTCCGAGGAAGTACACAGCAACTTGACAGGCCTATGGATGCAACTAACCCCACACTGCGGTGACCACGAGAGGATCTCGACCGATCTCCAATCGAAAGTCGGATTATGCTTCTGGAGCCAGGGGTACCCCAAGACCACCGAGTAGTGTGGAGACGAAATAACCTGGAGACAGACCGACTCTCTGTGAACGGCACCAATGGCTATCCCCACTGGAAGGGTCTCATGAGTCACGTGTGGCGGCAGAAGGGGTCTGCCGTCTATCGCCTCAAGAGCCAGTGGGGAACCTCGAGGCTGCAGAGGAATGGAATTGGCGGCAACGAACACTCTATCAATGAACAAACCACCAGCACCAGAGTCCACCAACGCCTGGGTCGTCACCGAGCCCCCGACCCAGGAGAGGACAACCGTGATCAGTGGTTTGTCAACACGGGAAACCGGGGACGAGGAGACTCCACCCAAGATCTGCCCCCGACAGGACCTCAGGTGCGAGCGTTCTCCCGGACGGTTCGGACATGCCAACCGAAAATGCCCACCGAGACCACAGTACATGCATCGGCCCTCGCGTCTCCGGAGTGCCCTCTCCCCCTCGGACAGGCGAGCAAACCCCCGCTGCATGGGTTCACCCCCAGACAAGTCATCCCCAGGAGGCGTGGGAGGAGAGGGAGGCACGGGTGGGACAGCAAACGTAGGCGCCAATCTGTTAGGAGACCTCCGCAGGCTCTCCTTAAAGGAAGGTCTCTCCCTGAGTCTGGTGTCAATCAAAATCAGGAAAGAAATAAGAGACTCGAGCTCCACTGGTAGGTCCTTAGCTGCAACCTCATCCTTCAAGGCATCCGAGAGACCATGAGAGAAAGCAGCGACCAGAGCCTCATTATTCCAGCCCACCTCTGCTGCCAGGGTACGAAACTCAATGGCGTATTCAGCTACGGATCGTGAACCCTGTCTGATGGACATAAGGAGCTTCGCAACAGAGGCAGCACGAGCCGGCACATCGAATACCTTCCGAAGAGAAGCAACAAAACCGGAAAACTCGGCAACCACCGGATTGTTGTTCTCCCATAAAGGGCTGGCCCAGGCCAAGGCCTTGTCCGAGAGCAGCGAGATCAAGAAGCCCACCTTTGATCTCTCAGTAGGAAAGGCATGTGGCAGCAACTCGAAATAAATGCCCACCTGGTTAAGGAAACCTCGGCACTGAGTTGGCTCTCCCCCAAAGCGCTGTGGAAGGGGGGCAGAAACGGTCATACCCCGAGACACCGCAGGCGCAGCAACAGGTGTCGGGGTAGACTCTGGCGCAACAACCGGGGCGGCAGTAGGAGCGGGCCCAGGAGCGACAACCGACCCATCGGCAACGGAAGCGAAATGAGCCGTGCGTTCAAGCAGGGTTTGCAACGCCACAGCGAACCGACCCAACAGGTGATCCTGCTGATCAAGTCTGGCAACCAGCGTAGGTAGCGAGGATGGCCCTGTACCGTCAGAATTCATGGCTTGGTCCTAATGTCATGGAACCATGAACCAGACGTACAACAGAGATGAGTGGAAATAAGAAGGCTTTATTGGAAATCAAGCCGTAGCAAAAGTCCAAACGGATGGCTAAACCGAAGCAGGGTCTTGCGTAGACAGAGGTCAGGAACCAGGAGGGTGGTCAGACGAAGCCAGGATCAGGAACCAACGGGGTAGTCAGACAAAGCCAGGATCAGGAACCAACGGGGTAGTCAGACGAAGCCAGGATCAGGAACCAACGGGGTAGTCAGACGAGGCCAGGATCAGGAACCAGAAGCAGCAGCAGTCTTAGAAGCATGTGAACACAGGAGGACCAAGCAAGGAACTGAAGCCACAGACCATCTATATATATGAGCTAGGCATCCAGCTCCTCCCAGTGGGAAGGAGAAGCCGCAGGGTGGGAGGCTACAAGAAACCCAGAAACCAAGATGGCCGCCAGCACATGTCAAACGAAGGTAAGACCATGACACTATCTAAGTGACCGATTCCTGCATGCATATTCATTTATGGCTCCACTTTCAGGGCATTGCTAGCTGCTCTCTATACACTTATGGAGATATATAACTGTATTTTGATACGATCTGGATACTTACAATGTCTATAAGATTTTTTGCATAAGTGGCCTATGTTACTATTGTTATACTGGGTCATCTGATATATATGTTACAGGAAGATCGATCTCTGTCATCTTTCTGTTCACTCATAGTGGACGCGGCTATCTTATTGACCGGTTACTTTACGTGTATATGTCTTCATTTACGGCTCCACTTTCAGGGCATTAATAGCTGCTCTCTATGTACTTATGGAGACATATACCTGTATTTTTTTACAATCTGGATACTTGCGATATCTATAGGATATTAATAGATATTCCCTGGATATATATATACAGTACAGACCAAAAGTTTGGACACACCTTCTCATTCAAAGAGTTTTCTTTGTTTTCATGACTATGAAAATTGTAGATTCACACTGAAGGCATCAAAACTATGAATTAACACATGTGGAATTATATACATAACAGAAAAGTGTGAAACAACTGAAAATATGTAATATTCTAGGTTCTTCAAAGTAGCCACCTTTTGCTTTGATTACTGCTTTGCACTCTCTTGGCATTCTCTTGTTGAGGTTCAAGAGGTAGTCACCTGAAATGGTTTTCACTTCACAGGTGTGCCCTGTCAGGTTTAATAAGTGGGATTTCTTGCCTTATAAATGGGGTTGGGACCATCAGTTGCCTTGTGGAGAAGTCAGGTGGATACACAGCTGATAGTCCTACTGAATAGACTGTTAGAATTTGTATTATGGCAAGAAAAAAGCAGCTAAGTAAAGAAAAACGAATGGCCATCATTACTTTAAGAAATTAAGGACAGTCAGTCCGAAAAAATTGGGAAAACTTTGAAAGTGTCCCTAAGTGCAGTCACAAAAACCATCAAGCGCTACAAAGAAACTGGCTCACATGCGGACCGCCCCAGGAAAGGAAGACCAAAAGTCACCTCTGCTGCGGAGGATAAGTACATCCAAGTGACCAGCCTCAGAAATCGCATGTTAACAGCAGCTCAGATTAGACACCAGGTCAATGCCACACAGAGTTCTAGCAGTAGACACATCTCTAGAACAACTGTTAAGAGGAGACTGTGTGAATCAGGCCTTCATGGTAGAATAAAATCTGCTAGGAAACCACTGCTAAGGACAGGCAACAAGCAAGAAACTTGTTTGGGCTAAAGAACACAAGGAATGGACATTAGACCAGTGTAAATCTGTGCTTTGGTCTGATGAGTCCAAATTTGAGATCTTTGGTTCCAACCACCGTGTCTTTGTGCGACGCAGAAAGGGTGAACGGATGGACTCTACATGCCTGGTTCCCACCGTGAAGCATGGAGGAAGAGGTGTGATGGTGTGGGGGTGCTTTGCTGGTGACACTGTTGGGGATTTATTCAAAATTGAAGGCATACTGCACCAGCATGGCTACCACAGCATCTTGCAGCGGCATGCTATTCCATCCGGTTTGCGTTTAGTTGGACCATCATTTATTTTTCAACAGGACAATGACACCAAACACACCTCCAGGCTGTGTAAGGGCTATTTGACCACGAAGGAGAGTGATGGGGTGCTGCGCCAGATGACCTGGCCTCCACAGTCACCGGACCTGAACCCAATCGAGATGGTTTGGGGTGAGTTGGACCGCAGAGTGACGGCAAAAGGGCCAACAAGTGCTAAGCAACTCCTTCAAGACTGTTGGAAGACCATTTCAGGTGACTACCTCTTGAAGCTCATCAAGAGAATGCCAAAGCAGTAATCAAAGCAAAAGGTGGCTACTTTGAAGATCTAGAATATGACATATTTTCAGTTGTTTCACACTTTTTTGTTATGTATATAATTCCACATGTGTTAATTCATAGTTTTGATGCCTTCAGTGTGAATCTACAATTTTCATAGTCGTGAAAATAAAGAAAACTCTTTGAATGAGAAGGTGTGTCCAAACTTTTGGTCTGTACTGTATATATATATATATATATATATATATATACATACTCTTAGAGATGCACACTTTCACTTTGAAATTATTTCGATACTTGTGACAATCATGTGTTATATTTTTACATGTCAGTGTATTTGATGTATGCTCTAGCTTCTTGTGGTTGCCTTATTGTCCTCCATCTATTTTTTTATTGTGTCATGTCCCCTCAAGGGTAGTCCACTTTTTTTTATCTGATGTATTACATCATATATATATATCTTTTATGAATTATTGAATAAAGTATATTAATATTTTGCTACTAAACCCGTTTAGTCTCAGTTTATCCTCTGTTTGTGTATGTTTATGTACACTGAGTGGGTACGTTACTGTAGGGTATTCTCTCTCACATAGGATCACTAAATGTAACGCTAATCTATGTGTATTCTGTGACTGATATTGTTTAACTAAATTACGATAGGTAGATAATTGGATTAGAAGATTTCCAAAATACTAGGTCATGCAGGGCTGTTGACAGTATATAATGATTACCTACCTACCAAAGTGGTCCAAGAAAGGACAACTGGTAAAATGGCAACAGTGTTATGGGTGCCCAAGACACCTACACTTGTTGCTAACGTCTTGGTCCAAGGTACCACTGGATGTCTTCAGAGGTTTTATGGAGGTCTTATGGAGTTATGTTGTTCATAAAGGTGGCTTTACACATTAGACTAATGTACAAATAGGCTCAACTTACAGGAATGGGCAACCATCTAATGTGAATTAGATGGCTGGGTGGCATTCACTTGGAAAATTTTAAGGATGGAGCATGCTGCATTTTAAATTACTTCAATTCAGAGGTGGCTACTTTGGACATTGGGAATATTCACAATAAGTAAGAGTCCCAGAAATAGGACTGGTACCTATTAGAGATGAGCACATTTAAAAAAAATTAGATTCCCAGGTTCGGTTTGATCCGAATAAACTTGCATCGAATTACGTAAAAAAAAACTGTTTTTTTCTGGCTGAACAGAGAGCCTGTATATTGGTGTAGAACACTATGCCTTGCAGTAACACACATAGGGAGTCTGCTTTGATAATGAAACAATACTGTGAGTCAGTATGACATGCAGATGACAGGCATCACTCTTAGAAACACTGCACTGACCAAATAACTCAAGTATGAACTCAGCCTTACAGGTTGATGTTAGCGCCAAGAAGAAGCGCACTCCTTTTACACCGTAGTCAGCTGATTCCACATAGATGTCTACAGAACCTGTTCTATTAAACTCTTAAACAAGTAGAGCCCCTCCGACAGAGTGGAGAGGGTTTCAGCAGTAAGTTTGTGTCGACGTCACTGATTATTTTGCCCTTCCTCCGATCCATCAGAACAATAACTCACAAAAAACATATCCTGTCTCTGGAGCATCCGCCTCAACTCAGTCAGCATTTGGTCAGTAATCCATCAGTATTGCTAATCCCAAAAAAACAGGAGTGGATACAAAACAGAGATGACACATGAATGGAATATTTGAATATTTGTCTTCTGTGCTTTGTACCCACTCCTGCTCTTGGCTACCAAATCATGAGCCAATTCTGATGGGACCATACAGGCCTTACAGCTGCTACACAGAGAGGATCTGTTGTGCGTCTCATTTTTCCTTCCTTCTGACAGATCAGAAGAAGGGTCAAATAAATGATGATGTCAGCCAAGCCAAAAAGGCTAAATAGTTGCCCAGTCATGAAGTGGGGAGGGTGAGAACAGCAATTAGAAGTCCACAGAGTGGCCCAATGACAGAGACCTGAGGTGGCGGAAGCATCAGGAGGAGGCCACAGAGTGGCACAATGACAGAGTGTTGAAGTGGCGACAGCATCAGGAGGCCACATAGTGGCAAGTTGACATAGTGTGGAGGTGGGTGGCAATACCAGTACCCGCTGAAGATGGTGGGTGAAAGAAGGAGCACTTGGCATCAGATGTGTGGCATCAGGCAGGTGGCAGCATCAGAATAATAGCTGATGCAGGTAGCCAGAAGAAACCAGTCTCTTTTATCAAAGTGTTGGTGTGGTACCATGGATGATCTAGTCTTATGCATCAGGAATTGGTGGGTGGAAATGCTGGCTGATCCACGCCTGATTCCTCTGGACAAAGGTCAGTCTCTCCACATTTTGGGTGGACAGGCGAGTTCTCCTTGGGGTAACTATGACCCCTACCGCACTAAACACCCGCTCTGATGCCACACTACTGGCCAGGCAGGACAGCTTTTCCAGGGCAAACTCGGATAGTTTGGCTGCCCAGTAGTCCAGCAGATCTTCAATATCGGCTGGCAGGGTGCACTCCAAGTATGCCACCACCTGCTGGTTCAGGTGCTGCTCCAGGTCTAGATGCTGCTGCTGGTGAGTATTTTCCTCACTAGGCGGGTGAAGAAAGCTTCTCATCAGCGATTGTAGACTCAGTCTGCTGCTGATGGAGCTGGTACTGCTCCTGCCACCCCACCCCTCCCCAGCAGCCATGGCAGTGAAACATGAGCGCAGACCTGCGAGAGGATAGATGATGGTGCAGATTGGCAGTGGCCAAAAAAAGCTCCCATTTTGGACCAGGTAGCGAGGGTCCAACAAGGAGGAGAGCCAGAAGTCATTCCTCTGCCGAATGCTGACAAATTCGGCTGTCACTACCGAAGCAAGTGAGCATGCAGCGGGCCATTTGCGCAAGTGACTCGGTGGAACTCCCTGCCTCTATCTCCACTGCATACTGCCATGGTGTGTCTGGGTCCTCTGCCTCATCTTGCTCATCGCCCTGTAGCTCCTCTGGCTGCTCCTGCTCCTCCTCTCCTGTCACCTGTGTATAAAAACCACCTGTTTCGCTACACATTGCTTGTCTTCCATGGTCCTACTCATCCTTCTAGTTCAGCCCCCACAGGGATCATGTGGCCATGAGATCTAGGTGCCACGTCTCCAGTCCCCTGACCAGCCATATTTACCAGCATCTGTTCCAGGACATGAAGCAGTGGAATGACATAGTTCATCCCGTAGTCCTCACGACTGACAAATAACGTGGCCTCCTAAAAGGGCCTGAGCAAACGGCAGGTGTCACGCATGAGCTGCCACTGGCTGACATTGAAGTCACACAGTACAACCAGAATGGGTAGAAGCAGCACACTAAGGTCCCTTAGAGCAATCAAGGAATGCAACAGCTGTACCGAATACCAGGGATCCAACGTGGTCATAGAACAGATGATAGAAAAGAGGTGTTACAGCAGCATCTCCAATAATCTTCTTTATTTCTGGTACTTCAAAGCATATGTACAGACAGACAATGCAAAGTTTCGGCTGCCCTCAGCCTTTGTCATTGACAAAGGCTGAGGGCAGCCTAAACGTTGGATTGTCTGTCTGTACATATGCTTTGAAGTACCAGAAATAAAGAAGATTATTAGAGATGCTGCTGTAACACCTCTTTTCTATCATCGAAGTTACACAGGGGAGTACTCCTGTCCGTTTTGGATCATCAGGAAATAGTTTATAGTCTTTCTCTGTTCGTACAGTCGGTCCAACATATGGAGGGTGGAATTCCAATGGGTGGAAACATTGCATATCACCCTACAGATGTAGCAGGGTTAACACCAAAACTCAACTCAATTTTCTTAACTCTTCATGTTATCTTGAAACAAAAGCAATTGAAAGGCAATTGAAGGTGTTTGCCTAACGCATTAAGTTTAGATAACACATCTCATAAAGCATGAGTGTTAACTCTACTACATCTGTATGTTGGGGGTTGCCATTCTGCCGCTGCAGCTCAAGGTGTGCTTTTGCAAGTTTCCTGGCCATTTTTAGGATGTCTTGCAGATGGGTTTAAGACTTCAGGAACCGCTTGACAACCAGATTGAACATGTGTGCCATGCAGGGCGCATGGCACAGCCCTCCCTGAAGCAGCGCCGACACAAGGTTCTTCCCGTTGTTGGTCACTATAGTTCCTATTTTCAGTTTTCGCAAAGAAAGCCTGACAGGGCACACCTGTGAAGTGAAAACCATTTCAGATGACTACCTCTTGAAGCTCATCAAGAGAATGCCAAGAGTGTGCAAAGCAGTAATCAAAGCAAAAGGTGGCTACTTTGAAGAACCTAGAATATGACATATTTTCAGTTGTTTCACACTTTTTTGTTATGTATATAATTCCACATGTGTTAATTCATAGTTTTGATGCCTTCAGTGTGAATCTACAAATTTCATAGTAATGAAAATAAAGAAAACTCTTTGAATGAGAAGGTGTGTCCAAACTTTTGGTCTGTACTGTATATTTTTTTTTTTTTTGCGATAATACACATAACTAAAGGCTTTACAACAGATATCTGCACCTCTGAGCAGCAAATATATTTTTCTTTTTACACTACAACACCCCACAAAAAGCTTTACAATAGATAACTGCACCGCACAAGGGCAAATATGATGTAGAAATATTGCCTTGTAATAAACCCTTGTTAATGCCTGTATCAATCAGCACTTGCACTCCAATAAGAACGGTTTGCTGGAATTACAGAGCTGTATAATGGCAATTTGGATCCCCAGTCAGTGCTGCAAGGTGTAATAGGAATGTTCCTGTTACCCAGGCTGTAACCTCCCCTACTGAACCCTTTTCAACATAAATGCTGTGGAATGATTCCTCCCTATCTTTTCCCTACACCTTGAATAAACTTTTCCTGCACTTGTAAATAGTTTTTTTCTTAGCACAATGACTTTTTTTTATATCAATGTCCCTAACACTTGCTGATGTCTCTCCCTGCACTAAGTACACTGGTAAATGGCAAAATCTAAGATGGCTGCGCCATTTATAGGGCTATGACATCACAGGGGTGGCTAGCTGCTGATTGGCTGCATGCATGGCATTGTATGTGATCCCGCCTTCCCAGAGTTCCTTGCCCAATTTCCTCACATGTGTAGCAGCCATTTTAGGAAAAAATGCAATTCGTTACCACGAAGCGCAAGGAAATTAGCATTCGGCGTGAATTGAATTTTTTCTAAAATTCGGATCGAATTCCACTTCGTCATCTTCGATTCGCTCATCTCTAGTACCTATTAAGCAAGTTCTGTGGATATATTATAAATGCCCAATAAGGGAATAGCTACTTTTTGTGAAATCTGGTGTGAGCGGGGAGAAGTCGTGGATTGTTAACCATGATACAGAGAACATGCAATGGGAGTAGCTTTGCTCTTTGGAAGCCCCTAACAGGAAGGAATCACATAATGCTAGTGCTTCTCCAGAGATGATTAATAGTTTTGTAGTACATGTGAGGGCTGAAAATCCATTTTGTATAAACATGTCCTCCATCTTGTGAATATGTAGAAAAATTAATGAACCAGCTGTCAGGATGTAGGGAGTCTCTGTGTATATAGTTAAAATGTGTTCTAGCTACAAGGCCAAGGTAAGCCACTCCTTCGCGCCTATAAGAGAGAGTTATGTTCCTTCTGAGTTTGGGATGTACTGCTGAAGAATGTCAACTCTGATATAAAATGCTGCAGAAACTTTTTAATTAGCAGAATTCTGTGATTCTATTGTGCGGAAGTATTGCCTTTTATGAATAACCAATCAAATCATTAGTTTCGCTTTCCACCCCTTTGGTGGTGTGCCAGATTTGTCTATGCTTATCTGTAGTGTTATAAAAATGGATGGAATAAAAGAGAGAGAAAATTTTATTCAGCAAGTGTGTCTGTGTCAGCTCTCTCTGAGCGCTCATAAACAAAACTTTAATTGGAACCCCGACGATAATAGAGGTGGGGGTTTTGCCCCAACATAGATCTGCAAAATGTTCAAGACACTTAGAACAGGGAAGTCTAAATTGGAGATGTGCCAAGTTTAAAGTGGAAATATAGATGCTACAGGAGCATGGGGTGCTGCCAATGTAGTATGTAGAGGTCAAATTATAACAGTAGCATGTGCAGAAAAGGGATGACTTGAGAAGCAGATCCAGAAACTCCTGCAAAATTATAACTATATATATTGTGGTGAAGTGCATGATAGAGGTGTGCTGAGGGTGTGTATCTCACCCAGGTTTTCAGTTTAGCTGGGTGGGATAACTGGAATCCAGAAATGGTGCTGCTTCAGGTGCTGGAGATAATTTTGTTTAAAGTTGTATGGGCTGGATTTCTTTGGACTGTGAGACAGGTTGGCAGTGGGCGACTTTCAGTCCATACCCCTAGTCCACTACAGGTGTTCTCTTTAGCTGAGGAGATCACAGGTGAGGCCTGCTGTAATCAAGGGGGGATAAAACAGCCCTCTGTGTATGACATGATGGAGAGAGAGAATGTGGAAAAGGAAGCCTGCTCTGTGTGGTCTCAGCCAGGAGGGCTGAGGAGCCACGAGGCTGTGTGAAAGCCTTAGTTTTGGGGGGCCCAGTGACGCCTGAGGAAAGAGGGTCACACGTTCAGAGTCAGGAGGACTTCTGGACCATATACCCCCAAAGGTACTGGTGTGGTCATAGCCAGGAGGCTGCTGGACCATATGGCTGAGAAAACCCTGATCATACCCTGTGTGTGAACTGCACTCTATAGGTAGAGATTACCTATGTAATAGGTAGTGCCTAGGCGGCAGGTGTTTATTTTGCGTTGTCAACAGAGGACCACGGAAGAGAAGGAGGTGTGAGTAACTGATAGCAAGCAAGATGAATCTTGGCTTGGGGTGGAGGAGCAGCTAACCAGGTATAGGTGATGACAAGGTAAGATGGCAGATATCTGCTCCGGGATCTTCATTCCATGTGTTGTCAGTGGCTCTGCAATATAGGGTCTTTGGTCAGCGTAGTGGAGTCTTAAGACAGAGGTGGCTATCACGGGGTGCTGGTATCACAGTTGTTGTGTCCGGTGACAGAGAGAGCGAGGCAAAGTTAAAGGCTATATACACCTTCGGAGGATAATTTTTTAATAATCGTCTGTCACAAAGGGTTAAGTATTTTTCTAGCTGAGTGACTGATACTTTTACTTTCACTTTGTGCCAGTCATCTAATAAACTTTATCTCTAAACTACTGAGAGGTCATAAACACTTATTTAAGCCACTTTCTTCACCTTCTTCAGTAAGATAAAAACTGAGGTATAAAGAGTGTTTATAAAGTCAGAGAACAGAGATAAGGAATCCACATGCTCCTGGTCTGATGGAAAAGACAGAAAATCCAAAGGGTGCTACTAGAGCATGTCAGCTCTGTACAGAAAAAAGGTCACCATATTTAAAAAAAAGACCAATTAAAAAAGTATTTTTAGCTCAAAATGAGTACAATTCAATAATAAAAAAAAAAATGCCCCCAATGTTGTACATTCCCTTTAGGATTCCAGCCATAAAAGCCTTGTGAAACCCCACAAAAAACTTCTCCAGCACTCCAGATGTGGTAAAAATATGATTCCCAAGATATGCACTTGCTTGGCTGTTCTCAGAGCTTTATAGAAATGAATGGAGAATGCTGGTAGTCATAGTTTTACCACAGCTGGAGTGCTGGAGGTTAGCCATCACTGTTCTAGGGTGTAGCAGGAGTAGAGTGTATTCAGCTCTAAATGAAAAGAGATGATAATAAAGTCTAAATAAAGTAAAAGAGTGACCGGGTAGAAGGAGCTATAATTAAGTAATTCCGAACAATGAAGTGCCCAGGCTACACCCATTGTTTAAGCATACCATTGGTTTGAGATACTCTACATGTTATAAAGTTATCACGGAATAGTTATTTCATGGTGGAAAGGGGAAATCTGAAAAATATCTGACAGTATTCACTATGTAAATCTGCTTATACATGAGTTACATGCTAGATTTTTTCCCTTGTCACATTCCTAAGGCTCTGGGTCTCGTTAGCGTGACTCTGCGGCCTACGGGGATGTCTGTAGGATGCCCGGAAGCTCGAGTGTGATCTCACTTGATCACAGCATTTAAAGCTTTTATTTACTGTGGCAGGTCTTGTTGTTTGAAACAACAGAGACCTGCCGGCTGCACATGCAGGTGGGCGCCATGTTTGCCTATCGCTCTAGCGTCATACATGTATGGTGCTAGTAGCGAAAGGGTTAAGGGTGTTATACTAGCAGTCCACTGTTTTTTACCCCTTAACCCCTATATAGGAATCTGGTCTTCTCTGCAGGGGAACTACCAGGCTGCTACCTCTTGGAATAGTCCCGTTGTAGTTGGTAACTGACTGGGGTCAAATATATAGAAATCCGCAGCCCTCCCCAGTTGGATAGAAAAATCAATTTACTATATTTAGACAGGCAGCATAACAACAGCGACGTTTCGACCACCTCTGGTCTTTCTCAAGCTTGACCCCCAGCCAGGATCTCTACCTGCGAGCACCATTATTACTACCCTTATCATTGAATTTCTTTCCTAGATTGGGATCTGTAGTGCTGCTTAACTTGCATTTATTGACTGGGGTCAAAGACACCGGTGAGAAGTTGCGAGGGATCAGGCAATACTCGTAGTCAGCAAACAGGCAGCTATAAGGACAGAGTTTGTGTTTATCCGTGAAAAAAAGTCAAAAAATAAAATAAATGAAAAGCACATCTACACTAGGACTAGCAAGCTAGAATACCAAAAGCTCAAAACCCCCCTCCCCCTAAAGGAAGGTGCCTTAAGTACCAAACAATGCCAAGCAGGGGCATTGCTAGGTTAAAACATTCGGGGCCTGATGTTTTCTCCCAGGCCTCGAATGTCCTGCCTGCTAGATACAACTGTATTGCTGTCCTCAGGACGGCAATACAATTGAATCTAATGTAGTGAAGAGCTGAAGGACCTGTGGTGACATCACAGGTCATGTGACCAGTAAAACATGCAGTGGTTGAGAAGGACCTGCGATCATGTCACCATCATGTGACCAGTGCAGGAAAGGACGGCAGTGAAGAGGAGAAGAATTTGGGGAAGAAGCTGTAGTGATGTCTGTACATGAGTAGAGGTAAGTGAAGGGAGAGGCAGAGCAATGCACAGAGTTGTGGTTATTTAACTGGGACTGTATGTTAGGGCTGAACGGAAGGGATGTTATTTACATGGAACTGTGTGTTGGAGGTGGCTGGGAAGGGGTCATGTTATTAACATGGGACTACATATTGATGTTGACAGGGCAATGATATTTACTAGTGTTGGGCGCGAATATTCGAATAGCGAATATTAATCGCAAATATCGGCACTTCGAGAATTTGCGAATATTTAGAATATAGTGATATATATTTTTTCATCGGTAACCTAACCTCCGATGTCTTTGTCAGAGCTTAGCAACATCTCTAGCAACAAATAGGAAAGTTGCCTACCCCTTACTATATAAGAACCACCCCAGCAGCCATTTTCTGTAGTTTTCAGTAGTTCTAAAAGAGACAACAGTGTCATTGCTGTGTGCTTTCCTGTGTCATTACATTAGATAGATGGTTAGTTAGTTAGCTTATATATATATAATACAGATAGTGGGAGATAGTCAGTGTAGGTTAGATAGTGCTATAGTTCTGCTGTCCATTCATACATAGTGCTGAATGTATGTATCCTAGGAAACTTCTAGCAGCTTAAAAAATGTAGCTATTGAGACCCAAGCCTTTATTTAACGCGCATTAGGCAAATATTACATTGCCGATTTTTCGCGATCAAGAAAATAATCTCAAATTCGAGAATTCACAAATATATAATGATTATTCTACCAAATATTTGTGAAATATCGCATATTTGAATATTGCCCCTGCCGCTCATCACTATTATTTATATAGGACTGTATGTTGAAGGTGGCTGGTGGGTGGGAATGATGTTATATACATGGCACTGGATGTTGGGATTAGGGTTGTCACAATACCAAAAATTTTATTTGTTTTCGATACCATAAAAAAGTATTGCGATACTCGATACCATTCGATACCACTGCGAAAAAAATAAAAATACCACCCTATCCTGCTGAGGGAACATGGCGCACGCTGAGAGTGATAATTCAGAGTGATAGTCCAGCAGTCCAACTGCCCCCCGAAACAATGCCAGAAGATGCAAGTAGCATATAGGCTAAGAAATGACAAGCTCAGAGTCTTGTCTACAATGCTCGCAGTTTAGGGAATAAGATCAATGAACTTGAGGCTATAATGGCATCTGAGAATATAGATTTAGTAGCTGTTACTGAGACGTGGTTCAATGGGAGTAATGACTAGGATATAACAATACCAGGATTCTCTCTATATAGGAAAGACAGAGAAGGCAAGAAGGGGGAGGGGTGGCCCTGGATGTGAAAGATAGCATAAAATCTAATTTAATACAAGTTAGTGAGACCGATTTACAGTCAGTTTGGGTTACCTTGCAGAAAGCTTGGGATCTAGTGATCACCAGTCAGTGTGGTTTACTATAAGTAGAGTGACTGATTTACACCACACAAAAACAAAAGTTTTAGATTTTAGAAAAACTGACTTTTCTAAAATTAGATTAGTGGTATACGAGTCCCTATCAGATTGGAACAGTTTCAATGGAGTCCAGGAGAAATGGGACTACTTAAAATGGCACTATTGAAGGCAACAGATAATCGCATTAGGCTTGTCAGTAAAGGCAGAAAAAGGAAGAGACCACTGTGGTACTCAGCAGAAGTGGGCAAAATAATTAAAAACTAAAAGATAGCATTTAGTCATTATAAAAATAAAAAAAAACGAGGATGACAGGCAAATTTATAAGATTAGGCAGAGAGGGGCCAAGCAAGTTATAAGAGCGTCTAAAGCATAGGCAGAAGAGAAATTAGCTCAGTAAGTGAAAAAAGGCGATAAGACATTCTTCAGATACAGAAATGAAAAAAGGAAACTAAAACAAGGAATTACCAAATTAAAAACAAAAGAAGGAAGGTATATGGAAGAAGATAAAGAACTAGCGGACTGCCTCAATGAATACTTCTGTTCAGTTTTTACAAAGGAAAATGAAGGAAAAGGACCTCAGTTAGGAAAGAAGACTAATGAATCTTTTAATGCATGTGTCTTTACAGAGGAAGAGGTTCTGAGTCAGCTGTCTAAAATTAATACAAATAAGTCACAGGGGCCTGATGGGATACACCCAAAGCAATTAAAAGAGCTCAGTGGTGAACTAGCAAAACCATTAACAGATTTACTTAACCAATCAACAGAAGATTGGAAATGAGCAAATGTTGTGTCCATTCACAAAAAAAAGGTAGTAGGGAGGAATCGGGCAACTATAGGCTAGTAAGCCTGACATCAATAGTGGGGAAATTAATGGAAACCATACTTAAGGAGAGGATTGTGGAACATCTAAAATACCATGGATTGAAAGATGAAAAACAGCATGGGTTTACTTCAGGGAGATCATGTCAAACTAATCAATGAATTTTTTGATTGGGTGACTAAAATAATAGATGGCGGAGGTGCAGTAGACATCGCTTATCTAGACTTTAGTAAGGCTTTTGATACTGTCCCACATAGAAGGCTTATCAATAAATTGCAGTCTTTGAGCTTGGACTCCCATATTGTTGAATGGATTAGGCAGTGGCTGAGAGACAGACAACAGAGGGTTGTAGTCAATGAAGTATATTCAGACCATGGTCTTGTTACCAGTGGGGTACCTCAGGGATCTGTTCTGGGACCCATATTGTTTAATATCTTTATCAGCGAAATTGCAGAAGGCCTCGATGGTAAGGTGTGTCTTTTTGCTGATGACACAAAGATTTGTAACAGGGTTGATGTTCCTGGAGGGTACACCAAATGGAAAAGGATTTAGGAAAACTAGAGGAATGGTCAAAAATCTGGCAAAAAAGTTTAATGTTGATAAGTGCAAGATAATGCACCTGGGGCGTAAAAACCCAAGAGCAGTATATAAAATCAGTGATACAGTCCTAACCTCAGTATCTGAGGAAAGGGATTTAGTGGTCATTATTTCAGAAGACTTAAAGGTAGGCAGACAATGTCATAGAGCAGCAGGAAATGCTAGCAGAATGCTTGGGTGTATAGGGAGAGGCATTACCAGTAGAAAGAGGGAGGTGCTCATGCCGCTCTACAGAGCACTAGTGAGACCTCATTTGGAGTATTGTGCGCAGTACTGGAGACCATATCTCCAGAAGGATATTGATACTTTGGAGAGAGTACAGAGAAGAGCTACTAAACTAGTACATGGATTGCAGGATAAAACTTACCAGGAAAGATTAAAGGACCTTAACATGTATAGCTTGGAAGAAAGACGAGACAGAGGGGATATGATAGAAACTTTTAAATACATAAAGGGAATCAACAAGGTTAAAGAGGAGAGAATATTTAAAAGAAGAAAAACTGCTACAAGAGGACATAGTTTTAATTTGAGGGGCAAAGGTTTAAAAGTAATATCAGGAAGTATTACTTTACTGAGAGAGTAGTGGATGCATGGAATAGCCTTCCTACAGAAGTGGTAGCTGCAAATACAGTGAAGGAGTTTAAGCATGCATGGGATAGGCATAAAGCCATCCTTCATATATGATAGGGCCAAGGGCTATTCATAGTATTCAGTATATTGGGCAGACTAGATGGGCCAAATGGTTCTTATCTGCCGACACATTCTATGTTTCTATGTTTCTATTATAATTGCCTTGGCATACTGTATGTTCTATCCTGATAATGTCACAGTTCAGCCTCTAGATGTGCAAAGCTGATACGTACCCCAAAAGACCTGTAGCTGTAATTGTAGCAAAAGGTGGTCCAACAAAGTATGGACTCAGGGAGGCTGAATACAAATGCCCTCCACACTTTCCAGATTTTTATTTTTATTTATTTTGAAGCTTAGGTATATGCTGAATTGCGTTATGGATTCCGTTACCACAACCATAACGCAGTTCCATGACGGAAGAGGACATTTAGTTATTCATTCCGTCATAATAGAAGTGTATGGCCTGCATAACGGATCTGTCCAGTTTCCGTTATGCAGGAGAGGTCTCCAGCACCTTCCCTATTCGACTGTTTGCATAGACAAATAACTGATCAAAGACACATCACCTGATTAAAACCCTGTTTTTCTTTCGGTGACCCAATGCTTCCTTCCCGAGTTATGATACTTTTACTTAATATGCAAAATAGGCTTTTGGTGCAATGAGGACATCATTATTGCTCTTGATACCCCCAATCTCTGCTCCTTTCAGTTTTAGTTCTTCCTCCTCTACTTTGTCTCTGCCTGGCCTCCTCAATTAAAGCACCAAGTGAAGGGTTCCCCACAGAAAGGAGTGGAGCTTGGATGCATCAAGAGCAATGGTGATGCCCTAATTGCACCAAGAAACAAATTTTCATATTAAGAAAAATGATCATAACTCAGGAACAGAGCCCCAGATCAAAAAAAAAAAAAAAAAGTGTTTTAATCAAATGAATGACAATTATGGGGGGCATTTATCATTTGAGATCATTTTCTTGTTACTTTTAAAGGGCTTCTCCGGGCTTTTAATATTCATAACATCAATATGAGATCGGCGGGGGACCCAGCACCCCCTTCCCCTAATCAGGACAATAAAACCACTGGCCTGCGCGCCAAAATACCCCTTTTAAAAGACGATGTTTTAATATGATCCAACATATGCTTTTATTGTCCTGAAGAAGAGGTCCGTACGCCCTTAAAACGCGTTGACAAAAGAATAAATAGCTACTCTACTTTTTTTTTTTAATAATCTATGAGAACTCGCCTCCTGTTTTCAGCGCCGTAAAAAGGGTTAAAAAAACCACTACTTTTTATCTTCATACTTATTTTTCTTGCCACAACCAGGCAGAGAAAAAGGAACCTTTGGCAGCAGTACAGGACCCCGCATGCTGGACGGGAGAATACCAGCACAAGCCTTTTACAGTTGTTGTGGCTCCACACAACAACATACGGTAAGCGCTTCTTGTATACAGTGCCAAAAGACCGAAAATACAGCCACACACACGAGGCGCGGCCTCCTGTCTCTTTTCTCTCCTTTCTTTTATTTTTTTTCCACAGAGAAGGGGAGGAGACAGGGAAAAGAAACTCAAGAGACTTGAATTAAAATAGATTTTTGAACTCCAAACG
Source organism: Bufo gargarizans (assembly GCF_014858855.1). NCBI lineage: Eukaryota > Metazoa > Chordata > Amphibia > Anura > Bufonidae > Bufo > Bufo gargarizans. The sequence continues at coordinate 77,496,636 of NC_058080.1, forward strand.
CTCAAACCAAATGGTTTAAATAGGGATTTCAGGATCGGCTCTCTTTTCTAAATCCAGAAGGAATTTTGTGTTCTTGATATCGAATATTACACTATGTCATTTAAATGTTGTACCTAACCGTTGGTTATGATTTCAGAGACTAATCTTTGTCTTTTTTTTTAACAGATTGGACCCCGAGTTGACATCTTGTGGGCAGGGATACAGTGACAGAATCGCTCCTTTTCAAACAAACCAGTTGGATGTTGGTAGATATATTTTGATCACATAATTAGTCTACAACTACATAAACTGGGGATTAACAGCTTCTTGGGAATATTTAGATGATAAGTTTAGCATTATTGGAGATCAGATTTCTCTCAACATGGTGGTACAAAGTTTGTAGTTGTCTTTGGCTCTAATTGAGGTTGAAAGTACTACCTTTTATTATATAGCCTAGTTTTTTTGATTTAGGTGACAGCTACCATGCATCCCTAGTAATAGTCTGTTTTACTAATATTTTCAATAACTTGTGTTTTCACTACGGTAGAGGGTTTTGGGCTGGTATGTGTGGTAACCCCTGGAGGGAATTGGGGACCTAGGGATAGGTCACCTGTACCTCCTCCAAGGATGGATGTACATGGTAAATCATCCCCCTACTTAGTGATGAGTTGACATCTACCATACGCATCGGCAGGCACCTCTGTGAGAAGAGGTCTCCTCCCGTTTATTCGGTTGGACCCTCCCACAAAGTGACCTTATGCGTTGAATGTGTTAGGATGATGGGGTAGCCGCATATCACTGTGCGGTTCTACCACTGTACAGGTGTATATCCGTTGCCCACCCCCTACTGAATTGATACTCATATTTATAGCCCAATTTGGAGTTTTTCCTTTTACTGGTCAAAGTGCCAGAGAGGGCTGTATGGCTAGAGGATACAACAATTACACTTTGCTGTCACCTATTTAAATAAACTGACACAGCTGTATTTGTTGCATAGGCAATGCCAATTCAGACACTACTGACTTATGTGCCCCCTTGTGATAAGTACTGCGTACTAAGTCCCGCTTAAGAGGAGACCTCACTATTTTAATAGCTGATATAGCGCTAATTGAGAACTCAGTACTACGCATGGCCGATATAGCGCTGACTGAGAACGCAGTATTACGCATGCGTGAGCTCCGCTACTGACACTTGCACAACAGGACATTTGACAGCAGCCTACCAGTGCGCCTGCATGGGTTCGCGCCTGCGCACATCAAGAACTCTACTGCGCAGGCGCGAGCCCCGTTCGGACGCGCAGGCGCACTAGAGACCATGAGACGCTGCAGTTCTAACTTTTTTGGCGTGCGTCCTGCCTCTGCACGCCTGCGCAGTCACAGGGCAACAAAGGGACAAGGACATGCCGCTGAATATATGATATACACAGCATATGATCTACATATTCCTATTATGTACCCCCACCAGTACTCCACCAGGAGTACCAAAGTAAGTGATGTTTGATATTTATATATTTACAAATTTGGGAAGGATGCCTAGCCCAGCTGTTTTAAAAGTGTTTTTGATCTATCATTATTATTTTTTTGACATGTGTGTTAGCTCCTCCTAGTAGGAGGGTATTTAAGCCTGGTAATGATGTATTGACAGTTGCTTGAAAAAGACCGTCCAGGTCGAAACATTGCATGGATTTGATGGAATAAAGGAATTAATGAGACAAGAGAATGCTGCGGTTCTACTATTTTTGGCTGCCTGTTTGGAGGGACGCTACGGACTGGCGTTCAACACCGCATGCACCACTACACCAAGGCCTGTATACCCTTTAGTGCTGCTACACCGTCTATCTTATGCAGTACAGTGGTCCCTCAAGTTACAATATTAATTGGTACTAGGACGACCATTGTATGCTGAAACCATCGTAAGTTGAGTAATCGGTTCCAAAGCCCTAAAATGTCATCCAAGATAAGAGAAAATGAATATTTTTTAAAAACAATAACTATGACAGATAAAACACGACCTTCTATATACCAGTCCAGAATGGCTGCTAACTAGCAACTAATACAGATATTTTACCAGAGAAGTGGTCTTGATGGGTTGTATCTCAGTCTGAGGCATTGTATGCGGAGTCTGGTTTCAACTTATGTTGCATGTTGAAAATATTGAATACTGAGGCCATTGTATCTTGAGGGATCACTGTATTTTGGTCCAACCACATTGTGTTGTATGACAAGGGGCTACCTGGCATAGAAAGCGACTTTGCTGAGACCTTTTTGTGGCATCTCCAAGTGTTGCAGATAACAAACACACCATTATCCTGGTCTAATCTCACTTTTCTGCTTGAAACATAGACCATGTCTCCTAAATATTGCAAAAAACACCACAATGCCATGACATAAGACTTTTTTCAGCCATAAAACTGACATGTCTGATTTGATAAATGTTCCCCTATTTGTCTATGCAAACAGTTTGATAGGGAGGCTGCTGATGACAGATTCCCTTTAAATATTGCACATTAGCACGAGCAGTCTAAAATGGCTGCCACTACCAGCCTCTCTGTGCAACCTGAATAAGTTGCAAAATATAACGCACTAGGGGAGATTTATCGAACTGGTGTAAAGTAAAACTGGCTTAGTTACCCATAGCAGCCAATCAGATTCCACCTTTCATTTTCCAAAGGAGCTGTAAAAAATGAAAGGCCGAATCGGATCGGTTGCTATGGGCAACGAAGCCAGTTCTATTTTACACCAGTTTGATAAAGTTCCCCCACACTGTCTCTAAAACCTGTCTGTCTGGGAAATAGTTATACATCTAACTAGCTATTGCCTTCTCCTCAGGTGACAGATGTGCTATCCCCGCTATGTAGTAGCCCAGAAATCAAATTCTGGCAGATCTTGGCTGGAATCTTTTAAAGTGCATCATAGTTATAGTACCTCATAATAGAAGGAGACAGAGGCGCCGGGACGTGGTCATGTGACCTTCCTTCTTTATCTTCCCTGTATTCTGATTTGTAACATAGAGGACACCATTTTGATCGATACGTGTAGGGCAGAGATCAGCAACCTTCGGCACTCCATTCATTTATATGGGAGTTCTGAGAAGAGAAGAGCAAGTATGCATGCTGGGAGTTGTAGTTTCACAACAGCTGGAGTGCCGGAGGTTGCCTACCCCTGGTGTAGGGTGAAATTCATAATGAATGTGATTATTTTAGGATCAGTTTGCTCATCTCTACCTATGTTACTATGACCATAACGTGTGCATTTTGAATTATACCAAAGAACTAAATATTACTAAATATTAGTAAATACCAAGTAATAAGCATTTAACCCGTAGGATATCAGCGCTGTATATGTACAGCACTGGGAACTGGATCACAAATACAGAAGATTTCCTGCGCCCACCCGATCAGCTGCAGGGGTCTGGCAGTCTCTGATAGCTGGACCCCTGCTGTATGCGCCGGCATCGGTGAAAACACTGTGTTATGTGTGGTTTCCCAATGGGTCCGCGCTGCTGTGACAGAGACCCGATGGCTTGAACAGCAGCCTTCCTTAGGCATCGTGGCTGCTTTCCCTGTGAGCCTGTGAGATCCAGCCCCCTGAAGCAGGCTGTAAGTATATTAGCCGCTTAACGACCTGCGCTGTAAATGTAGCAGTGGCATATCTCTAATATAGGCAGACCACCAGCTGCTATGGGGCCTGTGTGAGGAGGGGGCCCAAAGTGGATGGAAGGCCCCGCACACTGATTACTACCACAACAACAGCTGCTGCATGAGTCCCTACCTGAGCTTCCTCTGTGCGCAGGGCCCCTGTCCCCCATACAAACTTTGAAAATCCGGCAGCCGGGGCAGGAACATACGCAGACAGTGCCCACTGGAAGCGGAAGAGAGAGTTCTCCTCCGTCAGCTGAGCGCTGAAATAGCCAATCAGTATTAAGCAGTGCTAAGAGCCCTGCTGCTGATTGGCTAGCCAAGCGCAGCGGACAGATAAAGAAGCCAGCTGGTGGGAGTGAGGACTTCTCCTGCTCCCATGTGTGTCACCATGCTGGCCCTGCCTGGCTCAGATAAGGCTGACTGCCGGACTAGACTGCACAGCACAGCCAGAGATTGAGTGAGTAACACACTGCATTAAGTTAATTTAAAAAGTTCATGACCTGGTTGTTGGAGGGGGCAGCAATTTTATTTATTTATCATTTTTAGGGGGGGGGGGGCACTTCTCTATCTTAGCATCAGTAGCAAGCAGAGTTCTTGGTAGGGGTTTTCCCCCCTCCCATGAACTCTGTTTGCTGCTGTGTATATAGAGAACATTGTGCCCTAGACAGACCCCCATCCTCCTCCCCCATGTTCTCTGCCTGGTGCACAGTAAGCATCAGAAGCAAGCAGAGCTCATGGAAAGTAGGGGGGTCTGCTTGGGGGGAAAAAAATTATGATAATTTCTTAATTGAATAAAAATAAAAATAAAGTTCAAGGCATCTGCCTATTACTCCATTCCTTAAAATATCAGGATTTGTGTATTGCGATCTTGATACAAATGTAGATTTCTATTATTTTTAAATATTTATAATTTAGGAATTAATTGTAACCAGTTGCAAAATGCTCTATAACAGGCATGCTCAACCTGTGGCCCTCCAGCTGTTGTAAAACTACAACTCCCATAATGCCCTGCTGTAGGCTGATAGCTGTAGGCTGTTCAGGCATGCTGGGAGTTGTAGTTTTGCAACAGTTGGAGGGCCGTAGGTTGAGCATGCCTGCTTTATAATATATATGATATATATGTGCATATATATATATATATATATATATATATATAGTAGGAAGGCGCAAGGGTCTGTCATTGACAGAAGGTATGTGTCACCGAGGTTCCTGTCCTCTGTGAAGTAAGAGCCGGTATTTCTGGTGTCAGCGACAGCTAATGCTGATTGACACTTTGCTATAGTAGCATGGCTGTATAGCTGATCCAGGGCGGCTCTTACTGGGAGTAGTCAAAGTATTGGGTGAGTGACTACTCCCCACTTTCCAAGCTGTTTTCTTGACAGGGCCTATAAAAAACCAAGCCTGCAGTGTCAGCTGGGAGTGATTACCTCTGTCTGACAGAGGAGCTCGGGCAGTCACTAGTGTGGGACCTGAGTCCTGTTCTGGGCTGAAAAGCTAAGACCTGTGTGTTGGGAGGGCAGGCCACCTAAAGCCTGCATTTGGACTGCTTGAGGCAGAACCGCCGACAAGGTGACTTTTTGTTATGCACGAACAAACACCAACCCTGCAAATAGTGTTTTTTGTTTGACCTTATGTGTGAATAAACATGGACATTTGAATTGCAGAACTTGTACTTTGCCTCTGTACTGCACCCGCTTATCCCAACTACCAGAGCGAATCTCCACAATATATATAAACACACATAACCACACATATTAGTGGAAACTAAACAATATACGCGTGCACACTGTCCTCAAAACTAATATAGTTATCATCAGTATATAAATATATAGTATACAGTCAGGTCCATAAATATTGGGACATCAACACAATTCTAACATTTTTGGCTCTATACACCACCACAATGGATTTTGAATGAAACGAACATGATGTGCTTTAACTGCAGATTGCCAGCTTTAATTTGAGGGTATTTACATCCAAATCAGGTGAACGGTGCAGGAATTACAGCAGTTTGCATATGTGCCTCCCACTTGTTAAGGAACCAAAAGTAATGGGACAGAATAATAATCATAAATAAAACTTTCACTTTTTTATACTTGGTTGCAAATCCTTTGCAGTCAATTACAGCCTGAAGTCTGGAACGCATAGACATCACCAGACGCTGGGTTTCATCCCTGGTGATGCTCTACCAGGCCTCTACTGCAACTGTCTTCAGTTCTTGCTTGTTCTTGGGGCATTTTCCCTTCAGTTTTGTCTTCAGCAAGTGAAATGCATGCTCAATCGGATTCAGGTCAGGTGATTGACTTGGCCATTGCATAACATTCCACTTTTTTCCCTTAAAAAACTCTTTGGTTGCTTTTGCAGTATGCTTTGGGTCATTGTCCATCTGCACTGTGAAGCGCTGTCCAATGAGTTCTGAAGCATTTGGCTGAATATGAGCAGATAATATTGCCCGAAACACTTCAGAATTCATCCTGCTGCTTTTGTCAGCAGTCACATCATCAATAAATGCAAGAGAACCAGTTCCATTGGCAGCCATACATGCCCACGCCATGACACTACCACCACCATGCTTCATTGATGAGGTGGTAATGCTAAGGATCATGAGCAGTTCCTTTCCTTCTCAATACTATTCTCTTCCCATCACTCTGGTACAAGTTGATCTTGGTCTCATCTGTCCATAGGATGTTGTTACAGAACTGTGAAGGCTTTTTTAGATGTCGTTTCAAACTCTAATCTGGCCTTCCTGTTTTTGAGTCTCACCAATGGTTTATATCTTGTGGTGAACCCTCTGTATTCACTCTGGTGAAGTCTGTTGTTTTGGCCACGCCTAATGTTTTTGCTATCTCTCTGATGGGTTTGTTGTGTTTTTTCAGCCTAATGATAGCTTGCTTCACTGATGGTGACAGCTCTTTGGATCTCATCTTGACAGTTGACAGCAATAGATTCCAAATACAAACAGCACACTAGAAATTAACTCTGGACCTTTTATCTGCTCATTGTAATTGGGATAATGAGGGAATAACACAACCTGGCCATGGAACAGCTGAGAAGCCAATTGTCCCATTATTTGTAGTCCCTTAACAAGTGGGAGGCACATATGCAAACTGTTGTAATTCCTACACCGTTCACCTGATTTGGATGTAAATACCCTCAAATTAAAGCTGACAGTCTGCAGTTAAAGCACATGTTGTTTTTTTCATTTTAAATGCATTGTGGTGGTGTATAGAGCCAAAAATGTTAGAATTGTGTCGATGTCCCAATATTTATGGACCTGACTGTATATAGCACCAATACAGAGGGGAGCATTATATGTACTAAAAAAGGGGGCCATTGTGAATATACTATGGGGCCATTATATATACTATACAGGGGGCACTGCAACAGGGCTTTATAAAATACTGGGGCCACTATGGGAGGCACTATAACTTATTAGCACTAGGGTCTTTAAAGGGTGCCTTGTTACTGCTGGGGGCACTATAGGGGCACTATAGGGGGCTTTATTTCTACTAGGGACCCTATGGGGGAATTATTAATATGAGGGGTATTATTATTATTAAGCACAATATGGAGGCCATTACTAATAAGGGGGTTGCTTTTGGGGGTACTGTAGGGGGCACTATTAATATTCGGGGCAGTATAAGAGCAGTATTATTATGTGGGGACTATCATTATGGCAGTATAATTTGTATATTTGGGGGCCTTGGGGAGCACAGAGTCCACAGTATTGGGGGTGGCAGCAGGATGACAATGTTGGGGCACAAAAAGGGGAAGGATGATAGAAAATTGAGGAACCTAAGATGTCTGTGTGCCGAATTCTGTAGAGACAGCAAGAACCTATATATATTTCTTACATAAATTGTACTTTATATTTGTGCGAGGAGGGAGGGGCCCAATACTGAGTTTTGCTATGGGGCCCCATGATTTCAATGTACGCCCCTGGGCGCAGATGTCCGTGACTTAAGGACCAGTGCTGTACATGTACGACGCTGTGATCAGGTGGGTGCAGGAGTTGCGCCTGCCCGATCCGCTGCAGGGTCCGGCAGTCACTGATAGCCGGACCCCTGCTGCATGCGCCAGCATTGGTGAAATCACCGATGCTGGCACATTGACCCTTGTCTATTTTCGTAAACTTCCATTGCCATCCATCCCCAAAGGTTCTCAATTGGATTTAGATCAGGGGAACACTCAGGATGGGCCAAAATAGTGATGTTATTCTCCTGGAAGAAGTCCCTTGTCCTGCGGGCATTGTGTACTGTAGTGTTGTCCTGTTGAAAAACCCAGTCGTTACCACACAGACGAGGGCCCTCAGTCATGGGAATGCTCTCTGCAACATCTGGATATAGCCAGCGGCCGTTTGACACCCCTGCACTTCCTGAAGCCCCATTGTTCCACTGAAGGAAAAAGCACCCCAGACCATTATGGCGCCCCCTCCACTCTGGCGCGTAGAAAACATCTCAGGTGTTTGTCATGCCAGTAACGTTGGAAACCATCAGGACTATCAAGGTTAAATTTTTTCTCATCACAGAATAAAACTTTCTTCCACCTTTGAATGTCCCATGTTTGGTGCTCTCTTGCAAAGTCCAAACGAGCAGTTCTGTGGTGTTCAAGGAGATAAGGTCTTTGAATCAGTTTTTTGTTTTTTAGGCCCTTTAGTCTCAGGTGCCGTCTGACGGTTATGGGGCTGCAGTCAGCACCAGTAAGGGTCGAGGATCGTCCAGTTTTTTGACGGACAGCCAATTGGATCCTCCGGCCCAGTGCTAATGACGTTTTCTTGGGTCTTCCACTTGACTTTTTTGTTCCATAACCCTCAGGATCATTTAAGAATTTAAGAAATTCCAAATTACTGTCTTACTGCGTCCCACCTCAGCAGCGATGGTGCACTGTGAGAAAGCCTGCTTATGCAGTTCAACAACCCGACCACGTTCAGAAAGGGAGAGTTTTTTTGGCTTTGCCATCACAACTTGTGACTACCTGACAGAAAATGACAATAAATCCACATCTTTGCACAGATTTGGCCTTTTAACTGCATGTGGTCCTAAACTTTTGTTCAGCTAAAAAACAGCCTGTTTCAGTTTATTCATTGTTTTCATCAAATTGAATGCTCAAAAAATGTTTTGTATCACTCTCATTTCTTCTTGTTGCATGTTGAAGCTCTACTTGGAACCTTGTTAAGATCCAGTTATGCTAAATATGATTTTTTTTGCCAATTTTCAAGTGGTCTTAAACTTTTGATCAGGACTGTATTAGGTATCTCTGCGTCTGTATTGACCGGCGCTATAAAAATATCACATGACCTAATCCCTCAAATGAACACTGTCGAAAAAATAAATAAAAACTGTGCTAAAAAATCATTTTTTTTGTCACCTTACATCACTAAAAGTGCAACACCAAGCGATCAAAAAGGCGCATGCCCCCCAAAATAGTACCAATCTAACCATCAACTCATCCCGCAAAAAATGATACCCTACCTAAGATAATCACGCAAAACATTTAAAAAAAACTATGGCTCTCAGGATATGGAGACACTAAAACATAATTTTTTTTTGTTTCAAAAATTATATTATTGTGTAAAACTTAAATAAATAAAAAAGGTAGACATATTAGGTATCGCCTCATCCGTAAGAAACTGCTGTATAAAAATATCACATGGCCTAACCCCTGAGGTGAACACTGTAAAAAAAAAAAATGCAATTTTTGTCACCTTACATCATAAAAAGTGTAATAGCAAGGGATCAAAAAGTCATATGCACCACAAAATAGTACCAATCAAACCATCATCTCATCCCACAAAAAACATATCCTACCTAAGACAATTGTCCAAAAAATTAAATAAAAACTATGGCTCTCAGGAGACACTATGGAGACACTAAAATGATTTAATTTTTTTTTCAAAAATGATATCATTGAACTTCATCTCAAGGTCTGGATTCAGGTATCCCTCAATTATCCCCCCAATTTATTGCTTCGGAGCCAAAGCCTGGGGTCCTGCAGTATCCAGGTAGGAGCACCATGACACACATAAAGAGACATTTTAGGCCGCATCACACTACTCTGCATTCCTACTAATCCTGGGATGCGATATAGAGGGCCCTAGGGTGAGGACGCCTGTTGCAATTTTGGCGTCACTAACAGGATTTACTTGCGTGCCTCTAAGTTACAGGCCTAAAGAATTGTCAGGAAACCCCCTAAAAATGACTTTACTTTCTTTATTGCAGAGCGACAAGCGCAGGAAAGTGTGCGTCGGCTACTCAGGGGTTAATCCCCAATCTTTGCCTGTGATGGCATATGTTCTTCTTGCACCTCAAGAGCGGGAAAACAGGGAAAAGCCCAGCCCAATAGTGGGAAGCAACAGCTCTGCCCACCGGGAACTAACCAGCACAATTGCAGAGAGTGAAGACTGCACCCATAAGTCTCCTCCTCTCTTACCAGTGTGTGCCAGAGAGACAGAAGACAACATAATGGCGCGTCCTCTGCAGCCCAACTGGGGCAAAATGGGGTGGGGCGACGAGCCCTAGGTGCAGGCTACCCTGCAAGAAATACAACTGTCGCAAGTACAGCGGGACCTGGGGAGAAGGTCCGAGACATCCGCCGTGTCGGCTGGTGCGGTGGAAGTGGCTGGAGTGTCCACTCCACCGCCCAGGAAGAGCGGGTAGTTCTCCCAGGTGAACCCAATGGTTCCATCGGAGGTTACAGTACATGCTCAGACCATGTGGGACTACAAGACCAGCATCGAGGACTGGGTGATCCACGTCCTGGACCACGCACGGCCGGGAGACCCAAAGCTGGAGCGGCACAGAGGGACCGTCCTGTGGTTCTCAGTGGAATGCGGCTCCGGTTTCCCAGTGGATAAGGAGAGTGGTGAGGAACTATTCGTCGGATGCAGGTATGTGAAAAACATCTACCTGCCCCAGGCACGTCACAGTTTATATACGGGGGAACATGAAGAGTACACCCCCATGGGCTCCCTGAAGCTACCGGGGTGACCCTTCTATCCAAACCCCTTGTCCCTTTGCCAGCAGCTGAGTGCTGGCAGGAGGATCCAGCCACCGCAGACCTCGTGCGCTGCCTCCTGAGAGACCGAGAAGGGAGTCCTCCAATTCCAAGAGTAGCCTCAGCCGGAGCAACTGTCCAGCTGGGATGCCTGTCCACTACCGTGTTTTCCTACAACCCGACAGTGGTCAACTACTAGCTCAAGTGGAATATGGCGTCTGCTGCAGCAGGAGGTTCAGGGCTCCATCACCACCACTGGAGATCCCTTGGCCACAGCCCTTACAGCCGGACTTTTGGGCTATTTTGTTTGATTGTTGCCCATAGTTTGGCCCTCATCCAGATGGACATGTTTGTAAGGACTCCCCCCATCTGAAGAAAATACCTCCAAGTTGCGCACGTCAGCGCCCAATTCCTTTCCCCCCCTTCTCAGATTAAGTGGGAGCCCCTTTTGCTCAAAGGGTTCTCCTTACCATTGCTGCTATTTTCCATTATATCCATGTGGATTACAAATATTGACATTACCGCCTCATGTGGATTACAAAGGACTTTGGCACTACTTGTTCCAGTTTGCCACACGTGATCCACCAGCTTTAAAGGAAAAGACTCCAATGTGAATTTGATGGCACTATGTTATTGCATTATATATTTGCAGTATTTTTGCACTTCTGTTTCACAGGTTCAGTAACGTACAAGTATTCAGTCTATTGTCTGGACTCTATTTTGGGTACCTCAATGTGATCCTATGCACTACAAATGGACTTTGGACTTTATATAGTTAGCCAGATAGCTAGCACCTTACTTTCTAACTCATATGGACTGCCTCTGAGGATGTCAATATATAGTGGATATAAAAAGTCTACACACCCCTGTTAAAATGTCAGGTTTCTGTTCTGTGAGACAAAGATAAATCATTTCAGAACTTTTTCCACCTTTAATGTGACCTATAAACTGTACCACTCAATTGAAAAACAAACTGAAATCTTTTAGGTGGAGGGAAGAAAACTAAAAAAACTAAAACAATGTGGTTGCATAAGTGTGCACACCCTCTTATAACTGGGAATGTAGCTGTGTTCAGAAGTAAGCAATCACATTCAAAATCAAGTTAAATAGGAGTCAGCATACACCTGCCATCATTCAAAGTGCCTCTGATTAACTCCAAATAAAGTTCAGCTGCTCTAGTTGTTCTTTCCTAAAATGTTCTTAGTCGCATCCCACAGCAAAAGCCATGGTCCACAGAGAGCTTCCATAGCATCAGAGGGATCTCATTGTTAAAAGGTATCAGTCAGGAGAAGGGTACAAAAGAATTTCCAAGGCATTATATATACCATGGAACATAGTGAAGATAGTCATCAACAAGTGGAGAAAATATGGCACAACAGTGACATTATCAAGAACTGGATGTCCCTCCAAAATTGATGAAAAGACAAGAAGAAAACTGGTCTGGGAGGCTACCAAAAGGCCTACAGCAATATTAAAGGAGCTGCAGGAATATCTGGCAAGTACTGGCTGTGTGGTACATGTGACAACAATCTCCCGTATTCTTCATATGTATGGGGTAGAGTGGCAAGACGAAAGCCTTTTCTTATGAAGAAAAACATCCAAGCCGGGCTACATTTTGCAAAAACACATCTGAAGTCTCCCAAAAGCATGTGGGAAAAGGTGTTATGGTCTGATGAAACCAAGGTTGAACTTTTTGGCCATAATTCCAAAAGATATGTTTGGTGGAAAAACACTGCACATCACCAAAAGAACACCATACCCACAGTTAAGCATGGTGGTGGCAGCATCATGCTTTGGGGCTGTTTTTCTTCAGATGGAACTGGGGCCTTAGTTAAGCTAGAGGGAATTATGAACAGTATCAAATACTAGTCAATATTGGCACAAAACCTTCAGGCTGCTGCTAGAAAGCTGAACATGAAGAGGAACTTCATCTTTCAGCATGACAAAGACCCAAACCATACATCCAAATCAACAAAGGAATGGCTGCCCCAGAAGAAAATTAAAGTTTTGGAATAGCCCAGCCAGAGCCCAGACCTGAATCCGATTGAAAATCTGTGGGGTGATTTGAAGAGGGCTGTGCACAGGACATGCCCTCGCAATCTGACAGATTATGAGTGTTTTTGCAAAGAAGAGTGGGCAAATCTTGGCAAGTCAAAATGTGCCATGCTGATAGGCTCATACCCAAAAAGACCCAGTGCTGTAATAATATCAAAAAGTAATAGTTTAAGGGTGTGTGCACTTATGCAATTATATTATTTAATTTGTATTTCTATATTTTTTATTCCCTCTACCTAAAAGATTTCAGTTTGTTTTTCAATTGAGTGGTACAGTTTATAGGTCACATTAAAGGTCGAAAATGTTCTGAAATGATTTATCTTTGTCTCATTTTTTTACATCACAGAAACCTGACATTTGAACAGGGGTGTGTAAACTTTTTATATCCACTGTACGTCAAACAGGTCTAACACTGTCAAGGGTAACCCCGCTGCTAAAAATGTGTGTTTTGAGGGATTAACCCTTGTGGGAGTTCTGGGAGAGAACAGCTCCTCCTCCTACATTAGTGTGTCCTAAGGCCTAGTGCGCAGCCTTATGGATATGTATGCTTAGCTATCTGTTTTGTCATCAAGGTGACTGTGTGAAAAGCTTTATATAGACCTTTGTGCTAGTAAGGGATTACAGGATGAAGCCACCCTTTTATTTGTGGGCGTCTTATAGTATGGAGGGATTACAGTACATGACACCCCCACGCTCCATATACGACTCTATCTCAGTCCTGTGTTAAGTATTTGAGCGCTTTGTGCAGTATTTTTTGGTTCACTGGTCATAACAAGAGGGCAAACTTGAAATAGACAGCCTATTCATATGGGAAACTAGTGGTAGCCGTCTCAATGTCAGTCTATGTATGTTCTTATGCAGTACTTTAACCTTCCTTAGGTACCTCAGAGCACATCCTAAGCCCTTGCCGAGGACGGCTTAGTTTTAAGTAAGGGGAATGTAACACCCCAGAGTGGTGTTACCACTTCTGCACCCTGCTACTGTCTTTATTGGTCTAAACTCATGTCATCTTGTGTATTTATTCCAGGTACTCCACAATGTGCAGTCCTATTTTGTTATGCAACTGGTTCACCAGCAGGTGACAGCAAACACGGCAGAGCTATAGTTAGATATAATGGAACCTTCCATTCCATTCTAACCCCCCACCCCCTCTAGAGAGAGGTGGGCAAGTCCGACTTCCTGCAGAAGGTTGGGGCAGAAGTAAAGCTGCCATTGAAATTTATCTCAAGGTCTGGAATCAAGTTATTCTTTTATCTATCAATTATTCCTTCTATTTATTGCTTCAGAGCCAAAGCCTGGGGTCCAGCCATATCCATGTAGGAGCACCGTAACACACATAAAGAGACATTTAGGCCGCATCACACCACTCAGCATTCCTACTAAACCTGGGACACAATATAGAGGGCCCTAGGGGGGCAGGATCAGACCCCCAAAGGTTTAAGTCCCAGAGTGGGACAAAAAATAAAGTTAAAAAAGATGCAAAAAAAAATTACAAATTTTCAAGTAAAAAAAAGCATCCTTTTTCCAAAATAAATTTATTTATTTTTTTAAACATAGGGAAAAAGAGAAAAGTAGACATATTAGGTATCGCCGCATCCGTATCAACCAGCTCTATAAAAATATCACATGATCCATAGTGAACACCGTAAAAACAGTGCCATTTTCTGGTCACCTTGCCTCACAAAAAAGTTTAAATCCAAGTGATCAAAAAGGCATATTTAGCCTAAAATGGTCCCAATCAAATGACCCTAGCTAAGACAATTGCCCCCCCCCCCCCCAAAAAAAAGGCTCCCAGTAAATGGCAACACAAAAACAAGTCTTTATTCAGTTCAACAGTGCTTTCACTGTGTAAAACTAGAAATGATAGACATATTAGGTATTGTCACGTTCGTAACAACCTTCTCTATAAAAATATCACATTATATGCCCCCTCAGGTGAATGCTGTAAAAAAAATATATATAATATGCCAAAGCAGACATTTTTTTCGCCTTGCCTTACAAAAAGTGTAATACCAAGCGATCAAAAAGTTTATGTATTCCAAAATGGTGCCAATCAAACTGTCATCTCATCCTGCAAAAAAAGAGACCCTGTCTAAGACAATCGTCCAAAAAATAAAAACCAATGGCACCCGATAACCAATCCTTCAAAATCTGCACTGCAAAAGCCATATGGCGCTCCTTTCATTCTGAATCCTGCAGTTTACCACCACATATGGGGTGTTGCCATATTCAGGAGAAAGTGGGTAACAAATTATGGGGTGCTTTTTCTCTTGTTACCCCTTTTTGGGGCTACAGCAACATTTTATTGGAAGAAATTAAACTTTTCATTTTCACAGCCAAATTCCATAAACACTTAGGGATTTAAGGAATCAAAGTGGTCAGCACCCCCCTTAATATATTCTTTAAGGGGTTCCACTGTAGAGGTACGTCAGGGTCTATGGTGCCTAAAAACCATTGTAGCGAAATCTGCCTCCAAAATCCATATGGCGCTGCTTTCCTTCTGACCACTGCCACGTGCCCATAGATGAGTTTACCGCCAAATATGGGGTATTTTTGCTTACTGCAGAATCAAAGTAATATATATTGAGGTATATTCTGCTGTTAACCCTTGCTGTGTTGCAAGAAAAAATTGATCAACATAAAAAATCTACCACAAAAGTAAAATTTTGAAATTTTGCCTCCATTTTCCTTTAATTCTTGTGGAACACCTCAAGTGTTAACATAGTTTGTAACATCAGTTTTGAATAATTTGAGGGGTGTAGTTTCTAAAATGGGGTCATTTATGGGTGGTTTCCATTACGTAAGCTCCTCAAAATCACTTTATAACTGAATTGGTGTTTAAAAAAATGTTTTTGTTGAAAAATTTAAAAATTGTTTCTAAACTTCTAAGCCTTCTAAAGTCATAAAAAAATAAAATTACATTTACAAAATTATGCCAACATAAAGTAGACATATGGGGAATGATAAGTAATACATATTTTATGAGGTATCATTTCCTGTTTTAAAAGCAGAGAAATTGAAATTTAGAAAATTGCAATTTTTTCTAAATTTTGGGTAAATATAGGATTTTTTCATAAATGGTGAAATATATTGACTCATCTTTATGCCTATCATGAAGTATAATGTGTCATGAGAAAACATTATCAGAATGGCTTGGGTAAGTAAAAACATTCCAAAGTTATTACCACATAAATTGACACATGTCAGATTTGCAAAAATCTGTCTAGGATTTTAGGTGAAAAGTGGCTCGGTATTGAAGGGGTTAAATAGGATAGTATTAAGATAATTCCTATGCAATAATATACAGTAAATGCAATACAAGACATTTCTTCCATATTCCATAGTTTTGTATAGCACATGATATCAATAATAATAATCTTCTGTACATGTGTGGAAGGTGATCATTTACAGCTCTTGAATATCATTGTCTATGAGACATATCCAAGGCCTTTTCATATCCTTGTACCATATATTTTGGACTAGTCTCCTATGATCGGAGAACCTCTGGACAAATGCACTAATCTCATAAAACGACAAGTATAACACCCACATAAAGCTGTCTTTGGCCAAGGTTCAATATAGATGAGCAGGTAACCGACAGCAATCATGTCTGACTAGTTATTATGAAAGGGCATTTAAAGAGCATAGGTACATTTATAGATGGGAAGGATATAGTTCTTCAATTTTGGATTCAGGATGCTAAAAATTTGTGTTGAGCGAAGAGAGCTTTGGATCATAGATTCGAAGTCGTTTCGGTCAAAACTTCGTTTGAATGATGCACAGACATACGTCTCCGTACAGCCTTCCAGCGACGAGAAATTTTTTATCACCGAAGTCTCGGACTTTGATTTTTAAACTTGAAAACCATTTTAAAACTTGAATCCAAAATCAGCTTCCGAATCCGAATTTCACCTCGCCGGAGCCCATACATTTGAATGCTATACGGAGATGGATCTCTGTACAGCATTCAAACAAAGGTCTGACCAAAGCGACTTTGGATCTATGATCCGAAGCTCTCTTCACTCAGCCCTACTAAAAATCTTTAGGTACTACACTTGGACTATGCTTTTATGTTACCATATTCTACCTCATAAATTGCATCTTACTGCATTAGGACAATCCTATCTTATGTATATGCCCTATTAAGACATATGGACATTATAAAGGTTAGAGGCTCATAGAGGCTCATATGAACATGGGAGATGCCTTCAGCTGACAAGTGCACATGTAACAGGTCAGCCAGTTTCATAGGTATGTAACACCCCCGAGTGGTGTTACGTTACCACTTCTGCACCCTCTACCCTGCTACTGTTTTAATTGGTCTAATCTCATGTCATCTTGTATATTTATTCCAGGTCCTCCACAATGTGCACCAGTTAGTTCCAGTCTAGTTTACCCCCTGCTAGGGAAGGGTGTACAGAGTCACGTCCTTGCTGGACCTGCCCACGCCAGTCAGAGCACCTTAAGCTCTGCTAGCCATGGAGGCCAAAGCTTGAAGCCTCAGGAGCCATGAGGAAAGTTTCCTGGCATAACCTAGAGTCAGACTACAAAGTGAAGTGCTATATAGCCAGCCTGTCAGTACAGCAGAGTCATGAAAGAAACAGATATAGCAGAGTGGAGTCTGGACTCAAGTTATTCTTTTATGCCTCAATTATTTCCCCTATGCATTGCTTCGGAGACAAAGCCTGGGGTACAGTGGTATCTAGGTAGGAGCACCATGACACACAATAAGAGACATTTTAGGCCGCAACATAACACTCAGCATTTCCTATACCTGGGATGCACGTTATATAGAGGGCCATGGGGTGAGCCCGCCCATTGCAGGTACAAATCTGCTGACAGATGCCCTTTAAATTGAGATTTAACTTAAGCCTGCTAGCAGGATCAATTGTATTAAACCAGGCACTCTACCTGATAGGGTTGATTTATCTGATTAAAATGATACATGTCTTATGAAAGATCAGTTATGGTGTTCCAGAGAACAAATACTTGTATTCTTTATGCAGGGCCTAGCCTCTTCTGCAGCTGAGCTCCTCAGCTTTCCAGTTCACTGAAGTCGGTGCACTGAAGTCCTAGTTTGCATAAAAAATGAAAGGCTTTTCTCTCTGGAACACCATAACTTATTTTCACAAGACAGGTATAATGCTAATCAGCAGGATCAACCCTACTAGGCAGTATGCTTAATTTAACCGTGTTAAACCTGCTGACAAATGTTTTTTAGGAAGCTTTTGAAGTCCAGTATATTGTTCATTGAATAACCACCCTGGTACTTGTGTGAGCTAGTTGGTTAGTTTTATTAGCTTTGACTGTTTAATGAAGAACATTTGTGCTCTGTCCGCTGGCAGAAAATGTGATGAGCCCTGTGACTGATTTTTCCAGTTTGTCTAATAATGGGTTCAGTTCTTTTAGAATTCCCCAGTGTTTCAGTGTTGGCTGTAAATTAGCAGAAGAGGAGTCTTGGTTCTCTTTCCTACAAGATGCTGCAGCCAATTAAATAACCTCTTAAATTGCCTTATGGGGTTCCCAATTTATGGTTGAATTGGTGTCAGCACATAAATTTACCTGAAAATAATTAGTAATTTCTTAACTAATTATGGTTCTCTCTATGGTAGATGCTAAAATAACATAGTATGATCCCCAATTAGTAGAGAGAGCTAAACAGTTCATCATCCACCTTGTGTGAGAGTGCTGATGAAATGTTCATGCATGGAATTATCTTCAGCCTTACTCACGGCACATCTATAATAAACATCAGCACATTAGCATGGACCACCAAGGAATATATGAGGAATATAGTTAATGCAACAGCACACCTCAATCACATGAATAACAGAACTGCAAGAATGTGGGTCAGACTATGCCAATAACGTAGTAACTACCATCAAAATCCAAGAGATAGGAAAAGTGCAAAAACAAAAGAGAACTGCATATCATAAGCGTAAAAACCCGGCCACGAACCCCCTTCTGATGTCGAAGCTTGATAAACCACTTTCCTAGTTGAAAGTGAGACTTCTACATTTTGACTAGTATAGCCAGCAACCCGTCTTCACAGTTTGCCCCCAAACCATTTATAATACCTAAATCTAAGTTTAATTTTTCTTGAGTCTCTGGATAGATCATAACCAAGGGTATACATATAATGGCAGACCATGTAGGATTAGAGAGATTGGCCCAGGTCTGATTATTTGAATTTACTTTGTTATTGGGTGGTCAGTAACTCTGCTGGGCTTCACCCTAAATAGGAATTATATTGCTAGCCAACAAGGGGAAATTAGCTAAAGGGCATGGGAATAAACATGAGGTCCTTTGATATAGCACCATCATGGGGAAGTCCAGTTTGAACTTTGCTATGGGGCCACCTCTATTCTATGTACACCACTTGCCATACTGATAATATTCACTACTTTACATATTAAAGGGCCCTTTATCTATTGATGAATCAGCAGGGAACTATCAATGAAGTGACCCTTAATCAGCATGTCATTTTTATAACATTCTCACAAATAAAGGGAACAACTAGGATAATAATTATTCATTTCCATAAAAGGGTTTTCCGGGTTATAGATATTGTTAAACAGCTAATCACTGGGGGTACTAGGTCTCAGACCCTCACAAATCTGATATTTATGATATCTATAACCCAGAAAGCCCCTTTTATATATTCTTTTAAGTGGGCCCAAATGGAGTTTTACAATAGAGGACTCACATTTTGGGGTACAGGTTTTTTTCATATATATCCTACAAATTAGTAATTTCTATGGGTTTTGAATTGAACCTAAAACTTATAGATTCAAGAAGAACACAGACACGTTCTCCCACTGCACAAGATCAGTGATGTTGTAGACAGTAGTGTTGTAGACTGCTAATACATTTTTATAGGCTTTGTGTGTTTGTTCCATCTGTGCCTTGTTAATGCTTGGTGTCACTCCTCTATTCCAGGTTCCTGACCTTAAATAAGTAGTCACAGAAAGACAACCAGTGATGCCGGTGGTCCAGTACCATTGTCATCTCTCCTCGCCCAGCGGGCACAGCTCCCGGAGTACCACACCCCTTACCCCAGTCTCCATGCTGTCTGTGTCTAGCCTTGCCTACTTACTAATGCTTATTCCCTTAGGGTGGTAAATGGCCAACACACCCATGATTTTTATATCTTTCTGCATCGCAGCATTCTCTGGGGTATATAAGGTGCCCTTCTCTACTGGAATTTGCCTGAGCTTTAGATTCCTAGATTGTCTAGTCCCGAAAAGGTGCATCAGTGTATTGTTCTGACCTCCCATGCCCGACCTCTGCCTGTTTACCAAATTCAGGCTACTCTTAGAGATAGTGACTTGATGGCCCCTGCAGTAAAGTCCAGATCCCTGTACAGGGGTGAAAGGGTAAAAGTGTGGCTCAAACTGAAGACAATGTGGTAATGAGCTGAATGTCTTCTCTAACTCCCAGTGAACAACTGTTACTGCTGAATGAATAGGTTTATTTAGGTATACTGTATATTCTTCCTGCAACAGATGTCCATGTAATACATGGATGGGCCAGGTTCTGGCACACAGAGGATTCTTGCCATGAGACAACTGCCTTAATTGGGTTGTCCCAACATTAAATGATATATAGTATTCATTACATACTTGGCGGGCATAATAAATTAACAATGTTTGTCATTTACATGCTTTTACAAACAATATGATTCAGTGAACAGTTATAGTGTTCAAAACATGGAGAAATATGCACCTCCACCTAATAACCTTGGTGCTGGAGGACATACAATCTTAGTTACCATCCCACAACCATGTCTCTGCACAGTGATGTTCACTGAAGTGCTGCTAATAGAAACTGCTTTCTTCCCTACTTGAAGAGGATCAGAGACTCTGAAGAAGCATGGCAGTAAAGCTGAGGAAACGCCTTCTGCAGGGGAAACTACAGTATAAGAAAATATTCTGTCAGCTGCCAGAGGGGGAAGGAGCATGACTGCATCCAGAGCTCACCCCAGCGATACGGATTAGCAGCAGCAAGGAGGATACATCAAAACAAAATTAATTATGTCAGAAACAGTGTAAGTTATTCTAAAACAGGCATTAACAGCCTTTCAGGAATTAGGTATGAAAATGATGAATAGATAAACCCATTTAAAGTCATGTGAAAAAATTAGGACACCCTTTGAAAGCATGTGGTTTTTTGTAACATTTTTAATAAAAGGTTATTTCATCTCCGTTTCAACAATACAGAGAGATTAAAGTAATCCGACTAAACAAAGAAAACTGAAGAAAAGTCTTTTCAAGATCTTCTGTAAATGTCATTCTACAAAAATGCCTATTCTAACTGAGGAAAAAGATAGGACACCCTTGCCCCTAATAGCGAGTGTTACCTCCTTTGGCTGAAATAACTGCAGTGAGACGGTTCTTGTAGCCATCTACCAGTCTTCGACATCGGTCTGAGGAAATTTTACCCCACTCCTCAATGCAGAACTTTTTCAGCTGTGAGATGTTTGAGGGGTTTCTTGCACGTACAGCCCTTTTCAAGTCACCCCACAGCATCTCAATGGGATTCAAATCTGGACTTTGACTTGGCCATTCCAGGACTCTCCATTTCTTCTTTTTCAGCCAATCTTTGGTTGATTTACTAGTATGTTTTGGGTCATTGTCATGTTGCATGGTCCAGTTCCGCTTCAGCTTTAATTTTCTAACTGATGGTCTCACATGTTCTTCAAGCACCTTCTGATACACAGTAGAATTCATCGTGGATTCTATGATGGTGAGCTGACCAGGTCCTGCTGCAGCAAAGCAGCCCCAAACCATGACACTTCCACCTCCATGCTTCACAGTTGGTATGAGGTTCTTTTCTTGGAATGCTGTGTTTGGTTTACGCCAAACATGTCCTCTGCTGTTGTGTCCAAATAATTCAATTTTGGACTCATCTGTCCAAAGAACATTATTCCAGAAGTCCTGGTCTTTGTCAACTTTATCTCTGGCAAATGTCAGTCTGGCCTCGATGTTTCTCTTGGAAAGCAAAGGTTTCCTCCTTGCACACCTCCCATGCAAGTTAAACTTGTACAGTCTCTTTCTGATTGTAGAGGCATGTACTTCTACATCAACAGTAGCCAGAGCCTGCTGTAGTTCTCGAGATGACACTTTAGGATTTTTGGAGACCTCTTTTAGCATCTTGCGGTCTGCTCTTGGGGTGAACTTGCTGGGGCGACCAGTCCTGGGCATGTTGGCAGTTGTTTTGAAAGCCCTCCACTTGTAGACTATCTTCCGGACAGTGGAATGGCTGATTTCAAAATCTTTTGAGATCTTTTTAAATCCCTTCCCAGACTCATAGGCTGCTACAATCTTTTTTCTGAAGTCCTCTGACAGCTCTTTTGCTCTCACCATGGTGCTCACTCTCACTTCAACAGTCAGGAGCACACCAAACTAAATGTCTGAGGTTTAAATAGGGCAAGCCTCATTCAACATGCAGAGTAACGATCTACTAATTATGTGCACCTGGTGTGATATACCTGTGTGAGATCTGAGCCAATTTAAGAGGGAATACATGTGAGGGTGTCCTATCCTTTTCCTCAGTTAGAATAGGCATTTTTGTAGAATGACATTTACAGAAGATCTTGAAAAGACTTTTCTTCAGTTTTCTTTGTTTAGTTGGATTACTTTAATCTCTCTGTATTGTTGAAACGGAGATTAAATAACCTTTTATTAAAAATGTTACAAAAAACCACATGCTTTCAAAGGGTGTCCTAATTTTTTCACATGACTGTACATGATGTTGCTACTACATATTTTGACCTAGTGTATTACTATTTGTAGCTAACCCTTGGCCTGGACTGTGAAATCCACCACATGTTTGAGATTTTGCGCAACCAGGACTATTTTTGGCTACACTTCAATCTTGCTGTGGGCAACATCCAGTCATGATTCGAAGACCACTTTTTATCAAAACTGGTGTAAAGTAGAACTGGCTTAGTTGCCCATAGCAACCAATCAGATTCCAACTATAATTTTCCAAAGGAGCTCTGTAAAATGAATGGTGTAATCTGATTAGTTGCTATGGGCAACTAAGTTAATTCTCCTTTATACTAGTTTTAATAAATCTCCCCCAAAATGTTCTTTCAGGATACCAACTAATGGGGTGCAACTTGTTAAGCCTGTTGCTAATTGCGCCAGAGACCAATTGATCCAGATGATCCTCTGTGCCTTGTGCAGGATCGTTAAATTATATAATTATGCACAACGGAAAATACGGACAACCATTTATGATTTTTCATTTCCAGATGCAACATTCAGGAATTATCCCTAATCTATTTATGAACCAAACCCTATTAAATACATGATATTAAAGACAACATAAAATCACTTGTAAAATAAAACCAAGAATTAATTGGACCATCTTACTACAAATATAAATGGTAGGAATTGAGCTGTAGTGATTCAACACAGAACTTCATTAAGGGATATATTTAAAAGGAAAATAAAGGCTTGCCACGTGCCAGCTCGAAGTTAACCTCCATGAAGCAAATCATCTTTTCAGAAAAATACAATAATTTCATTAGAATTGTATTGATTCAATGTAATTATTTCAAGAAATAAAAATTTCTATCACAGTCATTATTACATTTTAAGCACCGAGGGCAATACAGCAGCTAAAGAGAATAACATTTCATTATCCACTATGCTATGAAAATGTAATCAGAGATTATAGGTTTAGATCGAGAGGTGATGGCAGAACATCCATAACTTTGCAATGATCATGCATACAACATCAACTACACTGAACACAGTGAAAGCGTTCAGGATCAGTGTCGTGCGAGATAAGCAGAGCATTTTTTCTTACTGTGGCTGTGGAGCATTAATCTAGGAGAATCATGGGTCTAACTCATGGTGTGGTGAGGTCAGATGGACTGTTGTTGCAGTACCCCATAAGGGTTACTGCAAAGGGTTAATTGATGTAATGTCATATTATTGAGTTAAATGTACTGATTTGTTGTTTTTGTGTACCTAATAACATTATATAGCCAGTCGGTGGTTAACATCTTAGCTCACTGGAGATGGTCTTCCTCCTGGTTAGTTAGTCGGTGCATTGAGTTATAGCTATTCTAAAGTGAAGACTTACATATGCAAGCTCCTCAAAGCTGAGCCCAAGTTTAGAGAATTCCAATTTCTGAGAATTCCACAGCCAAGGAGGCAACTTTTCAATCAACATACTCCAGAGGGTTAGGAATTAGAAGGTCTAGGACCCTCAAGGCCGTGCATTGGAGTCAGACAGCATAGTATTGTGCATGTTTATTTCGACAGACTTTCTTGTGAGAGAGAACATTGCCAATACACCATTTCACACTTTGAGACGGTTTGACCAACTGCATCCAATACCTGGGAATTGCAGATATAGTCAACAAGAACCTCATTGCATTGTAGTATTTCTGCAGAGAGACTTTAGAGTGAGACAGAGAGGAGTGCTAACAACTCCATTATTGTTGCTGTCTGTACACTATTATTGGGGAGGATTGCACTGTGTCATATGCTTTGTACAGTAACTGTGCCTTGTTCCTGTCAGAATTACTACTACTCCCATTCTGCACTGCAATAAAAATAGACTTATTTATTGATGCTAACTGGCCTGGTTACTGACTTTACTATCCGCCGGCTATTATACCTGCTCTCCTGCCTTGCAACTAGACAAATATCTAACATCTAAGGTGTCCCAGCTACCACCAGGCAGGAGCCCCAACTCCAGGGAGTGCCCTGAAGAAAGAAAAGGTGTGTCTTCCTGTCACTGCTTGGCCCTAGGGACAGCCAGTAGGAGAGATATCCACTGTGACCTATGAGTACCAGAACCACATACCCACCAGAACCAACTACAAGTGTATCGTATTTGGGAATTGAAATTCACTCCATAGACCAAGGGTACTCAACTGGCGGACCGCTGTCCAAATATGGACCCCGGCCATCCTTCAGAGCGCTCCTCCTCTCCTGCACACTCTGGTACGTGCAGGAGGTGGAGCTTACCGGCGCACTTCCGCCTGTCCCAGAGCGCAGTGAGACAGGGCTTCCTCCACATGTAGCGCTCCTCCTCTCCTGCACACTCTGGTACGTGCAGGAGGAGGAGCTTACCGGCGCACTTCCGCCTGTCCCAGAGCGCAGTGAGACAGGGCTTCCTCCACATGTAGCGCTCCTCCTCTCCTGCACACTCTGGTACGTTCAGGAGGAGGAGCTTACCTGCGCACTTCCTCCTTCCCAGGGGCGCAGTGAGAGACGGCTCCCTCCACATGCAGGCACCAGCGCTTTCATCCGGCACCTGCAGGTGGAGGGAGCTTTCTCCCTCAGTGCGCTCACAGGTCCGTCCTTCCCTGCAGCAGCGGCAGCACATAAGGGAGCTTCAAGCTCCGAAGGACACTTACGTGCTGCTGGAGAGGGGAGGGACATCACCACTGCCACCAATGAAATAAATGTCACATTTGGGAAGGAAGGGGGGCGTGGAGAGGGCTACAGAGAGGCGGGAACACGTCACTGACTGCAGGAAAGGACTCCAGTCAGTGTCGTGTTCCCATCTCTCCTGGGCCATCTTCTTTAATATTAAAGGTAACCTGAATAAATAAAGTGATAAAGCCCCATCAAACCATGATAATTCCTATTATTGGGGCATTGGATGCGGACCCCTTAGTTTCAATGGAGCGGAAAAAAATGCAGACAGCACACAGTGTGCTGTCTGCATCTCTTGTGGCCCCATTGTAATTAAGGGGCCGCATCTAATCCCCCAATAATGGGAATTGGATGCGGAACAAAACTATCATATGTCTGTTCTGTGGCTTGGGTTGCCATTCGGCCAGTAGTTCACCAGCAAGGCTGCTATTTTAGTTCCCTTGCCGGTGCCAGAATTTTCCTGTAAGGACTGTTAAGGTACTTTCACACTTGCGGCAGGACGGATCCGACAGGCTGTTCACCCTGTCAGATCCGTCCTGCCGCTATTTCGTCGGACTGCCACTCCCCATTGACTATAGTGGGAGTGGAGCTACGGCGCAGCATGGCAGTGCACGGCGTGAGGCCGCCAGACGAAAAAGTCGGACATATAGTACTTTTAGTCTGGCGGCCTCTCACCGTGCTGCGCTGTAGCTCTGCCCCATCCCCATTATAGTCGATGGGCACAGAGCAGCGGCACAGCGAAGTAGTGGCAAGATGGATCTGACAGGGTGAGCAGCCTGTCGGATCCGTCCTGCTGCAAGTGTGAAAGTACCCTTACTAATGAGCGCTTCCATCATGGAACACCCATTAGTACAGCCTTTACCTCCACCGCTACTTGTGCTAGTAAAAAAAAATTAAAAAATTACGGTACCTCCACCTCCATTTGCACACGCTCTGGAGAACACTCCCTGCTGACTAGAAGCTCAGGACAGGACCTACAAGACGTCATCACGTTGGAGCACCGGTCCTGAGCTTGCAGTCAGCAGCGAATGTTCACCGCAGCCAGGTGAATGCTAATTATTTTTTATTTTTTTTGCAAAAAAGCAGAGAAGGGGGGCACTAATGGGGACATTATTCTTACTGGGGGCATTATTCTTACTGGGGCACTAATGTGGCCATTACTAATTCTGGGACTTACCCGGGGCGCTCCACTGTAACGTCAGAGTGCCCCACGCGCATGGATCACATGATCGCATGGCATCTTTACTGTTGGCGTTCAGCTCGGACCTTCATCTGACTGCAGACCCAGGTATGTGGACCTTTAATAAAACTAGTTGAGTACCCCTGCCATAGACGGTTGGTTTTCAGCAGAAAAAGTGGTAGCTTTGAAAGAATCAGTAGAAAATATGTAGGGCTGTGTGATGTAGTCATTACTTGGTCCCACAAGATGAGAATAACAAATTAATCAATAGAGGATTTAGTAATAAGAAATAGACCTTGACAGAATTCCATGTGATAGCACTGTGGCTGGAGTAAAATCAGGACTTGTGGCTGTTCACGGATGCAGTAGGTTTTAGTGCAAATTGGGATAGTAGAGTGGTTTATAGCATGGTCCAATGAAACCGGTTTCAGACATGAAATCCGGGTGGCTAAGGAGCTGGTTGAGGTGCCACGATTTGAGCCAGGTGGTGGCAATGTAGGTATGCAACAAAAAAACGAAGTAGAGCTTGCCACCGGTTTCCTCCAAACCTTGTTTTATGTTATTTTAATCTCTGGTATGGAATGTAAAGCTGTAGTATGTAGGGGAAGGTTAGCATGTGCGCTCCTTACAGGAAAGGAGGGGCTGAGCATATTAATATATAGTTTTATGGGAAAAGATTCAGAGTTACTTGTAATTTATACATTTAACTTCCTGCTCTTCCTATGTTTAGGAGTCCAGTGGGTGGTCCTGCTCAGTGGCCGCCTTCCC
Organism: Bufo gargarizans; assembly: GCF_014858855.1. Lineage (NCBI taxonomy): Eukaryota > Metazoa > Chordata > Amphibia > Anura > Bufonidae > Bufo > Bufo gargarizans. Next base: position 77,523,655 of record NC_058080.1, read on the forward strand.
TGTATGTACACAGAAATATCTGACCATCACTGATAAGGACCGCCCCCTGGACTCCTAAGCTTACGAATAGTAGGGATTTAAATGAGTAAATGACAGGCAGGTTATACTGAATCTATTATATTCCTATAAAACTATCAATCTGCTCAGTTCCTCTTGCAGATGAGACACCATGTTCAATGTGACAGGTTCCCATTAAAGCTGTTTCTGATAATCTACTTTTTTCACACATTCACAATGGTGGGAATGGCTGCAGGCAGATGTCATTTACATTCTAATGTTAGTAATTCTACAATAAAACTTTATTTTTATTTTTTAATAAAAATCTGTATTATGAAAGGTTTGCAGAGTGTTCCTTCCTATCTCTGCAGTGAGAAGGACATAAATATTTGTATTGTAATTGTATTATAAACTGCATGTATACCGTATGTGGCTGCAGTGGAAATCTGTCAAACATTCACCAATATTAAAGAATTATTAATGCTGTTTGTAAGACACAAGAGGCAAGTGTTACTGTACATTTTATTTCTTCTGTCCGAATCAATAGAAATAAAATATCCCTTCCAGCACTACATTAAACCACACACACAACTTGGCGGACATAAATGTCTCTATTGGCCTCGGCCCTGCTTTATTACCATTCTACTATAGAATAAATGTTAGTAACATAGTAGTACATAGTACATAAGGCCGAAAAAAGACATTTGTCCATCCAGTTCGGCCTGTTATCCCGCAAGTTGATCCAGAGGAAGACCCCTCTCTAGTAGCTATATCCTGTAATATTATTACACTCCAGAAATACATCCAGGCCCCTCTTGAATTCCTTTATTGTACTCACCATCACCACCTCCTCAGGCAGAGAGTTCCATAGTCTCACTGCTCTTACCGTAAAGAATCCTCTTCTATGTTTGTGTACAAACCTTCTTTCCTCCAGGCGCAGAGGATGTCCCCTCGTCACAGTCACAGTCCTGGGGATAAATAGCTGATGGGATAGATCTCTGTACTGACCCTTGATATATTTATACATATTAATTAGATCTCCCCTCAGTCGTCTTTTTTCTAAAGTGAATAACTCTAATTTTGATAATCTTTCAGGGTACTGTAGTTGCCCCATTCCAGTTATTACTTTAGATGCCCTCCTCTGGACCTTCTCCAGCTCTGCTATGTCTGCCTTGTTTACAGGAGCCCAGAACTGTACACAGTACTCCATGTGTGGTCTGACTAGCGATTTGTAAAGTGGTAGGACTATGTTCTTATCACGGGAATCTATGCCCCTTCTGATGCAACCCATTATCTTATTGGCCTTGGCAGCAGCTGCCTGACACTGGTTTTTGCAGCTTAGTTTGCTGTTTATTAAAATTCCTAGATCCTTTTCCATGTCAGTGTTACCGAGTGTTTTACCATTTAGTATGTACGGTTGACTTGCATTTTTCCTTCCCATGTGCATAACTTTACATTTATCAGTGTTAAACCCCATCTGCCACTTATCTGCCCAAGCCTCCAATCTATCTAGAGCCCTCTGTAGTAGTATACTGTCCTCATCAGTGTAAATTACTTTACACAGTTTAGTGTCATCTGCGAAAATTGATACTTTACTATGCAAGCCTTCTACAAGATCATTAATAAATATATTGAAGAGAATAGGGCCCAATACTGACCCCTGAGGTACCCCACTAGTGACAGTGACCCAATCTGAGTATGTACCGTTAATAACCACCCTCTGTTTTCTATCACTGAGCCAGTTACTTACCCACATACAGATGTTTTCTCCCAGTCCGAGCATTCTCATTTTATATACTAACCTTTTATGTGGTTCAGTGTCAAATGCTTTGGAGAAGTCCATCCATTGATTCACCGCTGTCAAGTCTAGAACTTACCTCCTCATAGAAACTGATTAAATTAGTCTGACATGACCGATCCCTCACGAAGCCATGCTGATATGGCGTTATTTGCTTATTTCTGTTGAGATGCTCTAATATAGCATCTCTCAGAAAACCTTCAAACAGTTTACCCACAACAGATGTTAAACTTACCGGCCTATAGTTTCCAGGGTCTGTTTTTGGCCCCTTTTTGAATATTGGCACCACATATGCCATGCGCCAATCCTGTGGGACATTCCCTGTCAGTATAGAGTCTGCAAATATCAGAAATAAGGGTCTGGCTATGACATTACTTAATTCCTTTAGGATACGGGGGTGTATGTCATCCGGTCCTGGCGATTTGTCTATTTTAATCTTTTTAAGTCGCTGATGTACTTCTTCCTGGGTCAGACAGGACACTTTTAATGGGGAATTTATTTTAGCATTCTGCATGTCATCTGACAATTTATTTTCCTCAGTGAATACATTGGAGAAAAAAATATTTAACAGCTTTGCTTTCTCCTCATCGCTCTCTGCGACTTCCCCCTCATTACTCTTTAAAGGGCCGACACCTTCAGATTTATACTTTTTAACATTTATATAATTGAAGAATATTTTAGGGTTAGTTTTACTCTCTTTGGCAATTAATCTCTCGGTCTCTAGTTTGGCCGCTTTTATTTGTTTTTTACATGTTCTATTTTTTTCCTTATAGTTTTTCAGTGCTTCCGTGCTCCCCTCCTGTTTCAGTGAATGATATGCTTTCTTTTTGTCATTTATTGCTTTCGTTACAGTTCTATTTATCCACATTGGTTTCTTTTTATTCCTTAACCTTTTATTACCATACGGTATGTACCTCTCACAATGAGATTTTAGGATGTTTTTAAAGATATCCCATTTTGTGGCTGTATTTTTATTTTTGAGGACTTTGTCCCAGTTAGTTAGGCCTATGGCCTCTCTTAGTTGGCTAAATTTAGCTTTTTTGAAGTTTGGTATTTTTGTTCCTCCCTGTAGAAACGCTCTTTTGAATGATAATTGGAAGGTTATTACTTTGTGGTCACTATTTCCCAGGTGTCCCCCAACCTGCACGTCTGTTGTTCTGTCCGGCCTATTGGTTAATACTAAGTCCAGTATGGCTGTCCCTCTAGTCGGGTCCTGAACCAGTTGGGAGAGGTAATTGTCTTTGGTTATTGCCAAGAACCGGTTTCCTTTATGAGATATACAAGTTTCAGTTTCCCAGTCTATATCTGGGTAGTTGAAGTCCCCCATAATAACCACCTCATTATGATTTGCCGCCTCGTCTATCTCGTTTAGTAATAGATTTTCTGTGGACTCTGGTATATTAGGTGGTTTATAGTAAACTCCTATTAGTAATTTATTGTTGTTTTTAGCTCCATGTATTTCTACCCACAGTGAGTCCACGTGTTTATGTCCTTCACTTATATCTTCCCGAAGTGTGGGCTTTAGACCGGACTTTACATAGAGGCCAACCCCTCCCCCTCTCCGGTTTTGACGATCCTTTCTAAACAGACTGTAACCTTGTACATTAACCGCCCAGTCATAGCTATCATCCAGCCATGTCTCAGTTATTCCCACTATGTCATAGTCCTCCTCACACATCACTAATTCCAGTTCACCAGTTTTATTAGTCAGGCTTCTGGCATTAGTATACATACATTTGAGAGGTTTATGTATATTACATAGGGACAATGTATGAATAATAGATCCATCTTTAGAAATAATATATCTGATATTTGGTTTAAATGGTCTGTGCAAAAATAGAAATGTAAAAATATATAGCTTATATAGCTAGGGTACATTCAGACGACTGTAAGCGTTTTGCGATCCGCAAATTGCAAATCCACAGAACACTGATCCCGTCCGTGTGCATGCAGCATTTTTCACATGGCCAGCCCTATATAGAAATGCCTATTCTTTTCCGCAATTGAGGACAAAAATAGGACATGCTCTATCTTATCTTATCCGGAACTACGGATGCGGACAGCATGCAGTGTGCTGTCCGCATCTTTTGCAGCCCCATTCAAATGAATGGGTAGGCAATCGTTCCGCAAATTTGCACAGCGGATGCGGACCCAGAAATATGGCCATCAGATTGAGCCGTTATCAACAGAATAGTGGATAAATATGTGATTGATTGAAGTCTGGCTGCTGAGACTCCCACTGCGACAATATGAATGGAGTGGGTATATCTGCTGCTTCTCCATTCATTGTTTATAGTCCTACCCAAGAGACTACAGTGATCAACCATATCTTCATAGACAATGAATGGAGTGGCAGCAGATACGCCCAGCCTATCACTCCATTTATAGAGGACTCCTGTTCTCATGATTGGTGGCAGTTCATCCATCAATTCTTACACTGTAAGCTCCAAGACTCCCCCTTGTGGTGACTGAAGGAATTTTATGTTTCAATTCTTTTCATTTGTCTTGGAGCTCTTAGTGCTACAAATTCATCAGCATAAAAATATTAATACATATAGATTTTTTCCATCTTTCATAAAGTAGCTTCCTTATATTTATCCTGTCCCAATAGTATTTTACCCTCCTATAGCTTTCATTAAAGAAGTCAACATCAGCATTTACCCTGAGATTCTTGTATTCTCCTGAAATCACCTTGTCAGTACATTTGCATGCATTACAATCTGTTTACCGGCTCTTGGGGAAATCCTTGACCTTGTCTCTATAGATTGCATTTATCTTTAGGAATCTGTAGAGCCTTAAGGTATTATCAATTTATCACAATAATGAAAATATCAAGCATGACAAAAAAATAATTAGTAATCATTTCTTTTTTAATAAAAGAATGTATTGTTTAGAGGCATTATTTAATGCATGGCTAATTATCATAAGGGCTTTCTACAAAGATTTTCCTTAAAGAGGACCTGTCACCATGAAATGTAGAACAATCTGCAGACTGCATGTTATAGAGCAGGAGGATCTGAGCACAATTATATAGTTTTGTGTTAAAAGAGTCAATAAAACTTGTAATTTATACATTTATATCTCAGCTTATATCTCAGCTTTTTCTGATTTTATTGATCACGGGGGCGCTGTTATCAGTGACTGACAGCTATCTATGCATACATACTTACACAAAAAACGCTATCAATCACTGATAAGACAGCTCCCATACACAAGTATTAGTGAATAAAGGCTATCTCTGTATACACACTTACACAGAGAATACTATCAATCACTGATAACACCTCCCCTGGGTACATGTCACGGACATTCCCGCGACAGGTGGCAGATCGGTGAAAATGGCAACACGTGGTTTGATCTGACATGTTTTCCGTTTGGATCAAATTACTTCTGTGTTGTTTCTGATGCTTGCCACACCTTCTTTCCCCAGGTGTGGCTATTAGGGTCATATAACCTTCTCTATTTATAGTTGCTTGTCCCACAATGCTGTTTATAGCTTCCGTTTGGACCTTTTGGATAGATTCTGTTTGGATCTCAGCTGAGTTCTTGGTGCTTCCATTGCTCCTTTGAAGTTAAGTCTTTCCTTTCCCTTTTGTACTATGTTTGGGTTCTGTGTGTTGCATTTCCCTATTGTTTGCATTTGGCCTGAAGGAGACTCCTGTTCGTCCTTCCTTTTGGAGGAACGGGTACTCTCGTCCCTGCCATTAGTGCCAGGGTCCTATAGGGCTTGATAGGATTCTAGGTATTCCTGCGTATGAACTCACCTACCTTTGGGGTCTGTTCATACTGGTAGTCAGTCAGGATTTTGGTTAGGATTTTCACTAGGAGGTGTCCATTTTGCTTCCCTAGTTCTGAGGCCTGATTCCCTATTCCCCCCTTCCTTCCTATACTCGGTGTGGTGTTTCCCTCCCACGCTGAAGCGTGGCAGTACAAATATCAGTGACTGGCAGCTACTTATGTATACAGACTTACACAGAGAATGCTATCAATCACTGATAACACCTCCTCGTGTACAACTATCAGTGACTGACAGCATGTCATGGTGGGGAGTAGGGGAAACCCCCACCGTACAATTATGAATAGGATAAGACAATAGGCCAGGAAAACGGGATAAGGGAAGCAGATCACCTCCTAAGGCCACCCTAATCCAATCCCTGACCTCCTAACTGTATGAGCCATCCTCGATGGTAGGGGGGATCATACTCCGGAACCTGAGCACTTCTGACCCTAATGATCCCTGAAATAGGAGACAGGAATAAGACACAACCGGTTCATCCACAACACGGAGTCTCCCACAGGCCTAGAAACAAAGGAAGGGAAAGCCATTGAGCAAAAACCAGATTGGCAGGTAAGCACCCAGGGCAAACAACACACACTGGAACAACAGCACTTACCTGCCACAACAACTGGAGATGTGAACTGGAACCCATGCAAACGGACTGCAATCTGAACACCACCCCAGACTCAGTGCGTACTGAAACACATAGGAACCAGCACTCCAGCAACAGCTCATTTACTTGACTTTTGGTTCCCCCTCCGGGGAACCCTGAGACCCCCTTCCGGAGGTACAACACACAGAGAAACGCCTTGCATTCACGCTGGACAAACAACACCAAAAGACTAGTCATAAAACAACAACAAGATGTTGTCACGGATGAAGTTAGCAGATAGCTGGAACATATAAATAAACGAGCGACTGGCTTGATCCCAAACTAAGGAGCTTATAGGTGAGCCCTAAAAAATCCTAAGAGCTCTCCCTGACTGCTATGCACATGCAAGGGTCTGTATGGTAGACGATTGCATGCACGCGTACCTAATCTGTGTGACACCTGAAAACCCTATAATAGTGAGGGGACACGACCACCGGCTCCCTGCACTTAATACGGATGGAGTCAGGGTCACCTAGAATCAAGCCAGCAAGGAAACACAATAAAGTAAATGACTTATCTGAACAAACAGCAGAAGCAGCCTCCAGCAGTGATCACCTCATACAGGAAGTAGTATAAACCGCAAAGTGAGGCAGTATGGGAGGGATTATAAAGGAAGACGATTAGTCAAAATAAGTGACACCTGGCAGAAGGAAAGGAGATGAGAAAGTGAAACCAAAACAAAGAACATCATTCAAGAGGTAGAGAAGAACGTCTGCCAGATCTCACAGAAGTGGCGGTGACAGATGTACACCACACCCTGAACATAATCCCACACAAAACATCAACACAGATAAGGTAGGGAACATAGAGGATACAAAAGGGATGACAAACTATGTTCAACAAGGTGGCCCTCAAGCTGGACAGATGGAAAGTTCCTGGATGGCAGCAAAACTCCAGCTCCACCAGAAGCTGAAGTCAACTCAAACCTCAGGCTCCAAGCACAGTACTATGAGAGCCAAGAGGCCACACCCAGATCCACCTTGCACACACCTTAACCCCATACACACCAGAAATGGAAGGGAAATAGCCTTAAAGTGAAAGTGTACAAACATGCTACAAACTACACGTTGACACCAGCAACAAGCTGTCACGGTAGGTAAGATACGGGAAGGAAACAACACGGCAAAGCAAACAAAACAACTGACTAGGCCCCAAATGCTAGGGAACAATGGGGTCACCTCCTAGCAATCCCTAAAACACTTTCCCTAAGCTGCTATGCCCATGTGCATATCTCAATGGTAGATGTGCACATGCCCACGTACCTAAGACTATAACACACTGAAACAAACCCTCAGCTGTAGGGAAGAGGGAAAGAGACACCCAGCTCCTTCAACAACCGAAGGAGCTAGCGTCACCCTAGAGGCCTAATAAATACAGACACAGAAGGAAAAAGGGAAAAGGACTTATCTAGAGATGTGTTGGAGAAGGCGATCCACCAAACTTCCAGAGCTCACACAAGGCAGAACTATAACCCACAAAGGCTATAGGGAGAGGAATAAATAACCTCACCAATTACCAAAAGAACAACACCTGGGAGGAGGTGGTATTCTGTTCAAACCCGCAACAAAACAAATTGTCAGATCGAGTCATGTGCAGCAACTCTGACAGATCTCCTCAGAACACCCACAGGACAGGGCGTGACACAAGCATGCACATCTAAAGTGTCACGGTACACTACCACCAGACCATGACACAGCTATCTATGTGTACACACTTATACAAAGAATACTATCAATCACTGATAACGTCTCCCCTGTAAACAGCTATCAGTGACTGACAGCTATGTCTGTATACATACTTACACAGAGAATGCTATCAATGCTATCACTAATAACACCTTTCCCGTGTACAATGAAATAAAAAACAGCAGGGTTTTAAATGTATAAATTCCAAGCCTTACTAATTATTTCCTTACAAAACTATATAATCAATCTGCTCAGCTCCTCCTGCTCTATAACAGGCTGCCTGCAGATTGTACTGCATTTTGCAGTAACAGGTCGACTGTAAAGGGAACCTGTCACCAGGATTTTGCGCATAGAGCTGGGGACATGGGCTGCTAGATGGCCGCTAGCACATCTACAATACCCAGTCCCCATAGCTCTGTGTGCTTTTATTGTGTTAAAAAAACGTTTTGATCCATATGCAAATTAACCTCATATGTGTCCTGTATCCGGAGATGAATCCAGCGGAAAGGAGCCCAGCACCGCCCCGCGTCCTCCGAATCTCCTCCTTGCTGGCTGACGTCACAGAGCTGGAGCGCCGAAATCTCGCGATGCGCGAGCTAGCGCATGTGTAGTTTGTTCCCTGTGCTGATGCCAGCACAGGGAATGAACATGATGCCGACACTGCGCATGCGCTAGCTCGCGCATCTCGAGATTTCGGTGCTCCAGCTCTGTGACGTCAGCTAGCAAGGAGGAGATTCGGAGGACGCGGGGCGGTGCTGGGCTCCTTTCCGCTGGATTCATCTCCGGATACAGGACACATATGAGGTTAATTTGCATATGGATCAAAACGTTTTTTTAACACAATAAAAGCACACAGAGCTATGGGGACTGGGTATTGCAGATGTGCTAGTGGCCATCTAGCAGCCCATATCCCCAGCTCTATGCGCAAAATCCTGGTGACAGGTTCCCTTTAAAGGTGGTGTACCAAGTTAGAAATGTATCTCCTATCTACAGGATAGGGGATAAGCATGTGATTAGTAGGGGACCCACATGACTGGAAAGGTCCAGCACTCACCAGTACCATAGACAATGAATGGAGCTACAGTAGATATTCCTGACCTCCATTCATACAGATATGAGAGAACTTTGATCTTGTGATTTGTAGATTGGAGATACTTTTCTAACTTGTTAAAACCCCATTCTAGCAAAATCTCTGCAGAAAGCCCTTATGCTAATTATCCATGCATTAAATAATGCCTCTAAAGGATACATAGTTTTATTAAAAATGAAACGATTGCTAATTGTTTTTTAGTTATGCTTGGTATTTTCATTATTGTGATAAATTGATAATATATAAATGCTCTACAGATTCCTGAAGAAGAATACAATTTATAGAGACAAGGGCAAGGATTTCCCCAAGAGCTGTCAAACTGATTGCAATACATGCAAATGTACTGACAAGATGATTTTAAGAAAATGCAGGAATCTCATAGGGTTAATGCTGATGTTGACTTGTCTTCTTCAATAAAAGCTATAGAAGGGTAAAGTACCATTGGGCCAGGATACTTATAGGGAAACTACTTTATGGGCAAAATCTAAGTAGATTTGAAGTTTTTGTGCTAAATATAGATTGTTAAAATATCTTTATAATGCTCAGAGCGCCAAAATCAATGCCTAAACATAGAGTTGTAAGAAAATACTCTGCCTGAAGTCACCACAAGGGGGAGTTTTGGAGTTTATGCAGCAAGACCCTGTGGAGCCGGTGCAGAGGATGGGACCAGTAGTGACCCTGACGAGATAATGTGTCACAGTGTACTCCATCAAGTCAATGCTTTCTGGGGATTGGTGCGGTGGAAAGGTGGCTTGAGGAATCAGGACAGAAATAATAGAATAAAAGTCTCTCTTTACTCAGTGCAAATGATAAAGTGTAGTACATTCAGCAGTAGTTTGGACAAAGTGCAATTTCTATCCCAAGATCAGGTATGGTGACTGGCAAAGTGGCAGTTAATGGCACCTCTGATGTGCTATCTTGCAGATGACTCTCTTTTTCTCTTGTGAACTTCTGGTTAATAGCTGTGTGTTGGCATTTGTGGCTATAAGTGTTGTGGGGATTCGGTCTGGTAGACAGGACAACCGGGTGCAGTATAGAGGCAAAGACATGTTTGTAACTCATACCTTTACTAGCTGAGCTACTGAATGTATCTATGCCTCGCTAGTGCAGAGGACTGGTCCCCTTATCTGCGTTCAAAATCATTCACTAAGCAAATGTTGTGGGATTCCGTCTGTATATTCCATTGAGAGGGTGTATACAAATTCCCCAGTGTATGTGGGGCACCCTTGTGGATCTGCACTAAGGAGGCACGTCCGCTTCACTGTATCAACAGAGCCTCAGGTGGGGTTTTTTTTTCATACACCTGTCTGTACTTTCCCTAGCAACTAAGGGGTTAATGATGGCTCTGCAGTGAAGTGGTCTCTTGTTACAATTTGTTGGGCCCGTGTATGTAGTGTAGTGCATATTTGACACACGCCGGACTCACAGCTTTGAAATATTATTCAGCCAATACACTCAACCTGTGGCAATAACAGCGGGATGGTGATGTTTTAAACACACAATTTTTACAGTTGACACTCAAGACTCACATATTATAGTCCTCTGTGTGTCATTATATGTGTTTGCCACTTATAAGTCTTGTCCAAGGGATTCATGAGTCCCTCTCCCTTTTTTAATGCATATCGATTGAAGTTAGTTAGTTTTTAGCGCCTCCTTTTCATACCGTGAATTTCCCAATTCTAGAGACGCAATATCTTACACGTTTATTCACACTAGTTGCAGGTTCACAGTATGACAGTCCATTTTCAGTATTGGTGTTAGTTCACACCAAAAACAGTTCATACAGAAAAAAAAACATTCACCTTTGATCCTGGGTGTTTAATCCACACCTGGCTGAATGCTCAGCCTCAGAAAGTCCACCTGCAGGCTTTAGGCGGCCTGCTCGCCCGACACACTGTCTTCAGTTTTCAGCCCACACACAGGCCTCAGATCTCAGCAGAGTTTCACACAGATCCAGTGTCAGAGAGGAGTAATCCACCCACCTGACACTGCTGGCTGTTTTTTATAGGCCTGTCTAAACCCGGCCTGGATCATGGGGAGTAGTCATCCACCCAGCACTTTGATTACTCCCATCCCGGATCAGCTGTTTATAGCCATACTAGATAGCAAGGTGTCAAACAGCAACTGCTGCTGACACAGAAAATTGGCTCTTACTCGACCGAGGCCAGGAACCTTGGTGAAACATACCTATAATCTACAATGATTCCTTGTACCTTCTTACAGTGTCCACAGTGTAATGCAGGCTTTTTGAGTTGTCTGTCCTGGACTTAATCTAGGTGATGAGTGTCTGAGCCATAGTCCTTCACTTGTAGCAGGACCTGGCTTGCTGGTCACATTGCTGACTCTAAATACTGTAGCTTTTCTGGCATCAGTGTCTTTGGTATTATTGCAGTCTTTTTGGAATAGTAGTCTCAACAGAGAGACTTGGGTCTAAAGCTGGTCCCTAAGAACATTGGAACAGGAGCAATTGAACATGCTTCCTTAACTCCACTCTAGACTCACTAAAACCCCCCTTCCTGGCAGGAGGCAAGGCCCGCCAACTCCGACCAAAAGAGGAGAAATGGGAAGATAGTTAGCCATACCACATCTGCTGGTGTACATGGTAACAGGAAACATGGTAAAAACATTAAATACTAAAAAATTTCAGATAGCCCCAGGGCTGGGGTACTGCACTTGCAGCATTAGATTTGTATGCAGCAAGCACCCTCTAGTGGTGCCCGAGAGCATCCAAAATGTTATCATTTGGAAGATTTACTTAGATTGAAGAATGTTGGGGTAAGCTGCACCAAATTTCACATCTCAAAATAAATTTTGTTTATCTTTAGTAGGGATGAGCGAACTCGAACTGTATAGTTCGGGTTCGTACCGAATTTTGGGGTGTCCGTGACACGGACCCGAACCCGGACATTTTCGTAAAAGTCCGGGTTCGGGTTCGGTGTTCGTCGCTTTCTTCGCGCTTTTGTGACGCTTTCTTGGCGCTTTTTGAAAGGCTGCAAAGCAGCCAATCAACAAGCGTCATACTACTTGCCCCAAGAGGCCATCACAGCCATGCCTACTATTGGCATGGCTGTGATTGGCCAGAGCACCATGTGACCCAGCCTCTATTTAAGCTGGAGTCACATAGCGCCGCCCGTCACTCTGCTCTGATTAGCGTAGGGAGAGGTTGCGGCTGCGACAGTAGGGCGAGATTAGGCAGATTAACTCCTCCAAAGGACTTGATTAACTGATCGATCTGCAGCTGTGGATCATTGAGCTGCTGATCCTCAATTGCTCACTGTTTTTAGGCTGCCCAGACCGTTTGTCAGTCACATTTTTCTGGGGTGATCGGCGGCCATTTTGTGTCTTGTGGTGCGCCAGCACAAGCTGCGACCAAGTGCATTTAACCCTCAATGGTGTGGTTGTTTTTTGGCTAAAGCCTACATCAGGGTGAAGCTGTCACACCAAGTGCATTTAACCAGCAATAGTCTGTTTATTTTTTGGCCATATACTACATCAGGGGCAAGCTGCGCCTGTCACCAAGTGCATTTAACCCTCAATGGTGCGTTTGTTTTTTGGCTAAAGCCTACATCAGGGTGAAGCTGTCACACCAAGTGCATTTAACCAGCAATAGTCTGTTTATTTTTTGGCCATATACTACATCAGGGGCAAGCTGCGCCCGTCACCAAGTGCATTTAACCCTCAGTAGTGTGGTTGGTCAAGCTATCACACCAAGTGCATTTAACCAGCAATAGTCTGTTCATTTTTTGGCCATATACTAAATCAGGGGCAAGCTGCGCCCGTCACCAAGTGCATTTAACCAGCAATAGTCTGTTCATTTTTTGGCCATATACTACATCAGGGGCAAGCTGCGCCCGTCACCAAGTGCATTTAACCCTCAGTAGTGTGGTTGGTCAAGCTGTGACACCAAGTGCATTTAACCAGCAATAGTCTGTTCATTTTTTGGCCATATACTACATCAGGGGCAAGCTGCGCCCATCACCAAGTGCATTTAACCAGCAATAGTGTGGTTATTTTTTGGCCATATCCCAGTCTAATTCTGTCACTAAATCCATACCGGTCACCCAGCGCCTAAATACTAGGCCTCAAATTTATATCCCGCTAAATCTCTCGTTACCGCTGTCCTGTTGTGGCTGGGAAAGTTATTTAGTGTCCGTCAAAGCACATTTTTTGTTCTGGGTTGAAATACAATTCCCAATTTAGCAATTTAAAAATTTAGTGGTTTCTGCTGTATCAGAGCTATTTGAAATCTATCCCTAAAAGGGTATATAATATTCAAGGTGCACATAGGGTCATTCAGAATAACTTCACACACACCCGCTACTGTGCATTTCCAAGTCTAATTCTGTCACTAAACCCATACCTGTCACCCAGCGCCTAAATACTAGGCCTCAAATTCATATCCAGCTAAATCTGTCGTTAGTGCTGTAGCTGGGCGAGTTATTTAGTGTCCGTTCAAGCACATTTCTTGTTCTGGGTTGAAATACAATTCCCAATTTAGCAATTTCATAATTTAGTGGTTTCTGCTATATCAGAGCTATTTGAAATCTATCCCTAAAAGGGTAGATCATATTGAAGGTGCACATAGGGACATTCAGAATAACTTCACACACCCGCTACTGTGCATTTCCAAGTCTAATTCTGTCACTAAACCCATACCTGTCACCCAGCGCCTAAATACTAGGCCTCAAATTTATATCCAGCTAAATCTGTCCTTAGTGCTGTAGCTGGGCGAGTTATTTAGTGTCCGTTCAAGCACATTTCTTGTTCTGGGTTGAAATACAATTCCCAATTTAGCAATTTCATAATTTAGTGGTTTCTGCTATATCAGAGCTATTTGAAATCTATCCCTAAAAGGGTAGATCATATTGAAGGTGCACATAGGGACATTCAGAATAACTTCACACACCCGCTACTGTGCATTTCCAAGTCTAATTCTGTCACTAAACCCATACCTGTCACCCAGCGCCTAAATACTAGGCCTCAAATTTATATCCAGCTAAATCTGTCCTTAGTGCTGTAGCTGGGCGAGTTATTTAGTGTCCGTTCAAGCACATTTCTTGTTCTGGGTTGAAATACAATTCCCAATTTAGCAATTTCATAATTTAGTGGTTTCTGCTATATCAGAGCTATTTGAAATCTATCCCTAAAAGGGTAGATCATATTGAAGGTGCACATAGGGTACATTCAGAATAACTTCACACACCCGCTACTGTGCATTTCCAAGTCTAATTCTGTCACTAAACCCATACCTGTCACCCAGCGCCTAAATACTAGGCCTCAAATTTATATCCAGCTAAATCTGTCCTTAGTGCTGTAGCTGGGCGAGTTATTTAGTGTCCGTTCAAGCACATTTCTTGTTCTGGGTTGAAATACAATTCCCAATTTAGCAATTTCATAATTTAGTGGTTTCTGCTATATCAGAGCTATTTGAAATCTATCCCTAAAAGGGTATATAATATTCAAGGTGCACATTGGGTCATTCAGAATAACTTCACACACACCCGCTACTGTGTATTTCCAAGTCTAATTCTGTCACTAAACCCATACCTGTCACCCAGCGCCTAAATACTAGGCCTCAAATTTATATCCAGCTAAATCTGTCCTTAGTGCTGTAGCTGGGCGAGTTATTTAGTGTCCGTTCAAGCACATTTCTTGTTCTGGGTTGAAATACAATTCCCAATTTAGCAATTTCATAATTTAGTGGTTTCTGCTATATCAGAGCTATTTGAAATCTATCCCTAAAAGGGTATATCATATTGAAGGTGCACATAGGGACATTCAGAATAACTTCACACACCCGCTACTGTGCTATTTCCAAGTCTAATTCTGTCACTAAACCCATACCTGTCACCCAGCGCCTAAATACTAGGCCTCAAATTTATATCCAGCTAAATCTGTCCTTAGTGCTGTAGCTGGGCGAGTTATTTAGTGTCCGTTCAAGCACATTTCTTGTTCTGGGTTGAAATACAATTCCCAATTTAGCAATTTCATAATTTAGTGGTTTCTGCTATATCAGAGCTATTTGAAATCTATCCCTAAAAGGGTAGATCATATTGAAGGTGCACATAGGGTACATTCAGAATAACTTCACACACCCGCTACTGTGCATTTCCAAGTCTAATTCTGTCACTAAACCCATACCTGTCACCCAGCGCCTAAATACTAGGCCTCAAATTTATATCCAGCTAAATCTGTCCTTAGTGCTGTAGCTGGGCGAGTTATTTAGTGTCCGTTCAAGCACATTTCTTGTTCTGGGTTGAAATACAATTCCCAATTTAGCAATTTCATAATTTAGTGGTTTCTGCTATATCAGAGCTATTTGAAATCTATCCCTAAAAGGGTATATAATATTCAAGGTGCACATTGGGTCATTCAGAATAACTTCACACACACCCGCTACTGTGTATTTCCAAGTCTAATTCTGTCACTAAACCCATACCTGTCACCCAGCGCCTAAATACTAGGCCTCAAATTTATATCCAGCTAAATCTGTCCTTAGTGCTGTAGCTGGGCGAGTTATTTAGTGTCCGTTCAAGCACATTTCTTGTTCTGGGTTGAAATACAATTCCCAATTTAGCAATTTCATAATTTAGTGGTTTCTGCTATATCAGAGCTATTTGAAATCTATCCCTAAAAGGGTATATAATATTCAAGGTGCACATTGGGTCATTCAGAATAACTTCACACACACCCGCTACTGTGTATTTCCAAGTCTAATTCTGTCACTAAACCCATACCTGTCACCCAGCGCCTAAATACTAGGCCTCAAATTTATATCCAGCTAAATCTGTCCTTAGTGCTGTAGCTGGGCGAGTTATTTAGTGTCCGTTCAAGCACATTTCTTGTTCTGGGTTGAAATACAATTCCCAATTTAGCAATTTCATAATTTAGTGGTTTCTGCTATATCAGAGCTATTTGAAATCTATCCCTAAAAGGGTATATAATATTCAAGGTGCACATTGGGTCATTCAGAATAACTTCACACACACCCGCTACTGTGTATTTCCAAGTCTAATTCTGTCACTAAACCCATACCTGTCACCCAGCGCCTAAATACTAGGCCTCAAATTTATATCCAGCTAAATCTGTCCTTAGTGCTGTAGCTGGGCGAGTTATTTAGTGTCCGTTCAAGCACATTTCTTGTTCTGGGTTGAAATACAATTCCCAATTTAGCAATTTCATAATTTAGTGGTTTCTGCTATATCAGAGCTATTTGAAATCTATCCCTAAAAGGGTATATAATATTCAAGGTGCACATTGGGTCATTCAGAATAACTTCACACACACCCGCTACTGTGTATTTCCAAGTCTAATTCTGTCACTAAACCCATACCTGTCACCCAGCGCCTAAATACTAGGCCTCAAATTTATATCCTGCTAAATCTGTCCTTAGTGCTGTAGCTGGGCGAGTTATTTAGTGTCCGTTCAAGCACATTTCTTGTTCTGGGTTGAAATACAATTCCCAATTTAGCAATTTCATAATTTAGTGGTTTCTGCTATATCAGAGCTATTTGAAATCTATCCCTAAAAGGGTATATAATATTCAAGGTGCACATTGGGTCATTCAGAATAACTTCACACACACCCGCTACTGTGTATTTCCAAGTCTAATTCTGTCACTAAACCCATACCTGTCACCCAGCGCCTAAATACTAGGCCTCAAATTTATATCCTGCTAAATCTCTCGTTAACGCTGTCCTGTTGTGGCTGGGAAAGTTATTTAGTGTCCGTCAAAGCACATTTTTTGTTCTGGGTTGAAATACAATTCCCAATTTAGCAATTTCATAATTTAGTGGTTTCTGCTATATCAGAGCTATTTGAAATCTATCCCTAAAAGGGTATATAATATTCAAGGTGCACATTGGGTCATTCAGAATAACTTCACACACACCCGCTACTGTGTATTTCTAAGTCTAATTCTGTCACTAAACCCATACCTGTCACCCAGCGCCTAAATACTAGGCCTCAAATTTATATCCTGCTAAATCTCTCGTTAACGCTGTCCTGTTGTGGCTGGGAAAGTTATTTAGTGTCCGTCAAAGCACATTTTTTGTTCTGGGTTGAAATACAATTCCCAATTTAGCAATTTCATAATTTAGTGGTTTCTGCTATATCAGAGCTATTTGAAATCTATCCCTAAAAGGGTATATAATATTCAAGGTGCACATTGGGTCATTCAGAATAACTTCACACACACACGCTTCTGTGCATTTCCAAGTCTAATTCTGTCACTAAATCCATACCGGTCACCCAGCGCCTAAATACTAGGCCTCAAATTTATATCCCGCTGAATTTGAATACAATACATTGGGCCAAATAATATATTTGTTGTTGTGGTGAACCATAACAATGAGAAAAACATCTAGTAAGGGACGCGGACGTGGACATGGTCGTGGTGGTGTTAGTGGACCCTCTGGTGCTGGGAGAGGACGTGGCCGTTCTGCCACATCCACACGTCCTAGTGTACCAACTACCTCAGGTCCCAGTAGCCGCCAGAATTTACAGCGATATATGGTGGGGCCCAATGCCGTTCTAAGGATGGTAAGGCCTGAGCAGGTACAGGCATTAGTCAATTGGGTGGCCGACAGTGGATCCAGCACGTTCACATTATCTCCCACCCAGTCTTCTGCAGAAAGCGCACAGATGGCGCCTGAAAACCAACCCCATCAGTCTGTCACATCACCCCCATGCATACCAGGGAAACTGTCTCAGCCTCAAGTTATGCAGCAGTCTCTTATGCTGTTTGAAGACTCCGCTGGCAGGGTTTCCCAAGGGCATCCACCTAGCCCTTCCCCAGCGGTGAAAGACATAGAATGCACTGACGCACAACCACTTATGTTTCCTGATGATGAGGACATGGGAATACCACCTCAGCATGTCTCTGATGATGACGAAACACAGGTGCCAACTGCTGCGTCTTTCTGCAGTGTGCAGACTGAACAGGAGGTCAGGGATCAAGACTGGGTGGAAGACGATGCAGGGGACGATGAGGTCCTAGACCCCACATGGAATGAAGGTCGTGCCACTGACTTTCACAGTTCGGAGGAAGAGGCAGTGGTGAGACCGAGCCAACAGCGTAGCAAAAGAGGGAGCAGTGGGCAAAAGCAGAACACCCGCCGCCAAGAGACTCCGCCTGCTACTGACCGCCGCCATCTGGGACCGAGCACCCCAAAGGCAGCTTCAAGGAGTTCCCTGGCATGGCACTTCTTCAAACAATGTGCTGACGACAAGACCCGAGTGGTTTGCACGCTGTGCCATCAGAGCCTGAAGCGAGGCATTAACGTTCTGAACCTGAGCACAACCTGCATGACCAG
This sequence comes from Bufo gargarizans, assembly GCF_014858855.1. Classification (NCBI taxonomy): domain Eukaryota; kingdom Metazoa; phylum Chordata; class Amphibia; order Anura; family Bufonidae; genus Bufo; species Bufo gargarizans. The sequence continues at coordinate 77,541,969 of NC_058080.1, forward strand.
GCACCTGCATGCAAAGCATGAACTGCAGTGGAGTAAACACCTTAAAACCAAGGAAGTCACTCAGGCTCCCCCTGCTACCTCTTCTGCTGCTGCCGCCTCGGCCTATTCTGCTGCTGCCGCCTCGGCCTCTTCCTCCGCCTCTGGAGGAACGTTGGCACCTGCCGCCCAGCAAACAGGGGATGTACCACCAACACCACCACCACCACCTCCGTCACCAAGCGTCTCAACCATGTCACACGCCAGCGTTCAGCTCTCCATCTCACAAACATTTGATAGAAAGCGTAAATTCCCACCTAGCCACCCTCGATCCCTGGCCCTGAATGCCAGCATTTCTAAACTACTGGCCTATGAAATGCTGTCATTTAGGCTGGTGGACACAGACAGCTTCAAACAGCTCATGTCGCTTGCTGTCCCACAGTATGTTGTTCCCAGCCGGCACTACTTCTCCAAGAGAGCCGTGCCTTCCCTGCACAACCAAGTATCCGATAAAATCAAGTGTGCACTGCGCAACGCCATCTGTAGCAAGGTCCACCTAACCACAGATACGTGGACCAGTAAGCACGGCCAGGGACGCTATATCTCCCTAACTGCACACTGGGTAAATGTAGTGGCAGCTGGGCCCCAGGCGGAGAGCTGTTTGGCGCACGTCCTTCCGCCGCCAAGGATCGCAGGGCAACATTCTTTGCCTCCTGTTGCCACCTCCTCCTTCTCGGCTTCCTCCTCCTCTTCTTCCACCTGCTCATCCAGTCAGCCACACACCTTCACCACCAACTTCAGCACAGCCCGGGGTAAACGTCAGCAGGCCATTCTGAAACTCATATGTTTGGGGGACAGGCCCCACACCGCACAGGAGTTGTGGCGGGGTATTGAACAACAGACCGACGAGTGGTTGCTGCCGGTGAGCCTCAAGCCCGGCCTGGTGGTGTGTGATAATGGGCGAAATCTCGTTGCAGCTCTGGGACTAGCCAATTTGACGCACATCCCTTGCTTGGCGCATGTGCTGAATTTGGTGGTGCAGAAGTTCATTCACAACTACCCCGACATGTCAGAGCTGCTGCATAAAGTGCGGGCCGTCTGTTCGCGCTTCCGGCGTTCACATCCTGCTGCTGCTCGCCTGTCTGCGCTACAGCGTAACTTCGGCCTTCCCGCTCACCGCCTCATATGCGACGTGCCCACCAGGTGGAACTCCACCTTGCACATGCTGGACAGACTGTGCGAGCAGCAGCAGGCCATAGTGGAGTTTCAGCTGCAGCACGCACGGGTCAGTCGCACTACAGAACAGCACCACTTCACCACCAATGACTGGGCCTCCATGCGAGACCTGTGTGCCCTGTTGCGCTGTTTCGAGTACTCCACCAACATGGCCAGTGGCGATGACACCGTTATCAGCGTTACAATACCACTTCTATGTCTCCTTGAGAAAACACTTAGGGCGATGATGGAAGAGGAGGTGGCCCAGGAGGAGGAGGAGGAGGAGGAGGAAGAGGGGTCATTTTTAGCACTTTCAGGCCAGTCTCTTCGAAGTGACTCAGAGGGAGGTTTTTGGCAACAGCAGAGGCCAGGTACAAATGTGGCCAGCCAGGGCCCACTACTGGAGGACGAGGAGGACGAGGATGAGGAGGAGGTGGAGGAGGATGAGGATGAAGCATGGTCACAGCGGGGTGGCACCCAACGCAGCTCGGGTCCATCACTGGTGCGTGGCTGGGGGGAAAGGCAGGACGATGACGATACGCCTCCCACAGAGGACAGCTTGTCCTTACCCCTGGGCAGCCTGGCACACATGAGCGACTACATGCTGCAGTGCCTGCGCAACGACAGCAGAGTTGCCCACATTTTAACCTGTGCGGACTACTGGGTTGCCACCCTGCTGGATCCACGCTACAAAGACAATGTGCCCACCTTACTTCCTGCACTGGAGCGTGATAGGAAGATGCGCGAGTACAAGCGCACGTTGGTAGACGCGCTACTGAGAGCATTCCCAAATGTCACAGGGGAACAAGTGGAAGCCCAAGGCCAAGGCAGAGGAGGAGCAAGAGGTCGCCAAGGCAGCTGTGTCACGGCCAGCTCCTCTGAGGGCAGGGTTAGCATGGCAGAGATGTGGAAAACTTTTGTCAACACGCCACAGCTAACTGCACCACCACCTGATACGCAACGTGTTAGCAGGAGGCAACATTTCACTAACATGGTGGAACAGTACGTGTGCACACCCCTCCACGTACTGACTGATGGTTCGGCCCCATTCAACTTCTGGGTCTCTAAATTGTCCACGTGGCCAGAGCTAGCCTTTTATGCCTTGGAGGTGCTGGCCTGCCCGGCAGCCAGCGTTTTGTCTGAACGTGTATTCAGCACGGCAGGGGGCGTCATTACAGACAAACGCAGCCGCCTGTCTACAGCCAATGTGGACAAGCTGACGTTCATAAAAATGAACCAGGCATGGATCCCACAGGACCTGTCCGTCCCTTGTCCAGATTAGACATTAACTACCTCCCCATAACCATATATTATTGGACTCCAGGGCACTTCCTCATTCAATCCTATTTTTATTTTCATTTTACCATTATATTGCGAGGCTACCCAAAGTTGAATGAACCTCTCCTCTGCCTGTGTGCTAGGCCTAAATATATGCCAATGGACTGTTGCAGTGGTGGCTGACATGAAGCCTGATTCTCTGCTATGACATGCAGACTAATTCTCTGCTGACATGAAGCCAGATTGTCTGTTACGGGACCTCTCTGCTCTGCCTGTGTGCTAGGGCCTAAATATATGACAATGGACTGTTGCAGTGGTGGCTGACGTGAAGCCTCATTCTCTGCTATGACATGCAGACTGATTCTCTGCTGACATGAAGCCAGATCGTCTGTTACGGGACCTCTCTGCTCTGCCTGTGTGCTAGGCCTAAATATATGCCAATGGACTGTTGCAGTGGTGGGTGACGTGAAGCCTCATTCTCTGCTATGACATGCAGACTGATTCTCTGCTGACATGAAGCCAGATTGTCTGTTACGGGACCTCTCTGCTCTGCCTGTGTGCTAGGCCTAAATATATGCCAATGGACTGTTGCAGTGGTGGGTGACGTGAAGCCTCATTCTCTGCTATGACATGCAGACTGATTCTCTGCTGACATGAAGCCAGATTCGTCTGTTACGGGACCTCTCTCCTCTGCCTGTGTGCTAGGCCTAAATATATGCCAATGGACTGTTGCAGTGGTGGCTGACGTGAAGCCTCATTCTCTGCTATGACATGCAGACTGATTCTCTGCTGACATGAAGCCAGATTGTCTGTTACGGGACCTCTCTGCTCTGCCTGTGTGCTAGGCCTAAATATATGCCAATGGACTGTTGCAGTGGTGGGTGACGTGAAGCCTCATTCTCTGCTATGACATGCAGACTGATTCTCTGCTGACATGAAGCCAGATTGTCTGTTACGGGACCTCTCTGCTCTGCCTGTGTGCTAGGCCTAAATATATGCCAATGGACTGTTGCAGTGGTGGGTGACGTGAAGCCTCATTCTCTGCTATGACATGCAGACTGATTCTCTGCTGACATGAAGCCAGATTGTCTGTTACGGGACCTCTCTCCTCTGCCTGTGTGCTAGGCCTAAATATATGCCAATGGACTGTTGCAGTGGTGGCTGACGTGAAGCCTCATTCTCTGCTATGACATGCAGACTGATTCTCTGCTGACATGAAGCCAGATTCGTCTGTTACGGGACCTCTCTCCTCTGCCTGTGTGCTGGGCCTAAATATATGCCAATGGACTGTTGCAGTGGTGGCTGACGTGAAGCCTCATTCTCTGCTATGACATGCAGACTGATTCTCTGCTGACATGAAGCCAGATTCTCTGTTACGGGACCTCTCTCCTCTGCCTGTGTGCTGGGCCTAAATATATGCCAATGGACTGTTGCAGTGGTGGCTGACGTGAAGCCTCATTCTCTGCTATGACATGCAGACTGATTCTCTGCTGACATGAAGCCAGATTGTCTGTTACGGGACCTCTCTCCTCTGCCTGTGTGCTGGGCCTAAATATATGCCAATGGACTGTTGCAGTGGTGGCTGACGTGAAGCCTCATTCTCTGCTATGACATGCAGACTGATTCTCTGCTGACATGAAGCCAGATTCGTCTGTTACGGGACCTCTCTCCTCTGCCTGTGTGTGCTGGGCCTAAATATATGCCAATGGACTGTTGCAGTGGTGGCTGACGTGAAGCCTCATTCTCTGCTATGACATGCAGACTGATTCTCTGCTGACATGAAGCCAGATTCTCTGTTACGGGACCTCTCTCCTCTGCCTGTGTGTGTGCTGGGCCTAAATATATGCCAATGGACTGTTGCAGTGGTGGCTGACGTGAAGCCTCATTCTCTGCTATGACATGCAGACTGATTCTCTGCTGACATGAAGCCAGATTCTCTGTTACGGGACCTCTCTCCTCTGCCTGTGTGTGCTGGGCCTAAATATATGCCAATGGACTGTTGCAGTGGTGGCTGACGTGAAGCCTCATTCTCTGCTATGACATGCAGACTAATTCTCTGCTGACATGAAGCCAGATTCTCTGTTACGGGACCTCTCTCCTCTGCCTGTGTGTGCTGGGCCTAAATATATGCCAATGGACTGTTGCAGTGGTGGCTGACGTGAAGCCTCATTCTCTGCTATGACATGCAGACTGATTCTCTGCTGACATGAAGCCAGATTCTCTGTTACGGGACCTCTCTCCTCTGCCTGTGTGTGTGCTGGGCCTAAATATATGCCAATGGACTGTTGCAGTGGTGGCTGACGTGAAGCCTCATTCTCTGCTATGACATGCAGACTGATTCTCTGCTGACATGAAGCCAGATTCTCTGTTACGGGACCTCTCTCCTCTGCCTGTGTGTGCTGGGCCTAAATATATGCCAATGGACTGTTGCAGTGGTGGCTGACGTGAAGCCTCATTCTCTGCTATGACATGCAGACTAATTCTCTGCTGACATGAAGACAGATTCTCTGTTACGGGACCTCTCTCCTCTGCCTGTGTGTGCTGGGCCTAAATATATGCCAATGGACTGTTGCAGTGGTGGCTGACGTGAAGCCTCATTCTCTGCTATGACATGCAGACTAATTCTCTGCTGACATGAAGACAGATTCTCTGTTACGGGACCTCTCTCCTCTGCCTGGGTGCTGGGCCTAAATATATGCCAATGGACTGTTGCAGTGGTGGCTGACGTGAAGCCTCATTCTCTGCTATGACATGCAGACTGATTCTCTGCTGACATGAAGCCAGATTCTCTGTTACGGGACCTCTCTCCTCTGCCTGTGTGTGCTGGGCCTAAATATATGCCAATGGACTGTTGCAGTGGTGGCTGACGTGAAGCCTCATTCTCTGCTATGACATGCAGACTGATTCTCTGCTGACATGAAGCCAGATTCTCTGTTACGGGACCTCTCTCCTCTGCCTGTGTGTGCTGGGCCTAAATATATGCCAATGGACTGTTGCAGTGGTGGCTGACGTGAAGCCTCATTCTCTGCTATGACATGCAGACTGATTCTCTGCTGACATGAAGCCAGATTCTCTGTTACGGGACCTCTCTCCTCTGCCTGTGTGTGCTGGGCCTAAATATATGCCAATGGACTGTTGCAGTGGTGGCTGACGTGAAGCCTCATTCTCTGCTATGACATGCAGACTGATTCTCTGCTGACATGAAGCCAGATTCTCTGTTACGGGACCTCTCTCCTCTGCCTGTGTGTGCTGGGCCTAAATATATGCCAATGGACTGTTGCAGTGGTGGCTGACGTGAAGCCTCATTCTCTGCTATGACATGCAGACTAATTCTCTGCTGACATGAAGCCAGATTCTCTGTTACGGGACCTCTCTCCTCTGCCTGTGTGTGCTGGGCCTAAATATATGCCAATGGACTGTTGCAGTGGTGGCTGACGTGAAGCCTCATTCTCTGCTATGACATGCAGACTGATTCTCTGCTGACATGAAGCCAGATTCTCTGTTACGGGACCTCTCTCCTCTGCCTGTGTGTGCTGGGCCTAAATATATGCCAATGGACTGTTGCAGTGGTGGCTGACGTGAAGCCTCATTCTCTGCTATGACATGCAGACTGATTCTCTGCTGACATGAAGCCAGATTCTCTGTTACGGGACCTCTCTCCTCTGCCTGTGTGTGTGCTGGGCCTAAATATATGCCAATGGACTGTTGCAGTGGTGGCTGACGTGAAGCCTCATTCTCTGCTATGACATGCAGACTAATTCTCTGCTGACATGAAGACAGATTCTCTGTTACGGGACCTCCCTCCTCTGCCTGGGTGCTGGGCCTAAATATATGCCAATGGACTGTTGCAGTGGTGGCTGACGTGAAGCCTCATTCTCTGCTATGACATGCAGACTAATTCTCTGCTGACATGAAGACAGATTCTCTGTTACGGGACCTCTCTCCTCTGCCTGGGTGCCGGGGCCTAAATATCTGAGAATGGACTGTTCCAGTGGTGGGTGACGGGAAGCCAGATTCTCTGCTATGGAACCTCTCTCCAATTGATTTTGGTTAATTTTTATTTATTTAATTTTTATTTTAATTCATTTCCCTATCCACATTTGTTTGCAGGGGATTTACCTACATGTTGCTGCCTTTTGCAGCCCTCTAGCTCTTTCCTGGGCTGTTTTACAGCCTTTTTAGTGCCGAAAAGTTCGGGTCCCCATTGACTTCAATGGGGTTCGGGTTCGGGACGAAGTTCGGATCGGGTTCGGATCCCGAACCCGAACATTTCCGGGATGTTCGGCCGAACTTCTTGAACCCGAACATCCAGGTGTTCGCTCAACTCTAATCTTTAGCTGTCCATGCGTCAGAAAGTAAAGTCAATGCCTGCTATGAGCCAGTTCCCTACACATAACCCTCATAAATCTGTTGCTGTGCAGGAGTCCTCACCAACCTCAGCTAAACCCCACCTATGTTTTCTCAATATTTCTGAAAAGTAGCATAAGAAGTGTAAAACAAAGTCCACCGTGCATATACAGTATATTGGGCCTGGGGGGCATAGCTATCAGATGAATGAGCAATCACCTTAAGTGAATGGGGACAGTGCTGCAGTAAGCAGGCATGGCTACTATACAGTGTACAGAGCTGTGTAGTTCTGGTTTGGGTGCCATAGCTAGTAAAATAGCTGATTGGTAGGGGTTGAGAGAGTTGTACCTCCATCAATCTCATATCGAAGCACTATCCTAAGAATAGTGAAATGATGATCAGCCGGCACTCTGAAATGGCGTGGTGCACGCGTCCGAGATCACGATTTATTATTATCCTAAGAATAGGTCATCACTGAGTACTGAGAAGTCCTATGAAAGCTCTTTAAGATAGCCCACACTTAAGAGGACCAGTCAAGGGCCTGTATTTTCAGGTTACTTTTGGATTTTCAGGGGAAATGTTTTTTAACCTTTCTCTGTAAATACAGGTTTAGCTTATTTCATGCAATTACTAGAGAACTTCCTTCAGCCCGTTATCCTGTACGTAGTGCTTTATGAATACAGATGACTCTGTTATGTGCCATATTACAGATGGAACATGAAATCATTTTGCTGCATGATTTACAGAATGGCATAAAAACGCTATCTTGAGTCGAATGCTCTATTGAGAATGTTTTGGCCTTTGAATCTCTTTTAAGTACTGATTGTTCCCAGCTGAACTTCACTGCTGTCAAATAAAATCTAATCTGGTTGGATGTGGACAGTCACAAATGACATTTTAAGGAAATCGATTTCTTAGTAATCCACACTTTCTGCTCAGTATAAAGTAACATAATTCTATAACATTTTGATGAGGTCAATTTACTTTATTAGAACGCAGCGCTTTTAAAACAGAGATACAGGGAGGCCACAGACCTTCTGAACACTCTCCCTATGTTTATTTATTTTTCAGATTTTCATATTGTTTTCCAATTGTCAGCACTTTTTTGTTGTTTTTTTTAGGGTACCCACAGAAAATGTCTGGTAACCAAAACAGAGGAAAGTACATGGACATTGCCTTGTATCAGTTCATAGATTAGTTAAATCAGTTGACTCCTTAAAGGGTTTTCCAGTTTCTGCCAAAAAAAAGTTTATTTATCATAAAATGAAAGGTTAAGAAATTTTCTAATATTCTTTGTGTCTCATTTCTTTGTGGTTTTCAAGATCTTGTTTGTTGTCCTGCTTGTTGTCAGGTAATAAGAATCTTCGCTGTTTACTTCCAGAGACTGAAAAGCTGTCCTGACCATCTTCATTAAATGTAGTGTGGCAACCTTATCTCCTCTAAACACGCCACTGGCGATACATGATACGGACTGGCAGGGCTGGCTCCAGGTTCATGTAGGCCCTTGGGTGATAAATCCCAGTGGGCCGCCTTGAGGCATTTTTTACGTTTACATATTGCCCTGTGGCTCCCACACGGTATAATGACCCCAGTGGCCCCTATACAGTATAATGACCACTAATGGCCCTTCACACAGTATAATGACCCCCCAATGCCCCCCCACACGCTGTATAATGACCCCACAACGGCGCTCCATTCAGAATAATAACCCCAGTCGCCCCCTATTCAGAATAATGGGGGGCAACTGGGGGAATACTGTATGGAGGGGGCACTGGGGGTCATTATACTGTATGGTGGTCACTGGGGGTCATTATATTGAATAGGGGCTCTGGGGGTCATTATACTGAATGGAGGGTCATTGGGGATCATTATACTAAATAGGGGACACTGGGGGTCATTATACTATGTAAAGGGCCCTCATAGTATAATGACCCCACAGTGGCCCTCCATTCAGAATAACGACCCCCAGTTGCCCCCACACTGGGGGTTGTACTGTATGGAGGGTGCACTGGGGGGTCATTATATTGAATGGGGGCTCTAGTGGTCATTATACTAAATGGAGGGTCAATGGGGATCATTATACTAAATGGGGGGCACTGGGGGTTATTATATTGTGTAAGGGGCCATCACGGTGTAATGACCCCCCAGTAGCCCCCTCACATTCCTATCATTGCTGGAGCGCAGGGGAGCCGGCAGTCCTGTCATTCACTAACCGCAGCTCCCTGCGCTCCTTCTCTCCTCAGGCCCGCTGCAGCAGTGAGACACACGTTATGACGTCACCTCTGGGCCATGCGTGGAGGAGAGAAGGGGATGTGCAGTGATGTAGCTAGAACTGACTTGGCCCCACAGCAAATTTTAGTAATCCCCCCCCCGTGGGTTCACATCACATTAACATATATGCTTTTTTTTTTACAATGGAACTGTATGGTGAACGGACGCCACTGTACGGCATCACATTTTTGGTATGCATTAAATAGATGGCAAAAATAGGATTTGAGCCCAGCCCTAGTGTCAGAATAAGTACCAGTACACAGCAGAGCAGCGTGGTGGGGAGGGGAGGCCGCCATGTACTGACAGAGCACACAACCTGGTCCTGGTGGTCAGGGATGAGGACTGTGTTTCCCAAGGATCATTTATCTATTGGGAAATACAGGGCACAGTATAATACACTAGAATCTATATAATATAAAGATATCAGCCCTACCCCGGAATAATAATACAATTAGGGGGTCATTTATTAAATAGAAATACGTCTATATTAGGCATATTTCTGGCACAGATTGTGGAGCAAAGGTCCTTAGCACTGCAATCTGTATCTTTTCCTGCTCATGCCAGGTCTAAAAAAAGTGGCATGGGCAGGGAAGGGGATACAGTTACGGCCATACATTTATTGGATACCACCGCCATACAGTGATAACACCGCCATACAATGATAAAACCACCATACAGTGACCGGATAAAAGGGTATAAGAGGGCACGGTACAGGCAATGACTAGGGGCACTGTACAGGGTGTGGTAAGAGGGCACAAGGGTATAAAGGGGCACAATACATCGTGAGGGGCACAGTACTGGGTGGGGGGCACAGCCACATGACCCTGTGACGTTAGAAGGTCCTTATGGTGAATGCGGTTCAGACGCCACCATAATGAGAGGCAGAGGAGTGAGACAGGGGCCCTGGATGGACAGGAGGGGTGAACACAGCATGTAGGTGGAAGGGGCTCTGAGGGGGAGTCATACAAGAAGTAGTGGCAGGAGGTCTGTGCAGGGAAGCAATAGGAGATAGGATGGTGGAGCAGGAGCTCTGGATACATTAAAGAGGAAAGGAGACAGCAGGGGCTCCATGAGGATAAGATAGAACAGGATATAGGGGGGGGGGGTTACAGGTGTCATGGAGGCAAACTGCTTAATGAAACAGTAAAACAACTAAATAGAATGAAGCAGCATCCCGCAGCAGATCAAAGAGTCCCCCCCCCCTCCTGTCCCACAGAGAAGAGACAGTCACAGTGCAGACTCACTGACAGCCTGTGTTCACACTTCTGCTCCAGCCCTTCACAATGCAGACTCACTGACAGCCTGTGTTCACACTTCTGCTCCAGCCCTTCACAATGCAGACTCACTGACAGCCTGTGTTCACACTTCTGCTCCAGCCCTTCACAATGCAGACTCACTGACAGCCTGTGTTCACACTTCTGCTCCAGCCCTTCACAATGCAGACTCACTGACAGCCTGTGTTCACACTTCTGCTCCAGCCCTGCTGGTCTCTCTTCTTAGGCAGCATGTCCTGTGTAGTAGGGGCGTGTCTGAGTCTCTGCAACAGCCGGCCTCATGTGACTCAGAGGGCCCACCCAAGGGGTATTGCGTAAGTGAAAACGCAACAATGAGAGCTTCCATCTGTATTGATGGAAGTGCTCATAGCAGCTCAGTGGGCCCCCCAGGAGCGTTGGGCCCCGGCACTTGCCCGGGTTTGCCAGGTTATGATGCAGGCCCTGCAGACTGGTACTCTCCTGTCACGCCCTGTCCTGTGGGTGTTCTGAGGAGATCTGTCAGAGTTGCTGCACGTGACTTGATTTGACAGTTTGTTTTGTTATGGGTTTAAACAGAATCCCACCTCCTCCCAGGTGTTGTTCTTTTGGAAAGAGGTAAGGCTATTTATTCCTCCCTCTCCCTATAGCCTTTGCGGGTTATAGTTCTGTCTTGTGTGAGCTCTGGAAGTTTGGTCGATTGTCTTCTCCAGCACATCTCTAGAGAAGTCCTTTTCCCTTTTTCCTTCTGTGTCTGTTTTTACTAGGCCTCTAGGGTGACATTAGCTCCTTCGGTTGTTGAAGGAGCTGGGTGTCTCTTTCCCTCTTCCCTAAAGCTGAGGGTTTGTTTCAGTGTGTTATAGTCTTAGGTACGTTGGCATTTGCACATCTAGCAGCTTAGGGAGAGTGTTTTAGGGATTGCTAGGAGGTGACCCCAATTGTTCCCTAGCATTTGGGGCCTAGTCAGTTGTTTTGTTTGTTTTGCCGTGTTCTGTTTCCTTCCCTTATCTTACCTACCGTGACATCTCCTCTCCTTTCTGTACAGTGACTTTTGCACGTGTCACAGGACATGCCCACAACACTCTAGGAGTCAGTTGGTAATTTTCTAGCTGAAGTCTCCTTTGTCCATGTGGATGCTTTAAAGCAAATATCTGGAGCTTCACAGTTATATCTTGGAGAAGCAGCTCCATCAGGATAATGTAATAATGTGCAGCAAATAGACTAGCAAAAGTGAACATTAACCACATCTTCAATATGCTAATCTTTAAAAGGATGCTTTATTTAGAGATTCCTAGTTAGTATATACAGTAAGTGCCCCCATTGAGGAATTTCATTGAGAACTGCGTAACCCTATATCTGCAGGGTCAGCTCTCCTGAATGTAGATGCCCAATGGCATAGGTAGGTTTAGAGTAGGAACTGCCTGACTGAGACCACCTTGGCGCTGGTAGACGGGCACAGATGTGTTTTGATCAAAATATGTTGGCTTAGGCCTCATGCACACAACCATTTTCTGGCCATTGCCATATTGTGGCCCGCATACAATGGGTCCGCAATACACAGGCACTGATCGTGTGCACCCCGCATCATGGAAGGGTCCGCAAAGCGGGAGATGCGGTGCGGTGCAGAACGGAAGCATGGGTCGGAAGCCCACGGAAGCACTACGGAGTGCTTCTGTGGTGTTTGTCCATGCCTCCACACCGCAAAAAAATAGAACATGTTCTATTTTTTTATGGTGCAGACGGATCACGGACCCATTCAAGTTGAATGGGTCTCAATCCATCCTGGCCACAGCATGGATGTTGCCTGTACATTGGGGACCACAAATTGCGGTCCCCAATGCACAGAACGGCCGCACAACGGCCATGTGCATGAAGCCTAAGGGCTGTTTCACACGAGCGGATGCCGTGTATGACATCCGCTGCGTGAATAACAGCCAAGACCCGCTGCAGACAGCAGAAGCACAGAGCATTAACATGATTGATAATGCTCTGTGACTCTCTGTGATCTTTTTACTATAAAATCCCAGTGAGATAAAGTTGTCACTGTGATTTTGTAGTAAAAAGATCACAGAGAGGCACGGAGCATTATCAGTCATGTTAATGGTCCGTGCTTCTGCTGTCCGCAGCGGGTCTTGGCTCTCATTCATGCAGCGGAAGACACGTACGTGATCCGCTCGTGTGAAACAGCCCTAAGAGTCTCAGATTTGATCATATCAGACTGAGGGGTTACTCTATATATAATGTTTGCATCTATTGTGTTATTCCATTATTTTCTGTGATTTTTCTTTTACAAATGTTGCCATGTACATCTGCATATTCTTTTATCATATCATGCAGGCTGTTTTGTATCTTTTTCTGTGATTTTTTTTATTAGAACTGTGTAACGCATTACTAAGCTCACATTGTTTTGAAGTTAATTGGAGTCCCACCAGAGGGACACTCTCTTAAAACAGGGATACCTATCTATGAGAAAATATTTTTTTCTAAACAGAAACCCCTTTGGGATAACTTTTCATGCTGTCCTTTAAACCCCAAATCTACACACCACCTATAGCATTCTAATGCTACCTGGCTATACTACTGCAATACCCACCGCTTCCCTCTTCCAATAAAACAGAATCCCCAATCTATCTCTAATTTCTTAGATCTAATTATAAAAAATGTTCCTCCCTTTTTGTTAGAAGAGTTCCTTAATAATAAACAAATCATAAATTGTTCTGCCAGTGAGACCCCTAGCAATCAGCTTACTGCACTCAAGGGTCTACCAAAAGGTCTGAATCGGAGGGGAGTAATAGACATGCCAGTGTGCCTTCTACAACAGCTGATGGCACTCTGCTGACAGGTATACAGCATCATCTATCGACCATTGGCTCTATATATACCACGCCATATATGTTTTTTTCATTGTTTTCCCCTGTATAGAAAAGCAAATTAGCTACATTTTCCTAAACGGGAAAAAAATAAATATTCTGACACATACCGGTTCAACAAACATATGCCATAGGGTAATTCTGAGCACATGGAGGTCTATGGACACATCAAAGGTCTACATTGGGAAATACTTCTAATATATATCTCCTCCAAAAACAAGATGTGATCAGAGCCTCACATGCAATAGTGACGGATTTCTATAGGACAGTATCAGCACTTGATAAAAGATAAGATAAAAGCAGAGACATTGATAAAAAATATTGATGATCACTGTCCTGTTACCTATATGAGCAAACTATCCCATTAGGTATGTGTACACAGCATGTCCAATCTTAATGGTGCATTAGTCGGCACCAGCCATACACCATATGTGCATACAATTAACTCAGATTGCATATTCTGCCTATCTGTTCTTGAGGCAATGAGCTGTGTCCATGCACACATTACCTTTTCATTAAATATGGGATATTTTCCTATCATTCCTTCTTAATGATATGTCCCGATCTCAGTCTCACCCCCTTGGGCAGCCTATTGGTAATAAGAATGGTCTATGTATATAACCCCCCCCCCCCCTATGAATTTCCAATCAGGTAACCGGGTGCCCGCAAGGGAGAAGTAGTCACCTGTAAAAACAAAGTTGCAGATTAGTAATGACAGAGATCAAGCTCCCTCTTTATTCCGGAGTGCTTGACGGTCTATAATGAGGAGAACAACATGAAACTCCTGTGACTGATATAAATGACCCAATACAGGCTTCTTCATTAGCGCTGATAAGCTGAAAGAAAAGTCTTGTAAATGCATTTGAATGCTAGAGAAAATGCAATCTGGGTGCCGACTCCTTAGAGAGCCCAGCAAGCTCGGCAGCTATACCGCCCTGCATGTACATTACAACTACTGTGCAGAGAGAAGCTAACCATTCATCAGGTCTGTGTTGGACAGACCAGAACCCTCCCGAATTTTACAGTTTACATCACAGTTTTGATTATTTATTTTAAGGGGAGCTTGTTATGTCCAAAATCAAAGTAAGAACGCAACCATGCAGGGTAGGTTCACCTGAAACATAACCATAGCTTTCTTGTGATCATCCAGTTCTCTAATCCTGAGCGATGCTTCTTTATACTTTTGCACAAATAAGGGTTTTGGTGCACCATAGATGGGGCCACTCCATCCGGTGCACCTGTGTCGTTGCTACTGGCTCTGAAATCTCAGGGACTGTCCATCAAACCAGAGGTGGAGGTGTTGGGTGGAGTTATAGGGGAGCAATGGCGTACCAGACTGAGCCCCCTCCTCCCATGGAGCAATGAAAATTTGATTTGCATAAAAATAAAGAGAATATGATTAGATTATTGGAAATTTCACAAGAAAGGTATGGATATGTGCAGCTTCAGAAAGACCGACATACCAGGGATCCATCCACAAAGCAGAGGGAGAAGTATGACTGAGCAGGTGTCTCCACCTTAGAATGTTTATTAAGGTGGAGACAGAAAGGTTGTTTAATAGAAACAGCAGGTGGCGCTATGCTAGCATTATCCCTGGAATTTCTAGGAAAACTAGCTTTTTAAAAAAAAAATAACAATAAATGCAAAAAATGTTTAAAATGATTGGCTGTATTTAACTATAAACTATTTTCTTAAGGGGACAACCAAATTATATATATACAAATAACATATAAATATATATATATAGTGAATGTCTAATATAAGTCATAGAACTTTATTGAAAAATAGAGAAAGGTTAACAGGTAGCATGTTACAAATGCTGTTCAGTATAACATTAGGCTGCACATTGTATCACACCTGATATCATATGCTCTTGCATGTGATTAAATACCATAATTAGTGTTGAGCGAATCGTAATATCCAAAGTGGACTAAGATCCGAATTTCAGGGAAAATTCGATTTGCTGCAAAGTTGAATTTGCTTGTTCTTTGTAGAAATAAATCAATTTTCTCTGAAATGGCAGTAAAAATAAAATTAAATCATACTTACCTCATCCATGTGAGCCTTAAAAGGCCTCTGCGGCCATCTTGTTTGAAGATCCCACGCGAAATCACTCACCACGCAATATTCTGTGCCGGATCTTTAAGCAAAATGGCCTCTTCGCGGTCAACTGCATGAGGTAAGTACAATTAAATTTTTTTATTTTATGATGAAGTATCCAGCAAAAACATTGGTGTGGAAGTTAGAACATCGCCTCACCGCATACTCTGTATAAAAAAACGGAACTATCTCCATCAGCATTCGTCTCCCATTGATCTACCTGGTTTTCAGCTTCATGTCTACGTTATAATCAAGTGTTTCACAAGCAGACATAATGGAAAATGGAATTATTCATATGCAGAACATCCTCAACATTGCATTTCCAAAAGATATTCCCTTATACTGTATGTCATGACGACACGCAATACTGGTGTCATTTCAGTGCTTCAAATGAGGATGTGTGGATTTATACATTACGGTCTTCCACTTGTTTTCTTTTTATAGCAATTCTTCAAATATATATAAAAAAATATCTATACTATGAATGGCACTCAACATTGTTGTCCTCAATATTGCAATTTCAACACCAAGAAAGAAAAGTCATGTAACCATGAAAATCACAGGATCGATAGACGTATTAATGATATGTAATATCTCAATTTATTCAGTATGCCATATGAGCGCCACATGCAGAAGTACAAGCACTTACATACCTTGGCATGCTATCAATGAGGTTATTAATGGTTGTCTGGAGAATGTTCTACCATGTTGAATGTATGTACTTGGGCACGCAAATCATCAGGATCCGCTGCTGGCAGCCCCCTTTGAAATTGCCAACCAATGACGTCCCAGAGGTGCTCAATGGGAGACAAGTTCAGAGACGCTGCAGGCCAAGGTAGCACATTTAGGTCCCAGAGGCTGCTCAAAGTAGCGTACTAATGAAAGCTGGTTCCTAGAACACTTTGGAAAAATGGCTGCGCCACTGGTTTCATGACTAGATCAAAGTAACACCAAACTGTTAATGTACATTATGCCCACCCTGGGAGTAGGACGGATGTAACTTTCCTTTTTGAAGGACTCCTTATGTCATTGTCCACATGGTCTCCAGACCAATCACCAGCTATCACTGCACCCAGGGCCGGCGTTGGGGGGGAAAACAGGGCAATTGCCCAGGGCCCCCCTTTCCGAAAGGGCCCCCCCTGCTGTTTGAAAGTTAAATGGGCCGATGGTGGGAGTCTTTTTTCCTCCACATGCTCCCTGTGACTGGTATTCTAACATGCTGCAGCAGACCGCTGCTCCCCTTCCCGCACAGTCTCCCTGTCTCACCAGAACTCCCGGACTGCACAGCATTAGAATCCTGCTGCCACACACATTGGATGTTCTGTATGGGCGGAGCTAACATAGCTCCGTCCCCATCCATTGCCTGCACTTTCTCCAGGCTGCAAGGCCCAAACATCAGACTGGGATGACTGGGCCTTCTGCTGGCTCTGACCTCAGCTGCTGGACTGCAGGAGATCCCAGGACCCTGTCTTATGAAAGCACCTGGTAAGTCCATCCAAGCATGCAGCAGTGTCTGTGTAGGAGGGTGCAGGGCTGCTGGTGGTCACTCTCATTGTAACAGCCCTGCACTGCCCTCAAGTATTGATGGTCACTGATCTGTACCGTAAGTTCCATTTGT
Organism: Bufo gargarizans; assembly: GCF_014858855.1. Classification (NCBI taxonomy): domain Eukaryota; kingdom Metazoa; phylum Chordata; class Amphibia; order Anura; family Bufonidae; genus Bufo; species Bufo gargarizans. The sequence goes on from NC_058080.1 coordinate 77,558,894, forward strand.
GAGCTCCCTATGCCCCCTCTGTAAGCTCCCTGTGCCCCCTCTGTGAGCGCCCTGTGCCCCCTCTGTGAGCGCCCTGTGCCCCCTCTGGGGGAGCCCTGTGCCCCCTCTGGGAGAGCCCTGTGCCCCCTGTGTGCGCTCCTTGCGATCTCTATGTGCACTTCCTGCGTGCGCTCTGTGCGACCCCTCTGCCAATCTGTGTGACCCCTGTGTGCGCTCTCTGTGTGCGCTCCCTGTGCCCCCTGTGTGCGCTCCCTGTGTGCGCTCCGTGTGCCCCCCCGGTGTGCACTCCCTGTTTGTGCTCCCTGTGCCCCCTGTGTGCGCTCCCTGTGCCCTCTGTGCGCCCTGTATGAGTTGTGTGTGCTCCCTGTGCCTCCGGTGTCCCCCATGTGTGCTCCCTGTGTCCCCTCTGATCCCGGTGTGTGCCCCCTCTGTGAGCTGTGTTTGAGCTCCTTGTGTCCGGTGTGCTCCCTGTGACTCCAGTGTGAGCTAGGTCTTTAGCACTTCTAGGACACCACCAAACAGCATGCTTGTGACATGGCTTGTGGCGTGGCCATTCTGCATTCAATTACCGCATGGCTGTCTGGGCCATACAGGCCATTGAAGACGGCATTGTTTAGGTGGTGTGCGTTGTTAATGGGGGGGGGGGGCAGAGGCATTGGAGTATAGGTATATCTGAGGTTCAAATTAGCAGTGTCTTTCCCCCCCCCCCCCCCAGTAATTGGGGGGAGCAGACCAGGGCTGCTAATAAAGGAATCTAAAGCTATGTCACACATTATAACAGTGTCATCCATAGATCCCCAAGAAGTGTCATCTACAGATCCCCCATAACAGTGTGTCATCCACAGATCCCCCACAACAGTGTGTCATCTACAGATCCCCCATAACAGTGTGCCATCTATAGATCCCCATAACAGTGCGTCATCCACAGATCCCCATAACAATGTCATCCATATATCCCCATAACAGTGTCATCCACAGATCCCCATATACAGTGTCATCCACAGATCCCCATGACAGTGTCATCCACAGATCCCCATGACAGTGTCATCCACAGATCCTCATAACAGTGTCATCCACAGGTCCCACATAACAGTGTGTCATGCACAAATCCCCCATAACAGTGTCATCCACATATCCCCCATAACGGTGTGTCATCTACAGATCCCCATAACAGTGGGTCATCCACAGATCCTCATAACAGTGTGTCATCCACATATCCCCCATTACAGTGTCATCCATAGATCCTCCATAACAGTGTCATCTGCAGATCCCCCATAACAGTGTGTCATCCACAGATCCCCCATAACAGTGTGTCATCCACAGATCTCCCATAACAGTGTGTCATCCACTGATCCCCCCCATAACAGTGTGTCATCCACAGATCCCCCCCCCCCATAACAGTGTGTCATCCACAGATCTCCCATAACAGTGTGTCATCCACTGATCCCCCCATAACAGTGTGTCATCCACAGATCCCCCCATAACAGTGTGTCATCCACAGATCTCCCATAACAGTGTGTCATCCACAGATCCCCCCCATAACAGTGTGTCATCCACTGATCCCCCCCATAACAGTGTGTCATCCACAGATCTCCCATAACAGTGTGTCATCCACAGATCCCCCCCATAACAGTGTGTCATCCACAGATCTCCCATAACAGTGTCATCTACAGATCCCCCCCATAACAGTGTGCATTTGCAGCATTATCTCCATTCACTGCTATGGAATTGCTATGGATCAGCTATTGTCAGAACACTATTAGCATAATTGACGATGACCATGCATGCACATTGTGCTCTCCCTTCACTTCAGGGACTCGGATGGGACAGCCCCTTTTACAGTATTTCTGCTTATAAACCATGAAAAAAAAGAAGTGCCCTGGCCATTCTTTATGCGGGTTCCATGTCCAGAATTCCCTTTAAAAATGGGCATTAATGAAAATCCACAGCAAAACTGTATCAAAAAGTGTGTTATAAAATGCATCAGAGAAAAACACATTTAAAAAAACCTGATGCAGATTTTGCATTAGGTCTTTTTAAGCACACAAAATACTCTGTGTGAACATACCCAAAGAGGCTGCAGGATCAGCAGCTTACAGTGGAAAGGCTAAAGAGAGATAATGTGGCGTTCTACAATCAGCTGCTGTGGTTGCAACCTCTATCCATGCCTACAAAGTGCTGTCAGACTTCTGGTCCAATATTTCAGGATTTGGGGCCCCACTTTCAATTTTTCCCCAGGGCCACACTTTGTCTAAAACCGGCCCTGACTGCATCTGAGACAAAAGTGGGATTTATCACTGAAGAGGATAGATGTCCATTCCAGCCTCCATTGATGTTTTGCTGTGCACAATGTTAGCCTTTGAGAGTGGTGATGTCAGGTCAATGGAACACCTATTGCTAGATGTCTGGCTCATAGCCCAGTGTCAAGTGCAGCCGGACTAGAGCGCAGCTAAGGGGAGGCTGCCATGATAAGTTTAGGGGACGAGGGGACGGCGGTTTAATAAGGGCAAGATTAAGTAAGGAAGGGGGGCTGGTTTGCGGTTAATAAAGGGGGGGGGGGGGGGTTGTGTAGGATAAAAAAAAAAAGAAGGATGAATGTTGATGAGTTATACTATTTTTGGGTTATTATTGTGAACTTGAATTTTGTCATAGCAGTCGGGCGGTAGGAGGTCCTGAAAGACGGTGGTAGGGCTTGGTGTTTGTGGATGGGAGGGCCTCAATTGGTGGGGCTGGACTCCCAGGTATGGAAAGTTGGTGGGTTTCAGTGGGGTGACCAACACTCGGTGTCTCCGAGCTAGAGTGATACGGCTGGAGGCAAGGTGGCTTGACCAGGTGTTTGGGGCATCAGCTGGAACCGGGGGGCTTCTAGGACCTCCTTCGTCAGGTCTAGGATTATGCATATGTATATGTTTATATATATATTTATATTGGATTTTTATGTTATGTTTGCATCAATAAAAGGCTGCTGTGGCCATGAAATTCCAATATAAGGCTCCGTGTCATTCTTGGTGGGAGTTTAGGTTAGGGGTAGGGTGAAACGAACATAGGAATATGGAGGGGGGGGGGGGGTGAATTGAGGACCCGAGGCAATTCCCCAATAACCTTATCATGCAAACACCTTCTGATGGTTTGTGTATACCAGGGATCAGCAACTTCTGGCACTCCAGCTGTCCTGAAACTACAACTCCCAGAATCCTCCTTTCACTTTCTATAGGAGTTACAAGAACCTCCAAGTAGGAGTTGTAATTTCACAGCAGCTGGAGTGCCGAAGGTTGCTGATCCCTGGTCTAGACACTGTTTACTTGATATGTGATGTGCAACTTCACTTACAATACAGAATGGATCAGTAAGTGCTCTTCTTCTAATTAGACAATCTATCCATGCAGAAGTTTACCTCTGTGCACCTCTTCCTGTCATTCCAGTTTGTCACTGTTTTCCTAACCACCAAGACAGGCAACGTTGAACATTACTGACATCTTGGCCTAGGCACATCAAACTTATTGGGAATTTCACAAGAAAAACAATGGTGTGCTTGGTTTTAACGTAACTTTATTCTTTCATGAGTTATTTACAAGTTTCTGACCACTTATTAAATGTGTTCAATGTGCTGCCCATTGTGTTGGATTGTCAATGCAACCCTCTTCTCCCACTCTTCACACACTGATAGCAACACCGCAGGAGGAATGCTAGCACAGGCTTCCAGTATCCGTAGTTTTAGGTGCTGCACATCTCGTATCTTCACAGCATATACAGCATATATAAAACCAAGCACACCATTGTTTTTCTTGTGAAATTCCCAATAAGTTTGATGTGTCACATGACCCTCTTCCTATTGAAAAAACAAAATTTGGATTCAAAATGTCCGAATTCAAAATGGCCGCCATGGTCACCACCCATCTTGAAAAGTTTCCCCCCTCACATATACTAATGTGCAACAAACAGGAAGTTAATATCACCAACCATTCCCATTTTATTAAGGTGTATCCATATAAATGGCCCACCCTGTATTTGAAAATGTATTAAAAAAGAAAAACTAAAATTTTGACTCGACATGAGTATTCAAACCCTTTACTATGACACTTAAAATTTAGCTCCATGGTCTTCCATCTCTCTTGATCGTCTCTGAGATGTTTCTACACTTTGATTGGTGTTTATCTCATGTAAATTCAGTTGATTGAACATAATTTGGATAGACACACCCTTGTCTATATAAGGTCTCATAGCTGACAATGCATATCAGAGCAAAAATCAAGCCATGAGGAGGAAAGAACTTCCTGTAGAGATCAGAGACATGATTGTGTGGACGTACAGATCTGGAGAAGAGTACAAATATTTCTGCTACATTGAAAGTTTCCAAGTGCACAGTGAAACAACCAGGACTCTTCCTAGAGCTGGTTGCCCCACAAAACAAATTAATTGGGGGGAAATGGCCAAGAGGTGACAAAGAACCCAATGGTCACTCTGGCTGAGCTCCAAAGATCCTGTGTACAGAGGGGAGAGTCCTCCAGAAGGTCAACTATCGCTGCAGCCTCTCTTTAGTAAAAAGACACATAAAAGTTTGCACCTAAACGACTGTGAGAAACAAGATCTACTGCCTTGCATCCTTACAAAACACTTAACCCCAACTACCATCAGCTAGTAGCCCCAACATCAGGGTGCACCCTTAGGGAAGTAATAGTCTGCCTTCCTGTTCCTGCTAAGCCTTAGGAAGCATCTATGTGAGAATTGACACTGTCATTTGTGGAAACAATTGTCGTTGCCAGAATCACTACCACTACAACCCTCTGCTCTCCTCAGCATCCAGCATAGATAAGTTAACCCGTCGGTATGGCAAATCTCCTAAAACATGCTGGGTAATTTCCAGACAAAAACTCTGATGTGCCTAAAATTCCAACAATTTATTAATAAAATTAATCAAAATCTGATGAGATGAAAGGTGTAATGGCACCAGAGGCAGTTTCATGCCTATTACCCTCCCTTTTTTGTGTTCATCTCTGGAGCAAAAACTGCAGCTCCAAAGTGAAATACTTTCAGACTAAGAGAAACAGAATATGTATATCAACGTGTAGATTTTATTATTTAGCTTTGATAAAACATGAAACTTTATTACATTTTTATTATCCTCCCGGTTTACCACAGGATATATGTATTATTGTTTATTCAATGTAGGAGTACTTCTATTGACAAAATTGAAAAATTGAAGAATAATATGTGTCTTATCTATTCACTCTGCCATCTTTGGTTTATCCCACATTACAGTGACAAGACCCTGAGTTATTCCCCTAAATAGAACATTAGTTTGATTTGAAAAGAAAATATTATCAGGGGAGCATAGTAATGTAAGGCAGTCAGCAGCTAAGGGATAAATATATATATATCTTCACAGCACAACAGCTCATAAAGCTGCTGTCACATCTACGTAAAGAGACTACCTGCCATGAGAGTAATAAGAAAGCCGATTGTCTACTGGTAACAATCTCAGGTTGTAATAATACAGTAACTTCACTTCTCTCTGTTGACTCCGATTTAGCAATTTTTTCATTTTCATTGTTGGGTTTGAATTGCTGTTCGATAGCTCAATTGTGTACACTGCATGTTCGGTAATGTATAGGAGAGACCCTCTAAGGTTATAGAAAAGTTTAATTTATGGTTTTTGATTTGATTTTATGTTGCTCCAGAGGTCAGACTTTGATTGATTACAGGGCAGCTGCTCCTTTCGACTTCTGGATCAACCTATGCACTTATACAATATGAGATAAAACCTCTCTTTTGGCCCATAAAGGGATCAAGGCCAGTTTGTATGGCTTTCAGCAAGCTTCTGAAACAAATAAATCAGTAAAGAGGACACTCTTCCTGCCTTCAACTGATCACTGGCAGAAGGGACAGCACCTAAAGGGGTTGTCCGCTTTTTATGTACGAGGGCTGCCTTCTCTGCTCTGTGGCAAGGTAGGGTGCATGGGTTAGATAAATACACTCACCTGTCGCCAGTGCTGTGGTTCCAGCACCGATCCCTCATCTCCTTCTCTTCTAGGCCGTGTCGGATTGGAGGTGTAATGTGCTATCTACATGTACATCATCGATGCTGGACAATCGATGGCCTCAGTGGTAGTAAAAGTCCCATGCCATGTCTGCACACGTAGCCACTGAGGCCACCGATTGGCCAGCAGCAGTAATGTTCATGTAAATGTCACATCACACTTTCTGGTCCAGTTTGGACTGGAAAAGGAGGAAAAGGTACTTTGGAGTTTAAATCGGATCGCAAGTAAGTTTTGTTAACCCCTGCACTCTGCCTGGCAATATAACAAGGGATTCCCGACCTCGAAAAATCCCTAAGTAAATGGGTGGGTGGAATAATATTGCCATTTAGGGGCTGAATAATATCATAATATAATATCGTAAAACTATAATATAGTTAATATACTATTGATTGAATACCATTATATATTAACTGAAACATATCACTACACAGTAATCAAATTATTCCACCATACAGTAAATGAAAAATACCATCACAGGCTTTCCAAAAAATACCATCATAAGTAACTGAATAATTAAGCACAGGAGGAAACAAAACGACATTAGAGTTGATGCTAAATATCAAAGAATACCCACCTACAAGGTGCCTGTCCTAGAGAACCCTAACATACAGTGTATACCAGAAAATGCCCAAATACACAGTGCTTGATATAGAATGGTCCATTTACAGTGCCTTCTAGAGAAAGCTCTCATATACTTTGCCAGCCAGAGAGTGTCCCCAATAAACAGTAGAATTGAGAAATAGATGTCTAGTTCCCATCAGGCAAGTTGTTACCCCACTGCAGCCATAGAAGAATTCTGCCTGGGACATGATGTCAGTGGTAAATAGTGATGTCGCGAACATAAAATTTTCCGTTCGCAAACGGCGAACGCGAGTTTCCGCAAATGTTCGCGAACGTGCGAACCAGGCAAACTGCAATAGACATCAATAGGAAGGTGAATTTGAAAACCCACAGGTGCTCTTTGTGGCCACAAAAGTGATGGAAAAGTTGTTTCAAGGGGACTAACACCTGGACTGTGGCATGCCGGAGGGGGATCCATGGCAAAACACCCATGGAAAATTACGTAGTTGACGCAGAGTGTGGTAAGTTGAAATCGCAATGCGATTTATAGAACTTGAATTAATCGCATTCCGATTTCAACTTTCTCAAATCCGACAGTACATTCTAGCATGGAGTCGTTCCGATGGTGATGGGGACGCTCCATGAGCACGGAAGTCAGCAGAAGTTCTATTGAATTCGCAATGCGATTTATAGAACTTGAATTAATCGCATTGCGATTTCAACTTTCTCAAATCCGACAGTACATTCTAGCATGGAGTCGTTCCCATGGTGATAGGGACGCTCCATGAGCACGGAAGTCAGCAGAAGTTCTGCCGACTTCCGTGCTCATGGAGTGTCCCCATCACCATGGGAACGGTTCCATACTAGAATGTACTGTCGGATTTGAGAAAGTTGTAATCGCAATGCGATTAATGCAGGTTATATTAATCACATTGCGAATTCAACTTAGAGCTGCTGGGTTCCTAATGGTTGTAATGCTAGAATATAACGAAGATTGAGAATATAGTGCTATATTCGTTATATTTGTCAATTCTAGCAATACAACCATTAGGAACTTAGCTTGCATTCGCTAGCTTGAATTCGCAATGCGATTAATATAACCTGCATTATTCGCATTGTGATTACAACTTAGATCTGAGTTCCTAATGGTTGTATTGCTAGAATTGACTACGAATATAGCACTATATTCTCAATCTTCATTATATTCTATCAATATAACCATTAGGAACCCAGCTCTAAGTTGCAATCGCAATGCGATTAATATTACCTGTATTAATCGCATTGCGATTACAACTTTGTGACACTGCGGCTTCAGAATTAATCTAAGATGGATGCTGTCCTTGCTTTTTGATAGGAGGTGGGAGGGTCTGGGAGGGAGGGTCTGCTGCTGATTGGCTGGAATGTGTCTGCTGACTGTGAGGTACAGGGTCAAAGTTTGCTCAATGATGACGTATAGGAGGCGGACCGAACATCTCATATGTTCGCCTGCAGCGGCGAACGCGAACAAGCTGTGTTCGCCGGGAACTATTCGCCGGCGAATAGTTCGGGACATCTCTAGTGGTAAATAGCATGTTTGTCTGGCCATTAGGAAGCAATGGAATTCTCTAAATTAATATTATATTTAAAGGTTATGGACACCTTTGTGGACATTACTTTTATTATTGTGAACATGTAAACAAGGCAGGACTATCTCACCACCATACCAAACATAGGTGCCCAAACTAATTGCTGGCTCCCAAAAGGTTTAAGTATATGGATAGGTTCAGCACTCCATAAAGTTCATAGAGTATTTTTTTCGACATTGGAACACATACTAAGATAAAATCTCATGTTGCTTACGTGTTTCAGGTGCCGTGACTAAAGATGCTTGATCACCTTAAATGCGTAAGAAACATGAGATTTTATCTTTGTATATGTTCCAATATCGAATAGAGACTCTAAGGATTTTATGGAGTTCTAAACCTATCCATATAGATTTTAATTATTGCATACTACTAAATGTTGGGCTAATCGCATTTTTTCAAATGGTCTCTATATAAAAAAATAATAATATTTTTTCCTCTGTATTTCTGTTTCAGTGCATCTGCAGACTATTGCTTCCCTCTTGTCAGTGAATTTGTCAGAGAGCTGCCAGCGCAAACCGTAGCCCTTTCCCAACAGCTCATAAACAGCCATTATAGCTAAATTCCTAATAGTTTCATAATAATTTAGCTTAAATGAGTGTTTATGAGCTGTCAGGGGTTCAGAGATAAGGGCTTCAGATTCAGCCATCAATGCAGCTCTCTTACGGATTCAGAGGAGGATGAAGAATCAGTTTGCAGATGCACTGACACTGAAACCCATAGAGGAAACCCTGTTGCAATTTGTTCCTAGTAAAGACCAATCGAAAAATTAATTTTGGCCCACAATGAAGAATGCAATAATAATTGTTTCAAATGTGTCCATAGCTTTTAAATAAAGGCCACTCATTGCACCTAAAGTTTATAGCACTCTCTTTTCTTAACGTATCCGGTGTACAAGCAACGCCTGCAGATTGCAGATTAAACTGTGATTCATAAGTAAAGAGAACATACCAAAGGAGAATTACGAGCCTCAAGCTAGTTATCTTAGCCCCGGGCACTTTTATGTCTGTTTAGGAAATTAACCACACACTTTAATAGCTTTTGATTAATGAGCCTTTTTTACTTATTGTAGAAGAATGATGATCTCCCACTGATTTTAATGAACGTTGAATGACACAGTCAACGTTCCTCAAAGGGCTGTGCAAAAAGAAGTATCTCTCTGTATTCATTAGCAAAGTGTCTAAGAAAATAGAATGGAGACAGGTGGCTGGAGAATATCTATCTTCCTATATACACATGATATGTGTTCCTAACGTAGACTGAAGGTTTTACTCAAAGTCACCTAAACACCCAATGCACTTAGTCCTCGCTGGCATAATTTGCTCATGTACTAGAGTTTTCAAAGTGTCCTTCATAGGCTGAGTAAATAATAGCTTTACATTATACTTGCTCTTATTGCCTAATATTTATCTTCCTCACCTATCATCCTCTGGAAAAAAAAACTCAATACCTATCCTCAATAACGTGTCATATTGTACAAAGTAACAAACAAATCAATCTCCAGTTTACACATGTACCATGTACCAACATATAGTTTGATTCATGTCTAGTACACTGTAAGGCCTCATGCACACGGACGTTTTTTTTCACGGTCCGCAAAACGGGGTTCCGTTGGTCCGTGATCCGTGACCGTTTTTCCGTCCGTGGGTCTTCCTTGATTTTTGGAGGATCCACGGACATGAAAAAAAAGTCATTTTGGTGTCCGCCTGGCCGTGCGGAGCCAAACGGATCCGTCCTGAATTACAATGCAAGTCAATGGGGACGGATCCGTTTGATGTTGACACAATATGGTGCCATTTCAAACGGATCCGTCCCCATTGACTTTCAATGTAAAGTCTGGAGTTCTGTTATACCATCGGATTGGAGTTTTCTCCAATCCGATGGTATATTTTAACTTGTAGCGTCCCCATCACCATGGGAACGCCTCTATGTTAGAATATACTGTCGGATATGAGCTACATCGTGAAACTCATTTCCGACAGTATATTCTAACACAGAGGCGTTCCCATGGTGATGGAGACGCTTCAGGTTAGAATATACAAAAAAACTGTGTACATGACTGTCCCCTGCTGCCTGGCAGGTGCTGCCAGGCAGCAGGGGGCAGACCCCCCCCTTGTTTTTAACTCATTGGTGGCCAGTGGGCCCCCCCTCCCCTGTTGTTAACTCGTTGGTGGCCAGTGTGCGCACCCCCCTCCCTCTATTGTAATAATAGCATTGGGGCCAGTGTGCGCGCCCCCCCAACCCCCCCCCCTCCCTCTATTGTAATAATAGCATTGGGGCCAGTGTGCGCGCCCCCCCAACCCCCCCCCCCTCCCTCCCTCTATTGTAATAATAGCATTGGGGCCAGTGTGCGCACCCCCCCAACCCCCCCCCTCCCTCCCTCTATTGTAATAATAGCATTGGGGCCAGTGTGCCCCCCCCCCCCCATCCCGATCATCGGTGGCAGCGGAGTAGAAGATTCATACTTACCTGGCTGCTGGCTGCTGCGATCTCTGTGTCCGGCCGGGAGCTCCTCCTACTGGTAAGTGACAGGTCTGTGCGGCGCATTGCTGTCACTTACCAGTAGGAGGAGCTCCCGGCCGGACGCAGACATCGCAGCAGCCAGCAGCCAGGTAAGTATGAAAATCTTCTACTCCGCTGCCACCGATGATCGGGGGGGGGGGGGGTCTGCGCACACTGGCCCCAATGCTATTATTACAATAGAGGGAGGGGGGGGGTTGGGGGGGTGCGCACACTGGCCCCAATGTATTAAAACAATAGAGGGAGGGAGGGGGGGGGTTGGGGGGGCGCGCGCACACTGGCCCCAATGTATTAAAACAATAGAGGGAGGGAGGGGGGTGCGCACACTGGCCACCAACGAGTTAACAACAGGGGAGGGGGGGGCCGCACAATGATATTCAAACTGGGGAGGGGGGTCTGCCCCCTGCTGCCTGGCAGCCCTGATCTCTTACAGGGGGATATGATAGTACAATTAACCCCTTCAGGTGCCGCACCTGATGGGGTTAAATGTACTATCATATCCCCCTGTAAGAGATCGGGTGCTGCCAGGCAGCAGGGGGCAGTCTTGTACACAGTTTGTAGTGTATTCTAACTAGAAGCGTCCCATCACCATGGGAACGCCTCTGTGTTAGAATATACTGTCGGATCTGAGTTTTCACGAAGTGAAAACTCAGCTCTGAAAAAGCTTTTATGCAGACGGATCTTCGGATCCGTCTGTATGAAACTAAAACCTACGGCCACGGATCACGGACACGGATGCCAATCTTGTGTGCATCCGTGTTCTTTCACGGACCCATTGACTTGAATGGGCCCGTGAACCGTTGGCCGTGAAAAAAATAGGACAGGTCATATTTTTTTCACGGCCAGGAAACACGGCTCACGGATGCGGCTGCCAAACGGTGCATTTTCCGATTTTTCCACGGACCCATTGAAAGTCAATGGGTCCGTGAAAAAAAACGGAAAACGGCACAACGGCCACGGATGCACACAACGGTCGTGTGCATGAGGCCTTAGATAAAGGGCAGATATAAACCTCCAGAAAAACTAGCAAATCTCACCTACATATCCACTGTTCCTGGGCTACCACAGGCTCCCGTTACCACAGTGGACAACATCTTGGAGCAGAAGGAAACAAGGGAACAGGTAGAAGGGATATTTGTCTGGTCTGGGATATGGGCTCAGTCATGATGTGTGTGTCTATTCTATATGTACATGTAACCACTATTACTGTAGCTGGCCAGCTAAGACCTGTCCTAGGTTGCTAATATAGCTTGTGTATTTATAGAGCTGGACCTGCCAATAATCTTAATACAGTTCCTATGTTTGCGTGATAAAGACAAAAGCAGAGTTATTTACTGCGACTTCATGTTTTGGATGTCATGCAATAGTTATATTGTCATGGTGGGGAGTGGGGGAAACCCCCCACCATACAATGTAAAGGATATGGGTAGCAACTAGGCCAGAAAGCAAGGAAAAGGGAAGCAGGTCACCTCCTATTGCATCCCTAATCCTCTCCCTAACTCCTAACCGTATGAGCAGACCCTGATGGTGGGACAGCTCCTACCCTGAATACCTAATGACCTAAGTCGCCCTGGACTCGACAACACGGAGGAACAGGAGTCTCTAAAGGCCTAGAAGCAGGGAAAAGGAGAGACCATTCACAGCAAGATGAGTGGCAGGTAAGAACAACAAGACAACTTACTTACCTGCCAAAGCCTCCACAACTGGAACCCGTGCATCAGTACAGGAGCCCGAACACACAGCAGGTCATGGTACAAACAACCCACACAGAAATCCAGCATACCAACTCTGCCAGAGCCCCCCATGCAAACACAGTTCATGGCATCCCCAAGCAGCGCTGCAAAGAGGCTTCAACATACAGGGCAAACGTCAAACATACATTTAACACAAACAACAGCCCAGACATGTAACAACCATAATCCCCACTAGCTAGAAGATTAACCCCTAGCACACCAAACAGCAGAGAGGCACACCTAAAGGGGAGTTGCACGTACAAACCAAAAACTACACGTTGCCACCAGCAACGAGTCTGCACGGCAACCGCGTCACGGTCAACAAACAATACGACCATGACACTCCCACCCCTCAAAGCCCCCCCAACCGAAAAGGGGAAGCTAGTGGGGAAACCACAAACAGGGGGGAAGGGGGAAAAAAAAAGTATCAGATTCAGCGCCAATGCAAGGAAGTCTCTCCAGAACTGCTGCCAGCCCCTGGAGCAACACACAGGAACCATGGCGCCAGCCACCAAACAGCCAGGAGAGACTGCACTGAACGCTGCATCCACCTCAGACATGGTTCACACCAAGTCGCTGCCAGCATGCATCCCCAACCAGCACACAGCCAGTACACCGAAGGAATGCAGCAAGTACACAACACCAGAAACTGAACCACTGAGAAAGGGACGCGGAGAGACGCAAACACAAGTTACGGTTCACACCTACTGCAACCACTGTCACAGAGAACCGGACTGGTAACAGCGGCTCACATTTCACCCTCACTCTGGAGGATAAGCATGCGCGCCAGAAAATGGCAGGCGACACATGCTAGGCCCTCTTCCGAAGGCAAAACAGAGGAGCCTTTATTGGACATAATGTTGCGGTGGGGAGTGGAGGAAAAACAACCACCGTACAATGTTAAAAGGATAAAGGTAGCAACTAGCAAGGAAAAGGCAAGCAGGTCACCTCCTATTGCGTCTCTAATTCTCTCCCTAACTCCTAACCGTATGAGCGGACCCTGATGGTGGGACAGCTCATACCCTGGATACCTAATGACCTGATTCGCCCTGGAAATCCCTTACAAAGGAGCAGGGGAGAGACGACCTGTTCATCCACAACACGGAGGAACAGGAGTCTCTAAAGGCCTAGAAGCAGGGAAAAGGAGAGACCATTCACAGCAAGATGATCGGCAGGTAAGAACAACAAGACAACTTACCTGCCGAAGCCTCCACAACTGGAACCCGTGCATCAGTACAGGAGCCCAAACACACAGCAGGTCACAGTACAAACAACCCACACAGGAATCCAGCATACCAACTCTGTCAGAGCCCCCCATGCAAACACAGTGCATGGCAACCCCAAGCAGCGCTGCAAACAGGCTTCAACATACAGGGCAAACGTCAAACATATATGTAACACCAACAACAGCCCAGTCATGTAACAACCATGAAGACGTACAACACACCCTGAACATAAACACACCTAAAAAATAACAAGTGAGGTAGGGCACCAGGAGAAAACATAAGGAAAGACAATTTATGTCCAATAAGGTGGCCCTCAAGGACTGGGCAGAATCACCCAGGCAAGGAGCAAAGCTCCAATACCACGCAAGGCTATAATACAACTGCCTTCAGCCTGCAAGCCACAGGTATATAACAAGCTTGCGGTCACACCCAGGACACAACATAATCCCCACTAGCTAGAAGATTAACCCCTAGCACACCAAACAGTAGGGAGGCACACCTAAAGGGGAATTCCACGTGCAAACCAAAAACTACACGTTGCCACCAGCAACGTGTAGTTTGATAAGCAGGGAGTAATTATAACTTCAGATGGAAAACTGACGAATATTTGAAAAATTTATATATAGCACTTTATTCAAAATATTCACGAATTCTCGAAGTTGCGATATTCGCGATAAATATTCATAATTCGAATATTCGCACTCAACACTACACAGCAGGAGCTTTTACCAATCACAGTCAGCCTTACACATAGCCTGTGTGGGAAATTCCCCTAGCAGGAGCTGCTAGATTCATTACACCAGAGGAGAGGAGCTGAACAGACATTCACTCTACTAAGAGCTGTGTTTTATGGAAGCAGAGAGGCCAAAATAGGTATTTAAATCAGCTATTTAATGTTCCTATTGTTAATGTAATGATTATAACTGTATACTGAACCAGTTATATGTGTGTTTACTTACAGTTCCACCAATTGCAAACCACAAATTCAATTGCAAACCACAAATTCAATTGCAAACTACAAAGTTCACAATTGCAAATTCAAATTCCATATTTCAATCCAAATTGCATACAACCATACCAGATCATACTCAACCAATCTGCATAGTTACTGCTAACTGCATATTGGAAATTGCAACCAAATTCAGCAACTGAAATATTAGTTAGACCTCAGATATACCTCTCAGAGAGATTATAAAGTGCGAGTACAGATACTCAAGAGAGAAAGATATCCAACATTTTATGTTCAATGACAAGATTAAACAGTTAAACCATCATCTTATGCATACCGCCATTTTGTGATATCTTTTTAGCACGTGTAATGTACATGGACTATCTGCTGCCGAGGCGGCAGTGTTATATATGAAGAAAAGTTGAAGTTAATAAAGAAGTTATTTCAAGCATTTGGTGTGCTCTTTAAACCTACTGTTTCCATAGAACGGCGCTAGAGAAATTACAGAGTAACAGACAGTCTGGTTAGACTAAAAGTCAGAGATATCAAAATTCTTCTAATGTCACAGCGCAAAATGCACTTCAAAGTGCTGCGCCTGCCACAGTGGAAGTATTACCCTCATAGGGAAAAGCGATAGCGCTCCTTAACTTGCACAGTAAAGAGCAGCAGAGCGCCATCATATACCGCCGCGCAGCAACTGTTCCCTGAGTGAGCAAGCAAAGTCACTTCAGTGGAGCTACCATAGAGGCCATAGAACGTGTGCATTAGTCAAACTTCAGCCGACTCTTAAAGTGGCAGAACGGCAAATAGTCAGAGAAAGAGCGCCAACCCTCCTGAAATCCCTAGAGAGAGAAAGAGACGGATGGTGGGAGGCCAAAGTCCAGAGCTAGAGTGCCCACACCGCTATCCACGAAGAGGCCATGTACTGCAGCCAGATAGTTTTCCACCACTAGGACCAAAGCCTGCAAGCAGCGTATCCAAGCCAGCATATCGCAAGTCATCACAAAGCATTGCAAGTCTATAAAGAGCATTGCAAGTCTGCACAGAGCATCGCAAGTCATTGCAGAGCATCACAAGTCAGCGTAAGCATCGCAACACAGCAAGAAAAGACATATCTTCTATAAGACTGACATTTGTTCCTGCTCTTCAGAATAAGGTCAGAACTTTCCTTTTATTACTTATCATTGCATATAGGTTTTGGCATAAAGAGACATTTTCGTGTTCAGAAATAAGAGACTTTAAAGTAGGACAAAGGACAGTTTGTACTGCACGGATTCCAAAGTATTTAAAGTGAAAGTCATTTATTGCTTGCATTTATTAATATTGCATTTAAAGTGAAAAGTCCTTTAATTTTTGTATTGATTGTTATAGCATTTAAAGTAAAATATCTGAGCCTAGTATTATCATGCCACTGTTAGAGGATGCAAAGATAGAGTAGAAGTTGAAGAGCAAGGGAACCTGTCTGAGGTAGAAGAGTCTAATGCGGCATTAGTCTTGCCTCAAACAAATATAGCCCAAACAAATTAACTAAGGTGTTCATCACGTGGCAGAAAACCGACCCAAAGATGCTGGAAAATCTGGAGCAAGAATCAGCATTAACAGAGAAAAAGTTTGCCCGAATGTATGATAAGTGGAAATTATACATTAGAGGCATTCATGTAAAGCTAAAACAAGAAAGTATAAAAAGGAAATTGAGTGATATGGTAGAGACGGTAGAAGAATCTGAATCAGTGCTTATGGTAGCATATGTCAACCTGCAGTCATTTACAACACCTTCCCAGGATATTGTAAGGAACATGGACACATGTACTGCGGTCACTAAAGATTTAGTGAAGCTCATGAGAGAACTTTCATCTGCAGCTAATTATGATGAAGTTAAAACAAGAAGTAGAATGAATGAGTTTTTTTGAGAGACTATGCTAGGTCCTTAGGTGGACTCACAATCTCCTTCGCTAGCAGAAGTGCCACCCATATATCAGAGTCCTCAAATACTTCAGCCAAAAGAAAGGAATTAGCTGAACAACTTGCTGTCAAGAGAGCAGAAATTGAGATGGAAGCTGCCATCAAGGCACAGCGTTGTCAAATGGAAGATGAAATGGAGGCACAGGGCCATTAAATGGAAGCTGAAATGGAAGCACAGACCCAACAGATGAAAAGTCTGGAAAGGCAGAAAGAAGATAAGATCATAGAAGCCATTTGTCCATTTGTGGAGGTGTGGCTTCTACTTTTTAAGCAGGGGTAATTGGGGATCACTTTATGCTTGACAAAGGCTATGTCATAGCCAAAACGTAGCAATTTTCCTATAACCACGTTTTTTCATGTAAGCAGTTCCCAATAAAGGGATTTTTTTCACCGGATATGATGCCTCCGCTATTGCTTATTGGACTGTATACTCAGGAGCCTGTGTGGATCTAGGGCTCCAGGTGGGCTGTTGCATTCTGGTCGACCGCAAGATCTGGTGAGTGTGACTTCTGATTGATATATTGCACAATTAGGGATTATGACAGTCGGGTGGGAGCACATGTTAAAAGAGGTCAGGGACATGCTCAAGAGACAAGTGATGGTGACAAAAGTGACAAGCAAACATATGTAGTTGATGTAGCCAATTGCACACGGGAGCTTGGTGAAGAGGGGGCATCATCATCATCAGGGGGTGAGGGTGGCAATGTGCCAGTGAGACAGCAGGGTGGAAGCAGTGGGAGATCTAGAGCCAATCGCGGAGGGATACACCATCTGCTACTCAGGAAACTACCTATGAGGAACACACTAGCAGTGCACAGGTTCCTAAAAGCAGTGGCAGATGGGCATTACGCAGTCATGGAGGGAAAATGCCATACTCGGCAGAGTGGGAATTTTTCACCAAGTTACTGGGGGACATTAGTGTGGTGGTATGCAAGATGTGTGGGCAGAAGGTGAGGCACAGCGAGGGCGCTAATGTTGGCACAACGGCCCTGCATCAAAACATGGAGCATCATCATAAAGTGGTTGCAGCCACTGCAACTTCCACCAGCCCGCACCCCCTCTCAAGCAGTCAGGGCTCATCAACGTCAGCAGAACGATGCTGTCATTCCTTTCCATTGACTTCAATGTCACCTACTGCTCCTGATGCTCCTCCTCCTCCTATCCTCGCCTCTTGTTTCAACAGCTATCGATCACTGAGGTGATTGCAAAAAGACAACAGTATGCGCTCACTCATCCAACAGCGCAGAAGCTGAACGTGCACTTGGCCAAGTTGCTGGTACTACAGTCCCTCTCTTTCCATGTATGGAAATTGACTCTGCACATTTAAGACAACTGATGGCTTGTTCCCACCCAAGGTGGAGAGTCCCAAATAGCTGCACCAGCACTGCAGACATACATTGAGCAGAAGGTGGGCCAGTTCTTGTCAGCCTCTCATATCACCTATGAAAATCTAGGCATTGTTACATGGTTCTGCAGCTCGTCAGCCTGGCCAAACGGAGCCACACTGGGAAGGAACTGCTCAGTAGTGATGAACATAGGCCGGCACGATTCACAAACTCGATCAAATGTTTTGGAACCGCAAGTTCGCGACGGGCCCCATTCACTTTAAAGGCAGGCGAACCTGGAAAACCTTCAGGTCATATTTGCAGCCACCAAATACTTATCAGAAGTGCACAAATAGTCCCACAACATGGACAGTGACATACCAGATGTATTATTCGAATTTGCAATTTTCATTTATTATTTTTTTAATGCGAAATATCGGCAATGTAATTTTCGCGTATGCGCATGCACAAAATAGGCACGGCCTACTACAGCAACTAGTTTCCTCCAGACTCAAGTTGGATGCGATCAGAAAAGATTGTTGGCAACAATTTTTGCGACATTGAGGAAGAATTTCTGATCAATGTAAGTAATTTGACATTAAAGCAGTGTGTTTGATTACATTTAACATGCATGATAGAACAATCGCTGCATATGCAGATCGAGTGTTTAAAAAAAAGCGCCATTGCGAGAATCCCTAATGATGCGATTTTTTTTTGCGGTACATACAACGTTACATTTTATAAGGTCTCATGAGATATTATTGATTAGTGCACTAAGTATTGTTGTGAGAACTTGTGACATCACAGCAATTTTTGGGGGGGGCAGTTGGTATATCACACAAGTAGAAATGATTGTTTCCAATAGCGTTTGGCACTCTGTGTAGCTGCGTTAACTCAGCATAACTTCAAACAAATGCTGCACTACCTAAATGCACTATATAGAAAGTATATTATTGGTATATAACACCCCTGCTTCAATACATTTTTTTGGGGAGCAACTGGTAAATCACACCAGTAGAAATTATTTGTTCCAATAGCGTTTGTCACTCTGTGTAGATGCGGTAACGCAGCAAAACCACAAAAAAATGCTGCACTACCTAAATGCACTATATAGAAAGTATTTTATTGGTATATAACACCCCTGCTTTAATCAGTTTTTTTGCCGGGCAACTGGTATATCACACCAGTAGAAATGATTTGTTCCAATAGCATTTGGCATTCTGTGTAGATGCGGTACCACACTCAAATGCTGCACAAAACAATTGTACTATAATATACTTTCTATTTTAGAAAGTATATTATAAGTATATCACACCCCTCAGTAAGTCACACCTATCGATAGCACACCTATACCAGTCTTTAACAGCCTATCCTTGCTCCACACAGCAACCTCTCCCTACACTGGCAAAAGACTGAATGTAAAATGTCTGCCAGCTCAATTTTTTTTTAGAGGGTAGGGGTGTGTCCATGTGCTGAAACGTCTTAATTGACTGTCCTGTACCACCTGATGAATGTGTCATACGTAGAGTTGAGCGAACACCTGGATGTTGGGGTTCGAGAAGTTCAGCCGAACTTCCCGGAAATGTTCAGGTTCGGGATCCGAACTCGACCCGAACCCCATTGAAGTCAATGGGGACCCGAACTTTTCGGCACTAAAAAGGCTGGAAAGGGCTAGAGGGCTGCAAAAGGCAGCAAAATGTAGGTAAATCCCCTGCAAACAAATATGGATAGGGAAATGAATAAAAATTAAAATTAAATAAATAAAAATTAACCAATATAAATTGGAGAGAGGTCCCATAGCAGAGAATCAGGCTTCATATCATAGCAGAGAATCAGGATTCATGTCACCCACCACTGGAACAGGCCATTGTCAGATATTTAGGCCCCGGCACCCAGACAGAGGAGAGAGGTCCCATAGCAGAGAATCAGGCTTCATATCATAGCAGAGAATCAGGATTCATGTCACCCACCACTGGAACAGGCCATTGTCAGATATTTAGGCCCCGGCACCCATACAGAGGAGAGAGGTCCCATAGCAGAGAATCAGGCGTCTCTGGATGGATGACAGGTATCCCTTTACTCACAGAATTAGACTTGGAAATGCACGGTAGCGTGTGAAGTTATTGAGGATGACCCTATCAGCACCTTCAATCCTAATATACCCTTTTATGGAAGATTTAAAACTTGGCCTGCTACAGCAGAAACCACTGATTTAGGGAATTGCTAATTTGGAATTGTATTTCAACCCAGAACAAAAATATATCCTTTGCCAGACAGCAGACAGTATTACAATTGGCTAGCCACAGCTGAAACACCAGATTTAGGGTACTGCTATTTTGCCAATTGTATTTCACCCCTCAATAAAATAGCAAGCACAGCCAAGCCCCTGATGTAGGATATAGCCAAAAAAAAACAAAAACACTATTGATGGTTAAATGTACTTGGTGGCAGCTTGTGCTGGCGCACCACAAGACACAAAATGGCCGCCGATCACCCCAGAAAAAAGTGACAGAAGAAAATGTTGTCTCTCCTGCGTCAGGGAGGGTTGGGTGCATGTCTTCAATCTAGTTGTCACCTGGCTACTCAAATCTTCCACTGAACTGCAAGAGCTATTTAAAATGTTCAGGAAACTGTGCAAGCAATTCAGCCACTCTTACCATGCAAAAATGCCCTCCTTGACCTGCAAAGGCAAAATTCTCTTCCCCAACAACGCCTGATATGCGACAATTCCATCCATTGGAATTCCACGTTCCATATGCTAGACTGCCTGTACGAGCAGAGGAAGGCAGTAAACAATTTCTTAATTCTGCAGACGAACAGGTTTACTCCCTGGTGTAACTTCCACAGTAGCCAGTGGCAGCTCATACGTGACACTTGCCATTTACTCAGGTCCTTTGATGAGGCAACTTTATTTGTCAGTCTGCATAACTATAGGATGAATGACATCATTCCCCTCCTTCACATCCTGGAGGGGTTGCTGAGAAATCTGATTGGCAAGGAGACAGAAGATGTGGCACCTACATCTCACTGCCTTCTGAGCCCTGAGGAGGATGAACTAGCAGAGGAGGAAGACAAACACCCAGGAATTTTATGCTCAACTTGGTTATTTATCTGCCTAAGTGACAGGAGAGGAGCAAGAGGAGCATGATAAGCTGGAGGGAGACAACAAAGACAATGCAGATGCCCCCGAGAGACCGTGGCAGTATGCAGTGTAGATAGAGGCAGGGTGACCCTCCAATTCCCTTGCACAAATGGCCAGATGTATTCATTCTTGTTTGTGTAGTGACAGTCGCATTGTCAGAATTCGGCAGAGGGATAACCTCTGGATATCCATATTGTTAGACCCTCAATACCGGTCAAAAATTGGGACATTTTTTAGACCTTCTCAGAGAGATGCAAAAATTTAGTACTATAGAGACATGCTGTGTAGTTGGTTGGTCGCTGCCTACAAGAGCCATTGCCCGTCCTCACAAAGGTTATGCTCAAGGGGAACCTCTGTGCACATGCTCCATTGGCATGACTTATTTTTTGGGGGGGTGGAGGGAGCAGCACCAGCTCCATAA
This sequence comes from Bufo gargarizans, assembly GCF_014858855.1. NCBI lineage: Eukaryota > Metazoa > Chordata > Amphibia > Anura > Bufonidae > Bufo > Bufo gargarizans. Next base: position 77,580,393 of record NC_058080.1, read on the forward strand.
GCAGCAACTTAAGTCTAGAGTCTCTGATGAGCAGTTTTCTTCATCCGACTTCTGAAGAAACCACCTAGCAGCAGAACCTCAACCAACAAGTAGCGACATACTTAAACTGCACCATGTCACCCATGATCCATAATCCCTTGGACTACTGAAGTTTAACTTCCAAGCCTTCACACTGATATTAAGCCACCAAGTGGGAAGGATTTAATAAGTCAGATTTGGCTGGGTGTACAAGATTCATAGCGATTCATGACAAATTAATTCATAACAAATCAAACTGTGAACTTTGGCGAAGCTGCCAAATCGAATTTTTAAAAACTTCCCTCATCTCTAGTCATAAATATAAAAATGCTGTACAACCCCTTTAAGCTCAACATGTTTTACCCCCCTCCCCCTACACCAAAAGTGGGCTGTGGTGATAAGTAATACATTTATTAAATACCCAGGAGAAATATATCACACAATCACCAAAAGCTATAATACAATGTAAGTGCAAAGGAGACACCACAGTAGACAATAAGGCTCCTTAATGTTACACACCTACCTCCCAGTCCCCAATAAAAATAAACATAAGGGGGATTTCAACAAAGGTGGGGATAAATGCATGCAGATCAGTCTGCCACCTTGTGTCTCTACTGTGACCTTACCACAGAGCACATATGAGATGTGTCTACCTATTAGCCTCCCTACAGAGCCACTACTATCTTGTGTCTCCCCTTATCCTCCCCAAAGATCTACTGTCACCTACTGTTAATATTCTGTGTTTACCCAATATCTTCCTCACAGAACCTCTTGCTCTTATAGTCCCCAGATTGCTGCTACCACTTTGTGTCTTCCCCATGCTGTCGCCATAGAGCCCATGTTTGCCCCATCCACAGGTCTACCATATAGCCAGTTTGGCTACTAGATGTTAGTACACATGCAACCATAATTCATAATTTATTTTTACATGGGAAGATATGAACAAAAAAGTACAAATAACAAAAATGCGATAGGTTCCTTTCTGAAAATTATGTAATCCTGAAACTTGCAGTTGATGAATGAATATTAATGTGCCTGAATTACAGCAGATGTCCTCATCAATCACAAAGTGAGATATATATCCACACTTACGTTTCATACATGGAGATATGGGTGTTGGTAAATCAATGTTTTAATAAGTGGGAGACTTTATGTGTGTTTTCTTGGGTTTCTTTTGTCTACTCTTAAATTTTGTTTGAGGTTCAATGACCATTCAGTTTGACAAATATGCAATAATAGGGAATATCTGGAAGGGAGGGAATACTTTTTCATACCATAGATAAGATACCAAAATGTTTCATATTGATTTTTCTCTTACGCATCCTGTTCTCTTCTGGGGAATAATTATAAGGATCTGCAGCTATTGCAATATATCTTTTTTAGATCCACAAATCTAACTTTATCTTGTAACAACATTTTGGTGTTATTTATTTCTCTGTGGAGTAATACTTATAGAGGAAACTCAACACTTTCTTCAGATTGCCATTTATATTCAATTTGTGGTGTTATTGGAGTATTTATTTGAAACTTTATATCAACAGGAGAACATGGTACTGTATATCAACTTCTGGAGTTCTCTTAAAAAAGAAAAAAAAAAGGTAACATATTAAATGTCTTTGGTAGCTAGTCAACCACAATGAAGCCCCATGTGCGGCCCTCAATTTTGTGTTGGCATTGCTATTAGATCGTTTCAGATCTGATTCAGTTGAACTGGCTTTTAGATTCGATTCAGTCCAAATTAATTCTGTCCAAACTGAAAGTGCCAACAGCAACATATATGGCTGTGGGTAAATGGATGATAGTGGGTGCCTTCTTCTCTGTCTTCTGGCCTGTAAGATGGTTGCTGCCATTTTGAGCGATTTCGTGCAGGCTGAGTCACAAACGTTTTAGATTTGCTAACATTAGAATCTTTTGGGAAATGCCTAACAAATTTTATTCATGTAGAATCAATTTGCTCTTCTCTAGTATTAAACAAATAATTTTGAGAAGCCTAGGATTAGGGGCGTAGCTATAGGGGAAGCTGGAGAAGCTGCAGCTATGGGGCCCTGGCCCAGAAGGGGTTCATCCAGGAGGAGGAGGACTAAAAGACTTTGTCAGGGCCCCCTCAACAGTATTACACAATGAGATTATATACAGTGACAGTATAGACTGTGTAGAAAACGGATGGAACAGCAGCCGGGCCTGGTCTGAGAGAGCGATCTTTACTGGCCACAGGAATGGGGCGGCATAAAAAGGAAGGGGTCGGTAAAAAATTACTGTGGAATGGAGCCCCATTAAAAAATTTGCTGTGGGGCGCAGTCATTTCTAGCTACACCACTACCTAGGATGCATAGGTATTCAAAGTAACGATTAGTAGTGCAAGCAAAACTACAATTGTATCATAGTCCAAAATTAAATTACCGACCAACTCATAGGAAGATCCTCTGGTAGGCCCAGGTTCTGACATAAATGCCTAAACTCCAGAAGTCCAGTAAAAGATAACCCATTTGGAGATGATTTAGAGCCATCACTTGTCATTAGGGTTACGGTATTTAATGGGATGAAATGGAACGAGCACTTGTAATTACACTGTGCCACCGAGACTTCAGAGACGACGGGCAGTATAATGAAGAGGAAGTGGTGCTTGGTACTCTAATCAGATATTGATGACCTATTCTGAGAATAGGTCATCAATATATACTGCCTGCACAACACCTTTAAGTCAGGAGTGCTGCAGTTCATGGGCTACTGTGCTTTACTAATGCTGTGGCCCTCTTATTCTAGCAATTAGTGGGGCTCTAGTGGCCATACCACTTGTAATCAGTAAGTTATAGCATATGCTAGCAAGAGGTTATTCCATAAAGACAGTACAGCTCAAGTCAAACAAATGAGAACATGCTGTAGACTATATGCAGGAAATGTGAAATCCAGCTCATATCAGCGAATGTTAAAAGTTATGAAATTTTATATCTGTGATGAAATATATTTGTGCGCATATGTTTATAGAAGCAATATATTCTGTGTCATTCTGTATTGTCCAGCTACTTCATTACAGACTTTTCCGCAGTCACAATGCTAAATTACGGACAGAGTCGGGACGTGAAACTGTTGCGTGCCAATAACACATCCCAGCGAGTGGCATAAAAGGCCTTCTAGCACTCGCCCTACATGCATTGATCAGTTTTAATTATCAGCTTAATACCCTGAAGGACCAACAGTATTGACGAGCACCTAATTTGTAATGGTTGTCTGCTGTGTCTTAACAAATTTCTGAGGGCAATGTCTTTATACATGGACGGCGTGTAAATTGAGCTCAACTTTTACATTAACCTTCTTCTCAGAGAACATATAGAAACCATTATAAAGCAGACAAAATAAGTCACTGTCATAGTATTTAAAGGGGCTATCTGGTAATTAGTATTGATGACCTATCCTCTGGATAGGTCATAAATATCAGATTGACGAGGGTCACACGTGAAGGATCAGCTGTTAGCAGAGGCCGGCGCTCTGTTGGCGTCGCGGCCTCCCCCTAGGCCATGTGACATCACTGTACATCAGTCACATGTCCTAGTTGAAGCTCAGCCCCATTTAAGTGAAAAGGACTGGGCTGCAATACCAAGCACAGCCACTATACCATGCACAGCGCTGTGCTTGGAGAGATGCCGGGAACCGTCTGCACTCACCAAAGCTCCATTCCAGACTCGAACCCTCGCCAATCTGATAATTATTAGGGGAGACCTTACGTAAGGTTTTTTGGCCTGGGAGTGTTGTATGTGGCTCCCCACTCAATGATGGCAGCAGAAAACAGGCGGACACAGGAGTAACAGGAAAAAGGAACTCACAAGGGGCAACAAGCTTGACAGATACAGATTTCTTAATGAGGTAACTGGCTTGATGGTAATTTCTCACTTGGGGCAAAAAATGCATGACTGCAAGAACTTCTTATTGAGAGCACAGTCTGAGTCAGAAACAACAGGCTAGGAAGGTGCATGGTCTCTTTAAGTGGAAGTAGGCTGACATTGTTTCTGCAGGAGTTGTACCCAACTCCTATGACTCAATTGACTGCCTAGGTGTCTCCCTCTGGCTGAAAACAATAAAGATGGCCTGGCAGCTGTTCAGGCCATGGGATTCCTAGCCTTATGGTGCATTGCCATACAGTCTCTATTGCAGGCCATGGCACCCTCTCTTATTGGCACCCTGATGCACAATCTTAATAGGAATCTATCACATCATGGCATCTCTCTCTCTCCCTGTAACACACTCTCTGCACAAAGTTCCCATATCACGTGGTCTTTATCCTTGACATGTCTTCTCTACAGGATCTCTGCTGCTCCAACAGGAAGTACGAGCTTGGTACCCCTGCTCTAGGCTATCTCCTCCATTGCAGTGCTCAGCTACTTGATTCTATCTAGGCCTTGAGGTGGTGTGCCGGGTTGTGGGCATCACCCACTTCTATTTCCTAGCTAGCTATCATGCTGGTGAGATGCTCTCTGTCTCACCAGCTGCAGCATCTAATCTATAGTGTGGGTAACTATACTTTAACTTTCAGTATTGTTGTGTATCTGGCATTTACCACTTAACAGCCACAGTTTCACAGGGAGTTTCCTCCACAACTACAGAACTTTTCTTACAATAAACCATGCAGTTCACATAAAACCTAGTTGCTGCACACCGCACTGCCCCCCCCCCCCTCCCTACCCCCAAGGGTATCTAACTATCAGGGCATCACTCCCAATCACAGACTACTTGTGAAAATACCAGTACAGAACATAGCTATGCACATGGACTCAACATATACAGGGTGTGACCCAAAATAGTGCAATCACAATTTACCATCCCTGGCTGGTGCCCTCAGTCACATTCATCATGCAGCATAGCACATGGCATATCTGAATGAGCTTGTCCCATCTCAACAAACATTTACGGCATTATGAAAAGATACGCCATGAATGTGTGACAGGTGGGGTTTCTGGGGAATTCCGCCAGGTCACCACTTAAAACAATGAGGCTATGGTGCACAAAATTATCCAAACACTGCAGTTCTGCTTGGAGATGTAAAATGGATCACGTCAAAAGTGATCTCTGACAAGTGCTGGGTCAGCAATTACAGGTGTGATTAGTCATATCTGAAGAAGACAACAGCACTCGGTAACAAGCAGTATATTTTAGAAAGTGTTACACCCTCAATGCATAGAAATCTAAGCTCATGGACCACAACCAATGCTATCTTTTAACTTTATTCCTATTTTAAAGGTGCAGCCACACATGATGTAAATACAGTACCAAGGATTATTCTACAATGGAATAATTTACACCTGTTCTGTGTTTTTGGCCCACACCTGGTTTTGGCTCACAATCACTGATGGAAATCACTGATCATATCACTGAAATGTGCATTTAACTCCAGTACCAGGTTAACAGCCACTTGTCAAAATGAAAGAGTATCTGTCAGCATGAAGAAACCTATTATATCAGGTATACTGCCTGTCCAAAAAAAAAAGTTGCCAACAAAAAAAAGCCTTTAGCTTTGATTCCGGCACGCATTCGCTGTGGCATTGTTTCGATAAGCTTCTGCAATGTCACAAGATTTATTTCCATCCAGTGTTGCATTCATTTTTTTTTACCAAGATCTTGCATTGATGATGGTAGAGTCTGACTGCTGCGCAAAGCCTTCTCCAGAACATCCCAAAGATTCTCAATGGGGTTAAGGTCTGGACTCTGTGGTGGCCAATCCATGTGTGAAAATGATGTATCATGCTCCCTGAACCACTCTTTCACAATTTGAGCCTGATGAATGATGGCATTGTCATCTTGGAAAATGCCCGTGCCATCAGGGAAGAAAAAATCCATTGATGGAATAACCTGGTCATTCAGTATGTTAAGGTAGTCAGCTGATCTCATTCTTGGAGCACATACTGTTGCTGAACCTAGACCTAACCAACTGCAGCAACCCCAGATCATAGCACTGCCCCCACAGGCTGGTACAGTAGGCACTAGGCATGATGGGTGCATCACTTCATCTGCCTCTCTTCTTACCCTGATGCGCCCATCACTCTGGAACAGGGTAAATCTGGACACATCAGACCACATGACCTTTTTCCATTGCTCCAGAGTCCAATCTTGACGCTCTCTAGCAAATTGAAGCCTTTTTTTTTTCTGGTTTTCCTCACTGATTAGTGGTTTTCATATGGCTACAGAGCTGTTGAGTCCCAATCTCTTGAGTTCCCTTCAGATTGTGCGTGTGGAAATGCTCTTTCTTTCACTATTAAACATAGCCCTGAGTTCTACTGTTGTTTTTCTTCGATTTGATTTCACCAAACGTTTAAGTGATCGCCGATCACGATTATTCAGGATTTTTTTCCCGCCACATTTCTTCCTAGATTACGATGGGTCCCCACTATCCTTCCAGTGTTTAATAGTTCTTAACCCAATTTTAGCGGTTTCTGCAATCTCCTTAGATGTTTTCTCTGCTTGATCCATGCCAATGATTTGACCCTTCTCAAACAGGCTAACATATTTTCTACGACCACGAGATGTGTCTTTCGACATGGTTGTTTAAGAAATGAGAAGCAACTTATTGCTCCAGTTGAGGTTAAATAACTTATTGCCAGCTAAAAGATAATCGCCAATGCAGTAATTATCCAAAAGGAGGCTCATAACTATTTTCTTAGTTAAATCCAGGTGGCGACTTTTTTGTTGTTGAACGGGCAGTGTATATTATCTGGTAGGGTTGATCATGCTGAGTAAAAGGTTATATTCCTTTTCTCTCTAGGTTGAACAGTCAGAGAGATATATAAATGTTGGCTTGTCTTGGTGACACAGAAGTATTACTACTGTAATGCAATAGCTATTAGTTCCATCATGCTGTGGTGCTGTGTGGCAAGTGCAGGGACTGGGAATCTTGTCAAAGTTGAGGGACTCATGGATTCCACTCAGTATCAGCAGATTCTGGAGACCAATGTCATTGAAGTCAGTCTTACTGGAAGTGGAGGTGCTGCCAGCTTCAGTAACAGCAGAAGAGCATAGCTACTGGAAGTGTCATGAGGTGAGTATGCTCTTATCCTCCTACAGCCCTCTCTCCCTTGCACCGATGCTTCACTGCCACTAGTAATTGCCAGGAGCCACATACAGTGGGATGCAAAAGTTTGGGCAACCTTGTTAATCGTCATGATTTTCCTGTCTAAATCGATGGTTGTTACGATAAAAAATGTCAGTTAAATATATCATATAGGAGACACACACAGTGATATTTAAGGGGGTCAATTGTAAGTTTCCCTCCTCTTTTAATTTTCTCTGAAGAGTAGCAACATGGGGGTCTCAAAACAACTCTCAAATGACCTGAAGACAAAGATTGTTCACCATCATGGTTTAGGGGAAGGATACAGAAAGCTGTCTTAGAGATTTCAGCTGTCTGTTTCTACAGTTAGGAACATATTGAGGAAATGGAAGACCACAGGCTCAGTTCAAGTTAAGGCTCGAAGTGGCAGACCAAGAAAAATCTCGGATAGACAGAAGCGACGAATGGTGAGAACAGTCAGAGTCAACCCACAGACCAGCACCAAAGACCTACAACATCATCTTGCTGCAGATGGAGTTACTGTGCATCGTTCAACCATTCGGCGCACTTTACACAAGGAGATGCTATATGAGAGAGTGATGCAGAGGAAGCCTTTTCTTCGCCCACAGCACAAAAAGTGCCGCTTGAGGTGGGCTAAAGCACATTTGGACAAGCCAGCTTCATTTTGGAATAAGGTGCTGTGGACTGTTGAAACTAAAATTGAGTTATTTGGCCATAACAAGGGGCGTTATGCATGGAGGAAAAAGAATACAGCATTCCAAGAAAAACACCTGCTACCTACAGTACAATATGGTGGTGGTTCCATCATGCTGTGGGGCTGTGTGGCCAGTGCAGGGACTGGGAATCTTGTCAAAGTTGAGGGATGCATGGATTCCACTCAGTATCAGCAGATTCTGGAGACCAATGTCCAGGAATCAGTGACAAAGCTGAAGCTGAGCCGAGGCTGGATCTTTCAACAAGACAACGACCCTAAACACTGCTCAAAATCCACTAAGGCATTTATGCAGAGGAACAAGTACAACGTTCTGGAATGGCCATCTCAGTCCCCAGACCTGAATATAATTGAAAATCTGTGGTGTGACTTAAAGAGAGCTGTCCATGCTCGGAAGCCATCAAACCTGAATGAATTAAAGATGTTTTGTAAAGAGGAATGGTCCAAAATACCTTCAACCAGAATCCAGACTCTCATTGGAACCTACAGGAAGCGTTTAGAGGCCGTAATTTCTGCAAAAGGAGAATCTACTAAATATTGATTTAATTTCTTTTTTGTGGTGCCCAAATTTATGCACCTGCCTAATTTTGTTTAAACAATTCTAGCTCACTTTCTGTAAATCCAATAAACTTCATTTCACTTCTCAAATATCACTGTGTGTGTCTCCTATATGATATATTTAACTGACATTTTTTATCGTAACAACCAACGATTTATACAGGAAAATCATGACAATTAACCAGGTTGCCCAAACTTTCGCATCCCACTGTATTTTACACAGCACATTAGCAAAATCATGTATTTCCAATGGAATGCTAACACAATGACACCAATGACCCAGTATCCCACTGGACATTACAATATTCATACCACTGTGTCAGAAACGCAAGTGCGAACTTTGTTAGACACAGCGCAGGCTTCAAAGGTGAGAGAGGAGTGACCAGAGCACATGGGAATCGTGCTAGTGGTGCTCCTACCCTTTAACTCTAAAAATTAATATATATATATATATATATATATATGTGTGTATATATATTTATATGCAGCCATTCAGCCTAGAGAGAAAAGAAATATAGCATTTTACTCAGCATGATCAACCCTACCAGTTTTAATAAGGTTGATCATGCAGACAGATGGTATTTTAATTCATTCTAATTTGTTGGACATTACAGCACGTACATATAATGAATTCGTTTTAACTTATAAGGGCAGAATAAGCCTAAGGGAAATAATAAAAATGACAACATTACAATGTAATGTAAATGAGGATAAGCTGTGTCATTTGGATCCCGGCCAACATGTAGAATTAGCAATTAATAATCTATTGTTTGAGATAAATTGAAATTATGTCTCTAATTCCTGCGTCACATCAGAAGTACCACGTCCTCTCCTAAATGCCATTTTCTATGTTGATCTAGTATCAATTCCAGTAATATTCACTAAATTATTGCATGTAGTAACAATGTCACAGATATAAATATATTACAAATTCTGGACTGATTATATATATTTATAGAAGCTCAGTTTTTACACAGATATCCAAATGTTCTGCTTCCTTTAATTCGGCCATAGCTTAATAAGGGGCTACTATAGAGATTTACTGTATATGTATATACTATATACAGCTCCCGTGGACCAAAATACTAAATCCATGTTCATTATCTTGTGGCTCCCTCTAGTGGATACTGTAGACAGTAAAAATGTTATCATTTATGATAAGCAAGAGATTTGGTGCTGTGTGAAGAGAAACAGATCCTCTAAATATATTGTAAAAAATCAGCTGAACAGAATTGTTGACCCAAAACTGAAACATTGTGAACACTTAAAAACTATGAGGAGTATTAGTCCAGCTCTTAAACAGACAGCTCAGGGAATGTGCACTTTCCTCAGGGGCATGTCCTTTCTGCTTCAGCTCTTTCCCTGTAACTGCCACAGTTTCTAACAGAAGATATGGCTGGTGACAGTTGAAGATTTAAACTGAGCGAGTGTGACCACCTCAGTGTGGTGGACAAAAAATAAGGAAAAGAACAAATAGAAAGAGGCTACTTTCACACTAGTGGCAGGACGGATCCGGTTCACCCTGTCGGATACGTCCTGCCACTATTTTGCCGTGCCGCCGGACTGCCGCTCTGTCCCCATTGACTATAATGGGGACAGGGGGCGGAGCTCCGACGCAGCACGGCAGTGCACGGCGAGATGTCGCCGGACTAAAAGTACTGCATGTCCAACTTTTTAGTCTGGCGGCCTCTCACCGTCCACTGCCATGCTGCACCGGAGCTCCGCCCCTGTCCCCATTATAGTCAATGGGGACGGAGCGGAAGTCCGGCGGCACGGCAAAATAGTGGCAGGACGTGTACAACAGGGTGAACAGCCTGTCGGATCTGTCCTGCCGCTAGTGTGAAAGTAGCCTTACAGAGACATTTTATTGCATAGCACAGTGGCAGTACAAAATTTCTAATTGCATGAAATTACAAAAGTATTTAGATGCAGGTGCTGGTTTTAAAAAAGTAAAAAAAAGTATATTTTTTGCGGCACAAGCCTGTTAAAGGGGTATTCCCATCTTGCTACTTCATTCTCAATTGCTGCCAGCTAGCTGGTAACTTCCTGCTTTTCTGCAGATAAGGCTGGGCGGGCTTAGGCAGCTAGAGTGAAGGACGGCCACGCCTCCTTATGACATCACACTGAGAGCTGAGTCCTGCGTGCTAGTTCATGTGAAGAGTATGACTCATCAGTCTGCAGTGTCTGATAGGAATGGTCACTCAGAGAGCCATGTGAAGTGAGCTCAGTGCACAGTTTTACACACAAAATCTCTGTCTGATCTTTTACAAACCCATTCTGTGCATTAAAAACTATAATTCCATATTATACATTAGCCCAAAAGCTTGACCAACCCCCACCCACCAGCACTGATGCAGATTTGTTTCCATTACAGCTGTGCTCCAGTTGTGTATAAACCTCACACTATGTATCTTTATAGATGCATATACAGCTCAGCTACATATGTCTTCTCCAGTGTCTGAAAAGCTTCATATACAGCTCTGCTACATCTGTCTGTTTATCTCTTCAACCAGCACTGTATCAGAACAGCCGCATATTCAGCTCTACTACATCTGTTTCTCTCTTCAAACAGCACTGTATCAGAACAGTCGCATAGTCAGCTCTACTACATCTGTTTCTCTCTTCAAACAGCACTGTATCAGAACAGTCGCATAGTCAGCTCTACTACATCTGTTTCTCTCTTCAAACAGCACTGTATCAGAACAGCGCATATTCAGCTCTACTACATCTGTTTCTCTCTTCAAACAGCACTGTATCAGAACAGCGCATATTCAGCTCTACTACATCTGTTTCTCTCTTCAAACAGCACTGTATCAGAACAGCGCATATTCAGCTCTACTACATCTGTTTCTCTCTTCAAACAGCACTGTATCAGAACAGTCGCATATTCAGCTCTACTACATCTGTTTCTCTCTTCAAACAGCACTGTATCAGAACAGCCGCATATTCAGCTCTACTACATCTGTTTCTCTCTTCAAACAGCACTGTATCAGAACAGCCGCATATTCAGCTCTACTACATCTGTTTCTCTCTTCAAACAGCACTGTATCAGAACAGCCGCATATTCAGCTCTACTACATCTGTTTCTCTTTCACCAGCATTGATGCTGACCTGCCACATATACAGCTCTGCTACATCTGTTTTTCTATTCAACCAGCACTGCGTCAGAACAGCCGCATATTCAGCTCTACTACATCTGTTTCTCTCTTCAAACAGCACTGTGTCACAACACCCGCATATTCAGCTCTGCTACATCTGTTTCTCTCTTCAAACAGCACTGTATCAGAACAGCCGCATATTCAGCTCTACTACATCTGTTTCTCTCTTCAAACAGCACTGTATCAGAACAGCCGCATATTCAGCTCTACTACATCTGTTTCTCTCTTCAAACAGCACTGTATCAGAACAGTCGCATAGTCAGCTCTACTACATCTGTTTCTCTCTTCAAACAGCACTGTATCAGAACAGCGCATATTCAGCTCTACTACATCTGTTTCTCTCTTCAAACAGCACTGTATCAGAACAGTCGCATATTCAGCTCTACTACATCTGTTTCTCTCTTCAAACAGCACTGTATCAGAACAGCCGCATATTCAGCTCTACTACATCTGTTTCTCTCTTCAAACAGCACTGTATCAGAACAGCCGCATATTCAGCTCTACTACATCTGTTTCTCTTTCACCAGCATTGATGCTGACCTGCCACATATACAGCTCTGCTACATCTGTTTTTCTATTCAACCAGCACTGCGTCAGAACAGCCGCATATTCAGCTCTACTACATCTGTTTCTCTCTTCAAACAGCACTGTGTCAGAACACCCGCATATTCAGCTCTGCTACATCTGTTTCTCTTTCACCAGCATTGATGCTGACCTGCGACATATACAGCTCTGCTTCATCTGTGTCTCTTTCACCAGCATTGATTCTAAACCGCCACATACACATCTCTGCTAATTCCGTCTATTTCCTTCACCATTAGTACTGTGGCTGAACAGCCGCTCATTCAGCTCTGCTACATCTGAATCTATCTTTCACATGCATTGATTCTAAACCGCCACATACACATCTCTGCTAATTCCGTCTATTTCCTTCACCATAAGTACTGTGGCTGAACAGCCGCTCATTCAGCTCTGCTACATCTGATTCTATCTTTCACATGCATTGATTCTAAACCGCCACATACACATCTCTGCTAATTCCGTCCATTTCCTTCACCATTAGTACTGTGGCTGAACAGCAGCTTATTGTTGCCGCAGTTTTTGTTCACATTTTTTTTATACTTTTCTTTTAGTCATTTTATTCTAGTAGGAAAGTTTATGGGAAAAGGCTTGAAAAAAATGGCATGGACTCAAAAAAACGCACCAAGAGTTATAAAAATGCCTCCCCCCAACCCAAATAAAAAATTAAAAAAACCTGTTTCTGAGTAGTTGCCTCATAGAACATTATTATCAGAGTGGCCCCTTTACACGCAGGAATAATACCAGCACAGAACCGGGTGGCATTGTGCCCTTCACCGTCTAGCGAGTGCTGTTTAGGGCAGCCTGTATTCTGTAAATGGCCGGCAGGACGGCTTTGCCAGCTGCTCTGCTATTACTCCTCCACCCTTATTATACAAGGAAATTGCTTAGAATGCAATCCCCTAATCTGTAGTTGGATCCCATGGCGAGGATCCTGCGGCCTCCCCTATACACAGCGTTCAGCCTATAGCCGCACTGTTTGGCCCGATTAATTATTACTGGTTCTAGTCTTCACTGGCGTGTCGGTGGTTAAAGGGTTTCTACCACCTCATTTGGACCTATGTCTGCTCTACCTAACCATGCTATTCTTAGGCTACTTTCACACTAGCGTTCGGGCGGATCCGTTCATAATAATGCAGACGGAGGCTCCGTTCAGAACGGATCCGTCTGCATTAAAATGGCAAAAAAAAAGCTAAGTGTGAAAATAGCCTCGGACGGATCCGTCCAGACTTTCAATGTAAAGTCAATGGGGGACGGATCCGCTTGAAGATTGAGCCACATTGTGGCATCTTCAAACGGATCCGTCCCCATTGACTTACATTGTAAGTCTGGACGGATCCGCACGGCCAGGCGGACACCCGAACGCTGCAAGCAGCGTTCAGCTGTCCGCCTGTCCGTGCGGAGGCGAGCGGAGCGGAGGCTGAACGCCGCCAGACTGATGCAGTCTGAGCGGATCCGCTCCATTCAGACTGCATCAGGGCTGGACGGCTGCGTTCGGGTCCGCTCGTGAGCTCCTTCAAACGGAGCTCACGAGCGGACCAGCGAACGCTAGTGTGAAAGGAGCCTAAGACCTTTGTGTGCAGCCGTTACACAAAAAAAAAACTACACTATGCAATTGAGCCTCTGGGTGCTATGGGGGCGTCTTTTCAGCACCTAGAGGCTCTGTCTACTCACCCTGTATTCCGCCCCGCTCGTCAGTCAAGCCCGTCCATCTCCTTTAGATTGCCAGCCTCCATCTCATTCATTCGCCGAATTCTCGCGCCTGCGCCGTGTGCGTCTGTATTCAGCGCAGGCGCAGTGACTGTCTGAATGCTCCCTGCGCCGGCATCTCCACTGCGTCTGCGCCGTCTGTTCCTCGGAGCACTCGGACGTAATCGGCGCAGTGGAGATGTCGGCGCAGGGAGCGTTCAGACAGTCACTGCGCCTGCGCTGAATACAGACGCAGGCGCGAGAATTCGGCGAACGAATGAGATGGAGGCTGGCAATCTAAAGGAGATGGACGGGCTTGACGGACGAGCGGGGCGGAATACAGAGGTCTTAGAATAGCATGGTTAGGTAGAGCAGACACTAGCAGGTCCAAATGAGGTGGTAGAAACCCTTTAAGGGGTTAAACTGCACTTTTATAATCCTTATGGGGGGGGGGGGGTTCTTGCTGCATTGACTGAGTTCGCTATCTGTACGGAGGTCTTATAAATATAAACAGTCCATTACTCACAGCCTCTCCTGCCTATTATCATGATTGTTTGTCACTGACACCTGTGTGTCAGGGTCAAAATCCTGGACTGTGGCAGCAGCGGCAGCAGCAGGACTTCTCTCCCCGGGATCTCCTCTCTGCACTACCCTCCCCGGCCTCTCCGGCTCAGCTGCCAGCTGCCCTCACCCGATACAAAGTACATAGTTATAAACAGCAGCGCACCCCCGATCTCTTCACCACTCACAGAGGACATCAGGGCTGCGCTGCTGAACGCTGCCAATAGATCACAAAGCCCCTGCTCCTCCGCTAATTTTCCTCCCCTGAAGAAAGATGGGGAGCGCATGCGTGGCTCTGTAGCAGACGTGCGCGCTCTCGTGGGAATGATCGGCTGCCTGGGTGAAAAGTAAGTGCGGTCTGCGCAAGCGCGGAACATAGATGCGGCCCTGGAGCGGTGGCCGTATCTATGGGTTGCCAAGTGTAAACAATGGATCGGTGGGAAGGCAATTTAGCTAAATGGGTGCATTATAAATAATAGAAGCAATTTAGAAAAATGAAGTATGGGATCAGTGTAAACATTTGAAACCTGATCATGAAGATGGGAATACCCCTTTAACCACCTCTGGACCGCCTAACGCACATGTGCGTTCCGGAGGTGGCAGGGCTGCGCACAGTCACGCATATACGCGTCATCTCGCGAGACGCGAGATGGCGCGAGTATGCGCCCGCGCGTGCACAGTTCGCGCCGGCATTTCTTTCAGGACCATTTCGTCAGCAACCTGCCAGCCAATGATCGTGGCTGGCAGGTTGCTGATTTTTAAAAAATCCAATCAAAGTGCCAGATAGCAGATCATATTTGTAAATATGATCTGTTATATGGCTGCCTGCTCCTCTGCTGGTTCTTTTCGTCGGTTGGATCCAGCAGAGGAGCAGGCTTCACAGTGAGTACACCAACACTACATTTTAGCCCCTGATCACCCCCCTGAACCCCAATTAACCCTTTGATCACCTCTTTGATCACCCCCTGTCAATCACAAGTGAAAAGAAAAAAGTGATCAGTGCAAACTGTCACTTTTTTTTTTCACTGTTATTGACCGTTAGGTTTTAGGTATAGTTTAGGTCCCTTGGTTAGGTAGTTAGCGATCAGTTAGCGCCCAGCCCACCGCACCGCAGTCCGTTATTCGCTGATTAGCGTATCGCTAATCAGCATTTGTACTTTTATAGTATCTGGAAGTGATCAAAACTGATCACGGTCAGATCTATAATAGTACTAGTGTCACTTTAGCTCGCCCTCCACCCAAAACGCAGTGTTTGCCCGATCAGGCCTGATCGGTCGCCCACACGTGCGTTCGCCCACACCCGCCCCACCGCAGTGACAAAAAAAATTTTTTTTTTGATCACTGCACATTCACTTTACACGCACTGCGGCGATAAAAAAATCAGTTTTGATATTTTTTATCAACCGCAGCGGCCTCCGGTACTTCGCTAGCCTCCCCTTTGTAAGACAGGCTTGCTTTTTTTTTCTTGGGTAGTCTCAGGGAATACCCCTAAATTTACTTGCCCACATGTCAAACAGGGGGTATTCCTCTGAAGAGGCCTACAGGCTTCTGACCCAGTCGGATGAGGAGTGGGAACCCTCATCTGATGAATCCAGCGGGTCAGAATACGAACCTGTAGAAAGCAGTGGCTCTCTGACCCAAAGTTCGGACGAGGAGGCTGAGGTCCCTGATAGCACCAGGCGTACCCGGCCCCGTGTCGCTAGACCGCAGGTTGCGCAGGATCCGCTTCAAGAGCAGCAGAGTGGGGCTGGTGCTGTCGGATTACGTGGTGAGGCATACACCAGCAGCCCAGCCCTCCCTGGACCTAGTACCAGCACTGCCGTACAACCTGGTGAAGTAGCGAGCACCAGAAGGGCAGTTGAAGCTGGTACGGTGGCACGTGCAGTAGTGACCCCGTCGCAGCCACCGCAAAGACGTGCCCGTAGAGCCCCTAGAATCCCAGAGGTGCTGGCAAACCCTGATTGGCAGTCCCCAACTTCAGCCGCACCTGTAGTTTTCCCTTTCACTGCCCAGTCTGGAGTTCGGGTTGAGACGGCTCAGATCGGTTCGGCCCTGGGATTTTTTGAGCTGTTCTTGACTGCGGAGCTTTTAGACATAGTTGTGGCCGAAACAAACAGGTATGCCACACAATTTATCACCGCTAACCCGGGAAGCTTTTATGCCCAGCCTTTCCGGTGGAAACCAGTCCAAGTTTCCGAACTTAAAACTTTTCTGGGCCTCCTCCTCAACATGGGCCTGACAAAAAAACATGAATTGCGGTCATATTGGTCCACGAACCCGATTCATCACATGCCCATGTTCTCTGCTGCCATGTCCAGGGCATGTTTTGAGGCCATCCTGCGGTTCCTGCACTTTAGTGACAACACCGCCTCCCGTCCCAGGGGCCACCCTGCTTTTGACCGGCTCCACAAAATTCGGCCCCTCATAGACCATTTCAACCAGAAATTTGCAGATATTTATACCCCAGAGCAAAACATCTGCATAGACGAGTCCCTGATACATTTTACCGGGCGCCTTGGCTTCAAGCAATACATCCCAAGCAAGCGCGCCCGGTATGGGGTCAAATTGTATAAGCTCTGTGAAAGGGCCACAGGCTATACCCACAAATTTCGGGTCTATGAGGGAAAAGATCAGACCCTGGAGCCGGTCGGTTGCCCTGACTACCTGGGGAGCAGTGGGAAGACAGTTTGGGACTTGGTGTCACCCTTATTCGGCAAGGGGTACCATCTTTATGTGGACAATTTTTACACAAGTGTGGCCCTCTTTAGGCATTTGTTTCTAGAACGGATTGGCGCCTGTGGTACCGCGCGAACTAGTCGCGCGGGCTTCCCCCAACGGCTCGTTACCACCCGTCTTGCAAGGGGGCAGAGGGCCGCACTGTGTAACGAAGAACTGCTTGCGGTGAAATGGAGAGACAAGCGTGACGTTTACATGCTCTCCTCCATTCACGCAGACACGGCAATCCAAATTGAGCGAGCAACCCGTGTCATTGAAAAGCCCCTCTCAGTCCACGACTATAACCTCCACATGGGAGGGGTCGACTTCAATGACCAGATGTTGTCTCCGTATTTAGTTTCCCGACGCACCAGACGCTGGTATAAGAAGGTGTCTGTATATTTAATTCAATTGGCTCTGTACAATAGTTTTGTTCTCTACAGTAAGGCTGGGAGAACTGGATCCTTCCTCAAATTTCAGGAAGAGATCATTGAGAACCTCCTGTATCCAGGAGGTTCCGTGGCCCCAACCACCAGTGTAGTTAGCCGTCTACACGAGCGACATTTCCCCAATGTCGTTCCTGGTACCTCAACCCAACCGTCACCCCGAAAAAGATGTCGTGTCTGTAGCAGGAGTGGAATAAGGCGTGACACCCGCTATTTCTGTCCTGACTGTCCGGACCACCCTGCCCTATGCTTTGGAGAGTGTTTCCGGAAGTACCACTCACAGGTACACTATTAGCATAGGGATCATCTCACCAGGACAGGCACACAGGGCTATTAGGGCCCATTCACTCACTGCTGCTGCAAACGTCTCCTTTCACATGGGACAAAGTGCATAACGCACTTCGCCACATCTTTGGGCGATTTGCGCTTTGCACATTGACCCATGGGGAAGGAGAGGTTTGTTCTATAAAGGTAAAAAAACAAAAAAAAAAACAAAAAAAAAAACAGGTAAGCAAACAGGTTAATGTTTAGTTCCAAAAGTTAAAGTTACATGTTCTGTTCCAAAGTTAATAAAATTATTGCGTTGTGGCCTGTTTTTTTTTTTTTTTTTTTTTTGTCTTTTTACCTTCCAGGTGGACCAACCGATCTACTAGCTGCAGCACCGATGTGCATTCTGACAGAAGCATTGCGCTGCTGTCAGATTACACGCAAGTCGGTGTATGCGGCGCTGCAAGACGGGATTTTCTCCTCTGCAGTGACAGATACGTTTGCCGAGGCATACGAGCTGAGGAGGAGGCGGCGTTCCTATGCTTTGGCAAGCACTTTGTATATATATATATATAAAAAAAAAAATCCCGGCAATGATTTATTCATCCACATCGATTGATGCGAATGGAGAAATCTGGTTTGCCAGGGCATACGAGCTAAGTGGGTATGGATGTAGGGCGGAGCTCCTATGTCCTGGCAGACGCCTTTCCCCTCCATTTTTTTTTTTTGGCAGAGATTTTTTCATCCACATTGATCGATGCGAATGAAGAAATCTGTGCCGTTCATTTTTTTCTTTCAGCCCAGAGGCTGAACGGAAAAAAAAATCTCATTACCTGTATGCTCAATATAAGGAGAATAGCAGAAACTCCTAATGCTGGCCATACATGTAATGATTGCGGAGACCCTCAAATGCCAGGGCAGTACAAACACCCCACAACTGACCCCATTTTGGAAAGAAGACACCCCAAGGTATTTGCTGAGGGGCATATTGAGTCCATGAAAGATTGAAATTTTTGTCCTAAGTTAGCGGAAAGTGAGACTTTGTGAGAAAAAACAAAAAAAAAATCAATTTCCGCTAACTTATGCGAAAAAAAAAAAAATTCTTTGAACTTGCCAGGCCCCTCATTAGATACCTTGGGGTGTCTTCTTTCCAAAGTGGGGTCACATGTGGGGTATTTATACTGCCCTGGCTTTTTAGGGGCCCTAAAGCGTGAGAAGAAGTCTGGGATCCAAATGTCTAAAAATGCCCTCCTAAAAGGAATTTGGGCCCCTTTGCGCATCTAGGCTGCAAAAAAGTGTGACACATCTGGTATCGCCGTACTCAGAAGAAGTTGGGGAATGTGTTTTGGGGTGTCATTTTACATATACCCATGCTGGGTGAGATAAATATCTTGGTCAAATGCCAACTTTGTATAAAAAAATGGGAAAAGTTGTCTTTTGCCAACATATTTCTCTCACCCAGCATGGGTATATGTAAAATGACACCCCAAAACACATTCCCCAACTTCTCCTGAGTACGGCGATACCAGATGTGTCACACTTTTTTGATGCCAAGGTGGGCAAAGGGGCACATATTCCAAAGTGCACCTTTCGGATTTCACCGGTCATTTTTTACAGATTTTGATTGCAAAGTACTTCTCACACATATGGGCCCCTAAATTGCCAGGGCAGTATAACTACGCCACAAGTGACCCCATTTTGGAAAGAAGACACCCCAAGGTATTCCGTGAGGGGCATGGCGAGTTCCTAGAATTTTTTATTTTTTGTCGCAAGTTAGTGGAATATGAGACTTTGTAAGGAAAAAAGAGAAAAAAAAAAAATCATCATTTTCTGCTAACTTGTGACAAAAAATAAAAAATTCTAGGAACTCGCAGTGCCCCTCACGGAATACCTTAGGGTGTCTTCTTTCCAAAATGGGGTCACTTGTGGCGTAGTTATACTGCCCTGGCAATTTAGGGGCCCAAATGTGTGAGAAGTACCTTGCAATCAAAATGTGTAAAAAATGCCCTGCAAAATCCGAAAGGTGCACTTTGGAATATGTGCCCCTTTGCCCACCTTGGCAGCAAAAAAGTGTGACACATCTGGTATCGCCGTACTCAGGAGAAGTTGGGGAATGTGTTTTGGGGTGTCATTTTACATATACCCATGCTGGGTGAGAGAAATATCTTGGCAAACGACAACTTTTCCCATTTTTTTATACAAAGTTGGCATTTGACCAAGATATTTTTCTCACCCAGCATGGGTATATGTAAAATGACACCCCAAAACACATTCCCCAACTTCTCCTGAGTACGGCGATACCAGATGTGTGACACTTTTTTGATGCCAAGGTGGGCAAAGGGGCGCATATGCCAAAGTGCACCTTTCGGATTTCACCGGTCATTTTTTACAGATTTTGATTGCAAAGTACTTCTCACACATATGGGCCCCTAAATTGCCAGGGCAGTATAACTACGCCACAAGTGACCCCATTTTGGAAAGAAGACACCCCAAGGTATTCCGTGAGGGGCATGGCGAGTTCCTAGAATTTTTTATTTTTTGTCGCAAGTTAGTGGAATATGAGACTTTGTAAGGAAAAAAGAGAAAAAAAAAAAAATCATCATTTTCTGCTAACTTGTGACAAAAAATAAAAAATTCTAGGAACTCGCAGTGCCCCTCACGGAATACCTTAGGGTGTCTTCTTTCCAAAATGGGGTCACTTGTGGCGTAGTTATACTGCCCTGGCAATTTAGGGGCCCAAATGTGTGAGAAGTACCTTGCAATCAAAATGTGTAAAAAATGCCCTGCAAAATCCGAAAGGTGCACTTTGGAATATGTGCCCCTTTGCCCACCTTGGCAGCAAAAAAGTGTCACACATCTGGTATTGTCGTACTCAGGAGAAGTTGGGGAATGTGTTTTGGGGTGTCATTTTACATATACCCATGCTGGGTGAGAAAAATATCTTGGTCAAATGCCAACTTTGTATAAAAAAATGGGAAAAGTTGTCGTTTGCCAAGATATTTCTCTCACCCAGCATGGGTATATGTAAAATGACACCCCAAAACACATTCCCCAACTTCTCCTGAGTACGGCGATACCACATGTGTGACACTTTTTTGCTGCCAAGGTGGGCAAAGGGGCGCATATTCCAAAGTGCACCTTTCGGATTTCACCGGTCATTTCTTACACATTTTGATTGCAAAGTTCTTCTCACACATTTGGGCCCCTAAATTGCCAGGGCAGTATAACTACGCCACAAGTGACCCCATTTTGGAAAGAAGACACCCCAAGGTATTCTGTGAGGGGCATGGTGAGTTCCTAGAATTTTTTATTTTTTGTCGCAAGTTAGTGGAATATGAGACTTTGTAAGAAAAAAAAAAAAAATAAATCATCATAATTTTCCGCTAACTTGTGACAAAAAATAAAAAGTTCTATGAACTCACTATGCCCATCAGCGAATACCTTAGGGTGTCTACTTTCCGAAATGGGGTCATTTGTGGGGTAGTTATACTGTTTGGGCATTGTAGAACCTCAGGAAACATGACAGGTGCTCAGAAAATCAGAGCCGTTT
The DNA here is from genome assembly GCF_014858855.1 of Bufo gargarizans. NCBI lineage: Eukaryota > Metazoa > Chordata > Amphibia > Anura > Bufonidae > Bufo > Bufo gargarizans. Next base: position 77,601,703 of record NC_058080.1, read on the forward strand.
CAAAAAGCGGAAATTCACATTTTTGTACCATAGTTTGTAAATGCTATAACTTTTACCCAAACCATTTTTTTTTTGCCCAAACATTTTTTTTTTATCAAAGACATGTAGAACTATAAATTTAGCGAAAGATTTATATATGGATGTCGTTTTTTTTGCAAAATTTCACAGCTGAAAGTGAAAAATGTCATTTTTTTGCAAAAAAATCGTTACATTTTGATTAATAACAAAAAAGTAAAAATGTCAGCAGCAATAAAATACCACCAAATGAAAGCTCCATTAGTGAGAAGAAAAGGAGGTAAAATTCATTTGGGTGGTAAGTTGCATGACCGAGCGATAAACGGTGAAAGGAGTGTAGTGCCGAAGTGTAAAAAGTGGCCTGGTCATGAAGGGGGTTTCACCTAGCGGGGCTGAAGTGGTTAAATAGTTATATAGTCACATGGTCACCTCAGTCATACAGTAAAAGTCTTTTTGAAAGGCTTTCTTGATCTCAATCCTTATGAGTAAATATGCAGAGTTTATAAACCTACTTATTCAGCTTTAGAGGCCAAAGCATAGCTATAGTGGTCTCAGAGGTCACAGTTGCTACTAGACTCTAAAGCCAGAGGGGAGCATGGACCCCCGGCCACCTTACCACACTAAAGCTGATTGGACAGAGTACTCCAGAATCACTCTGCCTTCACTCTCACTATTCCTACAGTACACAAGTATAAAATATATATTCCATTACGCTGCCATCACTCACACTCCCAATATGCCACTCACATGCCCAGTGATAGATAGATTGTGATCGCCATGTGGTCACCGTCTTCTTCACTCCCTGCTGAGGCTTCTTTGAAGCTGTAGGAGCTTGAAAAACACAGCACACGTGCAGGTTCTTACTGAGTAGCAGACAGGTAGACAAAAACTAACTAATTAGATAAATACATAGATGATAGATACTGTAGATCTTTTTTTCCAGATATTTCGATGCTATACTGAAGTACAATTATAAGCATTTCATAACTTTTCTTTTACTTTTATTAACAAATACATCAAGATTATCCAAAGACTCAGTACTTACAGAGTTCACCCTTTTTTTCACCCTGGCATGTTGCATATCAGCTTCTGAGCCAAATCCTGACTGATGGCAACCCATTCTTGTCTAATCACTACTTTAATTTATCACAATTTCTGTGTTTGTCCATCCATATTTTGAGGTTTGACCACAGATTCTCAAAGGGATTGAGATCTGTGGAGTTTCCTGGACCCTGAATTTCAGTGTTTTGTTCACCAAGCCACTTAGTTATCACTTTTGCCTTGTGACATGGAGCTCAATCATGCTGGAAAAGGTAATGTTCATCACCAAATTGCCAGTGTATTGTTGAGAGAAGTTGTTCTTGGTGTTTATTCAAGGCACTGAGTGAGCCCACTCCCTTGGATGAGAAGCTACACCACACATGAATGGCCTCAGGATGTATTAATGTTGGCATGAGACAGGACTCATTGTAGTGCTCACCTTTTCTTTTCTGGACAATTATTTTTTCAGATGTCTCAAACAATTTTAAATAACTTTAGCCCATTTCTCTATCCCTATAATTCCTGCAGATTACTAGTCTGTCAAACCATCCTACATAAGCCTTCAGCTCACCGTGTGTGCAGATGCACTTACACCTACCAGCTGCCATTCCTCTTTAGGAGAGGGCCTGGCACTTCCTGGACTTTCTTGGGCAACCTGCAGTTCTTAATGATCCGATAAATGATTGAATTGGGTACAATCTTACTAGCAGCAATGTCCTTGCCTATGAAGCCTTTTAGATGCAAAGCAATGATGACTGCACATATTTCCTTGGAAGTAACCATGGTTAACAAAAGAAAACAATGATTTAAGGCACCCCTCCCTCTGCTCTTCCAATGCAATCAGTATAAGGGCTCATGCCCACGACCGAGTGCCGGCCGGGCCCGTGCTGCAGACGTGGGCATCAACCATGGGGCAGCGCATGCAGATCGCAGATCCATTCACTTGAATGGGATCCGCAATCTGCATCTGACGGTCCATACTGCAAAAAAGTAGTGCATGCACTACTTTTTTTCAGTGCAGAGGCATATTCCGCACTGACCTTCTGGATTGTGGACACATTCAAGTGAATGGGTCCGCATCCGTGATGCAGTGCCAGAACGGCCAGGGCCTGTATTTTGTGGACCCGCTGTTTGCGAGTCACAATACAGGCCCGGCTGGCACATGGTCGTGGGCATGAGCCCTGACCAGAGTGATATCATCTTCCTCATTAACATTTTCTCCTGAGCTAACAAGAAGATTGCTAACTTGATGTTAATCCTTAGGATACCAGAGGTTTTTCATTTTTGCGTTTTCATTTTTCTTCCCTATCTTCCTTGAGCCATAACTTTTTTTATTTTTCAGTTCAATTCAGCTGTACGAGGGCTTATTTTTTTGCGGGACAAGTTGTACTTTCTAATGCCACCATTTAATATGGCATACAATGTAGTGGGAAGCAAGAAAAAAAAATTCAAATGGGGTGGAATTGGAAAAAAACACACAATTTCTCCACTGTTTTATGGGTTTTGTTCCCACAGCGTTTCGTTTGCCGCAAAATCGACCTGTGCCCTTCATTCTTTGGGTCAATAAGATTACAATGATACCACATATCTAAAGGGTTTTTTTCATGTCTAAATAGTGTAAAAATAAATGTAAACTTTGAGAATTTTTTTTTTACATCGCCATATTCTGTGCTCCTTATTAAAGCGCTTCATTAGTACTTGGGGACGGGAAGCAGTGAAGGCTCTGTACTCACCGCTTCCTGGTCCTCGGCTATTGGCTGTGCAGGGCTGCGCACAGTGTGAGGGCGCTCTGTGACCTCACACTGTGCGCCGCGATACACAGCCGACAGCAGAATGAAGAGGATCGCGATGGTGAGCAGCGGTGGTGTCCAGGAGCAGGAGAGGTAAGTGTTTTTTTGCAATAGAGGCTGACATATAGGGGTTGATATATGGGGCTGATGGCTGACATATGGGGGCTGATGGCTGACATATGGGGGCTGACATATAGGGGCTGATATATGGGGCTGATTGCTGAATATATGGGGCTTATGGCTGACATATGGGGCTGCTGGCTAACATATAGGGGCTACTGGCTGACATATCGGGGCTGATAGATGGCTGACATATGGGGGCTGATAGATGGCTGAAGGTTAGGGGGTTGATCTGAGGCATTGGGGGTCTGATGTGAGGTCTGATTGACATTGGGGGTCTGATTGGGGCTGTAAGCTGAGGTCTGATTGACATTGGGGGATCTGATTGCTAGTCTGACCTGAGGTGTAATGGAAAATATTTTTTTCTTAATGTTCTCCTCTAAAACCTAGGTGCGTCTTATGGGGCGATAAATACGTTATATGTACTGAGCTATGTGGGGTCTAATTTTTTTGTGGTACAATCTGTAGTTTTTATAGATTTATTAATTTTGGAGTGTGTGTGACTTTTTGATCACATTTTATAACTTTTTTTGGGTAAGAGAAGCAACGAACAAAATGGCCATTTTGGCCTTTTCTCCATTACGCCTTTTGCCGTAATGGAAAAATATTTTTATATTTTAATAGTACGGGCATTTTCAGTCGTGGTGATACCCATGATGTTTATATTTTTTGTTAGTTACGGTTTTATTTTTTTATTATACTGAATTTTTTAAATATATTTGTTAAGTTAATTTTTTACTTTTTTGTTTCATATTTTAACGTACAAAATCCATATTTTTTTTTACTCTGAAAAATCTTGGATTTTTAAAATCTATTTATTACTCAGAATTACTAATTTCTTATATTGCCCTGTCACCTGGTGGCCAAGAATAAGAAGGCGCATTAACATCAATTACCAGCATCCTCACTGGTCCAGAGGATGCTGGTAAGAAACACGAGCTTCCAGGTTTTTCACCCTTTAGATTCAGTGATCTCACTTGATCACGGCATCTAAAGGCTTTAATTACCACTATTGGCATTATTGCCGGTCACGGTAATATGCCGCGGGTCATGACGCCCGCTGCACGTGCAAGCAGGTACCATGTTTGCCCATCGCTCCAGCGCCGTACATGTACGGCGCTGGTAGTGAAGAGGTTAAAAGGTCATTTTGTGGCAGGACAGAAATTCTGTGGAAATGGGGTTTTTGTGATTAAGTAACGTTTTATGGCAAGGAAAGACTTTGCAATTAATTGCAATTCATCTACTCACTCTACACAATCTAGAATTAATGCAAATTGCCACCATAAAAACTGAAGCAGCAAACCAAGCAGAAAACCAACATTTGTGTCAGTTCCAAAACTTTTGGCCACAACTGTACATTATAGTAATATTCCTCTTACAGATTTTGATACCTTTTGTGAACGCCAGACCAGGTTGAGCTCTTTGTAAGACCAGGGAGACAAAAGTTTGCCCAGATCTTTGCAGCCTCATGAAAAATACACAACCTGTACAGAACGTAGCGGCAGAGAGAAGGACTGTAGCTGGTTTCTCTTCCAGCAGGGTAAAACACTGATACATTATTGAAGGCTGCTGCCATTTTTAAAGCTCTTACTTCTTTTTCCTATTGCAGTTGTTCTACTCCTACATGCATCATTTCATGCACCACACACTGCAATTCATTCCCAGTCTGAAATATCTCTGCTAACAGAGGCCATTTCATGTTTATGGCACTGATTAGCCCAATTCATAATGAAAGCTGAACACTGTACTCGCTCGCTGGAACAGCTGTGTGATGCTTTCCACAAAACCTACATTTAATACACAGCAATTTAGTGGTCTATAAAAGTTGATTCAAATTATGGAGAAGATAATACAATGAATAAAATGTTTTTTTTTTGGTTTGTTTTGGTTTTTACGTGTTTGTTACGAGCACTTATTTTATTGGCTCTTTTTTTAATACTAAGGCTCATTTGTGTTATGTAGGTGGCGGTCATACTGCATATTAGGGATGGGAGAAATGTCATCATAAGAGTTATGGGGTTAGGGTGAGGATTAGGGTTACGCTGGCCAACTAACGGATGCAGCAGGGGGCCCCATTATGACACAGTAACCTAGGACAGTTCTCATTGCAGGTCATTTATTGCTGAAGTTGACACTTTTCTGGGCTATTCCATTAACCTGTATTATAGATATGAACACTGTGTGCGACAAGAATAACAGAACTACATTACCAACTGACTAGGCAACAAAGAAGTAAAATAACTTATCAGAAGAAATAAACAAAAAGTCCAAAGAAAATAAGTCCCTGCCTATAAGAGCTTACAATCTAAGTGGACGGGGAGCAGTGACCCAACAGGTCCATGGTGTTAATTATGTACTGGTGGTCAACCCCTTATGGCTGGTAAGAGGAATATAAATAAAGCTGCATGGACCAGCCAACCAGCCAGTATGTCAGTCAACATGGATATAAAGTGCATGTTTGTATGTTAGTATGACTGGCATGGGATTTCTACTTCTTATTGGATGTCCCAAGACACAAACAGTAAAGTCCACACTATGCAGGATGTCTATGTCCCCATGCCAAAGAGAGCTGGAAGTGTATGTAATTCTTGAGTGATATCATTGAGGAGGAAGGTCACTGGAAAAGTGTACCTAATGTAGCTGGCATCTATTACAATGTCTATAGAAGTCTGTAAAGCACTGAGCCTGGAATATAAGCTCTCATAAATACAAGTCTTTGTTCCCTTCACGTTTAGAGCCTATGTTGGACCTATGTTGGAGGTATATGTCATGGGGAAATTCCGACACACAGGTATACCACAGATGGAAATTTCCGGCATATCCCACCGAATAGACATACAGTACAGTGGGTTTCATTGTGCTGCAGTAAAAAGAAGCTTGGTTATCAGGTAATAAGCAGTTCTTTCACACCACCAGATAATCACTAACAAGGATTCTTATGAACGATTGTTAGTGAATATCTGGTGGATTCTAATCCCTTTGGCATTTTCAAATTGGTAGAATGGGGATGACAGTATGGCAGTTCTATTGTTCACTTAATAGGCCCGGGTAAAGATGTCCACAGAAGAGCATTGCGTTAATTAGTGTTATGTGTGATGCTTTAATTATGAGACAGCGGAGAGGGGGTCTTTCTGCCCAGCTCTGAGTGAGAGAGTTAAGTGAGACTGTCTGCTATGCTAAAAGTCCAAACAGGAAGTTAAAGAGCCAGGACAGGAAGTAGAATACACGGAGTGACTATACTCAAATGATACCATTAAAACCATCCACCCGTTTTATATTTAAAAAAATCCTACATATAGTGTATTTCCTGCTCCATAAGATGCACTTTTTCCCTAAGGTCTAATGAGCAATAGGGGTCTAATATGAGGTTTGATAGGGGTCTGATCTGAGGTCTGATGACCAATGGGGGTCAAATTTGGGGGTCTGATCTGAGAACCGATGAGAAATGGGGGTCAGATCTGAAGTCTGATTGGGGTCTGATCTGAGGGCTGATGAAGATTGGGGGTCTGATTTGGACATCTGATGAAGATTGGGGGTCTGATCTGAAGTCTGAATAAAAATATGTATTTACTTATTTTCCTCCTCTAAAACCTAGGTGCGTCCTATGGTCAGGTGTGCCTTATGGTGTGGGAAATAAGGCAGGTTGTTAATACAGTATCTGCTAAAAAATAAAAATGCAGTAGTGGCTCTTTAAAATGCAACACAGATGACTTGAAATTGTGCCCAGTGCAAGTTATTCTTTAAATGTTACTCCACAAAGGACGCCAAGATCCAGCTGCTGCGAGAAAACCTATCGATAAAGCATCTAAAGACATCACATTTTGTAAAAAAAACATAAACCTGTTAACAAAAAGTAAGAAGCGTATTAAAAATACAGTGAAAAACCCTTCAAGTTTTCCGTTTCATCCTCCCACGTTCCATTTTCTGCCGTTCTGCATTGAGTCATATATTATAATCCATTTCTACTCTAAAATCTCTTTGACAACAGAAGCCAATTCATGTTTATGTCACTGATTAGCCCAATTCATAATAAAGGCAGAACATTCGGCGCGCTCGCTGAAACAGCTGTGTAGTGCTTTCCGCAAAACCTACATTTTATACATAGCAATTCACGAGGCAATAAAACTAGATTCAAATCCTGCTAATGCTGATAACATAATAAAAGCAATAAACCTAGTTTGTTTTTTTCTCCTTTGTTCATTTGTTTTTTGGTTCTTTTTTTTTTCTTTGTCATTCTGCCAGAGGATTAAAATAACTGTGCTGTTATTTACTTCACAAACGCCACCATCAGTGGTCTATTCAGAGCTCTGCATTAAAGGGTTCTTTACTTTAATATGTAGGTTCACTTTTAACATACGCTTTAAGAGGTTTTCCGTGATTACTATGGTTCTTAACAGATGTGCTCTTTTAGTTGCTTACCTAATGTACATCTTCCCATTGCTTTTTTTATACCTTCAGTTTGGACTCTCCTGATCTGTTTTCACCAGGAAAAGCAGTCATTCTGATTTCTTTACATCTTGTTTGTAGCACTTCCTGTTACTTCACCCAACCAATCCCATGATGCACTTCTTTTCTCTACCACAGCTCTAGCACCACCCCTAACAACGCCAAGTTAGTGTATAGCTCCTCCCACCCAGCTAGTTATATAGACACTCCCCCTAACAACACCGAGTTAGTTTATAGCTCCTCCCACCCAGCTAGTTGCATAGATACTCCCCTATCACTGCTCCTGATGCTGCTTTGACACATTGGTGGACATAATATTAAGGAAAAAAGGGGGCAGCATGGACATAGTCATGTGACTACAGCACAGAATGGAAAATAGGAGCAATAATGGTATAGGAAATGCACCATAAAATTACATCTTACAAACTAGAAAACACCTTAAAAGGCTATGTACACCTTTGGAGGGATTTTTTATTATTATTGCTTTTACTAATTTTAGTCAATTGGTCTATCACAAAGAGCTAAATGTTTGTAAAGTTGTGTGACTCATACTTTCACTTTGTGCCGGTCATCTAATAAAGCTTATCTCTAAATTACTAAAAGGTCATAAAAACGTATTTAAGCCATAGTCTTATCAGTAAGATAAGAACAGAGCTGTAATGTGTGTTTAGGATGTCAGAGATCAGAGATAAGGAACCATCAACTGAGCTGCCTGAAGGGGAAACAGTAAAAATACAGAGCCTGCTACTAGAAAATCTCAAGGCTGTACATAGAAATGAGCACAACATTTTTAATAAAGACCATTTAAAAAAATGATTTTATCTCAAAATAAGTGCAATTGTAATAGTATTAAAAAATGCCCCTAAAGCTGTACATATTCTTTAAGAACACAGCATGCAATTGCTTAAATAGCAATCCCCTTCACACCTTCATCACAGTAAGGGGTGTTCATAAAGCAAATTCAGAATGAAGTTCCTGGATACTGCAATCAAGACAGATGGGTCCATTTCCTGTTACACCCTACACTTTTCAGTATTGGAAATGACCCTCTGTCCCTTCCCCAATTCCTTATTTGCTGATATTGCTGATGTAGAGGGGGGTTCCTGAACATCGTTCTACAACTCATAGCAAATGGGGAAATGTATAATCTGAGCTGGACCTGCCTCTGATGGGTTCCTGCAGAACAACAAGCTAGATGATAACCTATAGTACCTACAAGGCAAAGTAACGTCAGGGTTTGGGAAGGAAGAGATGGCATGACACAGCTCAAAATCCATAGAAAGGGAGTAATGTAAACATTTTATGTTGAAATTTACCAAAACTTTGAAGTAAAGGCATCATTTCATAGTGTACACCATTGACAGTGTATGAGGAGACTGATATGTGATCTTCAATTTGCTGGCAAATGAAACACAGACGTGAATAATCTACCCTTCTGCTCTGATCTTAATTCTGGTTGTAGCAACTATTAGATCAGCGGGGGCCCTACTGCTAGACTTCCACTGATCATGAGAACGGGGGCCCCATATCCCGTTGACCCCAAAATGAATGAAGCAGCAGATCGAGCATGTGCACTGCCACTCCATTCATATCTGTGAGAGTTCTGGAAATACCTCTTACTACAACCAGTCTCAGCAGGCAAATAAAACATCCATGTTCTAATTTATTTCACAGACATGTAATATTGGTGATTTTACTTAGAAAAGACAGATGCATTAATCAAGCACACAGCCATGCGATATTCATAGAATAATGTTAACAGTAGAATTAATAGTTCTGAAGATCTCAGTAACATTCAGCGTGTTACTGTCATACGAGGTCAAAGACAGATGTACAACTTGCATTGATCAACTGTAAGTAATGATATCATGAGCAAGAGGTAGTATGCAACATACGCTTTGATTTTGGAGTTAAATTACGTGATTGATCTGTCCTCAGCTGCAACACTTACCACTGAGCTCCAAATTTCTTCTGGAGGCTTTTTCTGCACATGACCTGTTGATCAACTTCATGGATTGGATTTTTCATAGCATACTAGCACCGTCCACTAGCTGGACTGGTGTGAAGGACACCACACTCTGCAACAGTGGACACATATCTCCAAGAGAAGGAATCATACTCCAACTATCTAACAACCACAGGGCTGGTTTTGGGTTGGCAAACAATTTCTCTGAGGGCGGGAGCAATGGAAGCCTACTAAAACCAACAATTATTAGATAGTGGTGCATAGCAGGATTATTTGTCATTTAATTACAGCATTGTGTGTGACTTATTAATATTTCAATGAAAATTATTTGGACGGTGGCAGTATATGGTGATACTGCATACAGTATACTGCACATGACAGTATTTTTTAGCTCTTTGTGGCAGCATGGCAGCATTATGTTGCACAGACATGTGTCTTCCAAAAAGACAGAAGTCCATCATGTTCAACCAAGGGATAGGTGGGAATGTAAATTTTGGAAGAGGGGAGTGAGAACTAGACGTCTACACATTTTCATAAGTATTAATGTAATTTACATTTAAGAATTCATCTAAGCCTTTCAAACTGTCCACCGTTCCTGCTGTGACCACGTCCTGAGGAAGTATTTTCCACATATTCACAGTTCTTACAGTAAAGAAGCCTTGATGCCTCTGGAGAATGAACTTTTTCTTCTCCAGCCAGAGGCCGTGCCCCCTTGTCTTTTGAGGGGATTTTACATGGAATAGCTTTTCACCATATTTTTTGCATGGCCCATTTATATATTTGTATAGGTTAATTATGTCCCCCCCTTAGAGGTCTCTTCACAGGACTATCTTTCCTCATAACTTAGACGCTCCAGCCCTTATCAGTTTAGTTGTTCTCCTTTGTACTTTTTCAAACTCCAGGGCATCCTTTTTAAGGACTGGGGCCCAAAATGGAACTGCATGCTTTGCAGTTGCTTATCTGTTGTCTATAAAACTAGTCCTGGGTTGCTAGATAGCAGATGGCAGGAGAAGACTCCTTGTGTGGTGTCTGCTGCACAGTTTGCAGGAAGAAGAGGAATGTTATTGGTCTGTTTATCATGGTTTGGGCTCTGTCCAGTAATTCCAGTAAAAGTATATCATGAAATGCTAGGACATTTTGCACTTCCAACTTTATGGAAGTTTATGTGGGAATACATAACTGGTCTCCACAGAGTTCTAAACTCAACAAACACCTTCTGGATATAGTGACTTGCTGACAATGATGATAACCAGCATTAATGCCCAGATATACTGTATTTGTAACTCGAAAGACATCAATACCATCTTGGAAAATCTAGTAGATGAGCTTTTCAGAAGAGCTGAGGCTGTTATAGGTTCAGAGGGCATCTCAATTCCATGGCCCATGATGAGATGTTCAAACAACACATATGTACTGTATATACAAAATATAGTATAGCAAATAAGTATTACAAGCTCTGATAGCACCAGTGAACTCAAAGAAATCACAATGAAAGAAGCAGTCCCGTGCTTTCCTCTATCAATGCTACACCCTAATCAATATCTTCTTTACACAGGCAAATACTACAGGGTAACGATTCTTCCTGTTTCTATCATTGGCTGTTTATGTAAAAACCTTTAAAACTATATTTCTTACTTGATTGATTTTCACACAAAAGCGTTTATACAATTTCCACAAATCTTCTCAGTGTTAATGTGCATTGGAGGCTTTATAAATTAATCCGATTTCGATAACCTTTAACTGCCTTAGGGGCCTGTAACATAACTTGGCAGCGCAGAGGACTGAAGCCGCACTTCACACAGACAAATATATAAATAGAGTCATTTACCTGTCTCTTCATTGCAGTAGATGACTCATAGCACTCGGGAGGAAATGAGACCAGTCCACTCTGAAACAATAGAAAAGTATAAATAAATGATACTGGTATCTGCTGCAAATATACTGTTATGCAAATGCACAAATAGAGAAATAAAAAAGAAAGAAAGAAAATATATGAGCTAGATAGATAATAGCTAGATAGATAGATAGATAAATAGATAGATAAAAGACATGAGATGGGAAGAAAAATAGATAGATTGATACAGACTAGATAGGAGATAGATAGATAGATAGATAGATAGATATGTTTTATAATACTGTGTATCATGACTCGTAACATGCAGTTAACATTACAGCTCTGACTCATTGTGGACAGGGGTGGATTTTACACCTGACCTGGCAGGTATGTAACTGTTACTAGAAAGAGCATTATTTTGTGGATACCAGGAGTAGTGATGGACGCACGCGGCGGGCCCCTTTCACTTTAATGGCACAGGTCATATTTGCAGCCACTAAATACTTACTAGAAGTGCACAAATAGTCCCACAACATGGACAGTGACATACCAGAGGGGGATCAATGGCAAAAATTTCCACAAAAAATATGTATTTTAATCAGGGCCCATTATTATGCGTCTTAAAGGGAAACTCTCAAAAATGTGGCCTGCTGGAGCCTAGTAAAAATGTATTTTAGGCCACGGGAGTACAGGCTACAAAAATTTGGCATTCACCTGACAGAAAAGAACAAGTGATTATGTGGCTGGAGGTACATTAGGCGGTCAGTGGATAACAATTTTACTGTACAGGCCCCAAAAATTAGGTATTAACCTGACAGAAAATAACTTGTGATGATGTGGCTGGAGGTACAATAGGCGGTCACAATTTTTTTTATTGTTGGCCAGTACAGACCCCAAAAATTAGGCAGTCACTTGACATAAAAAAAGAACTTGTGATTATGTGTCTGGAGGTACATTAGGCAGTCACTGGATAAACATTTTACTGTAGGCCACTGGAGTAGAGGCCACAAAAATTAGGCATTCACCTGACAGAAAAGGCTTTTTATGCCGCTGTATATACAAGGACCATTCTTTGTTCTGGATGGTGGCAGATATGTGTGGGCTGGCATGAGGAAATTCAATTACACGTAGTCGTCACAGTTGTTGTATTCCTCTGAGATCCATGCCTCATTTACTATCGTAAGTTAGATGAGTGCGCTTATCGGCCGTTAACCTGATGTGGTCGGAAACCTGTTCCTTCTAGGTGTTCCCTGAGGTCGGATCCAGAGGAAGGCTCTCGATGGGTTGGTTGCAAAAATGATCTCATATCCGAAGTGACAAACACATCTATGCAGGTGGGTGGAAATTGCTCTGCCAGCACCCGCAACAGCAGATTGCAGCATCTCTCGCAGCAAGGCCTGGAAATGCTGCCTTCTGACAGCCCTCTGTGATGCTGGTAACATATCCGCCATTTTGTGCTTGTAACGGGGGTCTAAGTACATTGCCACCCAGTACTGGTCCTTGCCTTTTATGCTTTATGCTATGGGGGTCCCTCTTCAAACACTGGAGCATGAAAGCCCCCATTTAAACTAAATTGGAAGCTGTGGAGCGCCCTGGCTCCTGCTCATCGGCCAGGAGAATGTCGTCCTTGGTCTCCTCCCCCTAGCCACGGACAACACCAGGGATCCCCAAAAAGTTTAAAGTCCCCCTCGAAGCCTGCTCTTCTTACTCCTCCTCCTCCCCCCAGCCACCATCCTCCTCTGACTACTCTTCAGACTCCTGCAGACTTGTCTCAGATGGAATAGACCCCCCTGGGAATTCAGTCAGCATTGCGACTTCCTCATCTACCAGATTCCTGCTCCTTGACGGCTTGGTCAATGACACAACGCAATGCACGCTCCAGAAAGATGGCGTAAGGTATGATGTCACTGATGGCTCCCCTGGATGCGACTGACCAGTTTGATGATCTTATCAAATTGCCACAGAAGTCTGCATGCGTCACGCATGAGCAGCCACTGGTGCAGTGAAAAGAAACCAAGCTCCCCAGAACCTGTCCTGCTGCAGAGTTCGTACAGATAGTCGTTACTGGCATGTTGCTGCAAGAGCAGCTTATCAAGCATATACAAGGTGGAGTTCCAGCTCGTTGGGCTGTCACAAATCAGACATCTGATGAGCAGCAGGTGGTGTCGCCGCTGAACGGCAGCAAGGGAGCTTGGGGGTGCAGCAGAAGAGACGGTAGCAATGAAAAAGGAGGAGTCAGCCAAGGAGGGGACGGAGGATAGAGTAGGAGGAGGAGAAGAAGAGGCAGGCTTGCATGCAATCCGTAGCGGTAACACCAAATCCACACGGGTGCCATGGGATACATGCTTGATGGCCGTCAGAAGGTTCACCCAGTTGGCAGTAAAACTTATGTACCCTGCCCGTGTTTACTAGACCACTTGTCTGTGGTCTGATGTATCTTGGCATGGACACTGTGTGCCAGAGATATATTCAATTGTCGCTGAACGTGGCCATATAGCTCTGGGATGCCCTTCTTGGAGAAATATTTCCTTCCAGGGACATTCCATTGCGGTGTGCCAATTGCTTCAAATTTTCTAAAGGCCTCCGAGTCCACCAGATTATATGGCAGTAGTTGGTGGGCTAGCAGTTCCAACAAGCCAGCAGTCAGCCATTGGGCAAGAGGGTAATCTGGCGTCATCATCTTTTTACGCTCGAACATTTGGGCCATAGAAGCCTCTGCCAGATGAACGCGACGACAGCACAGTGGAAGGTCGAGTGGACAACAAATGGGAGGAGAGAGGAGAAGAGGCAGGACGTGGAGCACCGGGAGTGTGGCTTAGTGGGTTCTGATGGCATTGCTCCCACTGGGCTCGGTGATGGGAGGCCAGGTGCCTTCTAAGGCAGTCATCCCTAGGTGAGTTTTGGGCTTACCGGGACTTATGCATTGACAGCACAGGCTGCAGATGGCAACGCTATTGTCAGCGGCTGACACTGAGCCATGTGCTGGCGTCCTGGGAGCGCAAAATGTGACCGTGCATGGCGGATGGCTCGCTCCAGATACATTTGAAGTCTACTATTTGCCTTATGTGCACTGTGAGTTCTGCCTGCTTCTATGCCTTCTCCTCCCTATCTGCTGCTCCATCTCTCCCTCTGAACTCCCCTCCTCTTCCTCTCTTGTGGGCACCCATGTGATGTCCATTGACACGTCATCATCGCCACCTTCAAAACCATTGACATTAGAGAACTCGGAGTAGGCGGGCAACAGCGGAGACCACCCTCCTTGGGCTGATCTGGGTACTGTCGTCAGACCGCTGGGTGGCGGCCGTTGATACTTCCTCTTCCTGATCCGATGCCAAGAATGGCTGTACATCAGTAAGGTCTGGAAATGGATGGGAAAATAGGGAAAATAATTCCTCTGACTCGAGTGGAGGGACTATAGTGGTGGTGGTGGTGTTGTTGTCTTTGGGGGTGCACACAGCAGAGAGTGAGGAGGGTGCAGATACAGAGGATGAGGAGGGTGCAGAAGCAGAAGGCTGTGAGCCACTCAACCAACTCTGGTGCATCCTTTGACGCAATCGCACGCCAATTCTCCAACTTCTCACTTAGGCTTTGGCCTGGTGCACCTGCCCAACCCCTACCTCCCCTACAGAACAAACTGACTCTTCCTCTGCCTGTTATTTTTAAAATGACCCTAAGCCAAAGTCCCTAGAGAAGAGCATTATTTGTGAAAGCAGGTATATCGCACCCCTCAATCAGTATTTTGTGAAAACAGGTATATAGAACACCTGACTCAATATTTGGTGGAAGCAGGCATATCACACCCCTCAATCAGTATTTTGTAGAAGCAGGTATATAGAAGCCCTTAATCAGTATTTTGTGGAAACAGGTACACTGCACCCCTTAATCTGTATTTTGTGGAAGCAGGTATATCAAACCCCTTAATCAGTATTTTGTGGAGACAGGTATATAGAACCCCCTGAATATATTTTGTGGAAGCAGGTATATTGCACCCCTCAATCAGTATTTTTTGGAAGCAGGTATATCGCACCCCTCAATAAGTATTTTGTGGAAGCAGGTATATAGGACCCTTTAATCAGTATTTTGTAGAAGCAGATATATCGCACCCCTCAATCAATATTTTGTGGAAGCCGGTGTATCGCAGGCCTCAATCAATATGTTGTGGAAGCAGGTATATCGCACTCCTCAATCAATATTTTGTTGAAGCAGGTATATAGAACCCCTTAATCAGTATTTTGTAGAAGCAGGTATATCCCACCCCTCAATCAGTATTTTGTAGAAACAGATATATAGAACACCAGAATCAATATTTGTTGGAGACAGGTATATCGCACCCTTCAATCAGTATTTTGTGGAAGCAGGTATATCGCACCCCTCAATCTCTATTTTGTGGAAGCAGGAATATCAAACTCCTTAATCAGTATTTTGTAGAAGCACGTATATCTCACCCCTCAATCTGTATTTTGTGGAAGCAGTTATATCAAACTCCTTATTCAGTTTTTGTGGAAGTAGGTATATCGCACCCCTTAATCAGTATTTTGTGGAAGCAGGTATATAGAACCTCTTAATCAGTATTTTGTAGAAGCAGGTATATCACACCCCTTAATCAGTTTTTTGAGGAAACAAGTATATCAAACAACTTAATCAGTATTTTGTGGAAGCAGCCAAGCAGGTTTATCGCACCCCTCAATCTGTATTTTGTGGATGCAGGTATATTACACCCCTCAATCTGTATTTTGTGGAAGCAGGTATATCAAACCCCTTTATCAGTAATTTATAGAAGATGGTAAATCGCACCCCTCAATCAGTATTTTGTGGAAGCAGGTATATCGCACCCCTCAATCAGTATTTTGTGGAAGCAGGTATATAGAACCCTTTAAATATTATTTTGTAGAAGCAGGTATATCGCACCCCTCAATCAGTATTTTGTGGAAGCCGGTGTATCGCACGCCTCAATCAATATTTGGTGGAAGCAGGTATATCGCACTCCTCAATCAGTATTTTGTTGAAGCAGGTATATAGAACCCCTTAATCAGTATTTTGTAGAAGCAGATATATCCCACCCCTCAATCAGTATTTTGTGGAAACAGATATATAGAACACTTAAATCAATATTCAATATTTATTGAAGCAGGTATATCGCACCCTTCAATCAGAATTTTGTGGAAGCAGGTATATCAAACTCCTTAATCAGTATTTTGTGGAAGCAGGTATATCAAACTCCTTAATCAGTATTTTGTGGAAGCAGGTATATCGCACCCCTCAATCTGTATTTTGTGGAAGCAGGTATATCAAACTCCTTAATTAGTATTTTGTGGAAGCAAGTATATTACACCTCTAAATCTGTATTTTGTGGAAGCAGGTATATCGAACCCCTTTTTCAGTTATTTGTGGAAGAAGGTAAATCGCACCCCACAATCGGTATTTTGTGGAAGCAGGTATATCGCACCCCTCAATCGGTATTTTGTGGAAGCAGGTATATCGCACCCCTCAATCAGTATTTTGTGGAAGCAGGTATGTAGAACCACATAATCAGTATTTTGTAGAAGCAGGAATATCGCACCCCTCAACCAGTATTTTGTGGAAGCAGGCATATAGAACACCGGAATCAATAGTTGGTGGAAGCAGGTATATCGCACTCCTCAATCGGTATTTTGTAGAAGCAGGTATATAGAACCCCTTAATCATTATTTTGTGGAAACAGGTATATAGAACACTTGAATCAATATTTGGTGGAAGTAGGTATATCACATTACTCAATCAGTATTGTGTGGAAGCAGGTATATAGAAGCCCTTAATCAGTATTTTGTGAAAGCAGGTATATCGCACCCCTCAATCTGTATTTTGTGGAAGCAGGTATATCAAACCCCTTAATCAGTATTTTGTGAAAGCAGGTATATCGCACCCCTCAATCTGTATTTTGTGGAAGCAGGTATATAGAACCCTTTAATCAGTATTTTGTAGAAGCAGGTATATCGCACCCCACAATCAGTATTTTATGGAAGCCGGTGTATCGCAGGCCTCAATCAATATTTGGTGGAATCAGGTATATCGCACTCCTCAAACAGTATTTTGTTGAACAAGGTATATAGAACCCCTTAAACAGTATTTTGTAGAAGCAGATATATCCCACCCTCAATCATTATTTTGTCGAAACAGATATATAGAACACCTGAATCAATATTTGGTGGAAGCAGGTATATCGCACCCTTCAATCAGTATTTTGTGGAAGCAGGTATATCAAACTCCTTAATCAGTATTTTGTGGAAGCAGGTATATAGAACTCCTTAATCAATATTTTATAGAAGCAGGTATATCGCACCCCATAATCCGTTTTTTTAGGAAACAGGTATATAAAACTGCTTAATCAGTATTTTGTGGAAGCAGCCAAGCAGGTATATCGCACCCCTCAATCTGTATTTTGTGGAAGCCAATATATCAAACCTCTTAATCAGTATCTTGTGGAAGCAGGTATATCGCACCCCTCAATCAGTATTTTGTGGAAGCAGGTAAAATGAACCCCTTTATCAGTATTTTGTGGAAGAAGGTATATCGCACCCCTCAATCTGTATTTTGTGGAAGCAGGTATATCGCACTCCTTAATCAATAATTTCTGGAAGCAGGTATATCGCACCCCTCAATCTGTATTTTGTGGAAGCAGTTATATCAAACCCCTTAATCAGTATTTGTGAAAGTAGGTATATCGCACCCCTTAATCAGTATTTTGTGGAAGCAGGTATATTAAACCCCTTATTTAGTATTTTGTGGAAGCAGCCAAGCAGGTATATCGCACCCGTCAATCTGTATTTTGTGGAAGCCAGTATATCAAACCTCTTAATCAGTATCTTGTGGAAGCAGGTATATTGCACCCCTCAATTAGTATTTTGTGGAATGAGGTATATCAAACCCCTTAATTAGTATTTTGTGGAAGCAGCCAAGCAGGTATATCGCACCCCTCAATCTGCATTTTGTGGAAGCCAGTATATCAAACCTCTTAATCAGTATCTTGTGGAAGCAGGTATATTGCACCCCTCAATTTGTATTTTGTGGAAGCAGGTATATTACACCCCTCAATCTGTATTTTGTGGAAGCAGGTATATCGAACCCCTTTATCAGTAATTTGTGGAAGAAGGTAAATCGCACCCCTCAATCAGTATTTTGTGGAAGCAGGTATATTGCACCCCTTAATAAGTATTTTGTGGAGACAGGTATATAGAACCCCTGAATCAATATTTGGTGGAAGCAGGTATATTGCACCCCTTAATCAATATTTGGTGAAAGCAGGTATATTGCACCCCTTAATCAGTATTTTGTGGAAGCAGGTTTATCAAACTCCTTAATCAGTATTTTGTGGAAGCAGGTATATCGCACCCCTCAATCATTTTTTTGGAGGCAACAGGTATATCACACCTGTTGCAAATAGCTGTTCCAATAACGCTTGTGCCTCTATATAACTGGGGTATCGCAGCGGAACCGCACACAACTGCTGAACAATACAAATGCACTATAATATACTTTCTATGTTGGAAAGTATATTCTAGGTATATGACACCCCTCAATCATTTTTTTGGGGGGCAACAGGTATATCACACCAGTTGCAATTAGTTATTCCAATAGCATTTGTCCCTCTATATAGCTGTGGTATCACAGCAGAACCGCACACAACTGCTGCACAATACAAATGCACTATAATATACTTTCTATGTTAGAAAGTATATTATAAGTACAGTATATCACACCCCTTAGTATATCACACCTATCGATAGCACACCTATACCAGTCCTTAAAAGGACGTTTGTGGCCCTATTAGCTAGCATTTGGTGTCCCTAACAGCCTGTCCCCTGCCCCACAAACCAACCTCTCCCTACACTGGCAAAATACAGAATGTAAACTGGCGAATCGCGAACGAACAAAGTTTGCCGCGAAACAACCGCCAGGCCAACCGCAAGGCCATCTCTAACCAAGAGGCTAATGTAAATGTCTGGACCTTTCGTGGACTATATTTTGTCTGCTGCATGATGTGCAAATCACCACTGCATGGTTGACATTTCCCAACAATTGGAAAGTACTACAACTTTCTTATTCCTTGCTCTGGTGCGTTCTGATTTGTAACCTTATTACACCTAGGTCTGTGAGCATGGCTTCTAAGATTAGAAGATTAGTTTATTAACTCATTGCTTAATCAAGGGAAACAAGAACGATGCAATTACGTATATCTCCAGTTGGGTAGCTGTGCATATTTATTCCTGCTGCTCCTCTGATTATAGTTATTTCATTTTTAAGCATAGAGATACATTTTCTATAATTAAATTACAATTTATAATCAAGCACAGTGACTCAGGTACCACAAACATAGTTTTATATATT
Organism: Bufo gargarizans; assembly: GCF_014858855.1. Classification (NCBI taxonomy): domain Eukaryota; kingdom Metazoa; phylum Chordata; class Amphibia; order Anura; family Bufonidae; genus Bufo; species Bufo gargarizans. The sequence goes on from NC_058080.1 coordinate 77,621,279, forward strand.
ACAGTAAACTCTTCCTATTGCATAAAATTCAAGGTGACTACAACTTATTAAAAAGTGAAGACAGCACAGAAAGGTAGGGAAGATAAAGAAGTAGCTTGCCTACAAAGTCTTGCAGTCATCTTTAGCCAATCAGGAGGGACTATACTAACACATTCCATACTCACTATATAAGATCCCAATCTGGAAATGCATGTTTATTTCTGGGCTTGTACATTGTTGTGATAGGACTTCTAATATGGAACAAGAAAAATAATCTCATCTTTAACCACAGTGGCTGTAATATATGAAACAAGATGATACAGGGCTAGCCAAACCATTCTGGAGCATATGCCTGGATTCTGTGCTTCAGCCCCTTATCAAGTAAAAAATCAGAGCTCCAGCACAGTGCTGTGGAGCAATAGATTCAAAGGGTTTGGGCTGTGGCTGTGAAGCACCATGAAAGAAACCCAGGTGCTGCCAGTGGAAGGAGAGATGGTCTTCTCACAAAAGACTAAGAGACAGTCCAGGGCAGCAGTGCGTAAAAAAAGTCTTATGTGTGCGTAACTGTGGATTGTCAATGCAACCCTCTTCTCCCACTCTTCACACACTGATAGCAACACCGTAGGAGAAAAGCTAGCACAGTCTTCCAGTATTCGTAGTTTCAGGTGCTGCACATCTCATATCTTCACAGCATATGCTCTGCAGCACCTGAAACTACGGATACTGGAAGCCTGTGCTAGCATTTCTCCTGCGGTGTTGCTATCAGTGTGTGAAGAGTGGGAGAAGAGGGTTGCATTGACAATCCAACACAATGGGCAGCACATTGAACACATTTTATAACTGGTCAGAAACTTGTAAATAACTCACGAAAGAATAAAGTTACGTTAAAACCAAGCACACCATTGTTTTTCTTGTGAAATTCCCAATAAGTTTGACGTGTCACGAGACCCTCTTCCTATTAAAAAAAGGAAAGTTGGATTCAAAATGGCCGACTTGAAAATGGCCGCCATGGTCAACACGCATCTTGAAAAGTTTCCCCCCTCACATATACTAATTTGCCACAAACAGGAAGTTAATATCACCAACCATTCCCATTTTATTAAGGTGTATCCATATAAATGGCCCACCCTGTAGAATGTATGAATGGATTGCTAGCAGTCTGTAGTAAGGGTACAGAAGGGTGGTAACCAGTTGGTGGGGGGGGGGGGGGTGAACCTGCACAGTATAAAAATGGCAGCACTAAGTGGTAAATGAGTGAGTCTGTGAAGGTACACACCCCCAGCTGGTTACCTCCCCTCTGTACCCTTATTGCAGACTGCTAGCAATTCATTAAAAACTACTAGTAGAAATAATAAAGGAATGTCACAACATAGAGACATAAGAAGAGATGCTCCAGAATTGTTATTACATGGAAAATGCATGAAGCTATTAAAACTGGAATGTCAGGAGCGGTGAAAGGTCCTCTTTAAGTCACAAAAACCATTGAGAGTCATTGAAAAGGTAAATTAAACGTTCCTTACCATTGTTAACTTGTTAAGAATCAAGATGAGGATTGCTACATCTGTTTGTGTATGTCTCTGGGTATTTACACACCTATCAAGGGGTGCTAGAAGAGGGATGGAGGGGACTTAAAATCTGCCTGGTAGAATTTTCAGTAAGTTTCATTAGGTAGATTTTAGAATTATTATTTGAAATGTAGAAAAGTCTTATAAGGAACATCTTTAGTTCCCAGTTTCTCAAACATCCAACATCATGTAATGCATAGACATTCAAGTTACATCTAGTTATTAGGGCATGACTTGAGGTCTGGACACCTGCTGTACATTCTGAAGATGTCTCTCAGCTTCCCTTAAGACATTATCTTGACCACCTATCATTGACCTTGTTAAGCAACCATTATGACATTTCAGCCATAGCTGACAGCACAGAAAATGTTCTATAATATACTGTATGTCCAGGAGTTTTCACCATCAGCTGTCATTAATACAATGTCTTGGCCTTGAACGTTATAACGAGAAACCTGCTCCACCATTGTCAGGTCAGGCTCTGTTCAGGGCAATGGATGTGAAGCCCACGACTAACCTATTTCAGAGAAAAATTCAGCAGATGTAACATGTCCATTATCTAAAGTAACGCTTGTCTAGTATCTGATGATAGGTTTCCAAATCAGGCAATTAACCCAATGGTGGTTCAGAAGGACTCAAAATGTCCAAAATGCACATAAAAAGTGGGATTATAATATCATTATTGCACAATGTACAGAGATCTATATATTACACTATCCAGCTGCTTCAGACCCTCTTTGTAATGAGGAGGAGCTTCATGTCAATTATTAATTACTACAGTATAAACATTAAGGCGTCAAATCCCCCTCTACTGGCCCACATTTATATCATATTTTCTGGACTATAAGACACACCCCAGGTTTAGAAATTAGAATAAATAAAAAATATTTTCTACTTATTAAATCTTCCCTGGCAGTTTAATGAAGTAGAGGGTCCCTTCATCAGGCATTACACAGCAATAGGTTAAATCCCGGAATAATCCTTCGGTACTCATATAAAACGTCTTGTTTTTATTTATAGTGCTTTACAACTATCAAATAATACAAAGAAAGGCATAAAATGCCAGACGTTTCTAATGTAACCAAACATTCTTCCTGACGGCATACATACTCATGTCTGAATACACCTTTATAGCATGTTGGCCCATAGGGTCATCCCCCCGAAGGGTGGAGCCAGCAAGCTCAGAGGTGAATAAAATCAAGGTAGCAAAGCCCTTCATGAGTGGATGGAAGTTGGTTTAGCTGCAAACAGTTTAGTCAGGGTAACAAAACAGGTATAATGATAGCACCAAGTATGTTCCCCCAAAAGAATAGGTGGCTCTGTACCAAGGATCATGTGCATGCGGGAGTGACCGCATATGATTAAAAAAAGTATAATAAAATCAACAAGTACATAACTTTTTTATTTTTCCAATGACAAAGCTGTGTAAGGGCTGTTTTGAGGGGAGAGTTGAAGTTCTCATTGGTATCATATTTTGGAAATATAACCACATCGCCTCATGGGAGTGCTAAGGCTAGATTCACTTCTGCATTGTAGATTCTGACAAAGAAGGAAAAACTGGAAACGCAGCCTAAGGGTCCATTCGCACGTCTGTATGTGTTTTACAGATTCGCAAATTGCAGATCCGCAAAACAAGGACACCGGCAATGTGTGTTCTGCATTTTGCGGACATCACCAGCACTCTCATAGAAAATACCTTTTCTTGTCCGCAATTGCGGACAAGAATAGAACATGTTTAATTTTTTTCGGGAACTAAATTGCAGATCCAGAAGTGCGGATCCGCAAATGCGGATGTGGACAGCACATTCCGGCCCTATTGAAAATGAATGGGTCTGCACCCGTTCTGCAAAATAGCTGAACGGATGCGGACCCATTTTGCGGACTTGTGAATGGACCCTAAGATGGTGGATCTGGGCCATTTTTTGTCCCAGGCTGCCATTACAACCAGTAGGCACCCTGCACCACACTGGAAGGGGGTGATGGAGTGACTGAGTGAGCCCTCTCCCACTTAGATGCCCAGGTTGATATTGTATTGTCTGCTCATCAATATCAGATTGGTTGGAGTTCGATACCTAGCAATTCTGGATTATTGGACAGTCACAGAAAAGTGTAATAATGTACAGAATAAAATATTTATGTAACATATGTAAATATTAATTAAAGGGCATCTGTCAGCAGATTTGCACCTATGACACCGGCTGACCTGTTACATGTGCACTTGGCAGCTGAAGGCATCTCTGTTGGTTTCATGTCCATATGTGCCCGAATTGCTGAGAAGAATGCCGTTTTAATACCGTATTTGCAAATGAGCCTCCAGGAGCAACAAGGGTATTTTCACTACTCCTAGAGGTTCTGCTTAGTCTGCAACTGCAGCAGCCGAACTTGGAAATAGAACTAACCTTCAGCTGCCAAGCGCACATGGAACAGGTCAACCAGTTTCATAGATATAAATCTGCTGACAGATGCCCTTTAATTTTTTTATTAGAGGGGTCTCCTAATAATTAATTTTTTTTTTGCTCCCACTCTTATTTGATCCAGATTACACTGCAGATTGTAAACATTTCTGGGTCATGGGATGCCAGATTAACGCAATTTCCTTATTATTAGGGATGAGCGAATTTCATGTTATGAAATTGATTTGCGCTTCGTTTGGTGGTAAAAGCGTCATGGATTCCGTTACCACGGAGAATAACGCAATTCTATGAAGGAGTTTATAAAGGAATGCCTTTAGAGGCATTCCGTTATTCATTCCCCCATAATAGAAGTCTATGGCCTGCATAACGGATCTGTCCCGATTCTGTTATGCAGGAGGGGACCCGGGACGGATCCGTTATGCAGGCCATAGACTTCTATTATGACGGAATGAATAACGGAAAGCCTCTAACGACATTCCATTATGCACTCCGTCATAGAATTGCGTTAAGGTCCGTGGTAACGGAATCCATAACGCAATTCTGCTTTTACCACCAAACGAAGCACAGACAAATTTCTAAATATGAACTTCGCTCATCTCTAATTATTATCAGTTTTTATTATTTACATTGTTTTCTTTTAGTTTAACATTAGACTGTATGATTTTTTTGTGGCAAAGAAAATATTGCAGCAAACATTTTGTCTCTAGAGTTTATGATGGGAAAGTATTAGGAGCAGAATACAAACAGTCCTCTTTTGTAGGACTTTGAGGTATAATGGAGGCTCACAAAGACAGATGGAATTGGCCTTTTTAAGATTCACTAATAACCCTTTTTAGTTCTGGCGCTGTCTGAATATCCAATCAATGTGAATAGGGCTTTTACAGCTGAAAACCTGCTAGCTGGAGTGAAGGTGATTGTTTTTAATGATGCAACATACATTTGGGTCTCAGTAAATCCTTTAGTCTCGTGGGCTTCTGCATTTTACCCAAGTGCATATCCATCTACATTGATTGAAAATGAGACCCGGTGTGAGCTTACAAAAATATTGAGCCGGGAGGAAGCTAAAGAGTAGTTTGAAAGCAGTCTATTCTCAGCCGTGCCCAAAATGTAACAAGCATGTCAAAGGGTACAGAAAGAGATTAGTCACAGTGAAAACTTTCCTGTCCAAAAGCTTCGGACCTTTTGCCCCCTGCTGATTACTAATGATACATCCATTATTTTACTGATTGCGATATAAAAACTCTATTACGCCGCAAGGTCCATCAAATCGACAGTAGAAATAACAAGGTGATTCCTCCATACTGTAAAATCAATGTTTTACATTGAAGGAAAAAAGTGGACATATTCATCCTTATCCGAAAAGGCCATAACATGGTGGATATAAAATGGCATGTGTGGAGTGTACAGCAAGCCTTACTCAGGACAGCATTGTAATTGGTGAGGGCCCAATTCATAATTGATCCCTAAAGAACAAAAAGTGGAAAATACTGGGCAGATATTATTGCGCAATTGCCCAGGATCCTCCATCAGGATCTAGAGGCCCTCCTAGCCTCTCTGTTCCCTCAGACGCATAACAAGCAAGTGCATCTCCAATAGTATATGTTTTATATGTGGCAGATGAGTTTTTATTAACATATACAGGTTCTGATCAGGGGCAGATTGGGAACCTTAAAGTGGCTCTAAAAAAAAAACTAAAAGTGGCCACATGTTGTAGGAGGGACTGAATTGATAGAAGACAGGGCAACATAATTAGGCAGGGCCTGCAATACCATATTGCAGCACAAAGTACTGCCGCAGCAGAATCAAATACCACAGTGCAGCACTAAATACTGCTGCCCTCTCCACAGTATTCAACTGTAACACCATCATGAGGACAGTAATACAATGTATATAAGGATGAGGGGGCACACTCATAAGAAAAACACTTAAAGGATGATGTAAACTAGATTTAATAAACAATAAAAACAAACCCCTAAAATACACATAAAACATACATCAAAAATTATAATAAATTTTGGATATGCGATATGCAGCAATCAAATGCAATAGATGGCAACAGAATAACGCCAATGTCCCACTGGTAGATATAACAATTGCTGTCGTGTTGTTAGTACACGATATGGTGGTAATATGACCTATAGTATTCCGTTTGGGAATTTGTGGCGTCAAACTTGTTGATAATAAGTGTCCCTCACTATAGATGTAGCACTCTAGCCCCTTTGGGGTGATGTTATAGAGCCCGCACCGTGCTATATCTCAGGACAATGTTCCAACTGGAGATTAGGTATCTCAGCGTTAAAGTCCTGTGCCTTTGAATACGTATGGCACTCCGTTCACTTAAGATGTTAATAGTGACCCGGATCAGATGTCAAAGTCCAGTGTATAAGTTATACAGAGATGCGTGTATCCCCTCCAAGTTACTTACTGGTTCTTCGCCGCTGTGTCTTTCTATTCTTACCCCTTCTTGCTGCGTAGCTGCAGCGCTGATCTCCCAGGTAGCCGTACACGACCGTGGCGTCCCACGTGACCTGGTCTCTGGGGTTCCGGGTAGACGCTTGTATGTGACGTCACTAATATGCGGCAGTAACTTTGGTAATGGAGGTCAATCACTTTCGTTTTGAGATCACTGATGTTTTTCGATCTTTGTTGGTGTCCAGCTTCTTTTGTATGTTGTTAGGAATCCACGCTCACTCTGATATGTGGTCGTGTACGGCTACCTGGGAGATCAGCGCTGCAGCTACGCAGCAAGAAGGGGTAAGAATAGAAAGACACAGCGGCGAAGAACCAGTAAGTAACTTGGAGGGGATACACGCATCTCTGTATAACTTAAACACAGGACTTTGACATCTGATCCGGGTCACTATTAACATCTTAAGTGAACGGAGTGCCATACGTATTCAAAGGCACAGGACTTTAACGCTGAGATACCTAATCTCCAGTTGGAACATTGTCCTGAGATATAGCACGGTGCGGGCTCTATAACATCACCCCAAAGGGGCTAGAGTGCTACATCTATAGTGAGGGACACTTATTATCAACAAGTTTGACGCCACAAATTCCCAAACTGAATACTATAGGTCATATTACCACCATATCGTGTACTAACAACACGACAGCAATTGTTATATCTACCAGTGGGACATTGGCGTTATTCTGTTGCCATCTATTGCATTTGATTGCTGCATATCGCATATCCAAAATGTATTATAATTTTTGATGTATGTTTTATGTGTATTTTAGGGGTTTGTTTTTATTGTTTATTAAATCTAGTTTACATCATCCTTTAAGTGTTTTTCTTATGAGTGTGCCCCCTCATCCTTATATACATTATACCACTTTCTTTGGTCCTGAGGGTAGGACCTGAGGGTGAGCACCTTTCCATACAAATTAATAGTGAGCCGCTGTATTCTTTTGACAGTAATACAGTTGAGTTCAGGAGGGCAACATTGGCCGATGAGCATTAGATCATTATATGCCTGTCCTAATGCCATCGGGAAGGCTTGGGTGCCCCGTGGGCATCGGCCCATCTGGAAATTTCCCTGTAGGGTCTATGGTAGTGTTGATTGAGCACCAAAGTGCTCGGGTGCTCTGGACGAACACATCGGGAGGCTCGGGTGCTCGGTAAGTCAATGGGACAACGCAAGCATTAAACCAGGCACCCCCTGCTCTGAAGTGGGGAGGGTGCCTGGTTTATAGGAAAAGGTCAGAAATTCATGGAAACACCACCAAAATTGTTCGGAAACAGCATGGGGAGGATGTCTGGATGAATCTTGGACACCCAGGTCGCTGCTGGGAACAATGTTGTCCGAGTAGTACGCCACTTTTACAGACTGACAATAATATGCACAAAACCGAAGATAAAATGGATTTTAGAGGAAAACATTGTTAGGAAACATTTCTGTATATTTACTTGTATATAAAGTGCAAGTGTAGGAGTCCCACTACTTGATCTATTGTACCACAATGTGAATGAGGCCCTCCTTTATGTGATATACAGGTTGTATCTGAGGAAAAGACACTCCGATACAACCTGTATATCACATAAAGGAAGGCCTCATTCACATTGTGGTACAATAGTTCAGGTAGTGGGACTCCTACACTCATAAAGCCTGTGCATTAAGTGAAAGGGCTGCCAAAAATTACAAGGAACCGGCACTCCAATACACCCTTTGCTACACATAAAGGAGGGCATCATACACAGCCTAGAAAAATTATGATTGATGGCCTGCTGGTGACCCTCAAAACATTTGGAGCAAGGGCCTGCTGATCTGACCATCTAAAACATTATGAGCAAGGGTCTGCTGCCGCATTGGTGACTCTAGATAGCCTGGGGCCAATCGCATGTCCCCGTGATGGCAACGATCCATTCGGATGTCTGCCCTATCAACCTTCGATGTTATTTTCAGAGCAAACCATGGATGATCATGGGTAACGGTGTTCGATTCCAGAGAGGGAGCCTGAGAAACGGCTACGGCTACCAAATCCAAGCAAGGCAGCATGTGTGCAAATTACCTATTTGGTATAATTAAGTGAGGACCTGCAGGTGAGCTGACCCTGTAAAAGATTTTACGGTAGATGCTGGGCCTGCAGGTGAGCTGACCCTGTAAAAGATTTTGGGTGCGGGCCTGCAGGTGAAATGACCCTGCAAAAGATATTAGGTGCGGGACTGCACTTGTCTATTTGTCCGTGGTTAAGTGGACCTTCCCAGTAACTGCGTTGGTCAGGGCACGTGTGATGTTACAGGACAAATGCTGGTGTAAGGCGGGGACGGCAAACATTGAAAAATAGTGGCGGCTGGGGACCGCATAGAGCGGGACGGCCGCCGACATCAGGCTGTGTGTTTCCAGGGCCAGTAATTTGGATAGCTGCCTATTTAGTGCTATGGCCTGTGGGTGGGTGGCTGGGTATTTGCACTTGCGTTCAAATGCCTGGGGTAAGGACATTTGGACGCTGTGCTGGGACAAGGAAGTGGATGCTTGCGAAGGTCCAGGTGGAGGGCGGGAGGCAACCCGGCCTGCGGCTTCGACAGGGAATTGGCCAGCACGTAACACAGGGGAAGAGGAGGCAGTGATGTGTCCCGCAGACACAGATTGTGGACCCAGGTGTTTGTCCCACTTATGCTGGTGGTGGTGAGGTTGCTAGTGTTCACACCCCGACTCATTTTGGCACGGCACAGGTTGCAAACTACTATTCTTTTCTCGTCCGCACTTACCTCAAAAAAGCACACTTTACACTGGAGATATAGCACCCGATGACACGTTCCGGCCAGCCAATCTCTGTAATGCCAGCAGCCAACATGGCTATGGCATTACAGTGAGGGCAGTACTTACCTGCACGTTTATTGGCTGTGTAGCAGCCAAGAAACGTGCGGGCGGAGACTTAAGCATTGCGCTCAAGCACATGCGGTATTTGGTTGAATACCACTATGTGCCGAGCATCGAGACGCTCGAGCCAAACTGGTGTTCGGCCGAGCATGCTCGATCATCACTAGTCTATGGCCAATCCACCCCTGGTCCTGATTATGGTCGGATCCTGGACCCTACTTGGACTACTATTGCATGTGCAGTAACCTAGAAAAGGGTATTTGCAAATTATTCTTGATTTGTTGTTATTTAATCTGTTCGTACTTTGTATTATGCTTTATATGTATTCACAAAAGCTGTGTGTAGGTGGCACTGTTTAGTTAATTATACCCTGACTCAGCAGAGGGAATAATAATTCTAGTCAGTATTGCATCAGCCACTTCAGTTTTAGCTCTGCCTGCCGTTCAGGGCAGATGCCAGTTCAGCTCCAGGAGAAACATCATTCCTATTGAGAGAACCATCAATGAAGGAAAGCTGTAGAAGACATTCATTGATATAGAGACTGTGTTGCTTGTTGAAGGATTTAAACAGTTAACAGCATCTTTCACACTTATATAACAGTCCGGCTGAACGTTTGATGATCTGCTTTGCTCAGTCTGGAAATTGCAGAGCTGATTGTGAGACTTTTTCCATCAGGATGGTTTGTAGTCCCTGGCTCCTACCACACTTTCTTGCTATGTATGTAGATGATTTGTAGTCTGGGATGCCTACTGCATTTTTGAGAGTTTTGCACACTGTGATCATCTTGGAAAAGTGTTTAGAAGGAGATCAGGGACTACTCCTCCTATTATTATCATTGTTTCCATTTTCCTATATACATCTATTAGGTAGAGACTGCACTGTGACTTGCCTTGGAACTGTGCCTTGATATCGTTGGATGTATTACAACTCCCATTCTGAACTTTAGTAAAAAGAGATGCATGTTTTCTACATTTGGCCTGGTTACCGACTCCAGCAGCATTCGCCACAGCACCTACATCTCCTTCATTGCACCTGTACAACACTCATAATATAAGGGACACCCCAACTACCACCAGGCAGAAGCCCCAACATCAGGGTGTGCCGAAAGTAAAGAAAAAGTGCCCTAACCCTAGTGAGCATCAGTGAATAGTTGTGAATAATTGTAGCAGCCAGAGCCACTACCACTCCCATCCTCCGCTCTTCCGGGGCTTGTGGCACATGTAGAACTTATAAAGGTAGTCACATATGCATGTAGCATGTAGAAAGTGAATGGAGCTGGTGCAGTACTGCGTCCATTGAAATGAATGGGAGCAGATCTATCCAGTATACAATGATAGAGCAGTTTAGTTGTGATACTGCAGATTGGTAGGAGTGCAGGGAAGAGAGGAGCACACCTTTGATGTTCATTTCAGGTTTGCTGAATTTTACTATACGTTTGGTTCAGACCCAAGTTAATTCTACCAAACCAAAGCTGCTCCAATTGCCCTAAAAATTGGTACATATATAGCAACCTATAGTCTCCTATAATTTTTGGAGAAAATAGGTTATCTCTTTTTGTATTTTTTTAATGAATTTTTGCATGTTTCTCTCCCCCCTCTCCACTTATCTCTTGAAGGCAATGGCAGCAAATTATTAATGAGTTTTTTGGGTTCATTGAGAACATGGTTGTTGTTCAATAATAAAATTAATCCTCAAAAATACAACTTGCCTAATAATTCTGCACTCCCTGTATAGCTATTGGCAAACTCATAGTTGACAGTGTTAACAAATAGCGTTAAAAACACACCGCACTGTCACCCATGTTATGCTTTTTAATATTAGCTTTCAAATATTGTCCGTTACTAGGGGTAGACGGTGTTTAAAAACACACAGTGTTATGGGATAAAAAAACAAAACTGTTAGTAGGTTGAGACCAAGCGTCTACAAATGATGCCTCAACTTGGGCAGAATGCTTGCCCGTATTTATACACACACAACTGATAATTGTCAGAAGAAAGAGTGGCTTGTTCTGAACGAGCCTATAAAAATTATCCCTTCTAATTTGGAGCAGCAGCAGTAAATTGTGGATGTGGAAAGAGTAGTGTAATCTTTGCATGATGCTGCAGCAGTGGCAGCAGCAGTAGCAGCAGCATACCGTAACGTGGAATAGACAAGGCAGTAGATCAGGAGTAGTAGTAGTGGTGGCTGTGTAGCATTATAAGTAGAGATGAGCAAATCAAAGTTGACAAAGTCGAATTTGTCCCGAATTTCAGGAAAATTTTTATTCTGAATGAATGCAAATTTCCTCGCGCTTCGTGGTAACAAATTTAAATTTTTACTAACATGGCGGCTAGCCGGCTACAATGACAGCTAAAATTGCATCTCCACGTGTGAGGATATAGGGCAAGAAACTCTGGGAAGGCGGGATGACCAATAATGCCATGCATGCAGCCAATCAGCAGCCAGCCAGCCCGGTGATGTTACAGCCCTATAATATACGGCGACCATCTTAGAGTCTACAATTCACTATCGTACTTTGTTCAGAGACAGACGTGTATGCAGGCGCTAGGGAGAGTGAAAGAAAAACTAATTGTTAAAAAACTTGCCCAGGAAAAGTTGTCCTGCCCGGCCAGTAGTGTGGCGTCAGAGCCGGTGTTTAGTGTGGCGAGGGCCATAGTTACCCTAAGAAGAACTCGCCTGTCCACCCAAAGTGTGTAGAGACTTATTTTTGTCAAGATGAATCAGGTGTGGATCAGCCAGGATTTCCACCCACCAATGCCTGATGCATCAGATTAGATCATCATCTCCACTCTATGTCATCGTGACACTCTGTGGTATCATGCTGCTGATGATGATGTTGCTGCCATGTCCACACTATGTCACCGTGCCACTTTGTGGCCTCCTGATGTTGCCATGTCCACACTATGTCATCTTGCCACTCTGTGGTATCATGCTGCTGCTGTTGCTGCCATCTACACACTATGTCACCATGCCACTCTGTGGCCTCCTGATGCTGCCATGTCCACAGTATGTCACCTTGCCACTCTGTGGTATCATGCTGCTGCTGCTGCTGTTGATGCCGTCTCCACACTATGTCACCTTGCCACTCTGTGGCCTCCTGATGCTGCCATGTCCACACTATTTCACCTTGCCACTCTGTGGTATCATGCTGCTGTTGCTGCCATCTCACACTATGTCACCTTGCCACTCTGTGGCCTACTGATGCTGCCACCATCTCTAGACCCTGTCATTGTGCCACTTGGTGGTCTCCTTATTCTGCTTCCACCTCGCCATTATGTCATAGGGCCACTCTGTGGAATTCTCATGCTGTTACCACCCTCCCCACTCTATGACGGGGTCACTATTGTCCTGGTTTGGCCTTCATGAAATCACCATTTATTTGACCTTTCTTCTGATCAGTCAGAAGGAAGGAAAAATGAGACGCACAACAGATCCTGTCTGTGTAGAAGCTGTAAGGCCTGTATGGTCCCATCAGAATTGGCTTATGATTTGGTATCCAAAAGCAGGAGTGGGTACAAAACACAGAAGACATGCAAATATTCCATTCACGTGTCATCTCTGTTTTAGATCCACTCCTGTTTTTTTGGTATTACCAATACTCAATGGATCACTGAACAAATGCTCACCAACTGAAGGCGTATTCTCCCCAGACAGGATCCGTTTATTGTGGGTTATTGTTCTGATGGATCAGAGGAAGGGCAAAATAATCAGTGACGTCAACACAAACTTACTGCTGATACCCTCTCCACTCTACTTGTATAAGCGTTTAATAGAGCAGGTTCTGTAGACATCTATGTTGAATCAGCTGACGAGGGTGTAAAAGGAGTGCCCTTATTCTTGATGCTAACATGGACCTGTAAGGCTGAGTTAACAGTGATTCTAATAGCGACACCTGTCATCTGCATGTCATACTGACTAACAGTATTATTTCACTACCCCAGCACACTCCCTATGCGTGTTACTGCAAGGCACAGTGTTCTACACCCATATAAAGGCTCTATGCAGCCCGTAAATAGCAGTTTTAATCGCGATTCATCGCAAATTTATTCGGATTGAAGCAAATTTTTTCAGAAAATTCTGCGAACCGGCCGAATTGAATTTTTGAGAAATTCACTCATCTCTAATTATAAGTATTGGCAGTAGGAGATAATCAGTAGGGAGTAACAGCTTTGGCAGAAATGGTAGCAATAGACATATGGCATAGACATATGTTTGCAGGCAGTCAGACAGCGGCAGTGGCATGAGGGTGGTTGTGGCATGATGGAGGCAGCATCAGTACCTATACAGTATGGATCATGATGGTAGGAAGGCAGACAGCAACAATGTCGTGAGGACAGCCATCATACTGTATAGAACATGATGGTAGGCAGGCAGACAGCATTAGTGGCAATATGGGGCACCATCAACAAGGGCATATCTATTAATCATCCTCAGCCAGAGGAGAGTGAAAATCCATCTGGTTCCATGCCTCGTTTATTTTGACAAAAGTGTTGTTTGGACACTGGCGGAGGACAACTTAGTCTGTTTGGGTGTTACCATACCCCCTGTGGCACTAAAACCCATCTGCAGATGACACTGGAAGATAGGCAAGACAGAACAAGGAGCACATACTGGGCCAGTTTGGGCCACTGTTTCAGTCTGCCTGCTCAAAAGTCCATGGGGTCAGGAAACACAGTATGCCTCGGGGAAAGACCATAGTCATTTAGAAAATCAGACAATTTGAAACTATGCATAGCTGTCCAGAACTAGGAATATCCGTATGACATTAGACACAGAATACATTTTTTGCTGAAGGCGTGGAAGTGTGCCACATTTCCACATTGACAAGACAAGTTTTGGCAGATGGTGCGGCAGTGGAAAAACTGTTCCATCATGTAACAACTAGCAAACTAAACTGGTTGCTAAGGCTTCTGCTACTTGCTGTAGCAGAGACAGCTGGAAAGAGGTGACTAAAATATGGGCCACATTTGCAGACCGATGAGAGTCAATTATTTCTGAATGGGAGTGATACTCTGGCTTGCCTGGCCAAGAGTTCCACCACATCGCCAGAGCCCAGAAAAATTTAATTTAGGCTAAAATGCAGAAGTGTGCCACATGTGCAGACCGACGAAAGTCAAATTGCTTTGAACACAGTAGTACTCTTGCTTGCCTGGCCAGGAATCCCAGCACACTGCCCGTAACTAGAGCCCAGAAAAAATTTGTTTGGTCTAAGGCACGGAAGTGTGCCACATTTACCACAACTGTGGTACAGCAGCAACTGAACTACCAGCAACTTGGCCATTTGGGAGTTCAGCTTGCACATAAACTAATTGCTGGTTGCGAATAGTTTTCTCAGGGCCACACAGTCCATTATAGATGTCTCACGATGGATGGAATGACATGGAGGCGAAGTCTGAGCAGGAGAAGAAGCACCTGATGATGATGACAGAGAAGACCAGAAGGAGGACAGACTTGTCCTGATTGAGAATGCTGGCCAGTTCTATGGCTGCAGTTTCGTCTGCCAGTTTTTCGATAAAAACTGTCATACAGGAGTTGCTCACACAGAGCTAGGGGCAGTTGAGCTGAATTAGATCTGTTCCTCCCAGTTCTTTTGAAGGTTTGGCCATACATTGCCTCCAATCTTTGCCAACACATAATCATCATCAGCATTACCCTCCACACCACTTTTGTCAGACTGTGATATGTCATCGTGAGCTTCTTGGCCTCCTTCCTGATACCCTGCTTTGTATTTGCCCAGACTGCCACTGCACCTGCCATCACCGCGTCATCACCACTACTACCAGCACAGCTATGAATGGGATCTCCACCTCCCTCTGAAACTCATCCTCATGGCAGTCTATACACTGACTGCTCTCACACAAGTCATCAATAGCAGACTCTATTCTCAGTTAGAGTAAGCCCTCCTCCACACTTCCTTTCAGGGTTATGTGAGCATCCTTCTTCTTCCTCCCTTGTTGTTTTGCCCGCCAACATATGCAGTAAAATGGTGCTGCATGCAGTTTTACTTAGTTTATCCAAAGTGAGCTTGAAAAACTTTTTGTTTTTTAATTTTTGTGAAACTCGTAATGAACCTGACGTCCGTAATCGATCCGCTCATCCTTAGTGCAGGGTGTTGGTCCCCCAACGATCAGATGTTGATGGCCTAACCTAAGAATAGTCCATTAATATTAAAGTGCCAGAAAACCCCTATATTTTTAAACTATTTGCTGATCTGCCAGCTAAAATAACTCCTGTTTTACCACAGACTTACCAAACACTGTAGTAAAGGATATTTAAATTATAGTTGTAAACCCAAGGATGACCACAGCACTCTCCCAAAAGGTTTTCGTGGGTGCACGTCCCCAATATGGTTTCCCTCCTCCTGGATCACCGGATACAACTGTATACTTATTAATTAATGCTTCTTTGATTCATTAATATTCAGACACCAGTGGTACTTATTCTTACATTAGTGCAACGTTTTGGGCATTTCCATTTTAATGCCCTTTTTCAAGCTGGTCTATGGATAGGCCGCATATCTGGTGACCATGAGGCAGATGGAGGCAACTGCGGCTTTTAAAAACCGCTGCTACGGGCGTCTTGGCCCAATTGAAGGCTAGATCTATTGGGGCGGCACATAGCTCTAGCCTCCAATTGGGCCAAGACGCCCGTAGAAGCAGTTTTTAAATGCCCCCATCTGCCTCATGCACACCAGATCTGCGGCCTATCCATGTACCAGCTTGAAAAAGGCCACTAAAGTGGAAATGCCTGACACGTTGCACAAATGTAAGAAAAAGTACCACTGGTGTCTGAATATTAATGAATTAAAGAAGCATTACTCTAATTTCCTGGTGTGCTGTCTCCTCAATAAGTATACATTTAATTTATAGTTGTCTCACCAAAATCTTTAACTTACAAAAGGTAAAACCATGTATGCTTCCCACGGTGGGTGCATTTCGTATCATGTATCGTAAATCTGCAGTTGACAGCAACTTTTTAACTGCTGGGCAACAGTAACACATTATGTGAGAAGTCTCCAGTGGCCATCACGTCATTAGTCATTGGTCCTCATTTAATAAATTGAGTGCATAAATTGCACAATTTGGCACATCTAGGTTTAGTGAAAATACCTGCTCCTAAACCTAGGGGGGGTACGAGACAGAAAAAAGTGTCTGTCCCTGCACCACATTTATCATCCATCCTGAGCCCCTGTGATAAATCTGGTGCTGGTCTAGACACCCTGTCTGAGAGGAAATTGTATTTCTTGGGTCTGTCTTAGCTTAATTTGCACCAAATTTATAAAATATTGCACTTTGCTAGTTGGCTCAAAAATATTGTATAATGCTTTTTTTATGTAAATTTACAAAATGTTACACATCATTTTTTTTTGTGCATGAAATACCTATAAATTTTTCAGTCATAAGTCAATTAATATTTATTACAAAACTGGAGCACACGTGTGACTTTGATGTGAATTTCTGCAAAAAGTCACAATGATAAATATGGTTAGAAATGTATTTCTGCCCACAAAAAATCTGCCCGCCCTTTAGTAAATGCAAACTGTCGGGCATAGCACAAAGCACCTTAAAAATGGTACAAATAATTCATAAATTTGGTGCAGATGCCTACTCCACTGACAAAACAGGCAAACTCACTTTTTTTTCAAGCACATCACACTTGATACATTAAAAAAAAATTATCATTGATATGATAATCCAGTTTTTCAACGCCACCCCCAGAGATTATATAGTACATGACAATCTCTTTCTAACAAAGCTAGACCCAGCCCTGTACATGGATCCAGAGATCTCCCCATTCATTGCTCTGCTAGATTTTTATCAAGCTGACAGCTCAGAGGAGTGTCCTTACTGCTGCAGCTCAGGGGGCGTGTCCCTGCTCTTCCTATCACAGCCCAGGAGGCAGTTGAAGGATGAAACTGAGCATGTGCGGCCATCTCTGTGAGCGGGTCAAAGAAATAAGAAAAATCTGCAGATGGCGCCATTTTATTGAATAACTCAGTGACTATGTTACATTTTTAATTACATGCAAATACAAAAGTATTCAGATCCAGGTGCTGGTTTAAAAACTGTAGAATATTTTTCGTGGGACAACCCCTTTAAGGCTACATTCACACAACGGTATCGGTATACCAGCTGTGTGCATCCCGCCTTACAGGGGGGTGATCAATGACAGGGAGGTGATCAGGGAGTCTATATGGGGTGATCACCCCCTTGTAAGGCTCCATTCAGACGTCCGTATGTGTTTTGCGGATCCGATCCATGGATCCGTGGATCCGCAAAACACATACGGACCTCTGAATGGAGCCAGCCTTACAGGGGGGTGATCAATGACAGGGGGTAATCAGGGAGTCTATATGGGCTATATGCCATTGATCACCTCCCTGTAAGGCTCCATTCAGACGTCCGTATGTGTTTTGTGGATCCATGGATCAGATCCGCAAAACACATACGAATGTCTGAATGGAGCCTTACAGGGGGGTGATCACCCCATATAGACTCCCTGATCACCCCCTGTCATTGATCACCCCCCTGTAAGGCGGGATGCACAAACACGGACACCGCGGATCTGCAAAACACATACGGATGTCTGAATTGCAGGGGGGTGATCAGGGAGTCTATATGGGGTGATCAGGGGGTTAATAAGGGGTTAATAAGTGACGGGGGGGTGTAGTGTAGTGTGGCGCTTGGTGCTACTTATTACTGAGCTACCTGTGTCCTCTGGTTGTCGATTCAAGCAAAAGGGACCACCAGAGGACCAGGTAGCAGGTATATTAGACGCTGTTATCAAAACAGCGTCTAATTTACCTTTTACCTTTTTAGGGGCTAAAAAAAATCGCATCTGAGATATTTAAATTATCTGTTAAACAAACTCCAGCTAGGACTGCTGCAATGCCACTGCCACAGAGGACCCCCAGAAATGGCAGATGGGTTACTGTAGGTTCTGGAAGACTTGGAGTGGTGGATAGAAGACATGTCCCACAGTCGGTGATTCTCCAAAATTCATTTGCAGCACTCTCAGAATGTAAGGACAACATGGTTATGGACTCAAGCGTAGAGGGTGAGAAACCATCGACTCCTATGACTAATGTAGGCAAGACTGCAGCCAAGGACAAAAAAGATAAAGTGAAGTCTCAAAGGAAGCAGCTGTTGCTGGGTGATTCAATCATAAGAAGTGTGGAGCTTAAAGAAAATGGTTTTGTGAGATGTCTCCCTGGGGCTACTGCTAGAAGAGATAGAAGACGTATTATTAATATTGTTAAGCAAGCAAAGCAGGAAGGGGACGTGGATGTTCTTGTCCATCTAGGGACAAATGACCTGGCTTGCAATGAAGTGTCAGAGGTGAAAAAATCTTTTATCACACTTGGTAATGACGTACAGGATTTTGCATCCACCATTTCATTTTCTGAAGTTCTGCCTGTACATAATGTTCAGAATGATAGGCAGAGGCGCATAAAGGAGTTTAACATATGGCTTGGTAAATGGTGTCAAGAGCAAGGATTTGGCTTTGTTTCTCATAATAGCTCTACTTGGAACAGAAAGGAACTGTACAAAAAAGATGGTTTGCATCTTTCTCTCAAAGGAACAAATGTACTTAGTGAACAACTCCAAGAATTTGCGAAAGAGTATTTAAACTAGGAAGGGGGGGCAAAAGAGTGAAAATAAAAGAGTCCAATTGCCCCCCGATACAATGCCAGAACAGGTCAGATGCGCAGAGGTTAAGAAATGATAAGCTCAGAGTCCTCTCTACAAATGCTCGCAGTTTAGGTAAAAAAATCAATGAACTTGGGTCAATAATGGCATCTGAGAATGTAGATTTAGTGGCTGTTACGGAGACATGGTTTAATGAAAGAAATGACTGGGACATAACCATACCAGGGTACTCTTTATACAGAAGAGACAGAGAAGGCAAGAAAGGAGGAGGAGTGGCCCTGTATGTGAAAGATAGCATTAAATCTAACCTAATACAAGTTGGTGAGGCCAACATAGAGTCAGTTTGGGTTACGTTGCAGTTTGCTAATCATGCAGTAACTCGTGTAGGTGTGATATATAGACCACCTGATCAAGTTAAAGAACTAGATGATCTACTAGTTGAAGAAATAGCTAAAATGACAATGAAAGGAGAAGTTATCATTATGGGAGATTTCAATCTTCCAGATATAAACTAGAAAACCAAAATAGCAAGTTCTACCAGGAGTACAGATATTCTAAATTCCCTACTGGGGTTATCCCTACAACAAATGGTTGAGGAGCCAACCCGGAGGGAGGCCATTTTGGATTTGATATTCACAAATGGGGATTCGGTATATGATGTCATTGTAGGCGAAACCTTGGGATCTAGTG
This sequence comes from Bufo gargarizans, assembly GCF_014858855.1. Lineage (NCBI taxonomy): Eukaryota > Metazoa > Chordata > Amphibia > Anura > Bufonidae > Bufo > Bufo gargarizans. The sequence continues at coordinate 77,640,901 of NC_058080.1, forward strand.
ATCACCAGTCAGTGTGGTTTAATATAAGAACTGTGAAAGAGTCCCACCACACAAAAACAAAAGTTTTAGATTTTAGAAAAACAGACTTTTCAAAAATGAAATTAGTCATAAATGAGTCCTTATCAGACTGGAACGGATTACATGGAGTCCAGGAGAAATGGGACTACTTAAAAGGTGCATTATTGAAGGCAACAGAAAATTCAATTAGACTAGTCAGTAAAAGCAAAAAAAGGAAGAGACCACTGTGGTACTCGGCAGAAGTGGCCCAAATCATTAAAAATAAAAAGCTAGCATTTTGTAATTATAAAAAAACCCAGAGCAATGAAGATAAGGAAATCTACAAGATTAGGCAGAAAGAGGCCAAGCAAGTTATAAGAACTTCTAAAGCGCAGGCAGAAGAAAAACTAGCTCAGTCTATGAAAAAAGGGGATAAGACATTCTTCAGATATATAAATGAAAAAAGGAAATTAAAACAAGGAATAACTAAATTAAAAACAAAGGACGGAAGGTATGTAGAAGAGAATAAAGGGCTAGCCGACTGCCTTAATAAATACTTCTGTTCAGTTTTTACAAAAGAAAAAGAAGGAGAAGGACCTCCACTAGAAAGGATGACTAATAAATCGTTTGATGCATGTGTCTTTACAGAGGAAGATGTTCTAAGTTTGCTGTCTAAAGTGAAGACAAATAAATCACAGGGGCCTGATGAGATACACCCAAAATTATTAAAAGAGCTTAGTGGTGAGCTGGCAAAACCGTTAACAGATTTATTTAACCAATCATTAGTAACAGGAGTCATCCCGGAAGATTGGAAATTGGCAAATGTCGTGCCCATTCACAAGAAAGGTAGTAGGGAGGAATCGAGCAACTATAGACCAGTGAGTCTGACATCAATAGTAGGCAAATTAATGGAAACCCTATTAAAGGATAGGATTGTGGAACATCTAAAATCCCATGGATTGCAAGATGAAAAACAGCATGGGTTTACTTCAGGGAGATCATGTCAAACAAATCTTATAGATTTTTTTGACTGGGTGACTAAAATAATAGACGGTGGAGGTGCAGTAGACATCGCATATCTAGATTTTAGTAAGGCTTTTGACACTGTCCCACATAGAAGACTTATCAATAAACTGCAGTCATTGAGCATGGACTCCCATATTGTTGAGTGGATTAGGCAGTGGCTGAGTGACAGGCAACAGAGGGTTGTAGTCAATGGAGAACATTCAAAACAAGGTCATGTTACCAGTGGGGTTCCACAGGGATCTGTACTGGGACCAATTTTGTTTAATATCTTCATAAGTGATATTGCAAAAGGCCTCGATGGTAAGGTTTGTCTTTTTGCTGATGACACAAAGATATGTAACAGGGTTGATGTTCCTGGAGGGAAACGCCAAATGGAAAAGGACTTAGGAAAACTAGAAGAATGGTCAGAACTCTGGCAACTGAAATTTAATGTGGATAAGTGCAAGATAATGCACCTGGGGCGTAAAAACCCAAGGGCAGAATATAGAATATTCGACACAGTCCTGACCTCAGTATCTGAGGAAAGGGATTTAGGAGTAATTATTTCAGAAGACTTAAAGGTGGGAAGACAATGTAATAAAGCAGCACGAAATGCAAGCAGAATGCTTGGATGTATAGGGAGAGGTATAAGCAGTAGAAAGAGTGAAGTGCTTATGCCGCTGTACAGAACACTGGTGAGACCTCACTTGGAGTATTGTGCGCAGTACTGGAGGCCATATCTCCAGAAGGATATAGATACTCTAGAGAGAGTTCAGAGAAGAGCTACTAAACTGGTCCATGGATTGCAGGATAAAACTTACCAGGAAAGGTTAAAAGACCTTAATATGTATAGCTTGGAAGAAAGAAGAGACCGAGGGGATATGATAGAAACTTTTAAATACATAAAGGGAATCAACTCGGTAAAGGAGGAGAGCATATTTAAAAGAAGAAAAACTACCACAAGAGGACACAGTTTTAAATTAGAGGGGCAAAGGTTTAAAAGTAATATAAGGAAGTATTACTTTACTGAGAGGATAGTGGATGCATGGAATAGCCTTCCTGCAGAAGTGGTAGCTGCAAATACAGTGAAGGAGTTTAAGCATGCATGGGATAGGCATAAGGCCATCCTTCATATAAGATAGGGCCGGGGCTATTCATAGGATTCAGATATATTGGGCAGACTAGATGGGCCAAATGGTTCTTATCTGCCGACACATTCTATGTTTCTATGTTTCTATCTACAGCCTGCCAGCGAACGATCGCTGCTGGCAGGCTGTAGATCCACTCACTTACCTGCAGTTCCTGTGAATGCGCGCTCCTGTGTGCGCGCGTTCACAGGAAATCTCGCGTCTCGCGAGATGACGCGCCGGCGCGTCAAGGAGGAATGAATCGACCGCCTCCGGAACGAAATCCTGCGTTAGGCGGTCCAGAAGCGGTTAAAGAAATGCCTATTCTTGTCTGCGAAATGGACATGAGCAGGACCACATGGATATGGAGAGCACGCGACATCTGTGTGCTATCTGCATTTTTTGAAGCCCCACAGAAATGAATGGGTACATGTGCGATCCACAACCAATATGGATCGGATGCAGACCAAAAATACAGTCATGTGAATGTAGCCTAAAAAGTTCACAATTGATAAATATAGATTGTAGCTAGCATAGCTAACCACACCCACTTTCCCACATACTTTTAAAAACTGGAGTGAATCATAAAAAGTCAAAATGTCGCAAAAGTTTTGGTAAGGTAACTCCAAAAAAAATCACAAAGCCCTTGCAACAGTGTCCAGAATGCAGGTGTGCAGGGCTTCATAACTTCATTACTGCCGCCCCAAATTGGGATTAATAAATCTGCCCCACTGTGTTAGGAAATGCTGTTTGCTGTACTGTTAGTTGTTGCACTTTAACAAAAACGCTCTCAAGTTGCACCTTTATATTAATGAGGGGCCACCTGCTGGCGGCACGTGCTAGGTGTAGGATGAATAAAAACTAATGCTGAACCTTTACCATTGGTCAGATATGAGCTAATCTTCTCAAAATTTGTAAAATTTGGCGGTCTAGTGAAGGTCACGAGCAACTATGAAAGTGTTAATCCCAATACTTACTAAGACAATCGGTTAACAATTTACCATGCTATCAGTGAACAAGTAATAGTATAATAACTAGCGTGCACGCCGTGATAGAACTAAACATTACCACTTAGATCTGAATGGTAAGAGCAACACAAGTGCACAGAGTTAAAATCCGCTCTCATATCTGTTGCAAGAAACAATTACTGCGCAATAATTTCCATCCCAGTAACATCAGCTCCTTTACAGCAGATGTTAGGGAATGGACTGAAACAGCAAGAGGTCTGGAAGGCGACGTACAAAGACAATCAGCGCTGTAGCTCAGAACGATTCTTGCCACCTTGAACCGAATCTCTATTGTCACTGGGACCAGGGGGAGGCAGGAGATTTGCCTTTAATGAAAGCGCAGATGATTTTTGCTGGGGCTGGAGATGCGGGCTTAGTTAGAATGATTCCTTCTGTTGTACTGTGCCGTTTTCATGAGTCAGCGGCTTTGTGATTAGCTGAAGTGAATCTGACTGCATGATCAGACGCTTCAAATGTACTGAGAAGATACTGGGTGTCTGGACCCTGCAAGATACTAAAAATCTCACCACAACAGCTCAATATAATTAGCAGAAAACCAACACGTTTAGAGACCCTGCATGGCCCAGCGTGTGTAGCTTACCCATTCTTTCACTTAAAAAAAGATGATGTCACAGGTCAAAGAAAATTTCAAAATGTCATCAAAAATAATTCATTTACTGAGTTTCACGTGCTAGTCATACGGTATGGCAGAGGTGAATTGGCCATAGACCCTACAGAGAAATTTCCCGGTGGGCAGATGCCCAGAGGGCCACTCAAGCCCTCTTGATGGCTGCAGGCCAGGTACATAATGATCTGATGCTCAACGCGGCAGGTGCCCTCCTGAACTCAACTGTATTACTATCCTCATGATGGTGAAACTGTTGAATACTGTGGTAATGGCGGCAGTATTTTGTGCTGTCCAATAGTATTTGGTTCTGCTGGGGCGGTATTCCGTGCTGCACTATGGTATTGCAGGCCCTGCCTACTTCTGTTGTCCCTGCCTACTTGTTTTGGCCTGTCTTCTGTCAATTTGAACCCACCTACAACATGGGGCCACTTTTAGTTTTTTTTCCAGGGCCACTTTAAGTTCCCAATCCGCCCCTGGGGTATGGTCACACAGTCAGGTTTCCTGATGCAATTTTGGAAGACAAAACCAAGACTGAATTCAAAAAAGAGTAGAATTCATATTGGTCCTTTATACTTTCTGGCTTTTTATGATCCACTCCTGATTTTAGATTCCAAAACTTCATCATGAAACCTGAGCGCCTGCTGGCGGAGGCCCCACCCCTTCTGTTACGCTCCACCTACTTAAAAAAATGGAGAGTGGCATAAAACAGATTTATGATAGTCTGGTTTATGCTTGGCTGTGATAACTACTGTAGGCGTGCTGCTGGATGCTGTGCCTGATTTATGCAGCATTAGGTGTAGCATCCTGCAGTCCGTGCGCCTGAACTGAACTCTATGCCAGGCCCTTGCTGACGCAGATTTCGTTCTTCCTCTCCACCAGAAAACTGGCATAGAATATAATAAATGTGGCGGGCCCCCGCCCTCAACACGTCCCCTTTTTGAGAAAGTGGCAAGGCTGGCAGGATAATGGCACTTACGCCAAAATAGGTAAGTGCCATTAAAAAAGTGTGAAACGTGTAGTTTTCGACTTTTTCCCTGCCACAAAAGTGGCGTATTGTAATGATAAATTTGGCCGGAGGATAGGTCATCAGTATACAACTCCTGGAGAACCCATTTAAGCTTAGTGGCAGGGGTAATGTACAGGAAGGGGTAAAGTGATGTCACAGTACAGGAATACAGCACATGACACGGCTCAAGAATATTGTACAAGGTTATGTTCAGTGGTAGGTAATAAAGCCCAAGGTGTTTTCACATTGACAGGAAATGCACTTAAAATACAGGGAATGCAGGTTCCACATACATGCTGGGTCCACTCTTTTTAGTCCAGTCTTTTAGAGTGAGCTTAGCAAGCATGTTTGACCTGCATTCCCTGGATTTAATGGAGGCCATTATGGCAGCAAAAGGCAGAGTGGGCCCAACATGCATGGGGAACCTGTATTCCCTGTATTTTATGGTGGCCAGTATGGCACCATAACAGGTAGCATTTAGTGTTAGGTTCCTGTCCTATAGAGATCCCCTTGACGCCAGCGGACAGGCACAAATAATTTTGCACAAAATGTATTTGCCAATAATCTCACATTTATAAAATAAGCGTAGCATTAGCGCCAGAATATTTTCTATAACTATGGCATTATTGTAACTATGGTATTATTTGGGTTTGCAGAGTGCTGTTGTATTGTGTTGTTTTGACTTTTTTCTTTCTGCCATGGCAACGTGCACTATTTTCTTTGCAGTATTTCCGTGTAGCACCTCACTGCCAAAATGAACCAGGGGGATCCCAGATGTGTGTCTAAGACAGTTCAGTGAACCCTACTGCATATGGGCCTCCAAAGTAGACAGATGGTCACTCCACCTCTGCTAATAAAATGGCATAGGCAGAAAAGACTTCTATTTTCATTTCAGTATCAGGATCTACACAGATTGGCAAAGGGTTGCCTTCTCTGATGAGCCATGTTTGGATGGATGTTGTCCAGTGAGAAACATCAAGGAGGAATCACCCAGCAACCATTGCTGGAAGAACACAAGCTGGTGGTGGCAGTGTTATGGTCTGGAAAATGTTTTCGTAACATTCTCTGGTCCCACTCATCCATGTGGAAAACACTGTCAAAGATTTGGGTATGAAACCATTATGCAGATGAGGTATACCCATACATGCCGCTTATCTGTGGATGAGATCTTCCAGCAAGACAATGCAACATGTTACACTAGAAATGTCTGACGTTGGTTGGAAGGGCATGACAAAGACTTCCAAGTACTATCCTGGCCCCCTAATTCACCTGTGGATGTTAGCTGGGGATCAAAATAATGTGACTCAACTGCGTCTGACATAAAGAATATATGTGTTAGTGTAATTAGTATAAAAACTGGACTGGTAGACTGAGAAGCACCACCTCCATACCAACAACTATTCTACCTATTGCATTATCAACAGACAATATGCAGTAGGTACATACACAGGGAAGATATGAACTCATAAATCAAAGAATAACTTAAAATTCAAAGAAAACCATTAAAAGCAAGGTGGTGCTCAATGTGCTCACATTAGCAGTATACATGGTACATACAGTATTATCTCTGGATCTCTGGTATGACTAGATACAACCACAATTTCTAAAGTCTGAGTACATTGCACATAAGTAGAAGAATGTACATACATGTTGTTAGGCCAAAAGGCAAAATAGTGGCCCAACCATGAAGTGCGGAGGGTGGGAACAGCATGAGAAGTCCACAGAGTGGCCCTATGACATTTTGGTGAAGTGGAAGCAGCATGAGGAGACCACAGAGTGTCCCAATGACAGAGTTTGGAGGTGGCAGCAGCTTTAGGAGAAGGCCACAGAGTGGCTCAATGACAGTGTGGAGGTGGCAGCAGCAGCAGCATCAGGAGGCCACAGAGTGACACAATGACAAAGTGTGGAGTTGGTGGCAGCAGCAGCATGAGGAGGAGGCCACAGGGTGGCACAATGACAGTGTGGAGGTGGCAGCAGCAGCACCAGGAGACCTGAGTGGTGAGGTGGCAGCAGCATCAGGAGACCACAGAGTGACCCGTTGACAGAGTGGGGAGGTGGGTGGCAATACCAGTACCAGCTAAAGATGGTGGGTGAAAGAAGGAGCACTTGGCATCAGATGTGTGGAATCAGGTGGGTGACAGCATCAGAATAGTAGCTAATGCAGGTAGGCAGAAGAAACCGGTTTCTTTTGTCAAAGTGTTGGTTTGGCACCATGGATGATCTAGTCTGGTGCATCAGGCATTGGTGGGTGGAAATTCTGGCTGATCCACGCCTGATTGATCTTGACAAAGGTCAGTCCAGTCTCTCCACATTTTGGGTGGACAGGCGAGTTCTTCTTGGGGTAACTATGGCCCCCGCCGAACTAAACACCCACTCTGATGCCACACTACTGGCTGGGCAGGCCAGCTTTTCCAGGGCAAACTCTGCCAGTTGTGGCCACAAATCCAGTTTGGCTGCCCAGTAGTCCAGCGGATCTTCAATGTGGGGTGGCAGGGTGTTGTCCAAGTATGCCACCACCTGCTGGTTCAGGTTCAGTTTCTTCATTTGGCGGGTGAAGAAAGCTGCTCATCAGCGACTCTAAGGATTCACAGAAGCACCACTTATCTAAAACATAACCTTTAATGATACATTATTAAAAGCCAATATACCCTTATAATAATAAAAAAATAAACATAATCAAAAAGAAAATCAAAACCTAGTGTGAAGTTGCTATTCCAATGCCTAGTGATTGCAGGAGGGTAGGCAGACGTATCTTAGGCCTTGGATGGGGGCAATATCCCAAATGCTGGCCCTATTGCTGCCACCCTGCCTGCAAACGGAATAACCGCCCCGATAGGAGCGATCCCGTGTACCGTGCCTCCTGATAGCCCTAGGATGACCCTGACACGGGAGAATTTCCAACAATGTGGAATATTTGGCCTAGATTCGGACCTGGAATAGTATAAGTACCAAAAATAATAAACACTTACAATATCCCAGGTGGGGTGACAAGAACCAGACTATAAATAGTGAAAATAGCAATATAGAAAAAATATAAAAAAGTGTCCATAGAAGTGTCCTATATCATTCCTATGCGTTTCGCCTGGTTGGTGTCAGGCTCATCAGGGGACATACCAGACTAGGAAAGTATCCATCACTAAAGATAATCACCTGAGCAAACCAAAAACAATATATACACAATTCTTCTTTTCTGATATACAAAATAGTCACTATTATAAGCGATGACTACTTGATACACTACTGAATGGCTGATAGTTAGAGTCAGAAGGTCATAGATATAAAGCAAAAGCTAATATTTATCCGATAGGGAAATAGTCGCTATGATGAGAACTGACTATGACTTAACCCACTGACTAATCCTTTAGCTAGAGCCAAAGAGTGTGCACACTTACAGTGGGATGCAAAAGTTTGGGCAACCTTGTTAATCTTCATGATTTTCCTGTATAAATTGTTGGTTGTTACGATAAAAGATGTCAGTTAAATATATCATATAGGAGACACACACAGTGATATTTAAGAAGTGAAATGAAGTTTATTGGATTTACAGAAAGTGTGCTATAATTGTGCTATAATTGTTTAAACAAAATTAGGCACCAAAAAATAAATGAAATCAATATTTAGTAGATCCTCCTTTTGCAGAAATTACAGCCTCTAAACGCTTCCTGTAAGTTCCAATGAGAGTCTGGATTCTGGTTGAAAGTATTTTGGACCATTCCTCTTTACAAAACATCTTTAGTTCATTCAGGTTTGATGGCTTCCGAGCATGGGCAGCTCTCTTTAAGTCACACCACAGATTTTCTATTGTATTAAGCTCTGGGGACTGAGATGGCCATTCCAGAACGTTGTACTTGTTCCTCTGCATAAATGCCTTAGTGGATTTTGAGCAGTGTTTAGGGTCGTTGTCTTGTTGAAAGATCCAGCCCCGGCTCAGCTTCAGCTTTGTCACTAATTCCTGGACATTGGTCTCCAGAATCTGCTGATACTGAGTGGAATCCATGCGTCCCTCAACTTTGACAAGATTCCCAGTCCCTGCACTGACCACACAGCCCCATAGCATGATGGAACCACCACCATATTTTACTGTAGGTAGCAGGTGTTTTTCTTGGAATGCTGTGTTCTTTTTCCTCCATGCATAACGCCCCTTGTTATGGCCAAATAACTCAATTTTAGTTTCATCAGTCCACAGCACCTTATTCTAAAATGAAGCTGGCTTGTCCAAATGTGCTTTAGCCCACCTCAAGCAGCACTTTTTGTGCTGTGGGCGGAGAAAAGGCTTCCTCTGCATCACTCTCGCATACAGCATCTCCTTGTGTAAAGTGCGCCGAATGGTTGAACGATGCACAGTGACTCCATCTGCAGCAAGATGATGTTGTAGGTCTTTGGTGCTGGTCTGTGGGTTGACTCTGACTGTTCTCACCATTCGTCACTTCTGTCTATCCGAGATTTTTCTTGGTCTGCCACTTCGAGCCTTAACTTGAACTGAGCCTGTGGTCTTCCATTTCCTCAATATGTTCCTAACTGTGGAAACAGACAGCTGAAATCTCTGAGACAGCTTTCTGTATCCTTCCCCTAAACCATGATGGTGAACAGTCTTTGTCTTCAAGTCATTTGAGAGTTGTTTTGAGACCCCCATGTTGCTCCTCTTCAGAGAAAATTAAAAGAGGAGGGAAACTTACAATTGACCCCCTTAAATACACTTTCTCATAATTGGATTCACCCGTGTATGTAGGTCAGGAGTCACTGAGCTTACCAAGCCAATTTGAGTTCCAATAATTAGTTCTAAAGGTTTTGGAATCAATAAAATGACAACAGTGCCCAAATTTATGCACCTGCCTAATTTTGTTTAAACAATTAGAGCACACTTTCTGTAAATCCAATAAACTTCATTTCACTTCTCAAATATCACTGTGTGTCTCCTATATGATATACATAACTGACATTTTTTATCGTAACAACCAACGATTTATACAGGAAAATCATGACGATTAATAAGGTTGTCCAAACTTTCGCATCCCACTGTATATCCAAAGCCTGAGTTAACACAAGGTGCCTCACTTATTCATCCATTCTTATATCAAACAGTGTTCTATTGGGCTGGACAGTACTATAAACATGTTAGATAGAACCCATAATGCATGGCTGGAACAACAGGATCACACACAGATATGCTGTAGTAGCTGATTCAGTGAAACCTAAGTATCCATGAACACTAATAAATCATTGGCCATCAATCACTCATGTTGTCAACATGATAGACCAGTTAAAGCACATAGTGTAAACAGTCTATAGCAAATGCTGGTGTGGCCAGCAGTACCTGCGTGCCCTGAGGATGTGCTGGGGCAACCCTTCAGTGTCCTCCGATGGCAGGGGGCGCTCACAGTGAGGGTGTAGATATATCCCAGACGGGCAGCGGGGGCTGAGATGTCAGGCAGACTCTAGACTCAAGTTGCTGCTGATGGAACTGGAACTTCTCCTTTTCCCCCCACCCTGCCACAGCAGCCATGACAGAGGAACATGAGCCCAGAGAGCCCCCCCCCCGGTCAGACCTGCTAAAGGACCTTCCTGATGTCATCCGCCCATTTGACCAGTGGGGAAGGAGCCAGAGGAGCAGAGAGCTGTGTTCCTGTAGGGATAGAAGCCTGGCTTGAATGTGGTGAGGCCTAGTTGTGTCTGTCTGTCCCTGTGTGTGTGTGTGTGTGTGTGTGTGTGTGTGTCTGTCTGTCCCAGTGTGTGTGCCCATGTGTGTGCCCCTGTGTGTGTATAAGGCATTGTTTAGACTCCATACCACAGTCTAGCCAGTACCTAATGGGTTACAGTTTAGACCACCTTCTGGTACATGTTGATATTCCCTTTTAAACCCCAGTCTATGTCCCCTCAGTACTTGGAATCAGTGGGAGTCATATTAGAAGGTAACAAAAGGTTGAAGCACCTAAAGGTGGCCACACACATTAGATAGAATTTGGTTGACAATCTCACCATTGCACAGGTGTCTGTTCATATGTATGTGTCTGTCTATGTGTGTCGTGCGTGTGTGTCTGTCCCTATGTGTGTGTGTGTGTGTGTCTGTCCCTGTGTGTGTCTGTCTGTCCCTGTGTGTGTGTGTGTGTGTGTGTCCCTGTGCGTGTGTGTCTGTCCCTGTGTTTGTGTCTGTCCCTGTGTGTGTGTCCATCCCTGTGTGTGGATGTGTGTCTCTGTGTTTGTGTGTCTGTCCCTGTGTGTGTGTGTGTCCCTGTGTTTGTGTCTGTCCCTGTGTGTGTGTGTCTGTCCCTGTGTGTGTGTCCGTCCCTGTGTGTGGATGTGTGTCTCTGTGTTTGTGTGTCTGTCCCTGTGTTTGTGTCTGTGTGTGTCCCTGTGTGTGTCTACCCATGTGTGTGTGTGTGTCTGTCCCTGTGTTTGTGTCTGTCCCTGTGTGTGTCTGTCCCCGTGTATGTCTGTGTGTGTCCGTCCCTCTGTTTGTATGTGGTTGTCCCTATGTTTGTGTAGTTCCCTGTGTGTGTCTGTCCCTGTGTCCGTTCCTGTGTGTGTGCCCGTCCCTGTCAGTATGTGTGTCCCTTTGTGTGTGTGTGTGTCTATCCCTGTGTGTGCATCTGTCCCTGTGTGTATTTGACCGCTCCTGTGTGTGTCTGTCTGTCCCCATGTGTGTTTGACCGTGCCAGTGTGTGTGTCCTTTTGTGTATGTGCCTGTCCCTGTGTGTGTGTCTCTCCCTGTGTGTCACCATCACCAGGATGTTCTGTGCGGGACAAGACGAAGAAGATGGAAGAGGCGGCAACGCTGCCAGCATGAAATCCCTGGGAGATACACAGGGGAGGCACACTAAGGACGTAGGTAACCCTACCACATGATCTACACTAGTGTTATCTGTGGGTTTACATAGGACTGCAGGTAACACTACTACATTATCAGAACTAGTCTTATCTGTGTTTTTACATAGGACTGTCGGTAACACTAACACATTATTAGCACTAGTGTCATATGTGGTTTTACATAGGACTGCAAGTAGCACTACCACATTATTAGCAGTAGTGTCATCTGTGGTTTTACATAGGACTGCAGGTAAAACTATCACATTATCAGTATTAGTGTTATCTGTGGTTTTACATAGGACTGCAGGTAACACTACAACATTTTCTGTACTCAGATAGTAATTACTTTGTTACCTGTGCTGTTACATAGGACTGCAGGTGATATTTACTATATTATTTTTACTCAGAGAGTTATCACTGTGTAAGGGGACCCGCATGAACCTGGAGCCGGCCCTGATTACTACGCAACCAAGTGAGCATGCATTGGGCCATTTGTGCAAGTGACTCGGAGGAACTACCTGTCTCCATCTCCACTGCATACTGCCACGGTGTGTCTGGGTCCTTTGCCTCGTCTTCCTCATCGTCCTGTAGCTCCTCTGGCTGCTCCTGCTCCTCCTCTCCTGTCATCTGTCTAGAAAAACCACCCATTTTGCTTGTGCTCCAATCTCCTTCTCCTCCTCCTCCAGTTTAGCCCCCACAGGACTTATGTGGCCATGAGATCTAGGTGTCACATCTCCAGTAGTGTTGGGCGTGAATATTCGAATAGCGAATATTAATCACGGATATCGTCACTTTAAGAATTTGCAAATATTTAGAATATAGCGCTATATATTCGTAATTTCGAATATTCTAGATTTTTTTTTTCATCAGTAACTTCCCTTCTTGCTTGTGGGCCAATGAGAAGGCTGCAATGTCTTTGTCTGAGCTTAGCAACATCCCTAGCAACCAATAGGAAAGTAGCCTACCCCTTACTATATAAAAACCTCCCCAGCAGCCATTTTCTGTAGTTTTTTGCAGTTCTGAGAGAGAGAGAAGTGTCCTTGCTGTGCTCTGTGCTTTGCTGTGTCATTACATTAGATAGATAGTTAGTTAGTTAGTCTATATATATAATACAGATAGTTAGTGGGAGATAGTCAGTGTAGGTTAGATAGTGACATACATGCTACATACCTAGTGCTGTGATGTCACAAGTTCACAACAATACTTAGTGCACCAATCAGTAATATGTAGTCAGACCTGTTAAAATGTGAAGTTGCACGTATTGCGCCAAAATATTTGCATCATCAGTGCCGATTTCACAATCACAAAAATATTGGAGCACTCTATCTGCATATAAAGCTATTGTAATGTTCTGCCGTGCCAACCATTTTCTCCAGTCTCAGGAAACTTCTAGCAGCTTGAAAAATGAAGCAAAAGTGACCCACGCATGTATTTTGCAAGCATTCTGTGAATATTACATTGCTGATTTTTTACGATCAAGAAAATAATCTCAAATTCGCGAGTTCACGAATATATGAAGAATATTCTACCAAATATTTGCGAAATATCACAAATTCAAATATTGCCCCTGTCGCTCATCACTAGTCTCCAGTCCCCTGAACAGCCAGATTTACCAGCATCTGTTCCAGGATATGAAGCAGTGGAATGACGTTGTTCATCCTGTAGTCCTGGCGACTGACAAATAACGTGGCATCCTCAAAGGGCCTGAACAAATGGCAGGCGTCAGGCATGAGCTGCCACTGGCTGACATCAAGAAATTGTTTATAGCTTTTCTCTGTTGGTATAGTCGGTCCAACATATGGAGGGTGGAATTCCAACGGGTGGGAACGTCTCATATATGTTGGGGGATTCTGTTCTGCTGCTGCAGCTCAAGGAGGGTGTGCTTTGCGGTGTATGAATGGCTGAAGGGCTTGCAAAGTTTCCTGGCCATTTTTAGGTTGTCTTGCAGATGGAACCACTTGACAACCAGATTGAACACATGTGTTATGCAGGGTGCATGGCTCAGCCCTCCTTGACGCAGTGCAGACACCATGTTCTTCCCATTGTCGTTCACCATGGTTCCGATTTTGAGTTGTCGCGGAGAAGCCAGGATGCGATTTCTTGATGAAGGAGACGGAGCAGTTCCTCCCCTGTGTGAATCCGTTCACCCAGGCAAATGAGGTGTGGAACAGCATGACATCTCTGTGCCCTACACATGTGGTATGCTGGAAGGGCACTGTGAATTGTCCCTGCAGTGGAGGCTGAGGAGGCAGAGGCGGACATGTCACCAACAGGACCAACGGCATGAGAATGTGGAGGCAGAAGTGGCATCACCTTGCCAAGTTGCTGGGGTGGCTGTGTAAGAAACACATTCACCCAGTGGGCCGTAAAATATATGTATTGTCCCTGACGGTAGTTACAGACACCGACTGACCCACCTTCTGTTCTACATACGTGTGAAGGGCTGGTACTGCCTTTTTAGAAAATAAATGATGGCTTGGGACTCTCCACCTGCAGTCCACCACTTGGAAAGGGAGGGACTGCAGCATCAGCAACTTGGCCAGGAGCACGTGTTGGATGAGTGCACGCATACTGTTGTCTCTTGGCAATCGCTTTGGTGATCGATTGCTGACGGAATGACTGACGTGGAGGAGGAGCAGGAGCATCAAGACTAGCAGATGATGGGAAAGACAGACAGTTCCCTTCGGCTGAGGTGGTGTAGCCTTGACTGCGTAAAATCGGGTGCGTACCACTGGGTGATGGTAGCAAGCTGGACCACCACATCGGAGCCACAGTTCTCTCAGGCCACTTTATGGTGACGCTGCATATGTTGACGCAGGGCCGTGGTCCCAACATTGGCAGCATGGCCACGCCTAACCTTCTGCCAACAGATTCTACAAATGGCCATGTTCACCTCTGGCGGCTTAACAAAAAACTGCCACAACGCTGAGTAGGTGATTTTTACACCAACGCTCCACACTGACTGACTGCTACCGCCGCTGCTTATATTAACCCCTGCACCACTACTTTCCGGGCAGGAAGGCTCCTGCGAAGCAGGTGGTCTACCCTGGGCACATTTGGCTCCCGATCTCCCACTGCTGCCACTCTGCTGACTCCCAGCCACGCTAACAACTTGCAGGCTCTGCCGCTGCCTCACGGGCAAACTGCCACCCTCTTCTTCCGATGATGATGGAGCCCTAATTAACCCGGCTCCCAAGTGCGATCAGCTACATCATCATCATCATCGAGTACTGTCTGCACGTCACTGATGTCCTCCTCAACGGTCTCTGGGTCAGGAGCCTAACTGCTCACAACACCACTCCCACGCCACTCTCCTCATCACTACTTGCCCGCCTACTGGAGGAAGCGGTGTATGTCTCCTCCACATTTTGGCTGGCCTGGAGCTGCTGACTGTCCGCTAGTAGTTTGTCCTCACTGTATAGTGGAGCTGAGCCCACAGCATATAATACTTATATCCCGGGCCATCACAACTAAGGGTTGTGTCTGACAAACCCACTGACTCTTGGCTAGGGGTGTCTGATGTCATTTGGGACAAAGTTGATGACTAATTCAACCATTCAAGAACCGCTGGGTTGCTGGTCAAGAGCCGACCGCTAGATGACACCGGGAGCTCAGGCCTCTCGCTGCGACTCCTGCTGCCACGCCCCTTTACTCTGCTGCGACCTCTGCAGATACAGAAACATTTAGGCCTCTGCCACTACCCTGTGCAGGGCCTGTCACTTCTCTGTCTGACATACTGTTAGATCAAATAAATAAAAAGGGATTTAAAACACCCCAAAAACATCTGTAATTTTCTCACTTCACCACACAATAGTTAAGCTTAATAAGCTCTTTTTTTTCCACTTATACACACCAAAGAAGGCTTTAAAACCTATAACTGCACCGCTGAATGGCAAATAATATATATATTTTTCCCACTAATACACGCCACAAAAGGCTTTAGAACATATAACTGCACCACTGAACAGCAAATAATATTTTTTTTTGCCACTAATAAACGCCAAAAAGGGCTATAATTTTTTCACTTCACCAAACAACGGCTAATGAGTCCTTTTTTCCCACTAATACAAGCCAAAAAATGCTTTAGAACATATAACTGCACAACAAAAGGGCAAATAGATGTAGACATATTTCCTTGTAATAAACCCTATTAATGCCTGTATCAAACAGCACTTGCACCCCAATAAGAACGGTTTGCTGGAATTACAGAGCTGTATAATGGCAATTTGGATCCGCAGTCAGTGTAGCATGCAAGGTGTAATAGAATTGTTCCTATTACCCAGGCTGTAACCTCCCCTACTGAACACTGTTCTGTTTCAATACTGTGGAATGATTCCTCCCTATCTTTTCACTGAACTTCTATACAGCAAAATAAAAGTTTTAAAGTCTTTTCTAGCACTGTCCCTAGCGCCTGCTGACGTCTCTCCCTGCACTAAGTACACTGGAAAATGGCTGAATCCAAGATGGCTGAGGCTATTTAAAGGGATGTGACATCACAGGGCTGGCTGGCTGCTGATTGGCTGCAGGCATGGCATTGTGGGTGATTACTCGTTCCCAGAGTTCCTTGCTCTATGTCCTAACAGCAGCCATTTTAGGAAGAAATGCAATTCGTTACCATGAAGCTTGAGGAAATTCGGATTCGGTGCAAATCAATTTTTTCCTGAATTTCGGATCGAATTCCACTTTGTCAACTTCAATTCGCTCATCTCTAGTCACAGTACAACGATAATAGATACATTGATGTCAATATATGGAAATGAGGTACTGATACTCTAAAGCAGGAGTAACATACTGTACATAATGATGTCACAGTACAGACAAAATGTACCATATGTAGTAAATGTGGTGTTACAGCACAGAGATGGCGGATGCAACAGTTCACAGAAATAAATCCAAAATGATACCAGAATAATGGCACATAATAGTACAGGGACAATATACAAATAATATCAGAATACAGGATAATGCACATAATGAAGCCAGAGTACAGGGATAATGTACACATATAAGAATACTGGGTAATGCATATAAAGATGTCACAGTGTAGAGACAATGGAAAAATTACATCAGAATACAGGGTAATGTGCATGATGATGTAACAGTACAGGGATAATGGAAACTGTGATGTCACAGTTAAAGGGCATCTGTCAGCAGACTTGTACCTATGACACCGGCTGACCTGTTACATGAGCACTTGGCAGCTGAAGGCATCTGTGTTGGTCCCATGTTCATATGTGCCCGCATTGCTGAGAAAAATGATGTTTTAATATATACAAATGAGCCTCTAGGAGCAACGGGGGTGTTGTCTTTACACCTAGAGGATCCGCTCTCTCCACAACTGCCGCGCCCTCTGCTCTTTGATTGAAAGGACCAGGCAGTGAAAATATCATCAGACCTGACCCTGTCAATCAAAGTGCACAGGGCGCGGCAGTTGTGGAGAGAGCGGAGCCTTTCAGAGTAACAACGACGCCCCCATTGCTCCTAGAGCCTAATTTGCATGATTTAAAACATCCCTTTTCTCAGCAATGCGGGCACATATAAACATAGGACCAACACAGATGTCTTCCGCTGCCAAGTGCACATGTAACAGGTCAGACAGTGACCTTTAAGTGATAATGGTTAAAGTTATGGTAAAATACAAGTATAATGCACAACGTTATGTCCCTGTACAATAGTTATTCAGATACAGTGGTGGTGGTATAACAATAATGCACACAGTGGTGTCCCTATACAATAGTTATGGTAATGTGCATGGTTTTTGTATAATGGTAATGCACACAGTGATGTCACAGTACAAAGAAAGAACACATACTGTAGCAGGGATGTTTCAAGGACGATGTATCATACACAATGATGTCATAGTACAAGGATAATGCACACAGTGATGTCACATTAGTGCAATAGTGATGGAGGAGGATGACTATACACACAGACGGTTTCTAAAATTGTCACCATTTTCCTACCCTGCCTAGCTTTGTTACTACTCTTCGTCTAGGATATAAGTAGTGTTCAGCGACAAAAAGCATTCAAAGTGGAATTTGGTCCGAAGTTTAGGAAATCTTTAAATCTCAACAAATCTAAAATAGGTTTTCCTAAAATGGTAGCTACACATGTTATAAAGCGACGTTTTAGACCTGGCATAAGCAAGGAAAAGTTGCAGACTGTTCCGCAATCTGCAACAGGTATAAGCCAGAAAGATGGTTTATTTCAGGTCGTAAATGACCCCCTAAGCATAGAGGAGACATGCCTGGGAGTACAAGATCACCCATAATGCCTTGCAGCCAGCCAATCCACAGATAGCCATCTCCTGTGATGTCACAGCCCTATAAAACCCTCATTCCGCGCGTTCTCCGCCATTGTCCTGTGAGCTGAGCATAGGGAGAGACGTGGTAAGTGCTCATGCACTAGGGACAATGCTGCTGAAAACGATTAATAGAAGAATATTGGAGAGGGAGACTGCAGTGTGCAGGGAGAGAGCAGGGAGACTACAGGGAGAGTGCAGTGTGCAGGGAGAGAGCAGGGACAGTGTTGCAGAAAACAATAAAAATAAAAATATTGGAGAGCGAGACTGCAGGGAGACTGCAGGGAGACTGCAGGGAGACTGCAGGGAGACTGATTCTGCATCAGTTTTATTTACTTATTCCTACATTTACTTATTTTTACATCAGCCATAAACTATATGTAATTCAATACCGATAAGATGGAAGACTTTATTATTCCACTGCCAGCGTGCCAACCAATACCATCCAGTCTGCGCCCCTTAGGAAGGCCAGGTCTGAATGATAACCATCATCATCTTTTGCTGAATTTACTTCTTCCAAATCATCCTTCTTGGAAGTCTTGTCCTAGAAAAGTCAGCAAGATGCAGAGAGAGGAGGATTTGAATGTTCCTGATGACATATTCTCATCGCTATTAGATGATGTGGAAAAGGAGGTAACGCAGATGGCAGAAGAAGGGCTCCCACCTGTAGGGCAGGAGAGCGCTGGGGTTGGAGAAGTGGGTACAGCCCCAGTTTAAAGGTGCATTAAAGGTGCCGCTCGGCCATTACCAGTGAAGAAGGACTATACAGTGCAGTCCTCATTATTAAATGAAAGGCAGCTGAGGGCAAATTGGCCACGCAGTTCTTCACCACAGTAGGCCGCAACCTGTCCGCAGCACAGCCACTCCGTGTGGCCTACCTAAGGCAGAGTGGCCTGGGTATACCTGATTTGTAGCGATTCGTGACAAATTCGTCACAAATCAAATTTTTTGTTAAACTTAGGCGAAGCTGACATATTTAATTTTTCATAACTTTACTCATCTCTAGATATAAGGAGTATATATGGACCTATAAGAGTCCATATATACCTAAAACCATATCACCAAGGGCACCTCAAACAACATCTGGCAGGAGATCCCTCAACACCAGAGTGTGCCCCGAAGGAATCCGGTTCTATCCTTCCCATCACTGCACACTGGCCCTGGGAGCTGCTAACCGTGAGTAACAACTACTACACCCATCGTCCCACTGAACTCACACATTGCACTCCTGCGGTCCCAGTCGCTGCACTCTTTATCTATCTATCTATCTATCTATCTATCTATCTATTATCTACCTATCTAATTCACAAGTGATCACAGCACCACCAGATAAGATCCACAAAAGTGAACTTTATTTACGCAGCACAATGTTCCAGTCCGCTTTCTGGGGCTGTTCTCAATGAAAGATCACTTTTATTGTTCTTATCTGGTGGTGGTGCAATTTCTTGTGAATTGGTATTATACGGACTCCCGATCAGGGTCATTATCGCTGGCACGCTTCCATGAGTGAATGTGCTGCTTCTTCTGTGGACTTTATCTATCTATCTCATATATATCTAATCAATCTATATCTATCTATCTATAATGCAAAAAAACAAAGTTAGACCAGCACCTCAAAAAATTATGAAAAAAAAACTGGGTGCAGGTGCACGATACCATGGTTTCAATGCAAAAGCGAACAAAGGACTGCAGCAGCCCACTGCCATATATAAAGACACAAGCACACACTGGAAACATGAATACATGTAAACTGCATTACTGTTCTACTTACTATAGGAAAATTAGAAGCTCCTTGTGCATATTTTTTATTTTAAAAAATTTGCACATAGAGTTTATAATTGTCATATAGCAGTAATGCATTTTACATATATTCATGTCTCCAGTGTTTGCATGTGTCTTTGTGCAGAAAGCAGTGCTGCTACTTGTAGTCCTTGTTTGCTTTTGCATTGCAGCCATGGTGGTGTGCACCTGCATTCCCTTTCTATACATAGTTTGGAGCTTCTGGTCTAACTCTCTTTTACACTGTCTATCTATCTATCTATCTATCTATCTATCTATCTATCTATATCATATCATATCATATCTATCTAGCTATTTCATATCTATCTATCTATCTATCTATTTCATATCTATCTATCTATCTATCCCTTTCTCTAATAAATATGAGAAGATAAGATGTAATCCCTTTGTAATATGTTGTTATATAATGAAGTGCTCTGTATATGTGACGGTCAAAAGCAATGGGGGTGCATGTCTATAAAGAATAGCAAAAAAGATAATTAGCCCCAACATCCAGATTACAACCAATCAAACACAAATAAGTGCCCCTCAATGGTTTTTATATTGCAGGAGGCAGAGGCACCATGCTATAACGAAGCAATACGTTACCAATATGTATTCTGTTTTCATAGTAGAAGAGGTCCAAAGCTCTGCTGTCTTGGAATTTCAGGCCATATTCATCAATGGTGAAAGACAATAAAGGAACATAAAAGCTCTTTGTACCTGTTTACTGTTAAACAATACCCATCAATGGAAATTTTCCATCAACGTTTCTTACATAATATTCCAATTCTAGTTCCAGAGCCTGAAGATTATACAGAGTCCAGCAGTGATTTATAGGCACTGCTGATCTCTTCCTGATCTGTCACAGGTGACTTTTGTAGGGAGTAAACCACTGATGGAGTGACATGTAATGCAATTTTCCCTTGAAAGAGAGGTTAGGCTACAGTAGATGGTGTATTATACAATACTGTGCCCCAGGTGCTGCAGTACAAAAAAATACTTAAATTATTTGAATCTTTTACTATATTAGTAGTAGTTAATTAGTTTAAACTGGCAGTCTTAGTTCTGTTGCTAGGGTGATGGACTGGTTCCCACCCCTAGTTGGTGGAGAGTGATTTCTGATCAGAGCTAGAGACAAGACCTGCTTTTGTGAGCTCCTGAAAAGCTATCCCAAAGAGAAGCCTAATCCAGGAAAAAACCATTTTTTCAGACTGGAACCTGCCTGAGAAACTAGTGAACTGAAAGATTACCCCTAAGAGAAAAATAATGGACATTTTAGATGGTTGAGAACCACTATCAAGTCCGTGCTTGGACAGACAGTAAGGTAAATGCTCCTTTATGGTAGTAAGACTTTACAACTTGTAGAAAGGGTATATTGCTTTAGCTCCACCACACTTCTGAGAGGCCATCTGGAACTAAGATTGCAGCCCGCAGCTTGGACTTATCACTATCAATGCTACTGTCTACACACAGTTATTGGGAAACACCTACTCTGTAATGTACATCAGAACTGTGGCTTTTGCTGCTATATGTACTAGTACTCCCAGCATCTATTCTATAAAGAGAGACTTTATTTATTGCAACCAAATAGGCTTGTTTATTGTCTCCACCATTCATCTGTCAGCCCCTACTCCTGGCCTCCAGCCTTGCACCTACTTAACATCTACATAACATCAAGGGAATTCCATCCACCATCAGGCAAGAGGCCCACAAAAACGTGTGGTCCCAGAGAAAAAAGGTTGCTCCCTCTACTCACTGCACCCATGGAGCCCCATGGAATGCTAGGGAGAGGGATTAGCCATCGTGAGGACTATAACAACCCTCATTGCCACCACCACCTCTCCCATGTTCTCCAACAACTTCCACTATGCCTCCCCTGTGAGCTGGCACACTGCATATAGACACATGATCCCATATATAATCCAGTTTTTCTGATATACAGTATGGACACATTCCATCTGTCTTTAAATAGACACTCTGCAGTCTTGACTAGGGATGAGCGAACCCGAACTGTATAGTTCGGGTTCGTACCGAATTTTGGGGTGTCCGTGACACGGACCCGAACCCGGACATTTTCGTAAAAGTCCGGGTTCGGGTTCGGTGTTCGTCGCTTTCTTCGCGCTTTTGTGACGCTTTCTTGGCGCTTTTTGAAAGGCTGCAAAGCAGCCAATCAACAAGCGTCATACTACTTGCCCCAAGAGGCCATCACAGCCATGCCTACTATTGGCATGGCTGTGATTGGCCAGAGCACCATGTGACCCAGCCTCTATTTAAGCTGGAGTCACATAGCGCCGCCCGTCACTCTGCTCTGATTAGCGTAGGGAGAGGTTGCGGCTGCGACAGTAGGGCGAGATTAGGCAGATTAACTCCTCCAAAGGACTTGATTAACTGATCGATCTGCAGCTGTGGATCATTGAGCTGCTGATCCTCAATTGCTCACTGTTTTTAGGCTGCACAGACCGTTTGTCAGTCTCATTTTTCTGGGGTGATCGGCGGCCATTTTGTGTCTTGTGGTGCGCCAGCACAAGCTGCGACCAAGTGCATTTAACCCTCAATGGTGTGGTTGTTTTTTGGCTAAAGCCTACATCAGGGTGAAGCTGTGACACCAAGTGCATTTAACCAGCAATAGTCTGTTCATTTTTTGGCCATATACAAAATCAGGGGCAAGCTGCGCCTGTCACCAAGTGCATTTAACCCTCAATGGTGTGGTTGTTTTTTGGCTAAAGCCTACATCAGGGTGAAGCTGTCACACCAAGTGCATTTAACCAGCAATAGTCTGTTCATTTTTTGGCCATATACAAAATCAGGGGCAAGCTGCGCCTGTCACCAAGTGCATTTAACCCTCAATGGTGTGGTTGTTTTTTGGCTAAAGCCTACATCAGGGTGAAGCTGTCACACCAAGTGCATTTAACCAGCAATAGTCTGTTCATTTTTTGGCCATATACAAAATCAGGGGCAAGCTGCGCCTGTCACCAAGTGCATTTAACCCTCAATGGTGTGGTTGTTTTTTGGCTAAAGCCTACATCAGGGTGAAGCTGTCACACCAAGTGCATTTAACCAGCAATAGTCTGTTCATTTTTTGGCCATATCCCAGTCTAATTCTGTCACTAAATCCATACCGGTCACCCAGCGCCTAAATACTAGGCCTCAAATTTATATCCAGCTAAATCTGTCCCTAGTGCTGTAGCTGGGCGAGTTATTTAGTGTCCGTTCAAGCACATTTCTTGTTCTGGGTTGAAATACAATTCCCAATTTAGCAATTTCATAATTTAGTGGTTCCTGCTATATCAGAGCTCTTTGAAATCTATCCCAAAAAGGGTATATAATATTGAAGGTGCACATAGGGTCATTCAGAGTAACTTCACACACACCCGCTACTGTGTATTTCCAAGTCTAATTCTGTCACTAAATCCATACCGGTGACCCAGCGCCTAAATACTAGGCCTCAAATTTAATTCCCTCTAAATCTCTCGTTACCCACCGCTGTACTGTTGTTGCTGGGCAAGATATTTAGTGTCCGTCAAAGCACATTTTTTGTTCTGGGTTGAAGTACAATTCCCAATTTAGCAATTTCATAATTTAGTGGTTTCTGCTATATCAGAGCTATTTGAAATCTATCCCAAAAAGGGTATATAATATTGAAGGTGCACATAGGGTCATTCAGAATAACTTCACACACACCCGCTACTGTGTATTTCCAAGTCTAATTCTGTCACTAAATCCATACCGGTGACCCAGCGCCTAAATACTAGGCCTCAAATTTAATTCCCTCTAAATCTCTCGTTACCCACCGCTGTACTGTTGTTGCTGGGCAAGATATTTAGTGTCCGTCAAAGCACATTTTTTGTTCTGGGTTGAAGTACAATTCCCAATTTAGCAATTTCATAATTTAGTGGTTTCTGCTATATCAGAGCTATTTGAAATCTATCCCAAAAAGGGTATATAATATTGAAGGTGCACATAGGGTCATTCAGAATAACTTCACACACACCCGCTACTGTGTATTTCCAAGTCTAATTCTGTCACTAAACCCATACCTGTCACCCAGCGCCTAAATACTAGGCCTCAAATTTAAATCCCTCTAAATCTCTCGTTACCGTTGTCCTGTTGTAGCTGGGAAAGTTATTTAGTGCCCGTCAAAGCACATTTTTTGTTCTGGGTTGAAGTACAATTCCCAATTTAGCAATTTCATAATTTAGTGGTTTCCTGCTATATCAGAGCTATTTGAAATCTATCCCAAAAAGGGTATATAATATTGAAGGTGCACATAGGGTCATTCAGAATAACTTCACACACACCCGCTACTGTGTATTTCCAAGTCTAATTCTGTCACTAAATCCATACCGGTGACCCAGCGCCTAAATACTAGGCCTCAAATTTAATTCCCTCTAAATCTCTCGTTACCACCGCTGTACTGTTGTAGCTGGGCAAGATATTTAGTGTCCGTCAAAGCACATTTTTTGTTCTGGGTTGAAGTACAATTCCCAATTTAGCAATTTCATAATTTAGTGGTTCCTGCTATATCAGAGCTATTTGAAATCTATCCCTAAAAGGGTATATAATATTGAAGGTGCACATAGGGTCATTCAGAATAACTTCACACACACCCGCTACTGTGTATTTCCAAGTCTAATTCTGTCACTAAATCCCATACCGGTCACCCAGCGCCTAAATACTAGGCCTCAAATTTAATTCCCTCTAAATCTCTCGTTACCCACCGCTAGTGCTGTAGCTGGGCAAGTTATTTAGTGTCCGTTCAAAGCACATTTCTTGTTCTGGGTTGAAGTACAATTCCCAATTTAGCAATTTCATAATTTAGTGGTTTCCTGCTATATCAGAGCTATTTGAAATCTATCCCAAAAAGGGTATATAATATTGAAGGTGCACATAGGGTCATTCAGAATAACTTCACACACACCCGCTACTGTGTATTTCCAAGTCTAATTCTGTCACTAAATCCATACCGGTGACCCAGCGCCTAAATACTAGGCCTCAAATTTAATTCCCTCTAAATCTCTCGTTACCCACCGCTGTACTGTTGTTGCTGGGCAAGATATTTAGTGTCCGTCAAAGCACATTTTTTGTTCTGGGTTGAAGTACAATTCCCAATTTAGCAATTTCATAATTTAGTGGTTTCTGCTATATCAGAGCTATTTGAAATCTATCCCAAAAAGGGTATATAATATTGAAGGTGCACATAGGGTCATTCAGAATAACTTCACACACACCCGCTACTGTGTATTTCCAAGTCTAATTCTGTCACTAAATCCATACCGGTGACCCAGCGCCTAAATACTAGGCCTCAAATTTAATTCCCTCTAAATCTCTCGTTACCCACCGCTGTACTGTTGTTGCTGGGCAAGATATTTAGTGTCCGTCAAAGCACATTTTTTGTTCTGGGTTGAAGTACAATTCCCAATTTAGCAATTTCATAATTTAGTGGTTTCTGCTATATCAGAGCTATTTGAAATCTATCCCAAAAAGGGTATATAATATTGAAGGTGCACATAGGGTCATTCAGAATAACTTCACACACACCCGCTACTGTGTATTTCCAAGTCTAATTCTGTCACTAAACCCATACCTGTCACCCAGCGCCTAAATACTAGGCCTCAAATTTAAATCCCTCTAAATCTCTCGTTACCCGCTGTCCTGTTGTAGCTGGGCAAGATATTTAGTGCCCGTCAAAGCACATTTTTTGTTCTGGGTTGAAGTACAATTCCCAATTTAGCAATTTCATAATTTAGTGGTTCCTGCTATATCAGAGCTATTTGAAATCTATCCCAAAAAGGGTATATAATATTGAAGGTGCACATAGGGTCATTCAGAATAACTTCACACACACCCGCTACTGTGTATTTCCAAGTCTAATTCTGTCACTAAATCCATACCGGTGACCCAGCGCCTAAATACTAGGCCTCAAATTTAATTCCCTCTAAATCTCTCGTTACCCACCGCTGTACTGTTGTTGCTGGGCAAGATATTTAGTGTCCGTCAAAGCACATTTTTTGTTCTGGGTTGAAGTACAATTCCCAATTTAGCAATTTCATAATTTAGTGGTTTCTGCTATATCAGAGCTATTTGAAATCTATCCCTAAAAGGGTATATAATATTGAAGGTGCACATAGGGTCATTCAGAATAACTTCACACACACCCGCTACTGTGTATTTCCAAGTCTAATTCTGTCACTAAACCCATACCTGTCACCCAGCGCCTAAATACTAGGCCTCAAATTTAAATCCCTCTAAATCTCTCGTTACCGTTGTACTGTTGTTGCTGGGCAAGATATTTAGTGTCCGTCAAAGCACATTTTTTGTTCTGGGTTGAAGTACAATTCCCAATTTAGCAATTTCATAATTTAGTGGTTTCTGCTATATCAGAGCTATTTGAAATCTATCCCTAAAAGGGTATATAATATTGAAGGTGCACATAGGGTCATTCAGAATAACTTCACACACACCCGCTACTGTGTATTTCCAAGTCTAATTCTGTCACTAAACCCATACCTGTCACCCAGCGCCTAAATACTAGGCCTCAAATTTAAATCCCTCTAAATCTCTCGTTACCGTTGTCCTGTTGTAGCTGGGAAAGTTATTTAGTGCTCGTCAAAGCACATTTTTTGTTCTGGGTTGAAGTACAATTCCCAATTTAGCAATTTCATAATTTAGTGGTTCCTGCTATATCAGAGCTATTTGAAATCTATCCCAAAAAGGGTATATAATATTGAAGGTGCACATTGGGTCATTCAGAATAACTTCACACACACGCTTCTGTGCATTTCCAAGTCTAATTCTGTCACTAAATCCATACCGGTGACCCAGCGCCTAAATACTAGGCCTCAAATTTAATTCCCTCTAAATCTCTCGTTACCCACCGCTGTACTGTTGTTGCTGGGCAAGATATTTAGTGTCCGTCAAAGCACATTTTTTGTTCTGGGTTGAAGTACAATTCCCAATTTAGCAATTTCATAATTTAGTGGTTTCTGCTATATCAGAGCTATTTGAAATCTATCCCTAAAAGGGTATATAATATTCAAGGTGCACATTGGGTCATTCAGAATAACTTCACACACACACGCTTCTGTGCATTTCCAAGTCTAATTCTGTCACTAAATCCATACCGGTCACCCAGCGCCTAAATACTAGGCCTCAAATTTATATCCCGCTGAATTTGAATACAATACATTGGGCCAAATAATATATTTGTTGTTGTGGTGAACCATAACAATGAGAAAAACATCTAGTAAGGGACGCGGACGTGGACATGGTCGTGGTGGTGTTAGTGGACCCTCTGGTGCTGGGAGAGGACGTGGCCGTTCTGCCACATCCACACGTCCTAGTGTACCAACTACCTCAGGTCCCAGTAGCCGCCAGAATTTACAGCGATATATGGTGGGGCCCAATGCCGTTCTAAGGATGGTAAGGCCTGAGCAGGTACAGGCATTAGTCAATTGGGTGGCCGACAGTGGATCCAGCACGTTCACATTATCTCCCACCCAGTCTTCTGCAGAAAGCGCACAGATGGCGCCTGAAAACCAACCCCATCAGTCTGTCACATCACCCCCATGCATACCAGGGAAACTGTCTCAGCCTCAAGTTATGCAGCAGTCTCTTATGCTGTTTGAAGACTCCGCTGGCAGGGTTTCCCAAGGGCATCCACCTAGCCCTTCCCCAGCGGTGAAAGACATAGAATGCACTGACGCACAACCACTTATGTTTCCTGATGATGAGGACATGGGAATACCACCTCAGCATGTCTCTGATGATGACGAAACACAGGTGCCAACTGCTGCGTCTTTCTGCAGTGTGCAGACTGAACAGGAGGTCAGGGATCAAGACTGGGTGGAAGACGATGCAGGGGACGATGAGGTCCTAGACCCCACATGGAATGAAGGTCGTGCCACTGACTTTCACAGTTCGGAGGAAGAGGCAGTGGTGAGACCGAGCCAACAGCGTAGCAAAAGAGGGAGCAGTGGGCAAAAGCAGAACACCCGCCGCCAAGAGACTCCGCCTGCTACTGACCGCCGCCATCTGGGACCGAGCACCCCAAAGGCAGCTTCAAGGAGTTCCCTGGCATGGCACTTCTTCAAACAATGTGCTGACGACAAGACCCGAGTGGTTTGCACGCTGTGCCATCAGAGCCTGAAGCGAGGCATTAACGTTCTGAACCTGAGCACAACCTGCATGACCAGGCACCTGCATGCAAAGCATGAACTGCAGTGGAGTAAACACCTTAAAACCAAGGAAGTCACTCAGGCTCCCCCTGCTACCTCTTCTGCTGCTGCCGCCTCGGCCTATTCTGCTGCTGCCGCCTCGGCCTCTTCCTCCGCCTCTGGAGGAACGTTGGCACCTGCCGCCCAGCAAACAGGGGATGTACCACCAACACCACCACCACCACCTCCGTCACCAAGCGTCTCAACCATGTCACACGCCAGCGTTCAGCTCTCCATCTCACAAACATTTGATAGAAAGCGTAAATTCCCACCTAGCCACCCTCGATCCCTGGCCCTGAATGCCAGCATTTCTAAACTACTGGCCTATGAAATGCTGTCATTTAGGCTGGTGGACACAGACAGCTTCAAACAGCTCATGTCGCTTGCTGTCCCACAGTATGTTGTTCCCAGCCGGCACTACTTCTCCAAGAGAGCCGTGCCTTCCCTGCACAACCAAGTATCCGATAAAATCAAGTGTGCACTGCGCAACGCCATCTGTAGCAAGGTCCACCTAACCACAGATACGTGGACCAGTAAGCACGGCCAGGGACGCTATATCTCCCTAACTGCACACTGGGTAAATGTAGTGGCAGCTGGGCCCCAGGCGGAGAGCTGTTTGGCGCACGTCCTTCCGCCGCCAAGGATCGCAGGGCAACATTCTTTGCCTCCTGTTGCCACCTCCTCCTTCTCGGCTTCCTCCTCCTCTTCTTCCACCTGCTCATCCAGTCAGCCACACACCTTCACCACCAACTTCAGCACAGCCCGGGGTAAACGTCAGCAGGCCATTCTGAAACTCATATGTTTGGGGGACAGGCCCCACACCGCACAGGAGTTGTGGCGGGGTATAGAACAACAGACCGACGAGTGGTTGCTGCCGGTGAGCCTCAAGCCCGGCCTGGTGGTGTGTGATAATGGGCGAAATCTCGTTGCAGCTCTGGGACTAGCCAATTTGACGCACATCCCTTGCTTGGCGCATGTGCTGAATTTGGTGGTGCAGAAGTTCATTCACAACTACCCCGACATGTCAGAGCTGCTGCATAAAGTGCGGGCCGTCTGTTCGCGCTTCCGGCGTTCACATCCTGCTGCTGCTCGCCTGTCTGCGCTACAGCGTAACTTCGGCCTTCCCGCTCACCGCCTCATATGCGACGTGCCCACCAGGTGGAACTCCACCTTGCACATGCTGGACAGACTGTGCGAGCAGCAGCAGGCCATAGTGGAGTTTCAGCTGCAGCACGCACGGGTCAGTCGCACTACAGAACAGCACCACTTCACCACCAATGACTGGGCCTCCATGCGAGACCTGTGTGCCCTGTTGCGCTGTTTCGAGTACTCCACCAACATGGCCAGTGGCGATGACACCGTTATCAGCGTTACAATACCACTTCTATGTCTCCTTGAGAAAACACTTAGGGCGATGATGGAAGAGGAGGTGGCCCAGGAGGAGGAGGAGGAGGAGGAGGAAGAGGGGTCATTTTTAGCACTTTCAGGCCAGTCTCTTCGAAGTGACTCAGAGGGAGGTTTTTGGCAACAGCAGAGGCCAGGTACAAATGTGGCCAGCCAGGGCCCACTACTGGAGGACGAGGAGGACGAGGATGAGGAGGAGGTGGAGGAGGATGAGGATGAAGCATGGTCACAGCGGGGTGGCACCCAACGCAGCTCGGGTCCATCACTGGTGCGTGGCTGGGGGGAAAGGCAGGACGATGACGATACGCCTCCCACAGAGGACAGCTTGTCCTTATCCCTGGGCAGCCTGGCACACATGAGCGACTACATGCTGCAGTGCCTGCGCAACGACAGCAGAGTTGCCCACATTTTAACCTGTGCGGACTACTGGGTTGCCACCCTGCTGGATCCACGCTACAAAGACAATGTGCCCACCTTACTTCCTGCACTGGAGCGTGATAGGAAGATGCGCGAGTACAAGCGCACGTTGGTAGACACGCTACTGAGAGCATTCCCAAATGTCACAGGGGAACAAGTGGAAGCCCAAGGCCAAGGCAGAGGAGGAGCAAGAGGTCGCCAAGGCAGCTGTGTCACGGCCAGCTCCTCTGAGGGCAGGGTTAGCATGGCAGAGATGTGGAAAACTTTTGTCAACACGCCACAGCTAACTGCACCACCACCTGATACGCAACGTGTTAGCAGGAGGCAACATTTCACTAACATGGTGGAACAGTACGTGTGCACACCCCTCCACGTACTGACTGATGGTTCGGCCCCATTCAACTTCTGGGTCTCTAAATTGTCCACGTGGCCAGAGCTAGCCTTTTATGCCTTGGAGGTGCTGGCCTGCCCGGCAGCCAGCGTTTTGTCTGAACGTGTATTCAGCACGGCAGGGGGCGTCATTACAGACAAACGCAGCCGCCTGTCTACAGCCAATGTGGACAAGCTGACGTTCATAAAAATGAACCAGGCATGGATCCCACAGGACCTGTCCGTCCCTTGTCCAGATTAGACATTAACTACCTCCCCATAACCATATATTATTGGACTCCAGGGCACTTCCTCATTCAATCCTATTTTTATTTTCATTTTACCATTATATTGCGAGGCTACCCAAAGTTGAATGAACCTCTCCTCTGCCTGTGTGCTAGGCCTAAATATATGCCAATGGACTGTTGCAGTGGTGGGTGACGTGAAGCCTCATTCTCTGCTATGACATGCAGACTGATTCTCTGCTGACATGAAGCCAGATCCTCTGTTACGGGAGCTCTCTCCTCTGCCTGGGTGCTGGGCCTAAATTTATGACAATTGACTGTTGCAGTGGTGGGTGACGTGAAGCCTGATTCTCTGCTATGATATGAAGACTGATTCTCTGCTGACATGAAGCCAGATTGTCTGTTACGGGACCTTTCTCCTCTGCCTGGGTTCTGGGCCTAAATTTATGAAAATTGACTGTTGCAGTGGTGGGTGACGTGAAGCCTGATTCTCTGCTATGATATGAAGACTGATTCTCTGCTGACATGAAGCCAGATTGTCTGTTACGGGACCTTTCTCCTCTGCCTGGGTTCTGGGCCTAAATTTATGAAAATTGACTCTTACAGTGGTGGGTGACGTGAAGCCTGATTCTCTGCTATGATATGAAGACTGATTCTCTGCTGACATGAAGCCAGATTCTCTGTTACGGGACCTCTCTCCTCTGCCTGGGTGCTGGGCCTAAATTTATGACAATGGACTGTTGCAGTGGTGGCTGACGTGAAGCCTGATTCTCTGCTATGACATGCAGACTGATTCTCTGCTGTCATGAAGCCAGATTGTCTGTTACGGGACCTCTCTGCTCTGCCTGTGTGCTAGGCCTAAATATATGCCAATGGACTGTTGCAGTGGTGGCTGACGTGAAGCCTCATTCTCTGCTATGACATGCAGACTGATTCTCTGCTGTCATGAAGCCAGATTGTCTGTTACGGGACCTCTCTGCTCTGCCTGTGTGCTAGGCCTAAATATATGCCAATGGACTGTTGCAGTGGTGGGTGACGTGAAGCCTCATTCTCTGCTATGACATGCAGACTGATTCTCTGCTGACATGAAGCCAGATTGTCTGTTACGGGACCTCTCTGCTCTGCCTGTGTGCTAGGCCTAAATATATGCCAATGGACTGTTGCAGTGGTGGGTGACGTGAAGCCTCATTCTCTGCTATGACATGCAGACTGATTCTCTGCTGACATGAAGCCAGATTGTCTGTTACGGGACCTCTCTGCTCTGCCTGTGTGCTAGGCCTAAATATATGCCAATGGACTGTTGCAGTGGTGGGTGACGTGAAGCCTCATTCTCTGCTATGACATGCAGACTGATTCTCTGCTGACATGAAGCCAGATTGTCTGTTACGGGACCTCTCTGCTCTGCCTGTGTGCTAGGCCTAAATATATGCCAATGGACTGTTGCAGTGGTGGGTGACGTGAAGCCTCATTCTCTGCTATGACATGCAGACTGATTCTCTGCTGACATGAAGCCAGATTGTCTGTTACGGGACCTCTCTGCTCTGCCTGTGTGCTAGGCCTAAATATATGCCAATGGACTGTTGCAGTGGTGGGTGACGTGAAGCCTCATTCTCTGCTATGACATGCAGACTGATTCTCTGCTGACATGAAGCCAGATCCTCTGTTACGGGAGCTCTCTCCTCTGCCTGGGTGCTGGGCCTAAATTTATGACAATTGACTGTTGCAGTGGTGGGTGACGTGAAGCCTGATTCTCTGCTATGATATGAAGACTGATTCTCTGCTGACATGAAGCCAGATTGTCTGTTACGGGACCTTTCTCCTCTGCCTGGGTTCTGGGCCTAAATTTATGAAAATTGACTCTTACAGTGGTGGGTGACGTGAAGCCTGATTCTCTGCTATGATATGAAGACTGATTCTCTGCTGACATGAAGCCAGATTCTCTGTTACGGGACCTCTCTCCTCTGCCTGGGTGCTGGGTAGTGTTGAGCGCGAATATTCGAAAAGCAAATTTTTTTCGCGAATATCGCAACTTCGCGATTTCGCGAATATTTCGAATATAGTGCTATATATTCGTAAAAACGAATATTCGTTTTTTGTTTCCCCCCCCCCCCCCACAAAATTACAGTACACATATAATTGATTGTTTCCCAAAGGTCCAACAGCTCAGATCTTACTCACATTGCCTAGAAAGTGATTGAGGCGCGAATCTTCGTAAGGCGATTTTATTAGCGCACATGCGAATATCGGCACGTCCCAGAACAGAGGCAAAGGGCTTTGCATTCATACATTAGTGATTGAATTGAGCTGCGAATCTTCGTAAGGCGATTTTATTAACGCAAATGCAAATATCTACACTTGTCCCCAGAACAGAGAGGCAAAGGCCTGTGCATTCATATAGTATAGCACCATATTCGCGAATACGTAGAACTTCGTAAAATTCGATTTACGAATATTCGTATTTTTTATTTTACTTTCCACCTTACAGATTACATTGATCTGTACTCTGTCAACTACTGTCATCACCCCCCACTGTATCTCGATTGATTCCCAAAAGTCTCACATTCCCTAGAAAGTGATTGAGGTGCGAATCTTCGTAAGGCGATTTTATTAGCGCACATGCGAATATCTACACTTGTCCCAGAACAGAGGCAAAGGGCATTGCATTCATACATTAGTGATTGAATTGAGTTGCGAATCTTCGTAAGGCGATTTCATTAGCGCACATGTGAATTTTGCATAGCATATGTATTATGCGATAATTCGAATTATCGCATATGCGAAATAATAACGAATTTGAATAATCGCGAATATTTTACGAATATTCTTTCGAATATTCACAAAATTTCGCGAATTCGAATATGGGACATGCCGCTCAACACTAGTGCTGGGCCTAAATTTATGACAATGGACTGTTGCAGTGGTGGGTGACGTGAAGCCTGATTCTCTGCTATGACATGCAGACTGATTCTCTGCTGACATGAAGCCAGATTGTCTGTTACGGGACCTCTCTCCTCTGCCTGGGTGCTGGGCCTAAATATATGCCAATGGACTGTTGCAGTGGTGGCTGACGTGAAGCCTCATTCTCTGCTATGACATGCAGACTAATTCTCTGCTGACATGAAGACAGATTCTCTGTTACGGGACCTCCCTCCTCTGCCTGGGTGCTGGGCCTAAATATATGCCAATGGACTGTTGCAGTGGTGGCTGACGTGAAGCCTCATTCTCTGCTATGACATGCAGACTGATTCTCTGCTGACATGAAGCCAGATTCTCTGTTACGGGACCTCTCTCCTCTGCCTGTGTGTGTGCTGGGCCTAAATATATGCCAATGGACTGTTGCAGTGGTGGCTGACGTGAAGCCTCATTCTCTGCTATGACATGCAGACTGATTCTCTGCTGACATGAAGCCAGATTCTCTGTTACGGGACCTCTCTCCTCTGCCTGTGTGTGTGCTGGGCCTAAATATATGCCAATGGACTGTTGCAGTGGTGGCTGACGTGAAGCCTCATTCTCTGCTATGACATGCAGACTAATTCTCTGCTGACATGAAGACAGATTCTCTGTTACGGGACCTCCCTCCTCTGCCTGGGTGCTGGGCCTAAATATATGCCAATGGACTGTTGCAGTGGTGGCTGACGTGAAGCCTCATTCTCTGCTATGACATGCAGACTGATTCTCTGCTGACATGAAGCCAGATTCTCTGTTACGGGACCTCTCTCCTCTGCCTGTGTGTGTGCTGGGCCTAAATATATGCCAATGGACTGTTGCAGTGGTGGCTGACGTGAAGCCTCATTCTCTGCTATGACATGCAGACTGATTCTCTGCTGACATGAAGCCAGATTCTCTGTTACGGGACCTCTCTCCTCTGCCTGTGTGTGTGCTGGGCCTAAATATATGCCAATGGACTGTTGCAGTGGTGGCTGACGTGAAGCCTCATTCTCTGCTATGACATGCAGACTAATTCTCTGCTGACATGAAGACAGATTCTCTGTTACGGGACCTCCCTCCTCTGCCTGGGTGCTGGGCCTAAATATATGCCAATGGACTGTTGCAGTGGTGGCTGACGTGAAGCCTCATTCTCTGCTATGACATGCAGACTAATTCTCTGCTGACATGAAGACAGATTCTCTGTTACGGGACCTCTCTCCTCTGCCTGGGTGCCGGGGCCTAAATATCTGAGAATGGACTGTTCCAGTGGTGGGTGACGGGAAGCCAGATTCTCTGCTATGGAACCTCTCTCCAATTGATTTTGGTTAATTTTTATTTATTTAATTTTTATTTTAATTCATTTCCCTATCCACATTTGTTTGCAGGGGATTTACCTACATGTTGCTGCCTTTTGCAGCCCTCTAGCTCTTTCCTGGGCTGTTTTACAGCCTTTTTAGTGCGGAAAAGTTCGGGTCCCCATTGACTTCAATGGGGTTCGGGTTCGGGACGAAGTTCGGATCGGGTTCGGATCCCGAACCCGAACATTTCCGGGATGTTCGGCCGAACTTCTCGAACCCGAACATCCAGGTGTTCGCTCAACTCTAGTCTTGACTTTTCATTCTGATCATTTAGCCCTATAAAACCTTTCAGGGAAGCAATATATTACTAGTAGGCTTCAATTCACTCATATGACCCTACCAACCACAGCAACACATAGGAGTCTATCATTCAATATCTCAAATGGCCAAAGGGCGAACCTAAAGGATCAGTTAAACTACTTAATTGAAAAGCTCATGTATAACCCATGAAAACATATTAAATCTATAAAATATAGATATAGCAGAGACGTCCCGTGCTCCAGAGCACCACAAGAAGGTGCACCAGAGGTAATTAGCACATACTGTCGCATGCTGGGCTAGTTATATGATGTGCTCTGGACATAACCTGTGCCCATCTCCTTATTGTTTTATAAGTAATCTAAACATTCAAAAAAAAAAAATCTGAAAGAAAATATCAAAATAAATTAAATATAATACAGCAGAAACACAATAAAAACTGACGACAGTAAATTGACAATAAAAATAAGAAACTGGGATTCACCCCCAAAAATTCTGTGTCACAAGTCATATACTTCAAAAGGTATGTTGGCTAAACCAGCAGATTTTGGCATGAGTGGTCAAACATCTTAAAGGGAGTCTGTCAGCAGATTTACCCCTTTTTAACA
Organism: Bufo gargarizans; assembly: GCF_014858855.1. NCBI lineage: Eukaryota > Metazoa > Chordata > Amphibia > Anura > Bufonidae > Bufo > Bufo gargarizans. The sequence goes on from NC_058080.1 coordinate 77,676,358, forward strand.
GTTGCCATTATGCTGTAGCCGCAAAACAGACGATTAACACAGTACCTTGATACGCTTTGGTGGACTTTTAAATCTGCCAAAAACGAACTTTGATGAGGGCTCGCAAGTGCCCAGGGCGGAGTCCACCGGGTTGGAGCCCAGGCAGCTCTGCCTCTTCGGCTCTTATCCCCGCCCAGCCTCCTCCTCTGCTCGCCTATCTGTTGTCTCTCCCCCTCAGCGAGATCCCGCGCCGATGCGATAACTTCCTTGGCCGGGGCATGCGCACTGCGATGCCCATTGCTGACACGGCATCGCAGTAGCTTATGCGCATGCCCCGACCAAGGAAGTCATCGCGTCGGCGCGGGATCTCGCTGAGGGGGAGAGACAACAGATAGGCGAGCAGAGGAGGAGGCTGGGCGGGGATAAGAGCCGAAGAGGCAGAGCTGCCTGGGCTCCAACCCGGTGGACTCCGCCCTGGGCACTTGCGAGCCCTCATCAAAGTTCGTTTTTGGCAGATTTAAAAGTCCACCAAAGCGTATCAAGGTACTGTGTTAATCATCTGTTTTGCGGCTACAGCATAATGGCAACTGTTAAAAAGGGGTAAATCTGCTGACAGACTCCCTTTAAGTGTATGGGGTCTCCCGACTCTTCCCTAATGGCAAATGTTGGGGAAGAGAAGAGTCCATCAATGGATTTTGTTCTCGGTAAGATAACTACACTAGCTGCCAGAAGTATCTGGCAATGGCTTTCTCCACTCTTCCCTTCAGGAAACATGCATACTAGACCAAGCTGAGCATGGATGTGCAGCACCTCAGAGGACTACTTGAAAGTAACAGTTATTGCAATGTTCTTATCTTGTCATTTATTGTGCTGATGTGAACTCAATAGCAATGTATTGGCAAACTAAACACTTAACCAGCTGGCAGACTATGATTAGGTTGGCAGGTGATATACTGGTTCCACCCCTGGTTAGTAGTTTAATAAAGTCTAGTCTGAGGAGAAGCTAAAGGAGAGACACGTATGCCAAGAGCTCCTGCATGAACTAGGTCCAAGCTCAGAGAACTTCTGCCTCTGAGTCTACAGCTGCCAAAGAAGCAAAGCTGCTACCAGGGTACAACCTGAAGGAAAGAGACGGGACATCTTAAAAGGTCTAGAACCTACAAGGCTGTCCATTGAACTCAGCCTGCAAGGTATTGTGCACTTTTATGGCAGACAGATTTTTCTAAAGCATTCCTCCATACTTTGGGACACATTAGCCACCCATATCTAGATTTCTGCACTCCTCAGTCTGGGAACTGCAGAAGAAGTTAATAAGAACCCCATTGCATGCCTGTAGATACTATTTTATTTTGCATATGCTGTACTGGAGAGCTGGGAAAAAATCTAAATGGGGTGGAATTGGAAAAAAAAGCAATTCTGCCACAGTTCTTTGAGTAAAATTGACTTCATTCTTCAGGTCAGAGGGATTACACTGATACCACACTATCGTTTTTCTTACATTTTAATACTGAAAAAAAACAAATTATTAAATTCATTTTTTCTTTTCATCTTCATATTCTAATGCCTAGAACTTTTTTGTATTTATGTGTACAGAACTGGGTGAGGGCTAATTTTTTGTGGTGTTATCTGTACTTTTCAGTGATACCATTTTGAGTGTGTGACTTTTTTATCACTTTTTATAACTTTTTTGGGGGGAGGTGAAGTGACAAAAAATGCTTTTTTTACGTTATCCTGGGTGACTATAACTGGCAATTATTAGATTACCTATTGCGTTCTGTGATGTAGCCATCATATAACACATAATTCACTATATAGTAAGGATGCCCAAACTCCAGCTCTCCAGCTGTTGCAAAACTACAATTCCCAGCATGCCCGGGCAGCCTACAACAGTGCATGGTGGGAGTTGTAGTTTTAGGACACCTGGAGAGCCGCTGGTGGGGAATCCCTGCTATATACCAATGCAGGCCAGCAGGTGGCAGCACTGCATTGGTATATTCCGATTTTATGATTTGGAAGGGGGCACAAAGAGGGCATTACAACTGTGGAGGGGCACAGATAGGGCATTACTACTGTGAAAGGGGAAAATAGACGGCATTACTACTGTGAGGAGGCACTTAGTGTATTCATACTTTGTGGGGAGGAACTACGGAGGCATTGTAATGTGTCAGGGGCACTAAGGAGTATCATAATGTGTGGGGAAACCAAGGGATCGCCCTGCTATGACAGTGCACTTAGGGGTATCACAATCTGTGGAGCACTGAAGGGATATTCTACTGTCTAACGGGCATTAAAGGGGTATCATTTTGTTAGGGGGCACTGAAAGGACATTCTTACTGTTTGGTCGGAAGAAAGGAGCTTAGGTGGACTTGGAGGTGTGCATAATAATGCAGCACTACACGCCAATGGTGTTGTCCCTCCTTATATATTTTTTGGTTTGCAGCTCAGACCTTCATCCTACAGCAAACTCGGGTATGTGGACCTTTACAAAAAGTACTTGAGTACCCCTGATATATAGGATAGGTCATGAATATCAGATTGGTGGGGTTCCCATGCACCACACGGCTCTATACACTTTACAGGTATAGTTCACTTGAATTGGAGAACAGCAGCAGGTCTCCAGCATGGCACTACTGATCTGATATCGATGACCATCCTGAGGATACTTACATAGTTTTATAATTGTTAAGGTTAGAAAAACAAATGTCCATCAAGTCCAACCTATAATCCTGCTATATTGATCCAAGGAACAAATCCCTGGATCAGTGTCCATTTTCCTTTCAAAAAAGGGTTGGGCCAAAGGGAAAGGGTGTGTAGAACAAGATTTCTATACATTGTCATAAGCCTCTATGTTATTTTGAAGTCATCTAAACCTTTTTTGAAGCCATCTACTGTATTTGCGGCGACCAGCATCTGCAGCAGGCTATTCCAGAGATTCACAGTGCTTACTGTAAAGAATCCTGGTCGCTTCTTATGACTGAATCTTTTTTTCTCCAGGTGTAGGGAGTGGCCCCTTGTTTTTAACACAGAATAGCTTCCCTTGATATTTTTTGTATGGTCCGATTATATATTTGTACAGGTTAATCATGCCCCCCTTAGACATCTTTTTTCAAGGCTAAACAAATTCAGTTTGTTTAAGCTTTGCTCATAGCTAAGATCTCCCAGGCCCTTTATAAGTTTAGTTGCTCTCCTTTGCAAATTTTCTAACTCCAGGGCATCTTTTTACGGACTGGTCCCCAGAACTGAACTACATATTCCAGGTGAGACCATACCAACGCTTTGTGTAGTGGCAATATTACATCCCTGTCCAGTGAGTCCATGCCTCTTTTAATAAAAGACAAAATTCTGTTGGCCTTAAAGGCATCTGACTGGCATTGCATAGTGTTATTTAGTCTATGATCTACTAACACACCCAGATCCTTCTTAACCAGTGACTTTCCTAGTTTTACTTCCCCTAGGACATATGCTGCAATTAGATTATTTCCCCCCAAGTGCATAACTTTACATTTATCCATATTGAACCTCATTTACCAAGTGGAGGATAGGTCATCAATATCTATAGCCTGGACAAACCATTAAAAATGTTGTCTTAAATTGTTATCTTATGAAATAGAATTTTGTGCACAAAATATTCTTGAGTTATGGTTACTGTAAAATGCGTTCAGGAGCACTACAGAGTAACCAACAGCTCTGCTCCCTATATTAAAAGATGCCCTTCTTAAAGGGAACCTGTCATCAACTTTGTGCTGCCCATACTAACGGCAGCATAAAGTAGAGACAGGTGAGTTGATTTCAGTAGTCTGTCATTTATAAGTTAAAAGTAAGTAGTTGCCGAGAACCAACATCACATTCATTGCAGACTGGGCCTGGAAAAGAGTCCTGGCCACCTGAGAAGAGTCATGGTTATTCATGACTTCCTGCTCTCCTGCCCACCTGCTGATGACTGACAGTCTTCTACCCAGTTTTCTCCCTTTCTCTCTAGGAGAGACCTGCCAATCCTCATCAGATGGGTGGGGAGAGCAGGAGATTATGAATAACCATGACTCTTCTCAAGCAGATTTGACTCTTTTCAAAGCCTGTGCTGCAATGATTATGATGATGGTTCTCAGTAACCATTTACTTTTAGCTCATTAGTGAAACACAGTGAGGTCAGCATAAAGTTGATGACAGGTTCCCTTTAAACTGTGCTACTATGTTCACTTCTGTTTGTGTTGTAAAAAGTTTCAAACATGGCAGGTAAATGGAATAAATTGATTGTAGAGTTAATAGCAGAAAACTGTACAGGTGTCAGATCTGGTAAATTATTGTTATTTGCACAATAACCTGGAACAGTTTAATTACACTTTATTCTTGCAGACGCCAGTAAAAGTCTTCAACTCCTGAGCACAGAATCGAGTTTTTCAAATGAGATGGTAAATCATAGTTATCTGCGCAAAAGGGAAGATATGTTACAATGTTGTATATCTTTATGAGGCTCTAATGGAAGTCATCTACCAGAGTGGAAAAATATAATGTCTCCTGCAGCAGCTCAATTGGAAACTAAGTAATGTTATTAACACTTAAAAGTGCCTTGTAAAACGTAACTGAGCCCATCTTAAAACAAACTTTTTCCAAATCATCCAGATTTCTTAACCATAGGTAAGGTTACCAGTTAAAAATTCATCATTAGAAAGAACAAATGTACTGAAATATTTATCACTATTGTTGCACAGGAAGGTGGACAAAAGAGTGTGTTTTATGAAGTTATTCTTCTATGATTGATCATGTGACAAAGGTACATCATACTATGCTGTTATGGTGTCATACAACCTACCCATACAGTAAATACTTGTGATTGACAATTAATATGGCTGTCTATGTAGTGCCCTGGAGCAGGGACACTCTGAAGTCTTGACATTTGTGGACATTTGTCCCTGTTTCCCCTATGCAAAGTTATAAACTTCTTACTTTATTTCAGTTGAAAGGGTTAACATGCACTGTTTAATAATATGTAACTGCATTTTATATGTTTGCTATGAAATATATCCTGTTAATTTGCACTGTATTTGCAAGGCTCTGTGGAACAGGTTAATATATACTGAGAGACTTTTGGGACTTTGAATGAGAAGCTGGAAATTATCCACAGCTGCCATAGGATTTAAAGAAGAGCATGTTTTGGAGGGAAAAAAACTGACAGAATTACCTTTTGAATGTCTGGTTTTAGCTATGTTGTTATGTCTAAAAACTTGTTTTTGTCTGGAAAAATTGCTGTGTCATTGCCATTGAGTATCGTTGATGCTCTAATGTAAGTCTATGCCAGACGGGAGTGATTTCTCCACTCCAACCCTCCCACTAGAATGTTCCAGTCTAGCTAGAACTTGTATATAAAGACAGCAGTCAGAGCCCCTAGTGTTCTGCAGTTAGGGACCAGACCTTGGGTGGGAAGAATTATGCCAGTCTGCATAAGTGACCAGAAGAAGATGCTGAGATGGGAACACTGAGCCACAGACCATGGGTCACCAACAATATGACCAAGGAGCCACCCGGACTACTGAGCTACAGACTGTGGGCCTCCAGCTTTTGTCCAGGGTACCAGCCTTCTGAGAGAGAGGGACAGCTAGCTCAGGCATTTCCTCACCATCAAACCCTACTTCTGCCAGGGAGAAGACTGGAGAAGCCATCTCTATACGTCAACTGTAATGTTTTGCACCTGAATTCCTCCATTAAATAAGCACACTGGTTTACTGCATACCCCGACTCTCTGGACTTATTTCCCATTGTGGTGCACCATGCCTTACATTTCAAATCTGTCAGGGGGACCCAGAGTAGAGTTGGGGCCACCCCAGTCCCGGTCACTGCATCTATAATGTGCAGAGTTGCCTAGTTGGTGCACTACCTGCCAAGTGTTGAAATGTCTGCGACCCAGTATTTTTTATTTTTTTTTCTTGTGTTAGCCCTTCAGGAGAGTTGTGACAGTCAAGGCTCATTATCTAATCAGTGCTGCCACAAGTATGATCTGTAACAGTTTTCAAAATGACTAATCACAGGTGAAGCTAAGGAACTTTAGAATATATCTTATTAGAGAAAATGCCTCTTTCTCCCCTTATAAACAACTTCTATTCCTCCCTCTTGCAATGACCATCTCAATTCACAGATAGAATCTGTATACAGAAGTCCATACACTGAGATATGAGGCTACACCTGCTGTCCATAGAAGTCAATGGAGAGGGGAGGGAGATCAGCTGCAGAGTGAATGAGAGGCAGAGAGATATTTAAAAGTTCTGCTGTTTGCTAGTAAGTGTTTTCTGTTTCACCCCAGAGCTGTATTGACATAAAGACAATTTCAGAGGAGCGTATTAACTCCAGGAAACATGTTCCATGTGAAGCCTTTAGTTCCCAGACTGAAAACTGCTCCTCCAACGTGAACTTACAGCAACATAATGATTTATGATGCTGGGTGTTTCTGCCTGACCATGTGTCTTCTTTTCTGTACTCAATTAATAGGGAGTACAGTTCAGTAAATCTGCTGTGCAGCTGCTGTTTTTGGGGTTTCTACAGACAGTTAGGAGAGCAGGATCTCCTCCGTGTGTGCAGTTTATGGGAGACATTGGAGCAGCTACAGGTGTCAATTTGCACCAAAATACCTGCATACATGCATTACACCCCATTTATTATGTGTCTCAGACACTTTTGTGTATTACAATACAAGATGACAAGGCATAGACATGAAAGGATCATTGATTAGTTGGAAGAGACACTTTTATATGCACAATAAAATTAGACAAAAGTGCCTATAGGTACACCAAATGTATCATATAGTATCAGCCACTGTGATAAATCCTGCACACGGTTAGACTGCCTGGTCTATATTTGGGGTATGTTCACACAAATTTTGAAAATCTGTCTACAAAATTCAGTGTGAAATCCGCACACATTTGTTTTTCAGCTTGTTTTAGACTAGTTTCTATGAAGCTTTTTTTTAAATATTTTTTAAAGCAAAAAACTTCATTTCCAGCTTTTGGTGCAGATCTTTACCAAAAAACTTGCAGAAAATGTGCAAAAAAAACATGCAAACTCATAAGGAGCTATTTTATTTTATTTTTTTAACACTTCCCATTCATTTCAATGGGAGGTTCAGTGCAGATTCTGTACCAAGATAGGACATTTTTTCCATGTGGGGAAAAAAAACAAGTTCTGTGTTCCACTGAAATGATGGGAGGCTGTTTTGAAGCATTTTTTAGCTGATTTTAAGGCAGAAACGTGCCAAAATCAGCACCAAGAATAGGGCTGTCGAATATAATCGATGCAGCGATGCATCGCGATTCGACCCCCGGCGATTCTGCATCGATGCGGTTGCTTTAAATAATCGATGCATGTTAATGACGTTAGCGACGCGTCCGCCGTGCAGCCGAGTCGGAAAAAAGTTTTTGGGCGCCTTCTTTCCCGCCTCCCGCTGACGTGTCAGAGGGGGTGGCCACAACATTGAGTGAGCCGGGTCTGACTGAGTGAGGAGGAGCCGGAGGCGTGGTTTCCGCGCATCTCCGGCTCCCAGTCAGACACTCAGAAGCAGGCGGCAGTGCGGACGTGCGGTGGCTGGCGGCGAGGTGAGTTATCTACCTCCAAAGCGCCTGCCACCTACACAGCATATACACCTACCGCCTGCCACCTACACAGCTCATATTGCCGCTTCTCATACCTTTGCTGCCCGCGCCATGTTTCTTCTTTATTTTTCCGGTTGTGTATCTTCTTATTCTTCCCCTCCGTCTACAGTGGACGGAACTTTAGGTTCCGGGTCTATGAAAGGCGGTCAAACAGCGGCCCCTAGTGGCCAGTCTGGGAATGTCTACATTTATCTCACACTATTCAGGAGATTGCTCCCAGCAGGAGGTGATCCACACTGACAACTCTCAGCTAAGGGCAGGGATCTGAAACTGCTGGGGTGTCAGATTTACTGACAGTTACTGATCCTGCACCATCAGAGCCCCTTCACACGTGTATCAGTCCCTACTGAGAGGATGGTGATTGTGGATACACAGGATCTATCAACCTGAAACCTCCAGGACTAAGGCTACTTTCACACTAGCGCTTGATCGGATCCGTTCTGAACAGATCCGATCATATTAATGCAGACGGAGGCTCCGTTCAGTACGGTTCCATCTGCATTAATAACTTAGAAAATTTTCTAAGTGCGCAAGATGCCTGAGCGGATCCGTCCAGACTTTCAATGTAAAGTCAATGGGGGACGGATCCGCTTGAAGATTGAGCCATATGGTGACATCTTCAAGCGGATCCGTTCCCATTGACTTACATTGTAAGTCTGGACGGATCCGCTCGCCTCCGCACGGCCAGGCGGACACCCGAACGCTGCAAGCAGCGTTCAGCTGTCCGCCTGTCCGTGCGGAGGCGAGCGGAGCGGAGGCTGAACGCCGCCAGACTGATGCAGTCTGAGCGGATCCGCTCCATTCAGACTGCATCAGGGCTGGACGGAGGCGTTCGGGTCCGCTCGTGAGCCCCTTCAAACGGAGCTCACGAACGGACCGACGAACGCTAGTGTGAAACTAGCCTAATACTGATGGTCTCTCAGGTTCTTTCACACTTGCGTTTTTCTTTTCCGGCGCTGAGTTCCGTCCTAGGAGCTCAATACCGGAAAAGAACTGACCAGTTTTATCCTAATGCATTCTGAATGGAGAGCAATCCGTTCAGGAGGCATCAGTTCAGTCCCTCTTACGTTTTTTGACCGGAGAGAATACCGCAGCATGCAGCAGTTTTCTCTCCGGCCAAAAATCCTGAACACTTGCCGGATCCAGCTTTAAACTTATATTGAAATGTATTAGTGCCAGATCCGGCATTAAAATTGCTGCATTGACGGATCCGTTCTTCCGATCTGCGCAGACCTTTAAATCTGTGAAAAAAATAAACACCGGATCCGTTTTTCCAGATGACACCGGAGAGACAGATCCGGTATTTCAATGCATTTGTCAGACGGATCCGCCTGACAATAGATACAAATAAATATTTTTGTGCAATTTCTGACTGATTGAATTAATTTTTTGATGTAAAATTGAAAAACAAGGGGACTTGGGTAATAATCTTGATGCATCGCCGAATCGAATCGAATCGAATCGTGGACTTGATAATCGTAATCGCATCGAATCGTGAGACGAGTGAAGATGCGCAGCCCTAACCAAGAAACTAAATGTGAACTGGCCCTTACACTGTCTAATATTAGTCAAATTCAGTAAACCTGCCCAAATGAGATTATATGATTGCTTCACCGTTCTTAAATTTGCAATTAAAAGACCAAACATTAGAACTAAAAATTTTAGGGACACAAATGAAAAGAAAAATTACAGTGTACAAGAAAAAACTAAAGCCACCTTGAATACAATTAACATAACAATAAGCGTATGTTAAATCTTTATATCTTAATTATCTATTTTAGCGTTTTCTTGTTTTTCAGTTCCTTTATTATATTTGCTGTTGCTACCTGGAAACAGTTGTGCCCTTTCCAAGGACAAGGGATAGGGGATAAATATCTGATTGGCGGGACACTACCACTGGGGCCCACACCAATCACAAAAACAGGGTCTTATATTACCCATTTGAGTGGTATCACCTGCACTGCCTAAAACCGTATGTGCTTTTGAAGAATGCAGTCTACCATCAGTAGTTCATAGGCAATAAAGTCAATGGAATTGGTTGATTTCTCCTCCAGCAGAAGACTTCCCTCTCTGTCCTTATACTTTTAGTTATGGAGGAGATACAAGGATAGCTTTACAATTCATTATCAAATAATGAGTACATTTGTATACATATCAATGATGTCAATGGAATAGCTCCTGAAATACTTAAGTGCTGGAGGGAAAGTAACTTCCTGCAACTAACAGTATGTAGGTAAGAAGTGTCATGGATTCTTATCTGAATAACTTTCTTGGCTTGATGTTCTCATACGCTACTAGCCTGCTTGAAGTTGTATACTGTGGATATTATCGATGCAAAAATGTCTTCTTGCTGATATCACAGTAACTATTTAAATCTAACTTTCTATTCAGCGACTTTCTTATTGAAGCTGCAAAGATCGACCTTGCCCTTGACTGTCCAAGAAACTTTTTGTCAGTTATACCAGACATTCATTAAAGATTTAGAAAACTGGGTGCTGAAGCCAGATCAGGATAAGTTTAAGAAGCGTTCCAATTCCAGAGCCTTTATAAATAAATTACAAATTGGATTGCAACTAGATTTGAAGATTTCTCTACCTTGCAACATTCTGACATAATTATACAAGCTCAGTTAACCCATTACTAAGTAGGTTGGCTGCTAAATGGAGCATCTTTTACATGTTATTAAATTGAATCTCCACCTTTTGTAGTCCAAGTTCTGTGCTGATTCATTTCTTAATACATCATTTTAGCGGTTGAGCTCCAGTTTTCTGATACAGAGTTCCAAGTCCATTACATGGGCATAACTTTACAAGATAACATGCTATGTAGTTTCTTGCAGCCACCACCGGGGGGAGCTTAGGAGTTAACTGCATACAGTTATGTTTTAGTTCCATGTAGCAGTATGCAGGTCACTTCTGGTGGTATCTGCCCAAGGTCTGCATAGTATCTTTTAAAGCTGTGTTTTTGTTCAGGATTTAAAGTTCGGATATTGGGGAAGTTTTATCTTGGCTTTTATGCCACGAAAGCTGAAAATTGTGTTACAAGCCATATTTGCACCATAGATTGTAACCTTTTGCACTGCTCACCACTTTTTGTAACATGTTGTGATCCTCGCCACTTTTCACAGTGGTTCATGTTTTAGAGGCAAAAGTGAAATTAGACACAGATTATGGCTCATTTACTAAGTGTGACTTTTGCAAAACCTGCAAAAAAGTCGCAACCCACCCCAGGCAACCCCCATGTCTACTTTTACACCAAAAGGTATAAACCATATTGCATTCACACCAGATATATTATTAACCCTTTCACCCCATAGTTTTTTTTTGCATTTTTCGTTTTGCGCTCCCTGCCTTCCCAGAGCCATAACTTTTTTTTATTTATCTGTTCACATAGCAATATGAGGTCTTCCTGTCTGCGGGAAAAGTTGTACTTTCCAATGCCACCATTTAATATCGCATATGATGTAGTGGGAAGTGGGAAGTGGGAAGAAATTCCAAATGTGGTAATTTTTTTTAAAATAAAAGCTATTCCACCACAGTTTTACAGGTTTTTTATTTACTACGTTCAATGTACGATAAGACTGACCAGTTACTTTTATTCTACAGGCCAGTATGAATCTGGCGATACCTTATATGTATAGTTTTTCTTGGGTTTTAATAGTGATAAAAAAATTAAAATGTGGGAAAAAATCTGTTTTATTTTTTTTGTCGCCATATTTTGACCCATATAACTTTTTTGTAATTATGTGTATGGAGCTGTTTGGGGGCTCATTTTTTGCAGGGCAGTCTGAACTTATCATTGATACCATTCTGGGGTGCGTATGACTTCTGATCACTTTTTATTTAATTTTTTGTAGAAAATTAAGCGACAAAAAACAACGAATCGGCCATTTGGACGCTTTTTTCCATTTTGCTGTTTGCCGTATGGGGAATATATTTTTATATTTTTATACCATGTGTGTGTTCGCACATCGTGACACCCATAATGTGTGTTATTTAATATTTTTTAGTTCTTTTAGTTTTAGTTTGGGAAAAGGGGGGGCGATTTGAATTTCTATGTTTTTTTATTTGTATTTTTATATAAAAAAAAAAAATTAACACTTTTTTATAGTTCCCATAGGGAAATCATTAGATTGCTATTCTCATAGAGTTCAGTGCACTAGTATTGGAGTCTATGAGAAAATTGCTTGTTTCCTATGGAGCCCTATTACAGGCAAGGACTCCATAGGAAATACTATGCAGCAGCCTCCTGTCATTTACAAACACGGGGCTGCTGCACACATGCTTCGGCTTCTCTGATCGCCGCACAGGGGAGCTGGAGCACCAGAATTGACCACAGCATCTGAGGGGTTAAATGTCCGCGATCGGCATTACTGCGTGTTGCGGACATGAGCCGCGGGTGTCTGCTATAAGAAGCAGGCAGCCACCCTCTGCTATGGCGCCCACAGCGCTCAGGAGCAGGCTCCATCTTTAAAGACTGGGCCAGCGCTGTACTATTACGCCGCTGGTCGGGAAAGGGTTATGGTGCACCAGTTAATACATTTGGTGCAGGAACACGAAGCAAAGCCGGACTCAAAAATGACATAAAAACAACTGCAAATCATAAATGACCCCCATAGTTTGTAAGGCTGAAAAAAGACATACGTCCTTTCAGTTCAGCCTATTACAAATTTCTGCAGTTTTTTACAAGATGAAACTATGATATTTAATGTGTTTCACCATATGTTGCCTCTTTGTCTTACAAGGATATATATGAATAGTGTTGATCACGAATATTCGAATTTCAAATTTTTATCGCGAATATTTCGAAGTTATATATATTCGGAATTTCGAATATTCAATTTTTTTTTCCTTTTTTTTTTTTTTTTTTAATCAGTACACATGATCCCTTCCTGCTACTAGCTTGTGGGCCAATAAGAAGGCTGCAATATACTTGACTTTAGGAGTAGTGATGAGCGGCAGGGGTCATATTCGAAAATGCATGATTTTTTTTTCTTGAAAAAATCCGCAAGGCAATGATTGTGTAATATGCGAATTTTCATAATTCTAATTTTCGGATTCAAATTTTATTGCGAATTTTTCAACTTTTAGACAAAGATTATAGCACTATATTAGCTAAATTGCTCTATATTTGTTTTTTTTCGAATATTCGCTATATTGCTATATATTCTTGTTTTAGAATATTACGAATATTCGAAAAAACAAAGTTAGGCTACTTTCACACTTGCGTTTGATCGGATCCGTTCTGAACGGATCCGATCATATTAATGCAGACGGAGGCTCCGTTCAGTACGGATCCATCTGCATTAATAACTTAGAAAAATTTCTAAGTGCGAAAGTAGCCTGAGCGGATCCGTTCAGACTTTCAATGTAAAGTCAATGGGGGACGGATCCGCTTGAAGATTGAGCCATATGGTGACATCTTCAAGCGGATCCGTTCCCATTGACTTACATTGTAAGTCTGGACGGATCCGCACGCCTCCGCACGGCCAGGCGGACAGCTGAACACTGCAAGCAGCGTTCAGCTGTCCGCCTGGCCGTGCGGAGGCGAGCGGAGTGGAGGCTGAACGCCGCCAGACTGATGCAGTCTGAGCGGATCCGCATCCATTCAGACTGCATCAGGGCTGGACGGAAGCGTTCTGCTCCGCTCGTGAGCTCCTTCAAACGGAGCTCACGAGCGGACAGCAGAACGCTAGTGTGAAAGTAGCCTTATAGCAATATAGCGAATATTCGAAAAAAAAACGAATATAGAGCAATTTAGCTAATATAGTGCTATAATCTTCTTTGTCTAATAGTTGTAATTTTTTTTCTCATCTGAAGTTCAGATTGGAAAAAAATTACAACTGTAAAAAAAAGATTATAGCACTATATTAGCTAAATTGCTCTATATTCGTTTTTTTCGAATATTCGCTATATTGCTATATATTACGAATATTCGAAAAAAATGTTATAGCAATATAGTGAATATTCAAAAAATCGAATATAGAGCAATTTACCTAATATAGTGCTATAATCTTCTTTGTCTAATAGTTGCAAGTTGAAAAATTCGCAATAAAAATTCGAATCCGAAAATTCGAATTACGAAAATTTGCATATTACACAATCATTACCTTGCCGATTTTTTTCAAGAAATAAAATAGCGAATTTTCGGATATTCGACGAATATTCTAAAAAATTCCAAAATTCGAATATGACCCCTGCCGCTCATCACTATATATGAATATTTGGTTATGCGTGTCAGTGGAGGATCAGTGAGATGAACTGCTATGTCAAACATACTTTGGACTGTATCATACTTACCAATATATAAAAAAGATATAATAATGGGGACATTTAATCCCAGTTCCTGGAGTCACCTGGGAACAGTGCCAAAACAACTGACATCACAAACAAAATGTCCACCTTGGGACGGGGCTTTCATAAACTCCACCCTTTTCACTGTCCAATTCATGGGACTGTCCCAGCAAAATAGTGACTGTCGGCCAGTGTGCTGCAATGATCTAATTTGGTCAGCTTTACTGATTGGCATAGATAAGGCTTTAACGTCCTGGAACATCAGGGGAACATTTCAGAAATGAGGCCAATAGTTACTATTTATGTACCCATGGGCACTTACCTCATAACATACAGTACATAAGTGCAGCTATGGATTGTAGGATGGTATTCAAGGTTAAAGGCTGCCTACTTCCATAAACAACTCATCAATTGTAAGGGGGTGGTGTCTGGCAGTGGCATAGGTGGAAATGACTGCACCCCACAGCAAATATTTGCCCCCCCATTTACCCTCAGCAGCTTCTTCGCAACCCCTTCCTAACGTGCAACCCTCACTCCTGTGGCTAGTCATCAAGATCTGTCAGTTGTCTACATGCGCTGTATATACTATTATTTAGGTCACTGTATATAATGCCTGGTGTCTGATATTGTAGCTCAGCGCTAATGAAGAGAAATGGCTAAGCGGCAGAACCCCACACAAAGCCAGTGGACAGGTATGATACTATTTTTTTTAAGAAAGTAGTCCTGCATTTCTAATCTTTATACAATCCTTTTAAGATTTCATATGCATTTTCTATATTTCATGTAAAACATTAAAGGACATCTGTCAGCAGATTTGCACCTATGACACTGGCTGACCTCTTCAGGGGCTGACTGACCATTCGGGCATGGACCGAGGGCCCGCGGCCACTAGGGGGCCCGTTCACTCCTGCAGCCAGAGGTCGCAAACGCCATAACTTTTACAAAATAATACATTTAACTTCCTAAAAGTCCCCCACATTCATCAGCGCAGTGAGGGCCGTGAACGGCACGGGCAGCGCAGCGATGCTGCTTGTGCCTGAAATAACCAATAACAAAGCTTCTTACAGCAAGGGGCTTTGTTATTGGTTAAGTATTTGGCAATACAGGTCGGGTCAGGCAGGGGAAGACAGCGGGAGCTGAAAGGAGGAGGGGCCGGCTCCCGGAAGTGGGCCCCCCCCGGTTGTGTTGTTGTGGCAGTGAAAAACCTGGTCTGTCAGTCTTCAAATAAGTGATTCCCCCCTCCCCCAATCATGGTTCTGTCCAGTCTCACAGTTCTCTGCCCCCCATCTTCCTGTCACCCCACTAGTAACCCTGCTCCCCCCCAGTGATCCTGCTCCCCCATCCTCCTGTCCCCCCACTAGTGACCCTGCTCCACCCTCCTCCTGCCCCTCCCAGTGACCCTGCTTCCCCTCCTCCTGTCACTCCACTAGTGACCATGCTCCCCCCTCCTCCTGTCCCCCCACTAGTAACCCTGCTCCCCCCCAGTGATCCTGCTCCCCCATCCTCCTGTCCCCCCACTAGTAACCCTGCTCCCCCCTGCTGCTCCTCCGCCTGTCACCCCACTAGTAACCTTGCTCCCTTGCTGTCTGTCACCATCACTATGCCCATAGTGTTCCTATGTCTTGACGCAGCTGCATCAGGACGTTCTGTGCAGGGCAAGAAGAAGAATATGGAAGAGGAGGCAGCGCTGCCAGCATGGAATCCCTGGGAGAGGCACAGGGAGGCGCACTAAGGACGTAAGTAACACTATCACATTATCATCACTAGTGTCATCTGCGGTTTCACATAGGACTGCAGGTAACACTACCACATTATCAGGACTAGTGTTACCTGTGTTTTTACATAGGACTGCAGGTAACACTACCACATTTTCTGTACTCAGATAGCCATCACTGTGTTATCTGTGTTGTTACATAGGACTGCAGGGGACATCTAGTATATTATCTGTACTCAGAGAGTTATCACTGTATAGGGGGGCCCACTGAGACTTTATCACCCAAGGGCCCACATGAGCCTGGTGCCAGCGTGGCTTAATATGTGTGTGGGGCTGTGTGTGGGTGTGGCTTTAGGGTGGGCATTGACACAGGGGCACTATAATCTCCTATTGCTCAGGGGCCCCATGAGTTGTCAGTCCACCCCTAGACCTGTTACATGTGCACTTGGCAGCTTAAGGCACACGTGTGATGGGCAGCACGGTGGTTCAGTGGTTAGCATTGGTGCCTTGCAGCGCTGGGGTCCTAGGTTTGAATCTGACCAAGGACAACATCTGCATGGAGTTTGTATGTTCTCCCCGTGTTTGTGTGGGTTTCCTCCTGTTTCCTCCCACACTCCAAAGACATACTGATAGGGACCTTAGACCTTGTGAGCCCCATTGGGGACAGTTGGATGATAATGTCTGTAAAGCGCTGCGGAATATAGTAGCGCTATATAAAAAAAAAAATAAAAAAAAAAAAATGTGTTGGTCCCATGTTCATGTGTGTCCTTATTGCTTAGAAAAATCATGTTTTAATATATGCAAATGAGCCTCTAGGAGCAACTGGGGAGTTGATGTTACTCCTTGAGGCTCTGCTCTCTTTGCACTTTGAGCATAACTTTTTTTTATTAAGAAGGCCTTCCTGCTGCAATCAGCTGTTATTGACATGGGAGACACTCACTATCTGATCTTCTCCTCAAGAGAAACTAAGAATCACATCGGGCTCACTGCAATCACTGGCCTCCAGTAATATGGCCACTGTTTACTATTGCCTTTAATTCTGGCTACAAGGGGGCAGGATCCTGATCAGGAGGCTTTTGGGCATCTTCAGGCACTAGAGCCAAGGTGTAACTATATCTCCGCACCTCTTATAGCTATACCCCAGGTCAACAGAGGTGGTCCAAAGAAAACACTGCCTTGACGTTCAATGATGATGACAGTATTGTCTTGCTTTTTGATGTATGTGATTCCAAATAGTGTTATGTGCACAACATAGTTCATTAGTAGGAGAAATGATTTCTATGAGGTGGTTTTCCTATTAGATAAAGTAATTAGCTGTGACTTGTAAAGGCTGGCCGTCATGTCTCGTAAAGGCAAAACACGTTGTTCGTCTTTCATTGTACTGTTCTGCACATGGGCCGAGCATATGTAGCTAATGATCTGTCTCCTGTCATTTCAGCAGTAATTCATCACCTCCTCGCTCTACATTGTTTGCACAATAAAGGTGTGCGCATAAATTGTGCCGTTACATACTAAAAATTACATACATTTCACTCTAGAAATATTCCCTTCCATTGCATCCATAAGCTATCGTCCATATGTAGACTGCACATCTTATGTGAAATTAATGTAATTAAAGTGAATAATGGCTTTCATTATAATCCAATTAACTGGATTGCTTTTATAATTCCTGCAAGTTTAGCAAATATCAAAATAGCCCCACGGGATAGAAAATAAGTGTCTGGGGCTCCCACCGATCATGAGAACAGGGGTCCTAATTTCTTCTCTTTGAATGGAACTTCTACTCTGCTATCTCTACCAGTCCCATAGACTTGAATGGCGCGGCAGCGCTCATGTATGACCACTGCACTATTACTAAAAACATTGGGCCCTGGTTCTTATGATTGGCAGGTATCCCAGCAGACACTCATCCCTGATTCTATGGATCGGGGATGTGTTTGTAATGTTACAATCACAATCCCTTTACTAAGTTAAACATAATGTATTCGGAAAGTCTTCAGAATCTTTCATTTTTTTCACATACTGTTATGTTACTGCATTGTTCTAAACTAAAAAAAGAAATTCAACTTTTCCCCTCATCAATATACATGCAATACCCCCTAATGCAAAAGTGAAAAGAGGATTTTAGAAATAATAGCAAATTTATTAAAACAGAAAAACTAAGATTTTGCATACATATAAGTTTTCAGACCCTTTGCTATGACAGTTTTTTTCTGTGTTTGTAGACCACCTGTGGTAATTCCAGTTGATTGGATATGATTTGAAAAGACACCTCCTGTCTGTATAAGCTGTCACAGCTGATAAGGCATATTAGACCAAAAAGCAAGTCCTGGAGAAGGAGTAGGAGGTGGAGGATTAAAGAACTGCCTGTAGAGCTCAGACACAGAATTGTGTGGAGGCACAGATCTGGAGAAGTGTACAAAAAATTTCAGCTGCACTGAAAGTTTCCAAGAGTACAGTGGCCTCCATGATTCTTAAATGGAAGAAGTTTGGAACATCCAGGGCTCTTTCTTGAGCTGGTTGCCACACCAAACTAAGTCAAGGGAAAAGGGCCTTGGTAAGATAGGTGATCAAAGAACCCTAAGGTATTCCAAAAATACTGTGCACAGATAGGAGAAATTTCCAGAAGGCCTGCCTGGAATTTCCAAAAAAGCATCTAAAAGGCTCTCAGACCTCAATTCTAAGCATCACGTCTGGCGTAAACCAAATACTGCTCTTCATCTGCCCAACACCATCCCTACAGTGAAGCATAGTGGTAGCAGCATCATGCTGTGGGGGTGTTTTTAGCAGATGGGACAGGGAGACTAGTCAGGGGTGACAGAAAGTTCAATGGAGAAAATTACAGAGTAATTTTTAATATTAAACCTTAATGGAACTGGGACTAGGCCAAATGTTCACCTTCTAACAAGAAAATAACCCTAAGCACACAGCCAAGACAACACAGGAGTGACTTAGGGACAACTCTGTGAAAGTCCTTGAGTGGCCCAGCCAGAGCTCCGACTTGTTCCCAATCAAAAATCTCTGGAGAGACCTGAAAATGGCTGTCCACTAATGGTCCCCATCCAACCTGACAGAGCTTAAGGAGATCTGCAGAGAAGAATGGCAGAAAATCCCTAAATCCAGGTGTGCAAACCTTGTGGCATTATACCCAAGAAAACTGGAGGCTGTAACTACTGCCAAAGGTGCTTCAACCAAGTCTTGAATAAAGGGTCTGAAAAGGGTTGATGCAAGATTTTAGTTTTTTCTTTTCAATAAATTGGCAAAAATGTGTAACATTCTGTTTTCACTTTTTCATTATGGGGATTTGAGTGCAGAATGATGGGGGAAAACTAGATTTTTTTTTATTTCAGCACAAGGCCACCACATAACAAAAAGTAAAACTGTCTGAAGACTTTATGAATACACATATAAACTTATTGACAAAAAAATTATGCACCAAGATGTTGTTGGAATTGAATGAAACTTTCTATGTGTGCATGTAATGATGATATATGTAAGTGATTACAATATTAGAGCGAAAGGATAATTTATTAGGGGAAATTTTACAATAGAAAGGAGGCTCTGGGACCCTGTTAGGCTGCCTTTATACAAGATGAGATACGGTTGGCCATAGAGGCATGTATGGTATCCTGTGGCACATTTGCGCACAGATGTTACAGCTGGGCCTGTAGATCCTGCACACTCATAGGTTGCTGAAGCTGGCGTCCCAGCTGGTTCCATAAATGCTTGATTGGCGATAAATCTGGTGACCAGACAGGCGAAGGAAGTGTTGCAATATAGCGGAGACATTCCTGGGAAACCCTTACTGTGAGTGAACAAGTATTATCCTGCTGAAAACCGCCATTGACATTTCCATCTGAGTGCGTTATTTTTTTTCTGATAATGAGTAGGAATGAGTGAACTTGTGTTTTACAAGTTCATGTTCTGGGTTCGGGTTTTATTGCAATCCCATTATGGATTCAGATACCACGGGCCATAAAGGAATTCTATGACAGAATGCATAACGAAATGTCTTTAAGAGGCATTCTGTTTTGCATTTAGTCAACATAGAAGTCTATGGGCCGCATAATAGATCCGTCTGGTTTCCGTTATGCAGGAGAAGACTCCTGCATAATGGGAACCAAACGGATCCGTTATGCGGCCAATAGACTCCTATTATGACAAAATGCAAAATAAAATGCCTCTTAAAGGGATTTCGTCATAGAATTCTGTTACGGCCCATGTTATCGTAATCCATAATGGAATTGTAATAAAACCCGAACCCCTGAACTCAAACTTGTAAAACACAAGTTCACTCATTCCTAATAATCAGTGTACCATCATTAAAGGAATTATCCGTAATTAGGAAAACATAGGTTGGTTTTCTCCAAAGACATCATCACACCTGTGACAGGTTGTGGTCAGTATTGCAGTTCGGTCCCATTTGTTACAATAGAGCTGAGCTGCACTGCCAGATAGAAGCCATGAACTATTTTGGTGCTATTCCTTGAAGAAAGCAGCCATGCTTTTCTAATTCCATACAATCCATTTAAAGGGGTTCTGCAGGCTTTTTAGGAAATCAGTCATTTCTTCTGTACAGTGGAAGAAAGATAGTTTAGTTAGTACTATAAGCTGAACAGAAAGACAAGGGATCGTGTTGTGACCCGAGCGGAAGAGACCGCATCAGCGGCACAACAGACAGGTAGGTACTTACTAAAGTATCTTTCTACCACAGGACAGAAGAAAGGACTGATTTCCTAATAAGCCTAAAGAATAGTGATGAGCAAGCACCGGATCGGCCGAATACCACATCAGCGTTCAGGTAAGTAATTCCCTCCAGTGTAACGCCATAGCCATGTTAGCTATAAGCCTTACACTGGTTGACAGGCTCGAACACGTGGTACTAGTTTATATAGGAGCCGACGTCCCGCGCTCGGATCATTCAGCGTCAGGGAGAGCAGACAGAAGGCAGGGACATATAGCGGTTTGCTGAAATTACAGCGATTAAACTCCCAAAAAGCTCTTGAAAGACAAAACAGTCCTCTTCAGGACTAAAGTGTGTGTTTGACAGCAGTGCAGGTTAAATTCAGCAGTATTAGGGACTGGCGTCTGCAGGGAGGGACAGATAGTTCAGGGCTGGAAAACCGCCGTGTTCAGTACCAAAAAGCTTTCAAGAGAAAGAAATATTACATATCCGTGAGATCTACAGTACACCATCAGAAAGCAGTGTGTTTAGCAGAAATTCTAAAAAGGGGCTTATTCACTAGAGTGTGCCTGCTAGTGAGATATACACCGCTCCATCATCGAAATTTATTTTTCTGGGGAAACTAACCTAATTTGTGCCACATCTGTGTGCACGCTCAATCTACAAACGTTATTTACAGTATTCCAACTTAGAATCATTTCTATTTGGGACAAATTTCACTAGTTTTGGGCACATCTGTGTCTGCGTTTAGGCCGTAACCATATGCAGCACGCCAGACCTGCAGGGTATAGCGACAGTTAGGTCACGGTATGGGCAATCGAGGGTTACTCACTTTTTGGAGGACCCTGGGCAGGCATGCAGCAGTGAATGAGAGGCAGACACTAGTTCCTCTGGGGCACACTCTGGGTGTAGAGACCTGGCCTGATGTTGGGTGAGGTGCCCTGGATATTGCAGGTGTTTAGAGTGCCTGAGGCAAGGTCCCTTTAACCCCTTAGGGACACAGCCTTTTTACACCTTAGGACCAGGCCATTTTTTGAAAATCTGACCAGTGTCACTTTAAGTGATGATAACTTTAAAACGCTTTGACTTATCCAGGCCATTCTGAGATTGTTTTTTCGTCACATATTGTACTTCATGACACTGGTAAAATAAAGTTAAAAAAAATATATTTTTTTGCATAAAAAAAATGTCAAATTTACCAAAAATTGGGAAAAATTAGCAAATTTCAAAGTTTCAGTTTCTCTACTTCTGTAATACATAGTAATACCCTTAAAAATTGTGATGACTTTACATTCCCCATATGTCTACTTCATGTTTGAATTATTTTGGGAATGATATTTTATTTTTTGGGGATGTTACAAGGCTTAGAAGTTTAGAAGCAAATCTTGAAATTTTTCAGAAATTTACAAAAACCCAATTTTTAGGGACCACTACAGCTCTGAAGTCACTTTGCGAGGCTTACATAATAGAAACCACCCAAAAATGACCCCATTCTATAAACTACACCCCTCAAGGTATTCAAAACTGATTTTACAAACTTTGTTAACCTTTTAGGTGTTGCACAAGAGTTATTGGCAAATGGGGATGAAATTTGAGAATTTCATTTTATTGCCTAATTTTCCATTTTAACCCATTTTTTCCACTAACAAAGCAAGGGTTAACAGCCAAACAAGACTGTATCTTTATTGCCTTGACTCTGCCGTTTACAGAAACACCCCATATGTGGCCGTAAACTACTGTACGGCCACACAGCGGGGCGTAGAGTGAAAGGTGCGCCGTTTGGTTTTTGGAAGGCAGGTTTTGCTGGACTGGCTTTTTGACACCATGTCCCATTTGAAGCCCCCTGATGCACCCCTAGAGTAGAAACTCCATAAAAGTGACCCCATCTAAGAAACTACACCCCTCAAGGTATTCAAAACTGATTTTACAAACTTTGTTAACCCTTTAGGTGTTGCACAAGAGTTATTGGCAAATGGGGATGAAATTTGAGAATTTCATTTTTTTGCCTAATTTTCCATTTTAACCCATTTTTTCCACTAACAAAGCAAGGGTTAACAGCCAAACAAGACTGTATCTTTATTGCCCTGACTCTGCCGTTTACAGAAACACGCCATATGTGGCCGTAAACTACTGTACGGCCACACAGCGGGGCGTAGAGTGAAAGGTGCGCCGTTTGGTTTTTGGAAGGCATGTTTTGCTGGACAGTTTTTTTGACACCATGTCCCATTTGAAGCCCCCCTGATGCACCCCTAGAGTAGAAACTCCATAAAAGTGACCCCATCTAAGAAACTACACCCCTCAAGGTATACAAAACTGATTTTACAAACTTTGTTAACCCTTTAGGTGTTGCACAAGATTTAATGGAAAATAGAGATACAATTTCAAAATTGCACTTTTTTGGCAGATTTTCCATTTTAATATTTTTTTTCCAGTTACAAAGCAAGGGTTAACAGCCAAACAAAACTCGTTATTTATTGCCCTGATTCTGTCGTTTACAGAAACACCCCATATGTGGTCGTAAACCGCTGTACGGTCACACGGCAGGGCGCAGAAGGAAAGGAATGCCATACGGTTTTTGGAAGGCAGATTTTGCTGGACTGTTTTTTTTTACACCATGTCCCATTTGAAGCCCCCCTGATGCACCCCTAGAGTAGAAACTCCATAAAAGTGACCCCATCTAAGAAACTACACCCCTCAAGGTATACAAAACTGATTTTACAAACTTTGTTAACCCTTTAGGTGTTGCACAAGATTTAATGGAAAATAGAGATACAATTTCAAAATTTCACTTTTTTGGCAGATTTTCCATTTTAATATTTTTTTTCCAGTTACAAAGCAAGGGTTAACAGCCAAACAAAACTCGTTATTTATGGCCCTGATTCTGTCGTTTACAGAAACACCCCATATGTGGTCGTAAACCGCTGTACGGTCACACGGCAGGGCGCAGAAGGAAAGGAATGCCATACGGTTTTTGGAAGGCAGATTTTGCTGGACTGTTTTTTTTGACACCATGTCCCATTTGAAGCCCCCTGATGCACCCCTAGAGTAGAAACTCCAAAAAAGTGACCCCATTTTAGAAACTACGGGATAGGGTGGCAGTTTTGTTGGTACAAGTTTAGGGTACATATGATTTTTGGTTGCTCTATATTACACTTTTTGTGCGGCAAGGTAACAAGAAATTGCTTTTTTGGCACCGTTTTTTTTTTGTTATTTACACCATTCATCTGACAGGTTAGATCATGTGGTAATTTTATAGAGCAGGTTGTCACGGACGCGGTGATACCCAATATGTATACAATTTTCTTTATTTATGTACGTTTTACACAATAATTTCATTTTTAAAACAAAAAAAATGTTTTAGTGTCTCCATAGTCTAAGAGCCATAGTTTGTAAAATTTTTGGGCGATTATCTTATGTACGGTCTCATTTTTTGTGGGATTAGATGACGGTTTGATTGGCACTATTTTGGGGTGCACATGACTTTTTGATTGCTTGCTATTACACTTTTTGTGACGGAAGATGACAAAAAATGGCTTTTTTTACACCGTTTTTATTTTTATTTTTTTACGGTGGTCATCTGAGGGGTTAGGTCATGTGATATTTTTATAGAGCCGGTCAATACGGACGCGGCGATACCTAATATGTATACTTTTTTTTTATTTATGTAAGTTTTACACAATGATTTCATTTTTGAAACAAAAGAAATCATGTTTTAGTGTTTCCATAGTCTAAGAGCCATAACTTTTTCAGTTTTTGGGCGATTATCTTGGGTAGGGTATGATTTTTGCGGGATGAGATAACGGTTTGATTGTTACAATTTTGGCGTAGATGCGACTTTTTTGATCACTTTTATTACCTTTTTTGGGAAGTAAGGTGGGCAAAATTCCAATTTCATCATAGTTTTTAATTTTTTATTTTTATGGCGTTCACCGTTCGGGTAAAGTAACATTACCGTTTTATAGATCAGGTCGTTACGGACGCGGCGATACCAAACATGTGTAGGGAATTTTATTTTTTTCATTTTTAATCAGTGATAAATGTGTTTTTTGATTTTTACTTTATTTTTCACTTTTTTCACTTTTTTTTTTTTACCCAGACCCACTTGGTTCTTGAAGATCCAGTGGGTCTGATGTCTGCATAATACAGTACAGTACAATATATATTGTACTGTACTGTATTTTACTTACACTTTGTCTGAACAGATCTATGCTTTCAGCACAGATCTGTTCAGAACCATGGACAGCAGGACGCCTGAGAAGGCGTCCTGTTGCCATGGGAACCTTCCCCGTCTGCTCAGTAGTGGCCAGAACTGCGCAGATGGGGAAGGGTAAGGACGGGGCTTGGGGGGCTGCCTGGAAGCTCTCTCCCTCTCCATTCGGGGGACTGCAAAGGCACAGCAGCCCCCCGATCGGAGAGGGAGGGAGCTCCCTCTTACTGTTAACCTTTTCCATACAGCGGTCCGTACGGACCGCTGTATGGAAAGGGTTAAACGGCTGACATCGCATCACCGATGTCAGCCGTTTATACCAGGGTGCCAGCAATGTGCTGGCACCCTGGTATACCCACTAGAAGCCAACGATTACGCAATGGGAGGCGGGCGGGGGATCGCGATCCCGCCTACCGCACCGCCCGCCTCCCGCACCGCCCGCAACCCTCCCCCTGCACCTCCCACCGTGCTCGAACAACTCAGGGGTGCAGGGGGGAGGGATACAGGAAACAATTTTTAATCCTAAAGTTTCTGATCCCCGCGGTCAGGGACCGCGGGGATCAGAAACTGCAGAAATCGCAGCAAACCGCAGGTCTGAATTGACCTGCGGTTTGCCGCGATCGCCGACATGGGGGGGTCTCGGGACCCCCCCGCGCATTTAGCCTAGGTGCCTGCTCAATGATTTGAGCAGGCACCGGGTTCCGATCACTGCCAGCCGTACGGCAGTGATCGAAAATGCACAGGGCGTACATGTACGCCCTGTGTCCTTAAGTACCAGGGCACAAGGGCGTACCTGTACGCCCTGTGTCCTTAAGGGGTTA
This sequence comes from Bufo gargarizans, assembly GCF_014858855.1. Lineage (NCBI taxonomy): Eukaryota > Metazoa > Chordata > Amphibia > Anura > Bufonidae > Bufo > Bufo gargarizans. The sequence goes on from NC_058080.1 coordinate 77,701,693, forward strand.
AGGATCGTGATGCCAGTGCCTGTAACGGTGGCACACCGGTTGGTAGGGATAGAAATTGAGGTACACAGATTGTATGGTGAACCAAACGTTGCTTTACTTGGTAAACGGTAAACAGTCCAACTTTGTACAGTCCATTACAGAAGTTACAGATGATGATGCAGTCCCTTGAACACAATGTCCCAAGCAGGCTTACTTCACAATGATGGCAGGTATAAATCATGCGAGATACTTGGAGGGCAAACAGTTAATGCTTTGCAGTGCTATGCTGCTCTATCCCCTCAGCTATTCTAGCTGGCTGGATCCCAAGGCCCGGATGCCTAAGTGCTGGCTTAAATCCTTGGTATAAATTCCTTCCTCCAGTATAGACCCTTGCTCTTCACTTTATAGTACTTCTGCCCATCAGGTTACTTATCTGTACTTGGTTGTGTTCTCCTCTCTTGGTAGGGAAACTGCAGGTTTCTCCCAGGAGGTGCTCTCCTACTACTGGGGTATCTCAACTGAGCTAAGCTTAGCCTCAGGAGCTTCAGGCTGACGAGGTAACTCCTCTAGTCCCCTGGAATACACTACCCCTCTCCTATCTGGGCCGTCCTATATATATCTAGGGCTCTCTAGCTCTCTCTAACGTCTGGGAGGCTAAACTACACCCTGACAGGCCTGACACCCAGTTAACACAGGGAAAAACATGCACATGACATTCAATGCAGTAAAACACATTAACCCCTTTTTGTGTAGTGCCCACCTTTACCTAGTGGGACACTACACATATATATATAGTAATTCAGCAGAGAATTATTTCTATTTGGGACAAATATACTGTCCATGTACTGTGGATTCATGTGACAAATACTCTATCACATTTGAAAAGAGTGTCTGTTGCGCTAATCTAAATAATCTGTGCATAATCTAGTGTCCATATTCTGTTCATTACTGGTGCATATACGAGTATATGAGTCAAATTTAAAATTTGTGTGTCTAGCGACAAAATAAATATTCTATTCAAAATCTAGTGTCCATAGCGCGTGGCTCTCTGTTTCAAATAAAGTACCACATGTGAAAACAGTGTATTTTTGTGAGAAGTAAAATATTTGTGCCAGATCTACTGTGTGTGCATTTCATACATATCACTAACATATACTGTACTTCATCCGCAGACGGTGTATGGCAGTCTGTGACATTATCAGAACTACATCCCCTGTGTAAAGTGTGCACATCCAAAATACCTGTTTTAATTGATTAGCGCGTACACATACATATCCTACAATACTGTAGGTGTTAGATACTTTTAAGCATATATAACATTTCATATTAAGAAGGCGGCCAGCATGGGACGTGGAAGTGGCCGCGGTGCTGATGGTTCACGCAGAGGCTGTGGCCCTGGGCTCAATGAAACAGAGTAAAATAATGTAGATGAGGGCCTCCAGGTGCGCTAACCCTCTAAAACAGTGAAAGGCGATGGTGAACCTTTTAGAGACTGATTGCCCAAACTGCAACCACAAACACACTTATTTATCGCAAAGTGTCCACCCGATAATTTACCCTGAATACTACAGTCCAATATAGGATATCTTCCATGTACCTTATTATTTAGCTATAGTGGCCTGCCTACAGTCAATGTGCTGCCTGCGCTGATGAAGGGCAGGAAAACTGTAAGGCATATTGGTGCACCATAGACTTTTTCAAGAGTAAGGGTGCCCACAGAGATGGCTCTGAGTGTCGGCCCTGGCACCTGTGCAAGGGTTTCGCTGACCCTATAAAACATTATGAGCGAGGGCAGCCTAAAAAGCATGTTGATATGATGAAGGAGGAGGAGGAGAAGGAGGAGAAAAAGAAGATTGAACCATATAACCTTTTTGGTGGTGGCAGAGGTGCATGTGAATACAGTGTATTCAGTACTTTACAAACAACACATTTAAAGTGCCTTGTTGTTCACACGCTTTCCTCTGGTGGAGTAGAGAAGTCAGGGGCAATCCAGGCCTTGTTCATTTCTTTAAGAGTCGACCGGTCAGCATTTTCAGTTGACAGGCAGATGCGCTTATCAGTCATTATGCCCCCAGCAACACTATATACCCGCTCTGACAAAACGCTGGCGGCAGGGCATCCCAGCACCTCTGAGGCATGGAGTATAAGCTTGTGCCATGTGTCCAGCTTGGACACCCAATAGTTGTAAGGCACAGAGGGATCACCGAGGACATTGACATGGTCTGCTATGTACTCCTTCACAATCTTCCACAATGCTCCCTCCTTGTGACACTAGGCTGCACATCAGGGTGAGGGTGCTGGCGGGGTGTCATGAAACTGTCCCAGGCCTTGTAGAGTGTTGTCCTGCCTCTGTTGGAGATGTGGTGTGTCCCCCTCATCTCTCCTCTTGGGTTGGCCAAAGAACTACGTACTCTGCCACCAGCGTTGTCAGCTGTAAATATTTCTGCAATGACATTCTGTTCTGTTATTATTATAGTTTTTTGTTTGTATTATAGTTGGTATTATAATTGTTATTATGGTTTATGGTTGTAAAATATGTTATGGTTATTTGGTTATTTATGTGTTAATTAACAGGCCCTGCCATTGGTTTACCTCCACTCTCTGCCTCCACTGTTGTCATATGGAAATTTTCTAAGCAATTTTTAAACAAGGACATTCTGTTATTGCATCGTTTTGCTCGTCCTCTCCACCACAGGAATGAGAGATGAGAAGTTCCCTTTGTAGGGGGGGTGATAAGGGTGAACAACCAGTAATCTAAGTGTTGTCTAACATGCGTGTAACGCACGGGTCGCGGGAAAGGCAGCCTAACATGAAGTCAGCCATGTGTGCCAGATTCACAACAGGCAAGACTTCGCTGTCGTCATCAGGAGGATGACTCTCATTCTCCTTATCCTATTCCTCCTCTCCTGCCCATCTATGCAGAACAGATGGAATAAACCTGCTATTTCTACTACCCTCTGTAGCATAGGCAACTGTCTCTTGCTCCTCCTCCTCATCATCATAATCATAATCAATTCACACTGAGAAGCCAAACTGATGGTGTTCTAGCTATCACCCTGTGTAATGTCTTCCCCCTATTTCCAGGCGTCCGCATCCGCCTTCATAGTTAGTAGTCAGCGTTTCACTAGACACAGAAGTGCTATGGTTCGGCTGATAATGGCAGCCTAGCCACTCACCATCGGTATTTATCCCTCAAAGTTGCGTAAAACCTCACAGAGGTCAGACATACAAGAGCATGTTGCAGCTGGTATTCCACTACTGCCCTCTGCTGCTCACAAAGCCTGGACCACATGTAGAACGCAGATTTCAAGTGCGTGCTCACGTCGCACAGTAGTCTGTTAACTGGCAAATGCTAGCGCTGCAGCAGCATTACCAAACCGACGGCAGCTGTAGATGACTTTTGGAAATGGCACACATACAGCGCACCCTCAATAGTAGCTCAGGCAAAATGGGGGAGGTTGGGAGAAAATTAAGAACACGTGGCCTAGGCATGGAATGACCGAATCCCGGACATTAAAGTGGGGTCCACATGGCCATATCAGCATTTGCCCCATGTACAATTTTACCTTCTTCACTGGGCAGAGGTTGTTTTCTGCCCCTGTGATGGGCCTGATTTGCTGAGGGCTGGGCCTGTTATGTTCCAGGGTTTCATGTTTTTATTGTTATTGTTTGACTTTGATTTTTAGACTAGGCTGTAAAATAAAATATGTTATGGTTATTTGGTTATTTATGAGTTCTTAAAAAGTTCATGCCATTGGTTTAACTCTACTCTTGTTTTTTTTAGGTTTTTAGTTCTATTAGTGTATAAATTTGGGATGTTTGTTGTGCATGGTACATATATGCTGTATGGTTGCCATGTGTGTGAGCTTGCCGAGCTACAAAGCTGCCAACAACTTATGGCCATTGTCAGACACAAGCAACCTGGTCCCTTATACCCTGCCCCATCCTTGCGGTGGTGTGCTTTTTGTCACCCAAGCAAATTAATTTCAGCAAGGTCTGTTGCTGCTTCCCCATGAGAATTCCAGAGTTTGCAGTGGAGGAGGAGGTGGAGGCGGAGGAGAAGAAGAGGGGGGGGGGGGTTGCTGCCACTAATGTAGGTGGTGGCAGAAATCCTGATGGAAGTAGTGCCCTTTCAATCCTTGGTGTCGGTGGCACCTGTGCCATCCCAGAGTCCGACTCGCTAACGGCCTACAGAAGGTTCACCCAGTGTGGCGTAACGGAAATGTAGCGTCCCTGGCCAAAAGCACTTGTCCATGTGTCCATCGTTAATTGAACCTTCCCAATAACTGCATTGGTCAGGGCACAGGTGGTGTTACGGGACACACACACAATTGCTGGTGTAATGTGGGGACGGCACACCGTGAAAAATAGCAGCGGCTGGGGACTGAGTAACGAAGGACAGCCATGAGGCTGAGAAAAGCCTCAGGGTCTACAGGCCTAGATGGTAACATTTCCATGCCTACAAATTTTGAAAGGTGCGCATTTAGTGCTATAGCCTGTGGGTGGGTGGTGGGGTATTGGCGCTTACTATAAAAGGCCTGGGGACATCTGTACACTGTGCTTGGACACAGAAAGGGGTGTGCTAGCAGATGGTGCTTGCGAATGCCCAGCTGCAGGGCGGGAGTCATCCAGGCCTGCGTCTAGGACAGAGTTTTGGCCAGCTCGTAACACAGGGGAGGAAGAGGAGGCAGTGGTGTGACCCACAGACACTAATTGTGGACCCAGGGGTTTGGCCCACCGATTAGGGTGCTGTAATGCCATGTGGCGGATCATGCTGGTGGGGTTGAGGTTGCTACTGTTCCCACCCCTACTCATTTAGCCTCCAGTTTACAGTCTTCCCCCATTATGTTCCCGTGTTTGAGTGTTTATTGTTATGTTTTTAGTTAGTTAATTAATAGGAAGTAAATGTTATTGTTATTTATGAAATGTTGAGTTCTTATTTAGGTATAGCACAGTTACAGTTAGCAAATTCCAATTCTTTTATCGTCCCTACCTTCCTCAATAAAGCCCCAGACTGCGGAACACCTACCCCTTGTTAAGGGAGATTTGCACAAGGGGGAACAGTTGCGGGCCTGTTTATTGTGGCCCGTCTTCTCCCTTTTGCCACCACACAACCTCTTCCAGCCTGTCGCAGTGCTGTGGATCCCTCCCCCCTGTGTCCTGCTGTCCTCACTTGGCTTTCCACCTTCCCAGGTTGGGTCAGTGATGATATTGTCCCCCATCTCCAAATCCACTTCCTCACTCTGGTCATCCTCCTGACTTGTGTTGACCTAACATGACCCTACTTATTGACAACTGTGTCTCATCCCCATCATCCACCAAGTGAAACACTAATTGCCATTCCCCCCCATCATCTTCTTCTGACTTTGGAGGCTTAAGAGTTTGGGGATCAGTGCATGAGATATCCTCAAATCCCTCTTCAGGGAGGGTCAGCTCAGCTGTAGGCCTTAACCTACAATTTTTTGGGGGGTCAGCTGACATGGTATATCATTTTTTATGTTTCAGACTTGGAAGGAAACATAATTTGGTTTCCTTCAGGGGTGAATCTTTCACGCATGTGTTTTTTATAGGATTCAGTTTTTTATTTAGTGGCACAGGGGTAAATATTTCAAATTATTTTTTTAAATATGTCAGGCTTGACTCCATTTTCTCCTCTCTCCTTTACAGATGCCTTTTTCAGGAGATATTAGATCCTTTCGCATTTGGGGCCTGGAGGAATTACAATTGTATTCCTTTTTTTTATTGTATGTGCCACTTTCCCTAGATCTCTGTTTGAGGTAGACAATAGAATTCCAAGATAGTCAGATAGCAGCTTGTAATTGTGGTACAGTTCCTTAATGTAAAAAGGCAACAAATGCTGACCGCCATTCCCTGCGCTAACTCTGCTATGTGACGTTCTCTGGGACCCAAAGGAACATTAAGATTAGAAATTGGTCATTCTTTCTTGGTAGCCTGTGCTGACCGGGTCAATTAACTTCTTAGGTGGTCAGTTCAGCAGGCCCTTGCTCCTAATGTTTTTGAGGGTCACCAGCAGGCCATCAATGAATTTTTAAAGGGTGTGTATGATGCCCTCCTTTATGTGTAATAAAGGGTGTATTGGAGTGCCGGCTCCTTGTAAATTTTGGCAGCCCTTTCACTTAGTGCATAGGCTTTATGAGTGTTGGAGTCCCACTACCTGAACAATTGTACCACAATGTGAATGAGGCCCTCCTTTATGTGATATACAGGCTGTATCTCTTCTTCCTTGTAATTTTTGGCAGCACTTACACTGTATATACAATTGAATCTACAGGAAAGAATGTTTCCTAACAATTTTTCCTCTAAAAAGGATTTTTTTTAAAATTGTGGGGGGCGGGGATTTGTCCATTTTTTCCTCAGTCTATTAAAGTGGCGTACAACTTGAAAGACATGGTTCCCAGCAGCGACATTGGTGTCCAAGATGCATCCAGACATGGTCCCCCTGCTGTTCCTGATCGATTTCAGGGGTGTTTCCATCACTTTCAGACCTTTTCCTATGGTCCATGCACCCTCCCCTCATCTGAGCAGGGGGTGCCTGGTTGTCTCCCATTGACTTCCATTATACTCGAGTGCTCGGCCGAGCGCACAAATATCGCAATGTGTTCGGACCGAACACCCGAACACTTTGGTGCTCGCTCATCACTACTAAAGAACTCTTTTAAGGTAATGTATTGAGTTTCTTCATCACTGCATCGGTTAAGTGACCTTAATCATCCTCATCAAATGCTAGCTGTAACTAATACTTCTCTGCATCTTTTGGTGAAAACCACTTATCAATGTTCTTCTTCTTCATTGCACGTTTTTTAACTCCCAAATAATTTGCCACATTTGAGAGGAGAATCTGACATAGTGTTGTACTATCAGCATTGTCTAACCAGGCTTCTGACACAGGAAATATTTCCTTTTCTTTCTATAAATTTAGGAAAACCTCAAGGATATGATGATACCTTGGCTGAATCTCGGTTGCCCCTTGTGGAATCCACTGGCTTATAATGGGGTCCTCTATGATTTCTTAGGGCTTTGTGTCATTTTGACAACAAATATAGTGATGCGTTCTGTGCTATTCTTGAGGCCTAGGCTCCAGAACTAAGCTTCAGAGCCTCCAACACATGTGTGAAGAAAGCCTAGGATGCCTATGCACAGTTTAATAAGAGGCCAATCTAATATGCTTGTAAACAGAAAAAACATATAGAAACGTATGGCTTGATCTACCCATAGACTATAATTGGGCAAATTGACTATTTTTCATTGTTAATGTTTCTGTACGTTTTGGTTTTTCAGGATAGAATAACGTAGCATACCACGCATTTCTGTCCTGCAAAAAAAAAATATAGAAATGTATATTTTTGGGTAAAAAAAAGGACACAAACGTATTGGAACATATGAACATCCATCAAATATATACGCAAAAAAAAAAAAATTATCGTTAACCACAAAATTGCAGACTTTTCTTTACTGTATGTCTAAAAATATCTGCCTGGAATACAGCAAAAACAGCATGTGAATAGGCCCCATTCCTGTAGATCATTCCTTGCACCAACAAACATGTTAATGAATCTAAGAGGTGCAGAAAAGCAAGGATCTAGAGGTCAGCCACCTAGATGAGCATTGTGTCCGGCTCCAGCTCTAGCTGAGTGGAGTAGGGCAGCAGCTTGGCAGCCATGACATCTACCCCTGCACTTATCCTTGCACTCTGCTGGCTGTTTAATATTAAATTATTATTATTATAAAATATTAAATATATATATATATATATATATATAATATATATTAAGCATATGAAACATCTACTACATAAACAGTTTTAAACTATGATGCCTTGGGTTGACCGGGACCAGGAAACTATTCTCAGGCCTTACCCCACAGACGCACACATTTCCATGCACTTTTAATTACATTATAATCTTTGTTGTCCTTACTGCACAGCCAGGACATATCATCAATAAAGCGTTATTTGTACGTTAACCAATAAGAAATAAACCCTACAGCGAGTGATTGGCTCCATTATTGTGTCCGAGCCTTTGTCTACATTGTAAACATCGAGGAGAGACTGGCAATTAAGGGCAGTCTGGTTTTCTTTTTACACATAAATTGTCTGCAGGATCACCAAGATTATTTATTGTGTATCGCTGACTAAGGGCTCTTTCACATCTGCGTTATTGTCTTCCGGCATAGAGTTCCGTCGTCGGGGCTCTATGCCGGAAGAATACTGATCAGGATTATCCTAATGCATTCTGAATGGACAGTCCGTCCTTCAGGATGCATCAGGATGTCTTCCGTTCCGGAACGGAACGTTTTTTGGCCGCAGCAAATAGCGCAGCATGCTGCGCTTTTTGCTCCGGCCAAAAATCCGGAACACTTGCCGCAAGGCCGGATCCGGAATGAATGCCCATTGAAAGGCATTGATCCGGATCCGGCCTTTAGCTAAACGTTGTTTCGGCGCATTGCCGGATGCGACGTTTAGCTTTTTCTCAATGGTTACCATGGCTGCCGGGACGCTAAAGTCCTGGCAGCCATGGTAAACTGTAGTGGGGAGCGGGGAGCAGCATACTTACCGTCCGTGCGGCTCCCGGGGCGCTCCAGAGTGACGTCAGGGCGCCCCAGGCGCATGGATGACGTGATCGCATGGATCACATGATCCATGCGCATGGGGCGCTCTGACGTCATTCTGGAGCGCCCCGGGAGCCGCACGGATGGTAAGTATGCTGCTCCCCCGCTCCCCACTACTACTATGGCAACCAGGACTTTAATAGCGTCCTGGGTGCCATAGTAACACTGAAAGCATTTTGAAGACGTATCCGTCTTCAAATGCTTTCAGTACACTTGCGTTTTTCCGGATCCGGCGTGTAATTCCGGCAAGTGGAGTACACGCCGGATCCGGACAACGCAAGTGTGAAAGAGGCCTTAAAACAGACAAGTAAAGAAGAAATTCAGATAATTCTCAGTGCTTTTACATCAATTTGTGTCTGTGTAATGTGGTGGGATTTGGTGATGATGTTGTAGGACAGGTAAGGAGTAGTATAGCTGATCTGGAACAGGTTTAGAACAGATATTTTAGGTGTGCCCATGGGTGATCCGCTGCATGGCTCCTTTAATACTCTGAAGTTCTTAAGCCCACACAACACATTCTTAGGAGAGCTAATTATTTAGTACACCAGGTGGCTACTGCTTTTTGCTGAACTCTGCGAACACTTCATCAGTAGCTTTGCTGTCCACTTCCTGAGGTTTCTGGCTCTCTGGCTCTGACCCATTTGATCTGGGGGTAATACAACACACATTCACGCTCCACTGCTTGGGTGGCTACTTCTCTTGAATATCCTTGGTGCTCTGCACCATAAACTTCCTTTCCCTGCACCCAGTGTGACACACACAGCAAGCAGGTCAGTGGCCAGAAGAAGCACATTTGTGCGAAACGGACATCGTCGCTTTGAACTGCATGAAAGTTTTTCCGCCCCTGCCATGTATGTGTATGTCTTTTCATATACATTTTGCTCTATGCTTTGAGATTTATTGAAGACAACTTTTGGCTGAGCACCGCATGATTTATATACACAGGATTGCCAATGTTTAGGCAGTGCCACCCAGTCTTTATCCTACATATATTTGAATTTACACACAGCATGCAGGATTGTACTGTGCCTTACCAGACTCTTTCCACTACTCGTGTTTAAAAAATCTCTTCCCGGTAACCAGTTTCTCTCATGTAGTGACCTCTAGCAGCTTCCTCTGTTAGCTTTTTGTAGCATCCTCGCTTTTTGGTTGCCAATTTGGCATTTTGGGAGTATAGTAGTTTCAGGCACTCTTGTTTGCAATGGCGAGAGGGGCTGCTCTGTGCACTCCCTCTGGAGGTGGCACCAACATTCTCCCCCTGCTGGTGTTGACTCTAGAGAATGGGAATGGTCTGGGCTAACTCAAGAATCTGCTATGCCAAAGCATTGTCCCATGCTCCCTTGGTGCATAATGTACCCTACTATTGTATACCCACACCGATCCACCACATAATTTGGCAAATTTTAGACATACAGGCATCATTTCCTTTTGGGTACTATGGCATAATGTGAGATTTTTGTATCTGGTAGAATCCACAAAAAATTCTTCCATTACTTTACATTCAAAAGATGCCCCCTGCTGCAAATGCATGGCAGTGTGAAGTTCATCCTCAGAGCTTGCAGTCTCCCACCATGGAGACCGCCCATGCAAACATGGTGAAGTGGTAAACAATGACCAGCAGATACAGCAGTCTTACCCCTACAGTATGAGTGGCAATGGTGAGAATGTCTGGATGGACCCCACTGGGACTTGCTGCTCCTCCAGCTCTGGCCAAACTACAGTTCCTTCATTCAGTACTGATGTTATGAGATACCCTCTGCAGGTCCGGTTAGTAGTAGAATCTCTATAGCAAGCTGATGTTTTTTTTTTTTCTCATGGAACAACTGTATCATCTCATTTGCTGAGAGCACAATCTGCCAAGTAGGTCCCATATCACCAGTATAGTACAGCCTCACGAATCGCCATCTGGTCCCATTGTAGAAGCAGTAGTTTCCCTTCTAATGACAATTTCTCTCTCTCCACAGATAGGTTGACAACCAGCCACTAGAGACCGCCTAACTTCTTCGAGCTGGCTATCCTGTTGCTTACTTCTGCACATTATTATGACTGGAACATCCCTTGTGAGACCTAATAATCAAATTTGGTCCTATAGACAGACCATTCCCTGTCAGTGTTTAGTCCACCCATGTTTCTCCTAATAAACTCTGAATGCATTGTGTCCCATTAACATAAAAAAGTCATGATATTGCAACTATACAATGAAGAACCATTGATTTCCAACATTTCTCAGCTAAATCAATGAAAAAAGGATTCTTCTCTGGTGCAGAGATGGTGATCACTCTTTGCTGACACAGTGCGGAGCGCATGTTATAGAGCTGAGATGGCAGCTATTGAAATTCATGTAAATGCATTGCGGATTATCGCATAACATATTTGTATCTAATGACCGTTAAAGATGACATTTATTCCGCAGGCAGAATATAGCTAGAATTTAGTACCACGGTTTGGAGGCAGAATTGAAGAATCATCTCCTGTTTATGATGCTTCAGAGACAGATTTTGAAGGTGTCAGTAAAAGCCAATCATAAAACACATGCCGTGGACAGAGAAGCACAAGCGGTCAATAAATTAAGATTTATACAAAGTCTGGAAACTAATATATTTTATTTATCAAAGTGTTAATTAATGAAGTCCCATGAGTGACAGGCAAATTAAGATATTTTACTGTCCAGGTAAATACATTTGCTTTCATTAAACAGATTTCTAATTTTGGATACATAACACATGTAGTCTAAAGATGGTGGGAAATTGGTACGGTTACAATGGTCGATCCTCTGGTGGGCCCAAGTTCTGACACAGTATTAGCCCTCAAAGGTCCAACAGAAGACAACACAATCTGGAAGTGATTTTAAAACCGAAAACTTGCTCTATGGTCTATTTCTTATCGGTTCAATCACAATTAATCTGTAAGGTGTTATTGAAGATATGGTTTCTGTGTACAATGATATGAAAATTTAACAAGGAAGTGGGGTGCATACCTGTTTTGCTTAGATGGAAGATAAACCCTCAATTTCTCTGGTGGGACCAAAGACCCATAGTCCATCACTGTCAAAGTTGGTATTCTACAATATTGAGAACCTATACATGCTGAGGTTAGGATCATGGGTTGTTACTGCCAGGACAGTTTGGCTCCCCGCACGTTCTGGGCCTCAGCAGCTTTTATACCTGGTACACTGGTAGTAACACACATGTTATGACAGTCTCTGGTAATTTCAACAAATGTACTACCAGTTTTTTCACTACTTTTTTTTTTATTTACTCATGGCATTGCCCACACTAATCATGTTCTTGTTTTAACAACTTTCCCTCAGAGCACTGAATGTTCAAATCCTAATGGACCAGCTATTAGGACCATGGATCCCACTCCAGAATAGTGTGCACAGGCTCCAATCCCCCACCCACCGCTGCCACCACACGCACACACACACAAATACACTACTGCACAAGTATGGACACAGCAGCAGAGGGTAAATGGGGTTGGTGTAAAAGATTGAATTGAATAACTGCTTAGATGCCACAGACAATAACATCCAGAGCATCTAAGGAGTTTCAGAGAGAGGCAGGTTCGAGAGGTCCTCACTGGGGCTGATGTTCTGCTATGGCAGACAGGTGTGACTATGCCTCCCCCCCAGATCTGCCATAAGCTGGCATTATGAAAGAGATGTATCAAAACAAAAGCAAAACCAAAGAAAAATGAACAGTTGCCCAGAGCCACCAACCACATTTATCCTTTAATTTTTGAAAGGAGCTTTGAAAACTGAAAGGTGGAATCTCATTGGTTGCTAGGGGTGAGTAGGCCAGTTTTCCTATGCACTAGTTTTGATAAATTGCCCCATATGTATGAAAGTAAGCTCTCTTCCCAAAAAGAAAAGAAAACTTAACCTTTCACGCTACCAGACATAAGATGACTATGCTATTAGTTAAGGTTCAACCTTTTAAACAGGCTTTGAGACGTCATTTAAGATTATAGCTTAGACAGTTACTCATCTGTAAACAGCTGTTACGGGGTGAATGCCCCTTATTGGTGGAGAACATAGAGATGTAGCTTAACTGGGTGAGAGACCGTTGTCAGGATCCAATGAACACTATTATTTTCCTTGTGGAGATCACCTAGTAGGTGTAAGAAAGAAGTCTTATAGGCTATGCAATTCTTCTCTGGGAAAATGGTATGGATATTAGCTATCTTTACAAAAAGAAAAGAAAGCTTAAAGGGACACTGACAGGCCCAATAAGCATATTTAGGTATATATATGACATTACAGGTCTTATCAAGTGTATTAAAATCATCTAAGTATCCCCCCTGTCCACCTTATAAATACCAAAAACTAAAGTTTTATAACCTGCTTGTCTCGTCTCCAATCTGCCCAAGGGTTTCATCTCAAAATGCGCCCAGCCAGCCGCTCCCAACTGCCGTTCTGAAGCCCCTCCCAGCTCATCAATATTCACTTCGCTGGGCGGCGGCTACAACTCTCCCCGACTCAAGATCCTGCGCATGGCCAATTCAATTCACGTCCTCCGTCTAATCTTCAGCGCATGCGCCCGGCCGGGGTCACATCGCGCCTGCGTACAGACAGTCTGCGTCTTAGAGGCCGCTGCAGCCTCTGCTTTATGCGCATGCGGCGGGCACTTGAGTCGGGGAGAGTTGTAGCCGCCGCCCAGCGAAGTGAATATTGATGAGCTGGGCGGGGCTTCAGAACGGCAGTTGGGAGCGGCTGGCTGGGCGCATTTTGAGATGAAACGCCGCCCCTTGGGCAGATTGGAGACGAGACAAGCAGGTTATTAAACTTTAGTTTTCGGTATTTAAAAGGTGGACAGGGGGGATACTTAGATGATTTTAATACACTTGATAAGACCTGTAATGTCATATATATACCTAAATATGCTTATTGGGCCTGTCAGTGTCCCTTTAACTTCTGAGCCAAAAAAAAAAATCAATTAAAAAAAATATATAAAACATGTTTGATTTCTTTAAAAATGGTAAAATCAAATCCACTAGATATATGATATTGAAAAGATGTAAAAAAAAAAACACCCTATTTAAACCATATCACACATGGCCTGAAAAAATACACAAAAAACAATAGCTAAATGTATTCATTTTGTTTTTCTTCATGTCCTCCCACAAAGGAAATAATAAAAATGAAACAAATGATGATATGTACCCCAAAATATTGGCAAATTGCTTCATACACAGAAAAAAGTACAAGTTATGGGTCTCGGAAAATGACACTTCAATTTTATTTTATTTTATTTTTTTCAAACAAACATGCTTTAATTTAGCAAAACATTGACACAATATTATCATCATCCATGATCAATATCTGATCAGTGGTACCCTTGCCAATCAGCTGTTGGAAGGTGACACTGTGTTCAAGCGAGTACTGAGACCTGTTCCTTGGTCTGTGAGGTCACATCCTTCAGTTAGATGGCCTTTGTGCAGCTCATTCCCATTCTGGTGAATAGGGTTGAGCTGCAATACCAAATCCAGCTGCTATGCAATGTATGGAGCTGTGCTTGATAAACTCTGAAAAGGCCACGCTGTCCGTCCTTTATAGTACTCTGGCCCCTTCAAACATCTAATCAGCGGAGGTGCCAAGAGCTGAGCCCCCCTAGGATTACTCATTTAAAGGGTTTGTCTGAGATAATGAAAACTTTTGGAAAGCTCTCCAATAGCCTAAAATGATGTTAAACTCACTCTCTTCAGCACTTTTCTCTGTGGTCTTGGTCTCGTCCTCCTCCCACCGCAGAAGTGACATCCTGGTATAGAGCAGTCAAATATTGGGGACAGTGATTAGCTGCCGTACACCTGCAATCATCTCATCTATATGGGGATAATTGCCCTGATTCGTAGCCTTTGTATAAGGGCCATTGGGTATATATTTTTTTTTGAGCTGAGGTTATCTGTAATCATTGATTTAGAAAACTCTTGGATTTGTTTTCTGACCCATGGCTGCCAAAATTAATTCGCATTCATCTATAACAACTAAATTGATAATGTCCATGGTGCCTCATCTTTATGATCTCTGTGACACATAGAAAGCCTTCAGATGCTAGGAGCCATTCATTTATAAAGGTATATTTCTGAGCTTCTATTAGTTCTAATGCTGGATGCTGCTCTCTGAACACTAAACTATATATCAAGCAAATTGCAATTTACAGACCCTCGGGGAATGCTGCTGGCCGTGGTGAATGCGAATCTACAGACAGCTGATCAGGACAGAAACTGAGGAGCAACAAAGGCTGGTGTCTGTTGTCTATGTCTACATTGCTAAGCTGCACATCACAAAGGTACGTTAATGGCAATCTATTCATCACAAACACTTTTCAATGAAGTTTCGTGTCATTCATTACCATAGTATAAAATAGCTGTTTCCTAAATTTATGCATGTCGAACTGCCAATTCATATGACTTGCCATGCATGTACTACCAAACATGTACATGTACAGCTGTACCTCAGTAAATTAGAATATCGTCAAAAAGTTAATTTATTTAATTAATTCCTTTCAAAAAGTGAAACTCGTATATTATAGAGATTTATTGCATACAGAGTGATCTATTTCAAGTGTTCATTTCTTTTAATGTTGATGATTATGGCTTACAGACCAATTGAAAAAAAAAAAACTTTTAATGCAGAAATGCTGGCCTACTGAAAAGTATGTACAATATGTGCAATTAATACTTGGTCGTCCCTCCTTTTACAT
Organism: Bufo gargarizans; assembly: GCF_014858855.1. Taxonomy (NCBI): domain Eukaryota; kingdom Metazoa; phylum Chordata; class Amphibia; order Anura; family Bufonidae; genus Bufo; species Bufo gargarizans. The sequence continues at coordinate 77,717,001 of NC_058080.1, forward strand.
GAATTACTGCACTAATGCGGAGTGGCATGGAGATAATTAGCCTGTGGCACTGCATCAATGTTATGGAAGCCCAGGTTGCTTTAATAGCAGCCTTCAGCTTGCCTTCAGATTCTCTATAGGGTTTAGGTCAGGTGAGTTTGCTGGCCAATCAAGCACAGTCATGTGGTTTATTAAACCAGGTATTGGTACGTTTGGTAGTGTAGGCAGGTTCCAAGTCCTGCTGGAAAATGAAATAAGCATCTCCATAAAGCTTGTCAGCAGAGGGAAGCATGGACTGCTCTAGAATTTCCAGGTAGATGGCTGGCTGACTTTGGACTTGATAACACAGTGGACCAACACCAGCAGATGACATGGCTCTCCAAACCATCACTGACCGTGGAAACTTCAGACTGTACCTCAAGCAACTTGGATTTTGTTCCTCTTCACTCTTCATCCAGATTCCAGGTCCTTGATTTTCAAATTTAATACAAGATTTACTTTCATCTCAAAATAGGACTTTGGACCACTGAGCAATAGAGATGGCCTTGCGGTTCACCTGGCCGTCGATTCGAGGCGAACTTTGCTCGTTCGAGGTTCGCTGAACATGCGAACATATGGCGATGTACGCCGGCACCATATTCTTTATCATTGTGCCGAACTTTTACCCATGACACATCCATCAGGTGGGACAGGACAGCCAATTGAGATGTTTCAGCACATGGACACACCCCCTACCCTATAAATAAACCCGATCTGGCCGCCATTTTACATTCATACTGGTGTTTTGCCAATGTAGAGAGAGGTTGCTGTGTGGAGCAAGGACAGACTGTTAGAGACACCAAACGCTAGCTAATAGGGCCACAAAAGTCCTTTTAAGTTTTAAGTACTGGTATAGGTGTGCTATTGATTGGTGTGACTTACTGAGGGGTGGAATGTACTTTTAAAATTTACTTTCTAACATAGAAAGTATATTATAGTGCATTTGTATTGTGCAGCAGTTGTGTGCGGTTCTGCTGCGATACTGCAGCTATACAAAGGGACAAACGCAATTGTAACAACTAATTGCAACTGGTGTGATATACCAGTTGTCCCCCCAAAAAACTGATTGAGGCAGGGGTGTGATATACATATAATATACTTTCTATATAGTGCATTTGTATTGTGCAGCATTTGTGTGCAGTTCTGCTGAGATACCGCAGCTATACAGAGGGACAAACGATATTGGAACAACTAATTGCACCTGGTGTAATATACCAGTTGCCCCCCAAAATACGGATTGAGACAGGGGTGTGATATACATATAATATACTTTCTATATAGTGCATTTGTATTGTGCAGAATTTGTGTGCAGTTCTGCTGAGATACCGCAGCTATACAGAGGGACAAACGATATTGGAACAACTAATTGCACCTGGTGTAATATACCAGTTGCCCCCCCAAATACTGATTGAGACAGGGGTGTGATATACCTATAATATACTTTATATATAGTCCATTTGTATTGTGCAGCATTTGTGTGCGGTTCTGCTGAGATACCTCGGCTATACAGACAAACGCAATTGGAAAAACAAATTGCAACTGGTGTGATATACCTGTTGCCCCAAAATAAACTGATTAAGGGGTGCGATATACCTGCTTCCAGCAAATACTCATTAAGGGGTTCTATATACCTGCTTCCACAAATACTTCTCTTCTATAGGGACTTTGTGATAGGGTCATTTTGAAAATGACAGGCAGAGGAAGAGGCAGGCCATTCCGCAGAGGTGGTAGGGGTCGGGCAGGTGCACCAGGCCGGAGCCTAAGTGGGAATTTGGAGAAGGTGCATGCGATTACGTCAAAGGATGCACCAGGGTTGGCTGAGTGGCTCACTCAGCCTTCCGCTTTTGCTCCCTTCTCATCCTCTGTAACAGCACCCTCCTCACTCTCTGCTGTGTGCACCCCCAAAGACACCACCACCATAGCCCCTCCACTCAAGTCAGAGGAATTATTTTCCCATCCATTCCCAGACCTTACCAATGTGCAGCCATTCTTGGCATTAGATCAGGAAGAGGAGGTATCAACGGTCGTCACCCAGCAGTCTAATGACAGTACCCAGATCAGCCCAAGGAGGGTGGTCCCCGCTGTTGCTGCCTACTAAGAGATCTCTAATGTCAGTGGTCGTGAAGGTGACGATGATGACGTGTCGATGGACGTCACGTAGGTGCCCACAAAAGAGGAGGGGAGTTCAGAGGGAGAGATGGAGCCGGAGATAGGAAGGAGAAGGAGAAGAAGCAGGCAGAACTCGCAGTGCACAGGAGGCAAAAAGCAGACTGCAAATGTATCTGGAGCAAACCATCCACCATGCACGGTCACATCTGATGCTCCCAGGACACCGACACATGGCTCCGCAGTGTGGGCTTTTTTTAACGTGTTAGCTGCTGACAATAGTATTGCCATCTCAGCCTGTGCTGTCAACGCATAAGTAGCGGTAAGCCCAACACTAACCTAGGGACGACCGCCTTAAGAAGGCACCTGATCTCCCATCACCGAGCCCACTGGGAGCAACACTGTCATCACATTCATCTGGAAAAAGGCAGGCTTTCATGGCCCAAATGTTCGAACGTAAAAAGTTGATGATGCCGGATAACCCTCTTGCCCAACAGCTGACCGCCGGCTTATCGGAACTGCTAGCCTGCCTACTACTGCCATATAAACTGGTGGACTCAGAGGCCATTAGAAAATTTGTGGCCATTGGCACACAGCAATGGGAGGTCCCCGGAAGGAAATATTTCTCCCAGAATGGCATCCTGGAGCTATATGGCCATGTTCAGTGGCAAGTGAATGTATCTCTGGCACACAGTGTCGGTGCCAAGATACATCTGACCACAGACACATGGTCTAGAAAACACGGGCAGGGAAGGTACATAACTTTTACTGCCCACTGGGTGAACCTTCTGATGGCTGTCAAGCATGCCACGGATTGCATGCAGGCCTGCCTCTTCTTATCCTTCTCCCACTCCATCCTCCGTCTCCTCCTCGGATGACTCCTCCTTTTCCACTGCTACCGCCTCTTCCGCTGCATCCCCCAGCTCCCCAGAACCTATTTGACATGCCAGGTAAGACGTTGCCATGCCGTGCTGTGGCTGTTGTGCCTAGAAGCCCCTCCTTTCAGCACTCCTTTCAGCTCTGCAGTCACAGGCTGATCAGTGACTAACCCAGCTCAATTTGGCAGTTGGTAAAGTGGTGTGCGACAACGGTGTCAATCTGCTGAGCGCGCTGAAACAGGTCAAAATGACCCACGTGCCGTGCATGGCACACGTCCTGAACTTAGTCATGCAGCGATTCATTGCCAAATACCCCAGGGTCCAGGACGTATTGCGGCAGGCCAGAAAAATCTCTGGCCATTTTAGAAGATCTTACATGGCCATGGTTCGCTTTGCTGACTTTCAGCGGCGACACCATTTGCCCGTCAGACGTCTGATTTGTGACTGCCCGACACACTGGAACTCCACCTTGTATATGCTTGATAGGCTGCTCCAGCAAAAACGTGCCGTTAATGGGGGCCTTCATTATCCAGTGTTTGAAGAGGGACCCCAGTATAAAAAGCATAAAGGGCAAGGACCAGGCCTGGGTGGCAGCGTACTTAGACCCCCACTACAAACACAAAATGGCAGACATGTTACCAGAATGCAGTATTTCCAGGCCTTGCTTCAAGAGATGCTGCATTCTGCTGTTGTGGGTGCTGGCAGAGGAATTTCCACCCACAGAGAAACAGTTGCAAGTACCAATCCTACAGCACACGCAAGAAGAGGGTGGTTTGAAGATGTGTTGTCACTTCGGATATGAGATCATTCTTGCATTCAACCCATCGACAGCTGCCCTCTGGATCCAGCCTCAGGGAACGCCTAGACCAACAGGTGTCCGACTACATTGGATTAACGGCCGATGTAAACGCTCTGAGAAGCGAGGAACCCCTTGACTACTGAGTGAACAGGCTTGACCTGTGGACAGAGCTGGCACAATTTGCCATGGAACTCTTGGCTTGCCCCTCGTCGCGTGTTCTGTCCGAAAGGACGTTCAGTGCAGCAGGAGGGATCGTGACCAATAAGCGCACTCGCCTAGCTCACGACAGTGTGGACTACCTCACATTTCTAAAAATGAATAAGGCATGGATCTTGGAGGAATTCAACACCTGTGACGACCACGTTTAATTGAATTTTCTTATGCCAGCCCACACATATCCACCACCACCCAGAACAAAGAATGGTCCCTGTCTTATGTAAATACAGCGGCATAAAAGGGCTTTTCTGTACGGTGAATGCCTAATGTTTGGAAACTCGGAAGAATACAACACCTGTAATGACCACGTGTTATCGAATTTCAACTATTATCATTTGGGGGGTTTTCAAAAATGGAGATTTAGTGAGCCATGTTTTTAATCCAATTTTGTATTTTTTGTTCTTTTAAACATATGTATTTGAAATGTATTTGTACTGGCCTGCAGTAAAATTGATATCCAATGACCGTCTAATATACCTCCAGCCACATAATCACTTGATATTTTATGTACGGTGAATGCATAGTTTTTGGGGCCTGTAGTCTACTGGCCTGTAGTAAAATTAATTTCCAATGACCGTCTAATATACCTCCAGCCACATAATCACTTGATGCTTTCTGTCCCGTGAATGAATAATTTTTAGGGCCTGTAGTCCACTGGCCTCCAGTAAAATTGATATCCATTGGCCATCTAATATACCTCCAGCCACATAATCACTTGATCTTTTATGGACGGTAAATGCATAATTTTTGGGGCCTGTAATCTAACTGGCCAACAGTAAAATTTTTATACGGTGACCACCTAATGTACCTACAGCCACATTATCACTTGTTCTTCTCTGTACGGTGAATGATATATTTTTGAGGCCTGTAGTCCACTGGCCTGCAGTAAAATTAATATCCATTGACCGTCTAATATGCCTCCAGCCACATAATCACTTGATCTTTTCTGTACGGTGAATGCCTAATTGTTGGGGCCTCGGAGGAATTCAACACCTGTTACGACCACGTGTTATCGAATTTCACCTATTATCATTTGGGGTTTATTCAAGAGTGGGGATTTCGTTAGCCATGCTTTTAATCAAATAAAATATATTTTTTGTTATTTTAAACATATGTATTTGACATTTTATTTTTACTGGCCTGCTGTAAAATTGTTATCCAATGACCGTCTAATATACCTCCAGCCACATAATCACTTGATGTTTTATGTCTGGTGAATGCCTAATGTCTGGGTCCTGTACGCCCGTGGGGCCTAAAACAAATTTTTCTAGGCTTCAGCAAGCCACATTTTTTTGGTGGGAATTTTTGCTATTGATCCTCCTCAGGTATGTCACTGTCCATGTTGTGGGACGATTTGGGCACTTCTTGTAAGTATTTGGTGGCTGCAATAATGACCTGAAGGTTTTTCAGGTTCACCTGCTATTAAAGTGAATGGGGTCCGCCGCGAACTTGTGGTTCGCGAACATTTGATCGCGTTCGTGCGATTGCTTTCGCGAATCGTCCTGGACGAAGTTCATCCATCACTACTGAGCAACAGTGCAGTCATTTTTCTCCTTAGCCCAGGTAAGATGCTTCTGATGTCTCTGGGACATGAGTGGCTTGATACAAGGAATGCAACAGTTGTAGCCCATGTCCTGGATATGTCTGTGTGGTGGCTCTGGAAGCATTGACTCCAGCCACAGTCCACTCCTTGTAAAGTTCCCCTATGTTCTTGAATGGCCTTTTCTTGACAACCATTTTAAGGATTATCCCTGTTGCTTGTGCACCTTTTTTTACTACACTTTGTCCTTCCACTCAACTTTCCATTAATATTTTGGATACCGCATTTTGTGAACATCCAGGTTCTTTAGCAATAACCTTTTGTGGCTTACCTTCCTTGTAGAGGGCGCCAATGACTATCTTCTGGACAGCTGTCAAGTCAGAAATCTTCTCCATGATTATGTAGCCTACTAAACCAGACTGAGGGACCATTTAAAGGCTTAGGAAACCTTTGCAGGGGTTCTGTGTTGAATAGCTGATTTGAGTATGACGCCATGCATGTACAATATTAAACTTTTTTACAATATTCAAATTTTGAGATATTTACTTTTGGGTTCTCATTAGCTGTAAGCCATAATTATCAACATTAAAATAAATAAACATTTTAAATAGATCACTTTGTATGTAATGAATCTATATAATATATGCATTTCACTTTTTGAAATGAATTTCTGAAATAAATTAACTTTTCTAATTTATTGAGATGCACCTGTAAGGAATTGTTGGGACTTTCACCAACCAATGTATGGGTGTTAAATGTTTTGGGCTGAAACACCCATTATTTGGGGTCTTATAAAGTTTAAGAGGGGGTCATTTATTAAGCTGAAATACAACTATATTAGGCGTATTTCAAGCGCAGATTGTGGCGTAACAGCTAGTTGCAGCGTAATCTGCAACTTCACTAAAAAAGTAGGCAAGGCGTGGGCGGGGAAGGGGATGGCCAGCATTTACTATTTTAGGCATCGAATATTGTCTAAAATGTAAGAAAGCTACGAAGCTGCCTTACATTTAGAACTGGCAAAGGAGCCTGCGCCTCTTCATAACGTTGGCGGAACCAATGCCAGCTTAGGAGTGTATTAAGACCGTCATCTAAAAGTGTAATCGTTCTAGAAACCATGTTCTCATCCTACAATTTCTCATGGTTTTGCTCAATCATACAAACCTCTGCCCTGACCTGTTCCTGACCTACGACTGAACTCTGCCAGCCTTGACGCTTGCTCCATCTGACTACAGTTTCTCCCCTGCTGCCATGAT